>NC_060139.1:61056116-62306116 GCF_021461385.2 Schistocerca piceifrons
TATTTTCACTAGTACCGAAATACTCGTCATCTGAACCATCGTCAGAATCCGACCATTCTGGATCGCTTTCAGGTTCTAACATAAAAGCTTTTCTGAGACGGGCACTAAGTTCTTCCTCTGCATTTTCGTCAGGCTTTGATTTTAACTCAATATCCTCTTTTCGCAAAACCACTTCACTATCAGCTTTACTCACATCCACTGTTACTTCATATTCAGTGTAATCTTCATGGACTTCAATTACTCTTAGGTAATTACCTGCCCCTTACCCATGGTGCCTTTCGGTAACAGCTTGTACTGTTGGCGGATCGTTAACAGAAGTTACTTCCTCGTCAGTGCTTAGGATTTCATCCTCCAATTCCTTCCTATCTTTAACCATTGTCCTATCGGCAGCGCGCGTACTTTGTGCGGCGCCATTTACTCTCTCTTCTTCAAATTCGGCCCACGTCACCTTATCGACGTCCCTACTATTTCCTTTTTCACTAATTAACCTCCTTGCCTCATATTCCTTCTTAAAATCCTCCCACACACATTGCTTGAGGCCCTTGTACAGATCGTCGATCTGCACACGCCAATCAGTTACTTCTGTTAATTCATTCTCGCCATTTACTTCATTGCTAACACTGCTAACCGCACCTCTCTGTGTATCCACTGTTCCATCAACTATTTCCTTCGCCACGGAATTACCTCTCGTAATGTATTCACCAGCTCTTACGGCAATGTTTGTACCTAATTCTGCCACCTTGCTAGCGGCTTCTCCCTGAACAGCTGTTCTGCTAGGCTGGGCCGTTGCCCTCTGATGCTTCACTCGCCTGTTAACATGTAGCGCTCCGTGTGGCGAAGATGAGTCATCTGCGCTCGCACCTGACGCTTGTTTTGCAACAACACGTTGCATCGTTCCACGCCTGTCTCTAAGCTGTCTCATAACTTTACTGTCAGTCCGGTAATGTTTCTTAAACCGGGGCCGGTATGTTTTGTCCACTTCCGTTTGGCCCGCAACGTTCGCGGAAATCATTTTCCCGCGTCGTTATTATCTTGTGTGGTGTATCCTCTACCGCGACCTGGATAACTCCCTCTTCCTCTTCCTCTGCCTCTACCTCTCTGTATCATGTTGACGTGAAAACCATCGCCGTCATTTCTCTCGTCATTATTACGATTATTTCTGTTACTAAAATTCTAATAATTGGCACGACTTTCGCGCCAGTGATCTTCGTCTTCGTCCCTTTCGAGAAACTCTTGGAAGCTGCGATGATTGCTTCCCACATATCTCTTCGAATCTTCTGGAAGCTTTTTATATAGCTCCCACACGATTTCAGAATCGGATCTTCTCCCTCTTAAATGTGTCAACTTTCGGTACCAATATTCGCAGAAATCTTTCATAGAATTCTTTCCCCTGTTATCATGAAGTTTGGCCATGATAAACTCGCACCACAAACGATCCTGTTTTTGTTTGGACCAGTATTCTTCTGTAAACTTTTGTTTAAACTCTTTGAACGTCATTAGTTCGGTATTCAAGTTAATTCCCCAGCGCTTAGCGTCACCTGCTAAGGCGCTAATTACAACGTTTATCTTCTCCTGACCAGACAGGTGTTCAGGAAACATACTCTCGGAATTTTTGATGAAATCCAGCGGATGCCATCCATTATGTTTTTTGACGGGATCGAAGCGTTCCTCACCTTCCAACAGCTTCGTAAGTGGCGTGCCATTACAGACAACACCAAGCCTACCTTTGATTTTACTCTCGAGACCGAAAATTTTGCCTTGAATTTTCGATGTATTTTGTTCACACTTTTGCACACATCCGATAACTTTTTCGCCTACATTTCTTTCAGTATCTGAAACTGCCTTTTTCAACTGTGAGATTCCATGTTGGCATTCGTTTACGATCTCAGTTTTAAGACCGAAAACTTTTTCATCTACTTTTGTTTCAACTAGAGGCTCTACTTTCTCTTGGATGTTGAGAATTTCTACATCAAACCTACTGCTAATGTTGTCAATTTCCCCCTGCATAGTATTCATATTTTTATAAATTGTGTCAATTTCAGACTTTATAGTATTTACTGCAGAACTTAAATTACCCACTTTTTGTTCTGCCTTTTCAATTTCTTTACTAATTTTAATTCCTTGTACTTCGACCTGTGCTTTAAGCTGACCAACTTGTGTTTTAAGCTGCTCGTCAAAGTGTGTTTTAAGCTGATCATTCTGTCCTACAATTTGTTTGGTTAAAGCCCGCATCTCGTGGTCGTGCGGTAGCGTTCTCGCTTCCCACGCCTGGGTTCCCGAGTTCGATTCCCGGCGGGGTCAGGGATTTTCTCTGCCTCGTGATGGCTGGGTGTTGTGTGCTGTCCTTAGGTTAGTTAGGTTTAAGTAGTTCTAAGTTCTAGGGGACTTATGACCACAGCAGTTGAGTCCCATAGTGCTCAGAGCCATTTGAGTTTTTTTGTTTGGTTAATCGTTCAAATAAGTCGTTCATGCTTAAAATTTTCACATTGTCTTGTTCTATGGAATCGGTGCGTTCCGATCCTACTTCAAAATTTTCTTCCGGTTCTTCCTTTATCTGTGGTGAATCAAACATGTCAGTGGATTCGTTCACGTACCCACTATCATCTACAAAGTCATCCTCTACTTCCTGTTTTATTCCTTGGTGTGTTCGAGGCAATCTTGACATTTCAATCTGTTCGTTAACATGTTTGTGGTATTGTATGTACGCCAATTGTCTAACGGTAACGCCATTTCTTATCTGGCCGCGTAAACTCCTATCATTGCCAGCTGCATCTTCCATTACGCTCGGCACATCTACTGATTCTACATACTTGTCCATACTGAACGCAAGTTTCACCTCACTACCGTACTTGACGTTCACTGCTATTAACTTTACTGAATAATATTGCAATTCGTGCCACTGAACATCCACTGTTCGATATTCACATTAATTTGTGACCGACAAGAACTGGATGCCCTGTCACCGGGAAGCCACTTGTAACATGCGCGTGGGGCACATAATACTCGTTAAAGCCTGTGCTATGGTAATTGAGCGGGGTTCATCTTATGAGAAAGGATTTTCTTACTAAAATCGACCACGTGTACCTGAATGGTGGCAAATCAGACTTACACCCACTCTGTAATAACAATGATACGTCAAGTAAGTTCAAAATGCAACTACACGTCAGGATGGACAAAAAGCAACACAGAAGATGCTACCAATTTGTTAATAATATGGTCGCCAGCCTAATTAAGCATTAACTGAGTTTCTTCGCTGTACAAGTTGGTAGATATTCATGCAAAGCAACAAGTAGTAACACTGCATAATATAGTAGAATTTTAGAACCAGGAAATCTATTGAAATGATAGTTTTACGTTCTGTACTGATATGCAAAAACCATGAATACATAACACTACATCACGTATACTACAAAACTTCGTACTGCCTATTTATCTGATTAAAATCGGGCATAGGTTACCCTAGCAATAGCACTTTTGTGATACACACAAAATGTGAAACTTTTATGATCACTTAAATTGATTACTGAAATTATTATGGTTTCAAGATTTACAGTATATAAGTTACTGCTCTTTACACCTAATTTACTGCTCATTTAAATACCTTTATATCTGTCTCGAAATAGTTAAACTTCATTAATATATCAATATTAAAGTTATCTTTCAACTTCGTTAGACGTTCGTAATTCATTTGCTGGTTCATTAACAAACCAGTTCTTTAAACACCATTCTAACATAGCTAGGTCTGCAAGTAATTATTATTAACACAAAATTTAATTTTTCATTTTGGGACACTCGGATTGCACAACATTTGGAAAGGACCCTGTCTAGGTTAGTTGTGAGGATAATTAAATAAGGGGAAAGTTCTGGTAAAATTTATGTTATTATTGAACAATTCACTCTATGGTCCATACGAATACAGTACTAAAAGTTTCAACCTGCTTTTATCGATGCGGCGGTTGGCGAGGGGCGAGATGGCGAGGCACAGAGCACACATACAACCACAGCTATGGCTCTTGACTTATCGGCACTTTAATTCTTCTTTGCGTCGCAATACTTTTCCATTTAGTGCCTATGGAATTTTGCCATGCTGTGTGGCCGTTGGAACAGCATACCCAAGGCTCAGTGAAGCTACGTCTTCCAGGAGAGCCTCCTCGCTCCAGACGGTGTTGCTCAAACCAGTGCCAAACTCCAACTACCACTGAGCCCGTTGTGCCGTGAAGTGCCCGCGTGCATTTCCCCGCGCTCGCCTACCATCCACCTCTTACTGCTCCCTGACAGGCCGGGTATTCACCCGAGATTTGGCATTCTACATATCCTAACACACTGCCTACGTATGGACCAGACGCACAGTTACAATTTTAAACATCTTACAACAGTCTCAACATTTGTTACATTTTAATTCCATTGTAATATTGCTTGACATTTGACATAAACATTAATATTCACATTGAAACTTGTTTACAGTTTTCTTAACACAATGACATGAAACAAAAAAGAAATGAAATCAGAACATCAGTTACACAAGTTTATTGGAAAATCAGAAGAATAAATATTATTTATATGTACAATAGTACAACGTTGTTGTTGTTACACACTGACGGAATAAAACGCATCAACAAAATATAATTAATAAAGAGTAATGATATTGCGGGAATGCCTTTGTCTGGGTAACATATTTAACTGATTAACATTACAAGATCGCAGGTTAATTTAAGAGCTAGAGAATCCATTGCAAATGTGATATGATGGTACCTTAGCAACTGGTGTAACCACAAGATTGTTGAATGCAAGCATGCATATGTGCATGCATTGTGTCATACAGGTGCCCCATGTCAGTTTGTGGAATGGAGTTTCATGTCTGTTGCACATGACATGGTCTGTTAGTGCAGGGATCACGCTGGAGTTCTTGTCCAATCATGTCATGTGTACGTGCTCGATTGGATACAGATGGTTAGGCCAAGGCCACATGTCGGCACTCTGTAGAGAGTGTTGGATTACAAATGCATTATCTGGGAGATCATTATCCTCGCAAAAGATTTTCATACGATTTAAATTAGCCGGCCATTGTGGCCGAGCAGTTCTAGGCGCTTCAGTCTGGAACCACACGACCGCTACAGTTGCAGGTTCGAATCCTGCCTCGGGCATGGATGTGTGTGCTGTCCTTAGGGTGGTTGGGTTTAAGTAGTTCTAAGTTCTAGGAGACTGATGACCTCAGATGTTAAGTCCCATAGTGATCAGTGCCATTTGAACCAATTTATGTTCCATGTTGAGAAATTCCTCTATCCTGGTAAACATTTTGCTTTTCTCAGGATGCATTTTACACCCTCTATACTTTGGGTACCAACACTTGTTTTACTGTCCATAAACAAACCTCATCTATTACCTTTAGTGTCTCGTTTCCTAACATAATTTCATCACGGTCATTTGATTTCATTAGACCATACTCCATTAGTGCTGTTTTGCTTCTGCTCAATACTCTACCCATTCCGCTGAATTGGTCTTCCAAGTCCTTTCCCTACTCTGAGAGAATTACAATGTCATCAGCAAATTTCAATGTCTTCATTTATGTACTTTAATTCCCTTTCCAAATTTTTCCTTCGTTTCCTTCGATACTTGCTCAGTATTCAGATTGAATAGCATCGGGAATTGGATACAAACCTGTCTGGTGCCTTTTTCCACTACTGCTCCCGCAGGTACTTCGACTATTACGACTGCTAGCTCTTTAAGGAGTAAGTTGTAATAACTTTTCGCACATTGTATTTTATTCCCACTTCTTTAAGTATTTAAAAACGTGTGTACCGGTCAGAATCGTCAAAACCTTTCTCTAAATAGAAACATGCTGTAAAGTGAGGTTTTTCTGTCTTCAACGTTTCTTCTAGGATTAATCGTCCTCGCATGTCCTGAATCCAAACTAGTGTTTACCATGAATGACTTGAAAATGTTTTTTTCATTCTTATGTATGTAATTCCGGCCTCACACCCATGATTTATAAAGCTGATGGTTTGGTAATATTCACACCCGGCAAAAACTGCCTTGCTTGATTTTACGATACTGTTCTTGAAGTATGTGAATATTCCGCCTGGCTATTTAACTTGGACACCAGGTGTGACAATTTAGTCACGGCTAACTATACCAAGAACTTCAAAATTCTCAGGTTCTCGGTATAGTTATCTATGACTAAATTGGGAATATCGTTTACTCCGTTCTCTTCCTTTTCACTTACGTCTTTCAGTGCCAGAGTCAAATTGACTTCTCAGAATCACACCTCTCATCATATTTTCATCTACCTCCCCTTCTTTGCCTATAATATTGCGTTGTAGGTTTTTTTCTCGTGTTAACCCTTCTATATTTTCCTTCCACCTTTCTGGTTTCCCTGTTTCCTTTTTTTTTGGTACTGGCTTGCCATTATTTTGATCTGATGAGACTCTTGCAGCTGCCATTGTTTTGTCCAAAGACTATACAGATGACATCTAGTTTTCTTCTAGCCATGCATGCTTGTACAGGCTTATACTCATACTGTAGCAATCCTGACCATCCATTTTCAACATTTTGTAAATCTTATTTTTTAAGAGGCTGTACTCATTTCAACCTCCTTCATTTTCTGCGTTATTAATTTTTCTCCATAAGTGAGTTAAGTTCATTAACTTCTGGATGAAAAGTTACTGAATCAGCAATTGTTCTTCACAGCATTTACGACTTTGAAAAATGTCCAGCCTTTTGAACGTAATACTTGGGGTTTTTGCAAACAGAGCCATTCGTAAGTGCTGAGCGCTGACCATCGGTTGTAAGCCGTCTTCTAAAGCGCCGGTATTTCTCAAGCTGGATTATTCGTCCGGACAGGTTCACCAGTTCACAAGGAACGCAGTTTGTCTGGCTCTCCCAGGAACACTTAGCCAACTCTGAGAGAACTGATGGCAGTCTTGTGGACATGCGAGCAGGCCTGACACACGCCACGTGCTTCACTTGCCTGCAGATAAATTCAGTACCTCAGTTCCAAATTGCTGTGTCAACATCTGAGAGACCAATACACAAGACGAAACAGAGTATTATTTATTTAATTTTTAATTTCTCGACAAACACCATTGCACCGGTCAGCAGATGAGAATATACGTGAACAAGAAATAAAACAAAGAGGAATATATCGTGAAAAAGCAGATGTTGCATATCAGTCACTTGGCATAAGCAGAAAATTAGGTCTATAGAAAACGAGGAGGAGAGAAAACTCTTTTCGATCTTTATTACAGTTATGAGAGGCAAAAGGAGGAAGAGGTTGTACCATCTGTTTTCGACCTATTTTGTATCTGTATCGATATTTCTATGCCAGTTGGTAATGTTGCTTATGTAGATTGTTGTCTGTCATGGAGCTTCTTTGACTACGTATACAAATTTGAGTTACGTTAACTTTTTGAACGATGTTGTTTAAGCTGTGTTTGTGGATTTATGTAACTAGAGGAATGAATTTTGTATATGATGTATTGTAAATGATTAGGTCCAAAATTAGGGAACGTAGGGCTTAATGTAAAAGATGTGAGGAAGTCCCGCAGCCACGGAAGTAGCCTGGCGGAGCGGAAAGGTGTGATTCGCGCTAAGTACCAACTCGTTCTTTGTGCCGGGAAAGGAGTGTGGGCTGTAGTTAACATCTCGCTAACAGTAGCGGATCATTTTGGCTCATGTTCCTGAAGTTTTGAGGCAGGAGAGCTTAAGAGCATTTATGGGCCTCGGATGCTGCGTTTGGTGATACAATTATCATGGTATGGTTTTTGGTCCTGTAAAAATATAATTCCGACGCCAGGAAGTTCTGTAACAGGGCGAGACCAACACTACTGCCACGATTGCATCGCTCTCATGTTAACAGTCACTGCAAATGACTCCAACAGTCCAACCAGCCTCCCACTAAATCGTTTATATTTGGCACTCTGTAAATGGAGCAGGTACTTGTGAAATTTAGTTGACTTTAATAATAATCATGGTGTTGCTAGAAACTTTACCTTTCACCAGTGATTATCCCAAATCACAACCCTCGACAGGGACCCTATCCTAGTGAATTTAATTCCAAGTGTCCTAATTTATTATGGAAATACTTATTCGGCAGCTGTGAAAATAGCTGTGATTGCTTTCTAATGTGTGAAGTTGTAGGGTTACAAGTTCAGTTTTATAGTTTGAGAAATACTTCACTTCCAATGCATTTTAAATCAGTCTGCAGTCATTTTCTTAACTAATTTACCTTACTTGAAAAGTTGCCTAGAAATAGAAAAGTTGTTGGTTTAAAGAACAATGATACTGATCTGAAATGAAAAAGATTATTAATTGTTGCATTATGCACTTTGATCAGAATTACAAAGTTTTATTAGTGTTCATTTCATGAGAAAGTGTTTGAACTTGAACTTAATATTGTGTTGGCATTTGCACAGCCAACTATATTTTGAGTAGGTTAAAAGACTGCTTATCAAAGCGCATTTGTTATTTGTTGTTCTATGCTTAATTAATAATTTTTGATTACTATTTCTGATCCATTCTTGTGTCGTTTTGTTACTGAGCCTTGTTCTTCAAACCATGATAATTTAAGAGATCTCATGTGCTAGGTCAGAGCCATTCTGTTTAACTGGATGCAACTGAGCTTAAGAAAGAAATATTTACTGTGTTAGCTATCCTATTGCAAGTTGCTTAATGCACAGGCATAGAGACATTGTACTAAGCAATGATTATATATAGTATGGTCATTAATAGACCCCCTGATTTAAAACAGAATCATTTCATGATCTTCCCTGTTTAGTGTTGCTATTAGTTGCATGTTTGTTGGTGATTGGTTCTATAAACTGCTGCATCTAGTTCTTTTAAGGTACGTGTTGTTGAGAGGAATATATTACTGTTTTTTTTTCTCATTGAACATTTGTTTGCCTGACTTCCAAGTAAATAGCACATTTATCTGCAAGGTTAGGTTACTTTGTTGTAGTGTGATCAGATATAAAGAAAGAGATTAGCGTGTGTGTCAAGGAAGGTTAGGTTAGCCTTTGCACTGCCTTCGACTTTATTATATTGCTTGACACTAGAGTGCCTAATTAGGCTGGCGACCGATATTAATACGTAATTTTACAATTTGCTTTTGTGCAGGGAGAACGTCTGTTCCTGGCCCACCTGTTTACTGGTGGTTATACTCTGCTGGAGTGTTTAGCAAACGAATCCCAGTCTGATTGTTCTGTGCCCAACAGGTTATCTCACGGTCCAAACTTTCTCAAAGCTTATCGTTTGTGTAGAAAAAGAGTTACAGTGGGCATCAAAGGACGCAGATGGTCCTGAGATGTACTTATCTAAGAGGCATAAGAACGTTCGTGCCAGAGAAAACAGTTGAGCGTCATGTTAGGTGAATATTTAATTAAAACTGAATAAGGTTACATAAATGGGTTGAGAAGTAACATCCTAGACTATCTGGCATCTAACGAGCCCTCAATTTATGCATAATCTGGAATAAGACTTCTTCTTAACACACCCACAATTTACTGACAAAATTCTGTATTATCAACGATATGTGGATGACACAATAATACAGTTCAGTGGTTCAAAAGAAGAACTAAGTAAACTAGCAGATGAAATGAATAACATGCTCGAAATATTAAATTCACAGTTGAACACCAGACCACTGAAGGAATTAACTTCCTTGACATGACTATCTCCACCCACAATAACTAGCATACCTTCTAAATATACCGAAAAACCACCCACCAATGATGTTATCATTAACAGTAACTCACGCCACCCAAACCAACGTAAAATTGCTCTCTTCAGATCATCTGTAGACTGTATGCTTAGGACCCCTATCAGTGAAGAAGAGGCATGTATAGAAATGAACTTACTTAAATCTGTAGCCCAAAATAACGAATTATAATACTTCTTCGATAAACTCTGTAGTTGAAAATATCCAAAGTAATCTCAAGCAACCATAATCACCATTAAAAGAAAAAATGGCAAAATTTCTCTGTCTTCCATTCCTTGGCGAAGTGTCACATAAACTTGCAAATCTTTTCAGACCACACAACATAAAAATTTCCTTCCACAGTGACAATAAACTACAAAATAAAATTGTTCACAATAATAAATCCATTGGAGATTGGCATAAAAATTCTGGCATATACAAAGTCGCATGCTCCTGTTATTCCTTCTACATAGGCCAAACGGGGAGAAATTTTGCAACCGCTACAAAGAACGTATGGATGCACTTCGACTCAAAAACATAAATAAATCCAGTTTTGCATCACATGAACTCTCTGTTGACAATATCAATGTCAGTCTTTCTGTGCCACACACTGCTGAGAAAAGAGTACTAATGGACCATTTTGAACAATTCGAAATTTTCATCCACAAGCTAAGATCATCCCAAAAAATCCTGAGTGAATAGACTGACTGAGTCAACACAAATCCTTTTCTTCCAAAATTTCCAGGAGATCCTGGCACCAAAAGAACGAAAGGGACAATAGTCCATCTTCCTGCATAAATCTTGTTCTTACTCATGTGTAACGACTATGTTGTTCTGTAACTTACGAAAAGTTTTTCATTGTGTGTTAAATATTCACCTTTCGCGGTTTACATTTTGTACGCAGCTAGTAACATTTACCGGAATTTAAAGCCTGAACCGGTAATATTTGTATCATAATACAATGAATCTCATGCCAAAGATAAGTGCAGTATCTGTCATATCCGTATTCTTTGTAATAACATCGAATGTTTACTTACTATGAGCCAGTGTAAAACCAAGTGTCGCTACATAAAACTTCAGTCAACTCTTCGTCATCAGAAACTGTGATCTGAACGTCCCGAGTGTACCTTAAAATCGAATGCCTGATTTCGGAATTTCTGTACCATCATGATGTAATCCAGCTGGAATATATTCTTTCCTTCGGATCTTTTCAAAGTATACCTCTTCCTCCTGTGCTTGCTGAACAGAGTATTCGCTATTATCATTTAAAATTTATTGCAGCACTCAATTACTATTGCTTGTCCCGCATTCCTACCGCCAACCTCACATTCTCTTGTAACCGTTTCTTCTATTCCTTCCCCTACAACAGCATTCCAGCCCTCCGTGACCCTCCCTTTACTTACTGAATTCACTGTTCGGTGCACTCATATACTTTCTCAGTATTTTTATCTTCCTTCTTTAGACGTTGGTACGTACATCTGGACTATGGTTTTCGGCGTTTTTCGAAACTGATGTGAGCAGCACTATCGCTGAAACTGTTCCTAGTAAATTTTCTGCCCTAGTCTTCTATTCATAGCGAATCCTACTCCCGCTATACCATTTTCTGCTGTTGTTGGTATTAACTAATTTTCCTCTGACCAGAAACCCTTACCTTGTTTCTGATCCACTTCACCAACCTCAGCTAAATCCAGACTGAACATTTACATTTCCTCCCTGTCCAGATTTTCTAGTTTTCCTACTATGTTCAAACTGACATCCATGGTCCGACTCCTAGGATACTATCTCTTCGTTGGTCATTCCATGTCTTTCTCTTCTCCTTGTCAGTCTCCTCATGGAAATCCGACGGGGTACTTATCCCGAACTCGATTACAGGCCACATGTCCTGCTGATATACATTCTTTATCTTCAACTCAGTGATATCCATTGCCTTCTGCTCTCGCGTTGCTGCAAGAGATAGCTGTTGTCTTAAAGGATGTACATCTATTGTAGACTGCGATGGCTGGTGGCTGACCACCTCTGAGTCAAGGACTTACGTATGGTGCGTAGGTGCACGATGTGTGAAAAAGAAACTCACTGCAAGGAGACTGCCTTTCAGAGTAGTGGACATGCCCAGAAAACAGGAAGTTGTCTCTGTCAGCGACAGAGGCCCGTGAGAACGAATTTCTCACAAGCGCTAGCCAGGGAGGCATGTCTGAAGAAACGCTGCACCATTCTTCTTAAAACAAAGGTACTGCAATGTCTCATTCATCCGCCGATACCAGGAAGCGACTTTCAACTAAAAATGTCCTCCCTTGTACGGGAATTGCATAACGTGTGTACCATACGTGTTGTCACGCAGTAGCGACGACATACAGAAGTTCGGGAGCGCCCACAAGTCGTGCTCGGGTAACCAAAGCGGTTGAGGCGAACACTCGCGTAAAGCGGTTGATCTAATTTCGGGTCTCGATCCTGCACAAATTTTCATTGTCGACATTCCTCTAGACGGCTGATAGTTGTTCGTATTCGCAACACCGAAGGCCGAATAACCTGTATCTACATATGTAATAAATATAACTCCATCACATACGGTTTCAATCTATGAAAAAATTTATCTAAGCAAAAAGTCTCTTCATTTTCATAACTTTCAGTATCATCCATTAACTCCCAAGGGACGTGGTCCAATATTTTTATGATCCTATACTTGTGCCTTTCCTGTAGAAGAGCAAGGATAAGTTCTGTTATTAAAGGTACACGTTAGTCCTTGTTTTTGTTTGTGAATGTTACTATCATTGCAAATTGTTGTTATCTATGCTCAACAAAATTCATAACAAGGTAATTGATTTAAGGATTTCTTACATTTATGTCTAGTTCTTTAAATATCTACCTCCATGAGGTTCGAGGATGGATACTACATAACTCACTAATGTACTACAGCTGCTCAATAAATACTGTATGTCTGTATGGCCACTCAAATATTTTATTTGGAGGTAATGAATGGAAATATTAAACGTGTGCTAATAGCACACACCATACAACGTTTTGTGAATAGTTTCTTACGCTTCCCTTCGGCAGTCGAAGTTTCAAAGTAAAACTGGATTAATTTTGTATTTGCAACTATAATAATAGCCTCATTTAGAGCGGATGATTATAGTTTTATTGTAAAGCATCTTCAGCTGACACTTCTTTTTGTCCTCTACGTCATTTCCTAACATGGTTCTACACACGGGTAGTCTGTTTATACCACACAGCACTTCATTTACACGAATGTATTTTTGTGTTCATAATTTGTAAATCCTCGTTCACCTCGTGTTGAGCTGGAAGACACTTAGGAGACGTGGAGAAAAATATTCCTTAGTAAAAGTCAAGAAAAATTACACTATCTGTGTAATGGAATGAATAGTCCTATTAGTACACAATGTGGACAAAGGGTAAGCCGTGGAATGGCGACAGTAATGATACGTAGCAGATATAGCATTAGCGACAAACTTAACATCAAAATTTGTGAAAACGAAGAAGAAGAAGTAAAAGAATTCCACTATTTACGAAACAAGACAATGTATTAAGGAAGGAGCAAGGAGTACATCAGAAGCAGATTGCAAGAGGCAGAGAGTGCATTCCTACCAAAAGAAGTCTATTACTATCAAAAATAGGCCTACGTTTCAGGAAGAAATGTTTGAGAATGTACGTTTGCACCAAAGCATTGTATGATGGTGAGTCATGGACAGCGGGAAATCCGGAAATGAACAGAGAACAATCGTTTGAAATGTGGTGTTACAGAAGGGTGTAGAAAATTAGACAGACTGATAAGTTGAGTTGTGAAGGATCTATCAACAGAACTGCATGTGAAAAGAATACAGTAGCTTGCAAACCATTTCTGTTTGTAAGGACATCTCCGAGTTTCTTTGGTATATTAAATACTACAAGCTACATGCTTAAATTGTTCTCGTTACCCGGTTTTATTACAGTGATTGTTAATCAAACTACGCAGTTTGCTTGCAACAGTATTTGCCTTGCAGAGAAGCCAAAAGAAAATCAGAGATCAAAAAAGCACATAATAATCGAGTACACACTTAAAGAGGAAACATATAATGAAATGTATTTTTTATGAAATATTAGTTATGAATATTCTACCAAAATATACAGAAAGCCAACAGACCGGCACAATAATAAATCTCACATACAGTCATCACCACGATCAGAAGCTAGGTGCACTATGCCACATTCTAGACGAACAAATGAGTCTCTACTCAATAAGATAAATTATGAAAACTAAATTATGAAAATTGGCTGCGGACAACAGCTACGACACATATACAGTACACAGACTTAATAATAAAATTAAAACATAGCTGCAAGAAAACACAATGTATCCAGAATGCAGGAACACTCACAATGGAGCAACCCAAAAATACACAAAACATACAAACTTAATGACACATGAAATAAGACACGTGCTGTACTATGAATCATCTACACACAGTCTGGTAAACGTTCTAGAGAAACAGGGCCTTCATGTAGTATGTAACACAGTGTAAACTCAGCGAGCACACTTGAGCCTATACATAATCAAAATGGAAAAATTCAAAGGAGCAGGGATATATAAACATGAATTTGAAAGCAGTGGCGCAGTATAGATGGTAATTACAGGTAGCAATATTAAAACGTGTTATGAAGAACACGGCACATGAACCACTCCACGTTCAAAGAGCGCTTACAACACTACAGCCACTGTCCCGGCACAGGAAAACCAGACAGGAAATAAATAACCAAATGCAGAAAAGTGCGTCACCCTCAGAAGAACTGAATAAAAAGTAGAAATAATTTACATAACACTTATAATAATAACAGGTACACATATACACACACAGGTAAACATATGTATATGGTTCAATTGGCTGTAAGCACAATGGGACTTACCATCTGAGGTCATCAGTCCCCCTAGACTTATAAATACTTAAAACTAACTAACCTAAGGACATCACACATCCATGCCCGAGGCAGGATTCGAACATGCGACCGTAGCAGCAGCGCGGTTCCGTACTGAAGCCCCTAGAACCGCTCCGCCACAGCGGCCGGCTAAACATTTGTATACCAACGCAAACATGCCTCCCCCCCCCCCCCCCCCCATACACACATTCCAATGCACACCAACAGGTTTGTTGTAAAGTCAGTACCTATTTCTCCTAGAAAGTAGCATCAGCTCTTGCTGGAGTCTAATAACGCTGAGTAAATTGAGGTAGTGCAAGTCATGAGAAATTAATGACAACTGGTAGTGTGTAAGATGCAAGTCGATCTGTAAGATCCTCAACGTCCAAATAGGAAGACAATGTGAATGTCGTTCAGCACATCTTTGAACAGGGCCCCTCAAAGTCAACAAGACAAGCTGCTAGGGATACGGGATTGTCAAGTCATACGGTAATGACCATTTTAAAAAGTGAGCTATCTTTACGACATTAGACCCCAGACTACGGGCAGCAACTGTTCGATGAGGCCTGCAACAGGAGAAAGTAGTGTTACGACATTATGCTTGGTTAGGGAATGATAATCCCGATCTCTATGACACTATCTTTTGATCTGGGGAAGCGGTATTTCACCTTCAGCGTTTGCTGAACCATCACAATAATCATTGTTTGTCAAAGTTGGATCCAAATGTAACGGTTGGGATGACGTCAATCTGATATATTGGTCCATATATACTGTGCGACGCCATGAATGGTACACGAAACTTGCGAGATTCTTCGAAATTACGTATGGCCTGTGATTCAAGAATGGGAAAACGGATGGGAACTGCTGTTTATGGATGCGTCACCCTACCCATTATTTCCAGTGAGAGAATAGCTTGATGACAATTTCCCTGGCAGATGGTTTGGCTGCCAGGGACCGGCAGAATGGCCTACACGCAACCCTGATATAATCCCACACCACTTCTTCCTTTGAGATTGGGCTGAGGAACAAGTGTACGAGTTGAAACCAAAGAATATTAATAGTCTCGAACGAAATATGTGTGAAATTTTTGCAAATGTCCAAGTTGAGATGCTAAGAAAAGCTGTGGATCCATTTCCTGAAAGATTCAAGGTTTGTGTGGAAAATGCGGAGGCATATGTTTAAATGTAGCTTAATAACAGAATGCTGTACCCTAATCATGTAATGGAAATAAAGCTATGATAAGATGTATACTTTTTGAAATATTCGTTGTTACGAATATGTGCTGACTTCAGAAACACCGTGAGTCACAAATACACAGCCGACAGTTGACAACAAGATTCAGTAGTTGGTAACAACGTTCGAAAAGGAAAATGAAAATTACATGTAATCTTACTCTCAGTGTTGTGCTAGGAAATTTCGGAAGACTATAAGTTGAACAATAGCTTTAAAACCAGCAATGTCAGCACACACATAGAGCAGCATTAACAAACCAGTCAATTACAAATTTGAACCATTATTATGTTACACAATATCAGGTAGTAGCAAAACTGTTTGTAACCTAAAAGAACCATGTACAGCTTGTAAAACATAATGTTATACACATAAATATGTATAAATTTGAGGTTACTGACGATCACTTTCAAAACTTAAAGGTTAAACTTGTAAGGTATGATAGAATCAGTTTTAATCAGCTGCACATAGACTGAACATGACCTGAAAATTATTAACATAACACCGTATTAGACTGAGCTGAGAAAGACAGGAAAACAAAAAATATGTGACTATGACATATGATTTAAAGTTCAGTTTCTGATCAATAAGGATATCTAAGAAATTTGTACCCTTTCAAATGTTTCTTCTGCGTTTTGTCATAACTGATCATAATATAATTTGCCTTGTGCGGAAATGTATCGAGTGAGAGGATTTCATTTATTGTTCCTTTTTCTGTTGATCCATGTTTGGACTTGATCACGATGTATGTGAATATGCGTGCGGATAATATTCCGATGTAAGCTGGGTTACGTAAAAACACTACATTGAACATAACACTGATACAGTAGATCAAAAACGAAATTATTTGTGCTGATGGTACGAAAACCCATTACTTAGAACTAGGAGACTTGGAATAACTGTGAGGGACACAGTCAAAAAGGGTGTTGACAGATGATATGTGAGACAACTTGAGAATGTACAAAGGGTGATTCACCTGATCATATCTATGCTACGAGCAACACTTTCAAATACCACGCACAAGATTTTCGTATTATCTCGCTCGTCACGTACAAACTATTAGCGTACAGAAAAAAATGAGCATGACCTTTATGTAGGAAATTTAATACAGGTAAGCTTTGCACGGGATACGTTTTCGGCAGAGGCTGCAGTTTTCGAATTATTCAAGAAAATAAGTATTCCTTGCTCTTAAATCAAGGCCTCAAAGTGAATGTCAGTCTTAAATGTCGAATCCAGTAACGGCCGTGTGGATGACATAGGATTTCTGTAAACATGGTTATTTACATTTCATACAAGGCAGCACAAATGCTATCGGAACAGCTGTCCATTTGCCGCATGATGTGGTACACAAGGAGAAGAAAGAAACAAGTGGAACACCAGCTGAACAACTTTAAGAACAGAGAATGGGCACTTTATACGCAGAGGTCTGACTGTGAGACTGAAGTTAGACTCTGATTATTCGTAATTTTGAATTATTCGTTTTATAATCACACTGTGTTGACTTTTAAAAATGTGAAAGTCGTCTGTTGTTAGACTTGTTTCATACCATGTTTTTGTCTCAAAGACCCCTAGTCACTTCTCCGTCTACTAGAATAACTTATGTGTGGATGGGCACTGAAAGACATCTCTTCATTAATTCGCATGTACTCTGGAATGAGTCAGTCAATAGAATCGGCAGGCAGAATCGATTAGCAACGGCTGCTTAGTCAGTAGACAAAGCGAACACTCTGTTCATCCACCTGTTTCTGCGAGGACGTGCCGATCTGTTTGTCTTGTGATAAAGAAAGGAGCACGCTGAAGCAACAACGTCCTAGATTATGATGAGACGGTAGCCTGTTTGCGCTGCATTTGCGTGGTGCTGCTTTGTGGAACATCAGATTTACTTGCGCGATGTAGTTACCAGCTATACTCACCGAGGGCAACAGTAGTTATGCTGGAACACATGGAAATAAATATTCAGTTATTATTCAGTCATTTGAGTTTGCGTTTTGATTAGGTCATTGCTTCATAAGTAAGTAATTAGAATAATGATCATCGATATGAATATTTGTTCCTTTTATTTTTATTTTTCTACGCATATTAAGTATTCATATACATTGGGATTCTTACGACCTTACTTTTCACTTCTCAGAGCTACAGGGAGTCCGTAATTAAAATCCCAGCTTGAAGACATTGCATTACGAGAAACACTGCCGGAACGACGTAAAAATTCAACAGCAGATTATTGACACACGGGGAAACGCCAAAATATAAAAAATTAGCGAATATTTGAGCAGTACACAGGGTGAAGCGAAACTCGCGCATTCTGGCTTCGCAGCGCAACTCCTCACATGCCAGCAATAAAAAAATGTCTCTCACAAAATTTCACCTGGCGAGTACATCCGGCAGAAAAAGGACGTTAAAGAGTGACAATCTGGCAACATTGTAATCACATGTATGGTAACTACCTCTGTCAGCAAACAGTTCGTTTGCTGTACAGTGGGTGCAATGGTTATAGCTTTGGATTAGCATGCAGCAGGTCGATGGTTCGATCCTGGGATGAGGCCTATGTCTTTTATTTGGTAAATGTAGTGCAGGTGGTACAGTATCTGGCATATTAATCGTCAACAGCGACTGCAGCGGGCTTTGTAGAAAACGCTTACACTAACATACTACAGTCGTAGAGATGGAAGATTGGTCAGCTTTGAAAGAAGCCCTTTTCATGTCATAGAATTTCACAGTTACCTCATCCACTAGATGCGAAACTTGTTTTCTTTCTATCCTCCTCCAATGGTCCCAGAGATTAGTAGCAATTATTATTCTTCTCTCGTTCGGTTCCATACATTTCGTTAGGGCCTTACATTACCAATATGACTACCAATGTGCTTTGCGAATAATGTCCAGACTCGGTTACTATTTGTGTGTGTTATCACCATGGTCCTACTAATTATGCCTTTCAACATTGAGTCTGGTAATTATATGCTGTTTAGTACGTATTTCACTGCATTATTATTATTATTCTATCGATGAGATTGTCGAAACATCACATCTATTACGGTTAGGGACACAGTGTATTCGGAACAGAACATTTCACAATTAGCGATTTCGGTATGAATCATGCAGAACAATATCTGTCAGAGGGGTAATGCGCAATACATGGGACAGACACATCTTTAGCATCTGGAATTTGATATTGTTTTTGTAGTTATTCTGTCGTATGACAGGTCATTTTCTTTAACTGTCTATTTCTTATTTGTCAAACCGCGTGTATGTTATGTTCAGAGTTACCAAAAGTTGTAAATTTAGGATACATGTGACCTACGAAACGGCGTATATTACAGTATGACATGTCAGAATGCAATTAGCAAATACAGAGAATGTGCTTTAACCGAGGATAGAACCCACGACCTCCTGCATGCTAACCCGAAACTCTATGCACTGCACTAACTGTGCTGCTCAACAAATAGATGCTGACAAAGGTAGTTTCCGTACGTGTGTTTACAATGTTGCCAGATTGCCACTCTTCAACGTCCATTTTCTACCGGATGCACTCGACGGACGAAATTTTGCGAGAGAATTTTTTTTTTTTTTTATTGCTGGCATGTGAGGATTCGCGCTGCGAAGCCCGAGTGAGCGAATTTCACTTCAGCCTGTATAGAGCTGTAAGAGTCAGAAAATGCACGCCAACAACAGATGCGCGGCTCACGTCTCTTCCTCAGTTTGCGAACGAGGCGCCTAATACGACTGTCTCAAAGAAGGATTATATGAATGCGTGCTGTCTGTTCTTTCGGACATGTCCGAAACACACTGACACCACACGGAATACGCCGTTGTGATACATATTACGTAAACTAGAAATGGATGGAGGAGAAAGGGAAGGAAAGGAATTGACGTCAGTTGTATCTGCACTTTATGTGAAATCAGCAACGACGAGGAAAAAATGTGTGCCGGACCAGGACTCTAATCTGGGACCCCAGTTGCGTTAATCACTGCGCCATCCGGACCGATTATTTGTCGCTGTTGCGAGGACTATCTTGTCACGGCTCAGTTCGAGCGAAAGAACGAACACAACTCATTCATGTAACTGATTCACCTCGATGGGCCTTGAATTCACCACCTTCAGTGCCGACGCATAGTTACTTTCTACCTTCAGTGTGAATCCTAGTGTAGAGAGCATATAGGACATCGTCTAGGAATACAGATCGGTGGCGCCCGCAAGGAGGCGTGCCGAGATAATTCGCTCAGTTGCGATATGTACTCCGTCCACATTGTGTAGTGGTTAATGGAGCTGCCTAGTAAGCCGGCGATCCCAGCTTCGAAACTCCGACCAACACACATTTTAAGTCATCCCTGCTGATTCTGCTTAAGGGGCTCCGGAACGCCCTATACTTGCAATGTTAAAATAACGCTTATAAATTACATCTTTCCTCACAAAGTATTTGATGTAGGAAGTTGAACTTTTTACAGATTATTTATTGGAATATGGGCTACAACTTAACACAGGGATTTTACAAAATTTTAGTTCAGTTATGAAAGATGATTTTTTTTCAATTGTAATGAAAATTCACAACATTTTTTTGCAATTTTTTATTTATATATTCAAAAATATACAGTTTTTTGGAAAAAGGCTGTGTTAAATTTTGCAGAAGGTACTGTGTAACATTTACTGAAAGTTTGAAACAAATATGTTTGGAAGATCCTTAGAAAACATGTAATTAGTATGAGAAAATAAAAGTTTTGGGAATCGAGCGACAAAGATTGGATTAACTTTTTAGTGCATTCCAGGTCCATAGGATGGATTATCTTCATCCTCTGCAAACTCCTCCTCCAGCTTCCTCTTGTTCCTCCTCCTGTTTACTCTTGCTTGTATTTCTAGACTCTTTACAGCCCTGTCTGCAGCCAGAAGGCGTTCCTTGTCTAAAGAAAGCATCGCTCGTTGTTGTGTTCGTAGATTTTGCTACCATTTTCTTCAGTTGCAGTTACTGCAACACTGTTCCAAAAGGTGGTCATGTATGAACACTTATCACATTTCAGTTGTATTTCACTAGCAAGTCCTACGTGCTTTATTATGGAGAGTTCCAGACCAACTTCACTACAATGAATACATCTTACAGAGTTTGAAAAAATTCCTTTGAGAACCGACATATCAAATATTTCATTCACATCCGATTCGCCCATAAAACATTCATAGTTTTCACTCATTGAACCAAGCTTCTTCTGTGAAGTATTTTCTTTCCCACTTTGACTGCTATGGGCAGGTGTACTTGAGAGGTTAGGTTCACTCACTTGGTTATCGTCTTTATTGTTCACAGTAATAACACATACGTTTGGCTTTCCAACATTTCTCCTTTTCCTAAAAGCCTTCAGAAGATTTCTAATAACTTTACTTTTACTCATTATTATACTTCAACAAAACAGAGACTCAAGAAACAGAATTAAGTACGAATATTTTCGAGATAACGACAGAGTAAATAAACATGATACAATCGACAATCACACCAGCGATATATATTGAACCATCACAGGTTAGCCACAACACATACTTTATCTCACATCACTAAAATGTACCTGATGAACACGGACGTTAATAATAACACCATTTGACAGCAGTTTAACAGCGCCACAGTGGGTCACGCCCATGTAGAACACTAGTTGTAGTCTTCGGAATTGAAAAAATTATATATCTATTAAAAGGTAATAGTCTGCAGATTCATAAAACGCAAAAAAGTAAAAATTGAACTTTTCATGATTTTGAGCCTTTCAGGAGCCCCTTAAAGTCCCGATGCGGCTGACATCTGTAATTCCTTTTCTTCCTCCCTCCTCGACCTTCACTTTACACAATACTCATGAAAGATCCCGTGCTGTTGGTAAAGTCCTTTCACGGTAGTGACTGTGCGCCAGTAGTCCTGCAGAAGAAGTTCCGGATACTCGTAGTGTGGAAGAAAGCTATCTGTTAAGGGTCTGGAGAAAACGTTTAGAAAATTTGGAAAAACTGCTTCTCTAAAGTGGAAGCGGGGTACGACAGCAGTTGATCCGACGTCAGTCGAAGATGTGGCCACAGCATTGCAAGAGAGGTCGAGCTGTGACGTGCAAAGACACTTGCGCGAGAATTGTCTGAACGTTGGACATGCCTGCGAACACAGGGCATAAAATCATACGAAACATCCCTCATCGTTATCCATATAAAACCACTTATGTTCAGAACTGCTCCCCGCTGACCTGCCAGCAAGACAAACATTCGCTCTAAAATTTCCTGGTAGCACGGAAGTGGACAATAAATCGTTATGAAACGTCTTCTATCCAGACGAAGCCCATTTCCAAGGACATGTCAATACGCAGAACTGCGGAATACGGGAAAAGGAAAACCCGCACTCACTTCAACGACCAACAACTGATACTGCAAAGGTGACTGTGTTGTGCGGGTTGACAGTATCATTTATCGTAGGGCCGCATTTTTTCTAGGACATGAGTCCTAACGTTCCTGTTGCCTGTACCGTCACTGGTAAAAGCTGTGCACACCAACGTCGTTCCAATCCTTCAACAGTGTGGATATGTAGGCAGTGTCACTTATATGTAAGATGGTGCCCCTCCGCACATTACACAGCCAGTGGTGTGGCTGCTGGAGAGGCATTTCGAAAATACTAGAATTATCAGCCATTACTTCCCTACAGCCTGCCGGTCCAGATCACCTGAGTTTATCCGTATGACTTCTGGCTATGGGAGTCCCTGAAATAGGTTGTGTTAGGTGCTCCACTTACGGACGTATATGAACTGAAGGCAGGCATTCTAAACTTGACCCCCGCGAAATTCCGATCTGTTTTGGAATATGTTGTTTCTCGATTTCAGCCTGTCACAGAAAACGGTGGACAACATACTGAACATATCTAGCTCCATCTCATGGCAAATATTAGAAACCGAAGTCATTCTGAAAAACGATTTCATTTTGCTTTTAGTGCAGTTTTTTTCCTCTGGACAATTAAAAACCATGTTTCCCATGTGGTGCGACCTTGTAGTGGAGTTTGGGCTTGCCTAACTAACAGTGCTATACCTATTGACTGCTGATCTTGTACAATCATTCACATGGAACAGTACTAATGTGAAATGTGCAACTCCGTCCGCTATGGCCGGGCGGTTATAGGTGCTTCAGTCCGGAACCGCGCTGCTGCTACGGTCACAGGTTAGAATCCTGCCTCGGGAATGGATCTGTGTGTTGTCCTTAGGTTAGTTAGGTTTAAGTAGTTCTAAGTCTAGGGGACTGACGACCTCAGATGTTAAGTCCCAAAGTGCTTGGAGCCATTTGAACCGTTTGAAACTATAGCCATCGTATTGTGATTCATTTGTCACTTGTAGCCCCTCCATGTACGTTAAGACTCTTACAAACGCCATCTATTGGTAAAAATTTTCGTTAAATTTTCCTTCGTTCCATGACGTTTCCCCCTGCAACAATAATATGCTGTTGAAATAAGACGGCCGGCCGGTGTGGCCAAGCCGTTCTACGCGCTTCAGTCCGGAACCGCGCTGCTGCTACGGTCACAGGTTCGAATCCTGCCTTGGTCATGGGTGTGTGTGGTGTCCTGAGGTTAGATAGGTTTAAGTAGTTCTAAGTTCTACGGTACTGATCACCTCAGATGTTAAGTTCCATAGTGGTCAGAGGCAGCTGAATAAGACGTCATTCTCTTTCTATAGTGTCTGTATCTGGAACTTTAATTATGGACTCCTTGTAAGGCCGATATGCAATCTTTACGTGTATTTACTTAAGAACTACATTTTGGAACCAATTACGTTCAGATTTCTATGTATTTCAAACAGAGATGGAGTGACGTGCCTTCAACAGTGATGGCACATTCACATTTTTAAATAAATTTTATGCTGTCCTGGTAATTTGTATTGCAGTGGAAGTTCGAGACACATTGTTTCAGCGACGGACACTATGATATTATGAACTCACGGAAGCTCAGATCATTTGAACTGTTTTGTAGGATATAGTGTGTAAATACATCCGCAAGCATGACTTAGACCTACGCGGAGTAATTCATAAACAAAAACAGTGAGTAGCCACATGATATCTGCTATAGGAACTATGTTTTCAGCTTTCTCTCAGTTTAGCTTACGTTAAACCCTCTTTGAATCATTCCTCGGCACTCTGGAAACTTAAGCAAATTTAGTCATATTGTATTTGTTCACTCACTGGCCATATTTGATATAAAGGTGAATTTTTCAGGGCCCGAGACGGACCAATAAGGTTGGACTGAAGCCGCGCGGGGTAGCGTGCGGTCTGCGGCGCCTTGTCACGGTTCGCGCGGCTCCCCTCGTCGGAGGTTCGAATCCTCTCGGGCATGGGTGTGTGTGTGTTGTCCTTAGCTTCAGTTAGTTTTAGTTAGATTAAGTAGTGCGTAAGATTAGGTACCGATGACCTCAGGAGTTTGTTCCTGTAGAACTTACCACAAATTTCCTATTTCCAATTTCGGATGGACAGCCGTGTCGTCTTCTGCCATTGGCGTCGTTGGATGCGGTATGGAGAAGCATGTGGTTGGCATCCTGCTCACTCCGCTGTTATCGAGTTTTTTGACTTTGCAATGGACTAATCGGTCAAGTAGCTACTCAGCTGGCCGTATCCTGTTCCAGCTCTCCCATCAAGGAAAAATCGCTGGCGGTACTGGGAATCGAACACGGATTCTCCACATTGCAGTCAGCATTGCTAACTACTCAGCTACTGAGGCGGACATAAGCAATTACAGACCCAAGAGTCCATTAACAATTGAAAATTCGTAATAATGTAGGTAGACAGATGAAAAATAGGTACACATGCCTGAAATTACATGGCGTTTCATTGAAACCAAAAAAAAGTGCTTGAAGTGAACAACAGACTGGGCTTCATATGAAACTAGAGGAATAATTACATGACATTTTTAACACAAGTACTGAACATGTCGGCCGTCATTCATCAACAACACCTGTTGTTGTCGAGAGACAATGTTGTGAGAGGCACTGTACAGCATAGGTATGATGGGAGATTGGCGTCGTATATTGTCTCCTAGCATCCCTAATGAGGGCGGGTCCCCGCAGTTGAAAAAAAGGTTCAAATGTGTGTGACATCTTATGGGACATAACTACTAAGGTCATCATTCCCTAAGCTTACACACTATTCAACCTAAATTAACCTAAGGACAAACACACACTCCCGTGCCCGAGGGAGGACTCGAATCTCCACCGGAACCAGCCGCAAAGTCCATGACTGCAGCGCCCTCGACCGCTCGGCTAATCCCGCGCGGCCCCGCGGTTGACTTGGACTTCAGGTAACTCCAATACCAATAATCACACATTAAATGTGTGGTGTCACCGCCAGACACCACACTTGCTAGGTGGTAGTTTAAATCGGCCGCGGTCCATGTAGTACATGTCGGACCCGCGTGTCGCCACTGTGATCGCAGACCTAGCGCCACCACCTAGGCAGGTCTCGTGATACGAGAGTGGACTCGACCCCAGTTGTACGAGAACCAAGCTACAGCCCAGTTGTACGCGAACCTAGCTATCGCCCAGTTGTACGAAGCCTTTCTCTCTCATTAGCCGAGAGACAGAATAGCCATCTAAGTTAATGGCTACGAACTAGCAAGGAGCCATTTGTATCAGTGCCTATAGCTTCTAGTATTCAAGAGAGATGTATTCCAAGGAATCAATAAAAGTTAAGTAAAAAGCATCTACATACTTTTCTTATTATTCATTCATAAGTTCTCATGTTCCAGACTTCACGCCCGTCTGCATTAGTCTAGCGTGCCTTTCTTTTGGCTACTACCGTGTGGCGTAATAGTCTTGTTACGTCACTACAGATTGGCGACGAGAAAAAGAGTTTGTCTTAATTCATTTGCCACGTTGGCGCCGCTTTAAAGTGTTCTGATTGCTTACATTTCATTGTGTCATGGCTTCGCCACATTCTCCAGATGTACTGTCCGAATTTTATCGCTTGCAGAATCAGCAGACGCAGGCGTTACTGGATGCCCTTGGACAGCTCGTCCAGGGTCAACGTGCGCTGCACACCGATGCGGCCGCAGCCGCTTCACCGCTACCGCAGCAACAACCTGCCGTTGCACCGCCTTTTAGGCACTACGACCCGAACCAAGAGACCTGGCAAGAGTGGTCCCGTCAGTTCGCCTTCCACCTTGCTGCCTACAGAATTCAAGGTAATGAGCGGCAGCCGTTTTTGCTTTCTTGTGTCGGTGTGTCCACATACCGTGTGATAGTGAAATTGTTTCCCCGCCGCGACGTAGCAACTTTGTCATACGAGGAACTTTTGTCTGCATTAGATGCCTATTTCAAAGAAACAGTTAATGTGGTTGCCAAACGGTATACGTTTTTTCGTACAAAACGTACGGCCGGTCAAACTAATAGGGAGTGGGTAGCAACATTGCAAGGACTTACTAGGGACTGTGCCTTTGAATGTGACTGTGGTCTTTCTTATTCAGATACAATGGTGCGTGATGCAATTGCACAGAACGTTTCTGATGTTCGCATACGGGAGCAAATTTTGAAACTAGTTAATCCCTCCCTTCAACAAGTGATAGACATATTGGATAGACAGGACACACTTGACTGTGCTCAGGAATCTTTTGATACTTCGCCAGCCGTGTGTAACATTAACCGGCCCGCTGGACGCACTGCACGGCCCGGTAACCGGGCCTCGCGCACGGACACACAGCGACCGCCGCGTGCTAAGCCAGGTGTGCCGCGCCAGCCCGCAAATGCAGTGAAATCATGCCCGCGGTGTGCTACTAGACATTCGCGTGTACATTGCCCGTCACGCCAAGCTATTTGCTTTTTCTGCAATAAGAAAGGACATATTCAAAGTGTTTGCCAGAAAAATCTCAGATCAGACAATCACAATCATTCCAGGCCCTTTGCTTCGCGCCGGAATCGAACCAGGGGCACTCAGGCTCGTGGACCTTCGCCTATGGACATTCATGTCGTTAATTCTACTTCGTCCAGTGACACTTTCTCTAACCGTGACTGTGATCGTCCCACAAAAACTGTGCGTCGACGTCGCCGGAAATCACGTCAATTAGCAAGTGATTCTGTGCCAGTGTCTGTTCCAATTGCACAAAACAGTCGCTCTTGTCGTCAGCAGGACAATAAACTTTTTGTGGACTTAGACTTTGAAGGCCAAGTGATACCATTCCAGCTCGATACCGGAGCTGCAGTTTCATTGCTCAATCACGACACGTACAAACAACTGGGCAAACCTCCGTTGCGTGCCGCAAATGTTAAGCTAACTACATATTCCGGACAGAAAATTCCTGTGTTAGGACAGTGCAGCCTTCTTGCAACATACAAGGGACAAACAAAACTTGTGTCATTTTACGTTCTTCGTTCTTCTTCTGCAGTGAACTTGTTTGGTCTCGATTTATTTAAGTTGTTTAACATGTCTATTGTAAATCAGGTCCTCTCAGTGAATCAGACTGTGCCTACAGACAGTGTTTCCCGGCTGTGTGACGAATTTGCAGACATTTTTGCACCGGGCTTAGGTTGCGCTAAAAACTATGAAGCACATTTAGAACTGCAGGTAAACGCGCAACCGAAATTTTTCAGGGCGCGCAATGTTCCCCACGCATTGCGTGATGAGGTCGCAAGAACGTTACACGATCTCGAATCAGGGTGTAATTGAACGTGTGCAAGCTTCTCTCTGGGCCTCACCCTTAGTAATTTTGCCAAAACATTCCGGAAAATTGAGACTTTGCGTGGACTTCAAGGCCACAGTGAATCCACAGCTAGTGACTGCTACTTTTCCTTTGCCCCGCCCGGAAGATCTTTTTGCTAAACTGTGCCCGGGAAAATATTTTTCAAAGTTGGACCTAGCCGATGCGTACTTGCAAATACCGGTGGACGACGAATCCCAGCGCGTATTGGTGGTTAACACGCATCTTGGATTGTACCGCTTCAAAAGACTGCCTTTCGGGTGTGCATCCGCCCCTGCCTTGTTTCAGCAATATTTACAAACTATTTGTGCGTCGGTCCCTACTGCAGCAAACTATCTAGACGATATAGTGATCTCCGGACAGACAGAAGAAGATCATCTTGCGAATTTACGAACATTATTTCAGGTCTTGCGGCAAAATGGTCTTCGCTTGAGGAAGGACAAATGTGTGTTTTTTGCTCGTGACTTACCATACCTGGGACATGTCATTAATGCCCAAGGCATACATCCGAGTCCAGAGCACCTCCGTGCCATACAAGACTTGCCGTCCCCTCAAAATCTCAAACAGCTACAGAGTGTGTTGGGTAAAATTAATTATTACCATAAATATGTGCGCAATGCCTCTTCCATTTCAGCTCCGCTTCATCAATTACTCCGTAAAGGTGTTCCGTTCGTCTGGACGACGGAATGCGAACGCGCCTTTCGCCAGTTGAAATCGGCGTTGCTTTCTAATACTTGCCTTACGCCTTTCGATCCCCAGAAACCCCTTTTGTTGATGGTAGATGCATCGGATTTCGGGATCGGTGCTGTGCTTGCGCACAAAGTTGGCTCCCATGATCGCCCTATTGCCTTTGCGTCCAAATTGCTCTCGTCTGCGCAAAGAAATTATTCACAGATAGAGAAAGAAGCTTTGGCTCTCGTGTTTGGTGTTACTAAGTTCCATGATTTCTTGTATGGTCGTCACTTTACCATCATCACAGACCACAAACCTTTGACATCGCTTTTTCATCCGACCAAGCCTGTACCTCCACGTACAGCGCAGAAATTCATTCGCTGGTCTATTTTCCTCTCGCAGTACCGCTACGATATCTTGTATCGGTCCACTGCTAAGCACGGAACCGCCGATGCGTTGTCCCGTTTGCCTGTTGCTGAGGATAAAGCATTCGATTCTTCCGAACTTGCTTGCATGTTCATTGATTCGGAAACCGATGAAGTGGTCGAATCGTTCCCGATTGATTTTCGTCGTGTCGCTACAGCCACAGCTGCTGACCCTGTCCTTGCTACTGTTTTACGTTTTGTTGCTACGCAATGGCCTTTGTCAAAGTCTCGGATCGAGGATCCGTTGGTTCGCCGATTTTTTGCTCACAAGGAGAGACTTTTTGTTCGACGTGGTGTTTTGTTGTTGCGTTCTGATAATGATCAGTCCAGAGTCGTGGTCCCACGTTCGTTACAGTCCTCTGTTTTACGGCTTCTTCACCAAGGACATTGGGGTATAGTGCGAACGAAACAACTTGCTCGTCAGCACTGTACTTGGTTCGGAATCGATGCTGCGATTACGAATATGTGTTCTTCGTGCCCGGCGTGTGCCGAACAACAATCCGCACCGCCGCGGAAAGCCTTTGCGTGGCCAAAAGCCACTTCCCCTTGGCAACGCTTGCACATTGATTTTGCTGGTCCATTCTGGAATGCTCGATGGTTGGTTCTGGTCGACGCCTTCAGTAATTTTCCTTTTGTTGTCCGGATGTCTTCCACGACGTCCTCCGCCACCATCCAAGCGTTGTCTGCTATCTTTTGCATTGAAGGTCTTCCGCAGACTATTGTTTCCGACAATGGCCCACAATTCATGTCCGCAGAATTCCAGTCTTTCTGCCAGGCCAATGGTATTCAACATCTGACATCCGCGCCGTTTTCGCCTCAGTCCAACGGTGCCGCTGAACGATTGGTCCGGACTTTCAAGTCACAGATGTTGAAATTGAAAGAGTCGCATTCTCGGGAGGACGCATTGTTGCTCTTTTTGTCTTCGTATCGCTCTCAGCCCCGAGATGGTCGCTCGCCGGCTGAGTTGCTCCACGGTCGTCCTCATCGCACCTTGATGTCTTTGCTACATCCGCCGCATCAGGTTCCTGTGCAGCGGCAGACTCCTGCTTTTGCTCCAGGCGACGTTGTATTTTATCGCAACTATCGCGGTTCACGGCGTTGGCTCGCAGGGCGCATTCTTCGCTGCCTCGGCCGCGCGATGTATTTGGTTTTGGGGGCCTCTGGTGAGGTGCGTCGGCATCTCAATCAGCTGCGCCTCTGTCGTCGCTCGGGTTCTGCCGCTCCCCGTCTGCTTTCAGCGACGGTGCCGTCCGGTCAGCGCCCTGGGGACCCATCTACTGGCTCGCCTCATCCCCAGGTGTTACCGACGATGCCTTCCATTTTGCCCCATGGCGACGCGCCGCCGCCGCCGCAGCAGCAGCAGCAGCAGCCACCGCCGCCGCCGACCGCATTCGACGCTTCGTTGCAGCCGCCAAGCGCCTCCCAGGGTCACGCGCCGCCGATCGCTTCCCGTGACCAGCTGTCCTCCGCCATGGAACGCCCGCCCGCTCCGGACCACATGACGTCATCGCGCGTCGGCTACCCCGACGCAATGGAGGTCGACCCTTCAGCCCCTCATGTTTCTTTACGGGCGCATACACCGCATGTTGACGTGCACCCTGGACTAGTTTTGCAGGCGTTTCCTAGCTCCCCTCGGACCGGATGGCCGGGTGCGGGTGGCACAGCCTCGCCTGTTGTTAGGCTCCCCACCTCATCGCATACGTCAACATGTGGTCCTCCCCACGGCGGGCGGAAGCCTTATTACACGACCGTTCGCCGATTTGCGGGGGAGGAATGTGGTGTCACCGCCAGACACCACACTTGCTAGGTGGTAGTTTAAATCGGCCGCGGTCCATGTAGTACATGTCGGACCCGCGTGTCGCCACTGTGATCGCAGACCTAGCGCCACCACCTAGGCAGGTCTCGTGATACGAGAGTGGACTCGACCCCAGTTGTACGAGAACCAAGCTACAGCCCAGTTGTACGCGAACCTAGCTATCGCCCAGTTGTACGAAGCCTTTCTCTCTCATTAGCCGAGAGACAGAATAGCCATCTAAGTTAATGGCTACGAACTAGCAAGGAGCCATTTGTATCAGTGCCTATAGCTTCTAGTATTCAAGAGAGATGTATTCCAAGGAATCAATAAAAGTTAAGTAAAAAGCATCTACATACTTTTCTTATTATTCATTCATAAGTTCTCATGTTCCAGACTTCACGCCCGTCTGCATTAGTCTAGCGTGCCTTTCTTTTGGCTACTACCGTGTGGCGTAATAGTCTTGTTACGTCACTACAAAATGAATTCGCAATTGGGAATAAGCACAACTATCAGCTGTAGAATAGAATGACGACAATGAAAGATTGTGCCGGATTAGGACTCGAACCCGGATCTCCTGCTTATCGCGAGCGGTCACCTTACCATTTAGCTATCCGTATACGGCTCACGGCCAGGCCCAAACTTCCATGTGTCTTCAATCATGCGTTTACGAGCTATATTCGTATAGGTCGTATACGAATGATTCACAACATATGGAAATTTGGGTCTGTTCGTAATTCATGCACGGATAGCCAAATTGTGAGGCGACCGCTCGCGATAAGCAGAAGATCCGGATTCATGTCCCGGTCCGGCAGAAATTTCCATTCTCATCACTCCATTCTGTAGCTGATGGTTGTTGTTATTCGCAATTTTGAATTCTTTTAATGTACCGAGATATCAAAAAGTCAGTATAAACTTGAAAACTTAATAAACCACGGAATAATGTAGATAGAGAGGTAAATATTGACACACATTATTGGAATGTAATGGGGATTTATTAGAACAAAAAAAAAAAAAACAGAGTCCATAAAATGTCCAACAGATGGCGCTGGACAGCAAAACGTCAGTGACTACGCATGACAATCGTGAGTAAAAGAAGTATAATGAGAGAGAGAATCAGATGCGTCAGCAGTCGCAGCATGTTGATGTTACCTGAAAAAGGCGCTTTTAGTGAAGCTGTATTATCAGAATGGGAAATGTGCTAGTTCAGCGTTACGATCCTATCGTCATAGGAAGGGGATTCGAACGGGTAAAGGTCCGTTGACAAATGCAGCTGTGGCGAGAATGATTTCGAAGTTCGAAGCCACGAGTTGTTTAGACGATAGACCCCGTAGTGGCCGACCGAGCACAAGGCGTAATGCTGCTGAGACAGTTCAGGAAGAAATGGAGACTGTAGCGGGTTCGTCTATGAACGGAGAAGTCAGCGCTCGTGCAGTGGCACGTCGCACCGGCATTCCATACACTACTGTTTGGTTGACACTGAGGCGTACCCTCCGATGCTATCCGTACGAAATCCATCGGCATCATGAACTGTTACCTAGCGATTTAGTGAAGCGGAGGGCATTTGCGGTGTGGGCCTTTCAAAAGATGGCGGAAGATGACGCTTGGTTGAGAAACGTGTTGTGGACCGACGAAGCTCATTTCAAGAGGCATTGTCATGTCTGTCAACGCCCACAACTGCATAATTTGGGCTACCGAAAATCCTAGTACTATCGTGGGAACTCCAGTGCACGACGAGAAAGTCACGGCATGGGTTGGATTTACCACATCTACCGTTATCGGGCCTTTTTTCTTCGAGGAAATGCGTGATTCTGGTTTTGTAACTGCTGCCGTGACGGGTGAGAGGTACGCCGATATGTTACAGAATCGCATCATCCCCAGCCTCGCTGATAAACACCTGCTGGAACGTACGATGTTTAAGCGGGATGGCGCTCCACCCCATATTGCGAGACGCGTGAAAGATCTCTTGGGAGCACCGTTTGGTGATAATCGTGTGCTCAGCCGCCGCTTTCGTCATGCTTTGCCTCCCAGGTCCCAAGACCTCAGTCCGTGTGATTATTGGCTTTGGGGTTACCTGTAGTCGCAAGTTTATCGTGATCGACCGACATCTCTAGGGATGCTGAAAGCAACATCCGACGCCAAGGCCTCACCATAACCACGGACACGCTTTACAGTGCTGTTCACAACATTATTCCTCGACTACAGCTATTGTTGAAGAATGATGGTGGACATATTGAGCATTTCCTGTAAAGAACATCATCTTTGCTTTGTCTTACTTTGTTACGCTAATTATTGCTATTCTCATCAGATGAAGCGCCATCTGTGGACAATTTTTTGAATTTTGTATTTTTTAGGTTCTAATAAAACCCCATGTCATTCCAAGCATGTGTGTCAATTTGTACTTCTCTATCTACATTATTCCGTGATTTATTCAGTTTTCAAATTTATACTGACTTTTTGATCACCCGGTACTTCATTACGGCTGTAGTCGCCGCAGTGCCTGTTCCTTTGGAGATGTATGTCCAAAGGAACTTTGCATCGTAATCAGAATAACACAGGCATTGTGATATCGTTTATATCGTCTATATAATTAATAACACAGACTGAGGTCTGGGACATGGGACGAGCACGACGTAGGTGACGGATCACCGCGTGATCTTCACCGAACGATGTGTGCAAGAGATCTTTCACACGTGCAACATTGTGGGGTGCAGCGTATACCGCATAAAAGTCGTACTTTCCAGCAGGTGTTTATCAGCTAGGCTAGAGATGATGTTATTCTGCATCATATCAGCGTATCTCGCACCCATCACACTAACAGTTTAAAAGGAGCACCTCGCATTTCCTCTCAAGGAAAGGGCCCGGTCACGTTGCATGTGGTAAACAGAGATCACACCGTGATTTTCTCGACATGCAATATGGTTTCCACGACAATTTTAGGAGTTTTGGTAGAACAAATTCTGTAGCTGTGGGTGTTGATAGACCATCGGTGTGTGAAATGTGCTTCGTCGATCCACGAACGTCATTGTAATTCCCGCATCACAAATACAGTCTGTGAAACAAAACTGGTGGCTAACACTTCATGATGACGGTCGATTTTGCTCGGATAGTGCATGGGGGCTTAATTGAAAGAATAAGATGCAATAATTTTAGTAGCTGTGTGACCGGTTACGAAGTCTCGTAACAGGTTGGACCTGAGCAGTATTAGCACGCAATCTGACTGCATAAAATAAAAATAAAGAATGACGAGGAATTTCCATTAACACAATTGATTAATTAAGTCCCCTGCAACTATAAAAGCTACGAAACAACAAAGCAGAAGTGTAACAGTTCTGTGTGTTGTAGTGTGACCCAACGTACATGTATCTGGCTCGGTTCTTTCTCAAAACGACAAAATATTTTAAACACCATTTACAATGAACTTATTGAAAAACCAGAAATACTATAATTGCACATAGAAACCAGAATTACAAGTCTAATACATGAACACGAGCCAGATGCTTTGTTGACTGTACCTGTGACCAAGAGGCATTGTCATTAAAGAAATCTGCAATACCTTTTTACTTCATTATATATTGACGAAAATTTTCCATTACACCAGCATCATAAATCAAAGCCCATCTCCTTTCTCAAATACACTGTGATAATTGCAACATCTTCCATCTATACATTACACCAACCGAACAGCATCTACTCTCTCGCCCAACAGAACAACAACTGCACTCGACATCCTCTGAACTACTACTGCACCAGTGGAGGCGGCGGAATAATAATCTTTCGCGCAATCTCTGGCGCTGTGACTCAGTGTAGCCACCTTTCAATAGTATTGGAGGATATGCGTTAGTGCTGTTCAGACAGTAATGTATGGCTTTACTGACAGTGCCTTTTCTGTTAGGTCAACAAACCACTGGCGCATCTGACTCCCTCTCCCACTACAGCTCATTTTATACACGATTATTATGCGACATCACTGATGTGTTGCTGTCCAGGCCCCACACGTTGGCCACTTTTTGCATTTGTTTTTGGTTGCAATAAGAAAACATGACATCATAAAAAACATCACATTTCAGGCATGTTTTTCAGTGTTTACATCTCTACCAACATTGCTGCATGAATTAACGCATTTTCAGATGTTAACGGAGTTTTGGGTCACCCTGCGTATTTACGAAATTTGAATTTTAGCTTGAGACCTTAGTACTATTAGAATACGATATTATTAACACTAGTGTTTCCTATGCACTGTGATTCAGATCTATTGCTTTCCTCATAGAGTGAATTTTCAGCACAATCGCTGATAGAATATGCCAACATATTGTTTCTAGTAAAGTGTTGGATCTTCTGCTAGGAGGAAAAAGAAATATGCACATGTATATGCAAAAAGCCTCTGATGTAGTAAAAATGGGGTTATCAAAATGCACTTACAGTCTCAGACATCCGCCTGAACGGTTGTAATAGTATAATCATTTCTCATTTACGTAGTGAAAGATGAGTGATTAATGTATATCCCTTTGCCGGAATATACAAACCCATATTTATCTCTGTCGCCGGCCGAAGTGGCCGTGCGGTTAAAGGCGCAGCAGTCTGGAACCGTAAGACCGCTACGGTCGCAGGTTCGAATCCTGGCTCGGGCATGGATGTTTGTGATGTCCTTAGGTTAGTTAGGTTTAACTAGTTCTAAGTTCTAGGGGACTGATAACCTCGGCAGTTGAGTCCCATAGTGCTCAGAGCCATTTTGAGCCATATTTATCTCAGGAAATACCCATGAATTAAAGATTATGTTGAATTCCAAAGACTTTTATTTTGTCATCAGTCTTCGGACTGCTTTGATACAGCCCTCCACGAATTCCTCTCCTGTGCTAACCTGTTCATGTCAGAGTAGCACTTGTAACCTACGTCCTCAATTATTTCCTGGATGTACTCCAATATCGGTCTCACTCCACAGTTTTTGCCTTCTACAGCTCCCTCTAGTACCATGGAAGACATTCCCTCATGTCTTAACAGATGCCATATCATCCTGTCCCTTCTCCTTATCAATGTTTTCCACACACTCCTTTCCTCTCCGATTATGTGCAGAACCTCTTCATTCCTTACCTTAGCAGTCGACCTGTCCGCCCCAGTAGCTGAGTGGTCAGCGTGACGGATTGCCGTCCTCTGGGCCCGGGTTCGATTCCCGGCTGGGTCGGAGATTTTCTCCGCTCAGGGACTGGGTGTTGTGTTGTGTTCCTCATCATTTCATCCCCATCCGGCGTGCAGGTCGCCCAATGTGGCGCCGAATGTAATAAGACCTGCGATATGGCGGCCGGACCTGCCCCGCGAGGGGCCTCCCGGCCAATGATGCCAAACGCTCATTTCCATTTCCAGCAGTCGACCTAATTTCCAACTTACGTCTGTAGCACCCCATCTCAAATGCTTCTATTCTCTTCTGTTCCGGTTTTCCAATAGACCATGTTTCACTACCGTACATTGCTGTACTCCAGACGTACATTCTCAGAAATTTCTTCCTCAAATTAAGGCCGGTATTTGATATTAGTAGACTTCTCTTGGCCAGCAATGGCCTTTTTTGCCATGGCGAGTCTGCTTTTGATGTTCTCCTTGCTCCGTCCCTCATTGGTTATTCTACTGCCAAGGTAGCAGAATTCCTTAACCTCATCTACTCCGTGACCATCAATCCTGATGTTAACTTTCCCGCTGTTCTCATTTCTACTACTTCCATTACCTTCGTCTTTCTTCGATTTAATCTCAATCCATACTCTCTGCTCATTAGACTGTTCATTCCGTTCAGCAGAACATGTAATTCTTCTTCACTTTCACTCAGGATAGCAATTATATCAGCGAATCGTATCATTGATATTCTTTCACCTTGAATTTTAATTCCATTCCTGAACATTCTTTTTTTTCCTTCATTGCTTCCTCGATGTACAGATTGAACTGTAGGGGCGAAAGGCTACAGCCTTGTCTTACACCCATTTTAATAGGAGCACTTCATCTTGATCGTCCTCTCTTAATTTTCCCTCTTGGCTGTTGTACATATTGTACGTAACATGTCTCCCACTGTAGCTCATCCCCACTTTTTTCGGAATTTCGAGCATTTTACACCATTTTACATTGTCGAACGATTTTTCCAGGTCGACCAATAGTGTGAACGTGTCTTGATTTTTCTTTAGTCTTGCTTCCGTTATTAACGACAACGTTAGAATTGCCTCTCTCGTGCCTTTACCTTACCTAAAGCTAAACTGATTGCCTTCTAGAGCATCCTCAATTTTCTTTTCCATTCTTCTGTATATTATTCTTGTAAGAAACATGGATGCTTGAGCTGTTAAGCTGATTGTGTGATAATTCTCGCACTTGTCAGCTCTTGCTGTCTTCGGAATTGTGTGGATGATGCTTTTCCGAAAGTCACATGGTATGTCACCAGACTCATACATTCTACACACAACCCGTGAATATTCGTTTTGTTGCCACTTAACCCAATGATTATAGAAATTCTGATGGAATTTTATCCATCCCTTCTGCCTTATGTGATCTTAAGTCCTCCAAAGCTCTTTTAAATTCTGATTCTTACACTGTATCCCCTATCTCTTCTAAATCGACTCCTGTTACATCTTCTATCACATCAGACAAATCTTCCCCCTCATAGACGCTTTCAATTCTTTCCACCTATCCGCTCTCTCCTCTGTATTTAACAATGTAATTCCCGTTGCACTCTTAATGTTTCACCCTTGCTTTTAATGTCACCGAAGGCTATTTTGACTTTCCTGTATGCTCTGTCTTTCAGACAATCATTTCTTTTTCGATGTATTCACATTTTTCCTGCAGCCATTTCGTCTTAGGTTCCCTGCACTTCCCATTTATTTCATTCCTCAGTGACCTGTATTTCTGTATTCTTGAGTGTCTCGGAACATTTTTGTATTTCCTCCTTTCATCGATCAGTTGTAATTTTTCTCTTACCCATGGTTCCTTCGCAGTTACCCTCTTGTACCTATGTTTTCTTTCCCAACTTCTGTGATGGCCCTTTTTAGAGATGTCCATTCCTCTTCAACGGTACTGCCTACTGAGCTATTCCTTTATTTATTTCTAGTTTCTGCTAGGAGTCACTTTTTTATTTTATATTTAATCTAACATAATAAAAGGCGTGTCGAACATGTTCTGTTCATCTTCAGGCGTTTGTACATACATACAGAAAAATGTTACTTAAAAGTAAATAAACAGTCTTAAACCAGATTAATCTAAAACTCTTTGTCCATTATTTGTGATTGTAGCGGCTGGTGTGACATTTGGGGTGGAGGAGGGGGGGCAGTGTATGGCTAGAAATCGGAATCAGTGATGTCTTCTCCTGGTTTGCTTCCTTGTGATTTCGATTTCTAGCCATACACTGCCCCCTTTCTCCCCCCCCCCCCCTAGATGCCACACCAGCCGCTACAATAACAAATAATGGACAAAGAGTTCTGGATTAATCTAGTTTAAGACTGTTTATTTATTTTTAAGTGACATTTCTCTGTATGTATGTATAAACGCCTGAAGATGAACAGAACATGTTCGAAACGCGTATTATTATGTTCGATTATACACAAAATAAAGGAGTGACTGGTAGCAGACACTAGAAATAAGTAATTATCCCACACAGTCACGGTTCACAAACATAGCCATTATGGCCGAAAATAATAAAGATCTATTCCTTATTGCTGTATATTGCTGTATATATAGAACTTCAACCGTATCTCGTCATTCCTTAGTACTTCCATATCCAACTTATTTGCGTATTGGTTCTTCCTGATTAATCTCTAAAACTTCAGCCTACTCTTCATCATTACTACATTGTCATCTTAATCTATATCTTCTACTGAATAAGCCTTATAGTCCAAGCCTTATAGTCCAGTATCTGATTTCGGAATCTCTGTCTGACCATGATGTAATCTAACTTGAAATCTTCCCGTATCAGCGTGCCTTTCTTGTGATACTTGAACAGAGTATTCGCTACAGAGCTAAATTAGTCTTTGTTCTTTCTCATTCCTTGTCCCAAGCCCATATTCTCCTGTACCCTTTTCTTCTACACCTTTCAATATCCTCATAAACTATCTCTATCACTTCATTTTCAGCTTGCGGCAACGGCATAAATACCTGAACTATCGTTGTTGGTGTTGGTTTGTTTGTCGATTCTGATACGAACAACCGCATCACTGAACTGTTCACAGGAACAACCTCTATGCCCTACCTTCCTATTCATAACGAATTCTACTCCCAGTGCCCGACCGAGACTCGAACTCGGGACCTTTGCCTTTCGCGGGCAAGTGCTCTACCTTCTGAGCTACCGAAGCACGACTCACGCCCGGTACTCACAGCTTTACTTCTGCCAGTTTCTCGTCTCCTACCTTCCAAACCAAAAATCTCTTTCTGGAAACGTCCCCCAGGCTGTGTCTAAGCCATGTCTCCGCTATATCCTTTCTTTCAGGAGTGCTAGTTCTGCAAGGTTCGCAGGAGAACTTCTGTAAAGTTTGGAAGGTATGAGACGAGATACTGGCAGAAATAAAGCTGTGAGTACCGGGCGTGAGTCGTGCTTCGGTAGCTCAGATGGTAGAGCACTTGCCCGCGAAAGGCAAAGGTCCCGAGTTCGTGTCTCGGTCGGGCACACAGTTTTAATCTGCCAGGAAGTTTCATATCAGCGCACACTCCGCTGCAGAGTGAAAAGCTCAATCTGGAAACATCCCCCAGGCTGTGGCTAAGGCATGTCTCCGCTATATCCTTTCTTTCAGGAGTGCTAGTTCTGCAAGGTTCGCAGGAGAACGTCTGTAAAGTTTGGAAGGTAGGAGACGAGATACTGGCAGAAGTAAAGCTGTGAGTACCGGGCGTGAGTCGTGCTTCGGTAGCTCAGATGGTAGAGCACTTGCCCGCGAAAGGCAAAGGTCCCGAGTTCGAGTCTCGGTCGGGCACACTTTTAATCTGCCAGGAAGTTTCATATCAGCGCACACTCCACTGCAGAGTGAAAATCTCATTCTGGAATTCTACTCCCGTTATATCATTTTCTGCTGCTGTTGATATTACCCTGTAGTTATCTGATCAGAAATACTTGTCCACCTCACTGGCCCCTACTGTATCTAGATTGAGCCTCTGCATTTCCGTTTTCTGATTATCTCATTTCCCTGCCACGTTCAAGCATCTGACATTCGACGCCCCGACTCGTAGAACGTTATTCTTCCGTTGATTATTCAATATTTTTCTCATGGTAACCTCCCCCTCGGCAGTCCCCTCTCGGAGATCCGAATGGGGGACTATTCCGGAATCTTTTGCCAATGGACAGATCATCATGACACTTCTTCAATTACAGGCCACATGTCCTGTGGATACACGTTACGTGCTTTTAATGCAGTGGTTTCTATTGCCTTCTGCATCCTGATGCCATTGATCGTTGGAAGTTGAATATTTCGGCCAGTCGCATTAAAATTCCAACCTTCCATCAATAATGCAAGAATGCTGGTAGCAAACTGAATGGTTTCCATTACAGATATATTGAATGTGATATCGAAGATGGACAGCTGCTTACGATCGGAAAAATGCATGTGACTCGCTAGGAGAGTCCCTGTTTAATCGAAAGAACTATACTCGATGACCACGTTTCAGAAGTTTGGCTGTCGCAGTCAGTTTGTACAGTGAAGCTGACTTTAAAATACGGTACAATCTGATCACCTCAGCTTTCGATACCTTTTTCTATTAAGTTAAGTCGCCTGTTATTTGGTGGTTATAACTGGTATACAGACTCGAAAGTAGTGGAACACTTTTGTGTAATTGGTTTCTGCCATTTATTTCTTCTCATCTCGAATGCCAAGGAACATTTCATGTGTTATTTGTTTCTGCCATTTTGTTTTTTCCATCATTGCGGGTAGGATTTAGATTATTTGTCCTAATGTTTAAACAGGTATATATTAGGTGGTGTACCGGGGCAAATCGAGATTAGGCTGAAGCAGGTAGTCTGACCATGATTGGTGAATGTACTTGGCCCTAAGTTTCAGTGATGTGATTTTGGTAACTTGTCTTATTCCACACTCTACCTTGCTTAATTTTATTCGATTATGTTCACCTCGTTTGCAGTGCTGCTGCAAGTTTCAAGTTAGCCATGTAATTCTTGTACAATGTCTATCAGAACTCTTTGTTTCAGTTTACAACATTTTTCAGCCATTGTCATAAGTTATAGCTTTTAATGATTATTATTTTTTAATGAGTGGATTGTAAATTATTTAATGAATAATTGTCGCCAGATACAAACACTGCTGTTTTAAATTGCTTGTTTAACTTTGGGGTATAAATAGTATACTATAACCTTGAATGATAAATCTAAAATATTTCGCATCAGAGGCAATGTAATCTGTAATTTAAGTGAGATAATCGCTTTGTCTCCTGGTAACTGTGTGTTTGTTAAATGTATTTCAGTTTTATGTCTTAGAAGTATAGATCCCTGAACTCATTCACCAGATCCTGCAGTACAGACGTGCTGGTGCTGCATTTGAGTCCTGCAAGCTTTTGGATTTATATGAGATCTAGTTGTTTGGGCATCTGTTAGGATTGAATTGTCTTCTCATTTATTTTACAATAGTTACATGAATTTCCATAGATTCTACTACAGTTTTACCTTCTTTTGGAAGTGTGTCTCCTATTTCAACTCTAGCATCATTGTAGTCAGCCCATCTGATAAGAGCATCTCCTGCCTGGAACTTGAAGGTCACCTTCCTATGAAATTTCCTTATAGTCCCTATAAATACCACCAACTACGTTCAGTGGATAAAGCATTTCATTTTTCTTACTCTTTACAATGCCATTATTAAGTAAATGTCATCCATACTTTTTATCATTGAGTCATGAAGTCAAATACAAGAAAAGTGATGATGAAATAAATGGATGCTCTATTCTGGACATATTATATCTTTTCTTTATGGTTATAAAATCAAATAGCATTTCTACATAATTATCAATTAATTTTTTGTTAGATATTTCCTCACAGGTTCCATAATCTCTACTGTTGGCTCCAATAATACTTAATCTCATGTACATCTGAGCATGATTAGGATGAAGCCATCCATCTTCCATATTTATGTTAGTTTCTGTGTCCTTGTTAGTAATATTTAGATTATTTTTATCTTTCTCATTCACAAGGGCTGAGTAGAACATGTTGGGAAGCAGCCTACTCACGCCGTATAAAATTCACATCAGTCTTTCCATTATGTGCCAGCCTAGTCCGCTGTAACTAGCTCTGACGTCATAAATGTTGCGCAATACTTTCAAAATCAAGTAAATAACCTGAAACGTTTTTAGCATGTCAGGAGTAATACTAAATCAACATGTGTTGAATGTCAGTTCAATAACTGTAACCATTTTCGAAATTTGGATGTTTTTCTGTACATATCATTGGCGCGATAGAAAAGAGCTAGAAACTTAAAAATTAGTATTTAGATTCCTTTTGCATAATAATTTAGTAGAAACAGTATTCTGGATCTCACAAATAAAAATTTTAGTTGAAATTCATGACTTTCTGGTTTTTGTCTTAAAAATTAAGGAAGCAAGGTTGGTTAAGTAGGCGAATAAATAAGGCTAGGATGTTTAAATTAAAGTAGAAGGGAGATCCGCTATAATCATAAAGATGTGAGAAGTGTCAATTGAATAACTATGAAACTATAGCGATAGTGTATCTCCAAAGGGCAAGTTCAGAGCTCATCTACCGCGTGTAGTGTAGATAAATTAATTCTCTCGCCCAAATTATTTGACTTAGCCACGTCAGACCTTTATTATGATTACTTACCTGTGTGCTGAATGCACATTTAAATTGAGAGCTTCATCGGCCATCAGCAAAAGAAGCGATGATTTATTCAATAACTTAAAGTGGTGCATTACTAGCCCAGTGGCTAGTTGGGAGAGCAATTTTGATCAGGCGTTCCCTTAGTCGTCCGCACCGCGGCTTTATATATAAGAACGCTGCGTGAAAGAAAAAGGTCCCAGTTCTCTCCAGACGCTGATTAGCGCACCACCTGTGTCGGGAGTCACGTCGAGTCGGTATCATTGCTTTAAACAGCCTCGGATGCCGTAATAAGTTACTCGGGATATGCGTAACCATGAAATCGTTTTCGAGTGAAGGGTTAATTCTGGGATGACTTTAATGATCTATCTTCAGTTTGCGTATGTCGTATTTTCACGTGCCGCCGTGGGACGGACATTCTACCATTATTTAGCGTGGCGTTTGATGAACATTATCATCAAATTATGGCGAGAATTCACTTAAACTTTCATTTTAACAGTTGCATCAGCACATTAGACTCTGAACTGCTCTGTTAGTTGGATTGTGAGGATTCTTTTTGGTCTGTGACTTTCAGAATATAGTGAACATTTTAGAGAGAATCGTTTTTGATTATGAATCCCAGAGAATCTCCTAATTCCTCAGAGCTATAAACTGTAGCTATAAGTGTATTTCTCAGATGAAGTGGGCACTAGGAATTCTAATTACAGGCTTCACGTTTTGCTAATCACTATCTGGTTGCCAATATTGTAGTTAGTGAGCCAGTGTTGAGAACAGCAAAAGACAGCATAAATAACAGGAACATTTAATTAATAACAATTAATCCACCCGCCGCCCCACATATGGTGCATCGGCCGGGAAAGAAACTGAGTAAAAGTGAAAGTGATTTTTAAATATTCGGATTCGGGAGTGAAATGCGACATGCAACTGAGTAATAGAACAGTGATAGTGTTACGTGTGCATGTGGACGGCGCAATTGGATTAACAACGCATCTGTATTGACGGAGCTGGCAGCGCTGCCGGCATCGCGAGAAGCCAGTTTCGCCTCACCGCGGTCGTCCGCCGGAGCAACTGGAGCCGCCCCTGCATTTGCGGGCCACGCAAACACACAGCAGCCGTCGAAGTGCCATCTGCAGTTCAACGCGCCGCGTCGCATCAGTAATCCTGGTACGCCGCGCCGGCAACACCATACTTCGTGCAGAAGGAACTAAGTTAAGTGAAAAGCTGTTAAAATTTTTACTAACCTGCACTAAAAGACTGTCGGCGATGGAACCGCCAGAAGAAACTGAGGTTAACCTTAAATCAGAACCTATGTCTGTTGAGGGAACTGTAAATCCAGACAACGGTTCAAGTGTAAATATGCATGAAAATAGTAATGTTAAAGTGAAATATGAAGTATTGTCTCCTGACGGTAGTGTGAGAAGGGGCAATGATTCAATAACAGAGACCCCTGGAGTAAGGCAGAAATCATAAATTGTTAATTTATTGGATGATTGTTTATCTGATGACTTAAAAACGAAACAGTCATCAGAAGTCGTAGAGTTTAAAAAGGATAAGTTAGATATGACTGATCTATCAGATGTTTCATTTAGTTTTGATGATTCCGGTATTGGAGCTAGTTTTTCGTCACCTGAGTGCGGTAAAAAGCCAGCTAATGAGCAACCCAAAGATACTGGGGCTATTGATTTAAATGTTATATTACAAGCAATAGATGCCAGTAATTCAAAATTGTCAGCCAGTAATGCTAGAATGACAGCTGAATTAAAGTCTGAAATAACTGAGGTCAAAAGCAGTAATGCAAAAATGTCAGCCAGTAATGCTAGAATGACAGCTGAGTTAAAATCTGATATAACTGAGGTAAATAACAGGATTGTGACCAGCCAAACTAATTTTAATAAACGATTGGAGGTAATGGACAGTACCTTCAAGGCCGGTTGCAATAAGCTGAAAGAGGATCTGGACAGTTTGAATTATAAAATTGATTACAATCATGAGGATATTAAGAAAATGGTTGCTCAACAATTTTCTGAAATGCATAAAACAGTAAAATCCGAAGTTGCTGAGGTTCGCGAAGACTTTCAAATGGAAGATGCGAAACTGGAGCACACGTTAACAGAAAAGATCGAGGCGGAATCTGAACTGTGCTCAGATAGGTTTGAAGATGTTAATATAAAAGTAATCATATGTCAAGCAGAAGTAGACGCAATCAAAACTGATACTTCTCATATTTTGCAAACAGTAGATAATGTTGAAATGAGAGTAGAAAATATTAGTAATAACATTGCTACCATTGAGAGTAAAGTAGCTTCAGTAACTTCTGGTAATGGTAGTATACAACAAGTTGTAGCTGCAAACGCGGCTTTTATCGCGTGTCGGCAGTTCTTGCGGTTCGATCCAGATAAAAATATACACCCGCTAGATTTCTGGAACGATTTTGAAGATGTGATTCCACCAACTTGGTCTGAACGAGAGAAAATCTCATTTATTAGAAGTCATTTAGCAGGTGACGCCATGCGTTGGTCGGCTGATGTTATGTTGAAGTGTAAAACATTAGCGGAATTTAAAACAGATTTCATTATTGAGTATTGGTCTAGCAATAAGCGAAATGAAGTGTTGAGAGATATTGGAGTGGAAAACGCTTCAATGCAGGCAAGGATTCTGTTAAAGAATTTGCTAGGTCATGGATCTCACGTTTGTCACATTTGGCCGAAAAGCTAAAACCTGAAATGATAATACTGGGTCTTGAAGCCAAACTGCCATGGTATTGGCAAACTAGAATTATATCTGCCCCTAGAGACAATCTGGATCGTTTCATTGAATATTTGGAACGTGTAGAGCGTGTGGCTGCCAATGAGGAGCAAGCACGTAATAACAGAAATGGTAATAACACTAGTAGTAATTTTAAGAACGAGCAGAATGGCAATGTAAACATCAGAACAGTAGGTGTTCGCCATCCTAAGAGAGGTAGGAATTGGAGAAATAATTATCAGAACCAACAATGGCATCCAAATGATAGTAATTTTGTTCCAAACAAAATTATACAGGTAAACAACAGTGCGGAAAGCAATGCTGTGCCAGTTAACTATAATGGAAATAAAGGAAACAGTAGTAGGCCGAGGCAGGAAAACTAGTTCCCGTCTATGAGGACACTGGTGCTCACCAAGCGGTTATTTTTCCTAAGCCAGTAGTTACAGTAATTGGTAAGACAGATGAGAATACTCAGACTGAACATGTGGATGAGGGGTCGGTTGCATCTAAGGATACAGCTGAAGTATTAGATCACTCACAGTATTTCATAGATACCGTGTTAGAGACGCTTTCTGAGTGGGAAGGTAAAAAGATGGCGCAACAGTATAACGGTAGGGAAGAGCTACAAAATACTGTTTTGTCAGGTGAAGAAGCAGAAGAAATTCATGCTTATATTTACGATGAGGATGATGTGCTCTTATCTAAAGTGCCTGTGCAGGATGTTGATAAAGTACTAATAGATTTAGGACAGGAGATAAGTGAGAATGTAGAGGGTAGCCTGTTGGGGGTCGATGAACCCAGTAGCTGTGACCAGTTGTCACTTGAGAAGGAACCCGACAATAATGGTGAAAGTGGTTTAGCTGTAACTAGTATTATGTCCGGTCTGGAGGCGCAGAATCGCTCAAACTACAGTAATTTGGGTCATGTTCAGCTAACTAAATGTAATGAAGTCGTGCGATGTTTCGATTTGAAATTAATATACCGACTGGGAAAGGCAGCCGAAAATGTAATTCAGGAATCCCCTACACACTTTGACCTAAATGTAAAGAAGACAGATGTCGATCACTTTAGTTGGAGACAAATCCAAAAGGAACTATTGGATGAGTTTGAGGACCCACCTGTACAACCTAGAATAAACCACCCTACAATAATAGTGAATATGTTGGGTATCAATGTACGTTGTCTCTTAGACAGTGGAAGTGAGGTGAGTGCGATATCTCAGTCCTTCTTTGATGCATTACCTAGTAAAGACAAGCTTACCGTAACGAGGGTATAAGGACTAAGAATAATTGGTGCTACTGGCAAGGTGTCAAAAACGGTAAAGCAAGAAGCTTTGCTGCCCTTTAACATTAATGGTAATTTAATTGATCATCCATGCTTAATTGTAAATAATCTCAGTATTGAGGTTTTAATTGGCATAGATTTCTTGTCGAAATGTCAGAGTGTTGTTGACTTTGAAAGAAGCCAGTTAAAAATGGTCTTGCCGATAACCGGAGTAATTACGGTACCTTTTATTGATAAACGTGTAGTAACTAATGACGAAACTTGGGAGCTGCCTATACGAGTTCTGAAAAATAGGAGATATTGAGATGACGGTGTTAATCTTAGTAAATACCAAGGACCTTTCAGGACCATAGGAAAACCACATGCCAATGCATATAGGCTAGAGTACCCTAAGAGTAGAAAGATATTAGGTCTCAGGAACGTGATCGACCTAAAGAAGTTCATAGGTAGTTAACGAATTCTGTAGGGAGGAGGTTGTTCTGTAGCCTCTGCACAGTGTGGCAGCTGTGCAGTCCCAGCTGTGGGAGATCTTCTTTCCTTTTCAGGTCTCGCTCATTCTTCACCTTTCCTATCCACCAAAATTTCGGCTCTTACTCTCAAATACTAAAATCTTCCGGTATGACTATCAAGCCAGCATTAAGCTAATGAATTCTGTAGGGAGGGGGTTGTTCTGCAACCTCCACACAGTGTGGCAGCTGTGCAGCCCAAGCTGTGTGAGATCTTCTTTCCCATTTCAGATTTCACTCTTTATTGATCTTTCCTATCCATCAAAATTTCGACTCCTTCTCTGCAATACAAAAAAGTTCCGTCATGGCTATCAAGCCATGAGTTCTGTAACCATTCTATCCACCGATTAGTAAAGAAAATACCTAATATGACATAAACAATAGAGAAGTATGACGTAATTAAGATACAAATGTATTTGAGTGACAAGTATGTATAGAACCCTGGAAATATTGTAAGTACAAAGTGTTGTTTTATTGGAAATGGTCCTGCAATAATATTTAAAAAAGATATACAAGTTCGTATACAAGCAGAATCTGAAGTGGCAGTGAAACCTACTGTATGCTGTAGAGCTAACTAATTAATAGTAAAAGAGATTGCTTTGTGTTATGAAAAATATGCAGATAAGTTGTAAGAATAAACTCACCTTGTGTAGCGAGGAATGGCAGTGTAATAGAATTAAACAGTGTTTGTGGTTGAGACGTGAAGGAAACGTCTTTGAAATATTTATAAGGTTGGAGCTGGCCATTATTTGGTGTAGTGTGTGACAGGACACACCTACATGTATTGAGGTTATGAGTTGGAGGTGTGAATGCGACCACAGGTACCCTTATGTTAGATGAGACAGAGCAGCTCATGGTGTCCTATAGGTTTAAGGAATTTAGCATTACGCTCGTCCATAATTACTTAATGCACTTTAGTGGTAGGTCGAGAGAGACTACCTGTGGTTTCAGCGTCCGATCGAGTGGAAATGGATTGCCACGTGAGCAAACTGATCAGCTGCAATACACTATAGATATGAAATAAATGTTCTATCCTATGCATTAAATGTTAATAGAGTGAGTGTTAAATAAGTACATACACTAGCAACATAATTGAGTAACATAATGGCAGACGTGAAACGTTATTTATAGCTCAGCATAAATACACTTCGATGAAGTAAATACATAATTGCAGATGTGGAATTGACACAGCAGCAGAGGACCAATAAGTGGATTTAGTGGTCAACTAAAAGTAGTGTGTTTTGAACACTCAGAACTGTACTATTACCACACGTTACTCACATGTACAAAGAAGCTGAAAAGACAACTGCTAATCAAATATACTCATACTATCTCTAAGAGTAAGGTAATCAAAGATGAGTCAGTTAAGTAAATAAAATACAAATGTATCAGGAATGTACCGAGCATTGGTTCAGTGTTCCGGCCCAGAAATAATAAATTGAGATAAAATAGAATTTATGATTGTATGCCTTGAGCATAAATTTTCTCTAGTACATGACTAACGGCGTTTTGAGCCTTTTTGTTGCCGATTTTATGGCAGTTAAGTAACCACGAGAGTAAAATTGAAAAAGTTCTGTTAACTTTGATCCAGTAACATATTGAAAGATAAAATGTATATATCCCCATTTCATTGTGACCCACCCTTAAATATTAAGTGAACAGAGTCTAAGGCACTCTTTTTGTTTGCTCTACAGGACAAACCAGATAATGGCAGCCTGGTGGCTGCGTGAAAGTGTGGAGTGACTTGGACACAACTCACAGTGACCCCTCCCCTTTCACCATGTAATTTAGAGTGAACGTGAAGGACGCACACCATAGCAACTTCCCCTCCTCTATCCTTGTGAATGGAAGCGCAGAACGCCAGCCAAAGCGGCTACAACCACGTGTGTAAAAATGAAATTGTCATGATTTGTGAAATTTTCTTTCAGGTTTAGAAAATACTGCTAAGATATAATTATCTGTTTATGTATCATGAATAACTGTGTTATTTTCTTTGAATTTGTGTATGTAAAAATGTATTTAATGTATTTAAGATTTTCATAATTTTACATATTTTTATGTAATTTAGAGTGAACGTGAAGGACGCACACCATAACAACTTCCCCTCCTCTATCCTTGTGAATGGAAGTGCAGAACGCCAGCCAAAGCGGCTACAACCACGTGTGTAAAAATGAAATTGTCATGATTTGTGAAATTTTCTTTCAGGTTTAAAAAAGACTGATAAGATATAATTATCTGTTTATGTATCATGAATAACTGTGTTATTTTCTTTGAATTTGTGTATGTAAAAATGTATTTGATGTATTTAAGATTTTCATAATTTTACATATTTTTATGTGTTTGTTTGTCTAAGGCAATATGTATGCCAAAGTGTTTCATTGATCTTGCTTAAATTTTGAGTGATAATGTTGCTTAAGAGGCAGTGAACATGCCAGCAATTTAAATAATTGAAGTGGGTATTCGGTTATCTTTTTAATATTTCTGTATGTTTACATTTAAATTTTAATATTTCATAAGGAGTTAAGCTGCACTCTTGCTTCCCTTTTGTAATAAATTTTTCTTACATTAAAAAAAATTAAGTAGAGGGTGATGTAGGGAAGCAGCCTACTCACACTGTATAAAATTCACATCAGTCTTTCCATTACGTGCCAGCCTAGTCCGTTGTAACTAGCTCTGACATCATGAATGTTGCGCAATACTTTCAAAATCAAGTAAATAACCTGAAACGTTTCTAGCATGTCGGGATCAATATGTGTTGAATGTCTGTTCAATAACTTTAACCATTTTCGAAATTTGGACGTTTTTCTGTACATATCATTGGCGCAACAGAAAAGAGCTAGAAACTTAAAAATTAGTATTTACATTCCTTTTGCATAATAATTTAGTAGAAACAGTATTCTGGATCTCACAAATAAAAATTTTAGTTGAAATTCATGACTTTCTGGTTTTTGTCTTAAAAATTAAGGAAGCAAGATTGGTTAAGTAGGCGAATAAATAAGGCTAGGATGTTTAAATTTAAGTAGAAGGGAGAATCGCTATAATCATAAAGATGTGATATGTTTCAAATGAATAACTATAAAACTATAGCGATAGCGTATCTCCAAAGGGCAAGTTCTGAGCTCGTCTACTGCGTGTAGTCTAATTAAATTAATTCTCTCGCCCAAAATATTTGACTTAGCCACGTCAGACTTTTATTATGATTACTTACCTGTGTGCTGAATGCACATTTAAATTGAGAACTTCGTCAACCATCAGCAAAGGATGCAATGCTTTATTCAATAGCTTAAAGTGGTGCATTACTGGCCCAGCGACTAGTTGGGAGAACAATTTTGATCTGGAGTTCCCGTAGCCGTCCGCACCGCGGCTTTATATATAAGAATGCTGCGCGAAAGAAAAAGGCCCCAGTTCTCTCCAGACGCTGATTAGTGCACCACCTGTGTTGGGAGTCGCGTCGCGTCGGTATCATTGCTATAAACAGCCTCGGATGCCGTAATAAGTTACTCGGGATATGCATAACCATGAAACCGTTTTTGAGTGAAGGGTTAATTGTGGGATGACTTTAGTGATCTATCTTCAGCTTGCGTATGTCGTATTTTCACGTGCCGCCGTGGGACAGACATTCTACCATTATTTAGCGTGGCATTTGATGAACATTATCATCAAATTATGGCGAGAATTCACTTAAACCTTTAATTTGAAGTTACAGTTGCATCAGCGCATTAGACTCTGAACTGCTCTGTTAGTTGGATTGTGTGGATTCTTTTTGGTCTGTGACTTTCAGAATATAGTGAACATTTTAGAGAGAATCGTTTTTGATTATGAATCCCAGAGAATCTCCTAATTCCTCAGAGTTATAAGCTGTAGCTGTAAGTGTATTTCTCAGATGAAGTGGGCACTAGGAATTCTAATTACAGGCTTCACGTTTTGCTAATCACTTTCTGGTTGCCAATATTGTAGTTAGTGAGCCAGTGTTGAGAACAGCAAAAGACAGTATAAATAACAGGAACATTTAATTAATAACAATTAATCCACCCACCACCCCACATGTGGTTAATCCGCCAGGAAATGCATCTTTTCAACATTATTGTTAACATTTATTACAACAATAATTCCACCCACTGCCCAACATACGGTGCATCCGCCGGGAAGAACAAACAAACAAACAAAATTTATAAACCAAATATAATTCCACACGCCGCCCCACATATGGTGCATCGGCTGGGGAAAAACAAAACATTTAATGTAACAATTATTCCACCCGCTGCCCCACATATGGTGCATCATCCAGGAAATGCATCTTTTCTACATTACACTCTACATTTAAATAACAACAAAAAATTCCACCCGCCGCCGCACATATGGTGCATCAGCCGGAAAAAACAAACAAAAAATTATTTAATATAAACAATTAATTCCACCTGCCGCCCCACAGACAGATAGCTCTCTATTTTGTTCATTATTTACTAAAGATTAAAACTTATTCAACTGCTTGTAAAATAACTGTTGCAGTAACACCAATGAAGTCAATCAAATTATTTTTATCTGTTATAGTTATTTACAATTCTTGTATAGTATTAAACATGGGCATATATTCAGGATAATGAGACTCATGAGTTATGATCTACCAAATTGTGCATTAGGCCTTAATGAAGCAAAAATACATCTACATCTACATCTACAATTATACTCCGCAAGCCACCCAACGGTGTGTGGTGGAGGGCACTGTATATGCCACTGTCATTACCTCCATTTTCTGTTCCAGTCACGTATGGTTCGTGGGAAGAACGACTGTCTGAAAGCCTCCGTGCGCGCTCGAATTTCTCTAATTTTACATTCGTGATCCCCTCGGGAGGTACAAGTAGGAGGAAGCAATATACTCAATACCTCATCCAGAAACGCACCCTCTCGAAACCTGGACAGCAAGCTACACCACTATTCAGAGAGCCTCTCTTGCAGAATCTGCCACTTGAGTTTGCTAAACATCTCCGTAATGCTGTCACGGTTACCAAATAACTCTGTGACGAAACGCGCCGCTCTTCTTTGGATCTTATCTATCTCCTCTGTCAACGCGATCTGGTAAGGATCAGACACTGATGAGCAATACTCAAGTATAGGTCGAACGAGTGTTTTTTAAGCCACCTCCTTTTTGATGGACTACATTTTCTAAGGACTCTTCCAATGACTCTCAACCTGGTACCTACCTTACCAACAATTAATTTTATATGATCATTCCACTTCAAATCGTTCTACATGCATACTCCCAGATATTTTACAGAAGTAACTGCTACCAGCGTTTGTTCTGCTATCATATAATGATACAATAAAGGATCCTTCTCTCTATATATTCACAATACATTACATTTATCTAATTTAAAAGTCATTTGCCACTCCCCGCACCAAGTGCCTACCCGCTGCAGATCTTCCTGCATTTTGCGAGTTTCCCAATGAAAATAACCGGTATGTTTCACAAATATTCCATCAGCTAGGTTAAAATTAGTGTTAGTTAATCCTAAAAGACTAATATGAGGAACATGGTTAGCAACAGTTTTTTGTCAGATTCAATAATTTGGTTACCAAACCCAAGCACACTTCCAATACTATCTATTCTGTCGACACGTAATTCAAAATCACACTTAATAATAGTTCTACTGATAATGTCATCTGCTTTAATTTTGAGTATTTGGCTTTTCTGAATGAATAAATTTTTCCAATCATTCAGACTACATTCATCAACAGCAATTTCCATCAATTCTCCGTCACAATATAATTTATCATCTTTTGTGTAATATTTTGAGTTAGAATATTACTTAAAAACGAAAATGTTATTAAAACATTCTCATCTAAGTAAAGTCAATCTTCTTTTCAGAACACATGACTTACCATTCAATTGAAATACGAGAACCTGTTTAATATTAATAAAATCTTATTTAATTAAATGAAAACCAGTTGGGAACCAAAAATATGAATTCGTGAGAAGGAATCAAAAAATAAACACACCAAGCTTTTACCAAAAGTCTATTCAATGTCTAATAATAGTTTCAAGTAGATGTGGAAAAACAACATTAATGACTGAGAATTATACTGTATCTCTAGTATGGATGAACTGGAATAAGATAAATCATGTGAATGTTTATTGAAAAGGTTTAGATCAACTGAAATATAAACTGTTTTTAAAAATGTGTAAAAATGATCAAGATAAAATTAATGAGAATATTACTACATTTATTGAAAACAATAGTGAAATTACATCACTATAACAATTCCGAGATAATTCACTTGTAGTATTCGATGATTTCATTCTTGAAAATCAAGATGTAGTTATAGAATATTTTTTTAGAGGATGACATAAAGGAATAGATTGTGTTTACTTAGCTCAGACATATTCAACAATACGAAAACCGTTAGTAACAGATATTTATTTCTTTAAACACTTTTGTAGAAAATGATACAAATTTAAATTACATTTATCGTGAGTTTGTTAGTGGTGATTTAAAATTTGATCATTTTTAAAGAAATGTGTAATAAATATTGGAGTGATCACTTTGGATTTTTTATAATCAATACCACTAGCATTCCTAATGAAGGCAATACAGATATTGTATAGAAGATTTCATTATTAAATGAGTTATTTAAAAGATGCTATTACATATCTATTAAAAATCATGCTGATTGCGTTTTACAAGAGCACATGAATAAATTTGATGAAGACCTTGGCTATATAATAGAATATGAAAAATTAGGAATAAAACGTCAACATTGTAGCAAGTGATCAGGGGCTAGTGAAGAAACTAGATGTGTGCCAGATACATGTGGTTGCTATTAGTTTGGTAAGTGTAAATGCAGACTGCATGATCGTATTTGTTATTGTAAATTTGTATACAATTTTTTATCCTCAGTAAATGATTTTGAAATATAAGCCAGAGATTGTTGAAAAGCTCAATGAAACAAAGAAACCTGAAGAACTGAAAGGAGGATTAAAGTTTTGAAACCAACAACCAAAAATAGAATAAGGAAATTATAAAAAGGATCAGCCAGTTAATGATGCAATCGAAAAAGTTAAAGAAGGACTCAAAGGTTTAGGTATTAATATACGACAAGCTATAAAAATAAGTAGGTAGTTTGAAAAACAATTGGTTCCATATTGTTTTGGACATTTAGAACAATTTTGAGATACACCAGGATACAAAAGTCCAAAGCATGAATGATCTGATGATCATCCTACTAAGTATGGCTGTACTTTAAGAGACTCAGATAAATATAATAAATCAAGTAAATATGATGAGGAGATTAAATATAGAATATAAGATAGCTTACGCTAAAGGTGAAAGTAGAAAAATAAATATAAGTGAAAGAATTTTAAACTAGTTTAATCATAGTGATGATGAGGAGGTCCCATACTCCAAGAAGTGTAGGGGACAAAGCGGGAGACCTTCACAGCCATACTAGGCAAGATCCTAGTGGAGGTGGTTGGCCATTGCCTTCCTCCAAATATAATGGGGATGAAAGATGACAAAGACAACACCACAACACCCAGTCATCTCGAGGTAGGAAAAATCCCTGAGCAAGCTGGGAATCAAACCCAGGACCCTGTGACGGGAAGCAAGTATGCTAATGCAAGACCACGAACTGTGGATAATCGTAGTGAAGGTAAAGAATTTTGAATTGAAACCTGTTGATATATTTAAATATGTCAGCAATTAACTAACAAAATTCGAGGGAGATAAATTAACTGTTGGTGGAAAAGAATATGAAGGTACAGATAGCTCAATGAATCTGTTAACTAACAGACACATTGCTACAGATGATACACGTGATAAATTTGATGCTGTTGATTTATCAAATTATGCAGATATGTTATTGAATTTAGGAGCATTATATTCTGAAAATAATCCAAATAAAACAAGATAAAGGTAAAGACTGAGAACAGTCTGATAACAGAAGTTGGTGAAGATTATTTTCCAAAATTAAGACAACCCCTTTGAAAATAAGATTGTTTACATGTAAAATAAGGCAAAGGCTTCATAAATAATATGCCGAAAAAGCAACTGAATATATTTGGATTAACGACACTAGAGATTTAATTGATAGATGTTATTCAAGGAGAAGAATTCAGTGGAAATAAAAAATTATCATGATGTAAAATTTGGAATAACACAAACGCTACCAAATGAAATTAGCTATTTTATTATTAATAATCCAAAACGAGTTCCATATTTGACCAAACTGTTGAATAAGTTGCCACATACACTTTGATAAAGTGAAAAGTATGGGCTTTAATAATTTACCAATGCCAGACATGCACCTACCAGGGTATGCACACTGTGGATGTTTTAGTAAACTTGAAGAAAGACTAGCTCAAGGAGATCAGTGAACAACTCCCCTATATGATGCTTGCGAAAAACATATTATGGCTTACAGAGAAAATACACATTAAAAAAAAAAAACAAGAAGAAGTTCAAGTATCTGCAAAAGAAAGAACATATGCTTCTGATGAGACAATTGGATAAAAATTAACCACTGCAGCAGTTATAGGAACAATATATGGAAAGAGAAAATTCTGAATGGATTCAGATGTTGATGACAGTATTTGGGCACTATGAAGAGTATTCAGTGTTATAAAAATTTTATCTCTATAAATTAATAACTTTAGCATTATTATACTTTAATACCTAGTGGCAAAACTGAACCAAAATCAGTTATAATTAAACTCAATACCAAGTAGTTACATAGTACTGACAGTTTTTTAACTGATGCATAAAACAGAAAGAGAGACAAGATAACTGGTCGCAACTGATTCACGCTATGTATTTTTGATGTAAAATATTATTCAATACAAAGTAAAACAGAAAGAAGGTTCAGGACCAACGAAACATGAAGCAGCATCTCTTTTTCTATTATTGGCAACATTACCATATCTAGCAACTATTTGTTTACTAGTAAGTGGAGAAGCTGGTGCAGCAAAGCAGAAATGGATAAGAAAAATTGTGATGCAGAGTTAGAAGAAAAACCAGGACATAATATAGCGTTGGATAAGAAAGCTGAAACTGGAATAAGAAAATTGCAAATTTTATATTTTGATATAGAAAAACTTGCTAAGCAAATAAAAATCAAATGCTTTCACAGTTTTTATATTTAGGATGGATTAGCTAACCATTACAGAGAATATAAATCTGGAATAGTTAATTTAGATACATCTGATCATGTTGGCTCACATTCAATCTGTTGTTACAAGCATACACATAAAAATGTGTTGCATTAATCTCGAGAAAATATCCCAAGAGAAGTGGTTAAATATCTTGAGTTCAAGTGAGTTGTACTATAATAGGCTGCGAATAAAATCTTTTAATGAACTAATTTGTGACAATTTGTGCCTATTTGTTTCAAAACTGTTGTCAAATACTTATTAGTTTAGTGATATTCTGAATCTAATAAATAATTTTTAGAGATAAGATGTTACATAGAGGCAGCAACAAGATCAACAAGTAAATAAAATTAGAAAAAATGAGAAAAATTGATATAAAAATTGAGTATTTTGAATCAAATGTTAAAAAAATAATTTCAGAAACAAAAACTTTGATTAAACACTTCAACAACTACCTAAATGATATTTGTAATTAGTGTGCAGAACTAGATAGTGTAATTAAGCAGTTTCAAAGTGAGTTAAATAACACCTTAAAGCATCTAAAAGTTATATTGATGTTGAAAGATACAAGACTGGCAGATGTAGAAGATCCTATAAATGGTTATGATGCAGCTACGAAACAATATTTAGAAAATGAGTTTGCATCGGTTAAAAGCAGACTTTGCATCAACTATGACTGATTCGAGCCAGCAACTAAGTCTCCAAATAAATAACCTTGCTACTACAGCCGAATGTGATAATATTCACTAAAATGAATATGATTCACAACAGTGTTGTAGAAAGTTATCACAAAATGGTACATAACATCAACACAACTCTTCATATCCATTAAGATTGATGAGGTATACTGAAAAAAATATGATAGACAAATAAATGATCTGTATGAAATAACTACTGCTATACAGTCAATGAAAATATACACTACTGGCCATTAAAGTTGCTACACCACGAAGATGACATGCTACAGACGCAAAATTCAACCGACAGGAAGAAGATGCTTTGAAGTGCAAATGATTAGCTTTTCAGAGCATTCACACGAGGTTGGCGCCGGTGGTAACACCTACAATGTGCTGACATGAGGAAAGTTTCAACCGATTTCTCATACACAAACAACAGTTAACCGCCGTTGCCTGGTGAAACGATGTTGTGATGCCTCGTGTAAGAAGGAGAAATGCGTACCATCAAGTTTCCAACTTTGATAGAGGTCGGCTTGCAGCCCATCGTGATTGCGGTTTATCGTATCGTGACATTGCTGCTCGCGTTGGTCGCGAGCCAATGACTCTTAGCAGACCATGGAATCGGTGGGTTCAGGAGGGTAATATGGAACGCCGTGCTGGATCCCAACGGCCTCGTATCACTAGCTGTCGAGATGACAGGCATCTTATCGGCATGGCTGTAATGGATTGTGCAGCCATGTCTCGATCCCCAAGTCAACAGATGGGGACGTTTGCAAGACAACAACCATCTGCATGAACAATTCCACGACGTTTGCAGCAGCATGGACTATCATCTGGGAGACCATGGCTGTGGTTACCCTTGACGCTGCATCACCGACAGGAGCACCTGTGATGGTGTACTCAACGACGAACCTGGGTGCACGATTGGCAGAACGTCATTTATTCGGATGAATCCAGGTTCTGTTTACAGCATGATGATGGTCACATCCAAGTTTGGCAACATCGCGGTGAACGCACATTGGAAACGTGTATTCGTCATCACCGTACTGACGTATCACCCGGAGTGATGGTATGGGGTGCCATTGGTTACACATCTTGGTCACCCCTTGTTCGCATTGATGGCACTTTGAACAGTGGACGTTACATTTCAGCTGTGTCACGACCCATGGCTCTACCCTTCATTCGATCCCTGTGAAACGCTACATTTCAGCAGGATAATACACGACCGCATGTTGCAGTTCCTGTATGGGCCCTACTGGATACAGAAAATATTCAACTGCTGCCCTGGCCAGCACATTCGCCAGGTCTCTCACCAATTAAAAACGTCTGGTCAGTGGTGGCCATATACCAGTTACTACTCTTGATGAACTGTGGTATCGTGTTGAAGCTGCATGGGCAGCTGTACCTGTACACGCTAACCAAGCTCTGTTTGAATCAATGCCCAGGCGTATCAAGGCCGTTATTACTGCCAGAGGTGTTTGTTCTGGGTACTCTTTTCTGAGGATCTATGCACCAAAATTGACTGAAAATGTAATCATATGTCAGTTCTAATATAATATATTTGTCCAATGAATACCCGTTTATCATCTTCATTTGTTCTTGATGTAGCAATTTTAATGGCCAGTAGTGTAACATAAAACAAATTTTCTAACTGTAAAATTAGAAGATAAAATTAAACTTTCTCCAGTAGATGAAAATATATTTTCTTTTGTTGGAATGTCACCTTATGTAAATCCATAACTTTTTAGACTATCATATTTGGTTTCGAAAACGAAAAAAGTTTTACTGACACACATCGTCCAAATCCCCCACCTCATTCGATATATCATAATGGATACAATTTAAAACATTAACAGTAAGTTAATAACATTAAAGAAGTCGGTAAATTATTACGAAATTTATTACTTTACTTTTCATTTTCTTTTTAATATATATAATTTAAAAACATAATCTTGATTAACCATTTTGTATTGTTATGTTTCAGTGTTGGATGGGTGTCAGGCACTGAATCTGATAGATCAAAACTTAGAATATCAATGGTAACTATAACTTTTGTTTCAGCAAATACATTAAATTATTTATTCTTAGAATCAATATATTTTATACTAATTTTTGGTATTATTTTCTTTTCTTTCAGAATCTTCTTTTAAATCATGATAAACTAGACTGAGTTTTCAAATTAATTCTAGTGCACTCAAATTGACCATTATTTTCAATAAAAACTTTATTTCATTCTATATCAATTTCAGTTTTTTAGTGCATATAATGCCACTTCCTTGGACGAGAAATAAGTATAAAAAATTAACTCCCAAAACCCTAAAGATTCCTCCCCCCCCCCCCGAGTCCCAAATTCACAGAATAGTGAATAAGCGAACGAAGTTCCATTTATCACTATTATTAGGACAATAACAAGTAATTAAATCAGGAATCTAAGACTTGACAATTTAGTAACCTACAAAAGAAGGATTAAATTTCAGTAAAATTATAATAAATATCATAATAAATTGCAAAATTAGCATAAATTAACATTCGCAAAGTAGAACCAATGATCTCAAAGAATACTCAGTGTGAGTACTGTTTGGGAATCGTGAGTAATGACTAAGTATAACTCAATGCATTGTCACTACGTTACGAGATTTAGCCGAAGCAGGTCACATATTTGAATGCTCGTACATGTAGGTGCACTTAGATTGTTTTTGAGATTGAATAATTGCAATCTATTATGACGCAGTAATACGATCTTCTGACTTCTAATATCACAGCATTAGAATTCGAATGGAGGACTTTTACCTACTAGAATAAAGTGAACTTTTAACTAGATTACTTAGACAGTGATTTAGGCAACGAACACTGATAGACAATTTTTATTGATAATAGCCAGTGGTTTATGGAACTGCAGTGATAGGTCTGGAGCATATAATTTAAATCCCCCAACAGCTGGGAAAGTTTCCTTCTCAAGGCTCAGTTAGGAAGTGACTGATATTGTGCAACAAAACACCCTCTCGTGCCAAGTCGTGCATTTGTGATTTAAAATTCTATCAAATAATTGACATGAAACTCCCGAGTAATAATTACACGCAGCGATAATATTTGACTGTGGCGCTCAGCGCTTGTGTAGAATCTTTGACTTAAATAACAAGCCCACTGTTGCGATTTCTTAGATACTTGAAATTACGACCAGCTTGTAGCGAATTTGTTGTGGATGTGACTGTATTGGTTTTATCATTAGTATTTCATCATTAATCAGTTAAACATCGATTACGAACGATTAATTACGATTCTTGGTGAAGTAAGTATCTCACGCACGTCGACATTTCGGTTCAGCACTGTTATTTTGTGTAACGTCTTCTTCGTAACTTGATAACGATCTCAACACTCTGACGACTGTCGCCGAGTTTTAGCTGAGGCCAAGTACAGATCAAACGAAATCATCAAGAAGAAGAGGCGTTATATGCACTCAATATTCATTTAATTTTTTAAGTATGGTAGTAAGTGGTTACACTGAGTGCACTAGGCATGTTTTTAAGCACAACCATTTTCGTAAATGTAGTATATTATATTATATAATTAATTTAATTAATACATAATACAAAATGGTGAATTAAAAGCATGTCTACTTCACTCAACATGCCCACTTAACCACTGATTGCAGTGGAGGCAACCTGAAACATTTCAGCCTTGTATGAGGATAATGCAATTGGACAGACATCTACATCTACATCGTGATTAATCTGCTTTTCACAATAAAGTGTCTGGCAGAGGGTTAAATGAACAACCTTCAAGCTGAAAATTGAGCAGTTAAACTTTTCTGTGCGAGCTAGGTGGGTGCAAACAGAATGTTTTCGCAATCGCAGGGGAAAACTGGTGATTGAAATTTCATGAGAAGATCTCGTCCCTACGAAAAGTGCCTTTGTTTTAATAATTGCCACTCCACGTATAATATCTGTGGCACTATCTCCCCTAATTCGCTATAATACAAACTGAGCTGCCTTTCTTTGCACTTTTTCACTGTTATCCGTGAGACCCACCTAATGCGGATCCCACACCACACAGCAATATTCCACAATAGGGCGGACAAACATGATGAAACCAGTCTCTTTGGTAGACTTGTTGCACCTTCTAAGTGTTCTCCCAATGAATCACAATCTTCGGTTTGCTCTACTCACACAATTATCTATGTGATCGTTCCAATTTAGGTAATTTATGACTGTAATCCGTAAGTATTTAGTTAAATTTGAATTCAGATTTGTGTGACTAATCGCATAATCAAAATAATTTCACACTTTTCACACTTCAGGGTCAATTGACACTTTTCACACCATACATATATCTTATCTAAATCATTTAGCAATTCGTTTTGGTTATCTGATGACATTACAAGACGATAAATGACAGTATTATCTACAAATTATCTAAGATGGCTACTCAGATTGTCTCCTATGTTGTTAATATAGATCAGGAACACTGGAGGACCTATAACACTTCCTTGAATAAGGCCTGATATTAGATATGTTTTACTCGATGACTTTATTTCTATTACTATGAACTGTGACCTATCTGACAGGAAATATCGAATTCAGTCGCACAACCTAGGGGATATTCAAAAGGCACGCAGTTTGATTAGAAGACGCTTGTGAGGAACGGTGTCGAAAACCTTCTGGAAATCTAAAAATGTGGAATCAATCTGATATCTCTTGTCGATAGTACTCATTACTTCATGAGTATAAAGAGCTAGTTGTGTTTCACAGAGACGATATTTTCTCAATCTATGCTGACTAATTGTATGTAAATCGTCTTCTTTGAGGTACTTCACAATGTTCGAATACAGTATATGTTCCAAAACCCTACTGCAAATCGACATTAGTGATATAGGCCTGTAATTCAGCATATTACCAATACTTCCCTTTTGGGCCATTGCTGTGACTTGAGCAATGTTCCAGTACTTAGGTACGGATCCTTCTGTGAGCCAGCAGTTGTATATAAGTGTTAAATATGGAGCTATTGTATCAGCATACCCTGAAAGGAACCTGATTGGTACACAATCTGGACCTGAGTACTTTCCTTTATCGAATGACTTAAAAAGCTTTGTTACACCAAGGATATCTACTTCTACGTTTCTCATCTTGGCAGTTGTTCTTGATTGGAAGAAAGGAATATTTACTTCGTCTTCTTTGGTGAAGGCGTTTCGGAAAAGTGTGTTTAATAACTCTGAGTTAGTGGCACTGTCGTCAGTGACTTCATCGTTGCTATCTCGCAATGAAGGTATTGATTGCGTCTTGCCGCTGGTGTGCTTTATGTGTGACCAGAATCTCTTTGGGTTTTCTGCCAGATTCAGAGACAGAGTTTCGTTGAGGAAATTATTAAAAACATCTCGCACTGAAGTGAGCGCTATATTTCGAACTTCTGCAAAACTTTTGCCGCTCTTTGGGATTTTGCGTTCTTTAAAATTTGGTATGCTTTTCTCGTGGCTTCTGCAACAGCGAACTGACCCGTTTTGTGTACCATGGGGGATCAGTACTGATTTATGTGCCATATATCTCTGAATTTCCAGCGATACTGTCTCTTCTAAATCATTCCACATCTTTTCTACGCTTATATGATCAGATCGGAAGTAGTGAAGATCGCCTCTTAAAATAGCGTTGAGAGTATTTTTATCAGCTTTTTTTTAAAAATAGATATACTTTGCGTTTCTTTTCTGTTGATTGTAGATGTTACGGTATTCAGCCTAGCCGCAACTGCCTTGTGGTAGCTACTCTCTGTATTCACCACGATACTCCCTATTTGTCCAGAATTATTCGTTGCCAAGAAGTCAAGTATGCTTTCACAACCATTTACGCTTCCTGAACTAATTGTTCCAAATAATTCTCCGAGGAAACATTCAGTACAATATCGGATGACATTTTGTGCCTGTTGCCGGCTTTAAACGTGTAATTTTTGCAGCATATCGTGGGTAGACGGAAGTCACTACCGACTATAATTGTAAGAGTGGCATTAGTATTTGTAATGAGACTCAAGTGTCTTTGAAGTGTTCAGCAACTGTATCTTTTGAGTCGGGTGTCGGTAAAACGATCCAATTAATAGTTAAGTTCATTTGTCAATTATAGCCACTACCCACACTATTTCGCAGGTACTATCTACTTCAATTTCACAACAAGGTAAACTACTGCCAGCAACCAACACTCCACCGCCAACTATATATAACCTACCCTTCCTGAACACTGTTAGATCGTTTGAAAAAATTTCGGCTGAACTTATTTTCGGCTTTAGCTAGCTTTCTGTACCTATAACTATTTGAGCTTCAGTGCTTTCTATTAGGGATTGAAGCTCTGGTTCTTCCCCGACACGGCTACGACAATTTACAACTACAATACCGATCGTTTCTGCAACTACCTTACCGTGTTTCACCTGCCCTCTTTTAGTCGGACGCCCTTTCTGTGGTTTCCTGAGACCCTCTAACTTAAAAAAAAAAACCACAGTCTCTTCCACACAGCCCGTGTAGCCGCTTCCGGTGTGTAATAGACTCCTGATCTATTAAGTGGAATCCGGAAACACACCACCCGATGGCCCAAGTCAAGGAATATGCAGCCTCCACCGTCACAGAACCGCCTGATCCTCTGATTCAGACCCTCCACTTGGCTCTGCACTAGAGGACCACAGTCGGTTCTATCGACGATGCTGCAAATTGTGAACTCCGCCTTAGTCTCGCAAGCAAGACTGGCAGTGTTTACCATTTCCGCTAGCCGCCCGAGACCATAGAGTATCTCATCCGATTCATAGCGACACACGTCATTGGTACCGACATGAACCACCACCTGCAGTTGGCTGCACCCTGTACTCTTAATGGCATCCGGAAGCACGCTTTCCACATACGGAATGGCTCCCCCTGGTATGCACACGGAGTGCACACTGGCTTCCTCCCTCTTTTTGGCAGATGTGTTCCTAAGGGGTCCCATTAGGCGCCTAAAGTTGGAGCTCCGAACTACTAGGAAACCCACGCTCTGGGAATGGGCTGACCTTGCGGCCCGGGAAGCTTAATCTGGAATAGGTTGGACGACTGCATCCAGCTTAGAGACTTCGTCAGCAACAGAGAACTACCGAAACCTGTAAGTCAAACGAGGAGGCCCTACGATCGGCCCTTGGAAAGTCTTTCGCTGCCTGCCAGCCTTCGGAATGATCTTCCACGCGACCACGGGTGAGAGGTCAATCTCAGTGCAGGCAGTACGTGGGGCGGCCACAGAGTGCGGCAAGAAAATGGTTCTCTCCTTTTAAGGAGGACTGTTTTGACATTAGTGACTCTTAATGTCCTGGAAGATCTTCATGGTTTGACGAAGTTCGTGTAAACGCATTGGTCAGCGACGTAAGACATCAGTATCTCGAGGACAGGTAAATGTGATGATCTATGATAGTTCCATATTCGTACGACATTTTCAAGTGAAGGTTCAAAAATAGGGTTATAGGTATCGCATGCTGTAAGCCAAGATCATAAAAATCAGAAGGTAGCCGTATGTGCTGCTTTCTCGTCATCAGTTGACTTGTGAACAACACCTACCTTTCCTTTCCATCAGCGTTACTGGTGACGAGAAATGGTGTCTTTACGCTAACGTAAGGAAAAGAAAGGAATGGCTGAGCAATGCAGCAAATCTCAGTATAATAACTTAGGCACATCCATAAAATATAATTTATGCTTCTGGTGGAACACTGATAGTGTGACGTGCTTCGTATTGCTTCCTCGAGGTATTACCATAATTGGTGACATTTATTGTCAGCAACAGAGATGTCTTGCAGACACAGTCCAAGAACTATGATAAGGAAGAAAACGTGAAGTGAAGCTACTCCACGATAACCTGCGAGCATTCTGCTGAAGATACACGGTGGGAAGTCATATCGCACCAACCTTATGAAACGGATCTTGCACCTTCAGATTTTCACCTTTTTCACGTGCCATCGAACAACTGTTAAAGAACTTCCTCTCCGGATAAAAATGCGCTCCGAACATGACCTCGCCTCAAAGCCAAGTGATTTGTACAGTCGCAGAATGGAAAAGTTACGCTAGTGTTCGAACACTGTCGTAAAACGTGAATTTTTTGCAGAAAAACGCTATACATCGTTTATAAATAATATTATTTGCTGTTCCTCTTTCGTTTTCTTTGTTAATGTTCTATCTTCATATTTAAGGCCCATATCAGTTACGGGCAATAAGTAGCAATATATTTCCTGTCTCTCTCACATTTAACCCATTTCGTTTTCTTCTTATTTGGGCCAATGGATTTATTACCCGTTCCGACAGAAACGAAGGCTGTAGGCCCTAGAGCCCGGCAGCATAGCGGTATGAGGCAGCGCGAGACGGACGTAGCCCATTAATCATGGCGTGGGAGTCGCCACCATTAATCACGCCACAGAAGTGGTTTCGGCTTCCAGCCGTTTGTGTCTACGCTCCTGAAAGCGTTAGGTTCCTGTTTGCAGGGGCATTGTCTACTCGATCGTCGTTAGTGTCTTTATCAGGTGCTACGAAACTAACTCGCTTTAAAGCCCCGGTTATTACTATAAGGAGGTAGTTTCACATTAAACTCTTTCAGGTAATAACTGAAGAAAGAAGAGAGAATGTAGGTTGCATATTCCCGTTGACGATAGCGAGGCAGTTGTGAACAGCTGATTAACATATTCAAATTTCAGCTAGTATTGAGCCATTATGAAAGTGAAGGTTCGTAAGTAATGCTGATATTGGATAACGAAATACCCGTAGTACACTTATCTCCCCTGCATATTTCTAGATGGCACAGAGCGAACTTAAATGAAGTGTAATCCGCAACTTTTCACATATGTCAATATCGGGTAAGACTGAAAGCTGTAACGACAATAATATCAATGCTGCAGAAAAAACTGCTTGGTGGAAACAGTACTTGTTAAATCTATATTCCTCCTGTTGAATAATTTGATAGAACGAAAGAGGACAGAAATTTCTGGTCACAACAGCGTATTATTATAACAGCCCACGTGATCCAGAAGACAGGTGTCGGTACCCATATGAATCAGAAGGCAAGTAACAGGGTGACTCACTGTGATCAAAGCAGTGACTGAACATTTATTCTGAGGCTTTTAGCTACGCCAAAACCAAACACCTTTGCTCTGATTTAGATGTCCATATAACGATGACGAGGAAACAGAGATAAACAGGGAACCCCATTGCAAGAATTGATAATCAGTGGTTCAAATGGCTCTGAGCACTATGGCACTTAACATCTGAGGTCATCAGTCCCCTAGAGCCTAGAACTACTTAGACCTAACTAACCTAAGGGCACCTCACACATCCATGCCTGAGGCAGGATTCGAACCTGAGACCGTAGCGGTCACGCGCTTTCAGACTGAAGCGCCCAGAACCGCTCGGCCACACCGGAACACCAGTGTATAAAACAACTTCAGACTTTTGACTGCTATACAAGGGAGTTAATCTGTCAAATATTTCATGTTAAACATTTAGAAACTTTATGGTTGACTACAAAAAACCCGTATAATATTGGTTTTATCAGTTTCGGATTGTTTACCCATAGATTAACGAATAAGTTAAAAAGTTTATTAAAGTATCAACTTATGTGTAATGTTAGCTGCAAATTGCTAAATTTTGTCATTATTAAACACAGGACGAGGTTAGTTTCGGTAATTTGCTCTTTCTTTTATGAAAAGCTAATTTTGCCCGTATCTCAGGTCTTTGGTATCATACCTCGTGAACTATGAATTGAAAAAGGATATTTTTTTAAATTTAGAGTCAATAGTGTCTGTGGATAGTGTCTACGAAACATGTTGCGAGTAGGTCTAGTAGAAATGAAGTAGCACATTAAAACATCATGCCTGTTGCTTAAATTTTACTGTAAGAACAACGAGCGGAACTTTTTTAAGTTTTATGTGGAGGTGTCAGCGAGAAGGATTTGAAACTATATTTAGATTTTGGTGGCAGTAAGTAAGTGCCGTCATTATGAAAAATCATATAAATATAGTCTGGGTAATATGCGCTACTTCTGTTACACTGCCTAAAGACATATAAACAGTATCTATCTTTAATGCATGGGTTACTGTGTTAAAAATTTAATTTGAATTTATACCTCTTAATGAGAAGATTATGACAATGTTCTGAATTTTTAAATTTGGCTAATAATGTATTATACGAATTACTGAAAATCAAATCTTTGTGCCATGAAAGCTATTAGGTGGGTAGGCAACCTGCAACTTGCACTATTATCTTTTCATTTACTTTTTTATAAAAGAAAAGTTAAGATAAACATTAAGCAGACAAGAAAACAAACTGATATAATGTATGTACGGCGTTTAAAATTTAGTGATATTAAGAAGCTAAATCCTTTTACTGGAGTAGAAATGGAAGGTAGGGTTATTAGACGACATGGGTTACGGGAGATGAATGAGAGGAGAGTGTTCTACTTTCACCTTAGGTTTTAACTAGTTGCAGCTAGAAACCTCTTCCAAAATCTCAAAAGAAGAAAGTATACCTGGACAGTACGAGGAGGCAATGGGAGATATGAGTAGAACTACACAGTTAGACAAAGATTTAGAAATAAAATTCCGGATTACAGACAGCACGCAGATGAGGACTTAGTCTTAGACCGTAGTCAGACACTAATAAACAGCAGATTGGTCTTCGGCGGAAAATAAAAAGGAGAATACGATGAAATGGGATATTCAAAAATTAGAACAAAGAGAGAATGTGGATATTCTTGGAGCCAATGAACAGTGGCATCAAGAAGAGTGTAGTAGCAGAAAAGTGGAATACAGTAAAAAAGCAATCAACTAAGGGAGATTAGGTACATTAAACGAAGAAGCAGCAAGTCCTTGGATGATTAAATAGATATGGATACTTACAGTTATGAGCAGAATATATTACAATTGCGTTGATGAGCTACGAAGACAGCAGTTTGGGTTGATTGGAAATGAAATTAATAGGATGTGAAAACAGGATAAAACTGATTGATTGAGAGGAACATATAGCTCTGTAGGGGAAGGGCGATTTTAGGAAAGTCCAGCAAAGTGTACAGAAAGATTACACGTAACTTTTGAGAAGTAAAATATGAGGATTTTAGCTTACTGGCTGCAGATGGGACACGTCTACTAGAGGCAGAAGGAAGAGCAAACAGATTCTTGTAGGCAATGAATAGTAGCCCAAGGAAAGGATTCATAATATCTCTAGAAGCAGAAAAGGGACTATAGTAAAAATGGAATTAATTAGGGAAGGACAGGTATAGCAAACGAAGATCAGAAAATCCAAGGATGATTAAATAAATATGCATAGTTACAAGCAGAATACATTAAAATTGCGTTATTGAGGTATGAAGACATTAGGTTAGGTTGACTGAAAATGAAATTCATAAGCAGTGAAAAAAGGATAAAACTGAATGGATGAGAGAAACATACAGCTTCATAGAGAAAGGTTTATTATAGGAAAAACGAACGTGATGTACAGGAAGATTACACATAACCTTTGAGAAGTAAAATATAAAAATGTTAACTTAGGGGATGCAGACGAAAAACATCTACTAGCGGGAGAAGAAAGAGCAAACAGATGAGACTGAATAGAAGCCTGTACGATGAGGAACTGAGCCAAAGTGTGGCGGAAAATGAGGAAACTGAGAGAAACACGATTTCCAGTAATGTGTTTAGGATTCTAAATGATATGAGCGCGAAGACGGCATCAAGTGTAATACACATACCTGTACATTGAATGCTCTTGTAATCCGTGGGAGGTGAAGGAATATGAAGGTTATTTTTGTTAGTTTCAATAATTTGTGAAACTTACCATTGTTTTTCATCATTACATTTCCAGTAACTGCACTAGTGAATAAATAGGAAAATTATTGAACAATTAGTCCTCAATGTCGTGACTCTAAAATGGTTATTACATTAATAAATAAAGGAATAGTAAGAAAAGTTAAAGACTTATTGAAGGAAAAAGTTACGTTTCAGAGAAAAAATGGCACAAGAGGTTCAATTATGACGATGTACATGATGGGAAAATATGGATGACAGAATATCTCACTACTATTTGTGTATTTAGAGGAAATCTTTGACATTGTAGTGAAGAACCATAGGTTTCCAACCCATAGATGATTGGAGTTAGAGTACAGAGTTAGAAGGCACAGGATAAGTCCATGCAGTTGCACTACCCTCTGTGCCCTAGGTGGCTCAGATGGATAGAGCGTCTGCCACGCAAGCACGAGTTCCCGAGTTCGAGTCCCGCTCGGAGCACACTTTCTCAACTGTCACCGTTGATATATATCGGCGTCTGTCAGCAGCTTAGGGTCTTGATTTAATTATCTTGTTAACTCCTTTTGGGATTGCTAAAGTCGACCGTTTCGCAACATGTGAAGGAATATGAAGGTTTTGTACTGCTGACATTGTTAGAGGTTCAGTAAAACACTCCCAGCCTTAACTTTTGTGCAAACTGTTCCATAAATTTTTTCCACGAACTGTGCACCTCACAACACTTGACAATGAACACATGTTTTTCTTTCTTCCTTTTCGCAACTAAAACACCGAGACACAGTGGAGTACTAGGGACAGGAGGTGCAAGAGATACTCATGCGAAGACAAGAGACAGCTGCCGTTGGAGATCATGATTCCCAACATTCTTTGTGGAGACCCGTTCTCCTGCTCATTAATAAGGGCAAATTCAACTCAACTCCTGGAAATATTTTTCAGGTTATTTTTATTATGGTCAACCTGCAGAAACAACAACGACTTGTGTAGCATCGACTATGGCTGGTGAGGAATAAGAATTCTCTTACCAAGGATGCAATACTAAACTGTTTGACCGAAGCAAGGAAGGTAACTTAAGTTGACTTAGGCTCGTGAAGAAAGATTTATTCAACAAAAATTAGTACCAGATACTGATATGTAACCAAAGAAAAGCTCCTGAAAGTGTTCATCTGGAGCACAGCACTGTGTTGAAGTGAGACGTAGGTTATTGAAAATCGAAAGGGAACGATTGTGATAGCATTTCAAATGGGCTACTACAGGGAAAATATGATGAAGCCTATGTATGAAGATAAAGTGCCAAATGAATGAGTAGTGCAAAGAATAGGCGAGAATGGGGCCTCATGGAAAACTTTCACAAGAAGAATGGAGAAATTTGTGGTAAACTTTCTAAGCTGTCCAGAAAGAGTTAATTTCGGGTTAGGCGTATGACTTGTGGGAAAAATAACGAGGGTAGACAAAGACTGGAATATGTGAAACAGATTATAGAGGAAGTCTGGTTTAGCTGTCAGGTAGATATTAAAAGATCAAAACAAGATGCATTCAGTTCCTCTACATCGTACAGGTTTTCGATGACCTCCTACCACTTGTTAGATCTAACTTCCGGATTCAATAGAGGTTTCCCAGCTGCTCATCCAAAGTTTGTATCTGTACATTCTACTTCTTGGAATTTACGTTTTCCTTCGCAGACGCCAGATCGATTTTCTTCTGCAAATATATCCTTCACAATATCTTTAAATGTTCTCATCGATTCCGAATGAGCCAATTTATATTTCTTCTTAATTTCATAACTAAGCATTCACCATTAGCTTAGCAGCTTATGCATCCTAGTTACCGATAAGAAGAATATACAGATGAAACGAAAAGAAAATTGGGTGTGTGTTATATGGCGATGAATTAGGCTTTACGAAAGGTAGAGGCACCAGTGAAGCAGTTCTGAGGTTGCGGTTGATAATGCAGGCAAGACTAAAGAAAAAGCGAAACATTTTCATAAGATTAGGTGACCCAGAAAGAGTGTTAGTGGTTTCGAGCCGACAGATTCATCTTCAGACGGCTAGTTCAAGTTTTAAATTAGCTTTAGCCTTTTGTTTCCCCAAATGACGAAATTTTCATGGTGTGGTGGTGCCTTAAACCAAAACAAAATAACCTCTTTTTAACTGTAGTGATGCCTCACAATGACTTAAAATGATGTAAACCAATTCACATAATCTAAAATCGTTGTGAGACACAGTTACAGTTAAAAAGACATTATCTTGTTTTGGGTGTAGGCCACCACCGCCTCAAGGAAATTTCGTCATTTGGGGAAACAAAAGGCGAAAGATAATGTAAAACGCGAACTAGTCGTCTGAAGATGAACCTGTCGGTTCGAAACCAATGACGGCGCCGTTTAAATAAGTAAATAGTATTGCAAAAAGTGGCTGGTTGCTGTAATCTTCTGTGTAAGAGTCAACTTATATTACGTTATTTCCTCACATATTATCTGCGCTTCACGGCCATGACTTAGTGAAGCAATCAGATAAACCTGTACAGGTCGGTTTCAGTCCGTAATAAAATTTTTACGAAATACGTAAAAGAAAAAGAAAAAGTGAATAGTCGCTCAATCAAAAACGAAAACAAGCTGCCTCACACTCTCACACCAAAGTTTTACCTACTAGTTATTTAATCTCGGCAATTCCCACATCTGCTGTAGTTAAAGCACTTAGTAATGGCCAGTCTGCAACTTTACCGAATTAAAAAAAAAAAGAACCTAATCGTAAGCATTATCTCTCTCCCTGCACAAGGATATAGATTTTTAGAAGAAAAACAGACAGGATTTGATATTCTCCTACAGATGATGACTTTCACCCTGTTCTTAAAAACAAATGTGGCAATTATTACTTTTAACCAGAGAGGGACCACGTGTAAAGCAATTAACCTAAGCACACAATTTTAGGGTAACACATATTCAGATAATTTTCAGTGAGCAATATTTAATAGAGGGGCCACACCTAATGCCGCATTATATATTATCAAATATCAAAGGCCATAAGAAACAGTTCCTTCCCTTATTTGTCAGACGGTTTGGAGTCCTGTCTTTCGGCATCCACCTCTGAGCTCCGTTCTAAATACGGAATATAGCAACATCACAGACTGCACCTGAAACAGGCCAGTGTTAGACATAAACAACACACAGTAAACTGGCACAGGCACTTCCGACAAGAAACAACGATCCTTCAAACAAAATCAGTCAGAACAGAGTACATCTACGTCAAAATGCATCACGACAACCGAGAGGCTATCAAGTTTGGTCCATAGTAATCAAAGATGCACATTCTACCCTCTAACTGAGGCCATAGATGTGGCGTACACTCGCAGAATTTGTATTAAATGAAAGCAGAAAACAGGCGAGTCATCAGTATGGCGCCGCGCTGTAGGTGAACGAAAGACGGGAATTGTTGCAACGTGGTAACCCGTACACAGTACCTAACTAACACATCACAATCCAGATGCAATAAGGAAGCCGGATTTGCTGTCCGATAGGATATTTCACATAGAAATACACTGTACGGCCCAAGCAAATGGTGCACCTGCCCAATATCATATAGGGCTTCCGCGAGCACGGAGAATTGCCACAACACGACGTCCTATGGACTCGACCAATATCTGAAGTAGTGCTGGAAGGAAATGACACCGTGAATCCTGCAGGACTGTCCATAAATCCGTAGGAGTACGATGGGGTGAAGAACTGTTCTGAAGAGTACATTGCAAAGCATCCCAGATACGCTCAATAATGACAATTTCCGGAGAGTTTGGTGGCCATCGGAAGTGTTTAAACTCACAAGAGTGTTCCTAGAGCCTCTCTGGAGCAATTTTGGACATGTTAGGTGTAGCATTTTCCTGCTCGAATTGACCAAATCGTCAGAACGCACTATGGAAATTAATGGATGCAGGTGATCAGACAGGATGTCATCTGTCAGAGTCCCATTTAGACGTATCAGGGGTGCCATATCACTCCACCTGTACACGCTCCACACCATTACAGATCCTCCACCAGCTTGAACATTCCCTTGCTAATCATGCAGGTTGCATGGATTCATGACATTGTCTCGATACCCGTAGGCATATGTCCGGTCGATACAATTTGGAACGAGACTCGTCCGACTAGGCAACATCATTCTAGTCATCAACACTCCAATTTCGGTGTTGACGGGCCCAGGCGGGATGTAAAGGCTTGTGTCGTGCAGTGATCAAGGGCACACGAATGAACCTTCAGCTTCGAAAGCCCAGTTCGATGGTGCTTTGTTGAAGGGTGCGCACGCTGACACTTGTTGATGATCCAGCACTGAAATCTATAGTAATTTGCGGAAAGGTTGCGCTTCTGTCACGTGGAACAATTCTCTTCACTCGTATTGGGTCCTGTTCTTGCAGGACCTTTTCCCGGCCGCAGCAATGTCGGAGATTTGATGTTTTACCGCATTCCTGATATTCATGGTACCTTCGTGAAATGGTAGTACCGAGAAAATCCTCACTTCGTCGCAACGCCGACTATCTGCATCTACAACCATACTCCGCAAGCCACCTGACGGTGTGTGGCGGAGGGTACATTGAGTATCTCTATCGGTTCTTTCTTCCATTCCAGTCTCTTATTGTTCGTGGAAAGAAGGATTGTCGGTATGCCTCTGTATGCGCTGTAATCTCTCTGATTTTATCCTCACGGTCTCTTCGCGAGATATACGTGGGAGGGAGCAATGTACTGCTTGACTCCTCGGTGAAGAAATGTTCTCGAAACTTCAACAAAAGCCCATACCGAGCTACTGAGTGTCTCTCCTGCAGAGTCTTCCACTGGAGTTTATCTGTCATCTCCGAACGCTTTCGCCATTACTAAATGATCCTGCAACGAAGGGCGCTGCTCTCCGTTGGATCTTCTCTATCTCTTCTATCAACCCTATCTGGTACGGTTCCCACACTGCTGAGCAGTATTCAAGCAGTGGACGAACAAGTGTACTGTAACCTACTTCATTTGTTTTCGGATTGCATTTCCTTATGATTCTTCCAATGAATCTCAGTCTGGCATCTGCTTTACCGACGATCAACTTTATATGATCATTCCATTTTAAATCACTCCTAATGCCTACTCCCAGATACTTTATGGAATTAACTGCTTCCAGTTGCTGACATGATATACTGTAGCTAAATGACAAAGGATCTTTCTTTCTATGTATTCACAGCACATGACACTTGTCTACATTGAGATTCAGTTGCCATTTCCTGCACCATGCGTCAATTCGCTGCAGATCCTCCTGCACTTCAGTACAATTTTCCATTGTTATAATCTCTCGATATACCACAGCATCGTCCGCAAAATGCCTCAGTGAACTTCCGATGCTATTCACAAGGTCATTTATATATATTGTGAATAGCAACGGTCCTACGACACTCCCTTGCGGCACACCTGAAATCTTACTTCGGAAGACTTCTCTCCATTGAGAATGATATGCTGAGTTCTGTTGTCTAGGAACTCTGCAATCCAATCACACAATTTGGTCTGATAGTCCATTTGCTCTTACTTTGTTCATTAAACGACTGTGGGGAACTGTATCGAACGCCTTGCGGAAGTCAAGAAACACGGCATCTACCTGTGAACCCGTGTCTATGGCGCTCTGAGTCTCGTGGACGAATAGCGTGACCTGAGTTTCACACGATCGTCTTTTTCCAAACCCAGGCTGATTCCTACAGAGTAGATATCTAGTCTCCAGAAAAGTCATTATACTCGTACATAATACGTGTTCCAAAATTCTACAACTTATCGACGTTACAGATGTAGGTCTATAGTTCTGCACATCTGTTCGACGTCCCTTCTTGAAAACGAGGATTACCTGAGCCCTTTTCCAATCCTTTCGAACGCTACGCTCTTCTAGAGATCTACGGAACACCGCTGCAAGAAGGGGGGGCAAGTTCCTTTGCGTACTCTGTGCAAAATCGAACTGGTATCCCATCAGGTCCAGCGGCCTTTCATCTTTTGAGCGATTTTAATTGTTTCTCTATCCCTCTGCCGTCTATTTCGATATCTACCATTTTGTCATCTGTTCGAAAATCTAGAGAAGCAACTACAGTTCAGTCTTCCTCTGTGAAACAGCTTTGGAAAAAGGCATTTAGTATTTCGGCCTTTAGTCTGTCGTCCTCTGTTTCAGTACCATTTTGGTCACAGAGTTCAAAAATGGTTCAAAGGGCTCTGAGCACTATGGTACTTAACTGCAGTGCTCATCAGTCCCCTAGAACTTAGAATTACTTAAACCTAAGGGCATCACACACACATCCATGCTCGAGGCAGGATTCGAACATGCGACAGTAGCGGTTGCGCGGTTCCAGACTGTAGCGCCTAGAACCGGGTCACAGAGTGTCTGGACATTTTGTTTCGTAATAATACCACGTGCAATCTCACTTAAATCTTGATAACCTGCCATTGTAGCAACAGTAATCGATCCAACAACTGCGGCAGACACTTGTTGCCTTACATAGGCGTTGCGGACCGCAACGCCCTATTCTGCCCGTTTTGCATATCTTTATTATCTTTATATTTGAATGCACATGCCTATAATAGTTTCTTCGGCGCTTTAGTGTATATACATCCACAGTTCACTCGTGCTCCAACTATCCTCCGCCATGCGGCGTGCGGCAACCAACCTTCTCTTCACACAACAGAAGTTCAGAGTGCCAACTCGCAGCACCGAACAACATCCCGGCGGCCAGCAACAACTTCCGCTTCCTAGCACACTCTCCGTCCTCTTTTCACTTTGCAAGCCCCGCGCAGGGCCAGATAAACGACTTCTAGCCAGAGAGTTCGCAAGCACAGACGGGCTAGTTTCAACGTTGCCTGACAGTGACACACACGGCACAGAAGTTACTGTTTCCCTCAGTTTCAGTAACTTATGTAAGTAATGCAGGGGCTGGACAAAAATATAGAGACACAGAGGGAAATGTGTACTTCAACATAAATTAAGATGCTAGGCAAAACTGCAGAAAGTGTTGTTGTACACTACTGGCCATTAAAATTGCTACACCACCAAGATGACGTGCTACAGACGCGAAATTTAACCGACAGGAAGGAGATGCTGTGATATGCAAATGCTTAGCTTTTCAGAGTATTCACGCAAGTTTGGCGCCGGTGGCGACACCTACAACGTGCTGATACGAGGAAAGTTTTCAACCGATTTCTCATACACAAACAGCAGTTGACCGGATTTGTCTGCTGAAACGTTGTTGAGATGCCTCGTGGAAGGAGGAGAAATGCATACCATCACGTTTCCGAGTTTGATGAAGGTCGGATTGTAGCCTATCACGATTGCGGTTTATCGTATCGCGACATTGCTGCTCGCGTTGGTCGAGAGCCAATGACTGTTAGCAGAATATGGAATCGGTGGGTTGAGGAGGATAATACGGAACGCCGTGCAGGATCCCAACGGCCTCGTAACACTAGCAGTCGAGATGACAGGCACCTTCTCCGCATGGCTGTAACGGATCGTGCAGTCACGTCTCGATCCCTGAGTCAACAGATTGGGACGTTTGCAAGACAACAACCATCTGCACGAACAGTTCGCAGCAGCATGAACTATCAGCTAGGAGACCATGGCTGCGGTTAGCCTTGATACTACATCACAGACAGGAGCGCCTGCGATGGTGTAGTCAACGACGAACCTGGGTGCACGAATGGCAAAACGTCATTTTTTCCGATGAATCCAGGTTCTGTTTACAGCTTCATGGTGGTCGCATCCGTGTTTGGAGACATCGCGGTGAACGCACACTGGAACCGTGCATTCGTCATCGACATACTGGCGCATCACCCGGCGTTATGGTATGGGGTGCCATTGGTTACACGTCTCGGTCACCTCTTGTTCGCATCAACGGAAATTTGAACAGTGGACGTTACATTTCAGATGTTTTACGACCCGTGTCTGTACCATTCATTCGGTCTCTGCAAAACCCTACATTTCAGGAGGATAATGCATGACTGTAGGTTCAGTTCCTGTACGGGCCTTTCTGGATACAGAAAACGTTCGACTGCTGCCCTGGCCAGCACATTCTCCAGGTCTCTCACTAATTGAAAACGTCTGGTCAATGGTGCCCGAGCAACTGGCTCGTCACAATACGCCAGTCGCTACTCTTGATGAACTGTGGTATCGTGTTGAAGCTGCATGGGCAGCTGTACCTGTGCACTCCATTCAAGCTCTGTTTGACTCAATGACCAGGCGTATCAAGGCCGTTATTATGACCAGAGGTGGTTGTTGTGGGTGATTCCTCAGGATCTATGTACCCACATTGCGTGAAAATGTAATCACATGTCAGTTCTAGTATAAAATATTTGCCCAATGAATAGCCGTTTTATCATCTGCATTTCTTCTTGCTGTAGCAATTTTAGTGGCCAGTAGTGTATTTGCCAGGGAACAGTGCCTGGGAAACGTCCTCAGTACTTTACAAGTGTCATTTGTGAATGCATTACGTTGGTGCTATGTAAAATAGAACGTGAGCAAATAGTTGGTGCTCTTATGGTGGCTGCTTTCGCAACTACGGTAGGCGAAGTGTTTTGTGTTTCTAGAGATACCATCGGAGATTTGTACGACATACAGGGAAAGCGGAAAATCATCAATCACTAAGTAACAGTGCGAACGAAAATGTATGTTGAATGATCCTGTTGGTCGATCATTAAAAAGGATTGTGGCGAAAAATTGGAGTATGACAGCTCCAAAAGTCGCTGCAGACATGGATGTCGCAATCACGTACCCTGTCAGCAAAACAACAGGAAAGGACATCAAGACGTAGGCAGTTCCAAAACCTCACATCAGTGATACAAACGCCCGTAACATGATAACGTGTTGCCATAAAAGCTGTACTATGGAGTAATCGGATAAAATTATTTGGTCAGATGAGTCTTGTTCCACATTGCTTCCAGTTTCTATCCGAGTGTACGTAACAAGAATGAAAGATGGCTGGCTTTCGGTGCCGCGCGGGATTAGCCGAGCGATCTAGGGCACTGCAGTCATTTATTGTGTGGCTGGTCCCGGTGGAGGTTGGAGTCCTCCCTCGGGCATGGGTGTGTGTGTTTGTCCTTAGGATAATTTAGGTAAGTGCGTAAGCTTAGGGACTGATGACCTTAGCAGTTAAATCCCATAAGATTTCACATACATTTGAACATTTTTGGGCTTTCGGTGATGGTGTTGACAACCATATCGTGATATTCCATGGGCCCTTTGGTTACTGGGGCAGGTAGCTTTACTGCAAGGATTATGTGACCATTTCGGCTCTAGAGATGCAGCTCGTGGTACAATAGTTGTTTCCCAAAATGCTTCATGACGACACGGCCCGTTTTCAAAGAGCTCTCTTCATCTTGGGCTGGTGTTTTGAGCATGAGGATGAAATGTGGCACCTTTCCTGGACACCACAGTGGTCTACTTTGGAGAGAATCGTGCATGATCGCTTGTAACGCCGGAAATGCATATCCTCCTATTTCCATCTATTGTACTATAAATTTTTTTCCTTATTTTGTTACCTGAAGATATGACATTTCTGTGTCTTTATATATTGTAATTGTTTTACTATTTGTATATATATATTTATGCATTTATGTTGGTTTATTTCGTAAATACTATTTGTATTTTTACGCTAGGTCATGCCTAGAAAACTATGCTATCGAACGAATACATCGATAAGTCGTGTGGAGAGCCAAAGTGTTTAGGATCTTTGGTAGTGTGAACTCGGCCGCGTGGAGCGCGGGCCGAGAGAGTCTGGCTGGAGGACGGCAATGGAGCAGGTGTGTTGTGTGACGCTCCCGCGAGTTGCCGCGCTTTCGGGGTTTGGCAGCATGTAATTGCGCTCGACTTGCTATGTTAGTTTCTGACGTGGTGTCGCGGACGGGAAGCGTTAGCTGGTACACATCAAGAGCCCGTTTCGGCTGGTGACCGTGTCGAGAAGATGCCGCGCCAACATCCAGCTTCTGCAACAGCGACGGCCGACAACGAGTGACAGTCGCCACCTCCTCGATCGACTGCTTCAACCTTCAATCAACCAACAAGGAAGACTGGTGGCACGTAAAGTTTTAGAACTCTATGGCAGACCTCAGCTTTTCAAACTGTTAAATTTTTCTCACTAAATTACAGAAACGTAGCATGAACCTTTGTTGCTCATTGTCCCAATTGCATTACCAAGCAGGGTCCCTTCCTTTTCCGGGATGAACCCGAGTGTCGTTCAAATTCAAACGCCAGCATTAAAGTAATATCATTCCAGTTCACTGCTTTAATTTCAACGTTCAGTTAAGGTATTCATAGCTGGCTACAATATTTAGATTACACAAGCACAAAATAAGAGTGCGAGTTTTGTTACCGTATTTTAGCTTACCTGTGACTGCAGCTCAGCTTGGTACGTACTAAATTTTACTATTGTTAATTGTTCAGAATCATTTCATTCAAGTTTAAGGTTAAATCTCTTATTTCTAAATTGCGTAGATTCAAGTAGCTTTTGAAATGATTGTTGAGGTAGCCCAAGACTAATCGTATTTTACTGAATTTCGATATTCTTCAGAAACAAAGTTCACTATTAATTTCAGTCACTAAATTAACTTTCAATTTGACAGTTTTATTAATTCTTTTGCTAAATTAAGTCAAAGTGTAGCGAAATTTATTACTTCTGACAAACTTTCAGTTTTCATACTACACGTGTCAACCTTCAGTTGCCACGCTTCTAGTGCTAATTATATGTGTAATAACCTTTCTTTTTCTGTTACTATAGTAATTGTCCATAGGACTGGCGACCGTAATGTCCCCCAAATCTCAAATATATAATTACCGCTAGTTAACTGTTAACGTAACGGTCGCACATTTACTTTCTTTATAAACTTAACCCCTTTCCAAAATTAATTTCCACCAGTTTCATTTGCATTTTCCCTTTCATTTAGATGTAACCCTCTCCTCCCTCTTTACCGACAGATTAACTTCGGCGACGATTGCTTTTCCCAAATTTCCATTTGGTACATGGGTTTAATTTTTCACTGTCATTAAGGTCGATAAGTGAGGGGGAGGTTACACACTGTCCACTTCAATAATCGTTAACTGAACTAGCCACTATTTTGGATGAAGGACAGTATTTCGGAAAACACACAGGACCTGTATTTATCAAATGGTTCAAATGGCTCTGAGCACTATGGGACTTAACATCTGTGGTCATCAGTCCCCTAGAACTTAGAACTACTTAAACCTAACAACGCTAAGGACATCAGACAAATCCGTGGCCGATGCAGGATTCGAACCTTCTACCGTAGAAGTCACGCGGTTCCGGACTGAGCGCCTAGAACCGCTAGACCACCGCGGCCGGCTGTATTTATCCGTTCCGAGACTACTGGAAGCTGTTTTGAATACCAAGTGTTTTCCTGTACCACATGGAGCATGGCAATACATTGGGCTTTCGTTATTTCCATATTTTTATATACCCCCTGTATATTTGTCCAAATCAGCTACACGGATAGCAAAATTTGTATATGTTGCTTGGGCAGCTCTTTGTAAAACATCATTTTTTAGAAAGAAATGATAATTTTACTATCGTAGAATATTTTCTCCATTTCGTTACCAATCAGTCAGTTTATATGAAGACTTCCAGCAGTTTTCTTCGCTGTTAATACTGTATTACAGTGACACAAGTTTCTATTACCCTTACTGTTTGCCCCATTTATTGCACAGCTTCATTCCCCATTCAGGAATGAATCATTCCATACCTTCGTCTATCTGTTTTCATATTTTTTTCCCCTCTTTCTTGTTCGGTTTATGCCAAGGATATGGAAATTAAAGAGACAGAACGTCTTCTAACTGTACCTCTCACACTGGTTTAGTGCATAAGTTTGTTACAGTTTTCCATAATTTTAATAAACGAAATAGATGTATATAGTGGAGACAGCACAGTCTGTCAACAACGGGGTAACTAAAACATTACGGGAGTGCTGAAATCGCGTGGTTCTGAGGCGAAGGACTCTTCGAGCCACGTTCGGAGCACATTTTCACCCTGAAAATTGCGCGATAGGGAACAGAAAATATTAAAACTCTGATGGTGCAAGGTCAGATGAAAAAGGCGGTATGGTTTCCCAACCCAACCCCACTGCATTGTTTTTTGTCAGTCTAACAGAATGCGGGCAGCCGTTATCGTGGAATAACATCACATCACATCACGCATTCTTCCTGGTCGTTGTTCTTGGACGATGTCTGCAAGACGTCTCTGTTGTTGACGATTAATGTTACCGGTGATTGTTACCCCCCGTGGAAGCAATTCATACTACATCGCAGCGTCACCGTTCCACCAGATTCATAATACTATCTTTTGTACATGCGCGCAGTGCTTTGTACGGGAGATGCTGCTTTGCTTTGTGCTGGCTCATTCATACCTTTTTTTTTTTTTTTTTTTTTTTTTTTGCTTATGATAGCCTTAAGACGCCATCTCTCGTCACCAGTGACGATACAGGATAGGGGTAGACGCTGTTGTTTTCGAGCCTATCGGTACTGAGCAAGCAGAGATGCACATATGTCTACCCGCTGATTCCTGCGCTTTTGACTTTGAGTATGCGTTACCCGTACACTCGATTTCTGAACCTTCAGCATTTCATGCAAATGTCGCACGATGGTACGCTGACGAGGACCATTCTGGATTAACACATTGAAACGCTCTTCATCAAATCCTGAAGGTATTCTTGAACCTGGAGGATCACTAACGTCAAAAGGGTCCTCCTTAAGACTAGAAAACCATTTTCATGCCATGCTCTGTCCATTACCATTATCCTCATTCACGGTCCAAATGTATCTGGCTGCCTCTGCTGCTGTCACCCCTCTACTGAACTCAAACAGAAGAATATGCGTGAAATGTTCCGTTTTCTCCACTTGGCACTAAATTTTTTAGCATCCGCACTCCAATCACTGTCTCCAAATAACAAAATGACGCTATGTAAACTCAAATAGCAACAATGATCTACAAACAAAAAATAACAATCCATAAATAAACGCATAGCAAATGGAATGCCAACAAGAAGAACATAAACGCCACTAATTTATGCATCAACCCAATAACTGTAGTAGAGTTAGAACAAAGAACCTCCAAAACGGTGGCTCCATGGTGACTATATACTGGTTCTGACTTTCTTTATTTTTTTTGGTTACGTGCCATGCACAGGGTGTAGTTATGACATGGTTTACTGCCGATTTAGTCTTCTTGACTGGAACCTCCGGCAGTTCCCGGAGACGCTCCTTCCAGGTGAAGACAATAAAGACAATAAAGCTCGGCGCAGTGGTATTGTCAAGTAGAAGAAGGTGTAATTAGATGAATGACGAACACTAACTTCACTTAACGAAGGTTTATTCAGCACTTGCACATACAAGAGCGCGGAGCGAACTGCCTCCGGCAGAACACCTACAGTATATGTACAGCTACAGAACAATGCAGTCCAATGACTCTTCACATTTGTGGGTACTTTTATAATGTACTCAAACCACATATAGAAATTAAAATTGTACAGTCCAGGTAAGACTTGAACTCACGACCCTCCTTACAACAGTTTAGTATCAAACCCACTACACACCGGTGCTACTCAGCTTCTTTTGCGACATTGCTTCCTTCTTAAGAAACAGCGTCTCGGAGTTACATCGTCCTAGTCCGGGGTCGACATCTTCAATTTCATAAGTAACATCAGTCAACTGCCTTACAACCTTGTAGGGTCCAAAGTAGCATCTGAGGAGCTTCACAGAGAGACCAACCTTCCGAACAGGAGTGAAGATTCAGGCGAGGTCATTAGGATGGTAAACAACAGGGCGGTGGCTCGCGTCATACCTTCAGCGTAAGTTTTTTTGAGCCTGCAGCGTGCGGAGTCGAGCTAATTGCCGAGCTTCCTCAGCTCTGGTTAACATCTGGCCGATATCGTCGTTGTTTACGTCATCAGGATGTAACGGAAGCACAGTGTCCATCGTCGTAGTCGCCTCACGTCCACGCACGAGGAAAAATGGCGTAAATCCTGTGGTGTCTTTTCTGGCGGTGTTGTAGGCAAACGTCACGAAAGGTAGCACCTCATCCCAGTTGCTCTCCTCAACATTGACGAACATTGATAGCATGCCAGCCAAGGTCTTATTAAAACGTTCAATGAGCCAGTTAGTAAGCGGATGGTAGGCAGTCGTCATGCGACGAGTAATGTTGCACCGACGGTTTATCTCTGTCACAAGATTCGATTGAAAATCTTTCCCTCGATTAGTAATTAACGACCTTGGGGCACCGTGTTTTAATGCACTGTTTTCCACGATGAATTTGGCTACCTCGGATATTTCGCCTGTTTTTACGGCTGTTGTAATGGCATAGCGTGTCAGATAATCAGTGCAAACAATAATCCATCTATTGCCACTAGCAGACGTTGGAAATCGTCCGTGGAGGTCAATCCCAAAACGATGGAAAGGTATTTCGGCCGATGGAATTGGTATGAGTCGGCTAGGTGGTTTCCGAGGAACTGCCTTTCTCCTGTGGCACTCTCGACAGTGCGACACATATTGACGGACACTCCTAAATAAACCTGGCCAGAAAAATCTCTTGCAGATTCTATCGTATATCTTAATAAATCCTAAATATCCGGACTCGGGTGTGTCATGGAATTTCTGTAGAACATCTAAGCGCATGTGTTTGGGAATCACTGGTAGCCACCTCTTCCCAAACGGATCAAAGGTTTTCTTGCAAAGTAATCCATTAACCACCTTTAATTGTCCTTTTCACATCTCCTGACCAATTTAAGGCAAGCATAATCTGAGATATCTTGGCGTCCTTCTCCCGCTCAACAGAGAGATCCTGGAATGCAACGAGACAGTTACTATCTTGGACAGGGTTTTTCAGAGACAGTCGGCATCTTGGTGTTTTCTTCCATTTATGTACACTATGGTAATGTCATACTCTTGAAGACGTACTGCCATCTTGGCGAGTCGTCCTGTTGCATCCTTAAGACCTGTCAAACAACAAAACGAATGATGATCTCTAACATCTGTGAATGACCTTCTATACAGATCATGTCGAAATTTGCACACGGCCCAGGTCACAGCAAAACTATCACTTTCTGTAGTTGAGTAGTTCCTCTCGGCTTTTGTAAGAGTCCTAGAATCATAGGCTATAACATTCTCTTTTCCATCCGAAACAGCATCGATCCCATACTCGCTGGCATTTGTGTTTAGTTCTGTAGGTGCTCTCACACGACACAGACCTAGTACAGGGTCAGTCGTCACAGCTTTTCGAAGGACATCGAAAGAATCTTGTTGAGCACCACCCCAGACACATTTAGCATCGGCTTTTAACAACTCTTGGAGTCGCCTGACTTTGATACGAAAGTCCTTGACAAAACGACGGCAATAAGAACATAATCTGAGGAAGCTTCTCACATCTCCAATACTTTTAGGAATAGGAAATTCCTTTATAGATCTCACCTTTTCTGGGTCTAGCCACACACTTTCGTTTGAATCAAGGTGTCCAAGTATCTTGATTTCTTTTACTCCAAAAAGACACTTTCTTGGATCGAGTTTCAGTCCGCCTTGTTTAAGACACTTAAGAACGGCCCTTAGTCTCTTTATATGTTCATAAAATGTCTCTGAGAACTCTACAATGTCATCTAAATCACAAAGACACGTCGTCCAATCCAGGTGCCTCCCACCATCCGTTCAAAAGTTGCTGGTGCATTACGCAAACCAAACTGCATTAGCTTAAACGTTTACAGGCCCTCAGGGGTGATGAATACAGCTTTCTAACGATCAGCCTCATCTACTTCCAGTTGCCAGTATCCCGAGTACATGTCCACGTTTGAGAAAAAATTATCCCCCTTCAGACAATCTAGTGTGTCGTCAATTCGTGGAAAAGGGTAAACTTCCCTTTTAGTTATCTTATTAAGCTTCCTGTAATCAACACAAAATCGCCAACTGCCATCCTTCTCCCTGACGAGGACACTTGGTGAAGACCATGGGCTCTGCCTCGTCGCGAATTATTCGACGTTCCGTTGCTGACACACGTTATGCTCTGTGGCTTATTGGCTGATGGTCTCCAGCGCTAATCCGGTACTTCACTGTTGATTTGTCTAATTTGCTCTTCACCTGTGGGCTGAAGCATTCAGAGAACTCTTGAAGAATGGCAAGTAGCTTTTTCTGTTGTTCCTTAGTGAGATATGGTGACAGTCGAGCTAGATGATCTTGTCTCCTAATGGTAGCGCCAATTTCGCCCACAGACTCGGCATGGGAGGTTTCTATAACGCTAAGCTGTGCTTCAATTAACGGCTCAGCATTTGCTACACACATGCGTCTTGGGAGAATCTGCGGTTCTCGGCGACAGTCATCTATCCACAATATACCGAATCCGCCCTTAAACGATACGACAGTGGCTGGGAAGACCAAGTTATTCTTCAGTGGTATGCTTCTCTTACATTCCACTACAAGATCCATGGGTTGATGCATAGCATGACACTTGACAGTTATCTTTCTAGCGCTGACTGCAGTAATGATCACTTCATCCAGCACACATAGTCTACACACACTCGGATGCACATCTTCATGTCCACAGTATCTCATCTCGTCTAGCGTAATCTTCGAGCGGCTACAATCTATAATAGCCTAAGAAGGTTTCAAAAAGTCCCATCCGAGAATGACGTCATGACTACACTCTTGTAAGACCATGAATACTAAGGGCTGTGTATGACCACTTATACACACACGAATGGTACATCTTCCTGCAGGTTTAACATATTTCCCATTAGCCACCTTCAGCAGAGATGTTTTGTTCTTGACGAATAGGGTTTTCTGCAACTGGTGACGGTACTTAACCGAACTGACTGAACATGATGCTCCAGAGTCCACAAGAACTTGGGCTGGTGGGCCATCCATGAGGATAATGACGTTGTTTCCTATTATTTTTGTAGTGATCGATGGCAGAGGATTTTTCTCTTCGGTGGCCACACCTCCAAGGAAGGAGGTGAGGCCATTTTAGAGGGAAATGAAGGGCGAGACATTGGGTTCAATGTCTGTTCCACTTCCTTCCTTATGAACTATTGAAGCGTCTCGGTTTTTTGCTCGCCGTGCAATCCAAGTGCCTTCTGAACTTCCTCTCTCACTATCTGACGAAGAACACTTGTGAAATCAGTTGCTTCCTCCATTACAGACATCTAGACGATGTTTGGAAGCCGTTAAAACTTCTTGCGTGTTATTCGGTTTTGATTCATTGTCTCTATATACTACCATCATTTTATGAAGTCGTCTGCTGTCGAAACCTACTTCAGGAATAGGGCTTGATACATGTCCTGAGCAACACCCTTCATAAGATTTACAACCTTATCTTCCTCCTTCATTCTAGGATACACTGTTTTAAACAGCCCCAAGACGTCTTGAATGTAGGTTGCTGTAGTCTCTCCAGGACACTGTGCCCTGCACTTTAGTTTATCTTCAGCCATGCACTTCTGTCGTTGTGTGTCGCCGAAATATTTGCGCAGTTCCGCCTGGAATACTTCCCAGCTTGTGAACTTCTTCTCGTTGTTCTCATACCATTGCTTGGCAGTGCCCTACAAGTAGAAAAATACGTTAGCCAAACACATGGTGTCAAGCCACTTGTTAAATTTGGCTATACCTTCTTATACCTTCAGTCAGTTATTTGGATCTTGGCCAACGTTACCAGAGAACCCGGAAGGATGTCCATGTGGTGGCACACAGTTGCTGCCATCGTAACGTCCTCTTCTTCTTCTGTCTCCGATAGACTGAAAACTGTTGAATATGGCTCGAACTCGGGTTTCTCGCCACGCAAGAAGCGGCTCTGTCATGCCCTGATGGGACCCACTGTGTCGTCGATAATATGTGCTATCACAAATTCCAATACCCAGAGTCTCCACCAGAATAATGTCACATAGAAGAAGGTGTAATTCGATGAATGACGATCACTAACTTCACTTAACGAAGGTTTATTCATCACTTGCACATACAGGAGCGCGGAGAGAACTGCCTTCGGACAGAACACATACAGTAGTATATATACAGCTACAGAGCACACCAATTCAATAATTCTTGACATTTGTATATACTTCTAGAAGCGCATTAATTGTACAGACCAGATGAGTTTTGAACCCACGACCCTCCATGCAGCAGTTTAATATCAGACCCACTACACCACGGTGTTCCTCAGCCTCTTTGGCGACAATATAGGGGCAGTCGAATAGTATGAGGAGGTAGTTGTGGTTCTGCACTGAATGGGGCGTGCTGCCTGATATAAGTAGACGACTTTAACGGTGAGCAGTTGTCTTGGTGAAATTCAAGTGTATGTGCGGATTGTAACTCAAAACTCCGGTTACCTAGTGCCTATGTATTGGACAGCAACTAAATTGTTAATTGCAGCTACCTTCTTGTAGTATTACTGGCGTTAGTGTCTGTTATTCATTGTTATGTTCAAGGCTATTCGACAAGTGGCCGAAAATCTAGTCTTTTTGTGTATTATTCAACTGTTGGTTCGGGTCACGCGACCTGCATTCTTTGGAGTGAACTTCTGTATTGACTCATTAAGCTGTTTATAACCAACAAGGACGTCTTATATGATATACGAATTATCTAATTACAGTTTGTGAATTTCAGATCGTCATTAAGCTCAGTTCTGCTGTGTAAAGGAAAGTGAAATATAGTGTGACCTTTGAATATTAACACGAAATAGACATTCGCACATGGCCTTTGAAACTATAGACTTAAAAATTCATCTATATTGGTAAGCTAGAAGGTAGCACTTATATGCACTGCATTCTGACATTCGTTTATTTACAGATGAAACGTGATCATTCTATCTTTCAATGACTTCTCACATCTAGCATTTGTTTAAACTCAGAAAATCTGTCGTGTCTTCTGTGGGCCTATTCCCACCCCTTGTTTATCGAGTTTCGGTCTAGTTGTTAATAAGTTCATTGAATAAGAGTTATTTTGTTTAATGAATGGTTCTTACCGTTGATGCCAGCCACTATTGATTCAAACTTCTCTTTGCTCAACTGCCCTTCATTTGTCTGCTTTGTTAAGCCCGAGTTAGACTTAATGCTGTCTTTTTGTCATGAAGCGTAAGTGCTCTTTTCTTGTTCTACTACTCAGTAAAGTTTCTGTAGATATTGAAATGTGTGGTAGTTCATTTTGGCGCCGTGGTACTACAACGTGTATTCTTTCAGGTGAAGTTTAACGGTTTCTCATTTTATCACGGGCGCCTGGAGCACTTTTTCATGTAAATATTCTTAGTGAAGGCCGTGTAATATAGAGGAGCTGTTAGGATTAATACCACTATTTGCAGTTTTGTCTCTTTAAACAAAAAAATATTTTGGGGATGTGACTACCACCGTTAACTATATGTAAGCTTAAAAAAAAGTAGAAGTGTGTCCGATTATTTTCAAAAACTAATTTAATGGTTTGCTGTTTTGCATATTTTCAAAATTTTGTGGGGTCAGTTGCTTAAAGAGTTACTCCACCACTAAATGTTTGCACCCTACTTCAAAATTTAATGTGGTGGTCTCTTTCAAAAGGGATTATTTTTATTAACTTCAAAATTTTATTTAATTGAATAAGACGGTGTCAGATTCTTTTAATGAACACTTGGCTGTTGTGGTAATCATTTGTCTAAACTTTTCCACGCATTGCAGTAGTAGTAGTAGTTGTTGTTGTTGTCTTCTGTCCAGTGACTGGCTTGATGCAGCTCTTCATGCTACTCTACCCTGTGCAAGCTTCTTCATCTCCCAGTACCTACTGCAACCTACATCCTTCTGAATCTGCTTAGTGTATTCATCTCTTGGTCTTCCTCTACGATTTTTACCCTCCACGTTGCCCTCCAATACTAAATTGGTGATCCCTTGATGCCTCAGAACATGTCCTACCAACCGATCCCTTCTTCTGGTCAAGTTGTGCCACAAACTTCTCTTCTCCCCAATTGTATTTAATACCTCCTCATTAGTTATGTGATCTACCCATCTAATCTTCAACATTCTTCTGTAACACCACATTTAGAAGGCTTCTATTCTCTTCTTGTCCAAACTTTTTATCGTCCATGTTTCACTTCCATACACGGCTACACTCCCTACAAATACTTTCAGAAACAACTTCCTGAGTCTTAAATCTATACTTGATGTTAACAAATTTCTCTTCTACAGAAACGCTTTCTTTGCATTGCCGGTCTACTTTCTATATCCATCTACTTAGACCATCATCAGTTATTTTGCTCCCCAGATAGCATAACTCATTTACTACTTTAAGTATCTCATTTCCTAATCTAATTCCCTTAGCATCACCCGACTTAATTCGACTACATTCCATTATCCTCCTTTTGCTTTTGTTGATGTTTATCTTATATCCTTCTTTCAAGACACTGTCCATTCCGTTCAACTGCTCTTCCACGTCCTTTGCTGTCTCTGACAGAATCACAATGCCATCGGCGAACCGCAAAGTTTTTATTTCTTCTCCATGGGTTTTAATTCCTACTACGAATTTTTCATTTGTTTTATTTACTGCTTGCTAAATATACACATTGAATAACATAGGCGATAGGCTACAACCTTGTCTCACTCGCTTTCCAACCACTGCTTCCCTTTCATGTAACTCGACTCTTATAAATACCATCTGGTTCAGTACAAATTGTGAATAGCCTTTTGCTCCCTGTATTGTAACCCTGCTATCTTCAGAATTTGAAAGAGAGTATTCCAGTCAACAATGTCTAAAGCTTTCTATAAGTCTAGAAATGCCGGAAACATAGGTACGCCTTTCCTTAATCTATCTTCTAAGATAAGTCTTAGGGACAGTATTGCCTCACGTGTTCCAATATTTCTACGGAATCCAAACTGATCTTCCCCGAGGTCGGCTTCTACCAGTTTTTCCCTTCGCCTGTAAAGAATTCGCGTTAGTATTTTGCAGCCGTGTCTTATTAAACTGATAGTTCGGTCATTTTCTTATTTGTCAACCCCTGATTTCTTTGGGAGTGGAATTATTTTATTCTTCTTGAAGTCCAAGGGTATTTCGCCTGTCTCATACATCTTGTTCACCAGATGCTAGAGTTTTGTCAGGACTGGCTCTCCCAAGGCCGTCAGTAGTTCTAACGGAATGTTGTCTACTCCCGGGGCCTTGTTTCGACTTAAGTCTTTCAGTGCTCTGTCAAACTCTTCACGCAGTATCGTATCTCCCATTTCATCTTCACCCACATCCTCTTCCATTGCCCTTAACTACATCGTCCTTGTATAGATCCTCTATATACTCCTTCTACCATTCTGCTTTCCCTTCTTTGCTTAGAACTGAGTTTCCATCTGAGCTCTTGATGTTCATACAAGTGGTTCTCTTTTCTCCAAAGGTCTCATTAATTTTCTTGTAGGCAGTACTTATCTTACCCCTAGTGAGATATGCCTCTACATCCTTAAATTTGTCCTCTAGCTATCCTTGCTTACACATTTTGCTCTTCTTGTCAATCTCTTTTTTGAGATGTTTGTATTCCTTTTTGCCTGCTTCATTTACTGCATTTTTATATTTTCTCCTTTCATCAGTTAAATTCAATATAACTTCCGTTATCCAAGGATTTTTACTAGCCCTCGTCTTTTCATCTACTTGATCCTGTGACGTCTTCATTATTTCATCCCTCAAAGCCACCCATCCTTCTTCTACTGTATTTCATTCCCTCTTTTTTGTCAATCGTACCATAACCCTCTCCCTGAGACTCTCTACAATCTCTGGTTCCGTCAGTTTATCCAAATCCCATCTCCTTAAATTCCCACCTTTTTGCAATTTCTTCAGTTTTAATCTACAGTTCATAACCAATAGATTGTGGTCAGAGTTCACATGTGCCCCTGGAAATGTCTTACAATTTAAAACTTGGTTCCTAAATCACTGTCTTACCATTATATAATCTATATGAATCCTGTCAGTATCTCCAGGCTTCTTCCGTGTATACAACCTTCTTTTATGATTCTTGAACCAAGTGTTCGCTATGATTAAGTTCTGTGAAAAATTCTACCAGGCGGCTTCCTCATTCATTTCTTACCCCCATTCCATAATCACCTACTACGTTTCCTTCCCTTCCTTTTCCTACTCTCGAATTCCAGTCACCCATGAGTATTAAATTTTCGTCTCCCTTCACTATCTGATTAATTTCTTTTATCTCATCATACCTTTCATCAATCTCTTTGTCATCTGCGGAGCTAGTTGGCGTATAAACTTGTACTACTGTGGCAGACGTGGGCTTCGTGTCTATATTGGCCACAATAATGCGTTCACTATGCTCTTTGTAGTAGCTTAGCCGCACTCCTATTATTTTCTTCATCATTAAACCTACTCCTGCATTAGCCCTATTTGATTTTGTATTTATAACCCTGTATCCACCTGAGCAGAAATCTTGTTCCTTCTGCCACCGAACCTCACTAATTCCCACTATATCTAACTTTAACCTATCCTTTTCCCCTTTTAATTTTTATAACCTACCTGGCCGATTAAGTTATCTGATATTTCACGCTCCGATCCGTAGAACACCAGCTTTCTTTCTCCTGATAACGACGTCCTCCTGAGTATTCCCCTCCCGGAGAAGCGAATGGGGGACTATTTTATCTCCGGAATATTTTACCCAAGAGTCCCATCATCATTTAACCATACAGTAAATCTGAATGCCCTCGGGAAAAATTACGGCTGTAGTTACCCCTTACTTTCAGCCCTTCGCAGTACCAGCACAGCAAGGCAGTTTTCGCTAGTGTTACAAGCCCAGATCATCCAAACTGTTGCCCCTGCAACTACTGAGAAGGCTGCTGCCCTCTTCAGGAGCCACACGTTTGTCTGGCCTGTCAACCGATACCCCTCCGTTGTGGTTGCACCTACAGTACGGCTATCTGTATCGCTAAAGCACGCAAGCCTCCCTACCAACGGCAAGGTCCTTGGTCAGAGGGGGGGTATTAACCGTCTGAAACTGCCTGAATATTGGGCAGTTGACAGTTGCATCAAATTCTGAATTTATTTAGACAGTCTTGTAAAGTCTACATTTTCAGAGTTTTGGTCGATTAAATTGTGTTGCCATTTAGGTAAAAGCTTCCACAAAACTTTGATATTTATGTCTTGTGTAAAGTTGGGCTTTGAGTTTTTGTAAATCAAGTTTGTTAGACTTAATGAAGTTTTTACTTTCCCAGCAACTTGGCACTCTCCCCTCCTGCTCCCTAGCGCTTTAGGTTTCAGATTTTTTTCTATTAGCATTTTGATGATATCAACTGAATAAGCACGAGTTCTACATATTAAACCAGTGTTTGGAACATCTAAACCAACGAACTGCGCAGCCTAAAGAATGGACTCACGTGTTAAATCGTCGTCTGCTCACCCATATTGAGATTATCCTTTGTTTCCTTAAAAAGATTGCAGCAAATCCCAAGATGATTTTATCGGTAAGGTCAAGCATCATCATATTCGAGCTTGATTGCCGTTACTAATGACTTGTCATTGACTGGACGTTAAAACATAATCGTCCTTTATGTTTCCTTTGAGAGGTGTTGTTGTATGACGGGACACAGCGGTTCATTTACCTGACAGCTGATAACATTTTTGTAAATGCCTTAGTTCTACAGTGGCAGGCCTTGTCTGCGGACTGGTCCATATGTAACGACAATGTTTCTACTGCATCTTCGTGAACATAACGTTGGGTCGTGTGATACTAAATAACACTGCATTTTTCACGATGAAATATGAATGTATTGATCATCTGCTGTTACTTATTTGTCTGCGTGACAGAACATGAAAGATGGAAGCAATATTTTTTGTCCATTCATGTAGAAAGGCAATTAAAAACCGTCGTGTAAAAATCTTAATGGATTTCGAGAACGTCAACCATGACATACATCGTACTCTCTCTTTCCCGCTGAAATTCAATGCGCTTAAACAGGATGTGCTGAAACTGATGTCGATTTACGATAAGCCACATACGGCTGGTTACTCCCAAATTAAAAACAAAATAACGTTTTACAGAAAGTATTTTAACAGAATTAATGGGATATTGGGTTTCACTGGCGATAATACTCTGGGCGTCGTTACAGACATACTGTCTGCAACCCAACCACACAGACTGATAGCATGTGAAACAGCTGACGAAATTATCCCATAGTGTGATGTAATTTACTATACACTTCAGATGAAGGAAACGTTTTCAGACGCGCTTAAAGGACTTCGAATCTTACGGGATTGTCATTTCTTGATTAATCGTAAAAGATCATACGCCTTTTATCTTCCAGTTATTTCAGTAAAATTTTAGTAACAAGTATTAAATTATGGTACCGATTTCAAATGCAGTTTTGTTTTAGTTACCAAATAAGATGTACCGTGAATGCTTTACGATATGGTGCCCGATTTTTGACATCACTATGGTGCTTACAAGGTAGGTCATTGCTATCAGAAAACATGAAGTGGGATGGAGGGAGACTTGACGTAAGGCGAAACCGAGTGGAAACGACGTTACTCGCTGGGGTCTACCACCTACGCCTCACGTCGTGTATCCCTTTCAGTACAAGCGGTTACACGCTGTAGTAAGTTCCGCAGGGGTCTGGGCAATGAACGATCATTAACCGTGAAATACTACTGCTGATCGATTCGACGAACACATTTCCGTCAAATAAGCGGACGAGTGGGGCACGCCGTCATCGCAGCAATGCCTGGGGAGTATAGTTGGCTTTCTGACTCAGCTGGCGAAAGTGACTTACGCCACTCTTCGATCAGGTAAACCCGAAGTTACAGCGTCGAATCGACGAACGCATAGGTGTGCACGTAAATGTTGATTCACCGAAACGACTAACAGGTAGCATTCACGAACAAAATGGACACTCGATTCGACAAGTGTTTAGTAATGAGAGACCAATTTGAAGTAGGTGTCTCATTAGATGTTTATTGAAAAGAACGGTTTCGTTTCAAGTGGGTTGTGGTACCTATTCCATAACTTTCATTTTCTTCTTAGGTGCTGACGAATTACCCAAAACTGGAAGTTATGGCTGAGATTGAATCATGTCTTCACATACCATCATCTGATGTTTCTGACGAAGACTACAACGTCGAAGAAGGAGACATTATTTCCGATGAGCCTATCCACTCTACATCAGATTGGGATGAAGAAACACTCAACGCAACGGTAACTAATCTTGAGAAGGAAGCGTCTGTTGGAAAAAACAAGAAGGCAAAACAATGAACTATTCGCCCTAAAAATACTGGCCTGAAAAATGTGCATAACACAAGTAACGAGAATGTTTCAAGAAAGAAGAGTTCTTCGGCTGCTTCCCAGATAGTAGCCACAATTTCGTCCTCTGGAGACAACTGCCAGTACTACGTCTGGGTGCCATCCAAACGCGAGCTGATGTCTAAAACAGGAACGGTCCAGAATGGCCTGTCTCGGCTGGACTTAATGTTCTCCCTTTGCGATGCTTTGTCGTAAGAATGGCGCATTGAAAGAAAGGATATTGTAGGGAAGCACCGGCACGTGAAGCAGAGAACAGAAAACGTGTTGAGGTTACAAATATCTTTGAACGGTGCTCGGAACTAAAGGCAGAGGAACTCCACCCCTGCTCCAGCAATTACCAACGCAGGTCAAAGAGTCGTGTCCCAAACTAGCCCTCTCAGACAAAAAACGCGGCACGCTGCGTTTGAACGCCGCACGCTGCATTAGCAGGCTGCACCTATAAGCTGAGAAGAATGTTTAAAAGCAACTGTGTAACGTGTGAGCGCACCAATGTGTGCGAAACATCACAAGGTTGTGAGCAATATGTGTCATCAGCAACGCTCATGACGCCTTAAAAAATTCACAACGTCGGGATGTTACCTATCTCTCAGAGTGTTTTTCCTTTGAAGTAGATTTTGTACTGCAACATTTGTAGTCAACAGGTCATTTGCGGTGCGTAGCCATATTCTTTAGTTAAGAGCTGCACTGATTTCTTTTATGTATCTTTATGGGATGTTGTATTCGTTTTGATATCGGTTATTTTCTTGGGTACACATACTTTCTGTGTTTCCACTTTTTTTACCAAGTTGCTTTTGATTGATTAGATAAACTGATCAGGTATTTTTCTTCTCCTGTTGTCTGTGTAACAATTGTTTGTATTCAGTTCTCTTGGCACGCCATTACTCAGACTATCTGGCAAGAGTTGATGCAGTTTCCTTTCGGATACCAATTCCATAGTGTTCACGCCGAGTAAAAAATATGTACCAACGCCCTTTAGTTTATGAACCCGTGCGGTGCAAGTTTGTGTTGTTTATTGCAACGAAAGGACTGTGTAAACCTCGTATTTTTACTTAAATTTCCTTCAATACGTTTATAATTCTACCGTTGCATCGCTTTTAACTACCTTATTGGCCAAACGTAAGTGTGGTAGTCGAATCGACGACGTTATAGGTACGGAAGAGCTTTATAAATTGGTATAGTACTCTAGTGTTTACTTCGAGCGTGGCTCGCCATCATCAATTGTGGGTGACCGTACACCGTCGCTGTATAGCCCAAGAACCCAGCATAATAGTGTTATATCTCTATCATGTAGTAGCAGTGAGACACATTAGCGAATAATTTAACAAAATATGAAGTGAGGCTGGATCTGTTGCTTGAAATAGTGAAGAGTAATAACATTGTTCAAAACAGATGAATTTTAGTTTTGATACTAATCTGTTTTATTTTCAGGGATGCACAATGTATGCGAGTGGTTGTCCACATACAAATAATTCATCGAATAACTGTTCGGAGTGGAAAATTTGGAATTACTTTGTGCAAACATAGCCTTTACACCCAACAGCATTCCCTAAATAATAAAGTACGGCAGTGCAATAAACTCTCGAAAACACAGTCTCACAATGTTCGCTAGAATGAGCTTTATCATTTCCCAGCGAATCTCACTTGTATATCCATCACTGCTATTCCATCTATATTTTTTGAAGTTCATAATAGCACAAATTCGGTGTATCGGAAGTCTCTACAAGTTCACAACTGCAAAGACACACAACAGAATCTAAGTTGCTAAGGAGAGACATCGTAACTAATTAAACCGCCTCTAAAAATTAAAATCACAGTCCCTAGATTTACAAGCTACTACACGCGCCAAAGATTATTCTGAGTCCCACTACGCAAAAATAACATTCGCGGCATTCACGACGACCATACTCTTACCCGGTCCAGACAATATCAAGAGGAAAATACCTCACCAAAATTCTTGACGCAAGAGAACAGATGAAAGACCACGAGTTCCGTCCTGCATGCTTACTTAAAGATTCTGTCACCTGACCGCTCCTCCATTCATTGCAAATACTTTCATATTCGGCACAATTCATAATTTTCACAAAAATTTCACATAAATACACTCCTGGAAATGGAAAAAAGAACACATTGACACCGGTGTGTCAGACCCACCATACTTGCTCCGGACACTGCGAGAGGGCTGTACAAGCAATGATCACACGCACGGCACAGCGGACACACCAGGAACCGCGGTGTTGGCCGTCGAATGGCGCTAGCCGCGCAGCATTTGTGCACCGCCGCCGTCAGTGTCAGCCAGTTTGCCGTGGCATACGGAGCTCCATCGCAGTCTTTAACACTGGTAGCATGCCGCGACAGCGTGGACGTGAACCGTATGTGCAGTTGACGGACTTTGAGCGAGGGCGTATAGTGGGCATGCGGGAGGCCGGGTGGACGTACCGCCGAATTGCTCAACACGTGGGGCGTGAGGTCTCCACAGTACATCGATGTTGTCGCCAGTGGTCGGCGGTAGGTGCACGTGCCCGTCGACCTGGGACCGGACCGCAGCGACGCACGGATGCTCGCCAAGACAGTAGGATCCTACGCAGTGCCGTAGGGGACCGCACCGCCACTTCACAACAATTTAGGGACACTGTTGCTCCTGGGGTATCGGCGAGGACCATTCGCAACCGTCTCCATGAAGCTGGGCTACGGTCCCGCACACCGTTAGGCCGTCTTCCGCTCACGCCCCAACATCGTGCAGCCCGCCTCCAGTGGTGTCGCGACAGGCGTGAATGGAGGGACGAATGGAGACGTATCGTCTTCAGCGATGAGAGTCGCTTCTGCCTTGGTGCCAATGATGGTCGTATGCGTGTTTGGCGCGTGCAGGTGAGCGCCACAATCAGGACTGCATACGACCGAGGCACACAGGGCCAACACCCGGCATCATTGTGTGGGGAGCGATCTCCTACACTGGCCGTACACCACTGGTGATCGTCGAGGGGACCCTGAATAGTGCACGGTACATCCAAACCGTCGTCGAACCCATCGTTCTACCATTCCTAGACCGGCAAGGAAACTTGCTGTTCCAACAGGACAATGCACGTCCGCATGTATCCCGTGCCACCCAACGTGCTCTAGAAGGTGTAAGTCAACTACCCTGGCCAGCAAGATCTCCGGATCTGTCCCCCATTGAGCATGTTTGGGACTGGATGAAGCGTCGTCTCACGCGGTCTGCACGTCCAGCACGAACGCTGGTCCAACTGAGGCGCCAGGTGGAAATGGCATGGCAAGCCGTTCCACAGGACTACATCCAGCATCTCTACGATCGTCTCCATGGGAGAATAGCAGCCTGCATTTCTGCGAAAGGTGGATATACACTGTACTAGTGCCGACATTGTGAATGCTCTGTTGCCTGTGTCTATGTGCCTGTGGTTCTGTCAGTGTGATCATGTGATGTATCTGACCCCAGGAATGTGTCAATAAAGTTTCCCCTTCCTGGGACAATGAATTCACGGTGTTCTTATTTCAATTTCCAGGAGTGTACTTGTAATAAAACACACATAAGATCTCTGCGGTCGTTGCCGACCTCTTAACCACATCATTTATGCGTTATGTCAAGTCGAACATATAAATGGTCACTCGATTCAGAATGTTCCCATTGTAGGGAAGCAGCCTACTCACGCCGTAGTAAATTCACAGCAGTCTTTCCATTGTGTGCCAGTCCGCTGTAACTAGCTCTGACGTCATAAATGTTGCGCAATACTTTAAAAATCAAGTAAATAATCTAAAATGTTTCTAGCATGTCAGGAGGAATACTAAATTAACATGTGTTGAATATCAGTTCGATAACTTTAACCATTTTCGAAATTTGGACGTTTTTCTGTAAAAATCATTGGCGCAACAGAAATGAGCTAGAGAATTAAAAATTTATATTTAGATTTCTTTTCAATAATAATTTAATAGAAACAGTCTTCTGGATCTCACAATTTAAGATTTTAGTTGAAATTCAATATTTTCTGGTTTTCGTCTTAAAAATTAAGGAAGCAAGATAGATTAAGTAGACTAATAAATAAGGCTAGAATGTTTATATTTAAGTAGATTGGAGATCCGCTATAACCATAAGGATGTGAGAAGTTTAATTTGTATACCTATAAAACTATAGCGATAGCGTATCTCCAAAAGGCCAGTTCAGAGCTCGTCTACTGCGTGTAGTGTAATTAAATTAATTCTCTCGCCTAAAATATTTCACTTAGCCACGTCAGATTTTTATTATGATTACTTACCTGTGTGCTGATTGCACATTTAAATTGAGAGCTCCATCTGCCATCAGCAAAGGAAGCAATGATTTATTTAATAACGTATTATGGTGCATTACTAGCCCAGCGGCTAGTCGGGAGAGCCGATTTGATCAGGCGTTCCCTTAGCCGTCCGCACCGCGGCTTTATATATAAGAACGCTGCGCGAGGAAGCAAGACCCCAGTTCTCTCCAGACGCTGAATAGCACGCCATCTGTGTCGGGAGTCGCGTCGCGTCGGTATCATTGCTACAAACAGCCTCGGATGCCATATTAATTTACTCGGGATACGCGTAACCATGAAATCATTTTCGAGTGAAGTGTTAATTCTGGGATGACTTTAATTATCGATCTTCAGTTTGCGTATTGTCGTATATTCACGTGCTGCCGCGGGACAAACATTCTACCATTATTTAGCGTGGCGTTTGATGAACCTAATCATCAAATTATGGCGAGCATTCATTTAAACATTTAATTTGGACATTTATAGTTGCATCAGCGCATTAGACTCTGAACTGCTCTGTTAGTTAGATTGTGTGGATTCTTTTGTTTTCATCTGTGACTTTTAGAATACAGAACGTTTTTTTTTTTTCACGACCGTTTTTGATTATAAATCCCAGACAATCTCCTAATTCATCAGAGCTATAAGCTGTAACTATAAGTGCATTCTCAGATGAAGTGGGCACTAGGAATTCTAATTACAGGCTTCACGTTTTACTAATCACTTTCTGGTTGCCAATATTGTAGTTAGAGAGCCAGTGTTGAGAACGGCGAAAGACAGCATAAATAACATTCTAAATAATAGGAACTGGTTTAACATTCTACAAACCTAACATTTATATAAACAACATAAGACTGACAAAATTCCACCCGCCGCCCCACACCATTACCTCTTTTATACATCACAAATGTAATCAAAAACGGAATATTAAAAAAGCGAACTCATGCTGCTAAGATCATTTGTCTCTCTGTGGAGGATCTCATAGTTATGGCACTATTTACGTAAATAAACTAAATTTTTATAACACTTCTGTACGTCTGTTTATTTAGAAAAGTAATCTGTTCGTTATATTGCTGGTATTATGCTTTTTCATTTGGTGTATCACTAGTGTGACTTTCGTGGGGGGTTCAACTGTTAAAATTTAATACTGACAATAGTGATGGTAATATTATTAATTATTTAAGTATTAAAGATTCAACCACGAATTTATGTTGAATTTGCTCGTCCCATTCCCACAATTCCTAATCTGTTATCGGATTCTTTCTAACAAGCTTGTAAAGCATTTTACGAATTTTCTTTGAAATTGTACAGGATGGGTCAAATGAAAGTGGCCCAAACGAGTGGATACGTTTGGACATGAATGTATGAATATAACCATACCCAGTGACATGCATATCACTTCTGCGCCCACCACGTAATCGGCACCATTTCAGAGCATAATTCGGGCTGTGTCAGTGTGAGTGGGGCTGTGCAAGGGGGTCGACAGTACTCACAGTAGAGCAGCGGGTGTTCGTTGTGGAGAGTTGCATGACAACAAAGTCGTGGTAACGGTGCGGTCAGTCGTTTGCTGAGGAGTTTAATGGTGTCAAAATGCTAGCAAAGAGTGCCATGCTACGCCTAGTCCGAAAATGGTGTCAGACAGGATCTGTTTTGAACAATTCAAAAACTTTCCGATACGTGCCTGTACACCAGAAAATGTGGCTGCAATTCACCAGATAACACTTCTGAGTCCGGACCAATCGATTCGATGCCCGTCGCAGGAGACTGACGTATCTCGATCATGCGGATGAATTCTCCACCTTCATATGCACATGTATCCCTACGGAGTGTCTCATGTTCGTGGATCGAAACAAGTGAGTACTTCTCAGCGCCTCCAGTTTCGTGAGTACCTGGTCACTCAGATAACAATGAGTGGCTTGGACATGGATCTGTTCATTATGTCTGATGAAGTATGGATTTGAAACAAATGGGTACTCCTCACCGCTTCCAGTTTCGTGAGTAGCTGGTCACTCAGATAACAATGAATGGCTTGGACATTGATCTGTTCTTTATGTCTGACGGAGTATAGTTTCACCTGAGTGGTTATGTCAGCTCATGGAACCACAGGTTCTGTAGCCCGCATCTCGTGGTCGTGCGGTAGCGTTCTCGCTTCCCACGCCCGGGTTCCCAGGTTCGATTCCCGGCGGGGTCAGGGATTTTCTCTGCCTCGTGATGGCTGGGTGTTGTGTGCTGTCCTTAGGTTAGTTAGGTTTAAGTAGTTCTAAGTTCTAGGGGACTGATGGCCATAGCTGTTAAGTCCCATAGTGCTCAGAGCCATTTGAACCACCACAGGTTCTGGGCAGCAGAGAACACTCATAACTTCCACTATACACCATTTCATGATCATAAGTTTGAGGTTTGGTGTGTAGTGTCTGCACGCCGTGTTACTGGTCGCATCTTCTATCATCAGACGCTCATATCGGCGTATGGCATCGACAACATTTTAAAACCATTTGTGGCAGCATTAACTGAGGAGGAAAAGACCTGCAGTTAGTTCCAACAGGATGGAGCAACTGCCCATACAGCCGGCCGAACCTTAGAGCACATTTACACGATCTTCACGCCTGACAGAGTGGTCAGCGGAGGTCAGTATGGTCGGGGCTATTGCGGGCCACCCAAGTCACCTGAGCTGTTAATGTGCGATTACTTTGTGTGGGGAGCCCTCAAGTCTGATGTGTATCGCCACAACTCTCATAATCTTTAATAAATCGGGTGGGATTGAAGCAATTCCAGCAGTCCATCTTCGATCCACCTTCAACAACTCGGTGACCAGGGCCCAGAAGTGCCAACAGATGAGTGGCAGCCAACATCTGCTGTAGTCAGGTTAATACTGTATTTCCTTCCCTCTGTTGTGTTTCTGTGTCCCCTGGAATATCTTCGTATCCTGGAACTCTGCTCTCCGGACCACTTTTATTTACCCGTCCCGTATTAGTGACGGTATTCCAAGTCATAGGCCTGTCCATTTTAGCTCATACCACGACTATGCTGCCGTAATACCACCCAGGAAATCCCCAATGATCGTTGGACCTCGTGGCTTATTAGCCTCCTTTAATTGGGCTCAGATCGCCTATCACATTCCATCGGGCAGCCCGCCACCTTAACAAATATCTACGCCTGCCCACAGTCGACTTGTCGGATCCAGGCTGCCCCTGCTGCAGTTGAACCAGCTGCTTGTGACTTTAGAACAAGAACAAAAATTAATATTCTTTGTTTTCAATCTCCAAGCCAAAAGTGATCTTTTTTTTTAGAATTAGGGTTATCGAAAAAGATTCTGATTACAAGAAATATCGGAATGGAATTAAAAATCGTTTTCTCATTCGATCTGAAGTCGCTTTCAGCATGATTTCCTGTCTCGCGTCGTTTCTCTCAGTGCAGAGTTTTATTGCTGTCAGTGTAAGCAGTAGAACAAAAGAGTGCATCAGGATAATGTCATCAAAAGGCTGGAGAGTTGAGTGGGAAAGAGGTTGGTTAATACGATGGTGGCACGAAAGTAATTCACACGCAATTCGTTGCCTATGACAGCTGCTTCTTGCAAACTTATGTTGGATTCCAATACTGAGCTACGTCTCTGTTCCATCGTGAAGACCCATTACAGATTGAAAAACGTATGGGAATTACATCATATAGAGACATATACAAAATCAAATATGCCTGCCACAAAAAATGCGACAGTAGATTCTGAATTTTCATATTGTGAATATACCTGTTATAAAATTTGTTTTTACCACTGCTTTCCTAGAAAATATCGAAATTCAAATCCACCAGAATTCAAATATTTTGAATACTTTTGCAACTGTTTTAGAATTTTCTTCTCCTACATGACCTCAGAATTTAGAAATAGCAATAATAAAATATGTGGAAATTCGTATACCTAAACCTCTGACCTGTTAATAGCCACACTAGCCAAAAGGAGTGTGTAGAAAATAAATTTATCCTTAGTCTAAGCGACTTAAGGACTATATTATAACAGGGAACATGTTAATAGCTTGGTAGTAAGCAGGAAAGTAGTTGATAAACCGCCATGGAAAAGAAAGTAGTATAGGTAACACATAACCAGTACAAAGAGAAGTAGAAGAAGACTAAACACATCACGGATTGCTTTGGAAGCTCTGTATTCAGTGACACTGCTGCAACTGTGAAGACTACTAAACAACAGCTTTTCGCTATATAATTAAAGACCCATGGCAGAAAAACTTTATTTGAGTTACAGTGTAAAGTGAGTATTTAACGTCCATTGATTCTGTACCATAATATTCAATAAGCTAAAATTAACGTGTTTCATTGCAGCTGTTAAGTTTATCGACAGTGTGATTGTTACACTTCTGCAAAAACTAATAGTACAACACGAAAATATCCGCTGAAAGACTTTCATTCCAACAAGGAATCGCCATCGTTAATGATTGCAGATACAAATGTGTGGTATCAACGTTCGATAGCCGGTAGTGTCGATCCGCGGCTTCTATCAAGTTTCTAGCGAGCTCTCGTCCTTTGTTGGTGGGGACATCAAGTAGGAAGGTAGTATAGCCTTCAGCTGATAGGAATCAGCCTCTAACAAGGCACTTAGAAACGTATGGTCTAAGTGAGGCCTCAATAGCTTTATAATTATATGAATGCATCCAAGAAGAATCCTGTACAACCAGTTATGTACAATATATACACTCCTGGAAATGGAAAAAAGAACACATTGCCACCGGTGTGTCAGACCCACCATACTTGCTCCGGACACTGCGAGAGGGCTGTACAAGCAATGATCACACGCACGGCACAGCGGACACACCAGGAACCGCGATGTTGGCCGTCGAATGGCGCTAGCTGCGCAGCATTTGTGCACCGCCGCCGTCAGTGTCAGCCAGTTTGCCGTGGCATACGGAGCTCCAACGCAGTCTTTAACACTGGTAGCATGCCGCGACAACGTGGACGTGAACCGTATGTGCAGTTGACGGACTTTGAGCGAGGGCGTATAGTGGGCATGCGGGAGGCCGGGTGGACGTACCGCCGAATTGCTCAACACGTGGGGCGTGAGGTCTCCACAGTACATCGATGTTGTCGCCAGTGGTCGGCGGAAGGTGCACGTGCCCGTCGACCTGGGACCGGACCGCAGCGACGCACGGATGCACGCCAAGACCGTAGGATCCTACGCAGTGCCGTAGGGGACCGCACCGCCACTTCCCAGCAAATTAGGGACACTGTTGCTCCTGGGGTATCGGCGAGGACCATTCGCAACCGTCTCCATGAAGCTGGGCTACGGTCTCGCACACCGTTAGGCCGTCTTCCGCTCACGCCCCAACATCGTGCAGCCCGCCTCCAGTGGTGTCGCGACAGGCGTGAATGGAGAGACGAATGGAGACGTATCGTCTTCAGCGATGAGAGTCGCTTCTGCCTTGGTGCCAATGATGGTCGTATGCGTGTTTGGCGCCGTGCAGGTGAGCGCCACAATCAGGACTGCATACGACCGAGGCACACAGGGCCGACACCCGGCATCATGGTGTGGGGAGCGATCTCCTACACTGGCCGTACACCACTGGTGATCGTCGAGGGGACATTGAATAGTGCACGGCACATCCAAACCGTCATCGAACCCATCGTTCTACCATTCCTAGACCGGCAAGGGAACTTGCTGTTCCAACAGGACAATGCACGTCCTCATGTATCCCGTGCCACCCAACGTGCTCTAGAAGGTGTAAGTCAACTACCCTGGCCAGCAAGATCTCCGGATCTGTCCCCCATTGAGCATGTTTGGGACTGGATGAAGCGTCGTCTCACGCAGTCTGCACGTCCAGCACGAACGCTGGTCCAACTGAGGCGCCAGGTGGAAATGGCATGGCAAGCCGTTCCACAGGACTACATCCAGCATCTCTACGATCGTCTCCATGGGAGAATAGCAGCCTGCATTGCTGCGAAAGGTGGATATACACTGTACTAGTGCCGACATTGTGCGTGCTCTGTTGCCTGTGTCTATGTGCCTGTGGTTCTGTCAGTGTGATCATGTGATGTATCTGACCCCAGGAATGTGTCAATAAAGTTTCCCCTTCCTGGGACAATGAATTCACGGTGTTCTTATTTCAATTTCCAGGAGTGTATATATATATATATATATATATATATATATATATATATATATATATATATATATATATATATATATATATATTAGTCGTTGCAGGTCCAGACCATGCAGCCAGCACCTTATCGACTGACAAACCTGCTGCGATTTATGTGTTTCTATTTAGAATTGGCCACCTTTCAACATTGGCGACGACTCGTTCGTCGTCATCATAACAAAATGTGTTTTGCTCTATCTGCTTATCAAGACGCGTCTTGCAGTTCAGTTCCAGTAATAACTCTGGCTCACTTAAGCAGTTCGTTGTAGTTTATCCATTTATGCTGTAAGAGGTCCTCTTGTTTTCCAGTTTTACAATATTTTATTTCACTCCTTTCTTTTCAGTTAAAAAACCCTATGACTTACGTACCATCTATAAGAATAAAAAATGTTTCTCACTCCACCTTTAACCAGTAGCACGAGGTTATGCGGCGGCTAGATAGAACTGATCAGGAATGGAAGGTCTTCATGAAGGGATAGAATACGAGAATACATCAGGAAGGAAGACTAGTATATAACGTCCGACAATATTGCGGTCTTTAGAGCCGGAGCACGAGGTAGGATTATGAGCAGATGAGAAAGGAAATCTGCCGTGCCCTCTTCAAATGGAGCATCCCGACATTTGTCTGGAGTTATTTAGGGAAAATATTGAATACTTAAATATAAATGGCCAGACGGGGTTTGATCCATCGACCTCGAACTGTGATACTAGCGAGCTAAAAAAATAGGTTAATGGGGTCTATATTGTATCGTTGCATAGCTCGTAAGGTTAACGACATGGCAATCAGATACTGAATCACCCAAACGGAAACTCTTGTGGAAACGTTTTCTGACACATTTTTCTCAGGTGAGTGGTTCAGGCGATGCGGCAGCCACGAGTGCTGTACTGGATCTCAACTCAACTCAGTTGCAGTAAAGCAGTCTTGGCTGCCACATCGCGGTCGCGAAGTGGGGCCCAGGCAGTTCCAGATAAGTTTTATGCTCAGACAATAATTTAAGGAATTTGAGTTTTAACTTGACGATGTGCACTACGGAAAGACGGTAGTTCCTGTTATTGTGAAGAAGGTTGGGTTATCCCTACTGAAACCCGGGTTAATTCTTGGCAAGTGGTGCAAATGAGGCTGTTAATTATTAAAATTGAAATTAATATTTACACAGTTGCTGACAGGGCCGCGAAAGTTTGAAGATATTTAAGATTTCGGTATGTCCTTTGAATGTGACTGTCTGTTCTCACTTGCGGCAGAATTTCCTTGGATGAGTTGCGAATGACGAAGCATTTAACTGTATGTCTAGTAGGGTAGATCTGGTTAGATTGTGGCAACTTTGCACTGATTCCTTTCTGTGCGATTCCATTGCTTTCGTTCACACTTAATGTGTACACTGCCAGGAGGAGAGGGGAAACTTTGAGAATGAGGGATCACATGTATTTCTATTATCGCCATTGGAGATTTGTTTGGAACAGAACTTACTTTGCATTCCTATTGCATGCAGCGTGCGACTTGATTTATTGCAGCATCTATGAATGGTGACGCTGCTAAGTATTACTACATATAGTTATCGTGTCAAAGTGTATCAGCAATCAAAACTATTTGCTTCTGTCAAGATCATTGTCACTGTACATAACTTAGCACCGCAGAAGGAATTACGGCAGTACAAAGTTATGCTTATCTCAGGCATTAGGTGCACACATTAAAAGTAGACATTGAGGCGTGTGACGTTCGCGCTGGTGCCATTGGTAGGTTGGTATTGTGTAATAGGCATAGTGGCGTCCCGTTATCTTTTTATGTTTACTGGCGTCACCATGTTGCTAGCAGAGTCTGTCTGTGAGTGGCACCAGCAGTATTTATCGATATCTTGTACTGTGGTACTATTTTTGGGAAGATGTCAAGTGTTTTCCAGGTCGGATGTGAAGGCAACTCGGTTGCGAAGGAGCAGCAGTGAGGTTCGGAAGCGCGAGGACATGCTGGGACCACTCACATCACGTGGGCATTGCCGGATAGAGGGACTGTAGTTGAGAGGGCCACAACCTCGTACTCCACCAGACCCAGGACGTTCGAGTTGTGTGGACATTAACACAGTAGTGAATTGAAATGGAGCAGCAGTGAGTTCTGGAAGCGCGAGTACATGCTGGGTCTGCTGGCATCACGTGGGCATTGAAGGATCGAGGGACTGCAGTTGTGAGGGCCACAACCTCGTTCTCCACCAGACCCAGGACGTTTCAATTGAGTGAACATTAACCCAGTAGTGGGTTGGGATGAAGTCGCAGTGAGGTCTGCAAGCGCGTGCACATGCTGGGACTGCTGGCGGCATGTGGACTGTGCCGGATCTAGGGGCTGTAGTTGTGAGGGCCACAACTTCGTTCTCCACCAGACCCAGGACGTTCGAGTTGAGTGGACATTAACACAGTAATGAGTTGAAATGGAGCAGCAGTGAGTTCTGGAGGCGTGAGGTCATGCTGGCTCTGCTGACGTCAAGTGGGCATTGCTGGATCGAGGTACAGTATCTGTGAGGGCCACAACCTCGTTCTCCACCAGACCCAGGACGTTCGAGTTGAGTGGACATCAACACAGTAGTGAGTCGAAATGGAGCAGCAGTGAGTTCTGAAGTGCGAGGACATGCTGGGTCTGCTGGCATCATGTTGGCATTGCCGGATCGAGGGACTGGAGTTGTGAGGGTCACAACCTCGTTCTCCACCACACCCAGGACGTTTGAATTGAGTGAACATTAACCCAGTAGTGGGTTGGGATGGAGCAACAGTGAGGCCTGGAAGCACGAGGAGAGGCACGGACCGCTGGCAGCATGCAGGCATTGCCAGATCGAGGGCCTGTAGTAGAAAGGGCCACAACCTCGTTTTCCACCGGACACAGGACGTTTGAATTGAGTGAACATTAACCCAGTAGTGGGTTGGGATGGAGCAGCAGTGAGGCCTGGAAGCGCGAGGACAGGCATGGACTGCTGTGGCACGTGGGCATTGCCAGATCGAGGAGCTGTAGTTGAGAGGGCCACAACCTCGTTTTCCAGCGGACCCAGGGCGTTTGAATTGAGTGAAGATTAACCCAGAAGTGGGTTGGGATGGTGCCGCAGTGAGGTCTGAAAGCGTGAGGACATGCTGGGTCTGCTGGCATCATGTGGGCATTGCCGGATCGAGGGACTGTAGTTGTGTGGGCCACAACCACATTCTCCAACAGACCGAGGACGTTTGAGTTCAGTGAACATTAACCCAGTATTGCGTTGGGATGGAGCAGAAGTGAGGTCTGGAAGAGCGAGGACAGGCATGGACTGCTGGCAGAAAGTGAGCATTGCCAGATCGAAGGACTGTAGTTGTGTGGCCACAACCTCGTCCTCAATAGACCCAGAACATTTGAGTTCAGTGAAAATTAACCCAGTAGTGGGTTGGGATGGAGCAGCAGTGAGGTCTGGAAGCGTGAGGACATACTGGGTCTGCTGGCATCACGTTGGCATTGCGGGATCGAGGGAGTGTAGATGTGAGTGCTACAACTTCGTTCTCCACCAGAACAAGGAGGTTTGAACTGAGTGAACATTAACCCAGTAGTGGGTTGGGATGGAGCAGCAGTGTGGCCTGGAAGAGCGAGGACAGTCATGGACTGCAGCGGCATGCGGGCATTGCCAGATCGAGGGACTGTAGTTGTGTAGGCCACAACCTCATGCTCCAACAGACCCAAGACATTTCAGTTCAGTGAACATTAACCCTGTAGTGTGTTGGGATGGAGCAGCAGTGTGGTCTGGAAGTGAGAGGACAGGCATGGACTGCTGGCGGAACGCGAGCATTGCCAGATTGAGGGGCTGTAGTTGAGAGGGCCACAACCTTGTTCTCCACCGGATCCAGGACGTTAGAATTGAGTGAACATTAACCAAGTAGTGGGTTGGGATGGAGCAGCAGTGAGGCCTGGAAGTGCGAGGACAGGCATGCTCTGCTGGCGGCATGCGGGCATTGCTAGTTTGAGGGGCTGTAGATGAGAGGCCCACAACCTCGTTCTCCACCGGACCCAGGACGTTTGAATTGAGTGAACATTATCCCAGTAGAGGGTTTGGATCGACTCGCAGCGAGATCTGCAAGCGCGTGGACATGCTGGGACTGCGGCGGCATACGGACTGTGCAGGATCAAGGGGTTGTAGTTGTGAGGGCCACAACCTCGTTCTCTACCAGACACAGGACGTTCGAGTTGAGTGGGCATCAACACAGTGGAGAGTTGAAATGGAGCAGCAGTGAGTTCTGGAGGCGCAAGGACATGCTGGGTCTGCTAGCATGATGTCGACATTGCTGGTTCGAGGGTCTGTACTTGTGAGGGCCAGAACATCGTTTTCCAGCGGACCCAGGACGTTTGAGTTCAGTGAATATTAACCCAATAGTGGGTTGGGATGAAGCAGCAGTGAGATTTGGTAGCGCGAGGAAAGGCATGGACTGCAGGCGGCACGCGGGCATTCCCAAATCGAGGAGCTGTAGTTGAGAGGGCCACTACCTCTTTCTACACCGGTCCCAGGACGTTTGAATTGAGTGAACATTAACCCAGTAGTGGGTTGGGATGGAGCGACAGTGAGTACTGCAAGCGTGTGGACATGCTGGGACTGCTGGTGGCATGCAGACTGTGCCAGATCTAGGGGCTGTAGTTGTGAGGGCCACAACCTCGTTCTCCACAGGACCCAGGACGTTAGAACTGAATGAACATTTACACAGTAGTGGGTTGGAATGGAGCCGCAGTGAGGTTTGCAAGCGCGTGGACATGCTGGGACTGCTGGTGGGTTGCGGACTGTGCCTGATCTAGGGGCTGTATTTGAGAGGGCCACATCCTCATTCTCCACCGGACCCAGGACGTTTGAAATTAGTGAACATTAATCCAGTAGTAGGTTGCGATGGGCCCGCAGTGAAGTCCGCCAGCGCGTGGACATGCTGGGACTGCTGGTGGCATATGGACTGTGCCGGATCTGGGGGCTGTAGTTGTGGGGGCCACAATTCCGTTCTCCACCAGACCCAGGACGTTTGAGTTCAGTGAACATTAACCCAGTAGTGGGTTGGGATGGAACAGCAGTGAGGCCTGGAAGCGCGAGGACAGGCATGGACTGCTGGCAGCATGCGGGCATTGCGAGATCGAGGGACTGTAGTTGTGAGGGCCACAACCTCGTTCTCCACCTGACCCAGGACGTTTGATTTCAGTGAACATTAACCCAGTAGTGTGGTGGGATGGAACAGCAGTGAGACCAGGATGCGCGAGGACTGGCATGGATTGCTGTGGCACACAGGCATTGCCAGATCGAGGGGCTGTAGTTGAGAGGGATACAACCTCTTTCTCCACCGGACCCAGGATGTTTGAATTGAGCGAACATTAACCCAGTAATGCGTTGGGATGGTGCGGCAGTGAGGTCTGCAAGGAGATGGACATGCTGGGACTGCTGGCGGCATGCGGACTGTGTTGGATCTAGTGGCTGTAGTTGTGACAGACACAACCTCGTTCTCCAGCAGACCCAGGACGTTCGAGTTGAGTGTACATTAACACAGTAGTGAGTTGGGATGGAGCTGCAGTGAGGTCTGCAATCGCGTGGACAAGCTGGGACTGCTGGCAGCATGCGGACTGTGCCGGAACTAGGGCTGTAGTTGTGAGGGCCACCACCTCGTTCTCCACCTGACCCAGGACGTTTGAGTTCAGTGAACATTAACCTAGTAGTGAAACAACCACTATTTTGAGATCACACAATTTCTTTGTGCATTGCTGCTTGCAGGATTGCTGAGATGATGAGCAACGAGTGGAGTGTTTGGAGTAGGCGAGTTTAGTTAGCCATCCTCCTCTTCTTATTATTGATCATTGATTTCGTTGAGTTTATTGGTGAAGTTCAACCAGTGGTATTCTTCTGCTTAGTGGCCGCTAGTGCCCCAATTACCTGCCCTGGAATTTAGCGTATTTTCGCGGATTGTACCTTTCCTCGCCTTGCAGCTGCTGCCTGGTAAGGTGTGTAATTCGACGCCCTCCGTTATTGTGGTCCAGATATGCTTTTTTTTTTTTGGAGTACTTTCATCATAGTGGTTCCTTCTGCTTCTGGATGTTCTAAACACCAGATTTTGAACATGCAGTACCGTTCGCCGCTTCCACCTTGCCTAGGTTTTTCCATCGTCTATTGGTTATCAGACGTTAGGTACATTTAGCAAGATTATTTGCCTGCATTTAATCTGTTACTAGTTTGAGTTGCCATCCAGTTAAGTGAATACAACTCTTGGCTGTCTGTCTCATCGGATATGGAGTTGACCAACTTTCCCAGGCCAATCCTTGGATCACTGTCTGAGGCCCGCTTCTCTCTTGATTTGGTCAGATTGTGATGATTGTCAATAAGGCCTTCAGCCTTGAATGGAATTTGTCTAAAGAATTTTTAATTAAATATTTTCTCTTAATATGATTGTCCGTTTTTTATAATAATTTACTAAGAATTTGCTATCTAAACGTTCAGCCGACAGATTGTTTTTGAAAAATTACTATTTGGGCCTTCAGCCTGCAAATAATTTGAATTTGTGGTCAATAAGGCCTTCAGCTGTGAATGTAATTTGTCTAAAGAATTTTTAATTAGATATTTTCTTAACAGTCAATTTGATAATTATTCCTTATTTTCGACCTTATATTCACTTGGTTCCAAATAAAGTGTACGTGATTAAAAAAAAAAAAAAAAGCTGAGCAACCAGCAGTAACTGAGTAAGCACCATTATAGTTACCTTTTGTTCAAACTGTAACTCTCTCATTGTTACACAATATTTGTCTTTGGTATTTGGTTGTTTGAGGTGACCAATTCCAATGGCGGTCAGGAAGTGCCCTGGGATCGGCCTGTTGAGGAAGGACCTTCATGAGCTGGCGATGAGGCGCCAGCCTATTGACGGTAGTGTCCCGGACCTAGCCGCCCGCTTACGTGCTACCGTTCCTCAGCTGGTTGACGTTACGCCGGATGTTGTGGGTGAGACAGAAGCAGCCATTGAGATTCTGTGTAAGGCTATTAGTGGTACTGAGGACATCATCGGCTCTTTGGAGGGCACTCAACCTAGTGGCAGTCAGTTAGACAGGGTGCAGGCACAGTTAATACATTTAACCAACCGGGTAGCAGATTTTAGGGTATTAAAGTTAGAGAATCGTTATAAGGAATCAACCGCTGAATTATGCTCCTTCAATAATGAATTGCAGTTTAAGATAACATGTTTAGAGCTCAATGGGAAGAGTACTGGGGAACAGGATTATTTATCTTGCGGGTGGTACGCTAGCGGGCTCGGGAATAACGCTCTTATGTACTCCGGGAGGTTATCCGGGGTGTTTGCTAAATCCTCTGGTCTATCTGTTTCGAGACGTCACAGAATTAGCTATAGACGGACTCGAGCAAATTGAAAAAGTGCTATGGTTTCTGGTTCGCTTTGAGCAACACGCTGATGCGTTTAGTGTTTCGCATAAGGTAATTTTGTCTCTATTACATCCGTTCATCAGAGGCGAATTGAGGAGTCTGGTATCCAGGGCCGTGGGAGGAGGGTTGTCCTTGCAGCATTTGAGGGAACTTGTGATTAGCGAAAGAGTGACCACAGGAGTTCGTAAACAACTCGAGGGTTGCTATGTTTGGCAGATGCAGCAAGAGAGGGAGGACTTGCATCAATATGTGGAAAGAGTAAAGACGACCTGTTCGGCCTTGTTAGTCGACTTGCCAGAACGCGAGTTAGTTTCAATTGTCCTGAGGGGAGTGCGAGCGGCGGTAAGTTACATTTTGTTTTTCGTGGTCGTCCCTCCACTGGGAAGAACTTGGTGCCGCCGTTGTAGCCACAACTAGAGTTAATAAATCTAGTCTGGCTGGGCAGTGACCCCAGGATAGAGCCTTTAAACCCTGGTGTGCCCGTGCCGCTGCTCCATGATCACCCCCACTGCCCTATATTTGTTCTCGAGTGGTGGCGAACCTATTTATGACCTTTTGGATTCTGGTAGGTCCTTTTCATTGATGAGCTTGGAATGGTTTCTGGAATTTGGTCATCTTGCGATACGTAGGTCTGTCCCTTCTTCAGTGCAGAGATGCCGGGTTCCCAACGGGCAGGTGTTGCCTCTGCATGGTTGGGTCCGAAGGAGTATCTCGGTTAGGGATTTCTCCTGGACCTTGTCTTTGGCCTTGGTTGAGAAGCTGCCGGCTGATTTAATTTTGGGATGTGATTTTATCAGTAAAACTCGTCTTGTCTTGGATTATTCTGGGTACGCCTTCTTCTTTAAGTTCGCTTTTGCTCAGAAGTTTGGGTTCTGTGAATGTGGTAAGCGTAAGGTGCGTCGAAATGCTGGCATGCTGGCTGCTAAGGTTAGTGAGTTTCATCTTACCCACCTGTCTTCACAGCAGGCCTTGAACTAGGGGCTTCTCTGTGACACACTGGGAATTGTAAATGTTCTTGACTGCCATATTCCTCTATCTGACCATATTCCCATCAGGCAGTCCACATATCGTCTCTCAAGTTCTAAGATGAGGACACTAAGGGAAATGCTCGAGCAAGGAGTTGTCAGGCCTTCTACATGTGCTTATGCTTCCCTCATATTCCTTGTTGGTATGGATGAGGGGCGGAATTTTCGGGCTGTTGTTGACTACTGGCGCCTGAAGACCATGGTTGTCCTCTAATCAGTTCCTTTACCTGATCTTCATAACTCTTTTACTTGGTTTGCCTGCACTAATTGGTTCACTGTGCTCGATCTGAATGAAGCCTATTATGAGATTCCCTTAGCCTATGAATATAAACATGTTACAGCGTTTCTTACGGATTGAAATCTGTTTGAGCTTAACAGAATTCCTTTTAGTTTTACTATTGGCGCAGCCGTTCTTACTCGTTTGCTGGATAATATTTTTGGAGACTTGAAAATAGTCTCTGTTATAATTACTTGGACGACTTGGTGATGTATAGCCGTTCGCTTCAGGAGCATCTGGAACACATCCAGCAAGTTTTTGCTAGGTTACAGGGGGCCGGTTTGACTGTTAAACCCAGTACGTTGACATTAGCCAGGCAGCAAATATCTTTCTTAGGTCACCTAGTGTCAGGCGAGAGCATTCGCATCGACCAGGAGCGGACTAAGGCACTGCGAGCTCTCCCGCCACCTGCTGATAAACGTGGGACAGCCAGGTTTATAGGCACAGCGAATTATTATAGGCGTTTTGTCCCTAATTTTGCTCAGTTGGTGGCTCCTTTAAATGAATTGCGTCGAAGAGGGGTGCGTTTTGAGTAGGTACCTGCCGAGGAGGCCGCGTTTGAGCACATTAAAGCAGCTATAGCCAACCCACAGGTTCTCGGAGTGCCTGATTTTAATTATAATTTTATTGTGGATACTGACGCATCTAATGCAGGAATTTGGGCTGTCCTGCTACAGGAGTTCGAGGGTCAAAGGCAGCCATTAGCGTACGCATCTCGTCGGTTAACCAGTGTCGAACTTAAATATTCCGTTTACGAATGTGAGGCATTGGCCGCCTTGTTCGCGCTGAAGAAGTATCGCGTTTATCCCGAGCATAGAGTATTTCAGCTAGAAACTGACAATCAAGCATTAAGCTCGGTGCTAGCCAGGCCGCGTAAAACTGGCCCTATCATCCAGGTGAGCAGTACGCATTTCAGCGTTCCAATTCGGGGTTAAACAGATTAAGAGGACTGACAATGTGCTCGTGGACGTCCTCAGCCATATGTTCACCGAAAATCCACCCAGTGAGCGCACGCAAGAAACGGAGGAAGGCAATTTTAGTTGTGTCGTGTCAGGCGGTATTCCTCATTTGTTTAGTGACGCTGCCGACCATCAGGATCAGGACGCCACTTGGGGACCGGTTAAGGAACGGCGGGGAAACCTCTAGATGGATATGTCATCAGGAAAGACATTTTGTGCAAAAGGGTGGGACGTGCCAAGGAGTTGAAGAGCTCTCAACCAGCCACCCTGGTACGCCCCATTTTAAATTACTTTCACAACCCATTGATTGGCAGGCATTTAGGAACCTAGGAACCTATAAGACCTTTCAGAAAATTAAAGAGGATTTGACTTGGCCGTTATGGACAGAGACGTTAGAGGAATGAGATCTCGGTGTCGGTTGTGTCGTGTGGCCAAGCCTAAGAACGCTCTTCAACATGGCTTCTTGAGGTCTGAGGGCGAATACTGCCCCATGGACAAACTACATATCTATTATGTGGGGCCCTTACCTCACACCAAAAGAGGCCATCGGTACGTATTGGTTATTATTGACGCTTTTTCTAGGTTTACTTGGCTTCTTCCGAGTCGTAACGTGACTGCTGCTACCACCATTGCGCATTTAACTAACGTATTTAGTGTTTTTGGGCCCCCTAATCAAACCGTTAATGATAATGCGCTAGCCTTTCTTTCGGCTCCCTTTCAAGGCTTTCTGTTTTTAAGGCGGTGTGAAGCACGTGACTATCACTCCGTATTACCTGCAGGGCTCTTTCGCGAAGAGGGCAATCGTAATCTCAAATCCGCACTGATTATCTTCCATCGGAAGACGCCCAGTAAGTGGGATTCTAGTCTCCCTAGGCTTAGCTTTGCCTCCAATACCGCCAACCATGAGGTTTTTAAGGCTACAACGGTTTCCTTGATCTATGCTTATCCTGTTAATTCCCCCCCACCCCCCCCCCACCCCACCCCTTTGGAACTTACAGGGAATTCAGGATCTAATTCCTGCAGATATTACCCCTTTAGATCGTCAAGGAAAACTGTAATCGTGCCAGGCGCAATATACTCATGGCCCACAACAAACAATCTGACCGCTACAACTGTAATCGACGAGTCTTTAGGGTTAACCCAGGAGACCAGGTGTATTACGGTAATTTTCACGGGAAGGAGGTGCGTGTTGGAAACCTTGGTAAGTTCACTCCACATTTTCTGGGTCCGTGTTCTAGTATGCATATTTTAGGCTCAGTTAATCTTCTGGTTAAGGACAACCGCAACCGGTAAGCAATACCGGGTCCATATTAATCAAATTATGTTTGGTTAGGCTACTTGTTGGGTTACCCCCCGATTGGTGTTTGAGGGGACGAGGTTGAGCAGCGTGCGGTTCTCGTTGGTGCCATTGGTAGGTTGGTATCGTGTAACAGGGGTAGTGGTGTCTCGTTTTCTTTTTGTGTTTATTGGCACCACTACGTTGCTAGCGTTGTCTATACACGAGTGGCAGCGGCAGCGTTTATCGATATCTAATACCATGGTAATATCTTTGGAAGAACGTAAAGTGTTTTCCGGGTCGCGTGTGTCGGCAGTTTGGCTGGGATGGAGCAGCAATGAGGTCCGGCAGCGCGAGGACATTCCAGGGCCTCTGCCAGCATGCTGGCATTGCCGGGTCGAGGGGCTGTAGCTGCGACGGCCACTACCTCGTTGTCCACCGGACCCAGGACGTTTGAATTGAATGATCAGTAACCCAGAAGTGAAAGCTCCACTACTTCGAGATCACGCCGTCCTCCATTTCTTATTATTAATAATTGAATTCCTTGTGTTTGTTGGTGAAGTTTAACCAGTCGTATTTTCCTGCCTAGTGGCCGCTAGCGCACCAGTTACCTGCCCTGGAGGTTAGCGTATTCTTGCAGAGTGTACCTTTCCTCGCCTTGCCACTGCTATCCGGTAAGGCGTGTAGTTCGACAGTCTCGTTGATTGTGGTCCAGAATGTTGTTTCGTTTGGACTATTTTGGTCATTGTGGTTCCTTCTGCTTCTGGATGGTCTAAACACCTGATTAGGAAGACGCAGTGCTGTCCGCCGGTTCTGCCTTGCCTGCGTTAGTCCATCATTGTATTGGTTATCAGAGGTTAGTTAGATTTTGCAAGAGTGTTTGTCTGCGTTTAAACTGTCACTAGCTTGAGTTGACACCTGGTTAAGTGAATACAACTCTTGGCTGCCTGTCTTATCGGTTACAGAGTTGAGCGACTTTCCCAAGCTGATCCTTGGAGCACTGTCTCACGCCAACTTCTCTCGTGATTTGGTCAGACTGTGATGATTGTCAATAAGGCCTTCAGCCTTGAATTTAGTTTGTCTTACTAAATTTTAATCAGATATTTTCTCTTAATATGATTGTCCCTTTTTTATAATATTTTAGTAAGTATTTGATACATAGGCCTTCAGCCAACAAATTGTTTTTGAGTCATTACTATTGGGGTCTTCAGCCGACAAATAATTTTGAATTTCTGGTCAATAAGGCCTTCAGTCGTTACTGCAATGTGTCTAAAGAATTTTTAATCAGATATTGTCTCAACAGTCAAATTTGATAGTTGTTTCTTATTGACAACCTTAAGTGCAATTGGCTCCAAATACAGTGTACGTCATTGAAAAGGAAAAAAAAAACAAAAAGCTGAGCAACCAACGGTGACTGAGTAAGACCCCGTCCACGACGAAATCTGCCTTTCCCTTAAGTACCACGTCTCAGACTTATTAATGGGTTACCTTTTTTGTAAATTTCTGACACCTCCACTACCCATAAACCGGACATCTCTGGCGGAGAGAGTGGTTTTTTCCTCCACACTGGCGATGAGTTTCGTTTTCTCTGCTCACTAGCCACGAGTCTACGCCCATTTGTGACGAGCCCAGTGATCGGTGTCAGTATTTTTTTTCATTTTGTGTGGAAGCTTCATTTATTTCAAGTGTTTTTAAATTGTGATCGCAATAATAACTTGTGGAGAGCCATCATTCACTGCATTTCTTCAACTTCAGAGCCAACAAATCACTTCTTCGCGACCAGCTATTGGCGGACTGATTGCAGCCCAAAAAAACTACGAACAACGACGACTGAAACTTAAAATGTCAGAGGCTATATGTCGCCCTTAATACTGCATGAAACTAGGACATCATAATAATCTTAAAAGGAATGGATCACTGAACTTAACGAAATAACTTTGGAAATGCAGATTCAGCTGGTCTTGTGCAGCGTCATTTCAAGAGGGAATACTTCATGATGTCGTTATTCCAAACCCAGCTCGTAACAGAGCATGGCCTGAGGTTAAGCCATCGAAACGCTGGTCTCAACGATGTGCTGAAAGTTACGCTAATTCTGGAAGTGCTAGACTTTGCTGAACCTCATTTTCATGTGCCTGTTGTAGCAACGCTCGCAGCGAGCCCAGTCCAATATCTCGGGACAGCCGTCTCAACAGGCAACGGCATTAACACGGCGCAGGGTTCTCAGCTGCTTCCTCTCTAGTTAACGAAGACTGGTGTGATATGTTACGTAGTGCATGAACGCAGAAACTCGCTGCCCTCAGTGCACTCTTCCGAATTCACATTGATGAGTGCAAGTTCACTGAAGTCCTCTGGCGGCGAGCGTACTTGGCGAAGGAAAAATGCCACTGTGCGCAAGGAATATGAATAAAGGAATCTTTCCACATTAGGCGGCTGAAACTGGCTCTCGAGCTCTCCAAGGCAAGCATAACACGCCGCTGTGAATCCTTTTAAGAACCTGATGATGGTCTGTCTCCTGAAACTTGTTGTTCCATAAACCATTTTTTTAGCAGCTTGAAGCGGTAATCATGACGTTTTTCCAATAGTTATGAGCTGTGGGCACCATCTCCAAAAGACATCATGCCGTACGACTTTACTGTGGACCCGTGATTCCGTCAGAGATGGTGAGTTCCACTATTCTTATTTCTTTGAGTGCCACATTCCTACTGGACGTTTTACGATCATGTTGCAATCGGTATGAGTAAAATCTGTGGGGATGATGTGCATCACATTTGTAGCGTCCCTCAGTTCCACATGACTCGTATGTGGTGTTAAGCATCCAGCATCTCTGGTTATCCAGTTATTAATGTCTTGATCGTTTACAGAATCATAACGGTAGATAGTCACAAAGTTTCATCGTATACAACCGGCAGTGGTGAATGCTGCGTTGGCAGAAGCACAAAGGCACGCTGTATATCCGATCGATTGCTTAGAGAAACAGAGCCACGCAGCCCTTTCGAAATTAAAAAGCGTAGGCAGTCTAACACGAAATGACGCAGAAGACTGGGAATCCACAGGGTGTTAAATATGAAGTAGATTTCCTCATATTGTAGAGGAAAAGAACAAACTATAAGGATCTGCACTGTAGATACTATGTCATGCCAAAACAGTATAGTTCTCTCGAGATTTCGTTGGCAGAGGTGTGTGAAACCTGTCTAGCTGTTGGGAAGAACAAGTGTGGCTTTGTCCTGGTACAACCACAATGGAGCTGGAAATGTAGATTATAGATATATGCAATTACAAAACCTTCCTGAGTGATATATTTCTGAACGTGGTTCTGTAATTTGATTTACTTTTATTCTTCTCCTATTGCTTTTATTCGTTTCCTTAAGTGATCGGAAATGTTATACTTTGGTTTTATCACTATTAGTGGCATTTGAGGGGTTTAAAAATTGTTTGTGTAAGGGTAATGTGAGGCAGAACATGGGTACCAGCCTGGTATTTATCAAGCTGGGTGTGAAAATCCGCCTAAAAACTGTATCCAGTCTGGCAGACAAACCCGATCTCGTCGTTACCCCGCAAGCCGGATTCGATTTCGGGCTGAGTGACCTCCAGTGTCCCAGAAACGAGACCGTTGGAGCCCTCAATTATCTCGGTAGGTTTTAAATTTGGTTTTACAGCATTGTCAAATAAGTATCTTCACTGCAGTTTGCAAAACTGTCGAAATTCCCTACTTCTAGAGATACACATGGGAATATGATTGACTACGTCTTCATCCGAGTGTAGATGTTACACGAGGAAGAGAACCGGCGCAGGTAGTGTAGTGGGCTGTAGGCTCTGCGCAGGAGCAGGCAGACCGCCCGCGCCACAGGATTAGGCCTCTATTCAGCGTAGGCCGCGGGCGACGGCGGCCGCTGCTCCCCTTTGTGTTCCTCATCTCGGCACCAAGGGAGGAGTCGAGGGGCTTACCTGACCACGTCACGGCGGCCAGCCGTACAGGCTCTCTGTCAGAAAATTCGGCAATACACCTGTCACAGGGGCAGTAGCTGAGATGGCTGTATCATACACTGGAGTGACGAAAATCATGGGATAGCGAAATGCACATAGACCGATGGCGGTAGTATCGCGTACACAAGGTATAAGACGACAGTACTTTAGCGAGGCTGTCATTTGTACTTATCTGATTCATGTGAAAAGATTTCCGACCTGATTATGACTGCACGACTGGAATTAACAGACACTGAACGCGTAATGGTAATTGGAGGTAGACACATGGGAGTTACATTTTGGAAATCGGTAGTAGATTCAATATTCCGAGATCAACAGGGACAAGAGTTTGCCAAAAATGTCAAATTTGCCGGCCTCGGTGGCCGATCGGTTCTAGGCGCTTCAGTCCGGAACCGCGCGACTGCTACGGTCGCAGATTCGAATCCTACCTCGGGCATGGATGTGAGTGATGTCCTTAGGTTAGTTAGGTTTAAGGAGTTCTAGGGGACATGACCTCAGATGTTAAGTCCCATAGTGCTCAGAGCCATTTGAACCATTCTGAACCAAATTTCAGGCATTATCTTTCACCACGGGCAGTGCAGTGGCCGGCGACCTTCACTTAACGTCCAAGAGCAGCGGATGTGAGACGTACGATGAACGTATCCTCTAGATCAGTGCTATGAAATTTGGTGTTAATGGACTTTTGCAGCAGACAGACGACCGACGCGAGTGCCTTTGCTAACATAATATCGCTTGCAGTGCCATTCCTGAGCGCTTGACCATGTAGGTTGGACCCTACAATACTGTAGAGCTGTGGTCTGGTCAAATGAGTCCTGATTGATAGCAAAAAATTTTAAAATGCGTGTGAAATCTTATGGGACTTAACTGCTAAGGTCATCAATCCCTAAGCTTACACACTACTTAACCTAAATGAACCTAAGTACAAACACACACACACCCATGCCCGAGGGAAGACTCGAACCTCCGCCGGGACCAGCCGCACAGTCCATGACTGCAGCGCCTGATTGATAGCCAGAGATATATTTATACGGACATCTGTTCTATCCTTGTTGCTAAAAAGACTCCCTAAATGAATCCACTTACAGCCGAAGGCACACCACTTCATGTTTTCTTAATGATGCCCAGGTTTTCCTACTCTTTTCATTTTGTAATAATTCCACAACATACTGATTAACAATTTTTAGAACTACTTATCAATATAAGTCGTTTGCATAAGCAAGACCACTAATGTTCAACCACACTTGGTGGATTCCTCGAAAAATAGTTTCAGTAAATTCTTTATCGATCATCTGTAAGCCGAGGACAAATAATATAGGTGAAACAGTCCCCTTCTCTCAATCCAACATTCAGCTAAAAATTTGCGGTTTCTGCCACAGGTATTTTGATACAACTAACGTTTCGTCTATGTAAATTTCTACCCATCTGATTAACTATGAAGTTATTTCAAGTTCACACATTATATTTAGGAGTGTGTGCTGGTCTATACTGTCCTACCCTTTTGGAGATTAGAAATTATAGGTGAACATCTACATTGGATTCCTACGCCTTCTTAGTTATTTGGCTTTGAGTGGGTAAGTGACCCAACGTTGGTCTGTTGCTAAGGAAAGCGCATTGGTAGTCTCCAATTAGTCCCTCAGTTACTGCGATCAGCGTTTAGTAAGCAAACTGCTGAAAATAACAAAAAGTGCAAAAAGTATTGTGGTGTCACCGCCAGACACCACACTTGCTAGGTGGTAGCCTTTAAATCGGCCGCGGTCCGTTAGTATACGTCGGACCCGCGTGTCGCCACTGTCAGTGATTGCAGACCGAGCGCCACCACACGGCAGGTCTAGAGAGACTTACTAGCACTCGCCCCAGTTGTACAGCCGACGTTGCTAGGAATGGTTCACTGACAATTACGCTCTCATTTGCCGAGACGATAGTTACCATAGCCTTCAGCTACGTCATTTGCTACGACCTAGCAAGGCGCCATTACCGGTTAATATTAAAATTATAAAACATGTACCGTCAAGAGCGATGTTCTCCAATTATGGATTAAAGTTAAGTATTACATCAACTACGTACTTTATTTGCTACTATAAATTCCCTTAACTGTTCCAGACCTCACGCCAATCTGCGTGAGCTTAAACGCGTGCCTTTCGGCTTCCTCTCATAGTGACTTGGCTGCCTTGCCAAGTCACAACAAGTATCGTACCAACTACCCGGAGCACATAAAAACAAAATGCAGGACAAGTAGAGGACAGGCTGAAATCAATGCAAGAACCTTAAGAAAGTGTAGATTATCCGCAAAAGAAGTCACTTAAAAATTACGTGTATGTCCAATAATGAGGGAACCGTTACAGTGTTAGATTATTAGAAGAGAGGTATAAGACCCAATGGAGAGTGACATCAGGTCGATAAATCAGAGAAATTTTTAATCATATCGGGCTTTACCGACACTCCTTCTCCCTGTGCTCCTTTCAAGGAATGGGAGATTTCATAGTCGAAGTAGCCTCCACCACGTAATGTAAGGTGTGTTGTGTGGTACTTACGTAGACATAGAACAATCACGTGAAAAGTAATTGATTACCAGTCGCTCATTGTCTAATGTTGTAATGAAATATTTCGGCTTGACACTGTTCTCCACGAGTTCACAGACTGACCAGCGAGATACGGCCACCTGGACCCATGGAAGTTACTAGTGACCTTCGTATCCAGATGGCTTACAAAAGCATATGTTTTACATGTATGTTACTTTATTAATGTCAGCAATTTTAATAAGTGCTAATAAATTTTACAAAGTAGCCTATGGCAAAGACATGGTCTTTTTTAATCATAGACAAATATCGTTAAAGGTTACAGGAATTCCACAGTATGATATAAAGTGAGCTCTCCAGGAATTTAATGCTCTCATGATGGGACCAGACGAAATCTGAAATCTCCTTCGGCTTTTGCAGCAGTAATAATTGTTATTGGATCAATAAATATCTCTGCTTGATATTTATCTTCCCCCCATCCCCCCTCCACAGTTCATAGACAAATACCACAAAACTTTACAGGAATTTTACATTATGCCACCAAGTGAACCTTTCGGGCATTTCATCCTCTCACGATAAAATCTTATTTACTTTGTACCTACCTTAACGGTCAAACTGTTTCAGATTTTTGTAGAGAAAGGAACTGTTATTGAACCAAAGCCTCTACTTGATAAGCTTGTTAACAGGTTTTGATGACATTGGAATCGCAACAGACGTAGAAAATTCCACCATCAACCGTCGCTTGTATGTCCTTATGCCATCGAACTACGAGGTCAATGGCAGAGATTACTACAAAGTAGCCGTGGGTGCCTCGTTTCTCGGACCCAATGGTCAGTACTGAAACGAATTTGTAGATTATGCGAGGTATGGTGTAACACAGGTTTAGGAACAACACCCGGAGTACTTCACTGTGTAAGATGTGTCCTACGTGAAAATGATTTTTGCTTTCTGAAGCCTTTAAGGGACAAAAAAAAAACCGGCTCAAATGGCTTTGAGCACTATGGGACTTAACATCTGTGGTCATCAGTCCCCTAGAACTTAGAACTGCTTAAACCTAACTAACCTAAGGAGATCACAGACATCCATGCCCGAGGCAGGATTCGAACCTGCGACCGTAGCGGTCACGCGGTTCCAGACTGAAGCGCCTAGAGCCGCACGGCCACACCGGCCGGCCTTTAAGGGACATTTCGGATTTTTGTTGCCATGCGACAGCGTATTTGACACAGCAATTTCTAGAAGTTAGATCTCTGTAGAAACAAATTTCCGGTCTTTAAGGGACATTTCGGATTTTTGTTGCCATGCGACAGCGTATTTGGCACAGCAATTTCTAGAAGTTAGATCTCTGTAGAAACAAATTTCCGGCCTTTAAGGGACATTTCGGATTTTTGTTGCCATGCGACAGCGTATTTGGCACAACAATTTCTAGAAGTTAGATCTCTGTAGAAACAAATTTGTTACTCTCAAATGATTGTTAATATCTGAAAGTAGTCGTTTCTGTTTACTGTTGTTTATTCAAATTCATTGGTAGCGTGACCGTGGGCAGACTGAGCCCACTGTGCACAATCGAAAACACCCGACTTAGGTGCCCTCTGCTGAAAACTACGTACAGTCAGTGTTTCAGATCAATGTATTAATTTAATTACCAGTTTCAACATATTTCTTATATCTCGGTGTTAGGGCACTATCCAAATGGCTTCTTAGTTTAAAGTTAATTGCATTACGTCTTTTACGCAGTATCTTCAATAACGCTACGTATCAATGTTTTCCATCTCTGCGTCCCTCCATCCTCTACCAATAATACATGACACACACGTCTGATTCAAACAAGGAATGTTGTCAAAAGTGTACTATAGTTGTATTTCGTTTATATTTTAGCTTATGTCGTTTTAAAGAAATTTCACGTTTCACATCTCGTGATTAACCATGTACAATTTTAAGAAAACTAAAATTTAAATATTGACAGTGTAACTAATGAGGAAGTATTGAATAGAGAAATTTGTGGCACAACTTGACTAGAAGAAGGGATCGGTTGGTAGGGCATATTCTGAGGCATCAAGGGGTCACCACTTTAGTATTGGAGGGCAGCGTGGAGGGTAAAAATTGTAGAGGGAGACCAAGAGATGAACACACTAAGCAGAATCAGAAGGATGTAGGTTGCAGGGAGATGAAGAAGCTTTGACAGTATAGAGTAGTAAGGAGAGCTGCATCAAACCAGTCTCTGGACTGAAGACGACAACAACAACAATGTTATCTATTCATTCGGCTACAGCTTTAGGCATTTTAAATTTTAAATTCACTGAAGAAAAACTGAAAGACGTCGTCGGTTTTGATTTGACGACAGCGTATGCCGCCCGTGGGACAGCAGATGCACTGATAACGGTTCCCAAGTCGTCCGCCAACAAATAGCTCAGTGGCATAGCTACCATAGAGTCATCCGTGTCTACCGTGTAATAGGAAATGCTCACGTCCAGAAGGTTCGGTGTGGTGCAAACGTGTGAAGCGACCAGGCAACCATGCCAAGAAGACGCGCTCGTTCTTCCTACATCAAGTAAGTGAGTTTTCAATGAGCCAAATTGTGGCCTTCCGAGTGGCTGGCTGGTCCTTTCGGAGAACTGCCGCACAACTTTGGCATGCTGCTTCAGTTGCGCAACGGTGCTGGTACCGGTGGCTACGTGAACAGTATAACTGCCATAGATGCATTTGTGTGTGTCCACACAGCGTAGCCACCCGCCAGGTCCAAGGTATTATAAGGGCGGTAGTGGCAGGTCCTGCAATTACCACAGCACAGATAAGAGTGTATGTGAGCCAAGAAGTGAATGAATGAATGTCGTGTGACTAGGGCCTCCCGTCGGGTAGACCGTCCGCTGAGTGCAAGTCTATCGATTTGACGCCGCTTCTGCGACTTACACGTCGATGGGGATGATATGACGATGATTAGGACAACACAACACCCAGTCTCTGAGCAGAGAAAATCTCAGACCCACCCTGGAATCGTACCCGGGCCCTCAGGATTGACATTCTGTCACGTTGACCACTCAGCTACCGGAGGCGGACAGCCAAGAACTGTCAACGCGAATTGTTGCGAACTGCTTATTAGAAATGAGACTACGGGCACGCACACCTCTTGACCGTCTTCCACTCACCCCACAACGCCGACAGGCAGGTCTCGACTGGTGCCATCAGGGGATACTTGGAAGATGGAATTAGGCGCTTTGGTCTTCAGTGCTGAAAACTGATTCGGCCTGCAAGAAAGTGACAGTAGCTTGCACGTAAGGTGGGGACCTGTTTAGCGCTGTCTCGTAGAGTGCATTCGCACAAGACGCACTCGCCTCAACCTGACCCTATTATCTGGGTTGCTGTAAGCTGCAATTGTCGTTCACCTTTCTGAATGGGACGCCAGCCAGCGCTCCATTGTCAGACCCGTCCTTTTGCCATTCTTACAACAGAAAGGTGATATTTTGTTCCAACAGAATAATGCTCACCCACACGATGCCAGTGATATTCAAATAGCTCTGCAAAACGTGCAGCAACGTCCGTGGGTGGCTCGATACCCGGACTTGTTCGCAATCGAGCACTTGTGGGATACGATGGGACGAGAAGTGACTCGTACGACCCGTCAATCGACAACTCTTACAGAACTCCGGGAACAGGTCGAGTGCATAGCATAACGTATCCCAGTGCAGTATTCGCCATCTGTACGACCCACCGGATGCCAGTCAGCGCCTGCATTGCAGCCCATGGAGGCTACACCACGTACTAACATAGGTGTTTCAGCAAGGGTCGATACTGGTACCTCAGAAACGCATGTATTATTGATCTGTAAATGAAATCATTTCATTTACACCATATTTTTGCTGATGATGCTGTAGTATATCGAGAGGTTGTAACAAGGGAAAATTGTTCTGAAATGCAGGAGGATCTTTACCGAATTGAAGCATGGCGCAGGGAATGGTAATTGAATCTCAATGTAGACAAGTCTAATGTGCTGCGAATACACAGAAAGAAAGATCCTTTATCATCTGGCTACAATATAGCAGGTCAGCAATTAAAAGCAGTTAATGCCATAAATTATCTGGGAATAGGCATTAGGAGTGATTTAAAATGGAATGACCATACAAAATTAATCGTCGGTAAAGCAGATACCAGACTGAGATTCACTGGAAGAATCCTAAGGAAATGCAGTCCAAAAACAAAGGAAGTAGGTTACAGTACACTTGTTCGCCCACTGCTTGAATACTGCTCACCGGTGTGGGATCCGTACCAGACAGGGGTGATAGAAGAGATAGAGAAGGTCCAACGGAGAGCAGCGCGCTTCGTTACAGGATCATTTAGTAAGCGCGGAAGCGTTACGGAGATGATACACTCCAGTGGAAGACTCTGCAAGACACACGCTCAGTAGATCGGTACGGGCTTTTGTTGAAGTTTCGAGAACAAACCTTCACCGATGAGTCAAGCAGTATATTGCTCCCTCCTACGTATGAGGATAAAATCAGAGAAATTAGAGCCCACACAGAGGCATACCGACAATCTTTCTTTCCACGACCAATACGAGACTGGAATAGAAGGGAGAACCGATAGAGGTACTCAAGGTACCCTCCGCCACACACCATCCGGTGGCTTGCAGAGCATATATGTAGATGAAGATGCACTCTCGCTACAACAAACCTTGAGTGCATTGGAAGCCTCTAAATGGGTGTACTTATTCTTCTTCCAGGAGTGTACTTTCAATCTATGTTGTCTACTGAAAGAGTAATTAGTAAATTTTTATTTTACTTGTGGAGCCCAAGATTATTAATAAATGTATCAGACATTAGTTTCAAAGTGTGACTAACTGCAACTGAGATTGTTGCAATAAATATTTGTTTTAATTATGCAGGTACGGCATCTCTCATGACATAACGTCATGCACTATTACTATTCTTAGGCCTGTTAGCTGACTTAATTCTGACATACCTGTAGGAAATATGTTTCATAATTTAGTTGTAAACTACAATTGCGGACTTCATCGCCTGATAGGTTATTAGTCCACTATTTTAAGTAATGTTCGTACGTGTCTCACAGGAATGGAATCATGCATGATACCAGCACCTTGTGGTATCCCATCACATCTCCGAGGTCGTGCGGTCACTGGGAATTTGCACATCGCACCACGTCGAGGCTGCACCGTAAGAACGTGTAACCTCCCCCTCACTTATCGACCTTAATGTCAGTGAAAAATTAAACCGCGTGTACCTAATGTAAATTTTGGAAAAGCAATCGTCACCGAAGTTAATCTGTCGGTAAAGAGGGAGGAAAGAGTTACATCTAAATGAAAGGGAAAATGCAAATGAAACTGTTGGAAATTAATTTTCAAAAGGGGTAAAATTAATAAAGAAAGTAAATGTGCTGCCGTTACGTTAACAATTAACTAGTGGTAATTAGATATTTGAGATTTGGGGAAAATTACGGTCGCCAGTCCTATGGACAATTACTATAATAACTGAAAAAGAAAGGTTATTGCACATATAATTAGCACTAGAAGCGTGGCAACTGAAGGTAGTGTGATAACTGAAAGTTTGTCAGAAGTAATAAATTTCGCTACACTCTGACTTAATTTAACAAAAGAATTAATGAAACTGGAAAATTGAAAGTTAATTTAGTGACTGAAATTAATAGTGAGCTTTGTTTCTGAAGCACATCGAAATTCAATAAAATAAGGTTAGCCTTGGGCTACCTCAACAATCATTTCAAAAGCTACTTGAATCTACGCAATTTAGAAATAAGAGATTTAACTTTGAACTTGAATTTAATGGTTCTGAACAATTAACAATAGTAAAATTTAGTACGTACCAAGCTGAGCTGCAGTCACAGGTAAGCTAAAATATGGTAACAAAACTCGCACTCATAATTTGTGCTTGTGTAATCTAAATATTGTAGCCAGCTATGAATACTTTAACTGAACTTTGAAATTAAAGCAGTGAAATGGAAAAATATTACTTTAATGCCGGCGTTTGAATTTCAACGACACTCGGGTTCATTCCGGAAAAGGAAGGGTCCCTGCTTGGTAATGCAATTGGGACAATGAGCAACAAATGTCCATGCTAAGCTGCTGTAATTATAGTTACGAAAATGGAACAGTTTGAGAAGCTGAAGTCTGCCATACAGTTCTAAAACTTTACGTGCTTCCAGTCTTCCTTGTTGGTTGATTGAAGGTTTGAAGCCGTCGATCGAGGAGGTGGCGACAGTCACTCATTGTCGGCCGTCGCTGTTGCAGAAGCTGGAAGTTGGCGCGTCTTCTTTTCGACACGGTCTCCAGCCGAAACGGGCTCTTGATGTGTGCCAGCTAACACTTCCCGTCCGCGACACCATATCCGAAACTAACATAGCAAGTCGAGCGCAATTACATGCTGCCAGACCCCGAAAGCGCGGCAGCTCGCGGGAGCGTCACACAACACACCTGCTCCACTGCACTACCCCAGCCAGACTCCCCTCTGCCCGCGCTCCACGCAACAGAGTTAACACTACCAAAGATCGTAAACAATTTGGTTCTCCACACGACCTATCGATAGCATAGTTTTCCCTAGGCAAGACCCAGCGTAAAAATACAAATAATATTTACAAAACAACCAATTATACATCGACATAAATGTATAAATATATATACAAATAGTAAAACAATTACAATATATAAAGACACAGAAATGTCATATCTTGAGGTAACAAAACAAGGAAAAAAAATTATAGTACAAGAGATGCAAATAGGAGGATATGCATTTCCGGCGTTACAAACGTCGATTCAAGGGAACTATCACCACCAAAGTCACCACCGTGTGATCCACGTGTAGACGTAAAGGTTCTACGAATATCATTGATGGTACCGGTAGACAAAAAAGCCACAGCGCCGCAAATTACTTGCAGATTAGGAGCTGCACAATAACTGGTGTGCAGGCGTAATATCAATTCACACTTCCGTAGTACGAGATAAAGAAATCACCCTTGTTGGGAGTTTCATGTAAATGATTTTATGATACAGGATGATAATCTCTTTCTAATACAGGGACTAGAAGTAGCCAGTCGTAGGAGTTGTTTACATGGGATGAAACTGGAGCATATTATGTTGTACACCCTCTTTCTCAAGCAATAAATACTGTGACTTGTAAGGAGTTTAGCTTCTGTTTGGTACTCAGGAAAAGTCGCTTGAGCTTGGTTTTCGTTCGACGTGTCATACTTGATATCTGTATACTGCATATTTTTCAAACAGAGTTTTCCAATAGACGATCCGTTATGGCACAGAGGTTATTAGTACAAGCAAGGTTATCTTTGATTGCCAGTAGCAGTGTCGTTGCTGTAGCATTTTAAGAGAAGCAAATGAATTAGTCGGGTTATGGTTATGCAACTCAGCGGTCTGGAAATGGTTTGGAGAGAACAGAGATGAATGTGCAGAGGATGTTGAATTATGGAAATGTGTTTTGGTAAATATAAATTTGAGAAGTGGAGATTTTCAGGCAATGTTGTTGCCGCATTGCTTAATATATGATGCGTTTGGAAAACGGAAAGTTAGTGGGACTTTTCTTTATCGGTTGAGGTTAGCTTCATTGCTCAGACATGAATGAGTGAAATTATCACTTCACATGGCTCACACTCGGAAGTTATGGCCTTACCACTCCTTTACCAGTTCAATAATTAATTTCGTCGAAGAGTCATGTTTTTAATAAGAAGTAATTTTTGTAAAGATTATTATCCCTTAACTCAGAAGGTGTGGTCTTTCATACCGCGCGAAAATTTTCGAACTCGTTCCTTAAGGAAAGTTGTGGTGGAATGCTTCTATACTCCCCGTACCTTCCTTAAATTGCCAAGCCTAAAATGTTTTGCTGTCGGTTGCATTATCGCCTCTGTGTTTAATGTTGACACGTGTTATTGATAGGTGTTGCAGTCTCCTAGACCGCGCCTCGTGAACCACGTACGTGTTTTCTTCAGTACGGTACCCTATAGCTCAAAATGTGTTCGCACGAATGTGTCTGTGTTAATTTTCCCGAGTTTGATGAAATTGTTAGTCGGTCTGTTAACGAAGGTGTCAGTGATATGGATGAAGAAATAAACGAAAATACGACGATTTTACATTAGCCAGTGATCAGAGTTGTACTATCGAACAAGAGTATCATTCAGAGGAAGAACTTCAGGAATGTTGTGATGGGGATCTGCCTATTAAAATCGAATGTGTTTTGAGTGGTGATTAAAAATGTAGTTCCCGAGCTATGAATGTCAGTTTGACAGACTTTCTTTTTGTACCTATCGGCTGGAATTCTTATGCGCAAATTTAAACCCTGGAATTTAAAGTTATTTAGAAATTTGTCTATTGGCACTGTATAATTTTTCAGACTGTAAAATTTTGTACTCTGACAGTCCATTTATGAGTGCTATTTAAAAGAATCACACGAAATTACGTGCTTTTGTGTGATAAATAGTAAAATGCTTCAGTCTTTGGTTATTGAAAAAAAAAACTAGGAACATTTAAAAAACTCTTAAATAATTGTAGAAATAAGTGTTATATAGCTAAATTGAAAATTTCATACGACCTTTGCTTTAAATCTCGGTTTAAACATATTGGTACCAGAGATCCCATCCCGTGGTATACGTTACAGAAAAGTCACCTCGCAAGTTCAGGGTTATAATAACTTAAGAATGGGTTTCGTTATCCAAATTATAGCTCCATAGTGGAAGGAGTCATTCAGCAAGCTTAAATTCTTCCACCATCTCCTCACAGATTTTGTTTGTCTGTTTATGTGTGTCGCCGTATAGCACTGAGTGGAACACAGCTACTTAAAAAGGAAACATGATCTGTTCAGAATACTTCCACATCCTTGCATTTTACTGCCGAAGGCTATTCTTTTATTTAGCTAATATGCTGCTGCGCTACGTATGTATGTTCATCACATCGAGCATTACCGAGTTACTTGTTATTGCCAGTTTCACATTACAGTCAACACAATAAGATCATTCACAGTTAAGATTCCCATTTCAAATTTAACAGGTTCATATCAGGTAAAGCGCGTTCCACATGCAGATAGTTACTTGTTTAGCACAGTGTTACTTTTGTGTGTGTGTCATTAATTGTTGGAAATTCATTTAATCTATTTGCACACGTAAATTTACAGATTTTTTCACAATCATACTTCGTCTATTTACTCTTTCGAAATAAGTTTTATAATTTTTTTGCAGCATTTTCGTTGTGTTATTTTTTATGTTAAAATTGCAAGTCACGTACTGTGACGTCACACACTGTAGCAGTGCTCATTGAACTACATAAGACAAAATTACACAGGATAGATTCTTGGATAGATACTTTAGTTTATAGTTTCAGTTTTCTAATTAATTTGATAGAAGATAACTAAATTGCTAATTGCTTGACTAGCAGTTGGATGAGTGACCTTCTGGGTCTGCCGAGCGCTCCTGGCAGGCGAAATGCACTCAGCCCTTGTGAGGCCAATTGAGGAGCTACTTGGATGAGAAGTAGTGGCTCCTGTCACAAAAACTGTCAACGGACCTGTAGTGGAGATCGGTTTGCTGGCCACATGCCCCTCCGTATTCCCATTCAGTAACGCCTGTCACCTGAGGATGACACGGCTGTCGGCCGGTACCGTTGGGCCTTCCTAGGCTGTTCGAACGGAGTATACAGTTGTACAAGTTCAGATAATCTGGCATATTATTTCACCCCACAGTGTTTTCGTAATCCCACCACTAGCATTGTTCAGGCCAACAACACGGATAGACGAAGTTAAAGATAGGAAATCCGTCTAGCACATCAGATTAACATATTATTTTTCAGAGAAGTTACAGACTTACTTTCACCGAAGCAGTCCCGCGGTTCCGGACTGCAGCGCCAGATCCGCACGGCCACCGCGGCCGGCGGACGTTACATTTCAGATGACTTACGACACGTGGCTCTACCCTTCATTCGATCCCTGCGAAACCCTACATTACAGCAGGATAATGCACGACCGCATGTTGCAGGTCCTGTACAGGATTTTCTGCATACAGAAAATGTTCGACTTCTGCCCTGGCCAGCACATTCTCCAGATCTCTCACCAATTGAAAACGTCTGGTCAATGGTGGCCGAACAACTGGCTCCTCACAATACGCCAGTCACTACTCTTGATGAACTGTGGTATCGTGTTCAAGCTGCATGGGCCGCTGTACCTGTACACGCCATTCAAGCTCTGTTTGACTCAATGCCCAGGCATATCAAGGCCGTTATTACGGCCAGAGGGCTTGTTCTGGGTACTGATTTCTCAGGATCTATGCATCCAAATTGCCGGAAAATGTAATCACATGTCAGTTCTAGTATAATATATTTGTCGAATGAATACCCATTTATCATCTGCATTTGTTGCTGGTGTAGCAATTTTAATGGCCAGTAGTGTATGTTCTTCCAATAGTCAACTAGCGTAGTCTAATATGCTGCTTTTGAATGCGTAACCGGAACAGCTGTGATCAATGTCTTATAAATAATTACTATTAAAAACAGTCTTGATCACGATTTATTTAACAAGGTGACCGGTTTCGACCACTACTGTGGTCATCTTCAGACCATTGAGTAGGAACCTCTTTCTGTTGGAGAATCACTAGTGATCAAGACTGTTTTTAATAGTAATAATATGCTGCTGATGGCATCCTATCAACGAGGACACTGCAACAAAATCCATGTGATTGGTTGGTTGATTGGTTTGGTCGAGGGGACCAAACAGCGAGGTCACCGGTCATGTTGGATTACAGAAGGACGCTGGCCGTGCCCTTTAAAATGAACGACCCCTGCACCTGGCTGATGCGATTTAGTTAAATCACAGAAAAGCTGAATCAGGATGGCCGGCCGTGGGTTTGAACCGTCGTCTTCCTGAATCCAAGTCGAGTGTGCTAAACCACTGCGCCACCTCGTCCGATCATATGATTGGACCAATGAAGCAGAGGGTACACGTTTTGCGTACTCCTTACCTGCGGATAGGGTAAATTAGTCGCTGTCGAATGCGCTACAGGTGCTTCCTTCGAACACAGGCACAGCAACGCCTTTTGAAACTCCATACAGACAGACGCGGCGGCAGCACGTGCAAGGCTGAAGCTATTGAAGATGAACACGACAATTTTGGGGCGGAACGCGGGTGGTTTCCATTGCTTGCGCCTAGGGCGGTTCATTGCTTTCTGTGGCGAAGTGCGAGCGCGCCGGCATTGTGCTGGCGCCGGCGGCGGCTTGTGACTGCCGCTGTTGTGCTGGCGCCAGTCGCGGCGCTGCAACCTCTCCGGCTTTCACTGGCGCGGCGGCTACGCGGGACACGTATTGCAGTGGCGGCAGCGGCGTTCCTGCGGCTGTAACACGTCCGGGCGCTGCGTCGCCAAAGTGGCAGGGCGCGCTCGTGCTTCGCCAGGAATTTCCACTGCCGCATCGACCGCCGCCAGCGCGACGGGCGCGCGCTCCTTTACGACAGCAACCACTGGCCGACGCGACCTGCTACACGGCCTGCTCCGCCACGCACAGTGGAACTGGCCAATCTCTTCCCTAAAACGAGGTACCGGTAGCCACAGCCTTGCAGCACTCAAGTCACTACCTTCCAACTGTCAGACATCAATCTTCTTGTATCACTACTGGCACTTTTGCGTCCCTTCTCACAAAATCATTGACGTTTACTGTGAAGAAATCATAACTTCGACAGTATTACAAGGAGCACGAAAATGATAGGGAAATGGGGAATTAGGAGTGGTAAGCGATAGAGCCCACACTACACAGAAAACTTTTTCAATTTAGTTACTCCAAATAAATTACATAACACAGTGTAATGGGACACACTCCTCTAACATTACGCCTTTTTAATAGAAATAACCGATACCATTTATAAAAAAATGGTTCAAATGGCTGTGAGTACTATAGGACTTAACATCTGAGGTCATCAGTCCCCTAGAACTGAGAACTACTTAAACCTAACTAACCTAAAGACGTCACACACATCCATGCCCGAGGCAGGATGCGAACCTGCGACCGTAGCAGTCGCGTGGTACCTAACTGAAGCGCCTCGAACCGCTCGGCCACACCGGCCGGCTACCATTTATACTTTCAATTCTTGTATAGGTGAACATCATCTCAGTTGTTTAACTAAAATAATTTCATATGATTTTGTTCACGATGTATTGTATTCCAGGCTAAAATATATAAAAGGAAATAAATTTGTTACAATCGATATGTACACTACTGGCCATTAAAATTGCTACACTAAGAAGAAATGCACATGATAAACGGGTATTCATTGGACAAATATATTATACTAGACCAGACATGTGATTACATTTTTATGCAGTTTGGGTGCATAGATCCTGAGAAATCAGTACCCAGAACAACCACCGCTGGTCGTAATAACAGCCTTGATACGCCTGTGCATTGAGTCAAACAGAGCTTGAATGGCGTGTACAGGTACAGCTGCCCATGCAGCATCAACACGATACCACAGTTCATCAAGAGTAGTGACTGGTGTATTGTGACGGGCCTGTTGCTCGGCCACCATTGACCAGACGTTTTCAATTGGTGAGAGATCTGGAGAATGTGCTGGCCAGGGCACCAGTAGAACATTTTCTTGGTTTAGAAGTATTAGAAATTAGAAATTCTGGCATACTTAAAATTCATGTTATTAATTGCACAGTCTAACACCAGATTCATTTCTGGATCCATTTATAAAATAATGATCAGCCTTAGTAAAGATTTTTCTTTTGTTAAGAAAATATAAAACACTGTTGCTTTGTAAAGACTTTGGAATATTCTGAGTACCGCAGTATCTAAGGACTAGTGGGCATACCTCTGATGGAATCGCACATGTTCTTTTAATTTTATCTATAACATTGTTCCTGATGGTTGTATGAAAATGAAGATTGTGAAGTCAGTGTGATATAGAAGAATGGAGTTAAATAAAAGAAAATCATAGCAGCAGATATCACTCATCAGTTATTTAGTTTTGTGGAATCCAGTAAGTCAAAATTTCAGCCGTAAAAATGTACCCCTAGATGCAAGAAATGGAGTCAACAACTAGAAGAGAAAATGGAGTTAAGCAAAGAGTTTTTCTTTTGTATATCGAACAGCTCTCGAAGCTTTTGAAAATAATTATGCCACTAAGAAAAATTTAATAGTGATGTGTGGGAGGGCGACATTACAGCACACTCTGACAACCTGAGATACTTGATTATTTGCCGCGATGGTTCCTCTGAAAGGGCACGGCCGACTTCCTTCCCTAATCCGATGAGACCGATGACCACGCTGTCTGGTCTCCTTCCCCAAACCAACCAACCAACCAACTTGATTATTAAGTGAGGCACTTGTTAGATAATTACTGAACTTTTTGAAAGCACCCATGAATAAATCACATACTATCAATATCCAAATAGTTTAAAGGCTCTTCTCTAAAAGCGTAGATAAGTAAATTAGACTCTGTGAACCTCAAATAATTTCAAGGGGGCCAATAAGTAAAACAGTCAATACAATACAAAAAATAAACAGTTAAAGCTATCCTTGTGTCACAATTCCAGCAACAGGAATTAAATTACAACCCACAGCTTATTTAGAATTCCAAAAGCAGACCAATAAGATTGTGCGATGAGATGAAACTGGTTTCGTCCAGCCATAACCGTGAGTTCTTTGACTTCTCTAGGAGGAGGCCCATCAAACTATAACACAAGGAATTTTAGTTAACTAGCGGCCGGAGTGGCCGAGCGGTTAAAGGCACTACAGTCTGGAACCGCACGACCGCTACGGTCGCAGGTTCGAATCCTGCCTCGGCCATGGATGTGTGTGATGTCCTTAGGTTAGTTAGGTTTAAGTAGTTCTAAGTTCTAGGGGACTTATGACCACAGCAGTTGAGTCCTATAGTGCTCAGAGCCATTTGAACCATTTTATTAGTTAACTATATTACATGAATGATTAAAATATTTACTTAACTTTGACACACTTCAGTGACACAGGAGTACTGGATAATTTACAACTGTCGTTTACTACGAAAGCATCACTTGACGCACAAACAAACTATTCTCTTGAGGCCTAAAATGGTTCAAATGGCTCTGATCACTATGGGACTCAACTTATGAGGTCATCAGTCCCCTATAACTTCAAACTAGTCAAACCCAAGTAACCTAAGGACACCACACACATCAATGCCCGAGGCAGGATTCGAACCTGCGGCCGTATCGGTCGCGTGGTTCCAGACTGAAGCGCCTATAACCGCTCGGACACTCCGGCCGGCTCTGGAGGCCTAACACCCGGCGTTAACAACAGTACGAGTTCATCTGTAACGCCAACTCGTTGGCTCTACACTGGATGGTCGACTCCTTCATAAGATGAGGAGACCAAGTGGGCTGAGCGCTTCCGTGTCCGGCTCGATATTGACCTATAGTGCGAGGCTGCTTTGCTGAGAGGAAGGCGTGGTTTTCAGGATCGCCTCCCATACACTCTTACGGATTGCACCGAGAACTCACTAACGTGTGTGAAATCGATACGAGTTGCCGAATTTGGCACTGCGATCTCTGGACATACCACATTACCGAAGAGGAACGTCAAGGATTCAGCCTGAAAAACTTCTTACTGGCATATTTACATTTGTCACAAGTACCAAGGGGCTGTTCTGCAGATGTAAACAGGTACAATAATGCAATTCTAAAACAGGAAAAAACCGCATTATTCCATATGCCATTACATTTAAAACAATCGCGTATAACTGAAGAGAACGTACCAGAGTTCCACAACTCAATAGCAAGATGCCACCCACGAGTGCCGTACCAACAAGGTAAATTAACTGCGGGGACCACACAGATTATTATTGGCACTATGAAACTTACGTACTATACGATAGCGCTTGACGGCTGAGTTCTAAACGTCAATGGCGGGACAGCCGATAACGCAGGAGCACTCTCAAATTTTATCCACGAAAGTGTAATGTTCACTCGCTTAGGTACAACTAAGCGCAGTTACGATGTACCTCGACCAAAGGAGGCTCAACATCAACTTTTGTGAAAGGCTCGTAATAACTGTTGGAATCTCACAGTAGGTGCACCTCAGCGAGCTAACATTGTGACCAGAACATGGATCCACCACATAGAAACGTTTCAGGCAGGAAATAGAAGGCCGCGAAGGATCCGAAGGGCTTATATGTGAGAACGTATTGCGCTTTTCCAAGTTGGCGACTGTTAGTAAGCATGGGCAATGTTAACACGCTCCGCGATCAGTGTCCTACCGAACACCCGACTCCGCCCCAAGCTTGCGCACCATGCTGAAACCGGCTCATGCGGAACTCCCGCCTTCTCGCGACGTGTCGAGGGCACTCCAGGCACTACAGGTGGAGATATCGACGTTATTTTACAGGACATCGATACGAACGTAGGAGGTATACATAAAACATTACACAATGAATTTCTTATTTGTTTACAGGTAAATGTCTGAAATCGTGGTACACATTGCAATACCAGCGTCGCACCTCCTCAACATGTCGCTGGAGAGGGCGAAACAGACTGACGCAGTCCACTGATAAAGAGTGGTATTGTGTCGGACAAATGGTTCAAATGGCTCTCAGCACTATGGGACTTAACATCTGTGGTCATAAGTCCCCTAGAACTTAGAACTACAAACCTAACTAACCTAAGGACATCACACACATCCATGCGCGAGGCAGGATTCGAACCTGCGACCGTAGCGGTCACGCGGTTCTAGACTGAAGGGCCTAGAACCACGCGGCCACAACGGCCGGCTGTGTCGGACAGTTTCACATGGTTTCTAATATCCAGGATTCTGGAAGGCATGAAGTCAGAGACTGTGAGGTTTAACAAATTATGCAGTAAAGTACAAAGGACCATCAATGTTGCAATATTACTTTTCGTTGTTACTTCGTGTCTAGTTTCAAGGTATTAAAACTTGGCCTGTTTCCTTTAATTTATTGCACAATTTGACAGCACCGTTTCTTTAGTTTCCAGAATCGAGCTGACACAGCTGCAACTTTCCTGTTGTTGCAGACAACGATTTACCGAACAGTACCCAAATTCTGCTCGCCGCGTCATTTTGTCATTTCGTCAGGATACCTATAGAGGCACGCGGATTTCAATGTGTACCAGACTTTTTTTGGGCCATCAGTCTTCTGACGGTTTCATGCGACCAACCACGAATTCCTCTCCCGTGCAAACATTTTTCTCTCATAGTAGCAATTGCAACCAACGTCCACAATTATTTTCCGGATTTATTCCACTCTCTGTCATCCTCTATAAATGTTAGCCTCCACAGCTCCCTTTATTACCATACAAGTCATCTCTGATGTCTTGACAGATGCCCTACCATCGTGTCTGTTCTTATTTTCAGTCTCTTCCATATAACCTTTTCGTCGACCTTCCTGCAGAGAACCTCGTCATTCCCTTCCTTACCAGTGCACCTAATTTCCAAAATTCTTCTGCAGTCGAACATCTCAAATGCTTTGATTCTCTTCTTTACAGATTTTCCCACAGTCCATGTTTCACTACCATACAATGCTCTGATCCAAACGTACATTCTCAGAAATTTCTTCCTCACATTAAGGTCTATGTTTGATACTATTACACTACTCTAGGCCAGGAATACCCTTTCTGCCAGTGCTAGTCTGCTTTCGATGTCCTCCTTGCCCCATCCGTCATGGGTTGTTTTGCTACCTAGGTAGCAGAATTCCTTACATTTATCTACTTCGAGGTCACCAATTCTTATGTTGAGTATCTCGCTCTTCTCATTGCTGCTCCTTCTCATTGGCTTTAAGTTTCTGCGATTTACTCTCAGTCCATGTTCTGTACTCATTAGACTGTTCATTCTATTCAGCAGATCTTGTACTTCTTCGTCACTTTCACTAAGTACAGCAATTTCATCTTATCATTGATATCCGTTCACCTTGAATTTTAATTCGAATCTTGTACCTTTCTTTTATTTCCAACATTGCCCCTTCGTTGTATAGATTGAACAGTAGGAGCGAAAGACTACGTCCCCGTCTTATACGTTTTTCAACCCGAGAACTTCTTACTTGGTCTTACAATGTTATTGTTACCTGTTTGCTCTTGTATGTATTGTATACTACCCGTTTTCCACTATAAAGTACCCATTTTTCTGAGAATTTTGAACACATGGCATCATTTTACAGTGTCGAACTCATTTTCCACATCGAGATATCCTAGAAAAGTGTCTTGATTTTTCTTTAATTCTGTTTCCATAATCAACCGTAAGGACAGAACTGCCTCTCTGGTGTCTTTAACTTTCGTAAAGGCTAACTAATCGTCATCTAAAACTTTCTGAATTTTATTTTCCATTCCTCTGTATATTACCCTTGCCAGAAACTCGGATGTATGAGCTGTTAAGCTGATTGTGCGATGATTCTATCATTTGTCGGATATTGCAAGCTTCATAATTGTGTAAATGATGTTTTTCCGTAAGTCAGATGGTATATTGCAAGACTCATACATTCTACACACCAACGTGAATAGTCGTTCTGTTGCCACTTCCCCACTGATTTAGGATTCGTGATGGAGTGTTGTCTATGCCTTCTACCTTATTCATTCTTAACTCTTCCAAACGTCTTTTAAATTTAGACTCGAATACTGGATCGCCTAACTCTTTTATATCGATTCCTGGTCCTCCTTCTGTCACGTCGTCAGACAACTCCCCCGCTCGGTAGAGGTCCTCAATGTACTCTTTCCACGTATCAGCTCTCCCCTCTGCATTTAACACTGACATTCCCATTGCATCTTAAGATCACCACTATTGTTTTTAACTTCACCAGTTGTTGTTTTGAATTTTCAATATGCTGATTCAAACCTTTCAATAATCATCTGTTTTTCGATGTATTTGCATTTTCATGCAGCCGTTTCGCCTTAGCTTCCCTGCATATAATATTTATTTAATTCCTAAGTGATTTGAATTTCTGTATTCCTGAAGTTCGCTGAATATTTTTATTCTTCCTTCTTTCATCAATCAACTGAAGTACTTCTTCTGTTACCCAGGCTTTCTTCGCATTCATCTTCTTTATACCTATGTCTTTCTTTCCAACATCGGTTATTGCCCCTTTTCAAGATGTCCATTCTTCTTCAGCTGAACTGTCTAATGATCTATACCTTGTCGCTCTATCCATAGCCTACGATAACTTCAATCGAATCTCTTCATTCCTTAGTGCATGCGTATCCAACTTCTTTGTACATTAATTCTCACTGTGTGGTCTCTTAAGCCTGATGTTCGTAAAATGTGATCTGAGTCTAAATCTGCTATTCGGTACGTCTTACAATCCAGCATCTGATTTCGGAATCTCTGCCTGGCCTTTTTCAAAGGATACGTCGTCTTCTCGTGATTCTCTAACAGAATATTCACTTATATAATCTGAAATTTGCAGGACTCGTCTCTCTCCTCTGTCATTCCTAGTATGAAGTCCATATTGTCACGCAACCCTTTCTTCTAGTTCTTATTATCCCCCCCACCACTATTAAATGTTTATCTCATTTTACGCACTGAATTTGGTTTGCAGTTTATTCTGATAAGAACAACCCTATCACTGAACTGTTCGCAGTAACTCACTCTGTGCCCTAGCTTCCTATTCATAACGAGTCCAGCTCCCTTTATACCAATTCTGCTGCTGCTGTTGATGTTACCCTGCAGTTATGTGACCAGAAATCCTCGTCTTCTTTCCATTTAACTTCACTGGCGCACACATAATCTTCATTGAATTTAACATTTTCCTTTTCGGACTTTCCAGACCCCGACTAATCGAACGTCGTCTTTCCATTCGTTATTCAATAATTTTCTCTTGGTCAGCTCCCGCAGACATATTTCCGCAAACAAAGAAATATTTAACTATATTATTATTACGTCGAGGAGATAATGATTACGTAACGGTCGTCTCTTTTACATTGATTTAAATTTATTCCATCGTCAAGACACTCAAAGAAATTAATTTCACATTTTCGGTATTTTCAGTTACTGAAACAAAAGTTTATTTTATTTTCCATAACCCTATATGCTTAATTTACTTTACTTTTGTGGGCAGTGTGAAAATGCCATGTTGTCTATTTTAAGACGTGTTGTCAAATTAGAAACCCCACTCAACAATTTCGTTCAGCTCTTAGACACTCCTATTAGTCGACTGAAATATCTCCATGCAAGCCTACTGAACGGGAATCGTTACATTTCACGTAGATCTTCGATGAGTTGATGACTGCCTGTTCTAACTGTGTATAGAGTGACATATTTTCTGGCTTCATAGAGAAGGGGAGTAGTTAGTCGCGTGAACAAGTGCTTTCACCACTTGTACTAGAACTGCCGTCTGCTCATTGTTGTTTGACTGTAAGGGATACGTTGTGAAGTGAGTGAGAAAGGGCATTTTTTTCTGCTCATCGGTTGACTGCACTCACTAAACAGTGACTTGGTATAACCTCACTGCGTGCCTAGATGGACTACTGCTGAATCTAACGAAGCATGTCCGAAGTAAGAAATTGACAACTCTTGTGGGAAGTATGTTAATCAACCGTTACTTCAAGGCTTGCGTTGGACAAAAAAGTCATTTACCATAGTTAAAGTTTTGCTAGGCCGATGACCTTGTCATAGCCATACAAACTAACACACTCGAAGAAGGAGAAATTATATTGTGTACAGACTTAGAAAATTTCAACACATATTACTAAGCAGGGAGACTTCGACGAATTGCAACCGAGACAGAAGTCTGCGCATTCTAGATCAAGAACAGATTCGATGACCAGCTCTCAATGCTAATTTCTGTCAACAGAGGATTAGACACAATTTGCAGCCTAAATACCTTGGCGACACCCTTGATCGGTCGTTAACATGTAAACCACACCTAAGAAACACCACCCCAAAGCTAAAGACTCGAAATAACATCATAAAGAAACTAGCTGCCACAACCTGGAGGCTGAAGCTTCCACTCTATGGACTGCAGCTCTGACACGAGTATATCCAGCAGCTGAACACTGTGCCCCAGTATTGCACCAAAGTGCTCACACAAGGAAACTAAACATCTATCTGAATGCATCAATGAGAATTACTACGGGTACGCTAAAACTCACTGATCGCTTGGCTGCACACCGTCAGTAGCAGTCCACCTGCCGAAATGCACGCTAAGAAGCAGCCGATGGAGAATGGAGGAAGCCTATCACGCCAACTACCCCCAATACCTTTCATTTCATACAGTTTAGATGACCCTCCTCCAGGCCGCTTAATAACATACATTACGCTGTGGCATAATGGAAAAACTACAAGAAGTATGTCCTTAAGAAACAGTGGTGCGGGAAGTGGAATGCTACAAAAACAAAACATCACGGTTTTCAAGGTAGAACTATCAGTCTACCAGGATTTGATCTGAATTGAGCGGACACGATTGAGTATGACAAGAACCTGTCTGGCCAGGTGCAATGCTCTGATACAGAAGTTAAAATTCCGGGACGCTCTAGCCTGTGATTGTGAGTTCCAAGAGCAAACCGTTCAGCGTACTTTCATAGATTGCCCTCTGATAAAGTACCCAACACAATTCAGTGATTTTGTTAATGTTGGTCTCTCTGCTGTCAACTTGCTTCATGCAGCAGAAGTTGAACTCTGGCTAAATATATCTGTTTTAATTAACAGTTTGAATGTCCTCCTTTAAGTATTATTGAACTATTAACTTTAAGTATTCGAATATATGAGCCTAGTTCCGAGGCCCGCAAATGTGTAGTTGCCAACTCTATGTATTTCTCAATATTTGCTGTTGTCGCTATCTTCTTCATCTTCTTCACGCGATCAGGCCCAGAGGACCGCGCGCCACCACAGTTAGAGCTCTCCATCCGTCTCTGTCTTCTGCTATCTGTCTCCAGTTTTCCGTGACTCCCAGCTGCAACAGGTCTTCTCTCACTCCATCGATCCACCTCTTTCTTGGTCTTCCCACTGGTCTGCTGCCTGACGGGATCCAGTCCATTGTGATTTTGGGCCATTTTGTTGCCTCCATTCTAACAACATGTCCAGCCCATTGCAGTCTTTTGCTTCTCATCACTCCCAAGATGTTAGGCTCCTTGTACACCTCTTCTAATTCAGTGTTATGGCGTCACTATACGATAAATAAATAAGTAAAATCTCACTATTCGTCTTGTGAGTTAGTAGAGATGATTCAGGAGTGATTTCATATTATATTGAGTGCCCCGTTGTCCACATTCGCCAAGGGAGAATGAGGTAAGCGAATTTTTTCCTGTCCTACGAGGGAACAAAACCTGCGGATTTTATTCGTTGAATGAAATTTCATTATGTTGACAGCTGACTTGTGGGCGAAAAATTCACGATTGGAAACGTTACTTTAATAATATACATTAATCTGTTTGCAACGAAGAGCTTTCGGTTAGGCCGTCGACTTTAAAATGCCACGGCTGAGCATCTGCAGTCGTCTATGAATCTCCATACTGCCATAAAGTCTATGCTCTTTTGATACCACACCCATTGACAACGAAATACAAACAGGAATGTATAGAAATTTCGAAACACATGTAATGCGCTTCCAAGAGGAAAGAATTCTGGGTCGCACTATAACCATGGGTGAGACGGTGGTTCACAGAGTAACATCCTTCTTGGCCTTCAGCAGAAAAAATTCAAAAGCCAAGCTTCCGCAGGAAACTTGATGATGTCAGTAACTTCGGATTCGAAGCCTGAATTATTACAGCATTTATCACCCACTGTGAGTTGTTACACATGAAATCAAAATGAGTGACAAGTTTTCGAAAAGCTTGAATTTGCTGCAAGATAATGACCGCTTAACATAGTATTCAAAACCAGGTTTACAGCTGCTGGAGCATCCACCGTGCAGCCTGAAACCTGGTTGTCAAGGGTAGGCTGGATTCGGTTACGATTGTGGACGGGGTCGTAATCAGTTACTATTGATTGCCTTTTACAATTACACATAATTTATTTTAAACTAGTAATTCCACACTCAACAATAAGTTTTACCACATGTTATTAATGAAGGAATAAACAACTGTGCAAATAATAGTGTTTTCAGTAACCTACAATTTAGCAAATCACCATTAAATACAGATACAACAGATAACGTTTTAAAAACAAGCCACTGTGATCTGGGCAGAAGGCCTTACAAGCCAGCAATGGCAATAAATTAAGAATTGTTTAAAACTCACTGCAACTTACAAATTACAGGTATTAAAATATTAAAGGCAAGTCGCCACAATCACAGCAGAAGCTTTCGGGCGCTAGGAAAGGCAGTAAATAAGATTGTAAGAAATTTCTTGGCAGATTAAAACTGTGTGCCCGACCGAGACTCGAACTCGGGGCCTTTGCCTTTCGCGGGCAAGTGCTCTACCATCTGAGCTATCGAAGCACGACTCACGCCCGCTCTCACAGCTTTACTTCTGCCTTCCACGGAGACGAGATACTGGCAGAAGTAAAGCTGTGAGACCGGGCGTGAGTCGTGCTTCGGTAGCTCAGATGGTAGAGCACTTGCCCGCGAAAGGCAAAGGCCCCGAGTTCGAGTCTCGGTCGGGCACACAGTTTTAATCTGCCAGGAGGTTTCATATAGTCCGCTGCAGAGTGAAAATCTCATTCTGGAAGCTTACTGCTAAAATACAAATACCAAATTACAATGTTGAGGCAAATGGCCACAATCACGGCTGAAGGCCTTAGTCGCCAGGAATGGAAATAATCTAAGAAATTTAGAAACCTTCTGTAAAACAGCAAATATAATAGCAAAGGTTAATTAAAAAAACAAGCAACTGAACACCAAACGGGTGAAATAAGATGATGGTAAGCTTTGTAACACAAGGGGCCACAGATGATGCTACACGAATCGACCTCTGAAAAGGTCCGGCATCAAACTCTTTCTCGAGCGATGAGATAGGCAGGCAAGAGTTGCGTTCACTTCACAAGATGGTAACTCAGACTAGGGGCAGTCTAACGAATGACTAATGATAATCTTGTTGAAGCTACTTGCCGTCTGATAAACCAAATGCAACGATGGAACAATACGCCAAAGCCGGAACCGGCGGTCTGCACTACGTTCCCATAATACTGTGTTTATAGCGCCCAGAAAGAGAAAGGAACCACTACCACCAGAATAGAAAGCATTCAATTCACTGCTCTCCGCCTCGGCAGCACTACGAGCAGCAACACGAACCTAAGTCACTGCAGAATCGCGAGATATCACAATAGTGGAGATTTCTCTACTTGGATTGAAATGTACTCATCGTAAGGCTTGCTGGACCGGTTTACAACGAGGTCGTGCACCCTCGTGACCACAGACCTTCCATGCGGCAGTCCCCAACCAAATTCACACACTCACACGACCTGGCAAAACAACGACGTCACCCCAAAGATAGGGCAACAGCTACTACATATCGATAACCGCCGCTGCTGCCACTAGCGGACAGGCATCGCTTGCGAAACCGAGTGGTGCCAGTCAACACGAGAAGAAGGCAAACAACCGCAACCATGCCAACTAAATGATACCGTCTGGCCTCCAACAGAGGGCGGAAACCTACAAACAGCACCAACGTGAGCCGCAGCACGGCTCACAGACCTTACCCTTTTCTAAGTGTCTATCGCCTATTACCTTCTAAGAATCCAGATTTTCGAGGGATAAGAAGATCTTTGTGCATGCACACGATGTTTCGTAGCTTCTTGCAGGGTGGATTCAGGAAGCTTGTCAGGGAATGGACCAGGTGCGTAGAGGCTGAGGGAAGTTATGTAGAGAAATTATTTTGCTTGCTATATCGGTTTCATAATAACACGTTTTTCTTTAAAAATCACCATTACTTTTTGGCACTAGCTCGTATTATATTCCACCCCTGTGCAGTTAGTATATTGCAATGACACAATTGGCAGTTGGAGAAGAGAATGCACAAAATAACAGCCTGAAAGAGAACACGTAACGATTAAAAAGTTAGGCAGCTCTAGAGACCACAGATTTGTTTGACTTTTATTATAGTGTAATAATAGCCAGAACATCTGTCTCAAGCCATAGGAAAGCGTTATCGTCTCATTATAATTAAAGAAGTCAAACTTCAGATCCAAACGCACGTAACGCACCTGTAAATAGCTTGGAAACATAAAAGATGGATTTGAATCTCGCTCAGATAGAAATTTTGATAGATGACAAACAGCTGATGTCAGTCCAGATTCGCCAAATCTTTATTCATTTCGTAATATTTACCACACCTATAATCTTCAGAAAAGTTCCTTTTATCCAGACTTGCACGCATTGTAATTTGAGGATACAGACACTGTACAAACACAGACATTGCAATTACCAATAAAGGATGGAACAGCACGCTAGAAGGCAGGACGAACACTATATCTCATTTTTCCCGCACACTTAGTTTCGTAATACAACGTATCGAAACCTTAATATCTGACACCATTTTGTCACATATTTTACACGATGTGGAAGATTGCAATGTACTTTACTGGCAGTAAGACCCCTCCTTTATATGCTCATATATGTTCACTAGAGTACATAGTGGAAATGAGGTAACAGGGTATTTGGTTGACCTGAAATTAAACGGTTACTTATTGCTACGAATCAAAATTACACAAGACAGTTAAAAGAAGGAAGTAATGGAATGAGACGCTAGCAAACAAAGATTATGCTACAGTAAGGGAACACATGAACTTCTTGAATTTGATGATCTACATCTACATCTACATCTACATCCATACTCCGCAAGCCAGCTGACGGTGTGTGGCGGAGGGTACCTTGAGTACCTCTATCGGTTCTCCCTTCTATTCCATTCTCGTATTGTTCGTGGAAAGAAGGATTGTCGGTATGCCTCTGTGTGGGCTCTAATCTCTCTGATTTTATCCTCATGGTCTCTTCGCGAGATATACGTAGGAGGGAGCAATATACTGCTTGACTCTTCGGTGAAGGTATGTTCTCGAAACTTTGACAAAAGCCCGTACCGAGCTACTGAGCGTCTCCCCTGCAGAGTCTTCCACTGGAGTTTATCTATCATCTCCGTAACGCTTTCGCGATTACTAAATGATCCTGTAACGAAGCGCGCTGCTCTCCGTTGGATCTTCTCTATATCTTCTATCAACCCTATCTGGTACGGATCCCACACTGCTGAGCAGTATTCAAGCAGTGGGCGAACAAGCGTACTGTAACCTACTTCCTTTGTTTTCGGATTACATTTCCTTAGGATTCTTCCAATGAATCTCAGTCTGGCATCTGCTTTACCGACGATCAACATTATATGATCATTCCATTTTAAATCACTCCTAATGCGTACTCCCAGATAATTTATGGTATTAACTGCTTCCAGTTGCTGACCTGCTATTTTGTAGCTAAATGATAAAGGATCTATCTTTCTGTGTATTCACAGCACATTACACTTGTGCCTGTAACTGTAATTCTGGAATACAGTACTGTGTGGAAGCTAAAGGGGCGCTGTAAGAAAACAGCCCAAATACCAAACTAGAAGCAACTGAAAAGACGTGATAGAAACGAATAGTAAACATGACTCCAAATGTGTTACGAAGAGGTATTAGAAGGAAAAGATATAAAGGATTCATGAAAAAAGTTGAAAAAAAGGAAGAGGACGTCAAAAATGCTACTGAGGAATCAAGTGAATGTAAAACTGGACTGAAATGATGAGTCAAGAATTGTAGAACTAGATAAAGACTGAAACATGTAAAGAAAATTATAAATTTACATCCATTAGAAATGGTTTGTGGAAGTCTGACACTGTGAAAACAGTGAGTGTGTTTACAGATAACTTTTCTGCTACCAGTCACAATTTTCTTTTATTTATATTATCATCACCGTTTCGGGAAATTATTTCCATTGCAGTTGCCAATGACAAAACTGTTTCCTCAGTTGACACGGTACTACACAAAGTGAAGAAAGACGCAGGAACAAACTACATCACAGAAGAAAAAGACAAAAAGAAATGTATGTCTAGCATCTCATACACTGGCAATATATCACAGAAACTGGCAAACATAATCAAAAACTCATAGCAAAAAAGAGCTGTTTTGCATCTAATACAAATAGACTAATACATAACAAAGTGTAATCATATCCCACACTCAGGCTCTGGAACACACAATGTAACATTCAGGAATGATCCATGTTCTTTCTAGGATAAACAAGCCGATCCTTCCACACCAGGTATACAGAGCACATTACAGCCTATACACACAACAGACACACAATATCAACAACAGCCACATGCGTACACAATACAAGACACCCATACGGAAATGTAGAGCTAAATGTCAGAGTACTCCACCAACTATATAAAAGGCATAAAGTAGTTCTATTAGAAAAAATTTTGCAAAAAGTATTTACATAAAACATTAAACTGAAAACTTTGAATTGAATCAGTGAATTTATTCAGCTGTCTCGACAGTATACTTAAATGAAAATAGTTACACACAGGAATAAACTGTATTGTAAATAGGTACAAGGAAATTACAATCCAGTTTGTCAAGAAAAATACCCTCTGCACAGAAGTTTATAATACCCTCAGTACAGGCGTTTATAGTACTTTGTGGAATAGCTATAGGATTAACTCTGTTGACTACACCTAAAAACGTCTTTGTAACTGTTTAGTTAAGTAAATACGTTTTTGTGTCTGTTTAGTAAGTGTGAGACTCTACTTAAATAGACCACAAGAAAATTGTAAACACTAGCTCCTTCCAAATTTCACCGCTAACTACATATAAAGATAAAAGTAAAATAAAAGCTGCCCATTTTAATATATTGCACTAAACACAACACGTATTAAAAACATTACCAAAAGATGGCACAGTACAAAGAGATACCCCCACTTGAGAGAGTGACTCATTTCGCGAAAAGCGTCGTGTAAAACATAAATAATAGAAAAGCGTGCCTGATAGCAGAAAAGTTATTTGTAAACAAACCTATCATATTATTCAAATGTGTTGCTGATTGAAGATGCATGCAAAGATTAGATTTGCACAAAGTAGGAGAAATAGAGGACTGGATGAAACCCACCGACATACCTCCTAGAAAAGAAGAAAAACAAACAATGAAACGCAACCACGTCCTGACTAACTATACAAGCAGTACCCTTGCTTTATTTGCAAAAATGGCTGTATCAAACTAAAATAATAGCTGTATTTCCTAACTATAAGGCAACTGATGTGCATAGTCTTTAACTAAACCATTACACTTTTATCCTCCATGTAGGGCGACAATGATGAGCGCCCATCCCTACCCTCATGGATGTTGGCGGTCTACCACTAATTACACTACTGTCACAAACTTCTGTAATAATTTCGCAACTACTGAATGGTGTTACACGGCATGCCTGTTGAGTCATTACAACCATCATGCGCTGTTCTCAGTGAATTCCTAGGCCATTACTTACATTGGCAGTAACTATCGGTCTCTTAATGCAGCCACAAAGAGCACTATGTTGAAGTCTGTGTCCAGAGTGAACTGGAACTTTCTGAGTATTTTTTTTTGTATAGTGTCCGTGTTCTCCGATGCCTCGTTACAGAGTAACTGCTCTCACTTTGATTTTATGACTCCATTTATTTATCGGTATTGCACTGAAAATAGCTGCACAAGAGAACAAACGTCGATAATAAGTCCTGTACATGTTTCGAAAAATCTTGTTGCATATACAAACGGTATTTACTGTTGGCAATAGCAATAATCTTCGCTCCCAGGCTTGCATCCAGCTCGGTTCTGTCTTCGATTTGTTTCCCCGTAGTTTTGTACGTACATTAACAGTGATAAAAAGCAGTACCCAAATGTTTACAGATGAGGAGATGGCCGATATGCGCCTCGTGTGTGTGTGTGTTCGCTGAGTACAAAGGAAGAGCCCACAATGACGCCGTGATGTGCTGTTCCTACAGCGACGATAACCACATCGTATTACATTCGTACCTGCAGCCTTTGCATCCCTTCACCAGTAAATCTAACCATACTGCTGTGTGTCACAGTTCAAAGTATAACTAACAGTGCCAGAAATAGAGGCAAGTGATCGAAAAGAGCGCTGCTGCATGGAAGTTTGATAGTGAAGAGTAAACCATGCATTACTGTCGTCAGTGTGCGTAAAACGAGTGAATGGAATCAATTTGCTTCCAGTCAACATCCAAAGTGCATTAGCGACTCTGCAACGATATACCAGAACACGTGTGTCGTATCCCAAGTACTCAGAAAATATCCCTGAACAATCTTCGAAAAATTTCCGTTGGAGATCGAGATCACGTCGTGTGTCAATGGCTTTGGTTGTAATGTTTTGGTTGCAAGCTGACGTTCGCAATGAAAGCATTGCGGTGCCATTGCCACAAGCAGTCATGCGGGTGAGAGATCAAACGTTTCGTCCTTCTAAATACAGTTGACGCTGTAGTGGACAGCTGTTAATGTTGCTTCTTTGGGGTTTTTAATACGTTCTGAGGCTGCAAATGCTCGCAGCCCACCCTAGTGAATACTTCTTACTGATGCTATGTCCTGCGTGCATTTGCATCCTAAGGACTCATCGAAAACTCCAAAGAAGTGGCAGAGGACAACTGCACCATAGGGATGCAGCCAGTTTAAAAGCACGATTGAAAGACCACAAACTTTCTTCAGAGTACAACACGAGAATATTCTCACCAGTGCTGCCTCATAATTTCATATATTAGTCATGTTGGTTTGTGTTGGTTATTGAAAGTAGATACGATGAATGTAAGGTTAAATGAGAAACTCCGTCATTAACACTTTTGTATCACGCGACTGTCGCCAGGGTATCACGTTGCTACAGAAGAAATTTGAGTTTTATGAGAAGTGAGTTTCTGTGAACCATGTTACCTCTACCAGCATATAACTTCGTATAGAAGTTGTCTGTTACATTTTTCATTTCCATTCACTATGGATATTTCTACAAAAATTCTGGGAAACATTAGCCCTCTCAGAGACATGTTAGAGAATTTCTACATTATCATTAGCAAACATTGACCATGTGAATACGGTGCTCCACAATTCCTTTTACACGTTTCTAGAGGTTGTAAATAGAGTATGATGAGAAACCCATGTCCGGAAACGTACTGTGTGAATATAAGTTTGATAATCGTATTACTTTCGAATCTCCCGAGTCGTGATACACACAGAAACTGAGAGCAGCGCGCCGTCGTCTTCCTCTGTTGAATTTATGACATCATATACTCGATGTGATCAAAAGTATTCGGACACCTGGCTGAAAATGACTTGCAAGTTCAAAGCGCCCTCCATCAACAATGCTGGAATTCAACATGGTTTTGGCCCACCCTTAGCCTTGATGGAATCTTCCACTTTCACAGGCATACGTTCGTGCTGAAAGGTTCCTTGGGAAATGGCAGCCCATTATTCACGGAGTGCTACATTGAGAAGAGATATCGATGTCGGTCGGTCCAATGTTCACGTTCCTTATACAAAGCGAGGCGTCGTTTGGCATTTACCAGCGTGACGTGTGACTTATGAACAGCCGCCCAACCATGAAATCCAATTTTTCTCACCTCCCACTTAACTGTCATAGTACTTGCAGTGGCTCCTGACTCAGGTTGGAATTGCTGTTGGATGGTCTAGATAGATGTCTGCCTATTACACATTACGACCCTCTTCTGTAGGCTGTATCTGAAAGTCAACAGACAAGTTCGACCTGTACGCTTTTGTGCCGTACGCATCACTTCACGTTTCCGCATCACTATCACATCGGAAAAAGGTGCCCTAAGGATGTTTATGAGTGTGGAAATCTCGAGTATAGACGTGTGACAAAAGTGACACCCAGTCACCTTACCACGTTCGAGGTCCGTGAGTTCCGCGGAGCGCCCCATTCTGGTCTCTCACGATGTCTAATGACTACTGAGGCCTCTGATATGGAGAACCTGGAAGTAGGTGGCAGCGCAATGCACCTAATATGAAAAACGTATATTTTTAGGGGTGTCTGGGTAGTTTTGATCACATATTGTACCATTTTCGTGCGACCACAACAACGGCTGCCAGAAACTGGTACGTTCACAGCGGGAAGGTTTGGCTATAATTCTCCATGGGTGCGCTGCACTCCCGATTTTGGGAAGAAAAAAAAAGGTCCTTCGACATCTAGAAGAGAATCCGACGACGACTAGTAGAAACTTTGCTCATGCTGTGACTATGGGCTCTTGCAGAGCATACTGTCAGAGTTGATTGTCTCTGTTGTGAACGTACCGTCAGATGAAAGATATGAAAGTAAGCCTATCTTCTGAATTGCTTTACATCAAAACCGGAAATTTCCGGAAATGATTTCCTTATGACAACTTTATCTACTAAGTAACCTCTAATCCCCCAGAAACCTGTAGCAGTAACTGTGAAATCTGCTGTATATGCATCCAATCCACTTGTAGCTAATGAAAACATTGTTCTGAAAAAGAAATTGACAGTATGTTTCATTTAACATTGCAGTACCATCTTTCTTTCGTTTACTTTCTTACGAGCATAACTTAATTTTAATTTCAGCTTAGTGACAGACCACCATACAAAGGAAAGTGATTTTATCCACGATAAATCTACATGGTGAATTCATAGTCTGTTGTGACAGAAGATGCGGCACCTGTGTGCCATATTTTAATTGTGTTCTTTTTTTTTATTCAACTTTTCAAATAAGCAAGAACGATATGGCCCAATAGCGTGACAACATTATATCGCAGATCACCGTGATAATAATAGCTACTTATATGGAATTGTAGAACATTAAATCATGTTGCTCAAAGTGTAATAACTTTCCAGATTTTGATCCAAAATACTAAACCTGAAACGTAAGTTACTTCCACGGCCCAAAATAACTGGAGTCAGCTTATAAAGATAGCGTACACACATACTCGCGGTGTTATGGTGAAGTACAATGCTGCCGCAATGGTATCGTTCGTATTTTCTTGCAGCATAAAAACATGTTATGGCACTTCTCTATGATATTAAACCCATAATATCAAGGCATTTTCTATAACGATGTCCATCTGAAAAAGATAAAAATAAGTTCTTTAACTGTTTCTGAATGCTGAGTTACATTAGCAACATACCTTTTAAAGACGTACTCATGTGTAAGTATGGTCCTAAAAATGTCTCATATCACACTTAGCAATTTCAAGTAACTTTAAATAACATGTACTATCGATTTTATGACGAACACCAAAAAATTTATATAAACAAATTTGGTTATTGTTCCTCACTTTTACTTTCAATATCCTTTCTAAAAGGCCTGTTAATGTGTAATAAGTGTGGCCCTGAACCTGAAAATATTGAATACTACATACACTACGGAACGTGACTTCTAATACTGAGATTTAAATTTTTGGGTGAAGTTGAACTGAAAAATTTAAAACATATATGGAATCTGGTAGAATAATGCATAAAAAATATGTTTCTTCTAAACCTTAAAAAATAATTTTACGTACTATAACATCTTCAAAAGGTGAGTAGAAAGCTACCGCTACACCCCCCCCCCCCCCCCCCCCTCTTTTTGGTATTGTGAGTGTTAATGCGATATCCTTTATTTGCTGCCATAAAACGTGTTGAATGATATTTTTAACCGCTCGATACCTTGATGCATGTTTTTATCATTAGTTTGAATACATATAAACTAAATGAAACGCGTGTCGTAAACTGTAAGTTAAAATTTCATCTACTGCTATATATTTATGTAACCAATCGAAAATGCAATGCTATTAGTGTAACTTGCACAACAATTGCAGCGCTAATGCCCTTACGGTTAATACCACTGCAATACATCCTCAAGGTTATGCGACAGTCCTCTGGGTGTGTACAGCAGACATAAACGTCCTGCATATTAAAATGTCGAACGGGATCACTATTTTTCATTTGCATTTTTGTGTCACTAATCTTTCGCTGATGCTGTTCTCCATCTTTTCCTATCTTATACTAACTTTTCAATATATGCTACTGCATCTATAACACTCAATAATTAGTTTCATTTATTCTATTCGTTTATCTGTTCCTACTACGAGCGTATTTTTCCTCTGCAGCTCCTTCCAGCCAATGGATGTTCCAGCAGATGAGCCACTAATCCAGTCCTTCTTCTGGTATGAAACTCCCACCGATTTCATTCCTCAGCTCCTTTAGTATTTCACAGATTATCTGTCCATTAAATGTTTACGGCTGTTAAATGACGTATTATAAATGCTTTCAGTTTTCTTCTCCGGATATCCGATTGTTCACGTTCGATTCCACGCTCCAGAAATATACCTCCAGGAATCTCTTTTCATTTTAATATCAGTATGTGAAGTGAGCAGAAGTCTTTCATTTTAGAAATCATTCTTAGCCAGTCTCAGTTTACTTCTGATTATTCCTCGCTTCGTCTGTTCTGTGGAATCTTGCCTTCTGCACACGAGAATTGTGCAAAAGTACAAAGGTTAAATTATCAGTAGCCCTGAAGTCGTTCTTGAAACTTACTGCTTCTGTCTCCATCTGCAATAATCTTAATACTTTAGATACCAAAAGGTAACAGGAATCACAGGCTGTATTAAACTTCACGTCCCCCTATACTTTGTTAGGTCGGGCATTTCAAATCTCGGACGATGGCAACAGGACCATGATTAATTAAGACCTGCAATTCCCAACCCAACCACCAGGATGAGGAAAGTTGTACTTCATTCTTTTTATTTTTAGTTATCAAATATTGTGGAGGTATTGGATGTCATTATGGAGATAGTTTTCAGAACAAAAATAATGTCTCAAAACGAATCATTAAACTAACAATCTCATATTTTATTTGATTTACATTGTGCAGAAAAGGAAGCAGGTAGTGATTAGAGACACCGAAATTAGAGATACCGAATCCAGGAAATATTACCAGACAATCAAACCTCTGCATACGTCCTACATTAAATACTTCCTTGTCTTGCGGATCCTAATCAGCATCTGTCCCCATAGTTTTCTCATATTCTATTCTCACCGATATTTTATCAGACTCTCAGTAACGGAAGTTTGCGCCAATGGCACCTCAATTCATTTTGGTAGTAACTCTCCATTTCAGAACAATTTCTTCTTATGACTCATCTATAGCGTCATAAATCATATAGGTTTCAAGTTTGTTCATCTCTGAATCTGCCGTGATTCTGCATCTCTTCCACTCAATGCTGTCCTTTTAGTAACTTGGTTAATTTCATGTCAACAGTTTTATAATCCGCACCGGAGGCTGTTCGCAGTATTTCAAAGGTTCCTCTGAATATCGAGACCTCTATCCTGACTAGACCGTCCGTGAAAGCAGTTCACTCATTAGTAATTCTCTCACGCGGAGGAAGTATTTGCAACTTGAGCGCAATGTCGAAGATTACAGTTTTTGTTGATTAACTTGGGGCACCGGTTAGAGGGAATGGATAATGACTATGCTCGCTAGAACTCGCAATCGGCAAGATGGCGACGGCGATATTATTGTTCCCTTTGTACGACGTCCGCCCGGGGCGAAATTACTGCTAGTCACGGAAGCGTTCAGGCCAAGTTACGCGCGGGTGTCGGATCACGCGGCGGGTATAAATTAGCACTTGCCTCTAGAGGCACTCTGTTCAAACAGCGGCAGCTGCCGCATGCTGCTGCGCAGTTTAACTCGGTCGCGGGAAAGTTTTTCGGGTTGCAGGAATAGCTTCAGCCTCTATTCGTGTTACTCGTTATTTGCTGACGTGCCCTGGCCATGTCTTCAAGCCTTCTGCAAGAATATCGCACGACCTACTTTTGTGTGGTGCATTTCTACTACTTGATACAGTTTTGTTTCAACTGAGGATATAGAAAAGTTTTGTAGCAGCAAATTTTATTGGTATAATTCTTTTAGAGCTGAAAATAGAAGTAACAAAATTCAGAATGCTACGATCGCTTTAGTAGAGCATTTATCCAAATTACCGTTTCCGGCAAACTACGTTGCCATCTTCAGGCTTTGAAAGAATGTCCCCCAAGTTTAAAATAATTTGTGTACGTAATAAGTAGCCATTCCAAGAACAAGAATGGCATAGTACAGCGGCAGGACAGAAGGTAAACAATCGGCTTTTAAACGAGCACGAGCATATACAGTATATTCGGTACCCTGTGCACAATATTTTATACAATGGGCATTTTTCCTTTTACATGCTGATACACTATGCCATGCATGTTCTTGGACTGTCTGTTTATTACGTGACACAAATTAGTGTGCACATGAACGAGATTATTTGAAGTGTAGTGCATAATAGCCTAAGGTAGCAACATTAGCGAAACGGGTAAACTGAATAAATCACTTTACTATAGCGATCATGGCATTTTGAAGTTCGTTACTTCTGTTTTCATATCAGTCTAGATCGATCCCAAACTGGTTAAAATGGCTCTGAGCACTAAGGGACTTAAGATCTGAGGTCATCAGTCCCCTAGACTTAGAATTACTTAAACCTAACTAACGTAAGGACATCATACACATCCATGACCGAGGCAGGATTCGAACCTGCGACCGTAGCAGCAGCGCGGTTCCGGACTGAAGCGCCTGGAACCACTCGGCCACAACGGCCGGCAGATCGACCACAAAGTGGCATAAAGTCAAGCATATACGATGTGTTAGTACTGTTTTACGGATTCGTGAGAAATAGGTATATGGTTGTTAGGATTTAAATTAAGCACTTAATTTACAACCCTATAAACGTAAAGATATGTCTACGACTGTTAAGGAACGAACGGCTTTGTCAATGGTCAAGCTCCCTTGAGTTAGAGAACACAAGGCAGCTACATTTGGTGGTTACAACACTGTTACCGAGAAGTAATCTGAAGGTTCTTCGATTTTTGTTAGACCTACTTCTCTCAAGCTATCGATAATTTTGATGTATCCTGTTCATCTGACACCGAAAAATATTACCGGTCTCATTTGTCTTCTTGATTTGCCGAACATAGGACACTAAGCAGGTGCGGACTCAGCTGTGGATCAGTCGCTCGGTCGTTCAGTCTGGTCGTTCAGTCAGCCAAGCAGTCAATAGCGTTCAATCGCTCATTTTGTTTCTGGCTTAGTGGTGATTCTCAGACTTGTTCGCCAAACCCGTTGCATACACACATTACTTCTACTGTTTTCCAGTGGCTTGTACCACAATCCTCGCTTCCCGGGTAACGGAAACGTCAGAAGTCGACATTTGCGTGAAGGCTCTAACAGTTATCTAGGTAAATGGATGAGCACACGGTCTCGCTTCCGCTGATTGACGTTCCGCTTTAGTGGCGGCCAGTTTATTTTCACAACGATTCAGTAATTACCAATTTGTTAAGACATGCTCTAAAACAGCCATTTGTTGATCACATGATTAGGTGTTCAGAAGGAACATGTACCTTTTTCAGGCTACTGATGTTTGTGATTCGGTTTCTACACTGTATCCATCATCATCGCCGTAATTACCTATATACGAAGTACTACAAGCTAGCCCTCCTCTGTGCCTTACCATGCATCATCAGTTGTGCGAATTAGTGATTCTCCTGTATATTTTCTGATGGATTTTCTTCACCGTCCGTTAGATAGGTATGGCATTTCTTATCTCGTGCTATCCAGGAAAGACCTATTGTGTTCCTTGTGCATCCATGACACCTCAAATTAATTTTCATCGGCCATTTATCTCCAGGCATGATCAGTTTGCTTGTTTTCCCGGTTCTTCTACTAAATACTAACATTCATCTACTCTCCCCTCCCTCCCCTCCCCCCTCCCCGCCACCCTCGCCAAGCAACACAGTTTTAACAGTTTTCGTGGTAATAGTTTCTCCTTGCCATAGGTCATTACTTTTCAGGGGCGTAGAAATCTTACAGCTTATTTCTATGTTGAGTTCGGTTAAAACATTCCAGGTGATTTATTTCAACTATTTATTTTTTGCCCTACCCAGCTGGTTCTATGTCTGTACTAAATATTTCCCTAGTCACAACAAATATATTTGAAATGAAATCATTTCGATATCTAGGGAAATAGAACAATGTAACTGCCAATTTTCTTCTGTTATAGATTAATAAATGTCTGTCTCTAACGGAAAAAATAACGTTAGAAATAGAAATCATCAATTACACGCTCTCTTTGAATGGGCAGTGTTTGCAACCTGGTGCTATCCAACTCCTAACGTAATCACACCTGTTGAAAAATGTTCCAGATGTACTATTTTAAGTGCAATGCTATTCATCGTCATTCTGACTTTGTGTTTCACTCATGTGAGAGATTAACCGTGGCTTTTCTGAGATATTTTGTATAAAATTCTCAATGGTCAGCAAGCATGTAAACATTTTCTACGCAATACTTAGCAATGGCCTACATTCAGTATTCACATTTAAATTAATGAACATAACAGACGATGCACTTAATTAGGAAGCTTGTTACGCCGGACAACAAACATGCATTAATTGTCTTTTAATTAAAACTGATTGATTCGTAGTCTGAATTTATGCAACATGGTACTAGTATACAGGGTGGTCCATTGATCGTAACCGGGCCAAACATCTAACGAAATAAGCGTCAAACGAAAAAAACTATAAAGAACGAAACTTGTCTAGCTTGAGGGGGAAAACCAGATGGCGCTTTGGTTGGCCCGCTAGATGGATCAACTGCATTTTTAAAAAAAATAGGAACCCCCATTTTTTATTACATATTCGTGTAGTACGTAAAGAAATATGAACGTTTTATTTGGACCACTTTTTTCGCTTTGTGATAGATGACGCTGTAATAGTCACAAACATATGGCTCACAATTTTAGATGAACAGTTGGTAACAGGTAGATTTTTTAAAATTAAAATACAGAACGAAGGTACGTTTGAACATTTTATTTCGGTTGTTCCAATGTGAACTTTTCATTTCTGAGAACGCATGCTGTTACAGCGTGATTACCTGTAAATACCACATTAATGCAATAAATGCTCAAAATGATGTCCGTCAACCTCAGTCCATTTGGCAATACGTGTAACGACATTCCTCTCAACAGTGAGTAGTCCGCCTTCCGTAATGTTCGCACATGCATTGGCAATGCACTGACGCATGTTGTCTGGCGTTGTCGGTGGATCACGATGGCAATTCCCTCAACTTTCCCCACAGAAAAAAATCCGGGGACGTCAGATCCGGTGAACGTGCGGGCCATGGTATGGTTTTTTGATGACCAATCCATCTGTCATGAAACATGCTATTCAATACCGCTTCAACCGCACGCGAGCTATGTGCCGGACATCCATCAAGTTGGAAGTACATCGCCATTCTGTCATACAGTGAAACATCTTGTAGTAACTTTGGTAGAACGTTAAGTAGGAAATCAGCATACATTGCACCATTTAGATTGCCATCGATAAAATGGGGGCCAATTATCCCTCCTCCCATAATGCCTCACCATACATTAACCCGCGAAGGTCGCTGATGTTGCACTTGTCGCAGCCATCGTGGATTTTCCGTTGTCCAATGGTGCATACTATGCCGGTTTACGTCACCGTTTTTGGTGAATGACGCTTCGTCGCTAAATAGAATCTGTTGTGCATTTTGATCACAATAGCCATACATCGACACGATTTTGACCTTTTCCGCAATTGGTAAACGGTCCATTTTAGGACGGGTAATGTATCACGAGGCAAATACCGTCCGCGCTGGCGGAATGTTACGTGATACCACGTACTTATAGTTTTTGACTATTACAGCACCATCTATCACAAAGCGAGAAATGTGGTCCAACTAAAACATTCATATGTCTTTACGTATTACACGAATATGTAATAAAAATGAGGGTTCCTATTTAAAAATCGCAGTTGATATCCGTTTGACCTATGGCAGCGCCATCTAGCAGGACAACTATAGCGCCATCTGATTTCCCCCTTCAAGTTAGACGAGTTTCGTTTTTTGTAGTTTTTTCGTTTGATGCTTATTTCGTGAGACATTTGGCCCGGTCACTATCAATAGACCACCCTGTATAAGCAAACTGAGTCTGTACAACAGGTGCATATTCCAACCGACCCTTTGGTTACAATTTATGTCTACCACCTCTTATTTTTCTATAATCTTCCATTAATTCAATAGTGAGGCCAACGTTCTTTTTACAGTCACTATGTTTCCATGAGAAAATGCAATCTTAACATTTCGCTTGAAGATATTGCAAAGTGGTTACTGTTGTTATGTAAACCTATATGACTGCACAATGCTTGCAGCGTCGGTGGTACTTAGAGTACAGGAAAGCAAGATCCCACCTGTCGAGTCTAGTCTCATGGAAGGCTGGACTGTTTACCACACATGAATAGTTGTACTTAGTCCGGAATGATTAACTTGAGACATAATTCCTTATGCTTCTCTCTTTAATTTGGTGGACAAAAGGAATAATAGCATGCAACGGTAACGTTATGAGCCAGTACATCCGCGTAGCGACGAATTTCATTCAGGCCTCTGTAAGTCCGTCTTTATACAGATGGTTGCAGAATCTTGGTGTTCAATACAGAATGTCGAATCCAAACATCCTTCAGCCGTCTTTAATTTCCAATTGCTATTTTAATCGAGCAACCAAGTTTGGCACTTCATGACGCACCTCTAGACCTCCTGAGCGACTTGTTGGAAGGTACCCATCACTGATCCAGTCAAAACAGGAACCAGCATTCAATAAATGATTGGTATGCGTGGATTTTTGACACAGCGAACCCTTCGATCACCACATTATCATCCTTTATAACTACAGAAATTGAGTACATTTTGTTATTCAGCTCTGAGCACCATAACGAAGTGTTCAGGTTTGTTGTAAAGGAATTATTACTAACAATAATTATAGCGAAAGGGTATGAAAATAATAACCGTGATTCAACTAATTAAATCTTTCAAATGGCTCTGAGCACTATGAGACTTAACATCTATGGTCATCAGTCCCATAGAGCTTAGAACTACTTAAACTTAACTAACCTAAAGACAGCACACAACACCCAGTGATCACGAGGCAGAGAAAATCCTTGACCCCATCAACTAATTAATTAACGGTTTATTAATAACAATGTTGATGGCAACTTATTTTGTTGAACTTGTTGTTAGATTTTTTTACTAACGCGTTCTATTTACAATCATTTTGTTGGTTTATTTACAAAGCCGACTGGTTCTGATGCACACCACTTTGCATACATACTTTTCACTATTTTTTAAATCCTTTTATTGGTTTATTTACAAACATATTCTTTTCTGGCGAACAATAATTTGCAATGATAATTTTCTGCAAAAAATTTAATGCCTTTTTTGTATATTTACAAAACTATTTTTATGAATATTAATTTAAAAAAATATGTATTTTTCTGATGACAAATAGAGGAGAAGTCGTAAATCAGGAGAAATATGGAGAGGAACGTATGCTGCTAAGGGCTACAAGTGACGGACAGTTGTTAATTTTGCTCTTGTCGATGTATTATGTACATAAAGCAAAAGAAAAGAATCATCATTCAACCGACAAACCCCACGATCACGACATGTTGTTCGCACACAGGTGCATCACCTGACAAACCAATGAGCGGATTTGTATCTGCCAGCTTTTGAAAGATGCGAAAAAGTATAAATCCCGTGGCAATATGTGTTGAATTGTATCAGAGTTTGTGACAGTGTTGTCGGCGGTGACAGTGTGTACAGTCTCACGTCAGGATATGTTTGTCCTGTAAACGGAAAGAGCTGTCATTGACGGAAGGAAAGCCGCGGCGCGCATGACGTGTTTACAACAGGACTGAGCTGTTCGCTATAGCCGATACTCGCCGCGCCGACAGCTGCTAACAGACGCGTCGCAGTGTTGCTATCATGGCAAGTTTCTCACACGAGGAACACGCTGACACCTATCTCAGCTATGGGCTCGCCAAAGGAAGGGCTGATATTGCAAGAGAACCACATCACGGAGTGTTTCCCGATTGGCACTTTCCATACGCAAAAACATTTTAGTCTCGGGATAGGCGCTTGAGGGAGTATGGTGCAAGGGTAGCACCTCCAATATTGAATGCCAGGGGCCGACCGTTGACGTACAATGCGGATTACGGAGAGAATTTGTTACAGATTGTTGCGGAGGACGGAAGAATAAGCACCAGGTCCCTCGCCACCACGGACGGAATGTCACAGTCTAGTGTTAAGCGAGTACTGCACAAAAGCCGTTACCACAACTTTTGAAGAAGGTACAAGCGTTGTCACCGGGAGACTACCTGCAGAGGCAGTGGTACGAGGCCGGCCGTTGTGGCCGTGCGGTTCTAGGCGCGTCAGTCTGGGTCCGCGTGACTGCTACGGTCGCAGGTTCGAATCCTGCCTCGGGCATGGATGTGTGTCATGTCCTTAGGTTAGTTAGGTTTAAGTAGTTCTAAGCTCTAGGGGACTGATGACCTCAGATGTTAAGTCCCATAGTGCTCTGAGCCATTTGAACTATTTGAAAGGCTGTGTCTAAGGCATGTCTCCGCAACATCCTTTCTTCCAGTAGTACTACTCCTGCAAGTTTCTCAGGAGAACTCCTGTAAAGTTTGAAAGGTAGGAGACGTGGTACTGGCAGAAGTAAAATTGTGAGGACGGGTAGCTCAGTTGGTAGAGCACTTGGCCGCGAAAGGCAAAGGTCTCGAGTTCGAGTCTCGGTCTGGCACACATTATTAATCTGCCAGGAAGTTTCAAAATCAGCGCACTCTGCGCTGCGGATTGAAAATTTCATTCTGGAATTGAGGATGTGTTAATCAGTCTGGCTTTATAAAAGGTAAAGGCACCAAACAGGTAATTCTGACGTTGTGACAGACGAAAGAAAAATCAAGTCACGTTCACAGGATTTGTGGACCTGGAAAAAGCGTTCGATAATGTAAAATACTTCAAGATGGTGGAAATAAAAGAAAAATACACTCCTGGATATTGAAATAAGAACACCGTGAATTCATTGTCCCAGGAAGGGGAAACTTTATTGACACATTCCTGGGGTCAGATACATCACATGATCACACTGACAGAACCACAGGCACATAGACACAGGCAACAGAGCATGCACCATGTCGGCACTAGTACAGTGTATATCCACCTTTCGCAGCAATGCAGGCTGCTATTCTCCCATGGAGACGATCGTAGAGATGCTGGATGTAGTCCTGTGGAACGGCTTGCCATGCCATTTCCACCTGGCGCCTCAGTTGGACCAGCGTTCGTGCTGGACGTGCAGACCGCGTGAGACGACGCTTCATCCAGTCCCAAACAAGCTCAATGGGGGACAGATCCGGAGATCTTGCTGGCCAGGGTAGTTGACTTACACCTTCTAGAGCACGTTGGGTGGCACGGGATACATGCGGACGTGCATTGTCCTGTTGGAACAACAAGTTCCCTTGCCGGTCTAGGAATGGTAGAACGATGGGTTCGATGACGGTTTGGATGTACCGTGCACTATTCAGTGTCCCCTCGACGATCACCAGTGGTGTACGGCCAGTGTAGGAGATCGCTCCCCACACCATGATGCCGGGTGTTGGCCCTGTGTGCCTCGGTCGTATGCAGTCCTGATTGTGGCGCTCACCTGCACGGCGCCAAACACCCATACGACCATCACTGGCACCAAGGCAGAAGCGACTCTCATCGCTGAAGACGACACGTCTCCATTCGTCCCTCCATTCACGCCTGTCGCGACACCACTGGAGGCGGGCTGCACGATGTTGGGGCGTGAGCGGAAGACGGCCTAACGGTGTGCGGGACCGTAGCCCAGCTTCATGGAGACGGTTGCGAATGGTCCTCGCCGATACCCCAGGAGCAACAGTGTCCCTAATTTGCTGGGAAGTGGCGGTGCGGTCCCCTACGGCACTGCGTAGGATCCTACGGTCTTGGCGTGCATCCGTGCGTCGCTGCGGTCTGGTCCCAGGTCGACGGGCACGTGCACCTTCCGCCGACCACTGGCAACAACATCGATGTACTGTGGAGACCTCACGCCCAACGTGTTGAGCAATTCGGCGGTACGTCCACCCGGCCTCCCGCATGCCCACTATACGCCCTCGCTCAAAGTCCGTCAACTGCACATACGGTTCACGTCCACGCTGTCGCGGCATGCTACCAGTGTTAAAGACTGCGATGGAGCTCCGTATGCCACGGTAAACTGGCTGACACTGACGGCGGCGGTGCACAAATGCTGCGCAGCTAGCGCCATTCGACGGCCAACACCGCGGTTCCTGGTGTGTCCGCTGTGCCGTGCGTGTGATCATTGCTTGTACAGCCCTCTCGCAGTGTCCGGAGCAAGTATGGTGGGTCTGACACACCGGTGTCAATGTGTTCTTTTTTCCATTTCCAGGAGTGTAGATAGGGAGGGACGTGAGATATACAATATATACGAGAGGCAAGAGGGAATAACAAGAGTAGACGACCAAGATGCTAGGATTAAAAATGGTGTAAGACAGATATGTAGTCTTTATCCCCTACTCTTCAATGAGTACCTTGAAGAAGCAGTGATGGTAATAAAAGAAAGGCTCAGAACTAAAATTCAACGAGGAAAGATACCAATCATACGATTCCCTTATGACATTGCTATCCTGAGTGAAAGTGAAGCGCCGCGCGGGCCAGCCGCGTGGTCTTAGGCGTCTTGACACGGTCCGCGCTGCTGCCTCCGTCTGAGGTTCGAGTCCTCCCTCGGGCGTGGGTGTGTGTGTTGTCCTTAGCGTTAAGTTGGTTTAAGTTAGGTTAAGTAGTGTCTAAGCTCAGCGACTGATGACCGCAGCAGTTTGGTCCCATAAGGCTTACCCCAAATTTCAATTTCTTTTTTTTATTTTTATTTTTTTCATGTGAAGCACTGGCTACTGGTATCAAACATAGATCTTTATTTGAGGAAGAAATTTCTGAGCATGTATGTCTGGAGCACAACATTGTATGGTAGTGAAACATGTAGTGTGGGGAAACAGGAACAGAAGAAAATCGAAGCATTTGAGATGTGGTGCAACAGACGAATGTTAAAGATTAGGTGGCCTGGTAAGGTAAGGAATGAGGAGGACTGCGCAGAATCTGAGAGGAGAGGAATATGTGGAAAAGACTGACAAGGAGAAGGGACAGGATAATAGGACATCTGTTAAGAGATCGGGGAATGACTTCCATGATACTAGAGCTAGCTGTAGATTCCATAAACTGTAGAGGAAGACAGAGATTGGAATACATACAGCAAATAATTGAGGACGTAATTTGCAAGTGCTGCTCTTGGCACGGGATAGCAATTGTGGCAGGCCACATCAAACCAATCGGAAGATTGATGAAGATAAAAAAGTACAGATGTGTCTAAAGCTTCAGGATTGTACCTGATTGCTTCAGACTCACCACAAGCCTTCACCCAGTAGACAAATCTGTCTGAATCCATGCAAAATAAAGTGGGATCAGTGAAGTTTCGCTTCACAAACTCATGGCGGTTTCGGTACGTGTGGAGCTTGGAGAGGTCCTGAATATACATGCCGCTACAGACAGGCCTTGTGAACTACAGTGAAATCTTAGCCACCTCCACAGCAGCTAGTCCTTGACTGAAGGTGGGGGCCCGCTTGAAACTGGGCTAAGTGAAGCAGCCTTTTCCGCCAAAACAACCTCATCTCGCCCTGGTAAACTAAATGTATTTCGCTTTTTTCTCAACCAATTGACATTGTTTTTCTGAATACTGTATTGTTAATTTATTTATGAGAATCTTTTTTAAAGTCGCATGTCACGATGCTGCTGTGTTCATTGTTTACGTAAATATATGACGTATCAAGGAGATACCGTATGCGATTAACAAGTTACGGCCACAAACAGACATTGCTGAAGGTTTCTGTAGTGCAGTTCTAGGTACTACGCTCTCCGGTTACAGCAGCAAGTCGCTGAGCGTCTGTGTGTGTCATGCTAGTGAGAGTGATATGAAAATTCTGCCTCCAACACACATGCCTCATCAGCATCAGTAGCCACATTTACGCTCTCTTTCCATACTTTGATGTGGTCCGCTACGAATTCCTCTCCTATGCCAATCTTATCATCAAAAAGTAGGCCTCGGAAACTAGATCCTCAATTATTCGCTGGATGAATTCCATTCTCTGTTTTCCTCTACAGTTTTTACCATCTACAGCCCCCTCAAGTACCATGCAAGTTATTTCCTGATGTCTTAATAGATGTCCTATCATCCTGTACCTTCTTTTTCTCAGTGTTTTCCATGGATTCCTTTCCTCGCCGATTCTGCGGAGAACCTCCGCATTCCTTTAATCAGTCCACCTAATTTTCAACATTATTCTGTAACACCACGTCAAAAATGCTCTAATTCTCTTCGGTCCCAGTTTTCTCACAGTCCATGATACATTTGCATTCAATGCTGTGCTCCAAACGTACATTATCAGAAATTTCTTCCTCAAATTACGGACTATGTTTGGTATTACTACATTTTTTTTGGACGGGAATGCCCTGTTTGCCAGCGCTAGTCTGCTTCTCATGTCCTCCTTGCTCCGTCCATGATGGGTTATCCTGCCCTCTAGGTAGCAGAGTCTCTTATCTTCGTCCACTTCGTGAATCCCAAGCCCGATGTTAAGTTTATTGGTATTCTCATTGAGGCTACTTCCTATTACTTTCGCCTTTCTTCGATTTACTCTCAATCTGTATTCATTCCGTTCAACATATCCTGTAGTGCTTCCTCACGTTCACTGATAATAGCAAATTTGTCAGCACTTTCACAGAAGTCTGATGGTAAACCGACAGTCTCATACGTTCTACACTCCGCCGCGAATGATCATATTGTTGCCACATTCCTCACTGAATCTGGACATTCCGAAGGAATTTTATCAATTCCTTCTACCTTATTTGATCTGAACTAGTCCGAGGCTATTTTAAATTCTTGTTCTAATACTGGATCCTTAATGTCTTCTATATCTATTCGGGTTTCGTCTTCTATCACGTCGTTAGACTAGTAATTCCCCTCGTATAGGCCTACAATGTACTCTTTGAATGCATACGCTCTCTCCTTTGCGTTAAATAGTGGAATTCCTATTGCACTCTTAATGTTACCACCCTTTCTTTTATTTTCACAGGTTGTTTTCACTTTCTTGTATGCTGAGACAGACTGTCCGATAATCATTCCCTTTTCGATTTCTTCACATATTCCATGCAACCATTTTGCCTTAGCTTCCCTGCACTTCCTATTTGTTTCGTTCCTAAGAGACTTGTATTTCTGCACTCCTGAAATTCTCTGAACGTTTTTGTGTATACCTCATTTATCGATCAGCTGAAGTATTTCTTCTGTTACCCATAGTTTCCTTGCAGTTTCCATTTTTTTACCTATGATTTTCATTCCAATTTTTGTGAGTGTCCTTTTTTTAGGTTGATTTCACTTTAACTGAACAGCCCACTGTGCTACTCGTATCGTAGTATCTATAGCGTGAGAGAACTTCAAACATGTCTCTTCATTCCTTAATACTTCCAAATCCCACTTCTTGGAGCATTGATTCTTCCTGACCAGTGTCTGGAACATAAGTCTACTTTCGTCATTACTAAACTGTGATATGAGTTTAAACCTGTTCCTGGTACGCCAGTATCTCAGTTAAGAATCTCTGCCTGACTATGAGGTAATCTATCTGAAATCTTTCTGTATCTCCAGACGTTTTGCAAGCATATCTCCTCCTCTTGTGATTATTGTTTAGAGTGTTCGCTGTTACTAGATGAAATTTATTGCAGAACTTAATTAGTCATTCTCCTCTCTCATTCCCACAACCAAGCCCTTTTTGTCCTATAAACTTTTCTGTTACTCCTCCTCCTACAACCGAATTCTAATCCCATATGGCTAACAGGTTTTCACACATAATTACCCGTTCAGTATTCTCATATACAATACTTTCTCAGTCTCTTCATCTTGTGATTGCTACGTTGGCTTGTAAACTTCAACTGTTGAGGTCAGTGTTTGTTTGCTGTCGTCTCTGATGAGAACCAACTTGTCAGTGAATTGTTCACAGCAACTCACTCTTTGCCGTAGCTTCCTATTCATAACGAGCTCTACTCAGGTTACACAATTTTCTGCTTGTACTGATATTATCCTACATTCATCCGACCAGGAGTCATTGCCATCTTTCCATTTCATTTCGCTGCCCCGCACTATATCTAGACTGAGTCATAGCTTTTCCTTTTTCAGATTCTGTAGCTTCCCTACCATGTTCCAACTTCTGTCATTTCACGCCCGACCCACGAAACATTATCCTCAATGTTTTTCTCGTGATCACCTCCCCATTGGCAGTTCCTTCCTGGAAATCTGAATGAGGGCTAGTCTGGAACCTTGTGCCAGAAGAAATCATCATGAAACTTTTCCAATTACGGACTACATATGCAGTGGATACACATCATGTGTCTTCATTGCTGTGTTTTCAATAGCCTTCATCTTCCTCATACCGTTGATCATTGCTGATCCTTTCACCTTTTAGGGGTACTTTCCTATCCCAAGGGTAAGAGAGTGCCGTGAGCCTCAGTCCTGGGGTTCAAAATTTGGACTGATGTTTTGATTAATGGTCAATGATACTACCACTAAACCACCAGTTACTTCTTAGTTGTTTTTGTTTTTGTTAAAGGTTCTTTACTTCCAATTAAATGATATAGTTCGAATCACCAGATGACTTGTACTCCTGTTCACTCATTTGTGAGTTATTCAATTTGGAATATCCGTGCACACACTGCCAAAGTAGTCTGGAAGTCCCATATTCGAAGAAGAGCAACAAGTGAACATGGGTCAACAGATCGCTACTAACACTACATCCTCTTCTTAACACTACATCTCAAGAAAGCCCTGGTGCGGCCTAACAGCAGGCACTTTTCAGCGATTATGCGCCCAGGCGCACACACTGTAGTTTCTCGAAAATGTCTTCAAGCAGGAGTACATCAGAGTTCACGCACATTGACCTGAATCAGGGACGCCAAACTCCTGCCAAACATTCAATGCAAGCTTATACTCTGCATCCACTACGGCAGTGGCTGTTAGTTTATTGGAGACTGAAATTATGTCGGACAGTGTGGTTTCATAGAGTCTCTCCACCGAATCTAAGTATTGTTGTGTAAAGACCCCCTTCTCCGTCACAAGAAGAAACTTTACAGCGGTGTGATATGTGGCTCTGGTGATGTGCATGCCCTTCTGACACATTGTCTCGGCAAGATTTTGATAAGGTGCTTGCTTGAATCGTAGAGAATCGAGGAAGTCGAGCGTTATTTTTTATTTGATTCAGCTGGAGAATGAAATGTAATTTTCAGATATGTGAGAAATGAGACTACCTTACACTATTTCAAGTTGACATCAACTCATGTTCAGCAAGGAAGTGAGCATCACATCCATTTAGATTGCGGAAGCAGATGAGTATGTCTTGCGGCAGCTTCACTGCATATCTTCCCAATTAGACGACAGTGGTCTCTATGTGGATTTCATGCTTTTCTATGCAACGGCAGCCCGCTAATATGGCCTGCTCACGTAAGGTAACATTCTCTTGATAAGCAGTCATGGGAATGTTGTTGCAATAAATCCCATAAATATCCCAAACACGTTTTTTGAGCTATGATATCATCCCTCTCACAGGATTATCCCAGATGTATGAATCGAAGTTGTTTCAGTTTGAGTCATACAACGGTAAAACTTTGTATGCAACCGTATGCAGTTCGTGCCCTTGCTGTTCTGTGAATGTAATATGAGAGGCACTGGATTGACCCTCATCTAGGTCAGAGATTAATTTTTCGACTTCAGTACCAAGTTCGAAATGGTTCAAATGGCTCTGAGCACTATGGGACTTACCTTCTAAGGTCATCAGTCCCTTAGAACTTAGGACTACTTAAACGCAACGAACCCAAGGACACCACACACATCCACACCCGATGCAGATTCGAACCTGCGACCGTAGAGGTCGCGCGGTTCCAGACTGCAGCGCCTAGAACCGCCCGGACACTCCGGCCCGCTCAAAATGGTTCAAATGGCTCTAAGCACTACGGGACTTGAGGTCATCAATGCCCTAGACGTAGAACTACTTAAGCCTAACCAACCTAAGGACATTACACACATCCATGCCCGAGGCAGGATTCGAACCTGCGATAGTAGCGGCAATGTGGTTCAGGAATGAAGTGCCTAGAACCACTCAGCCACAGCGGCTGGCAGTGCCAAGTTCCAACTACTTTTAGAGGTCATGCAACTACTCACTTTCCCCATCAGAAAGAGGTAGAACATACGAGGTGTGGCTAGAAAAAAACCGGACTAGTACTGGTGAAACAATAAAACGAATGCAATAAGGCTGAAAGTCACGTGGCCTGTCACGTGACTCTCGCTCCGCCTACTGCTCGAGTTTCATCTGCCTCCTGCACTCAGTCTGCCCGTGGCGTCTGTTTTAAGTAGTTGACGTTTTGTCTGTGCGTCGGAAAATGTTGAGTGTACAGAAAGAACAGCGTGTTAACATCAAATTTTGTTTCAGACTAGGAAAATCTGCAAGTGAAACGTTTGTAATGTTACAACAAGTGTACGGCGATGATTGTTTATCGCGAACACAAGTGTTTGAGTGGTTTAAACGATTTAAAGATGGCCGCGAAGACACCAGTGATGACACTCGCACTGGCAGACCATTGTCAGCAAAATCTGATGCAAACATTGAAAAAATCGGTAAACTTGTTCGACAAGATCGCCGTTTAACAATCAGAGCAGTGTCTGAGTTAACAGGAGTTGACAAGGAAAGTGTTAGGCAGATTCTTCATGAAAGTTTCAACATGAAAAAAGTGTGCTCAAAAATGGTTCCAAAGTGCCTCACAATTGAACAGAAGGAACGCCGAAGAATGATTTGTTCTGACATCCTGGAAAACATTGAAAGTGATTCCACCTTCTTACAAAATGTTATTACTTGCGATGAATCGTGGTTTTTTACTTACGATCCCGAAACTAAACGCCAATCGATGCATTGGAAAACTCCTGGTTCTCCACGACAAAAAAAAGCACGAATGTCAAAATCGAAATTCAAGGCAATGATGATTGTTTTTTTTTTTTTGACATCAAAGGGATTGTGCACATTGATTGGGTACCAGAGGGACAAACAGTGAATCATGAATCAGCATTACTACATTAGCGTCCTGGCTACCCTACGTGAGCGAGTACGGAGAAAACGGAACGATTTGTGGAGAAAAAAGTCATGGATCCTTCACCAAGACAATGCCCCAGCTCACAGTGCGTTGTCAGTGAAGACGTTTTTGGCAAAACACAACATTCCCATCTTAGATCATCCACCCTACTCACCTGATTTGGCCCCCTGTGACTTTTTTCTTTTCCCTAAAGTCAAGTCAGCTTTGAAAGGAACTAGATTTGAGACTGTTGAAGCAGTAAAAGGAAAAGCGACGGAAGTAATGTATGGACTTACCGAAAATGATCTGCAGCATTGCTATGAACAGTGGAAAATTCGTATGGAGCGGTGTAGGGACCGAGGAGGAGAGCACATTGAAGGAGATAACATGAAATTGTAAATAATTGTAAATAAATGTTTTTTCCATCATCAGTCTGGTTTTTTTCTAGCCGCACCTCGTATATAGGAAAATGATACGATTTCTGGCAGGGTAGCGAATAATTGTGCATTCTGTACAAAATCTGCTATTAATTTTGAGTATGCATTTACACACAGAAAAGAAGTCTTTCTTAATATTATTTTGTGTAGTATCAATAACATCCAGCTTAATTTTTATCTTAAAACTGAGATCTACAGCTGAGTCAGCTACAGTATTTCTTTCTCCAGCCAGTAATTTAAAGCATATGGAGAGGATATATTCTCGAATTCCAATACACGTCCAATATTCTTCCTGCAAGGTATCTGATAATTAAAAATTAGCTCTACTCCTTCCTGCCTTAACAGTTAGCTCTGCTCTTTCCTGCAGATCATGTAGGTTGGAGCATTCAGAGACATAAATTTTGCCTGTGCCTCCACAGCACTATTGGTAAGGCGTTCCACGTCTCCCGTGTATACACAAACAGGTCTTGTCCTCTTCTGGAATTTCTGCATACAACCGAAAGTGTATAAACATTGTAAATGAGTGTCCATTAAATGTAGTTATTGTATCATTTTTAAATTCTGTAAATAGTTGACCTGTTGCTAGCTGCCCAACGTCCATCCGCCGAATTTTGATTCAGTATAAGAATTCTTTTAAGCCGATCGAAACGGGAATGAAGGCCAATAAAAAAATGTTTCGTGTATGATTTAACACAGTAACTGCCCTAGATTCCATTGATTTTGGGCTAATACTCCGGCACTTCCCTTGCTGTAAATGCAGACACGTAATATGCTCCGGTCACAGCCAGATGTCTCGATACTGTTTTTAAGGCGGTATGTAATTGGGCACCATCATCGAATTGCAGTTCATATTCTTCTTTTATGGCAGTTATATTTGCGACGGTACGGTAAATAAAGTTCGGTTGAAGCGTTCATACGAATGTGCATGTACAACTGTTAGTTAAAAAATGTTAGCGCAAATTTTGGCTCTCATGTAAGTCTCAGGGGATAATTTTTCACACTTGGTGAATTAGTACACTGTTCCACACCCGCGCATTAGTTATAGTTTTTGAATTAATATTCATGAGTACAGTTCATGCTAGGGAACAAAAATTAGGCGATTATTATAGGAAAATTAATTTTTCATAACACAGTTCAACCACTATTTATTGGCTTCGTCCTTTCCTTCACACAAGGAAATTAGCACTGGTGAGACGGTTTACAGTTTTGCTTTAATAATAATTTGACTCCGAGCCCCCAACAGCAGTAATATAGGCTGTTGTAATCGAAAATTACTCAGTCAGTTCCAACAGAACCACAAGTCCCACTGTCCTCTTTGTTCTAACAGTTTTGGCGCCACATGTTCACTTAAGCCTAAGTATACCTCGTAATTCGTACTCACACAAATAATGGTACCAGTTCCAGTTCCCCATAGATATGATTGCACACCTGCACTATTAAACAATACTCTTTGTCGAAATAAATTAGCGCGAAAAGTTCTTACTCAAACGAGCACATGGGCCACCGACAAATGGGGCTACGCCACCCACCCTCCAAAACGACTGACTGACCAACGACTGACCCCTGCCCAAGATGACCGCTCGCTTATATAGGCTTGGAAGTCCAATCCGCCCTGGTTATTTAACTACCAATCTCAACAGTTAAGGTTACAAATTTTGACACATTCGTCCCTCAACAGAAATAAGAACACTATCGGAACAGTGCTAAAAAGTACATCTCATCTTCTCGTACTTCTAGGGTTATTCTATCGCCCGCAAATCAAATTTTAGGTATTGCAAAATTTCGCCACTTAGCGCATATTTGTTTGTTTGCATCTGTGCTGCAAAGTTTTAACATAAAACTGCATATAGCACTGTTCTTAGACGTAACCTATAGCGATCTACACATTGCGCTGCTCAAAATCTTCATATCTACAATAATTAATTAATTATGGGCGATAAATGTTAATAATAATTTTAAAAAAATGAAAACTATTGCAAGTTAAGTGTATAGTATAACATTACTAGTTTAAAATACGTGTGATCCCACCCAAAATATTATATATTGTCGTTCTTTACGTCATGAAATTTCTATAGAATTTTATAAACATCTTTCCATCAAATTTTATTTATTGCTCTTTACGGGCTTAATTATTTGTGATTCTTAACATATGAATACGGCACTCGATCCGCTATGACGAAACGTTTTTAATGAATGCTCGCTCATCCCTATAAGTTGCTATTTACTATTGTTATTAGTCTTTCAGTGTTCGCGACATTAACCGATTTTGAGGTTACTATAACATTTGCGTCTCGTGACTCAAAATAAAGATCAATCTTTCAGAAGGTACATATTTCATCGTAAGTTGCGTGGTTTTGGTTTAATGTGCGAAAAACCAAACAATGCCCCAAGCGCCGGCCGGGGTGGCCGAGCGGTTCTAGGCGCTACAGTCTGGAACCGCGCGACCTGCCTCGGGCATGGCTGTTTGCGATGTCCTTTTTTTTTTTTTTTTTTTTTGGTCATCAGTCTACTGACTGGTTTGATGCGGACCGCCACGAATTCCTTTCCTGTGCCAACCTCTTCATCTCAGAGTAGCACTTGCAACCTACGTCCTCAATTATTTGCTTGACGTATTCCAATCTCTGTCTTCCTCTACAGTTTTTGCCCTCTACAGCTCCCTCTAGTACCATGGAAGTCATTCCCTCATGTCTTATCAGATGTCCTATCATCCTGTCCCTGCTCCTTATCAGTGTTTTCCACATGTTCCTCTCCTCTCCGATTCTGCGTAGAACCTCCTCATTCCTTACCTTATCAGTCCACCTAATTTTCAACATTCGTCTATAGCACCACATTTCAAATGCTTCGATTCTCTTCTGTTGCGGTTGTCCCACAGTCCATGTTTCACTACCATACAATGCTGCACTCCAGATGTACATCCTCAGCAATTTCTTCCTCAAATTAAGGCTGATATTTGATATTACTAGACTTCTCTTGGCCAGAAATGCTTTTTTTGCCATAGCGAGTCTGCTTTTGATGTCCTACTTGTTTCGTCCGTCATTGGTTATTTTACTGCCTAGGTAGCAGAATTCCTTAACTTCATTGACTTCGTGACCATCAATCCTAATGTTAAGTTTCTCGCTGTTCTCATTTCTACTACTTCTCATTACCTTCGTCTTTCTCCGATTTACTCTCAAACCATACTGTGTACTCATTAGACTGTTCATTCCGTTCAGCAGATCATTTAATTCTTCTTCACTTTCACTCAGGATAGCAATGTCATCAGCGAATCGTATCATTGATATCCTTTCACCTTGAATTTGAATTCCACTCCTGAACCTTTCTTTTATTTCCATCATTGCTTTCTCGATGTACAGATTGAAGAGTAGGGGCGAAAGGCTACAGCCTTGTTTTACACCCTTCTTAATACGAGCACTTAGTTCTTGATCGTCCACTCTTATTATTCCCTCTCGGTTGTTGTACATATTGTATATGAGCCGTCTCGAGCCGTCTCCCCCTATAGCTTACCCCTACTTTTTTCAGAATCTCGAACAGCTTGCACCATTTTATATTGTCGAACGCTTTTTCCAGGTCGACAAATCCTATGAAAGTGTCTTGATTTTTCTTTAGCCTTGCTTCCATTATTAGCCGTAACGTCAGAATTGCCTCTCTCGTCCCTTTACTTTTCCTAAAGCCAAACTGATCGTCACCTAGCGCATTCTCAATTTTCTTTTCCATTCTTCTGTATATTATTCTTGTAAGCAGCTTCGATGCATGAGCTGTTAAGCTGATTGTGCGATAATTCTCGCACTTGTCAGCTCTTGCCCTCTTTGGAATTGTGTGGATGATACTTTTCCGAAAGTCAGATGGTATGTCGCCAGGCTCATATATTCTACACACCAACGTGAATAGTCGTTTTGCTGCCACTTCCCCCAATGAATTTAGAAATTCTGATGGAATATTATCTATCCCTTCTGCCTTATTTGACCGTAAGTCCTCCAAAGCTCTTTTAAATTCCGATTCTAATACTGGATCCCCTATCTCTTCTAAATCGACTCCTGTTTCTTCTTCTATCACATCAGACAAATCTTCACCCTCATAGAGGCCTTCAATGTATTCTTTCCACCTATCTGCTCTATCCTCGGCATTTAACAGTGGAATTCCCGTTGCACTCTTAATGTTACCACCGTTGCTTTTAATGTCACCAAAGGTTGTTTTGACTTTCCTGTATGCTGAGTCTGTCCTTCCGACAATCATATCTTTTTCGATGTCTTCACATTTTTCCTGCAGCCATTTCGTCTTAGCTTCCCTGCACTTCCTATTTATTTCATTCCTCAGCGATTTGTATTTCTGTATTCCTGATTTTCCAGGAACATGTTTGTACTTCCTCCTTTCATCAATCAACTGAAGTATTTCTTCTGTTACCCATGGTTTCTTCGCAGCTACCTTCTTTGTTCCTATGTTTTCCTTCCCAACTTCTGTGATGGCCCTTTTTAGAGATGTCCATTCCTCTTCAACTGTACTGCCTACTGCGCTATTCCTTATTGCTGTATCTATAGCGTTAGAGAACTTCAAACGTATCTCGTCATTCCTTAGTACTTCCGTATCCCACTTCTTTGCGTATTGATTCTTCCTGACTAATGTCTTGAACTTCAGCCTACTCTTCATCACTACTATATTGTGATCTGAGTCTATATCTGCTCCTGGGTACGCCTTACAATCCAGTATCTGATTTCGGAATCTCTGATCATGATGTAATCTAATTGAAATCTTCCCGTATCTCCCGGCTTTTTCCAAGTATACCTCCTCCTCTTGTGATTCTTGAACAGGGTATTCGCTATTACTAGCTGAAACTTGTTACAGAACTCAATTAGTCTTTCTCCTCTTTCATTCCTCGTCCCAAGCCCATATTCTCCTGTAACCTTTTCTTCTACTTCTTCCGCTACAACTGCATTCCAGTCGCCCATGACTATTAGATTTTCGTCCCCCTTCACATACTGCATTACCCTTTCAATATCCTCATACACTTTCTGTATCTGTTCATCTTCAGCTTGCGACGTCGGCATGTATACCTGAACTATCGTTGTCGGTGTTGTCCTTAGTTAGCTTTAGGTAGTTCTAAGTTCTAGGGGACTGATGACCTCAGAAGTTAAGTCCTATAGTGCTCAGAGCCATTTGAACCAGTTTTTGAATGCCCCAAGCTGCGGGCCATGTGGCCGCCCGGCGGCGGAGACATCCCACCGACCGTTGCAAATTCTTCGAGGGCGCGCCACGCGCTTCCGTGAATGGCGCACCATATCGCGCGCTAGCTCTCCTCAAACCCATCCTTGCATGCTAGACCTACTCATCTAGTAACGGGGGTTTGTACCGTCACAGCATACCCTCCAGTTTTTGTTTCTTGCCTTTGATTCCCGCCATTACCAATTTTTTTCTTGTACACATAACACATTATTTTAATAGCGAATAGTTCGAGCTTCTTCAACATATTGTTTCTGTTTCGTAAGACTTTTAGAATAACATCGCTTCGGGCACCAGGCCTTCAGCAACATTCGTCATGCTGTCACATTGTTGTTCTCATGTAGGAGCCTCGACGCCATATCTCGCAGTGACAAAGAACTGACGGCAGAGAGAACAAATGGTTCAAATGACTCTGAACATTGTGGGACTTAACATCTGAGGTCATCAGTCCCCTAGAACTCAGAACTACTTAAACCTAACTAACCTGAGGACATCACACACATCCATTTCCGAGGCAGGATTCGAACCTGCGACCGAAGCGGTAGCGCGGTTCTAGACTGAAGTGCCCAGAACCGCTCGGCCACACCGGCCGGCACAGAGCTAACAGTTAAATGACCCACACATGTCCTTATTTAACACTTCAGACCATCCCTTTTCAGGAGGCGTCATCTGTCTGTGTCTGCTTATATCCAAGGCTCCAAGCAGGCCTTTCTGTATGCATTACACGGCCAATTATGTAACACGTTAATTGAGGTACACAATTCATCTGGAAAGAGAACTTTCTTCTTCATCACTGCGACGTCTCTGTAAGAATCTCTTTGATATACAGGCATACCACGGCCAGCGCCATCACCGTCTTGGCTGCAGCTCACAGCGGCAGACGCCAACACTGAGTCGCTACAACAGCGGCGCTAGGCCAGAAGCAAGCACAGCCAAGGCGTGCGCAGAGTTCTGCAGCTAATAGCCGCGGAACGATGGTCAGCTGTGCACGTCTCTCTCGTACTTCGGTCGATTCGTGCAGTTGCAAAGTGTCGGGGAATGTATTCTATTTCTCTGGTCGACAGATATGGAGCATTTCACCACAGCCCACGTGACAGACCAGCTCACACACATGTAATGAAGTATATGAAGGCCAATGTGATGGCGCTGCCGTTAGCGGTGAGGGGGGGGGGGGGGAGCGGACTACAAAGCGTCAGAAAGAAATCTTTCCTTTGATCGGTGACAGATAGACTCTATTGTACTACCGCTCACGTGACAGACGAAATACAAAACCACCGATGTTGTAGGAACAGGCAGCAATTTCCCTGTGCCTATGCAAACCTGTTGATCATGACTATACGAAGATAAGCGTACTCGATTCCTATTGGCTGAAATAAGCAATGGGATGCATCTCTGGCCTATAATAAATACCTGCTCCTGTGCGGTAGCTTATTCCGGTCTGAGTACTGATTGGAGTCACTTCCCTTTCTGGCTTCTCAGTAGACTGGCGCGAGTGAAACTGTTGCTTCCCAGCAGGTATCCCACTATTCCATTCATGTCTATGCTGGTTAAATTGCTGGAGTACTCTTTGTTGCTTCTCAATAGTCCACTTCGTAAAATGGTTCAAATGGCTCTGAGCACTATGAGACTTAACATCTATGGTCATCAGTCCCCTAAAACTTAGAACTACTTAAACCTAACTAACCTAAGGATATCACACAACACCCAGCCATCACGAGGCAGAGAAAATCCCTGACCCCGCCGGGAATCGAAACCGGGAATCCGGGTGTGGGAAGCGAGAATGCTATCGCACGACCAGGAGCTGCGGGCAGTCCACTTCGTAGATTTGCTAGAATACCGTCCAGTGCTTCTCAGTGGACCTGCCCTTCTTGTTCCTTTCTTTCTCTCCCATTTCCTGTACCTTCTCAGCGCTCTGCGTGCGTACTTCAAACAGAAGGAGCTGTGCCGACATAATCATTCTACTAATAAGCGTCCCAGCTTGGACTCCAGCGATTCTGTTATCGTCTTGCGTATCTTACTTGCAATCTGATAATTATTTCTTTCCTTTTCCTTCTCCTCCTCCTCCTCCTCCCTCTTCTGTGTCAGATGGGAGTGTGCTGTTACCCCTAACCAATAACAGTACACTGGAACATCTGATGAACCTCCAGAGGATCTTGCATGGCCAACTGGCGAATCTTGTGAACGTAAGTACCCGTTTTCCCTCTCTATTGCCCTCTATGTGTGTGAGTAATGCACTTACCAACTGTAAAGTTTTTTTTCTATTTGTTGTAGAACTTTTCAGTGATATTGTGGTGATGAGGGATGATGAGGAGTACTCAAATCTAATAACTATACAATAAAAACTTATATGAGTTTCTAATTTTTATTCATCATTACACCAACGCCTGAATTACCTCTTTTCGAAATTGTATTTATAACCCTGTATTCATCTTTTGAAAAGTCCTGTTTCTTCTGCCACCGAACTTCAGTAACGCCCACTATAATTAACTTTAACCTATTCATTTATCTTTTTAAATTTTCTCATCTACGTGCCCAAATAAGGGCTCTGAATCCACGCTCTCACCAGTAGAATGCCAGTTTTGTTTCTCCTGATAACTACGTCCATCTGATTAGTCCCCGCCAGGGATCTGAATGGAGGACTATTTTACCTCCGAAATATATTACCTAGTAGTATGCCATCATCACACAGCAGAGCTTCATGATTTAGGAAAACATTACGACAGTAGTTTTCTCTTGCTTTCAGCCGTTCGCAGTAACAGCACACCAAGGCTGTTTTGGTTGATGTAATAAGGCCAGATCAGTAAATCATCCAGACTGTTGCCCTGCAACTACTGACAAGTGTGCTGATCCCTTTCAAAAACCACACGTTTGTCTTGTATCTCAGCAGATACAACTCTGTTGTGGTTGTACCTCGGTCCAGGATATCTGTATCTAACAAGACTCTGATTATACTAGACTGCAACGCTACAGTTGGGCTGATAGAACGAAATATCAAACATTAATAGGAAGCCACGAAGAAAATTACAGAAATGAGGAACTTTAAGTACAACTAGATACATGTCCGAGAAATGAATGGATTATTGGTAATGGGTGATATAAGACAAGAGATAATCACAAGGCTACGAGATATAGTTAGAATTTTGAACAGGAATCCCTAATAGACCGAAGGATGAGAAGATGCCCGACTGAACTGAAATTGAATTTTGAGTCATCAGTCTTCTGACCAGAATGATGCGGCCCGACGGAAATTCCTCTCCTGTGTCAACATGTTCATCACAGAGTAGCACTTGCAACTTATGTCTTCAGTTATTTGCTGGACACATTCCAATCACTGTCTTCCTCTACAGTTTTTGTCCTATACAGCTCCCTGTAGTACCATGGAAGTCACTCCCTGACGTCTTAGCAGATGTCCCAGTATCCTGTCCCTTCGCCTTATCAGTGTTTTCCACATATTTCTCTCCTCTTAGATTCTGTCCAGAACATCCTCATTCCTTACCTTATGAGTCCACATAATTTTCAACATTCGTCAATAACACCACATCACAAATGCTTCGATTCTCTTCTGTTCCGATTTCCTCTTCGCCTTTCTTCGATTTATTGTCAGTCCATATTCTTAGACCGTTCATTCCATTCAGCAGAAAATATAATTCATACTCACTTTTACTCAGGATATCAATGACATTAGTGAAGCTGAAATAACAATACTAATCTTATGAATATATATACAATACATCATTTTCTTCTCTTACAAAATTCGTCAATGGAGTGGAATAGTATGAATATATATACAATACATCATACCGTCTGACTTTCCACACCTGAACCTATCTTTTATTTCCATCATTGCTTTTTCGATGTACGGATTAAATACTAGGGGTGAAAGACTGCGTTTCTACATCATCCATTCTCATTATTCCTTCTTGGCTCTTGAACATATTGTACATCACCCGTCTCTCGCAATAGGTTACCTCTTTTTTTCATCTAGCACCATTTTACATTGTTGGACGCTTTTTCCGTGTCGACTAATGCTACGGACGTGTCCTGATTTTTATTTAGTCCTGCTTCCATGATCAACTGCAACGTTAGAATTGCCTCTTTGGTGCCTTTACCTTTACTAAAACCAAATTGATAGTCATCTAACACGTCCTAAAATTTGTTTTCCATTCTTCTGTATGATATTCTTGTCAGAAATTTGGATAGGTGAGCTGTTAAGCTGATTGTACGGTAATTCTGGCACTTGTCAACTCTTGCAGTCTTCGGAACTGTATAGATGATATTCTTCCGAAAGTCAGATGGTATGATGTATTGTATATATATTCATACTATTCCACTCCATTGACGAATTTTTTAAGAGAAAAAAATGATGTATATATATTCATAAGATTAGTATTGTTATTTCAGCTTTTTATTTAAAAAATTGACATGTTCTACATCCATGAGGATCTCCTCAGCACGGATCTATGGAACGAAATCTAATCTAATCTAATCCAATCTAATGTCACCACGCTCATACATTCCGCACACCAGCGCGAATAGTCGTTTCGCTGACAGTTTCCCCAATGATATCAGAAATTTTGATGGAATGTTGTCTTCTCCTTCTCCCTTATTTGATCTGTAATTCTCCAAAGCTCTTTTAAATTCTGATTCTGATACTGGATGCCCTCACTTTACTAAATCGAGTCCTGTTTTTTTCTTTTATCACATCGGAGAAAACTTCTCTCTCATAGATGCCTTTAATGTACTCTTTCCAACCATCCGCTCCCACCTCTGCATTTAACAGTCGATTTCCAGTTACACTCTTAATGTTACCACCCTGGTTTTCAATTCACCTAAGGTAGTTTTGACTGTCCTATAAGCTGAGTCAGTCTTTCTGGCAATCATTTATTTTCCGATTTCTTCACATATTTAGAGCTGCCATTTCGTCTTAGTTTCCCAGCACTTCCTGTAAATTTCATTTGTCAGTGACTGGTATTTCTGTATTCATCAATTTCCTCAAAAAGTTTTGTACTTGCTTCTTTAATCGATCAGCTGAAGTATTTCTTGTGTTACCCATAGTTTCTTCCCAGTTACCCTCTGTGTACCTATGTTTTTCTTTCCAAATTCTGTGATTGCTCTTTTGAGAGATGTCCATTCCTCTTCAACTATAATGCCTACTGAGCTATTCCTTATTGCTGTGTTTATAGCCTGAGAGGGCTTCAAGCATATCTCGTCATTCCCTAGCACTTCTGCATCCCACGTCTTTGCCTGTTGATTCTTCCTAAGTAATCTTTTAAACTTCAAGCTACTTTTTATCACTTCTAAATTGCGATTCGTATCTATATCTGCCCCTGTGTACGCCTTACAATCCAATATCTGATTTCGGAATTTCTGCCTGACTAACATGTAACCCAATTCAAATATTTCAGCAATACCCTGTCTTTTCCAAGTATAATTCTTCCTCTTGTAATTCTTTAATGGATTATTCGCTTTTACTAACTGAAATTTACTGCAGAATTCAATTAGTCTTTCCCCTCTCTCATTAGTTGTGGCAAGCATTAATCTCGACGATGAACACAGACTGTTGATATTGATGCTGAAGAAATTCAGAAAATGTACATACAGGAGGAAAACTCAGTCCAATATCAAGTAGTGGAAAACGAAAGACAGAGAAACCCATCCATCAAAACACAGCTTTCTAATGATGTGAGGAACGACGCAGAAGAAGAATGGGCGTGGTTAAAACAGTCCCTAGTCAAGAAAGCAGAACAAACATGTGGAAGGACATCAACGAAGTCATAAACAAAGTAGCTCTATGGTGGAATGAGAGACCTGCAGAAGCTGCCAAGATGAAGAACAGCGCATGGAGACAGTGGTTCAAATACAGAACAGAACGTACCAGAGACCAATGAAAACAGCTAAGAAGAGCAGGAAGGAAAATGATATAATTGACTAAGAAAATGACTTGCTAAAAATTAACAAAATTATTAGAAGCGAATGTTAAGGATAACAAAAAGATGCTACACTGCATGAAGGACAGAACGAAAGAAATACACTTGACGAGATAGAGGGAGACGAAAGAGATATCAATGTTACAGAGCAAATAGAAACAGAACATCTGTAGATGTTGGAAATAGAGAAACCTATATTAGAAACGAAAAATGACAACGCTCTTGGAATGGATGACATCACAACGGAATGATGAAAGCCACAGATTTATGGGAGCTCAGTGTTTGTATAGAATACTGACGATAATATGGGCATATGGAAAGATTTTTGATGACTGGAAAAACACAGTTGTTATACCTCCCTTTAAGATGGGTGACAAGGAACTCCGTGCCACTGCATGAAGATTTAGGAAAAGATAATTTTACACAAAAGCAAGTATAAGACGTAACCACAATTAAGAGAATAACTTGGAAGATTAGTTACAGATCCACATTTACAGCCATACAGATTCTAGAAGAGAAATGGGAGTTTGGAGAAGACACAGTAGTTGCATTGATAAATATGAAAAAGGCTTATGACACTGTGAGAAAGTAAGAGATACGGCAAGGCCTGAATACTTTGGAACTGTCGAAAGGAATGCAACTGATAATCAGAAACATTTACAAAAAAATGCCAACCATGACAGTGTATAAATCATATTAAACGCCAATTTGCACCTATGGATCAGAATGGTGCTCTTTGACTAATAAAGATGTGAGAAGAATACAAGCTTCAGTGATGTGCTTTCTATGAAGGGCCGAGAAGCAACAGGATAAGGAATGAAACAGTACGACATATCCTAGAGATCATGCGCCTAAATCAAACTCTGGACAGTAATCGGCTCCAGTGGTTTGGCCACATCAAAAGAATGGGGCCAGAGAGAGTTCCGAGAAGAGTCCTAGAACGGACAGAATCCGGACGAAGACCAATTGGGAGACCATGAACAGGATGAAGAGACCAGGTGATGTATGATGTGATCCAAAGATGACTGCAATGGGAGGGGATGCTAAATGATAGACTGTGGGAGAAAAGAGAATCATGCTAGAGCCTCTGTAAACGACCTGCATAAGCATAAAGGTTTCGGGAAGAAGAAGAACACTGGGACGCAAAGACAAAATGGACGCAGGAAAAATCTGAATAAGTTGAATAAGAAATGATCATCGGAAACACTGACTCAAGGTACAAAAAAGTCAAAAGAACTGTCGGTAAAACAAAAAAAAGTATCGCCAGTACTAAAAGTGCCGAGAGGATTCCGGTAAAAACCGCAGAGTAGAGAATGAGAAGGTGAAAATAATATACCGAGGGGTTGGGCGAGAGCGGCGGAGAAGATTATTTTATTGACAAATGAAGTAACAGGTAGTTCATCATTGTACACTATGTGATCATAAGTGTCCAGACACCTGGCTGAAAATGACTCCCAAGTTCGTGGTGCCCTTCATCGGTAATGCTGAAATTCAATATGATGTTGGCCCATCCTTAGCCCTGATGACAGTTTTCACTCCTCAGGCATACCTTCAATCATGTGTTGGAAGGTTTCTTGTGGAATGGTAGCCTAATCTTCACGGGGTGCTGCACTGAGGAGTGGTATCGATGTCGGTCGTGAAGCCGGGCACGAAGTCGGCGTTCCAAAACATCCCAAACGCGTTCTATAGGATTCAGGTCTGTACTCTGTGCAGGCTAGTCCATTACGGGGATGAAATTGTCGTATAACCACTACGCCATAGGCAGTGCATTATGGACAGGTGCTTGATCGTGTTGAAAGATGCTATTGCCATCCCCGAATTTCTCTTCAACATTGGGAAGCAAAAAGGTGCTTGAAACATCAATGTAGACCTGTGCTGTGATATTGCCACGCAAAACAACAAGGGGTTCAAGTCCCTTCATGAAAAACACCACACCACAACACCACCGCCTCCGAATTTTACTGTTGTCACTATTCACGTTGGCAGATGACGTTTACGGGGCATTCGCCATACCCACACCCTGCCATCGGATCGCCACATGGTATACCGTGATTCGTCACTCCACACTGTTCAATCGTTTAATGTCTACGATCCTTACACCAAGCGAGGGGTCGACTGGCTTTTACCGGTGTGATGTCTGACTTATGAGCAGCCGCTCCACATTGAAATCCAAGTTTCCTCGTCTCTCACCTAACTGTCATAGTAGTTGCAGTGGATCCTGATGCAGTTTGGAATTCCTGTGTGATGGACTGGATATATGAAGGGCGAGAATGATATAGCCCAAAGCCACACTTTTCTCAAAATACGTTTTTAGTGTTAGTTCAACTTCCAGTCGACAGAGGAAGCTAGTGCGTAAATATTTTAACTTTCCCTCACTAGATGGCAGAGCAGTTCACACTTGTTCTCATGCTGTGAGGAAGCAGTCATTTTCGTGTCTGAAACAACCCAATGCGACAGTACAATGGCGCTTCCAAAGAAGAGGCTACTTCCATACATAAGCTAAAAAGAAGATTCAGATACAGAAATGACTAGTTCTGAAGACGAATTTTCGCCCAGTGGCAGCGGTTACTGTCCCTCTGACGAATTTTCATCTTAAAATGACATGGTAAGTCTAAAATACTTATTTTTTTAATCATTTAAAACAATGAGGCTTAGGTCTGTATCACAGTGAAATATTATTGCTTAATTATAACTATTATATACTCGCTAATTAAAATATAGCCGGCCGAAGTGGCCGTGCGGTTAAAGGCGCTGCAGTCTGGAACCGCAAGACCGTTACGGTCGCAGGTTCGAATCCTGCCTCGGGCATGGATGTTTGTGATGTCCTTAGGTTAGTTAGGTTTAACTAGTTCTAAGTTCTAGGGGACTAATGACCTCAGCAGTTGAGTCACATAGTGCTCAGAGCCATTTGAACCATTAAAATATGTACATGTGAATCATGAACAAATTTTACTTCTCCTATTAATTACTGCATTATTGGTAATAATTTGAATATTATAAGCCTATTTGTATTATATTAGCGTTTGGTATATGTGTTAAAGTGGCTTCGGTCTTTCTCATTCTGAATACTTTATTTGGCTTAGGATGCTGATGAATGTGAAAGGTCTTCTGAGCAACTGGAAAAGGGAAAAATGTAAACATCATAGAAATTATGGCAGAGAGTACATATCTGATAAAACAGGACAAATTGTTGGCGCTAAAATTCTTGGTCCTGGATGCAAATGTAAAAACAATTGTTGGAGCAAAATTCATGAATGTGTAGAGCAGATATTCAGTTCATTTTGAGATATGGGTGATTTCAATTGCCAAAATTATTACCTTCTGAGCAATATTAAGATGCAACAAGTGCAAAGGAGGTAACAACGATTAATGATAATTTGAAATTGATTTTTGTATCATGTACTTTTTATAAATAAAATGTATTATTTTGATTAATATATTTCGCTTTTTATAGTGCCCAAAGAAATGGAAAAGCACAATTTCACGGCGAATGGTAACTTTTTCATACCAGGTTAAGGTTAATGCCTGTAATATTTTGGTATGCAGACAGGCATTTTTAAGTGTGCATGGGCTTCAAAACAATCAAGGATGTCTTAACAACTTACAAAAATACTTGCGTGGTGGTCACTCCACTTCTCCAAAAGACGGAAGAGGTATTTAACGATTAAATTAATGTTGTTTCCCAGAAAAAACATAATTTTGTTCTGTTGTGCTTATCTATCTAGTGTTTTTCTCTACATATCATATTCAGACATAAATTCACCAAATTTCTCTGACCTGGGCATTTACCTTTAAAATCACATTTTCTTTTTCTTTGTTTCCAGGTAAAAAAAGGAACCTATCAAGGAAAATGTCAGTTCAGACAGTTCACAATTTCATAAATAATATACCTAAGTATGCCAGTCATTACCGCCGCTCACAGAACCCCAATAAAGCGTACTTCGACTATGACATGCCCATTTCTTCATTATATCAAGAACATTATTTGAAATATTGTGAAGAAAATAATGAACCATAAGTGAAAGTTTCGGAATTTCGAGATATATTTAACCAATATATTAATATTGGTTTTAAATTGCCTCTTTCAGACACATGTCATGTATGTGACGAATTTCAAATTCAAATAAAAAATGCACATTTGACCAACTCTGAAGATATTATTAGAAGATTAAAAATTGAAAGGGACCTACATCATGCCAAAGCATCTGCTGGACAAAATATGATTACATAGCTTTCCAAATTAGCTAGATAAAATCGTTATCTTACAACAGCCTTTGATTTACAACAAACCTTTCCGAATTGAGAAGCACATTAAGAACAGAAATCGCACTGTGTACACCCCTCATGGTTGGGTTACAGTCATTAAAGAATCGTTCTAGAATAAGCCATTTTCAGTCGTTAGAATGAAGCAAGCAGACTTTATAGATCTGACACACCTGCAGATAAATATTGCAAAAAAGGACAAACATGATGATGGATCTCAGTTTCGATTTTCTGAAGCGACAGCTTTTCGTTTTGATGAAGGAGTGCCATCACATTTAAAAGTGAAGTATCAGTACACTGATTTTGAAGAATTCAGAACTATAAATATCACTAACAAAGGACGAGCACATCAGGAGAGTAATCCGTTCCATCTCTCAAGAAAATACATAAAGCCCATTACAATTTGTAACAAAAAATTCAAAGACGTTACGTCATTAATGCCATACATACCAGATGTTTTGAAGGGAGACTTCAACAGAATGAGTGAATCAAAGGAACAAAGTGATGAATGTGAAACACAGGTGATAGACATTGGCTATATTGTGTGAAACACTGTAGTGACTATAATTGTAAGTAATGTATATTGATGTACAAATTTTTCTAAACCTTGTGTAAAGTTAGTATGAGACAGGCCAAAGCCCAATGTTGTGTCACCCAGGGGTAAAATATTTTTTTATTAACAATGTTTAACTTTGTTCACAATATAACTATGCAAACATGTATCTTAACACATTAGAGAAATAAACTAGTTTTGTCAAAAAGCCTGAAAAGTTTAAATCTGATTTATGGATTTATTCGAAGTTTTAAAATGCTCCCCTGAAAAAATTACATTTTGTGGCTTTGGATTATGTCATTCTCACCCCTTCATATGTCTGCCCGTTATACATTGTGGCCCTCTTCAGTTGTCGGCGGTATCTGTGAGTCAACGGACGAGGTGGCCTGTACACTTTTGTGCTGCACGTGTGTCCCTTCACGTTCCCCCTTCACTATCACATCGGAAACAGTGGACATAGCGATGTTTAGGAGTGTGGAAATCTCGCGTACAAACGTATGTCACAAGTGACACCCGATCACCTGACCACGTTCAAAGTCTGTGAGTGCCGCGGAGCGTACCATCCTGCTCTCTCACGATGTGTAATGATTACTGAGGTCGCTGGTATAGGGTACTTGGCAGTAGGTAGCAGCACAATGCATCTAATATAAAAAACGTATGTTCTTGGGGTTGTCCGGATACTTTTGATCACGTAGTGTATATATATGTAATAACAAATTCAGATCGAGTGAACGGGTATGTTTTCGCTTACATCAAATGGCGAGAGATCTGGTGATGTTGCTGTCCACGGAAGTCGTACACCACTAAGAGCATGATGCGTGGCAGCAGCTGTATGCGGACGTGCATTATCCTGCTGAAAAAGCGCATTACCTGCGTTTTAGAAAAGTTGCAGTAGCACAGCGAAAAGAGACTGTGCAAAGTAGTAGGCACAGGTCATTTTGAACTGCAGAAAAAGCAAGTGCGACCGCGAGTTGTAAGCGAAGACAATTACATTTCATGGGCGAATGCTCTCTGGGGTACGCAGCTCACCGGAACTATGCCATACTCGCGTACGTACATCACTCGCATTCAGACAGAACCTACTCTCACCACTGATGACAACCGATTTCCACTGCATTTTCCAGTCAACTCTCTCACGGCCTCACCATTGCTCCGATGGGTGGTGTCCTGGTGGCAGTGGTAGCTTGGACTATTCACACACCTTATTCCTGCTGCGAACAGGCGGTTGCCAATGGTCCCGGGTATCACAGTAGGTGCAACAGGTGTCTATATATAGCCCCTGGATGGTGCTGCTCGCACAATGAGTCATTACTGACATACATCTGTACTAAACAGACGTCCAGAACCTGTTATACAGGTGTGGGAAAGTTCCTCTGACCACTGTTCAAAGTAACGACACATCACTATACTGATCATTCTCCTCCAATTACAGAATGCCTTCTAAAATTTTGAGTACCTCTTTGGTTGTCATCCGCGGCACCCTTACAGCATAGCGGTGCGCCGACGATATTGTACGCACCTATTTGTTGGCGTTCATAGCAAGCCATCGTGTGCTTACATTTCAAGAAGATGATGACCGCCTGTACACAGCGAGAGTTTTTACTATTTATATTCGTCCTTGTCAAATCCTATCTTGGCCACTTGGCCAACAAGGTCGCCGGTTCTGTTTCCATTTGTGAACGATTGGAGCATTTAGGGATTTTGTCGATCTAAGGCACCAGTTGGACAGAATTTGGCACAATATCCCACAGAAGGACATCCAACGATCAATTCCTTGCTGAATAACTGTTTTCTTAAGGGGCAGAGATGGACCAACATGTTACTGACTTGTTCCATTTGTAAAGCTCTTTCCCTCGCATAAAGCATCCAGGTTTTGTAGAATGGTACTCATTTCTTTGTCTATACATATACAGCACATCTATCGATTTCCATCCAATTATGATAACCCCTTTGTGGCCCAAAAATAAAATATACAGCCCAACAGGACACTGAGTTTGTAGATTTTAGAAAACTACACATAATTCACTATTAAGTATTCCAATGCATTTAGAACTGACGGTATGTTTCTTTTACGTTGAGACAAGACAGAATATAGCAAAAGTAGCAACAGATGCCAACAAATGATTTGATTGGAAGCCATTTGAATCTTTGTTGGCTAAGAAAATTTATGGGTACACATATGGCGAATTTTGGCAAAACACAAGAAAAGGGAAGAGATAGATAGTCACACAGAGAACACTTTCTTGCTGTGCCTGATTTTCAGCAGGTCCTCTTCTACTGGAATATCACTAATGACTTGGATTCAGCGCATGTGCAATATCATCCGGTGACATTGCTGCCAAGCCTGTAACTTGGTCACCGCTGGAACACGCGAGGTTGAACAGTGGTAAGGCAATGGACAAACATGCCGGAGGACAGTGTTATAATCTCCACCAGGTCAAACAGGTTTAGGTTTTCAATGATTCTCTGAATGGGTTAATGAAATGACAAGTTCATTTCTTTCTCCGTCCAGTCTTAGCATATCCTTAACGTTCTCTTCGTTGACAGGACGTTTAAGCCAAATCTTCCTACTTCTGCCCCTACTTCCAGACGCAGCTTCACACCAGGGTGTACCATGCAGTGGCCAACAGGACGACTTATGTCTACAAGTACCGACACTTACTAACGATCTCTCATCAAAATACCTAGACGGCAATATTGCCAGACAACTCCACTAACGGATTTTTCTGTAGCTAGCTGCCGAGCTGTGCCACTGCATGTTTCAGTAAATGTTGCGGAAAGGAATACATCTGGCAAGGGAAATGTATCATTTATGTAGAAAAGTAAGAGAAAATTTTCACCCCAAATGAGGAACTCCGTTTTGAATCTATATCTTCGTCCAACATAGGAACTCTATTTCGTGTATTTCTTTATTTTTTTTCAGAGGGAACTGAAGCATTCAGTCAGGCTGATCTTATCACTGTTCCACTTTCCAACACTTCGAAGAACTTGGCCTGCATCTCTTTCTGAATTAATACTAATCCGAGCTACGGTATGCCAGAGTAATGCCTATCTACATTCTACAGATGATTCTAATATGAAACGTTGCAGAGCAAAGTCTACAGAAATTGAATTACCCGTCTGATTAAAACAGTGCTTTGTCCTTGATCGTTGCACTTCACATCCTGAGCAAATATAGTAGAATCTGCAGAGTATGGAGGAACAAGAGAACGCAAATTAGTGAATCCCGATGTTGCACTACGAGGCATCGTCGAATACTTGAGTTAATGAAGTTTGAGTATATACCATGGTTAATATATATTGTAGATGAATTTCTCTATCTTCCTCTCCCTTCCGAATAAACTAACTCCAAATATAACTGAAGCATCCATACTTTAAATCACCCACTGTTTTAGTGTATCTACAGTACTGCCCATTAAAATTGCTACACCAAGAAGAAATGCAGATGATAAACGGGTATTCATTGGACAGATATATTATAGTAGAACTGACATGTGACTATATTTTCACGCAGTTTGGGTGCATAGATCCTGAGAAGTCAGTACCCAGAACAGCAACATCTGGCCGTAACAACAGCCTTGATACGCCTGGTCATTCAGTTAAACAGAGCTTGGATGGTGTGTACAGGTACAGCTGCCCATGCAGCTTCAACACGATACCACAGTTCATCAAGAGTAGTGACTGGTGTATCGTGGCGAGCCAGTTGCTAGGCCACCATTGACCAGACGTTTTCAGTTGGTGAGAGATCTGGAGAATGGGCTGGCCAGGGCAGCAGTCGAACATTTTCTGTATCCAGAAAGAGGGCCGCACAGGACCTGCAACATGCGGTCGTGATTTATCCTGCTGAAATGTAGGGATTTGCAGCGATCGAATGAAGGGCAGAGCCACGGGTCGTAACACATCAGAAATGTAACGTCCACTGTTCAAAGTGCCGTCAGTACGAACAAGAGGTGAGCGAGACGTGTAACCAATGGCACCCCACCCCAGTATGACGACGACGAATACACGCGTCCAATGTGCGTTCACTGCGATGTCACCAATCACGGATGCGTCCCTCATTATGCTGTAAACAGAACCTGGATTCATCCGAAAAAATGATGTTTCGCCATTCGTGCACCCAGTTTCGTCATTGAGTACACCATCGCAGGCGCTCCTGTCTATGATGCAGCGTCAAGAGTAACCGCAGCCATGGTCTCCGAGGTGATAGTCGATGCTGCTGCAAATGTCGTCGAACTGTTCGTGCAGATGGTTGTTGTCTTGCAAACGTCCCTATATGTTGACTCAGGCATCTAGACGTGGTTGCACGATCCGTTACAGTCATGCGGATAAGTTGCCTGTCATCTCTACTACTAGTGATATGAGGTCGTTGGGATCCAGCAGGGCGTTCCGTATTACCCTCCTGAACACACCGATTCCATATTCTGCTAACAGTCGTTAGATCTCGACCAACGCGAGCAGCAATGTCGCGATACGATAAACCGCAATCGCGATAGGCTACAATCCGACTTTCATCAATGTCCTTACACAAAGCACCACAACAACGTTTCAAAAGGCAACGCCAATCAACTGCTGTTTGTGTATGAGAAATCGGTTGGAAACTGTCCTCATGTCAGGACGTTGTAGGTGTTGCCACCGGCGCCAACCTTGTGTGAGTGCTCTGAAAAGCTAATCATTTGCCTATAACAGCATCTTCTTCCTGTCGGTTAAATTTCGCGACTGTAGCACGTCGTCTTCGTGGTGTAGCAATTTTAATGGCCAATAGTGTACTATCTCGTGTGATAGAGGCAACATAAACTGTCGTGTGTTACATTTCCAAATTAATTTTTACTCACTACATTAGACACACTTTTTGAAATTATAACATGAAACTTTGTAACTATATTACGCTGAAGACTGCAGCAGATTGAAGTGTGTCAAATAACGGGATCTATCTGCTGCCCCGCTCCGGTTTTCTTCATGCTCCGGGTCACTTTACTTCGTCTCTATTGATTATTTTCACCATTATAGACATACGTGTTATACATAAAAATGGACTAATCATCTTGTGGTACAGTTCTTCTTGTTGTTTCCGTGCTTGCTAAGAAAATGGAATGAGAAGATCCGCCTTATGCAAGACACCTTTTTTCTTTTGTTTCACCCATACATGTCTCAGCACATTTGTGCTATCTTCAGTGGGTTCTATTTTTATTTTTAACTGTAAATTTGTTGTTAACATATTAACATTTTCGTCGTTTACAACATTATGTAAAAGTTGCGTTTAGAGCTTAATTGGCGAAAAGTAACATACCTTACATTATATTATTGTCCTCATGTTTTGGTAGCTGTTATGCTACGCAATACACAACATGCCAGCTGCAAACAGCAGAACGTAATTTATTTTCTATTTGTTATGTATTTACGAACGGAAATAAGACTGTATCACGTTTTCTTTCTGTAACTTACAGTTTTGAAGTTGTGGTACACTTTCCTGTTTTTTGACGAAGTAAATGGGCTTACTTCTTTGCCTGAGTTCGTGTGGTAATACAGTTTTTAGATTACTCAAAACATAGGCGGAGTTTTCGCTGCCATTACGTGTTGTTGTGGCTGTGTGGCGTTCATTTGTTTCGTAGCGTGTTCTGCTGGCTGAGGCGCGCGAGTTTGAATTGTATTTGGTGTTAGTTGTGTGTGGTTTATGTGGGTTTGCCTGTGTGTGATGAGTACTGGGGAATAGAGAGAGTGTATGTGTGTGTGTGAGAGAGAGAGAGAGAGCGAGACTGAAAGAAAAGAAATAAAGAAAGAAAGAAAAGAGAGAGGATTTGTGTGTGTGTGTGTGTGTGTGTGTGTGTGTGTGTGTGTGTGTGTGTGTGCTTGTGCGTGTGTGTTACTTGTATAGTTCTTCTATTGTGGCCAAGAGAGTTTTGTTGCACAGTGATGTGTATTCATTGAGTACTTTCTCTCCTTGGGCTATTGATTTTTGGATGTGGTAGTTTTCTTCTATAGTTAATTTTTGGTATAGGCTGCTGCTAGTTTTTAGGATGTGAAGGTCAGTTTCAATGTTTGCTGGGTGGTGGTTGTGTGCTACCAGGTGGTCTGCAAATGTTGAGTGTGTGCTATTGCTTTTCAGTGCTCTCGAGGTGTTCATTATATCTGGTTCTGAAGGTTCTTCATGTTTGGCCCACATATACAGATTGTCAGCAGTTGCAAGTAAGTTTGTAGATGCCAGACTGGCTGTATTTGTCAGTGTTGGTGGTAATTCTTCCAAGTCTGCTCTGTATTGTGTTGTTGGTTCTGTATGCTATGTTGAGTCCTTGTTTCTTTAGTATATTACCCACCCTGTGTGTGAGTTTGTTGTTGTAAGTCATTATGTGCCATTTGTTGCTTACAGTCTGCCGATTTGTTGTGTGATGAGTTGTGTTTGTATGTGTGTGTGTTTCATGGTTATGTGCTGTTTGTTTTTGTATTTTGTGGTTTATTTTGCCTACTCTCTTTGCATCATATCTATTCTCCTGTGCAATTTGTTTTATTGTGTTCGGTTCTTGTGTGTAGTCATGCTTATTCATGCGTATTTTGTTCAGCCTGTTAAGTAAATATCTGAAGCTGGTATCTTTGTGGGTTATGGGGTGTTTGGATTGGTTATGAATAATGGTGCTGGTGAGTGTGAGATTTCTGTAGGTTGTGAATCCATGTTTGTTGTTTCTCTTGTGTATAGTGAGATCTAAGAAAATAAGTTTTTCATCCGATTGTGTTTCTATGGTGAATTGTATTTGTGGGTATTAAGCAAATTATGTCATATGCATATCTGTACCAATATATTATTTTGTACTGTTTTGGTATTGCTATTTTGTCAAAGATTTGTTTTTCTATCTGGTTGAGGAAAATGTCAGCTAGGAGGCCACTGATTGGGGATCCCATGGGTAGTCCATCTTGTTGAGAGTAAAATCTGTTGTTGAATGTGAAATAGTTCTGTTCTGTGATGAGCTTGAGTATGGCTAATATTTCTTGTATGTTTGTTGTGGGTACGTTTCCTTGCAGTTGGAGGTTTCTTTCTATTATGTTGATGGTTTCTTCTGTTGGGATGTGTGTGTACATTGAAATTATATCAAATGAAACCAATGTTGCGATGTTTGGTATGTTGTCATATTTTATTTTTTCTATTAAGTCACTTGAGTTCTTTAGACTTCTGTTGTCAGTGTATTTGTATATTGTCTGTAGCAGAGTGTGTGTGTGTTTGGCTAAGTGGTACGTTGGTGCTTTGGTGAAGTTAATTAATGGACGTATGGGTATTCTGGGTTAGTGAACTTTAGGCAATGATTTTAGGGTGGGGGCCTTGGGATTTTTCTGTATCATTTTTTTAATCTGTGTTTCCGTGAAAATTGTTTCTATGTTTCTCAGGGTTTTCTGTAACTTACTTCAGTATCGGTTTGTTGGGTCAGTTGTTAATTCTGTGATGTTGTTGATTTGGATGAATTCTAATGTTTTGAGAATGTATTCCTGTTAGTTTATGACTACTATTGAATTACCTTTGTCAGATTTAGTGATGAAGGCATTTGCTGGTGTTAATTTATTTTGTAGTTTTATGTAGGTTTTTCTTCAGGAGCCCTAGTATTTTCTTTTATGGTGGTTTTGTTCTCTTTGATTATATTTATTATTTCCTCAGCAACTAGTTCTCTTGTTAGGTTTGCATTAAATTCAGGTGTGTTTAGTGTTTCTTGTTGCTTTGTGATGTTTTCAGTTTCTGTTATGATATTTTCTACTGTCTTATGTGACACCATTGTGTTAATGTTATGTTGGGGACCCTTTTCAAGTAGGCTGCTTTCTTGTTCAGATAACTTTATGTCTGTTAAATTAATCACTCTTTTGTGAAAGGTGTGTTGGTTGTATTGGTGGTGGGATTGGTGGGTGTTTGTGTGATTTAACATTTTTTGTGAGTTTCTTTTGTTGGATTGTCTGTTTTCTGCCTATTATGGTCTCAGTGTATGTTCTAACCCTGTATGTTAGTTCATCAAAAAATGGTGGGTATGTTATGTGATTAGCTAATTCTAATTGCAATCAGTATAATTCAATATTCAGGATCTGTTTTTTGGAATACAAAGACCGGATTTCTTGCTTTATCCACATGATTTCTGCCTTACGTTTTGTCTGCTGTGCTGCTGGTGACATGTTGTTTACAGTTATTGTTACATAGTTAGGAACAATTTTATATGCCAAACATAGTTTATAGAACTTTATGTTGAGTATGGTTTCATGAAGTCTGATGGTTGTGTTCTGATATTTGATGAAGAGCTGTGATGGGAATACCTGGCTTGGTGTGGAAATAATCATCTTGTGGTGCAGTTCTTCTTGTTGTCTGCGTGCTTGCTAAAAAAATGGGATGAGAAGTTCCGCCGTATGCAAGACACCTTTTTTCTTTTGTTTCACCCATACATGTTTCAGCACTTTTGTGCTATCATCAGTGGGTTCTATTTTTATTTTTAACTGGAAATTTGTTGTTAACATATTAACATTTTCGTCGTTTACAACATTATGTAAAAGTTGCATGTAGAACTTAATTGGCGAAAAGTAACATACCTTACATTATATTACTGTCCTCTTGTTTTGGTAGCTGTTATGCTACGCAATATACAACATGTCAGCTGCAAACAGCAAAACGTAATTTATTTTCTATTTGTTATGTATTTACGAGCGGAAATAAGACTGTATCACGTTTTCTTTCTGGAACTTACAGTTTTGAAGTTGTGGTACACTTTCCTGTTTTTTGACGAAGTAAATGGGCTCACTTCTTTGCCTGAGTTCGTGTGGTAATACAGTTTTTAGATTACTCAAAACATAGGCGGAGTTTTCGCTGCCATTACGTGTTGTTGTGGCTGTGTGGCGTTCATTTGTTTCGTAGCGTGTTCTGCTGGCTGAGGCGCGCGAGTTTGAATTGTATTTGGTGTTAGTTGTGTGTGGTTTATGTGGGTTTGCCTGTGTGTGATGAGTACTGGGGAATAGAGAGAGTGTATGTGTGTGTGTGAGAGAGAGAGAGAGAGCGAGACTGAAAGAAAAGAAATAAAGAAAGAAAGAAAAGAGAGAGGATTTGTGTGTGTGTGTGTGTGTGTGTGTGTGTGTGTGTGTGTGTGTGTGTGTGTGCTTGTGCGTGTGTGTTACTTGTATAGTTCTTCTATTGTGGCCAAGAGAGTTTTGTTGCACAGTGATGTGTATTCATTGAGTACTTTCTCTCCTTGGGCTATTGATTTTTGGATGTGGTAGTTTTCTTCTATAGTTAATTTTTGGTATAGGCTGCTGCTAGTTTTTAGGATGTGAAGGTCAGTTTCAATGTTTGCTGGGTGCTGGTTGTGTGCTACCAGGTGGTCTGCAAATGTTGAGTGTGTGCTATTGCTTTTCAGTGCTCTCGAGGTGTTCATTATATCTGGTTCTGAAGGTTCTTCATGTTTGGCCCACATATACAGATTGTCAGCAGTTGCAAGTAAGTTTGTAGATGCCAGACTGGCTGTATTTGTCAGTGTTGGTGGTAATTCTTCCAAGTCTGCTCTGTATTGTGTTGTTGGTTCTGTATGCTATGTTGAGTCCTTGTTTCTTTAGTATATTACCCACCCTGTGTGTGAGTTTGTTGTTGTAAGTCATTATGTGCCATTTGTTGCTTACAGTCTGCCGATTTGTTGTGTGATGAGTTGTGTTTGTATGTGTGTGTGTTTCATGGTTATGTGCTGTTTGTTTTTGTATTTTGTGGTTTATTTTGCCTACTCTCTTTGCATCATGTCTATTCTCCTGTGCAATTTGTTTTATTGTGTTCGGTTCTTGTGTGTAGTCATGCTTATTCATGCGTATTTTGTTCAGCCTGTTAAGTAAATATCTGAAGCTGGTATCTTTGTGGGTTATGGGGTGTTTGGATTGGTTATGAATAATGGTGCTGGTGAGTGTGAGATTTCTGTAGGTTGTGAATCCATGTTTGTTGTTTCTCTTGTGTATAGTGAGATCTAAGAAAATAAGTTTTTCATCCGATTGTGTTTCTATGGTGAATTGTATTTGTGGGTATTAAGCAAATTATGTCATATGCATATCTGTACCAATATATTATTTTGTACTGTTTTGGTATTGCTATTTTGTCAAAGATTTGTTTTTCTATCTGGTTGAGGAAAATGTCAGCTAGGAGGCCACTGATTGGGGATCCCATGGGTAGTCCATCTTGTTGAGAGTAAAATCTGTTGTTGAATGTGAAATAGTTCTGTTCTGTGATGAGCTTGAGTATGGCTAATATTTCTTGTATGTTTGTTGTGGGTACGTTTCCTTGCAGTTGGAGGTTTCTTTCTATTATGTTGATGGTTTCTTCTGTTGGGATGTGTGTGTACATTGAAATTATATCAAATGAAACCAATGTTGCGATGTTTGGTATGTTGTCATATTTTATTTTTTCTATTAAGTCACTTGAGTTCTTTAGACTTGTGTTGTCAGTGTATTTGTATATTGTCTGTAGCAGAGTGTGTGTGTGTTTGGCTAAGTGGTACGTTGGTGCTTTGGTGAAGTTAATTAATGGACGTATGGGTATTCTGGGTTAGTGAACTTTAGGCAATGATTTTAGGGTGGGGGCCTTGGGATTTTTTCTGTATCATTTTTTTAATCTGTGTTTCCGTGAAAATTGTTTCTATGTTTCTCAGGGTTTTCTGTAACTTACTTCAGTATCGGTTTGTTGGGTCAGTTGTTAATTCTGTGATGTTGTTGATTTGGATGAATTCTAATGTTTTGAGAATGTATTCCTGTTAGTTTATGACTACTATTGAATTACCTTTGTCAGATTTAGTGATGAAGGCATTTGCTGGTGTTAATTTATTTTGTAGTTTTTATGTAGGTTTTTCTTCAGGAGCCCTAGTATTTTCTTTTATGGTGGTTTTGTTCTCTTTGATTATATTTATTATTTCCTCAGCAACTAGTTCTCTTGTTAGGTTTGCATTAAATTCATGGTGTGTTTAGTGTTTCTTGTTGCTTTGTGATGTTTTCAGTTTCTGTTATGATATTTTCTACTGTCTTATGTGACACCATTGTGTTAATGTTATGTTGGTGACCCTTTTCAAGTAGGCTGCTTTCTTGTTCAGATAACTTTATGTCTGTTAAATTAATCACTCTTTTGTGAAAGGTGTGTTGGTTGTATTGGTGGTGGGATTGGTGGGTGTTTGTGTGATTTAACATTTTTTGTGAGTTTCTTTTGTTGGATTGTCTGTTTTCTGCCTATTATGGTCTCAGTGTATGTTCTAACCCTGTATGTTAGTTCATCAAAAAATGGTGGGTATGTTATGTGATTAGCTAATTCTAATTGCAATCAGTATAATTCAATATTCAGGATCTGTTTTTTGGAATACAAAGACCCGGATTTCTTGCTTTATCCACATGATTTCTGCCTTACGTTTTTGTCTGCTGTGCTGCTGGTGACATGTTGTTTACAGTTATTGTTACATAGTTAGGAACAATTTTATATGCCAAACATAGTTTATAGAACCTTATGTTGAGTATGGTTTCATGAAGTCTGATGGTTGTGTTCTGATATTTGATGAAGAGCTGTGATGGGAATACCTGGCTTGGTGTGGAAATAATCATCTTGTGGTGCAGTTCTTCTTGTTGTCTGCGTGCTTGCTAAAAAAATGGGATGAGAAGTTCCGCCGTATGCAAGACACCTTTTTTCTTTTGTTTCACCCATACATGTTTCAGCACTTTTGTGCTATCATCAGTGGGTTCTATTTTTATTTTTAACTGGAAATTTGTTGTTAACATATTAACATTTTCGTCGTTTACAACATTATGTAAAAGTTGCATGTAGAACTTAATTGGCGAAAAGTAACATACCTTACATTATATTACTGTCCTCTTGTTTTGGTAGCTGTTATGCTACGCAATATACAACATGTCAGCTGCAAACAGCAAAACGTAATTTATTTTCTATTTGTTATGTATTTACGAGCGGAAATAAGACTGTATCACGTTTTCTTTCTGGAACTTACAGTTTTGAAGTTGTGGTACACTTTCCTGTTTTTTGACGAAGTAAATGGGCTCACTTCTTTGCCTGAGTTCGTGTGGTAATACAGTTTTTAGATTACTCAAAACATAGGCGGAGTTTTCGCTGCCATTACGTGTTGTTGTGGCTGTGTGGCGTTCAATTGTTTCGTAGCGTGTTCTGCTGGCTGAGGCGCGCGAGTTTGAATTGTATTTGGTGTTAGTTGTGTGTGGTTTATGTGGGTTTGCCTGTGTGTGATGAGTACTGGGGAATAGAGAGAGTGTATGTGTGTGTGTGAGAGAGAGAGAGAGAGCGAGACTGAAAGAAAAGAAATAAAGAAAGAAAGAAAAGAGAGAGGATTTGTGTGTGTGTGTGTGTGTGTGTGTGTGTGTGTGTGTGTGTGTGTGTGCTTGTGCGTGTGTGTTACTTGTATAGTTCTTCTATTGTGGCCAAGAGAGTTTTGTTGCACAGTGATGTGTATTCATTGAGTACTTTCTCTCCTTGGGCTATTGATTTTTGGATGTGGTAGTTTTCTTCTATAGTTAATTTTTGGTATAGGCTGCTGCTAGTTTTTAGGATGTGAAGGTCAGTTTCAATGTTTGCTGGGTGGTGGTTGTGTGCTACCAGGTGGTCTGCAAATGTTGAGTGTGTGCTATTGCTTTTCAGTGCTCTCGAGGTGTTCATTATATCTGGTTCTGAAGGTTCTTCATGTTTGGCCCACATATACAGATTGTCAGCAGTTGCAAGTAAGTTTGTAGATGCCAGACTGGCTGTATTTGTCAGTGTTGGTGGTAATTCTTCCAAGTCTGCTCTGTATTGTGTTGTTGGTTCTGTATGCTATGTTGAGTCCTTGTTTCTTTAGTATATTACCCACCCTGTGTGTGAGTTTGTTGTTGTAAGTCATTATGTGCCATTTGTTGCTTACAGTCTGCCGATTTGTTGTGTGATGAGTTGTGTTTGTATGTGTGTGTGTTTCATGGTTATGTGCTGTTTGTTTTTGTATTTTGTGGTTTATTTTGCCTACTCTTTTTGCATCATATCTATTCGCCTGTGCAATTTGTTTTATTGTGTTCGGTTCTTGTGTGTAGTCATGCTTATTCATGCGTATTTTGTTCAGCCTGTTAAGTAAATATCTGAAGCTGGTATCTTTGTGGGTTATGGGGTGTTTGGATTGGTTATGAATAATGGTGCTGGTGAGTGTGAGATTTCTGTAGGTTGTGAATCCATGTTTGTTGTTTCTCTTGTGTATAGTGAGATCTAAGAAAATAAGTTTTTCATCCGATTGTGTTTCTATGGTGAATTGTATTTGTGGGTATTAAGCAAATTATGTCATATGCATATCTGTACCAATATATTATTTTGTACTGTTTTGGTATTGCTATTTTGTCAAAGATTTGTTTTTCTATCTGGTTGAGGAAAATGTCAGCTAGGAGGCCACTGATTGGGGATCCCATGGGTAGTCCATCTTGTTGAGAGTAAAATCTGTTGTTGAATGTGAAATAGTTCTGTTCTGTGATGAGCTTGAGTATGGCTAATATTTCTTGTATGTTTGTTGTGGGTACGTTTCCTTGCAGTTGGAGGTTTCTTTCTATTATGTTGATGGTTTCTTCTGTTGGGATGTGTGTGTACATTGAAATTATATCAAATGAAACCAATGTTGCGATGTTTGGTATGTTGTCATATTTTATTTTTTCTATTAAGTCACTTGAGTTCTTTAGACTTCTGTTGTCAGTGTATTTGTATATTGTCTGTAGCAGAGTGTGTGTGTGTTTGGCTAAGTGGTACGTTGGTGCTTTGGTGAAGTTAATTAATGGACGTATGGGTATTCTGGGTTAGTGAACTTTAGGCAATGATTTTAGGGTGGGGGCCTTGGGATTTTTCTGTATCATTTTTTTAATCTGTGTTTCCGTGAAAATTGTTTCTATGTTTCTCAGGGTTTTCTGTAACTTACTTCAGTATCGGTTTGTTGGGTCAGTTGTTAATTCTGTGATGTTGTTGATTTGGATGAATTCTAATGTTTTGAGAATGTATTCCTGTTAGTTTATGACTACTATTGAATTACCTTTGTCAGATTTAGTGATGAAGGCATTTGCTGGTGTTAATTTATTTTGTAGTTTTATGTAGGTTTTTCTTCAGGAGCCCTAGTATTTTCTTTTATGGTGGTTTTGTTCTCTTTGATTATATTTATTATTTCCTCAGCAACTAGTTCTCTTGTTAGGTTTGCATTAAATTCAGGTGTGTTTAGTGTTTCTTGTTGCTTTGTGATGTTTTCAGTTTCTGTTATGATATTTTCTACTGTCTTATGTGACACCATTGTGTTAATGTTATGTTGGGGACCCTTTTCAAGTAGGCTGCTTTCTTGTTCAGATAACTTTATGTCTGTTAAATTAATCACTCTTTTGTGAAAGGTGTGTTGGTTGTATTGGTGGTGGGATTGGTGGGTGTTTGTGTGATTTAACATTTTTTGTGAGTTTCTTTTGTTGGATTGTCTGTTTTCTGCCTATTATGGTCTCAGTGTATGTTCTAACCCTGTATGTTAGTTCATCAAAAAATGGTGGGTATGTTATGTGATTAGCTAATTCTAATTGCAATCAGTATAATTCAATATTCAGGATCTGTTTTTTGGAATACAAAGACCGGATTTCTTGCTTTATCCACATGATTTCTGCCTTACGTTTTGTCTGCTGTGCTGCTGGTGACATGTTGTTTACAGTTATTGTTACATAGTTAGGTACAATTTTATATGCCAAACATAGTTTATAGAACTTTATGTTGAGTATGGTTTCATGAAGTCTGATGGTTGTGTTCTGATATTTGTTGAAGAGCTGTGATGGGAATACCTGGCTTGGTGTGGAAATAATCATCTTGTGGTGCAGTTCTTCTTGTTGTCTGCGTGCTTGCTAAAGAAATGGGATGAGAAGTTCCGCCGTATGCAAGACACCTTTTTTCTTTTGTTTCACCCATACATGTTTCAGCACTTTTGTGCTATCATCAGTGGGTTCTATTTTTATTTTTAACTGTAAATTTGTTGTTAACATATTAACATTTTCGTCGTTTACAACATTATGTAAAAGTTGCATGTAGAACTTAATTGGCGAAAAGTAACATACCTTACATTATATTACTGTCCTCTTGTTTTGGTAGCTGTTATGCTACGCAATATACAACATGTCAGCTGCAAACAGCAGAACGTAATTTATTTTCTAATTGTTATGTATTTACGAACGGAAATAAGACTGTATCACGTTTTGTTTCTGTAACTTACAGTTTTGAAGTTGTGGTACATTTTCCTGTTTTTTGACGAAGTAAATGGGCTTACTTCTTTGCCTGTGTTCGTGTGGTAATGCAGTTTTTTGATTGCTCAAAACATAGGCGGAGTTTTCGCTGCCATTACGTGTTGTTGTGGCTGTGTGGCGTTCATTTGTTTCGTAGCGTGTTCTGCTGGCTGAGGTGCGCGAGTTTGAATTGTATTTGGTGTTAGTTGTGTGTGGTTTATGTGGGTTTGCCTGTGTGTGATGAGTACTGGGGCATAGAGAGAGTGTATGTGTGTGTGTGTGTGTGTGAGAGGGAGAGAGAGAGCGAGACTGAAAGAAAAGAAATAAAGAAAGAAAGAAAAGAGAGAGGATTTGTGTGTGTGTGTGTGTGTGTGTGTGTGTGTGTGTGTGTTTTACTTGTATAGTTCTTCTATTGTGCGAAGAGAGTTTTGTTGCTCAGTGATGTGTAAACACACCTTTCACAAAAGAGTGAGTAATCTAACAGACAAAAAATTATCTGAACAAGAAAGCAGCCTACTTGAAAAGGGTCCCCAACATAACATTAACACAATGGTGTCACATAGGACAGTAGAAAATATCATAACAGAAAGTGAAAACATTATAAAGCAACAAGAAACACTAAACGTACCTGAATTTAATGCAAATCTAACAAGAGAACTAGTTGCTGAGGAAATAAGAAATATAATCAAAGAGAACCCAACCACCATAAAAGAAAATACTACGACTCCTGACGAAAAAACCTACATAAAACTACAAAACAAATTAACACAAGAGAATGCCCTCATCACAAAATCTGACAAAGGTAATTCATTAGTAGTCATAAACAAACAGGAATACATTCTCAAAACATCAGAATTCATCCAAAGCAACAACACCAAAGAATTAACAAGTGACCCAACAAACCGATACCAAAGTAAGTTACAGAAAACCCTGAGAAACATAGAAACAATTTTCACGGAAACACTGGTTAAAAAAATGATACAGAAAAATCCCAAGGCCCCCACCCTAAAATCATTGCCTAAAGTTCACAAACCCAGAATACCCATACGTCCATTAATTAACTTCACCAAAGCACCAACATACCACTTAGCCAAGCACACACACACACTCTGCTACAGACAATATACAAATACACTGACAACAGAAGTCTAAAGAACTCAAGTGACTTAATAGAAAAAATAAAAAATGAAAACACACCAAACACAGCAACATTGGTTTCATTTGATATAATTTCAATGTACACACACATCCCAACAGAAGAAACCATCAACATAATAGAAAGAAACCTCCAGCTGCAAGGAAACATACCCACAACAAACATACAAGAAATATTAGCCATACTCAAGCTCATCACAGAACAGAAGTACTTCACATTCAACAACAGATTTTACTCTCAACAAGATGGGCTACCCTTGGGATCCCCAATCAGTGGCCTCCTAGCTGACATTTTCCTCAACCAGATAGAAAAACAAATCTTCGACAAAATAAAATAGTAATACCAAAACAGTACAAAATAATATATTGGTACAGATACGTAGATGACATAATTTGCTTAATAGATGAACCACTGTCCCGCATAAAAGAACTTCAAGATAACTTAAACTCCATCCACCCACAAATACAATTCACCATAGAAACGCTGGCTGATGAAAAACTTAATTTCTTAGATCTCACTATACACAAGAGAAACAACAAACATGAATTCACAATCTACAGAAAACCCACACTCACCAGCACCATTATTCATAACCAATCCAATCACCCCATTAACCACAAAGAAGCCAGCATCAGATATATACCTAACAGGCTGAACAAAATACCCATGAATAAGCATGACTACACACAAGAACTGAACACAATAAAACAAATTGCACAGGAGAATGGATATGATGCAAAGAGAGTAGACAAAATAAACCACAAAATACAAAAAGAAACAGCACATAACCATGAAACACACACACACATACAAACACAACTCATCACACAACAAATCGGCAGACTGTAAGCAACAAATGGCACATAATGACTTACAACAACAAACTCACACACAGGGTGGGTAATATACTAAAGAAACAAGGACTCAACATAGCATACAGAACCAACAACACAATACAGAGCAGACTTGGAAGAATTACCACCAACACTGACAAATACAGCCAGTCTGGCATCTACAAACTTACTTGCAACTGCTGACAATCTGTATATGTGGGCCAAACATGAAGAACCTTCAGAACCAGATATAATGAACACCTCAGAGCACTGAAAAGCAATAGAACATACTCAACATTTGCAGACCACCTGGTAGCACACAACCGCCGCCCAACAAACATTGAAACTGACCTTCACATCCTAAAAACTAGCAGCAGCCTATAGCAAAAATTAACTATAGAAGAAAACTACCACATCCAAAAATCAATAGCCCAAGGAAAGAAAGTACTTAATGAATACACATCACTGTGCAACAAAACTCTCTTCGCCACAATAGAAGAACTATACAAGTAAAACACACACACACACACACACACACACACACACACACACACACACACACACACACACACAAATCCTCTCTCTTTTCTTTCTTTCTTTATTTCTTTTCTTTCAGTTTCTCTCTCTCTCTCACACGCACACACATACACTCTCTCTATTCCCCAGTACTCATCACACACAGGGAAACCCACATAAACCACACACAACTAACACCAAATACAATTCAAACTCGCGCGCCTCAGCCAGCAGAACACGCTACGAAACAAATGAACGCCACACAGCCACAACAACACGTAATGGCAGCGAAAACTCCGCCTATGTTTTGAGTAATCTAAAAACTGTATTACCACACGAACTCAGGCAAAGAAGTAAGCCCATTTACTTCGTCAAAAAACAGGAAAGTGTACCACAACTTCAAAACTGTAAGTTCCAGAAAGAAAACGTGATACAGTCTTATTTCCGCTCGTAAATACATAACAAATAGAAAATAAATTACGTTTTGCTGTTTGCAGCTGTTATGTTGTATATTGCGTAGCATAACAGCTACCAAAACAAGAGGACAATAATATAATGTAAGGTATGTTACTTTTCGCCAATTAAGTTCTACATGCAACTTTTACATAATGTTGTAAACGACGAAAATGTTAATATGTTAACAACAAATTTACAGTTAAAAATAAAAATAGAACCCACTGATGATAGCACAAAAGTGCGGAAACATGTATGGGTGAAACAAAAGAAAAAAAAGGTGTCTTGCATAAGGCGGAACTTCTCATCCCATAAAATTGGACATGCATAGAACATGAGTGAATGAATGGTTGTAATCATTTGATGCGAGTTTTATTATTTTCAGTCCAGACATCGTTACAATCAACAAGCAAAGACATGCTGTCTGCAAAGAAAGTACCATGCTCTCTTTTCCTCCACAGTCATTTAATCTCCTTTCTATAGTCCATTCCTCATGCACTTTACCGGTATACGTCGATTTAGTGGGAGTAAGGAGGATTTCGATTAATGCGCCGTCTACCTTTTACAATGTATTGTTTATGAAAAGGATTATGTGAAGAGAGATGATGGGAACGGAGGATAGCTTCCCCAGAGGAGACGATGAAAGGAATAAGTTGAAAATACTGACTAGGATATCAAAACATAAGGGAAGTTTCAAAACATATTGGATTAACTTCCATGGAACTAAGAACCGCCGTCCTTGGTGGCCGAGCGTTTCTAGCCGCTACAGTCTGCAACCGCGCGACCGCTACGGTCGGGGGTTCGAATCCTGCTCCGGGCATGTATGTGTCTGATGTCCTTAGGTTAGTTAGGTTTAAGTAGTTCTAAGTCTAGGGGACTGATGACCTCAGAATTAAAGTCCTATAGTGCTCAGAGCCATTTGAACCATTTTGAACTAGGAACTATAGACGGAAAAAGAATTGTAGGGAAAGTTTAAGATTAGAATATATCCAACAAACAATCGAGTGCGCTGGCTTCAAGCGCTGCTGTGAGATGCAAAGTTGTGGTGGGAAGCAACAAACAAGAAGACTCAGGGGAAAAATCGCATCCTATGAAGTTTTAGTACGTTTGAATGGACTACAACGTCCGTTACTGGAATTGCGTTTTAGGCATTGATTCCGCTACAATAACTTTCCTCATAATTTACCCGCATAGACTCAGCTCCGCTTCGTAACGTTCTGAGTAGATGTTTGAAAAGCAGGCTTCAAAGTGCAATGTTTACGCAGTAACCTTCCAGTAACGTTCACCAGCGGATCTGACGTAATCGACGGCGTCGTAGGTGCACGATAAAAATATGCGCCTATCGATCGCGCCACGTGAACGATGAGGCGGGCGTCAGCCGTCACCGGCGGGGAAACCCATGACCGGTGTGGCCAGGTGTGCGGCTCTCAGGGTCTCACGGCATCGAGGGCTGTTGGAAGGGAGAGAGTCGGGGTGACTGCTCACCTAGGTCAGTGCACAAGTGCTGCGTCTGCTCCTCGTTGTAAGGCCGGCAAGTCTGGTTCAGTTTTTGGCATGTTTGAAAAATCATATCCGTGGCAACTTGCGATACAAACTAGACACAAAATACGGACACATTCAGCTGACATCAGTAGTATGAATATGATGCATGGTTACTATTTTGTGTAGTGCAACTACCTATCTATTTTCCCGAAAAGTTGCGCTCAGATTCCTCCACAATTAGTGACACTTTCAACACATGAAAAGGATAATATATGAACATTACGCATTGTAGAGGTTTGGAGTTAGGTTATTCAGAAGAAAAGTTGTAGTGTGAGGGTTTCATGAGATATGGCAGAATTGTTTTACTATTATTTACTTGTACTATATGTTTAGCCAAACTCTTGCTCTGTCTTGTAATGGTACTTGAATTACGTACATCAATATGTTTATATTGCAATGATATTATTATTATGTGAATTCTTTCTTTTGTCACTATGATCTATGTCGTACTTGTAACTCTGATTTTTGGGCGCGTAAGCGGTTGTTAAAAAGTCAAGTCTTGGACGTCATGTTGAAAAGACGCAAATTGTAGTCAGTTTATAAAATGTGAACTTTAACGGTGAGGAAGATATTTTCAAGTATGTTTTATTTTGTGAAGTGAAGTGATATTGCAACAAAAGTAAAAAAGAAGTGTAACTTAAATTCGGAGTGGTGATTAGTTTTTTACTTCACCATTGTCTTAACTTGCAAAAGTTTAATCTTCAAGAATGGTTTGTGAAACATATCTACAAAACTATGGAATATCGCAGAATAACACCTAGGCCTCTTTGCATCCTAGCTTGGAATCATCACTACCTAGATTTTCGACGATAGAGCCATGAATTGACAACGAGACCAGCGTGGGAAACACGAAAAGATGAGTGCCTAGTTTATCCATTATTTCATGAAACGACTTTATTAACTGTGCTCTAATGACACCTGCCACATAATATAACTTTGTTGATGCCCGAAAATGCAGTATTTAGCAGCGTGAGCAACACCACAGTCAAAATTAAGTTTTGACCTTTGTTGTGGTAGGGTTGTTAAAGTCTTATGTAAGTAAATGTTTGATCTACAGAATGTGTTCCTTAACACATATTTCTTAAAGAAGAATGTTTTAGTTTTCTCATTGGCCTCCTCAGCAAATTTGTTGCTAATCTGGTTATTCATAATTCATAAAGTTCAGTCTCCTACTGGTTACATCCTCACTGACAGAACCGTTTGTAGCTCACCGATACGTGGACTTATATGACGTGTTTTTTTTAAGGAATAAGAAAACAACGTCAATCTTACTATATTGCTGTATTATAGCACTTCGGAGACAAATACTTACAACACTGAATTCTAATAATCATCTATCTACACTTTTATAAACTAAAATGTACATAATTCGATCGTTACTCTAGTGTATATTTATAACGAACTTTATAAGCCTGTCGATGAGCAACAGTTAGCAATCACTCATAAAGTGGATAGAGCGCAAGCGAACCAAATAGATACTGTACTATATATGTGTATCGTATGCAGAAAACTGGTGTCCACGGTAACTTCAACCGAGCCTCTGTTCCGATGGGATTCCAGTTTTGTGTATGTGTGTTCTTGTGGTTGCATCACTAATGACGAGTCATCAACATGTTGTTCTGCGTAGCTGCTGACTTTGGTGGCAGCTGATAGCAGCACCCAAGGTCGATAATTGACATGGCGGCTCTTGGAAAACATAGTAAGTGTATGGCCATCGAGGTAGAGTGATTTATTACATCGACAGTCAATGTGATATCTGACAAAATATTAGTAATGTGATTGGCTGTACTACGGTTCACCAGTATATTTACACTGTAGTCTCCTGTATACTTAAAACAATTACCTTTTCTCCACACAGGGTTAGGCAGCAAAAACAGACACCCGTATTGAATTTTGTCCCGGGCACAAGTACGTTTTATGGTTTGCGGCAGTCGAATTATGGAATCGATTTGGTTATCTTGTTACTATTTAATCAAGTTCCCCGCATGTTGACGTCAATGAAGTCCGCTTAGAAGGCATTTTGCAACAGCGAAGGAGAAAAACTGTTTAAAACGATAAAGGAAAAGAAGGCAGCGTCGCGTACTAGCGTCCGTCCGTCAAAAACGTCTGTCCTAAAATGAAAACAAATAAGTAACTCACATGTGGTTCGTCTGTTTATTATTATGATTATTAATTAGAAAATATTTTGAGCGTGAGCATTGATACACATTAAATGGCAATTCTGGGGATACAATAAAGCACGCTGATTCTAATATGGAATTTTTCCGGCCGGGACTATATTAGACGGTATTTCTTGTCTTCGAAAGTCATAGAGCTTCATTGTAAGAATCTTATTTTGTTTTATGAGTTGGAATGCACTATTCGTAGAACACTCCTTTGGTCCTTCGCACGCGCAAATCTAGCTGCTTCGTGGTTGAGTGTGTTAATTCATTTTACTGTTGACTACCTAATGCATTAAGTTTTATTAATAACAGCAGTGGCACTGGATAATTTCAGTTTTATTAAACGTCACAGTAAGAGCCTTGCTGTACCAAATAGTGAAAATAATGTTGTGAATACAGAAGATCGTCAAAATCGGTAGTTAATTCATGTACCAATAGCTCTGGGTGATCCTTACATATGACTTGCTTTCATATTCCATTGAACACTGTAAATGCATTATGTAAATCCACAAATTCGGTTAATGTAAATTTCACATTTTTCAGTAAGAATGAAAGAGGAATATCAGAGCTGAATGAGGCGATACTTACTACTTTCCTGCGCCACACCTGCTTAATTTGGCAGCCGCCATGCACACTGATACGGCGTGATGTGATAACGGGTGGCACTGCGCAAATTGTATCGAACCTAGGTACTTGAGCCAAAAAAAATCATTCGTAGCTTCTCGTACAATTGAGTGGCAGAAACTGTTACGAGTAATTACGTAGTCATTGAGTGCAAGTTTACATGTGCAAGTTTACATCTATACTACAAATGTCTTGTGAAGAATTAGCCAATTCGTTGACTATGCCGAACAATAACACTGTCTGTAGCAGTGGTGTAATTCGTTGAAAATGAAGACTGTAAAACAGCGACCAAGTTTGTAACATGGCTCATGAATGCAGCCTATCTTTTTTTGTCCCTTGGCCTTAGAAACTGTGAGTAGTTTTGTAAGTTGCCACTAAATATACTTAGAATTAACGTCACGTCAAGTATACGCAAAGGAATCAAAGACAAGGTTCTTCGATTTTGTTGCCGCAGAACAGGAATGTTTTAGCTCGAGAAATTCGAGCAGATATGCACACATTATACTCCCCATGGCCTAGAGATTTTCCGGTGGGGTATTTCGTTATCAGTTTAAATGTCCATCAGGAATTATAGTGTGGTAGCTTGTTATGTGTATGGGCACAGATGGGCCGGGCGTGATGGAAGGCGGGAGGATTACTTTTTTATTATCAATTCCTAGGAAACTGAAGAAACTGTCAACATTTTTTACTATACATCTCAGCCTCGCGACATGCGATTTCGTGTGTCCTGAGGCTGAAGTATTAAGCAAAAGGATTCATTTACAAAACAGTCACAGCAGTCACCTAAGGCAGTATCCCCAGTGTCGATAAAAACGCTGTATCTTTAAAAATTTTTAGTTTTTCACCTTCTTCTTGTGCGTCCTCAAAAGTGAAGTAAAGCGATGTAGTGCCTCAAACGTATTGTAGGACAAGTCTAGAAATCCAGCAATCATAATGTTAATGTGTATGGCAACGTTCTACTTCTGTCAGATCATTTCGAATGAAATCCTTTTTGAAATTACTCCGCGGTATTATGAAACACTACAACCAACAATTTAACTGACGTATTGATAGTGTGTGCAGCGGTCGTCTTTACTCCGACGTGGAACTCTACGTAGACAATCGAAACATTCGCTACTGTCTCATAGTCTGCGGACTATTTTTGTTTAGAAAGACACTGGCCGTGGAAGCCTACATGGTATTTTGGTACTGTTGGCGGTCTACTTCCACTTACATTCAGCGCAATACATTGCGTCTGCACTTAACACCCACTCAACCACGGTACAGGCAACAGTTGTCCTTAGATGACTATGAATACTCACTGATCCACGGCCTACAACTTTTTAGACTTTATTTCTAGAATTTCCGAACTCGGTAGAACAAATTTACGGCCGACCAAAGTGATTTACGATTTAATATAATCCATTATGGAGTCGAGGTAGCAGTTGTCGTTATACTGGTTATCACTGTTAGCATTCAACCGCGATTCTTATACACATATTTTAACAACGCGTTTCAAGAGACAATGCTCTCATCATCAGGTTGTAAAGTCTATGTCATGAAATTAAACGTACTAAAAAGACAAAATACCATGACAAATAGTTGGGAAGTCCAAAACAGAATTAAAAGTATATTGGACTGTGGGTCCTCGTCTTACATTCAAGTTGTTGACACAAGTCGATGGCCGTCCCATAGCTACCAAGTATGCTGTCGCACAGTGCCGGCTCGGGAGCTGTTGTGGACTGACGTGCCTAGGTGTTGTGGCGTGGTTACAGCCGTGTGCTTGACGGTAACGCTATGCTATTGGGCGCCTTATTTCCTTATTGCATTGGTCTGCCATCGTTAGCCTCTCACAACTCCGTCAGTGACATGCTACTAGTTTAAAGTCGCATACCTGCCCTAAAATAATTCTAAAAACCCGCTAAAAAATCTCATTTCTTTGAAATTATCTTGTGCATTTAGAATATTGCTTTGTTTCTTTTCATGGATAGCTATCTCGAATTCCTCTAGTAAATCAAGTTTCCTCCCTTTCTTTTCTACATGCAATATTTCTACTGAAATTAATATCGTTAAGAGAATAGCGATGAATAACGGTTACAGAATAGATATGGTTATAAAACTGTTACGGAAAAGTAATAAGCGCAAAAAGAAAAAACCTGATGGAGAGAAAGTGAAAATTATCACGATGCCATACTAAGGAACAGTCTCACAAAAGATAGCAAATATTTTTAAGCCATACGATGTTAAAATAGCTTTTCAGACTAATAACTTAGTGAGGTACAGCCTTAAGCACGATATTCGCGAGAAGAGAAATAAGTTTTGAAATATCGGGAGTTTATGAGATTCAGTGCAGAACTTGTGATGCAAAATATATAGGGCAGACAGGAAGATCATTCGCGATCCGGTATGAAGAACATAAAGATGCGTTCAGGTTAGGAAATTATGACAAATTAGCTGTTGCGAACCATATATATGAAACAGGCCATCCCCTTAATAGCATAGAAGATAACGTAGAAATATTGCATGTAGAAAAGAAAGGGAGGAAACTTGATTTACTAGAGGAATTAGAGATAGCTATCCATGAAAAGAAACAAAGCAGTATTCTAAATGCACAAGATAATTTTAAAGAAATGAGATTTTTTAGCGGGTTTTTAGAATTATTTTAGGGTAGGTATGCGACTTTAAACTAGTAGCATGTCACTGACAGAGTTGTGAGAGGCTAACGATGGCAGACCAATGCAATAAGGAAATAAGGCGCCCAATAGCATAGCGTTACCGTCAAGCACACGGCTGTAACCACGCCACAACACCTAGGCACGTCAGTCCACAACAGCTCCCGAGCCGGCACTGTGCGACAGCATACTTGGTAGCTATGGGACGGCCATCGACTTGTGTCAACAACTTGAATGTAAGACGAGGACCCACAGTCCAATATACTTTTAACTCTGTTTTACTCTATGGACTTCCCAACTATTTGTCATGGTATTTTGTCTTTTTAGCCCGTTTAATTTCATGACATAGACTTTACAACCTGATGATGAGAGCATTGTCTCTTGAAACGCGTTGTTAAAATATATGTATAAGAATCGCGGTTGAATGCTAACAGTGATAACCAAAGTGATTTACGTTTCCTGTGTTTTTTACTCTCATTACAAGAGCGATGTGCTTCATTCACTGAAGGCCAAGGTACGTATGCCGCCTCATTGCTTTCTACACACACTGACGATGACGAGATAATAAAGTATACGTCTGACTGTGCTCTTCATTGTTATTGCCTTCAGTGAATGAAGCACATCGCTCTTGTAATGAGAGTAAAAAACACAGGAAACGTAAATCACGTTGGTCGGCCGTAAACCTGTTCTACCGAGTTTGTAAATTCTAGAAAGAAAGTCTAGAAACTTGTAGGCCGTGGATCACTGATATACATAGAACTCCGCAGTATTTATAGTCATCTAAGGACAATTGTGGCCTGGACCGTGGTTTAGTGGGTGATAAGTGCGGATGCAACGTATTGCGCTGAATGTAAATGGCCGAACGGGGATCTGAACAACTGTTTCACGTTATCGAGTTGGATACTATTACTGCGGACCTCCTGTTTGGATGCCTGCAATCCAAATTCGTGTCTAGTGCTATATTCGATGTCGAAATTTGCAGAATATAGTCGACTGCCTCGATGCGTAATGGAGCTGACGCTACTCTTTGTTAGCTTTCTTAATTCTTCTCTGAGGTACACTTGTCGGAAGTTTTGGTAAACATTCCACTGAAACTGTTGATATTCTATCACTGCAGTCACGTTTTTTGAGAGTTCGCAAACGTAAATGTATATATTACTACTTCCTGTCAGTTGCCGAAAGCGTTTCACTAACATCTTTCAATTCCAACAGTTTTCTCACTGTCGGTCTATTTCAGATATCGTTAAGAAATGGCTGGGAGTTGATTATCTATGCCACTTCGGTGTTGTCACTGACCAATATCGAATTTTCATGAATCCTTAGGACTACCTGTGCAACACCTGAGAATGGAAAATTCGTGGGAGTGTATTTCAGTGTATGTATATTCTCGTAATGCGCTGTTCAGACACTCCGCAACTCCATCTTAGGAAATCAGTGACGTTAAACGATAACAAGTTTTTATTGTGCTCTGGTGCTCTGTGGTGAGTGCATCAGCGGTGTTCGGACCTGATTGATTATAGAGTGCTCTTGAGTGGAGTGCAGACTGTCTTTGATCTTCGTCAGTCTTTTACAGAGCTACAGTCGGAAAGTACTTGTCTCACCAGTGTTGATCTGCAGCGCGTGGTACTCGTACTTCCATCGCTGCTGACTCATGGCGCAGCCTGGCCGCGAGAAAGCCCGAGTTCGATAAAGCCTTCAAGGCCGCGACGCCACAGTGTGCAGACACAGAGCCGGCCTAGGCGCGTGTAGCGCGGACGGCGGCGTCACGACGCGAGCAGACGCCGGTTGGCTGCGGCTGGCGGCAGCTCCCGGCATGCCGTTCGGCGCCGACGCCTCCGGCTGGCAGACTAGCGGGGCCCGGCCACGTGCGTGACTGCCCGGCAGGCGTGCCAACCGCCGCGCGGAACCACTCCTCCCCACCGTCGTCTCGCCGGATTCTCTGTGGAATGCGAGCCAGCCGCAGACGCCATAACGTCCACTGTAAAGGACACAATGGCGCACAGAGTGAGCTAGGGCTTGAGGGGGGAGGGGACTAGGGGAGCGAAGGGGTGGCAGGGTAGTGGGGTAGGACACTGTAGCCTAAATTAGTTTCGAAGTGAACATCGACACAGTTATGAGACCGTAAGTAGATCTCGGTACACTGCCTCTTGTTACAATCTATCACTTGTTTAGTTTTCTTCAGACTGATGCTGAACTGATGTGTAGATGGGTTACGATTCTGGTTCAGTTTGTGAAGAGTTTTATTTTTCTAATAGTCGCAACTGCAGAGCGGCTAAGGTGATATAGCTGCACGAAATATATGAATAAATCGAAATAGAAGTAATAGTTGAAAGGACTGACTCAGAATATAGAAAAATTTTAAAAAATTAAAAGGAAGAGCGGTAACATTAAGGGTGCAGAGGAACTTCTGCTGTTAAATGCAGAGAGGGAAGTGGATAGGTGTAAAGAGTACATTGAAGGGGAAAGACTTGTTTCATGATATGACAGAAGAAGAAACTGGGGGACCGATGGCCTTTGTAGTCTGGTCCCTTCCACCCCCGCAAACCAACCAACCACCCAATCGAAGAAACTGGAGCCGATAGGGAATAAGTTGGGGACCCATTGTTAGAATCAGAATTAAAAGGAGATTCGGACCACTTAAGATCAACTAAAGTAAAACGAGGATAATGGAATGTAGTCGAATTAAGTCGGGTGATGCCGAGGAAATTAGATTAGGAAATGAGACACTTATAGTAGTAAAAGAGTTTTGCTATTTGGGGAGCAAAATAACTGATTATGGTCGAAGTAGAGAGGATATAAAATGTAGACTGGCAATGGCAAGGAAAGTGTTTCTGAAGAACAGAAATTTGTTAACATCGAGTATAGATTTAAGTGTCAGGAAGTCATTTCTAAAAGTATTTGTATGGAGTGTAGCCATATGTGGAAGTGAAACATGGGCGATAAATAGTTTGGACACGAAGACAACAGAAGCTTTCGAAATGTGATGCTACAAACTAATGCTGAAGATTAGGTGGGTAGATCACATGACTAATGAGATAGTATTGAATAGAATTGAGGAGAAGAGGAGTTTGTGGCACAACTTGGCTAGAAGAAGGGATCGGTTGGTAGGACATGTTCTGAGGCATCAAGGGATCACCAATTTAGTATTGGAGGGCAGCGTGGACGGTAAAGATCGTAGAGGGAGACAAAGAGATGAATACACTAAGCAGATTCCGAAGGATGTAGGTTGCAGTAGGTACTGGGAGATGAAGAAGCTTGCACAGGATAGAGTAGCATGGAGAGCTGCATCAGACCAAACTGAAGATCACAATAACAAAAACAAGACCGAATACGTCAAACGTAATGTCTAAAATGATTGGGACAAGTGGCACCAAAAAGATATTCATATCTGTGAACAGAATCTCTGAGACTGGCAATATACCATCAGACCTTCACAAAATATAATTCCCCACAATTCCAAAGATTACAAAAGCCGACACGTCCGAGAAACATCGCATAATCAGCTTAACGGCTCATGCATCCAAGTTGCCGAAAAGAATAATATGCACGAGAATGGAACAGAAAATTGAGAATCTGTTACACGAAGATTAGTTTGGCGTTAGGAAACGTAAAGGCATCAGGAAGTCAGTTCTGACATTGCGGTTGATAACTTATGCAAGACTCGATCATAGGATTTGCTGAGTTGAAAAAGCGTCCGACAGATTAAAATGGTACAAGGTATTCGAATTTGTTAGAAAAATAGGCGTAAGCTCAAGTGAAAGACGGGTACCATATACTACCTATACAATATATACAAAATCTTAGAGGGAATAGTATGAGTAGAAGACTAAGAACGAAGCGGTCTGATTAAGAAAGGTGTAAGGCAGAGCTGTAGTTTCTCGCCCCTATTGTTTAGTCTATACATCGAAGAAGCAATGACGGAAATGAAAGAAATGATCAAGAGTGAAATTAAAATTCAAGGGGAAAGAATATCTATGAAGAAATTCGTTGAAATTTCTATCCTCAGTAAACATGAAGAAGAGTTAAAGAATGTGTTGAATGGATTCAGCAGTCTAATCAGCGCAGGATATGGACTGAGAATAAAGCGAAAAAGATGAAAATAATGGGAAGTAGCCGAAATGGGAGCAGCGAGAAACGTAACATCAAGATTGGTGATCACAAAGCAGATGAAGTTAAGGAATTCTACTACCTTGGCAGCAAAATAACCAATGACTGACAGAGGAAGGATCACATAAAAAGTAGACCAGAACTAGCGAAAAGGGAGTTCCTGGTTAAGAGAACTGTACCAGTATCAAATATAGGCTTTAATTTGAGGAAGACGGCCGGTGTGGCCGAGCGGTTCTAGGCGCTTCAGTCTGGAACCACGCGACCGCTACGGTCGGAGGTTCGAATCCTACCTCAGGCATGGATGTGTGTGATGTCCTTAGGTTAGTTAGGTTTAAGTAGTTCTAAGTTCTAGGGGACTGATGACCTCAGATGTTAAGTCCCATAGTGCTCAAAGCCATTTGAACCATTTGACTTTTTTAATTTGAGAAAGAAATTTCTGAGAACGTAAGTTTGGAGCACAGCATTGTATGATAACGGAACACCGATTGTGAGAAAAGAGAACAAAAAGGGACTCGAAGAAGCATTTGGGATGTGATAGTGCTGAAAAATGTTGAAAATTAGGTGGACTGTAACGTAAGAAATGTGGAGGTACTCCCCAGAATCGGCGAGGAATGGAAAATATGGAAAATACTGACAACAAGAACGGACAGGATGATCAAACGTCTGTTAAGCAATCACGGAATAACATCCATGGTGCTACAGGGAACGGCAGAGGGTAAAAAGTGTAGAGAAAGACAGAAACTGGAATACATGCAGTAAATAGAGAACATTGATTGTAAGTGTTATTCCTGGATGAAGAGATTGACACTGGAGGGGAATATGTGGTGGACACATCAGACTAGTCACAATACTTAACAACATTGGTGGTTTGGTGGGTGAGCTGAAGGGGCAGTATGGCCAGCTGAAAAACATATGTTATCTAAATGAAGCTCTTAATGCAAGTGAATATTAACACAAAAAAATAAAACAGTCACTTCCCCACAGTGACAGAAAGTGTAAGGAGAATCTGGGATACAAAGAAGTAGCACATACCACGGATAATAAAAGCTGGATATTGTTTACCTACTTATTTACTTGTTAATGAATGATAATTTATTGAACTATATTATATGGCAAAATACTCTTACATTGAAAGATGTGAATGTACAAAAACATTTAAGAACTGTTTACAAGAAATTTGATTTTGATCGTACGTATCACAAAAATATATACAACAAAAACAATTATTACAGATTTTTTGAAGGAGTACTTCAAAGGTACTGTACGTACCTTTTAAATGTACTGAATATGTAATTGCAATTCTAGCTCATTTCCAATATGTAGCAATACAGCTTTTGAATAATTTATAAATAATCTAATTGATCCGGCAATTTCTTTGCAAAACACCACTGAACCACCTTCAACAAAAAACTTCCTAACTTTATCACGATTTCTGTACACTGAATATGATGAAATGTGTGAAAGTAAATAATTCTCACATAGACGTGATCCAAGAAGTTGAGCTGAGTCTTTTGAGAGTAACAAGTACTTCACCAAATTGTTCTGTTTGGCCAGCCGGTGTTGCCGAGCGGGTCCAGGCGCTACAGTTTGGAACGGCGCGACTGCTATGGTCTCAGGTTCGAATCCTGCCTAGGGCAAGGATGTGTGTGATGTCCTTAGGTTAGTTAGGTTTAAGTAGTTCTAAGTTCTAGGGGACTGATGACCTCATCAGTTAAGTCCCATAGAGCTCAGAGCCATTTGAACCAACGATTTGAATTCGAATGTATCCATTGATGTTGGTGGAGAAGGCCTACATAGCTCTGGACCATCAGGTCTTCTCTCTCGCTAAGCCACCACGTCCCTCGTGCTTCGCCTTCTGCGTCCTCGAACCTCAATCCGTGTGATCATCGCTTGTGGGGTTACCTGAAGTCACACATCTACCACGATCGTCTGACTTCTTATGGAAGCTGAAATATAATATTCGACGACAATTTTTCACCATAGCAATTGGTGTGTGCTGATATGGCCGATTAATGTAAATGGAAATGAACGTTTGGCGTCATTGGCCGGGAGGCCCCTTGCGGGGCAGGTCCGGCCGGCTTGGTGCAGGTCTTATTACATTCGACGCCACATTGGGCGACCTGCGCGCCGGATCGGGATGAAATGATGATGAAGACAACACAACACCCAATCCCTGAGCGGAGAAAATCACTGACCCAGCCGGGAATCGAACCCGGGACCGTAGGACGGCAATCTGTCACACTGGTCACTCAGCTATGGGGGCGGACGCCAATTAATGTGACGGTACCATTTACATAGGCAATGACACGAATTGTGTAGTTTACTGAGTTTACTCAGGTACGTAAATGTCGCCTTCGGAGTCTGTATTTTATGTGCGTTGGAAATACTGTACATCATTCTACCTATTTAGGTCTGAAGATCGTTGCCGTTAACCGAAATTAATCACATGGTTAATGAATTTTTGTAAGATTTATAACAAGTTAATATTTCCTGGATCTCTGTGAAACGTTATAGCCAATGTGTTTAAACTCATGAAATAGTCGATTGCCTCTCCCTCTTGTCTACCGACCACAGCGTCCTAATACCGTGGCGCAACAATTTATTTTACACTGAAACGCCAAAGAAACTGGCATAGGTATGCGTTTTCAGATACAGAGATATGTAAATAGTCAGAAGACGACGCAGCGATCGGCAACGCCTCTATAAGACAACAAGTGTCTGTCGCAGTAGTTAGATCGGTTAGTGCTGCTACAATGGCAGGTCATCAAGATTCAAACCATGTGCGTAAGAGATCTTTTACGCTTTTAGCAATATAGGGAGCGCCATCATATGGAAATGTCGTACCTTTCAACAGGAATGATCTCACTCCCCGTCTCGCTATAGCTCATTGGTACATGATTCTGATGCGGCGACACTGGCATGTTGCTATTAATCGCCATCTGCTCGCTAGTTTTATCATTCGCTTTTAGTTTCAATAAAACCCCAGCTCGTTTCACACCAGTCTGAAAATTTTTACCTCTCTGCGTATATTATTCCGCGAATTAGTGCATTTTCAAAAGTTAACGTCCTTTTGAGTGATTCATAGCATCTCAAGTGAGCATCCCATTACTACACCAGCGTTTAATTCTTGGGCAAACCGAAATATGTGCAGTGTTGAAATAGCAACTCTAAGAGCCATTTTCTAGCCCATGTGAAGGGGAAATCCTTAATAAAGTTAACAGTTCTCCGTGAGCGTTAAAACAAAAATGTTAGAAAGACTCAGAAGTCATGCATACATTTACAGCCCAATGTTCTAATGTCCACTCTCTCAAGATCCTAAAGCGTATTATGAATCCAAACACTTCAAGCTTTTGTAATGAAAGAAGTCCTCAAGAATGAGTATGTAGTGCCTCCTCTATATTCTGCGAACTAACACGGAAGCAGCAACTATGTTAATGCTGAAAACAGCGAGCAGCCGACAGGCTCTCAGGCAACAATATCACACGATAGAATGAGCCGCATCTCGCTATCCTGGGCAAGTAGCAGGCAAGGGGGTTTCTACATCAGCCCCGCTTCAAGCAGTGCATTCAAGTGTACATGTAGACTCTACATACTAGGGTACTGAAAGGTACTCGAAAGGGCAAGATATTTTCGATACTTGATCCTGATATGATCACACGGTATATTATCTTCACAAATGTATTCCTGTACCGGTATTGTTTATTATTTTCTTTTACTACTTTTTTTATAGATTTTTTGTTGTGCCTCTAGGAATCATAATAAAATATCTAACGTTACCCAACTATACAAATAATTTATTGGAATAGGTCAACAAGACTCTGATAGGTCACTGACGATGTTTTCGTATGCGAGAGGGAATTGTTGAACGACTTGGACAGTACGTTAACATGGTGTATCGAATGAGAGGATTATATCTGCAACCAAGAACAAGCATCAAATAGCATCCATCTCGAAACTGATTAGCTACTGGAACTTATTCGCATTGTGATTAATGCTATGTGTGTGTACATTGCGTTTCCTATGACCGTGATAGACAATATTCTTGGTTGTATTACCTACTCACATCTCTCGCCATATGAGAGGGAGTCCAGTGATGTTGAACATAATCATTTGGTGGTCCAGGTGTTATGGTGTGTGAAGGCATCTTGTTGCTTGGGCATACTGACCTGCAAATTTTTGAACACGGTACACTCACTGGTCACTGATGTGCTTCATGCACATTGTTTCAGGCGTGCATTCCACCAAGGCTTCATTTTTATGGATGACTAATCGGGATAGCATGGAATTGCGCAGTTGGAAGAGCTCGCTGAGATGGGATGAATGGCGAATGGACGAGCCTGACCGTTCCCCCGACTTAAATCACGTCAAGCACCTGTGGAATGCAATGGACAGGCACAGTGCAGAAAGTCCACATGCACTGGACGAATGGAACACTCCAACACAAGAAAAAAAAATGGTTGAAATGGCTCTGAGCACTATGGGACTTAACATACGAGGTCATCAGTCCCCTATAACTTAGAACTACTTAAACCTAGCTGGCCGGAGTGGCCGTGCGGTTCTAGGCGCTACAGTCTGGAACCGAGCGGCCGCCGCGGTCGCAGGTTCGAATCCTGTCTTGGCATGGATGTGTGTGATGTCCTTAGGTTAGTTAGGTTTAATTAGTTCTAAGTTCTAGGTGACTGATGACCTCAGAAGTTGAGTCGCATAGTGCTCAGAGCCATTTGAACCATACTTAAACCTGACTAACCTAAGGACATCACACACATCCATGCCCGAGGCAGGATTCGAATCTGCGACCGTAGCGGTCTCGCGGCTCCAGTCTGAAGCGCCTAGAACCACACGGCCACGATGGCCGGCTCCACCACAAGAACTTACCTTTCCTGTGGCCAGCATGAAAACACTTTGCAAAGCGCATATTCTCTTCCGTGGTGACCACACAACTTCTTAGGAGTCACGTCCTACCTCTTGTTGTATCAAGGGGACCATCACAAATGCCGCTGACTTCCATAGTTACGAGGGTTAAGCCCTAATTTTTTCGCAGTACATATTTATTGTTAAAAGTCAGAATTTGGTGACAATATACAACAACATGTTTTGTCCATGTCCTATTTATCTACGTAGTCTCCAACACGTTCTATGGACATACGCCAACGTCGTGAAAGAGCATGTATTCCGTGGTGGTAAAAGCTCTTGTCCTGCAGGAGTCGCCATTTTTTCACTCCATGACTGACACTCTCGACATCTTCAAAGTGTGTTCCCCGCAGAGAATCTTTAAGCGGCCCAAATAGATGGAAGACCGAAGGTGCCAGGTCTGCACTGTAGGGTGTGTGAGGCAATAATGTGACAGGACGTCCCGAGGGTGGGTGATGACAGGGCTCTGTTTCTGCATTTCCTGAGGTTGTAACTTCCTTTACCCATCGCCCAACTGTACTCCTATCAACTAACGCATCGCCATACAATGTACACAAAGGTTTATGGTTGTTTGCCACCGTTTCTTTCCTGCACGTAAAAATTGAATAACAGTACGCTGCTTCTAACGTGAGTCGTCTGTGGGCGTCATTTTGACTCTGTACTACGGCTCTGCCATCTGCCAGAACGATTAGAAATTTCACCGGCAAACAAAGATCAAATGTGAAGAACCAACAAGGACAAATGTCTATGTATATTAATGGATTTTTAAGAAAATTGCTAATTTAACGACCATCATATTTCTTTTGAATATAAGGGGCATTTCTGTTCTTCTCATTGCGTATTTCTTTTAACTTTGTTGTTGTGTCAAGGGAACCATCATAAATGGCGCTGACTTCAGTGTAATTATTTTCTTTGAACAAAAGTGTCATTTATCTTCGTATCATTGCGTATTCCTATCAGCAGTCTTCTGCACTGTGCTGTTGCTGTTCGTTCTATGTACGGTCAAAAAAAAAAATGGGTCAAATGGCTTTGAGCACTATGGGACTTAACATCTGAGGTCATCAGTCCCCTAGAACTTAGAACCACTTAAACCTAACTAACCTAAGGACATCACACACCCCCATGCCCGAGGCAGGATTCGAACCTGCGACCGTAGCGGTCGCGCGGTTCCAGACTGAAGCGCCTAGAATCGCTCGGCCACACCGGCCGGCGTATGTACGGTCCAAGATTCATCATCGTATGCTACTTGTCACTAATACATCATCCGAAAGTGAATTTCGTCCTTACATTTTACGCACCAATGTACATAAAAATCACATTGACAAGCGAAGAGTACAGGGTGTTCTAAGTTATCCTCACAGTTTAAGACTTTAATAACTTTAATACCATACTTCATACGTATTGAAAAATGATTTTCATCATGTGAAAACTCATAAAGGCTTTTTTTTTTTTTTTTTTTTTTTTTTTTACCTTCCAGGTGAGGCACTTTTGACGCAACATTGAACTTGAAAACCTGCTAAAATTCGGACACCAGTGTCACACCACGTCCGATCGAATTGGAACGACACTTTCAACACTATATGTAAGGCAACCACCATTCCGACCAGCTATTCGGGCTTGGCATATGTCATTCATGGAAACAGGTGGTGTCCTCCATAGAAAGGGGGCGGGTCGTCCATCCGTTTCAGATGCCAACGTCGACAAGGTTCGGCAGGCGTTTGGAAGGTGTGTTACAAAAATGGAAAGGAAACGATCAACAGTGCACAATGTCTTGCTTAAGCGATTACCGCTATATCACTACAAGGTGCAGCTGATTCACGCATCAAAGCCTACGGACAGATCTCAGCGCGAACAGCTTTCAGTGTATATGCTAGACAATACTGACACAAACAATGACTTTTTGGAAAGGATTTGCTTCTCCGAAGAAGCAACGTCTGATGTATTCAACAAAGTGAATTGTTTTTATGTCTAACGTCTGATACAGACTGAAGCACGGTTGTATCATTGGTCCATTATTTTTCATCGAGTCTGCTGTCAAATGCATTATGCATTCTTTACCTGGACACGTTAGAAGAGTCTGCTGTGCACACAAATGGAACACTTGGAACCTGATGTCATATTCCAGCAGGACGGAGCAGTGCCCTACTGGTCTCTGAGGTCCGTCATTTTCTAGATGAAATGTTTTCGGATAGGTGGACTGGACGAAAGGTAAACTTCGATGACCACCACGATCTCCTGACCTCACACCACTACGCTTCCTGTGTAGCCGTGTAAACGATCTGGAGTACCAAGCCAAGGTTAGAAACCTACAGGACTTCAAGACACGCATTCGCCATGAGCTGAACTTGTCGCCGTGGAGATCTTGAATCATACGTGAAGATACGTGCAATACCGACTAAACAATATCTGTGCTATTAAGGGTGCACACATTCATGTGTATTAATGAGGAAAAAAACTTTATGAGTGGCTCTATCACATGTTGATTGTCATTTGTTAATATCTCATATAGTTTTAAAGGTATTAAACTCTTCAGTTGTAAATACGAGTATATTTTAACGATACCATCTAAACATCTAGACGTGGTTGTAGGATTGCTGTAAGGCCGTTGAGAAAGTGGCGAGCGGCGTGTGGGCTGCAGATTGTCTTGTCATAGTGTTGACGATAGAGCACCGGCAGGTCGAATCGATAGCGAGCGGGCCATTTGCCTGCAGAGGTGGCATTACTGTACTAGGGGGGCGGTGGTGGGGTGGCGTGCGTGACTGGTACGGCCCTACGCCAGGCCGCCACACAGCCATTCAGTCACTACAACTCCGTGTGGCCGGCGGGCAACTGCACTCGTTCATAAATGTAGACTATTGGACAGGTCTCTGCGACTGTATGGCCTTTAGTCCCCATACTTTATGGGATACGGTCTTCCTCACAAAAATGCGTAACAGTTATAACGAAATTATTTTTTCTTTCGACACTGGACATACCTGTTAGTAGGAAGACATTGTAGCAAAATAAAAGCCTTTCTCTTGTATGCTGTTTGTTTCATGACACTGGGCCTGTTAGTGTACCGTTCAGACTGGTTACTCTGTGAATGCAAAAAATGAGCTGAACATAGGCGATACCGCCGGAAGTAGTCAGTTTGTCACAATGAAAACACCGATCGGCAGGGGAAACATAAGCAGATTTTCTGATTTTTTGAAATACAGGCGAATAGTGATAATGGGAATGGACACGATATTAGACGTGCTCAAATTTCTTCTTTTTTCTTTTCCTTTGTCGGTCATCAGCCTTCACACTAGATGGAGTGGCCCAACACTACTTACTTTCTTGTGCTACCTTCTTCATCTGAGAGTGGTACTTACACCTGTTATCCTCAATTATTTATTGAATAAATTCCTATTTCGCTCTGCTATAAACTTCTCCCCCCCTCCCTCCGCCCCCCCTCAGGCTCCTTTTAGAAACATGGTACTTACCCTGATGTTGTAGCACATTCTCTGTCCTACCCTCTTCTGGTCATTTCTTTTCACATATTGCTTTCCTCATGAATTCTGCGGACGACCAGCTTATTTTTTATATTATCAGTAAATAAGAGATTTTTAAGGTGCAGCACCATCCCAAAACTGTAGCCATGTCCACACCGACACGTCAGTATATCTATTTGGGGGCAATATAAGCATAGCTGGTAGCACCTTTTTGTATAATTACTATATTTTGCATATTCTCCCTTATATTCCATACCTAAGCACCATTCTATAAATTTTTATCTACTTTTTAATAGATTAGATAATTTTTTTCTCTTCTTGGAAGGAAGTCTAAGATTTTGTTTTATCAGAAGTCGACAATTGTTAATAAATATTAAAATATAATTAGCCGAAAGAACCAGTAATTATTCATACCCCCAGCAACAATGGCCAATCTCAGAAATAATAGTCAATCTCAGCAACAATGCAGTCAGTAATGTCAATCCACGAAGTAGGATACATCAGGCTCCTTAGCTTAGAGAAAGCAATAGCACCACTGAGAGCCAAAGTCTCCCCACTAGAGACCATCGGACCACATCTCACAGCGAAAAACCTAACGACACTAGAAAGACTAAAGGCGACCTATGTAAAGAAAGCAGTTGGAGCGTCCAAAACCACACGATCAAGACTTGTATACCAGTTGGCGAGGGAACCCTTCCTCACTGAAGACCTACTGACAAACTTGATGCTACTCAACACCAGCGCTTTAAAAAGTCTACTAAAAGCATTGAAGGAGGATAGGGAAGAATGTCATATCATGAACCAAACGCAATATGTGAGTGTAAATTGTGTCATCAATTATGCAAACGTTACCGTATAGAACTCCGTACCAAAAGGACGCGGTCAATTAGTGACTAAGCAAACCGCAATTTGTAAAATTTCTAATTTCGTTTCATTATACTTAGAACATTTATGGTTATTTGCTGCAATAAACTTATTGTTAATATAATACTGTTATTCAAGCCTCATATGTCCACCTCACACATTATAATTTTCAATGGTACCTACTTATCTAGGACGTGGCCTACAGTCCTTCCGTTTATGCTACAGACTTGTAAGCTCCTAACTTCTTTCTGAATGTTCAGGCAGTTTCTAATGGCACTTGCTAAACAAGAATTTATTTCTACATTTCAGTCAACTCTAGTGCTTAATACGTGCGTTCTACCACTTCGATATTTGAACGGACAGTTGAAACATCCAATTACTGTTATAAGGATGCGTTTCTGAGTTACAATCTAAACGTCCTGGACTCGAGTTCGAATCTAGATACTTCTTCAAGTGATGATGGTGGAAGGCACCCGGTATACGTATTCACCACTGTTTTGCCTGCGGCCTTGTCGAAGATCATGGAGGAATGAAACGAGTTTGTAACCTCCCCACAAAATAAAGTCCGTAACCTCCCAACAGTAAAAACAATATAACATTCACATTTAGAGTGACCTCCCAACAGAAAAATTCCTAAACCTCCCAACAGTAAAAAATATAATTATGTCGTTTACATTCAGTATAACCTAACAACAGAAAAATTGCGTAACCTATCAATAATAAAATGTGACTAATCTCTCAATAATAAAAATGTGACTCACTTATAACCTTTCAATAATTGACTGTCAATTTAACATGGTAAATTCTGGACATTAGCAGTGCTGCGTCATGGCCCTGAAAATTCATTCTGAATAAATTGAAAAATCTTACCTCAATTAGGTCGCTGGATAACGCGTATAAATCTGCTCCCATAAGAATTTTTTCTGGCGCAGCTCTGTGCAATGCTGCCCGATAGATTTGTCATGTATAATAAGAAACAACTGATTTTTCCATTCAATATTCGGGATGACCAAGGATTGGAGAAATTAGTAAATTCTTTAAATTGAAATGAATGGTTGTCAAAAGTTACTTTTTATGAGAAAGATTATTATTACATGGGACTTGATATAACAATACTACATATGCGCGAGGCTGCATTTACCTTATACTATAACGCTCAGGCTCCGCCATCGCTCCACCACGACCGGCCCAGCCAACACGATACACCAGACTGCTCGCTAGCAACTACTTACTCCTACTGCTACACAGTTCCTACTGCATACAACACTGCTCTTTGGTCTGAGATTCTCTTACAGCTTACATATCTCAGGCAGCGCGTGAGCAATCCATCGAAATTACATCTGCTCGAATGCGCTAACAACAAATTCCTTAATCATGGACCTCTTAAAAGTTGACTTCATGGTGTGAAACGGCTTCTAAAATGTGCAAGAATGAACAATAATCAGTAGCTGGACCAGGGAGAAAGCATGGGAACCACTGTATTAAGGGCACATATGGTGAATCCACAACAGGATATCTGACCGATTATTGAAGAAGTGTCATGATAATCTCTTTATTCCAGAACAGCCACCATTCGGATCTGCGGAAACGGACTGTCAAGGGGAAGGATTCAAGGGAAGGAAGATTAAATAACCGACGGAAGGTGAACATTCAAAGAGACGAGGAGTGGGATGTGAGAAGTTTGACCGTGGTAGGGAAGCTATGAAACCTGGAGAGATGCTTAGACTGGCTCAGACACCATGTACTTGAGGCCAGTTAAGTGAGAGCACAAAAAGCGGTGTACGATCCGTTATGAGTAGGGGCATACGGAATAGAGTGAGTTACTTTGAGCAGATCGGAGACAGGTTTGTTCTCATCGGAAACGAGAGACCAACACTAACAACAATAATTCACATATGCCTGATTACATTCCAAAAAGAAGGTGCGACATTAAATAGCGAATGTGTATGAGGATTTTGGAAAGTTAATTCAGTTAAGGGAGGTGTTGATTTAATGATCATGGGGAATTAGAAAACGGTAATAGGTCTTGACGGATAGATGCAGAAACTCTCACAAAATGAGCTTAACATCTCATGCATCCGAGTTGTTGACAAGAACGACGTACAGAACAGTGGGAAACAGAGTTGAGGATCTGTTAAATGACGATCAGTTTGGCTTTAGGAAAGCTAAAGTCACCAGAAGGCAGTTCTGACTTTGTGTTTAATAACAGAAGCAAGATCTACAAAAACCAAGATACTTTCATAGCATTTGTCGTCCTGGAAAAAGCATTCAGCAATGCACACTGGTGCAAGATGCTCTAAATTCTGATAAAAATAGGAGTAAGCTCTAGGGAATGTGTAATACACAGTACATAAAAAACAAAAATGACAAGAAGACATGTAGCCGTACGAACCGATAAAGTAATATAGACGTTCTTGAATCTTCTCTTTTGACATGAAATGACTTTAGCTCTCTGCCCCCGATAGCTGAGTGATCAGCGCGACAGAGTGTCACTGCTAACGGCCCGGGTTCGATTCCCGGCTGGGTCGGAGATTTTCTCCGCTCGGGGATTAGGGGTTGTGTTGTCCTAATCATCATCATCTCATCCCCATCGCCGGGTAAGTTGCCGAAGTTGTGTCAAATCGAAAGACAACATTTACATTTTTATTTTACTTAAGCTTCAAGCCCAGCAGTCGTCGTTGGAAAACGGCGAGCTTGGTGACACAAAGCCCCTATTATTGTTAGTCATTAGTGCAAGGAGACAGCTTTGCATGCTAACAATAATCACAATCTCTGCAGGTTCAACATTTAAATATTGAAAGGAGAAGACAGCAGCGCGCTTGTAGCACGCCAGCATTGCGTCACCGAAATGACAATTTCCAACCAATTTACAGGCAAAGAATTAAACAAAATGAAGTTTATTACCACAGGAACACAGAGTTTTGTACTATTCAACCAAGATAAAGAAAAAAACGTTTAGATGCCATTGTTATTTAACATGATACAGATTCATAGAAGCGATGCTAGAAGAAGGAGTTTCAGTTCAGTTGGTGTAAAAAAGAAGAAAAGATATGGAATTCGTTCATAGATAGCGAATTTATAGAAAAAAAACTTGGTTATCTGAAACGTAACTTTTTCTGTAATATCTAAATGTCATTTTGCGTCTGGCTGGCAGCTTGAAATAAAACGTTTTGCTACACAGAGCCACCTAGAATGGTGAAGACAATATCTATCATACGACATGGCTGAAATATTCAACGTCTTTTCACCAAATTCGCTCTGGAGTTTGAACATTCGACGTACAAGAAAGTAAATGAGTAGTTATTCTCAAAAGACCATGCAGGGCTTTCGTTAAAACAACTGTCGCACAACACTATTGCTTTCTTATAAATAGTTCTGTAAATTAATATGGTAGGGAATAATCTCTTAGTCAGGACATTCATGCAACTGTCTTCAGAACTACAGATATGATAATGTTTTACAATAAAACACTATGTGTCATGATTTAGGGCTAAAATGTGGAAATGTGACCCCCCTTATGGGCGCAGTCAATAGGAAAACTAAGAAAAACCTACGACAGAGCCCTCAGACATTAACACTTTGCATGGTTAAGGACATCACATTTCACTGCAGAGCAAGCTCATATTAATTATAAATATGGGATGAACTATAGTATAATTGAAGATTCCTTTAGTCACCGTTCTTGGCAAGTTACATTAACAAAACGCATTGCTCATAAATGCGGTACTTAGAATATCTTTTAAAATAGTGATTGCCAGATGGTTCAGCTGACGAAGACCAGGTAAGATGGGCCAAAGTACAGGGTGTAAGCGACGGTTGTCGGCTGCACGAAGTCCCATCGCGATGGTCAGAAACAGGGCAGTGAGGTTGATGACCAGAAGAGCAGGTAGGATGCCCCAGTGTAGTTTGGTTCTATGTCAGAGAGGCATCAGGTAGTAAACAGATTACACGTAACAACTATACGAAAGCGTCTGGAACCTATAGTACAAGACTCACGTAAGTTGTGCTGAAAGGAAGAACTTCGTTAGCACACAAAAACTCTTCACATTAATATTGGAATAATAGATACTGACTTAAATAAAAGAAATCGATTCGTGTTTATCTTGGGGGTGGGGGGTTACCTTTTATAATTCATCTTTAGAGAATTGCTGTGCGTCCATTGTACTACGACTTAAATCATCATTTATCGCTTTGAAACAGTGGGTGAGATCAGTACCAATGTTGCAAAGCTAATGTCCACAACATGCGAGGGAAAATTTTCCCCTATATTTACTGTTTAGTTCAAGTCAATAATGATAGCTCACACAGTGCAGGACGTCGACAATCAAGCTTTGCTGGAAGCACACACAACTGCGGCTACTTCCCGAAACACAGTTGCCGCTACGAATTCACCACTGTTATTTAGTGAGCGCTAGTCCAGATGAAACCTTCTCACCACAATCGGAGAGGATTCTAATTTTCTACACACCACGAAAAGCGCGGAACCAGTGTGTTGATCTCGATTCAGGTAAGTGAAAAATTCTTTTAAGAGGTTTTTGTTGGTATACTGGTCTATTGTCCATTTCAGCACATGCTAGCCTTATACTTGGTTACGAGTCTCTTACAGTGTCACCACAGTCTCATAAATGCAAAAATATTTTTAAAACGGAGTGCCCCGTTTCATTCTCATTCAACAATTATTCCTAACAGATACATTAATGTCGTCCCTATATACGGCAACATTCTGGTGATATAGAGTACAAGCAAAGTACATGTAAGACAAATATATTCATATTTTTGAGGGAATTTTACTCACAATTCATAATGAGAAATAGGTTTCTATGTTATTTCACAATTTTTATGGCCCTGGCCTGAGCTACTAAAACGTTTGTTAGTGTCTTGCCATTCCAGAAAGCCAGGATATTTTCTATTTATTGAAATCAAAATTAGCACTAGCGCATTTTGCATTAAAATCAGATCTATTCTCGAAATTCGAAGAAAACAGAGAGGACGGAACACAAGCCCAGAACAAATAAAAATACGTACTTCATATTTCTGAAGTACCAAGTCAAAATGTAATCATTCGAAGCCCACATGTATATAATAATACAATTATTCATAGGACTCTAAACACCACTAATACAAATTCCAAATTACATCCTCAAATTATAGTACATATGTACATACGACTAGTAATGACAGCATTTCCTTCATGTAACAAGCTCTTGTCTCATTTAATTCAAAGGTACTAGGCAAGATAGACAAATAAAAATTTGATAATCAAATTGATACCCTAGCTGCAAAGAGGTGTTGATATACTTCATAGGGGACATGTTGAAAATGTGTCCCCCGACCGGGACTCGAACCCGGGATCGCCTGCTTACATGGTAGACACTCTATTCATCTGAGCCACCGAGGACACAGAAGATGGTGCGCCTGGAGGGACTTATCCGATTCACGCTCCCCGTGAGACCCACATTCCCAACATGTCCACACCGCTACATTCGTAGTGCGCCTAATAGATGTTTGTCCATCATACTGATTACTCGTGGCAGATTAATCTACCAAGTCCCGTAAGAGTTTGGGCATAGCGTGTGCATTCGCACGAAAGGGTGAATGGCCAGGAAGGCATATTTTAACTACATATGAAGGTAGTATCTGTTCCCGAAAGAACAGTTACCGTAAATGGCCATTGACCTTCTCGTGCGAATGCACACGCTATGCCCAAACTCTTACGGGACTTGGTATATTAATCTGCCACGAGTAATGAGTATGATGGACAAACATCTATTAGGCGCACTACAAATGTGGTGGTGTGGACATGTTGGGAACGAGTGTCTCACGGGGAGCGTGCAAGGGATAAGTCCCTGCAAGCGCACTATCCTCTGTGCTCTCGGTGGCTGAGGTGGATAGAGCGTCTGCCATGTAAGCAGGAAATCCCGGATTCGAGTCCCGGTCGGAGCACAAATTTTCAACATGTCCCCTATGAAGTTGTAAGTAGAATATTTATGTTTTCTCTATGTAAATAGGCTGTTTATGTTTTCTCTATGTAAGTAGGCTGTTTATGTTTCTATGTAAGTAGGCTGTTTATGTTTTCTCTATGTAAGTATGCTGTTTATGTTTTCTCTATGTAAGTAGGCTGTTTATGTTGTCTCTATGTAAGTAGGCTGTTTAGGTTTTTTTATTGGTAACGCCACCTCTGTATGAAAATCACTGGCTGTGCTGTGTGCAGTCTCTGGCTCCTTTGCATTGTTGTAATACTCGCCATTGTAGTGTTAGGCAGCTGGCTGTGAACAGCGCGTAGCGTTGCGCAGTTGGAGGTGAGCCGCCAGCAGTGGTGGATGTGGGGAGAGAGATGGCGGAGTTTTGAAATTTGTCATGAACCGCTATATTTATATATGATGATATCAAGGTAAATACATTGTTTGTTCTCTATTAATATCTTTCATTTGCTAACTATCCCTATCAGTAATTAGTGCCTTCCATAGTTTGAATCTTTTATTTAGCTGGCAGTAGTGGCGCTCGCTGTATTGCAGTAGCTTGAGCAGCGAAGATTTTTGTGAGGTAAGTGATTTGTGAAAGGTATAGTTTAATGTTAGTCAGGGCCATTCTTTTGTAGGGAATTTTGAAAGTCAGATTGCGTTGCGCTAACAAAATATTGTGTGTCAGTTTAAGCACAGTCTTGTATAATTGTTGAAAGGGGACGTTTCATATGTCGACCCTTAGCCTAGGATACCTCACTGGAATCTTCTGATTTTTGTTGTAGTTTGTGTAATTAGTGTAGATTTTGTTTATTGTTAGCTCGTAATTGTAGAGAAAATCTCCTTTGTAGTTGCAGTCTTTCATTGTTGTACAGTAAAACAGTTGTGGCATGCATGTAGATTTGCACCAAGTATTTCGCAGCTGCAATTAACTAGGTATTATTTTCAGTGTTATGTTGATGTGTTCTCTTATTTTTGCTCTTCAAATTGTGCTTTTCTGTGTTGTCGTGTGAAATATTTTGACAATAATGGCGTGTGAAAAACGTAATACTAGGCTCCAAAGTAAACTGAGAAATGACAGTGAAAATGAAAGCAGTGTGTTAGCGCCACCGAGTAATGAATTAACTGATGTTCAAAATAGTAATTTGGTAATTGTGTATAGGGAAATGGAGCGGACGGCAAACAATGGTGTAGACAGTGAAACAATTAGAGAACAGGGAAGCATTATCGATCGATCGGTCGGCAATAGCTCGCCTCAGGAAGCCGAAATGACACGACACGATTTCGCAAATACTGTAGATTCAGGTTTTGGATCCTCACCGTTTTCTCAAATAAGTCAAGACACATTTTCTGCTTGTCAAAATGTGAATGTTTCCGGTGCAAATTCACTGCCGAAAAGCACTGAGGTACATGTTTCAGACACCAATGCATTGTTATTACAATTAATACAACAAATGGGACAAACACAGCAAAAGCTTCAAAAGTTAGACACAATGGAACAAAATCAGAGACAAACACAGCAAAAGCTTCAAAAGTTAGACACAATGGAACAAAATCAGAGACAAACACAGCAAAAGCTTCAAAAGTTAGACTCAATGGAACAAAATCTTAAAAAGTTAGACGCAATGGAACAAAATCTTCAAAAGTTAGACTCATTGGAGCAAACTCTTGAACAAACACGTGAGGATTTAACTACTGAGTTACATCACATTGAATCGAAATGTCAAAAAGTCTGTAATGACGTAAAAACACAAATTTGTGAGCATTTCCAACCTATTTTTTCGCGTCATGAAAATGCATTACAGAATCACGAAGCAGCCATAAAAGAACTGCAAGCCATTGTTCATGAAAATCATGAGACCTTGTGGGCTAAAATTGACTCAGTTGCATCTACCGATTCGGTTATGCAACTTGCAATAACTCAGGAAAACTTAAAGGACACAGTAGATTCGATTTCAACACAAATGGACACTCTGAAACTTGGTTCAGAAAAACACATTGAGGAAATGTGTTCACTGTCGGAGAAAGTAGCCGAACTTTCGGATCAGGTCACTAACTTATCTACAAAGGTGGATGATGATCTGAATGACACAAGACCTGTAGCCTTCACTGACACAGAAGAGTATGAACAAATTAGAAAATTCAAACAGAATCAAAATCAAATCAATACACAGCACAAAAGAGAAATCCGGGAAGTGCAAGATCAGTTGGCACAAGTAGTACAAGAATTACGTGTTTCAGAGGACACTCACGCCCCAATATGGGAAGAGGGACATAGAAATACGGGACAGCCACAAAATAATAACACAGCGCATTTCGGAAATTATGAAAGAAATTGGCAATGTGCACCGAATTTTGAGACTGAACAGCCGACACGACGTAACAATGACCGACATGCGACTCGCCGACATGATGATTTTGACTATAAGCTGTTCATTACTACACGTAAATTCAAAACATTTAAGAATTCTGGCAATGACATTCATCCACAAGCATGGCTCCATCAATTCTCTCATTGTTTTCCTCCCAACTGGTCATTGGAGCACAGATTAGAATTTATGTGTGGCTACTTGGAGAATGAACCAGCTGTAAGAATGCGATCGGTAATTCACGATTGCCACAGTGAAGGAGAGTCTTACCATGCCTTCCTCTCAGCATATTGGTCTCAAGCCACACAAGACCGAGTAAAATATAGCATCATAATGATGAAACGTTATGAACAATCTGAATTTTCCAGTCTTATGAAATATTTTGAAGACATGTTGCATAAGAATCAGTATCTTTCAAACCCATACAGCCCCTCAGAACTCATCCGCATTTGCTTAATCAAACTGCCTGAACATTTACGACATATTATTTTGGCAGGACGTTGCAAAGACGACATTGAAGCATCTCAGGGACTCTTACAAGAATTAGAAATTGACACTGACAATCGCGGAACGCGAAACCAGGAACACAACAATTACAGGTCACATCCGTCGCAATTCTGCGATGAAAGAAGTAATAACTTGACACGACAAGGCTATTCTCACAACACAAATCGTGACCAAAACAGACACCACCCGTATGACAACCGTTGGCAGAGTAGTAATAACTACAGGGAAAGATCACCTCTCCGTGGTAATGACTATCACAGAGACAATAACAGAAACAGACAATATGGGAACCAAAATAAATACTATCAAGGGAGACAGAATAACTTTAGACGCAACGGACCAGCGCGCAGTTACGATTCAGGGAGAAATTCTCCACCATGTGACCGACAAGAAAGAAACTATGGAATCTACCGACATGACGACAGGCGATATGATCGTAACGACAGACCTGAATTGAATCAGAACTGGCGGGATTTAAACAGGGCAGGGCCCTCTCGTCACGGTGAATTTGTAGAAGTTAGGTCTCCAAATCCCAATAACGACGCGCGCCAACAAAGAGACAATAGGCAATGACTCATACCGCAGGCAGCCACAAAACGCACGTATGAAACTAACGACGCAGCTGCCGTAGCTAGTAATTACGTAAAAATGGAAGACATTAGGGACATGTTACTCCAAGAACACGACGTAAAACATAACAACATTGCATATCCTGTGATTCACATTACAGTAAATGACGTAAAATTTACGGCAGTACTTGACTCTGGCAGTCCCATTTCAGTAATCAGTGAAACAGCCTTTAGCAAATGTAACAAATCGAACGATTGCCCCACACTTCCGTTACGTAAGATTAAATTACAAGGTGCAATCTTTGGAAAAAGTGTTGATGTACGCCAACAAACCAATTTAGAATTCTTTTGTCAAAGCCACAGCTTCTCTATGAACTTTCTCATTGTTCCATTATTGTCGACGGAAATTATATTGGGAGTAGACTTTTTGAATGAATACAAAGCAATCTTAAACTTTCACGATGCTGAAATAGGTTTAGAGAAAGAAGGTAAGTCAATAGCTTTGAAATTTGAAGATTGGCTCTCAAACCATGACGAGGAAATTAATCGGCTTTACCTTCTGTTAGACAACAGTCCGGACTTTTCTACGGAACTAGACACTAACAATCACTCTGCAAGTACTGACAGGGATGATATCGACGGCGCATTTGACACTAATAAGTTAATTCAGAATAAAATTCAAACAATTGAGAATTGTAATGACACTGATAGGCAGGACCTTTTTGAGATTTTACAAGCACATTCCACAGTTTTTACTCACAAAACAGGAACAATCGAGGGATTTCAATACCAATTTCGTGTTCGTGAGCATACTAAATTTTGTGTTAGACCATACGTAATTCCGGCGCATTATAGGGACCGTGTTAGAACAGAAATACAATCTATGCTTGACGAGGGCATTATTGAGCCTGCAGTAAGCTCATACAACAATCCGTTACATGTTGTTGAGAAGAAAAATGGATCGATCAGGCTTGTCTTAGATTCGAGACAAATCAATACTATCATTATTCCTGAAACAGACAGGCCGCAAACGATGGAAGAACTTCTTCAAAATTTTAATGGTGTAAAAGTGTTGTCTTCCATTGATCTCAGATCCAGCTTTTATCAGATCGAACTTCATCCAGAATGTAGAAAATACACAGCTTTCCTTTGTTTCGGCGTTTGTTATCAGTTTCGGAAACTTCCTTTTGGTTTGAACATTTCTTCAGCAGCATTCATTCGCGGGCTAAATTCCATATTACCTGTATTCTTAAAACGTCACATCACCTTAAATGTAGACGATATTCTGATAGCAGAAGCCTCATGGGAACAACACAATCGCATCCTCAACAGCGTGTTACATATTTTTGCAGAATCTGGAATTACAGTTAACTTGGAAAAGTCTGAATTCGGTAGGTCAAAGGTGAGGTTTTTGGGACATATTATTTCTTCTGAAGGCATTCACCCGGATCCTGAAAAGTTAGAAGCAATCAGAGCCATTCCAGTTCCATCTACAAAAAGACAAGTCCGCAGTTTTCTAGGTCTCGTAAATTTTTACCGTCGTTTTCTGAATATGCAAATTCTTGTTACACCAAAACTTTGTTCTCTCACTGGAAAAAATACTATTTGGAACTGGGAAGAACAAGCACAGTTGGAATTCAATTCTTTGAAAGAATCGCTACTTAACGCGCCAATACTAGCTCATCCAGATCTGTCACAAGATTTCTGCCTTAGCACGGATTCTTCTAAAGTCGGCCTTGGTGCCCATTTATTTCAAGAAGCCATAGAAAATGACACTACCGTTCAGAAAACCATTGCTTTTGCTAGCCGAGTGCTAACAAAATCTGAAAAAAATTATTCCGTTACTGAATTAGAAGCTTTAGCTATCGTTTGGGCATTTAACAAATTCCGTTTCTTTCTTTCTGGTAAGCACGTAAAAGTATACAGTGATCATCGTACATTACAATTTCTTATGTCTTCAAAATTAAATCATGACAGGTTAAAACGTTGGGCATTGTTTCTGCAAGAATTCCGCTTCACAATAGTCTACATTCCCGGCAAGGAGAACATTGTTGCGGACGCACTGTCATGCGCACCGGCTGGGCTTGAGAAAAGTAACAAAGAAGGCAACCTCGAGAAAAATTTCAGTATTCTTTACATTCAGAAAGTCGCCTTTGAAAACTTCATCACCACATCTTTAAAAGACATTGCTCATGAACAAGATAAAGATCCGATTTGGAAAGACATCAAAAATAAATGGCATGAAAAGACACACACTCAGATTTGGCATTATTATCTGGTTAGAAACAACATACTGTTCAAACGCTGCACTGTTGATGACACGCTATGGGTACTTTGCATTCCTGACGATTTTGTTAATAAGCTCATTTGGTACATTCATTTCAGTTACGCACATTTTGGCCCACGAAAATGTTATCATATTCTTCGAACGACTTGTTATTTTAACAATATGGAAAAGCGAATTCGAAGAGTCTTGTCTATTTGTAAACTTTGTCAAAAGGCGAAACCATCTACTATCTCACATCGTGCTCCGCTGTTTCCTATCATTCCTTCTAAATTAAAAGAATTTGCTGCTGTTGATCTCTTGGGACCCCTTGTCAGAACATCCAATGGATTTTCGTACGTTCTAGTCGCTGTTGAACTTACTTCAAAATTTGTTTCTTTCACTCCGTTACGTAAAGCCACTGGACGATCTGTATCCAACGCCTTTGTTAAAAATTTCTTACGTGAAGTTGGCCACGTTGCTAAAGTCATTTCAGATAACGGACCGCAATTCAGATCTGCTGTTTGGTCACGCATGCTTCGCAACCATAAAATCAAACCTGTTTTTATTTCATTGTACTCACCACATTGTAACCCGTCTGAACGGATTATGAAAGAAATCAATAAGCTTTGCAGACTTTATTGTCACAGAAAGCATCAGCATTGGGACAAATATTTACACTTATTTCAAAGTGTGCTGAATGAAATGCCTCATGATTCCACTGCTTTACCACCCACTCTTGTACTAAAGAATGAAGAACCACCGAACAGAATCAGAGAGCTTGTACCTTTCCCGAATACACATAAACTTCGACACAAAGACATAATTGATTTGGCTCTTAAAAATATAAAGACAAAAGGAGAAAACTACACGGTAAAGCAAATGCAAAGAAATTGTATATTGGTCAGAAAGTTCTCATTAAAGCTCATTCATTGTCACATAAGAAGAAACACTTGAGTCACAAATTCTTTCTAGTTTACAATGGACCTTACAGAATCCGACGTATACCACATGATAATTGCGTTGAAGTTGAAACTCTGCGTACTAGGAAGAGTAAAGGTTTACACCACATTTCACATGTAAAACCGTTTATTGAAAGATAATCTGCTTTTAACTTTGTCTTTGCCATATAACTTTTCCCTTTACATTACTAGTATGCTGTGTTAGACTTAAGAAACTGTTAACATACAACAATGTTTGAAGTTAAATATCCAGTCTAGAACCTAGGGAACATTTTTAAACAGAAATTACGAATGGATTGTGATAATGAACAGACGACACAGCGTTGTATTTGTACATTCTTGCTTGTTAGTTGCACGATTACGTAACGACCATCAGGCTTACATACTTAGGACACATACTGGTACTGCTAATGAGATTTTAATGCAACATTTTGGTTTACTTGAAAATACATTCTGGGTTTAAAGTACTTTCAGTGAGATACCAGATGACACAGTGGTTAGTTTATGTGACAGCTACACGATTTTATCACGACGCTACTAATGAGTGACAATTTACAATGTTGCTTTTGCCGTGTTTCTGTTTTATATCTGCACAGTTTTCTGTTTTATTCTGGAAAGTAAAACAGGTTTTAGTAGTAACTTTTGTGGTATAGCTACAATGAGACTGCCTTTTCCGTAGCACAACAATACGTTACAGCACAGTACTTTCCTCATCACGGCAATAAGCGTAATAACTAAGACATTTATACGCAAAGCATTTCACTTTTGTTTATCATGAGGTAACTACATTGGCTTCTGCAGAACTTAGCTTTCAGAGGACAATAACTACGACACTTTCACAGAGATTATTCTACAGCAAGACGCACATTTAGCGCTACAGGACATGTGTTTGAGTGATTAACTTTGTACTTAAATCATTTACTTTTAAAGATATTTGAAGGACAATGATACAAAGGTTTTCCGTAATACATTTCATTCCATTGCTGTAATTTGTAACGCCTGGGAGTATAATTACATTAATCCTCAGGGGGTACACGCTTACTTTGTGTACCATGTGTGTGGCAACCACAAGGAGCCCTAGCTAATATGGTATTTGCTTACACAACTTTACACATTGGTACCATATTTCTCTAACACATAATTACACAGCTATCTGATCATTTAACTGAGAGAGACAAACTTTTTTTTACTACATCAGTGACAAATGTTTACGTAATTATACCGTTGGATAACTTCACACTTACGAAATTGTATTTTGTCTGTACTTAGTGAACTGTTCATATTTTTTTGGAACCATTGTGATACTATGAGAGCTTTGAATGATATATTTGGTATGGGATCATGATTTTTGAAGTACGTTTGAGGCAGATGACACTTTTGACATGAGCAGAGAATTTTTTTAGGTTTTGAAATTATTGCAGAAAGCTACGACGTTTTTGAGATTTGACTGAGGTGTTATGATATTTTTACGACGACGATGTGTACTATGCTGTTGAGGTATGTTTATGATCAATAAGCTGATGCAATTATAATGAAATATTGAAGTGTTGTCGCAAGATTGACGTGTCGACGAATATATATATGTGTAATAAGGTAAGGAGTAATGAGTAGTGGGACTTTGACTTGTGAAAAAGGATGTTGGAAACCAAGAATCGTACTTTAAGAGTTATGAAATGTGTGTATATGCGTGAATGTATCACAATGCTGGCGAAAATTTTTTGAACACTGTTATATTTACAGGATTTTTTTTTCTACACATTTGTTACGCAAATTTTCGACCTGTGAAATGTTTATATGAGACTGTCACTGTAGCGGAAACTGCTGTCGTAAATATGTCGGTAAGAAAGGTAAGTGACCGTGACGTTTGCTGCGTTGCGAGCAGCCAGGTGTGCCAGTTGCCTGGACGAAAAGCCATTATTGCGAGCCCTTTTCAGCGGCACAGGTAGAAAAAAATAAAAAATAAAAAAGACGCCATTAACCTCGCTTCTGACATTCCTTTGTAGAAAGCATCGCAAAAACGACACGGTCGAACTTGAAAACATACGATTACACTGGATGCCTAATGAAATGACGAGAAATATTTTTATGTCTATCCACCTGACTATGACTACTGTCTTTCTAGATGAGAGATTTTTTTACTACTTATGAAATGCCACATGACTATTGAACGATGTTCTTACGCTTTGCTTTGTACATAGTTGCTTATTTCATTTGATATCTAGTTTCTAGCTGCACTGCAGCATTGGTTAAAATAAAATTTTATAGATGTACTAATATAAATATTTTCTGTCTACAGATCGAGTATATAATAATTTTTTTCAAAAAAATGAGGGAGCACAAAGCGACATTTACCTTCACAGGAACTGCATTCACAATTTTCTTTTCAAGTACTTGGTAATTTCTTTTGTAGAATAATTTGTGGTGCACAACTTTAATTACTTAGACATTGAGTTGTGATTATACATTTCCCTTATCTGCATTGTTATCTTTAGTGTACTATTTTTTCTGCTTGAGCTATGTCATGTTTAGATATAAGCTGCTGTTTGCCAGGCATAGCGCTACTGAACTTTAATTTGTGTTACTCTGCTAAGCCAGATTTATTTTTTTTTTGTTTTGTTTGCTGCTCATTGCCTTATATTAGTTGTAATTTATGCTGCTTGCTTTGCCTTTTGTATTTTTTATCATTGCTGTTTGTATTAATTGTTTTGTGCTGCTGCATTGCCTCGTCCCTTAGTTTAATATCTGAGCTCAGTAGATTTAAGTTAGCTTAAGAGGGGGTAGACTATATAAGAAACGAACTATGGAGAATAGGGGAAGAATGCTTTGAAAGTTACATGAAAACGGTTTGGGCCTAAATGAGTATTGTACAATGAGCCATATTTATTTTGAAAGAAATATGAATAGAATACAGAAAGCAGGTATAGATAGGACTTTTTGGGAATAATGACGAATGAAGGGAGAGCTCCGAGAAATAATGCAAAATACTGCAGTACAACAAACCCTGTCCTTTCTTTTTGTGTTATCCCACTATATGTTTGTGTACCCTTGTGTATTTGTTTTCTTCCTGTCTCTGTGTACTGTTTCATAGAACTTTTTTCTCTTCTAATACTAAGCTACATTCACTATGATGAGGAATACTGTTATCCTCGAATATAATTGGCATTAATAATATGTTATTTACTTTGTAAAGATGTTAGACATTATTAATTCTGTTCTGTTTAATGCTCATGTGTGAAATTGGTGTTTCAAAAGTTATTCTGATCTTTTATGTATTTACTAATGTCATAATTCCTGTAACACTGGTGTATATGTTATTTCGATTCTTTTGTAAAGTCGATATTACTACAAATGTTATCTGTATTATTATGTTTTTAATGATGTATTTTGTACCTTTGTTATTGTATTCTCATGTTATAAAATTGTACTTGACACCAGTTCATCAAATTAAGTAACTTGTAAGTTCCATTTCACTGCACACGTTTCTGTTGGTCATAGTATATGGACAATATGTGAGAAGTAGGGACTGATAGTGTTTGCACGTGTGTTGGTAATTCAGCAAGGGACTGGATAACAGCATTGCTGGTTCTAAGGACAATTAAAAGAAAAACTTTCTGAGTGCACAAGTGGTGGTTTATGGACTTCCTATATTCTCCGCAAGAATCTTCGATGGTGATTGTGCACCTTCACAGTCGCAACGGATGGCTGCTGGCCGTCTCTACAAGGACTACAGTGAGTCTACACCTTTGATGACTCACCAGTACCATTATTTCTACAAGGACTGCAGTGGGTCTGCACCTCTGGTGGCCCACCAATACCATACTCTCTACCAGGACTACAGTGGGTCTGCTCTGTGATGACCTACCTACCAATATTCTTCCAAACTTCGACTGACTCTGCTGTGGGTTTGCTCTGTTGTGACCCAATACTTGTCTGCATGTCGAGAGTCAGCACTGTCTTTCCGTTGGAAGGACAACACTACTTCTTCAAGACTGCATGGAAATCCACTACTTCCGTGTGCATTTTTTCTACTGCTCAGACTTTGAGAAAAACACTATATTTTACCGTAATGAATGATCAGGACTGTCTTTATGGACTGTGACAATATTTTAGCTTTTGACCAACGTTGTATCAATAAGTGTGTGCATTTGATAACTTTGTTATGGTAATTATGAAAAATTTTTTCAAATCTGTATTGGGCACTGCCCAAACCAATTTGTAAAATTTTTTGTGGGGAGCATGGGGGCTATGTAAGTAGGCTATTTATGTTTTCTCTATGTAAATAGGCTGTTTATGTTTTCTCTATGTAAGTAGGCTGTTTATGTTTCTATGTAAGTAGGCTGTTTATGTTTTCTCTATGTAAATAGGCTGTTTATATTTTCTCTATGTAAGTAGGCTGTTTAGGTTTTTTTATTGGTAACGCCACCTCTGTATGAAAATCACTGGCTGTGCTGTGTGCAGTCTGTGGCTGCTTTGCGTTGTTGTAACACTCGCCATTGTAGTGTTAGGCAGCTGGCTGTGAACAGCGCGTAGCGTTGCGCAGTTGGAGGTGAGCCGCCAGCAGTTGTGGATGTGGGGAGAGAGATGGCGGAGTTTTGAAATTTGTCATGAACCGCTATATTTATATATGATGATATCAAGGTAAATACATTGTTTGTTCTCTATTAATATCTTTCATTTGCTAACTATCCCTATCAGTAGTTAGTGCCTTCCATAGTTTGAATCTTTTATTTAGCTGGCGGTAGTGGCGCTCGCTGTATTGCAGTAGCTTGAGCAGCGAAGATTTTTGTGAGGTAAGTGATTTGTGAAAGGTATAGTTTAATGTTAGTCAGGGCCATTCTTTTGTAGGGAATTTTGAAAGTCAGATTGCGTTGCGCTAACAAAATATTGTGTGTCAGTTTAAGCACAGTCTTGTATAATTGTTGAAAGGGGACGTTTCATAAAGTATATCATCGCCTCTTTGCAGCTAGGGTGTCCATTTAATTATCATTTCATTCTAGCGAAAACTGAATGGTCATTAACGGTGACTGCTCTTTCCGGAACAGATACTACCTTCATATATAAATAAATATTTCTTACAGCAAAATACTTAATAATTTGAAACGAGAGAATAAATAATCTACACTGTGATAGACCTATTTTAATATACAAAAGTATCAATTTGTTGAGGACTCAAGAACAGTAAACTGAAATCAGATGGCATCAAAGTAATACTACTTAACTACGAAAGGTAGTGGATATTCTTCATTTACGTCATGACCCGGCGCATTGACCTTCAGGCAGAGTACAGCACGAAGTCTTCAGTGCCTAACTGAGAATTTTTTCTTGCTTTGAGTCTCCACCAGCTATCATTTATGTAACTACATTCCAGTCAGTCCATGATAGACACATGTTCAGTTATCAGTTCACTGACTGTGAATATTGTGGGAAGATTGCTTACGCCAAGGTCTATATAGGACAGGTATTGTCACGCTACCATGATCCATGCGATCGCAGCCATTTTGGATCTAGACTATTACGCGACTGTAGCGGACTGTTTTTGTACTGTGTATAGTGTTTGTCGCTGGAAGGTGTGTGTATTTACAAATGAGTTGATGTGCTGCACCGAATTGTAGCAGCAATTCGTCTAAAGGGATCAGATTATTCAGATTCCCTACAGACAAAGACCGGAAAGCTAAATTGTTTTAGAACTGCAGAAGTGACAAATGGAATCCAACAACACATTCCAAGTGGTGTTAGGTAACTAAATTACCGGTTAAAAGAATTACAGTTGAAATATCGCATGTTTTCTGTATAATTTATATTTTTAGATTTTTTTAAAGCTCCATTTCGAGGATTCACACTTCGAATTAAGGAGACATGATGGAAAAGGCTACTAAAATGGAATGCCAATGCAGAGAAATTTGACGTCCCAAGTCCATCCAGAAGCATTCAAAAGCAGGGTCAGTAACTAAATCAGATGTCAATGAAGGTGAGACTCACCAACGTTTTTAAGTAACCATCTTTCTGACAGAACGCAGTTGTTTACTATATTTTAGGTTTATGAACGTAACCTTCCAATCTATGATCACTTACCATCACTTGTGGAACTTGAAATTATGCTAGTTTATGAGGGGACCAAATTAGTAGCGAGAAAATTGTGCCCGGAATTAAATTGTAGACGCACATAAACTTATACGAAGCATTTCTGTTTAAAACTCAGCATTGGGCCTACTACAGTTTCTAATGACTCTCAGTGGTGTACTGGAGTGCATTCTGTCGACGACATGGGTTTGTACAGTTTGCTGCTGTGTAATGTGGTCAGTGAAATCTTTCATATTAGGAATAAATGGTAAATCGGAAGATAGCAATTGTCACACCTCACACACTAATTGTGTTATGCCAGTACTGTAACTGCAAATGCAATGTTGGGATTAGAGAATTTGGTTTCGTAGCTGAGTGCATGACAGTGTTTGTTTGGACGTGCAATGCTGGTAAGAAGGTTACTGAAAAGGCTCTTTCAACTTTTGTCTTTATTTGAATGTTTTTAGCTGTGGAATGATGGAGTTTCGTAATTATATTTCCAGCCAGTGAAGCGTTTGATGAAGAAACACATGAACATTTGAAACGTCCCCTTTGAACAATTATACACGACTGTCCTTAAACTGATACACAATGTTTTTTTTTTTTTTTTTTTTTTTGCGCAACGCAATCTCACTTTCAAAAATCCCTACAAAAGAATGGCCCTGACTAACATTAAACTATACCTTTCACAAATCACTTACCTCACAAAAATCTTCGCTGCTCAAGCTACTGCAATACAGCGAGCGCCACTACTGCCAGCTAAATGAAAGATTCTAATTACTGAAGGCACAACTACTGATAGGGATAGTTAGCAAATGAAAGATATTAATAGAGAACAAACAATGTATTTACCTTGATATCATCATGTATAAATATAGCAGTTCATGACAAATTACAAATCTCCGCCATCTCTCTCCCCACATCCACCACTGCTGGCGGCTCACCTCCAACTGCGCAACGCTACGCGCTGTTCACATCCAGCTGCCACTGCCCAACACTACAATGGCAGACAACAATGCAAACTAGCTACAGACTGCACACAGCACAGCCAGTGATTTTCATATTGAGCGCTACGTAACGTTGCCAATAAGAAAACATAAACAGCCTACTTACATAGAGAAAACATAAACAGCCTACTTACATAGCCCCCATGCTCCCCAGAAAAAAATTTTACAAATTTTTTTTGGGCAGTGGCCAATAATGATTTGATAAAATTTTTCATAATTACAATAACAAAGAAATCAAATGCACACACTTATTGATATTATGTTGGTCAAAAGCTCAAATTTTCTCACAGTCCATAAAGATAGTCCTGATCATTCATCATAATAGTAATTACAGTTTTTTTTTCACAAAGTCTCATTAGTAAAAGAAATTGCACACAGAAGTAGTGGATTTCCATGCAGTCTTGAAGAAGTAGTGTTGTCCTTCCAACGGAAAGACAGTGCTGACTCTTGACATGCTGACAGGTAATGGGCCACAATGGAGCAAACCCACAGCAGAGTCATTCGAAGTTTTGAAGAATATTGGTAGGTAGGTCATCACAGAGCAGTCCCACTGGAGTCCTGGTAGAGATTGTGGTATTGGTGGGCCACCAGAGGTGCAGACCCACTGCAGTCCTTGTAGAAATAATGGTATTGGTGGGCCATCAAAGATGCAGACCTACTGTAGTCCTTGTAGACACGGCCAGCAGCCATCTGTTGCGACTGTGCAGGTGCACAATCACCATCGAAGAGTCTTGCGGAGAATATAGCAAGTCCATAAACCACCACTTGTGCACTCACAAAGTTTTTGGAATTGTCCTTAGAACCAGTAATGCTGTTATCCAGTCCCTTGCTGAATCATTAACACACGTGCAAACACTATCAGTCCCTACTTCTCACATATTGTCCATATACTATGACCAACAGAAACGTGTGCAGTGAAATGTAACTAACAAGTTAATAATATCATGAACTGGTGACAATTACAATTTTATAACATAAGAATACAATAACAAAGGTACACAATACATCATTAAAGAACATAATAATACAGATAACATTTGTAGTACAGGCTTTACAAAAGAATAGAAATAGACATATACATCAGTGTTACAGGAATTATGACATAAGTAAATACATAAAGATCACAAGAACCTTTGAAACATCACCTTCACATGTGAGCAACAAACCATAATAAATAGTGTCTAAGCATATTTACAAGGTAAATAACATATTGTTAATGCAAATTATATTTGAGGATAACAGTATTCCTCATCATAGTGAATGTAGCTTAATATTAAAAGAAGAAAAAATTCTATGAAACTACACAGAGACAGGAAGAAAACAAATACACAAGGGTACACAAACGTATAGTGGGCTAACACAAAAGGGAAAGGACAGGGTTTGTTTTACTGCAGTATTTTGCATGGAGATCTCCCTTTGTTCATCATTATTTCCAAAAAGTCCTATCTAAGCCTGCTTTCTGTATTATGTTCATATCCTCTTTCAAAAATACTTTTTCGCCACTATACACTGCTTCTTTTATTTGGCCAAACCATTTTCCTATAGATTCTCAATGCACTTCTTCCAGTTCATCATAGTTAGTTTCTTATATAGTCTACCCCCTCTTAAGCTAACTTAAATCTACTGAGCTCAGATGCTAAACTAAGGGACAAGGCAATGCAGCAGCACAAAATAAGTAACACAAACAGCAATGACCAAAAAAATGGAAAATTGCAAAGCAAGCTACAGTAAATCTAAATTACCAAGCAATTCAACATTACAACTAATATGATGCAATGCGCAGCAAACAAAAAAATAAATGTGGCTTAGCAGAGTAACACAAAGTAAAGTTCAGTAGCACTATGCCTGGCAAACAGCAGCTTATATCTAAACATGACATAGCTCAAGCAAAAAAAATAGTACACTAAAGATAACAATGCAGATAAGGGAAATGTATAATCACATCTTAATGTCTAAGTAATTAAAGTGGTGCACCACAACAACTTATTGTAAAAAAAATATTACCATGTACTTGAAAAGAAAATTATGTGTCCAGTTACTGTTACTAGTCCCTTCTTATTGTTCTTTCCTTTCCAAGTGCTCCTTTTTTTTAAAGAATGTGGATTACAAAATTATCATTGAATAGATCTGTTGACAGAAAGTGTTCACATTAGCAAATGCATCTAAGTTTATTTTATAAAACTAATGCTGTAACACAGCTGGAAAACAGGTATCAAATGAAATAAACAATTATGCAAACCAAAGCATACAAATATCATTCAATAGTCATGTGACATTTCATAAGTCAGTAGCTCTCAACTCTCGTAGAAAGACACTTGTCATTATCAGGTTTGCAGATGTAAGAATATTTCCCATCAGTTTATAAGCATTTCAGTAAATATCATAAATTACGAGCTCCACAGTATGCTTTCGACAAGAAAATGTCAATAGCGAGTATAATGGCCCCCCCTTTTGTTTTTTTTTTTACCTGTGCCGCTGAAAGGCTAATGGCTTTTTTTCGGGCGGCTGTCGCCCAGGTGGGTGCCCGCGACGCATTACGTGCAGGTGGTCACTTAACTTTCTTACGGAAATATTTACGACAGCAGTTTCCGCTACAGTGACAGTCTTATATACAAAATTTCACAGGTCGAGAATTTACGTTGCAAATGTGCAGAAACAAAATCCTATGAATATAACAGTGTCCAAAAAAATTTTCAGTGGCATTGTGATACATTCACACATGATTCACACATGTACACACATTTCATAATTCTAAAGTATGATTCTTGGTTTCCAACATCCTTTTCCATAAGTCAGAGTCCCTAATCACTATTCATTACTCCTTACCTTATTACACATATACGTATCCATCGACACTCGTCAATATTTCGTCATTATAAATATGAAGCATAATCAAATAACTCATATAGCCTCAGCCTATTAATCATAAACATACCTCAGCAGCATAATACACATCGTCGTCGTAAAAATAACATCATAACACCTCAGTCAAATCTCAAAATCGTAGTAGCTTCCTCCAATAATTTCAAAACCTAAAAAAAATTCTCTGCTCATTTCAATAGTGTCATCTTCCTCAAACGTACTTTAAAATCATGCTCCCTTACCAAATACATCATTCAAAGCTCTCATAGTATCACAATGATTCCGAAAAAATATGAAGAGTTCACACAGTACAGACAACATACAATTTCGTAAGTGTGAAGTTATCCAACGGTGTAATTACGTAAACATGTGTCACTGACGTAGTAAAAAACGTGTTTATCTCTCAGTTAAATGATAAGATCGCTGTGTAATCTATGTTTTAGAGAAATATGGTACCGATGTGTAAAGTTGTATAAGCAAATACCATATTAGCTAGGGTTCCTTGTGCTTGCCAAACACATGGTACACAAAGTAGGCGTATACCCCCCTGAGGATTAATGTAATTATACCCTCAGGTGTTACAGATTACAGCAATGGAATGAAATGTATCACGGAAAACTTTTGTATCATTGTACTTCAAATATCTTTAAAAATAAATGTTTTAAGTACAAAATTAATCACTCAAATGCGTGTCCTGTAGCGCTAAATGTGCGTCTTGCTGTAAGATAATTCTGTGGAAGTGTCGTACTTATCGTCCTCCGAAAGCTAAATTCTGCAGAAGTCAATGTACTTACCTCATGATAAACAAAAGTGAAATGCTTTATGTATAGATATCTTAGTTATTACGCTTATTGCCATGATGAAGAAAGTACTATGCTGTAACGTATTGTTGTGCTACGGAAAAGGCAATCTCATTGTAGCTATACCACAAAAGTTACTACTAAAACATGTTTTAATTTGCAGAATAAAACAGAGAAACTGTGCAGAAATAAAACAGAAACACTACAAAAGCAACATTGTAAATTGTCACTCATTAGAAGCGTCATGATAAAACCGTGTAGTTGTCACGTAAACTAACCACAGATAGTACATTAAACCCAGAATGTATTTTCAAGTAAACCAAAATGTTGCATTAAAATCTCATTAGCAGTACCAGTATGTGTCCTAAGTATGTAAGCCTGATAGTCGTTACGTAATCGTGCAACTAACAAGCAAGAATGTACAAATACAACACTGTGTCGTCTGTTCACTATAACAATGCATTCGTAATTTCTGTTTAAAAATGTTCCCTAGGTTCTAGACTGGATATTTAACTTCAAACATTGTTGCATGTTAACAGTTTCTTAAGTCTGACAAAGCATACTAGAAATGTGAAGTGAAAAGTTTTATGGCAAAGACAAAGTTAAAAAGTAGATTATCTTTCAATAAACTTTTTTGCATGTGAAATGTGGTGTAAACCTTTACTCTTCCTAGTGCACAGAGTTTCAACTTCAACGCAATTATCATGTTGTATACATCGGTAAAGAATGCTAAAATTTTTCTCAAGGCTAGCGTCTTATGTTATTTTTCTCGGAGCCAGCGGGCGCACGCGGCTGCCTGCTGTGCGAGTCATTGTCTGTCTCTTTGTTGGCGCGCGTCGTTATTGGGATTAGGAGACCTAACTTCAACAAATTCACTCTGACGAGAAGCCCCTGCCCTGTTTGAATCCCGCCAGTTCTGATGCAATTCAGGTCTGTCGTTACGATCACATCGTCTGTGGTCATGTCGGTAGTTCCTGTAGTTTCTTTCTTGTTGGTTAAGTGGTGGAGAATTTCTCCCTGAATCGTAACTGCGTGCTGAACTGTTGCGTCTGAAGTTATTCTGTCTCCCTTGATAATAATTATTTTGGTTCCCATATTGTCTGTTTCTCTGATTGTCTCTGTGATAGTCACTACCGCGGAGAGGTGATCTTTCCCTGTAATTATTACTACTCTGCCAACGGTTGTCGTACGGGTGGTGTCTATTTTGGTCACGATTTGCGTTGTAAGAATAGACCAGTCGTGTCCGGTTGTTGTTTCTGTCGTCACAGAATTGTGACAGATGTGACCTGTAATTGTTGTGTCCTTGCTTTCGCGTTCCGCGATTATCAGTGTCAATTTCTAGTTCTTGTAACAGTCCCTGAAAAGCTTCAATGTCGTCTTTGCAAGGTCCTGCTAAAATAATATGCCGTAAATGTTCAGGTAATTTGATTAAGCAAATGCGGATGAGTCCTGAGGGGCTGTATGTGTTTGACAGGTACTGATTCTTGTGCAACATGTCTTCAAAATATTTCACAAGACTGGAGAATTCAGATTGTTCGAAATGTTTCATCATTATGATACCATGTTTTACTCGGTCTTGTGTGGCTTGAGACCAATATGCTGAGAGGAAGGCATGGTAAGACTCTCCTTCACTGTGGCAATCGAGAATGACCGATCGCATTCTTACAGCTGGTTCATTCTCTAAGTAGCCACACATAAATTCTAATCTGTGTTCCAACGACCAGTTGGGAGGAAAACAATGAGAGAATTGATTGAGCCATGCTTGTGGATGAATGTCGTTGCCAGAATTCTTAAATGTTTTGAATTTACGTGTAGTAATGAACAGCTTATAGTCAAAATCGTCATGTCGGCGAGTCGCATATCGGTCATTGTTAGGTCGTGTCGGCCGTTCCATCTCAAAATTCGGTGCACATTGCCAATTTCTTTCATAGCTTCCGAAATGCCCTGTGTTATTATTTTGCGGCTTTTCCGTGTTTCTAAGTCCCTCTTCCCGTGTTGGAGCGCGAGTGTCCTCTGAAATACGTATTTCTTGTATTACCTGTGTCAGCTGATCTTGTACTTCCCGGATTTCTCTTTGGTGTTGTGTATTAATTTGATTCTGATTTTGTTTGAATTTTCTTATTTGTTCATACTCTTCTGTGTCAGTGAAGGCTACGGGTCTTGTGTCATTCAGATCATCATCTACCTTTGTAGATAAGTTAGTGACCTGATCCGAAAGTTCGGCTACTTTCTCCGATAGTGTACTTATTTCTTCAGTGTGTTTTTCTGAACCAAGTTTCAGAGTATCTACTGTGTCCTTAAAGTTTTCCTGAGTTTTTGCAAGTTGCGTAACCGAATCGGTAGATGCAACTGAGTCAAATTTAGCTTGCAAGGTCTCATGATTTTCATGAACAATAATTTGCAGTTCTTTTATGGCTGCTTCGTGATTCTGTAATGCATTTTCATGCCGCGAAAAAATAGGTTGAAAATGCTCACAAATTTGTGTTTTTACGTCATTACAGACTTTTTGACATTTCGATTCAATGTTATGTAACTCAGTAGTTAAATCTTCACGTGTTTGTTCAAGTGTTTGTTCCAATGAGTCTAACTTTTTAAGATTTTGTTCCACTGTGTCTAACTTTTGAAGCTTTTGCTGTGTTTGTCTCTGATTTTGTTCCATTGTGTCTAACTGTTGCTGTGTTCGTCTCAGATGTTGTTCCATTGCGTCTAACTTTTCAAGCTTTTGTCCCATTTGTTGCATTAATTGTAATAACAATGCACTGGTGTCTGAAACATGTTCCTCAGTGCTTTTCGGCAGTGAAGTTGCACCGGCAACATTCACATTTTGACAAGTGGAAAATGTGTCTTGACTCATTTGAGAAAACGGTGGGAACCCAAAACCTGAGTCTGCAGTATTTGCAATATTGTGTTCTGTCATTCCCGATTCCTGAGGCGAGCTGTTGCCGACCAATCGATTCATAACGCTTCCCTGTTCACTACCTGTTTCACTGTCTACACCATTGTTTGCCGCCCGCTCCATTTCCCTATGCGCAATTACCAAATTACTACTTTGAACATTAGTTAATTCATTACTCTGCGGCGCTAACACACTGCTTTCGTCTTCACTGTCATTTCTCAGTTTACTTTGGAGCCTAGTATTACGTTTTTCACACGCCATCACTGTCACAGTATTTCACACGATAACACAGAAAAGCGCAATTTGAAGAGCAAAATAAAATAACATAGCTATGGAAATAATGTCTACTTAATTGCCAGCGCAGCTGCGAAATACTTGGTGCAAATCTACATCAATGCCACAACTGTTTTACTGTACAACAATGAAAAACTACAACTACAAAGGAAACTCTCTCTATAATTACGCGCTAGCAATAAACAATAGCTACACTAATTACACAAACTACAAGAAAAAAATCAGAAGATTCCAGTGAGGTATCCTAGGCTAAGGGTCGACATATGAAACGTCCCCTTTGAACAATTATACACGACTGTCCTTAAACTGATACACAATATATTTTTTTTTTGCGCAACGCAATCTCACTTTCAAAAATCACTACAAAAGAATGGCCCTGACTAACATTAAACTATACCTTTCACAAATCACTTACCTCACAAAAATCTTCGCTGCTCAAGCTACTGCAATATAGGAGCGCCACTACTGCCAGCTAAATGAAAGATTCAAACTACTGAAGGCACTAACTACTGATAGGGATAGTTAGCAAATGAAAGATATTAATAGAGAACAAACAATGTATTTACCTTGATATCATCATGTATAAATATAGCAGTTCATGACAAATTACAAATCTCCGCCATCTCTCTCCCCACATCCACCACTGCTGGCGGCTCACCTCCAACTGCGCAACGCTACGCGCTGTTCACATCCAGCTGCCACTGCCCAACACTACAATGGCAGACAACAATGCAAACTAGCCAGAGACTGCACACAGCACAGCCAGTGATTTTCATATTGAGCGCTACGTAACGTTGCCAATAAGAAAACATAAACAGCCTACTTACATAGAGAAAACATTAGCAGCCTACTTACACATTAACAGGAAGCATGCAGTACCGATGAGATACTGTTGCAAGTTTGCAGTTGCAAAACAAGAGACTGAAAGCAGATATGACTTTTTATAGTGATATCGCTTTTATCATTAATAAAATTATTTAGTGAGAAAGGTGTTATAATAATTAGCCTTCACATTTGTATGGCAGGCCCGTACAAAATATTCTACTCTCTTCACAGATGAAGAAAATGAAAGAGAAGATGGTTACAGTGGAGAGCAAGCTTAGCACATTTTTACACTCACACCAGATAAAGTACCTGTAAAGTGTTTCTGAGTCAAACTCTTACAAATGGTCAAACAAAACTATAAGATTTGCTCTACGAGTGAAATGTACTGTTGGTACAAAGGGTTATGAAGATCTGAGGAGCACCAGCTACCCACTGCTATCAGCAAGGACCCCGAGGAGGAGGACTGAAGCCTGCGAAGTTGCACCTGGCATTCAGCATGATATTATTCAGTGATCTGGTGGGAACCTGCAGTCTGCAGATGTGCAAGGAAAGCTATGTGCACTTTCATTGGATGAAAAGTTCATTTGTTGAATATGACAAAGGTTTAACCATTAACTGCTCTACTGGGATCCTGGAGAACCCCAGGCGATATGAATACTACACATTGTATGTGAACGGAACAACACAAGGCGCTTGTGTTCTTGGTAGTCCTCGGTGAAGTGATGCCGTTTAACGCGAAGCGTTGGGTGCCGTGTTTCCGGTAATATTTTGTTAGATAAAGAGAAGTAGGTGTCAGAATACCCCACCAGAGTGTTAACGTAAGTTGTTATTCATTATTAGTGTTTTACGCGACTGAAGACTTAGAGTACTTAGAAAGGAGCAAAATTTCAACGATAACGTCAATTTTTAAGGTTATGTGAGTATGTATGCATTACTTTTCAGAATGGCCTCATGGTATTTACCGAAACTGATTCCTAGAAGAAAGTTCTTCATAGCAATGTAGGCTAAGAAGTTTTTCTTCTCGTAAGTGATCGTCTAAGGGTTACGTTTTCACCGTTTGAGACACGGAACTGTAAAAATGTTTTACTAGCGGTGTAATACGAGGAAATAAACGAAAGGTTCAAGAGTAGGATTAAAATTCAGGTTGAAATGACGTCCATGATCATCCACTAATGACGTTGTAAAATGAGAGAAAGTAAAGAACAACTGTAGGAATTGTTGAATGAGGTGAACAGTCTAATGTGTACAGGATGTGTTTTAAGAGTAAACAGAAAATAGAGAAAAGTAATAAGAAGTAAAAGAAATTAGAATAGTGAGATATTTACATCTAAATAGGTGGACACGAAATAGACGAAGTTAAGGAATTTCGCTACGTTGGAAACTAAATAATCCACGACCGTCGAAGCAAAGACGACAAAAGAAGCAGAGTAGCACAAGAAGTGACCGTATTTCTGACCAAGAGAAGTTTATTGGTATCCAATATCTGGGGAGGAAATTTTTGAGGATGTACGTTTGGAACGCGTCATTGTATCACAGTGAATCAGGTTCAGTGGGAAAGCCGGAACAAAGGCAATCGAACCGTTTGAAATGTGGGATGTATCTGAGAGTGCTTAAGTCAGGTGGACTGATGACATAGGGAACGAGAACATTCTCTTCAGGATCGGGAAAGATATGAGCTTATGGGAAATAATGACGTGGAGGGAGGACATGATGGCAGGATATATACTAACCTATCAAGAAGTAACCTCCATGGTAATAGAGAGAACTCCTCAGGGTAAAAACTGTAGGGGAGGAGGAGGTAAGAATATTTCCAACCGATAAATTATCGGTATCCGAGGCACAAGTATTATTCTGAAGCAAAGTAGTTGGTACAAGAGAGTGATTCGTGGCGGGCTGCAACAAACCCGTCAGAAGACTGATGACCAACAATTAAAATAAAAAAAGGAAATATGAGCTTGTTTGTAGTACTGAGAGTGTAGAAAGGTTAATAGACTACAGCAATAAGTTGTGAATACATATTCTTGAAAAACAAATTAAAAATTACTAACTGTTGAACGCTTCGTGTGATCTTGATGAACAAGTTACTGCGTGATAACTTAGGAGGCTACTTCTCACCACTATCATATTTTGCTTATTGAGCTATTGCAAGATGATTCACTCATGGTCTAGAGGCTGTGGCTTTGTCTGGTAATCAAAATTCCATCTGTCCCGGGTCCGAAGCCAGCCACTGCTTAAATTATGAGTATGAATAATTAGAAATGGCGGACGAAGGCATCTGGCACAGAAAGTCACTCTCAGTTTCCCAACCGTCTTGTCAAATGGGGTGGTGGTGTGGGCAGAGGATCAGGGCACTCCCTGGTCCTTGAACAGGAAACGGTGCCTGAATGGCGGAAGCATATCTGTATAGTAATTACTAATCCTCATGAATGGAATGAATAATTACTGCAGAATATGAACTGAAGGTTAACGGAGGAAAGACGAAAGTAATGTGAATGAGCAGATATGAAATTAGCAATGAAATGAGGATAAAAAATTGTAACCATGTTGTAGACTAGATAAAGGAGTGGTGCTACACAGGAAGCAAGTAGATAACGGAGCAAGTAACTAGAATATCAGAGGCAGCCTTGAGCACGTAAAGTGGTCATACCAGCCCAAAATAATTGTATGGTAAGGCTTCGTGGTGTGTGTGTGTGGGAAAACCGGAAAAGAGTATCCAAGTCTCTGAAATGTCGAGCTTTAGAAGTATGTTGGAAATTAGATGAAAAGGTAGGGAATGAGGAGATTCTCTACATAAGACAGGGGAATATGGCAAACGCGGACAAGAATGATAGTACATACGTTAACACATCAGAGAGAATCTTCAGCAACACTGGACACCACTGCAGCGGGTAAAACCCTGAGTGAAGATGAAGATTTGAATGAATTCAACAGATTTTAAGAAGCTATGGTGAAAGTGCTACTCGGAGATGAAGAGGTTGGTACAATAGGGGATTTTGTGGAGGACGCTATCAAACCATTCAGAGGATTAAAGACTCACGAATATGAACTAGCTGAATCTTTCTTTTTTTTCTTGCATTTAATATTACAGAGTTACGTATGGACTAAACCTTACGTTTCAAAAATTATGTAGTAATTGCTACTATAATAAGTGACAGCAACTCATGGATCTTACACCGAGCGCTTCTGCGGTTCACTAGTACTAGAGTTAAATTTTTCGACATTAATGTTTATTCATCTTAATAATAATGACATATGACCGACTCTTTCTTACTATGTACGTTATATCAAGCAGCTTATCCAGTGTATAGCTAACCACTCATACTCTACTCCTGCAGTAGCTGCAATATGTTAAACTAGGTGCATAATATTGTAAACTCTGAAAACGTTCCGTAAGAACCATATTTTGGACAATTACTGTTGAAATGATTAGTTCACATCTGACACTAAGGACCAAGTTGCACAGCACTGAAAAAGCTGAGACTGTGGCGCGGTAACACTGTATTCATAAAAATAGTTTACACCCATGTCATGAAATTCCGACAGTTATTTAAACGTTTGCAATTTTGTAGTGAGTAACAGCCTGGTCGATGGGGGAAACTACCTAAAGACCACACCCCTGCTGGCCGGCACATCGACTTTCGTCGTTAATTCGTAGGGCGGATTAGATCCGGAGACGGCTCACCTTCCTGTCCCTTTAAAAAATAGGGCTTTCCCAATGAGAATTATTTTAAATAACACGTCTTTCATCTACACTGAAGCGCCAAAGAAAGTGGTATAGGCTTGCATATTCAAATGCAGAGATATGTAAACAGGCAGAATACGACGCTGCTGTCGGCAACGCCTACATAAGACAACAAGTGTTTGGCACAGTTGTTAGATCGGTTACTGCTGCTACAATCAAGAATTAAGTGAATTTGAACCTGGTGTTATAGTCGGCGCACGAGCGATGGGTCACAGCATGTCCAAGGTAGCGATAAAGTGGAGATTTTCCCGTGCGACTAATTCACAAGTGTACAGTGAATATCAGGAATCCGGCAAAACTTCAATCTCCGACATCGCTGAGGCCGAAAAGATCCTAAAAGAATGGGACCAACGACGACTGAAGAGACTCGTTCAACGAGACAGAAGTGCAACCCATCCCAAATTTCTGCACATTTCAATGCTGGGCCATCAGCAAGTGTCAGTGTGCAAACCACTCAACGAAACATCATCGATATGGGATATCTGTGCAGAAGACCAAGTCGTGTACCCTTGATGACTACAGGACACAAAGCTTTACGCCTCTCCTAAGCGCGTCAGTAACGATATTGGACTGTTGATGGCTCGAGACATGTTGCATTATCGGACGAGACTCGTTTCAAATCGTATCGAGCGGAAGGACGTGTACGGGTATGGACAAAAGTCATGAATCCATGGACCCTGCATGTCAGTAGCAGACTGTTCAAGATGGTGGAGACTCTGTAATGGCGTGGGGCATTTGTAGTTCGAGTAATAGGGACCCCTGATACTTGTAGATACGATTCTGACAGGTCACACGTACGGAAGCATCCTGTCTGGCCATCTGCATCCATTGATGTCTATTGTGCATTCTGACGTACTTGGGCAATTTCAGCAGAACAACGCGACACCCCACTCGTCCAGAATTGCTACAGAGTGGCTCCAGCAACACTCTTCTGAGTTTAAACACTTCCGCTGTCCAGCAAAATTCCCAGACATGAACATTATTCAACATATGTGGGAAACCTTACAAAGTGCCGTTCAGAAAAGATCTCCACCCCATTGTACTCCTACTGATTTATGGACAGCTCTACAGGATCCATGGTGACAATTTCCTCCGGCACTATTTCAGACATTAGATGAGCCCATTCCACGTCGTGTTGCGGCACTTCTGCGTGCTCACCAGGGCCCTACATGATATTATGCAGGTGTACCAGATTCTTTGGCTCTTCAGGGTAAACATGACATATACTAATACCCTACAGTATTTACAGTGAGATGTCAGTACTATTAGATACTGGTAATCAGACGACGAAACATAAACAAGGTCCATCCTATACCGCACTCGGAAATATACCCACTAGAATAGTGTGTGAGCGATTAACGCAAATAAAAATTATAAACGCAAAACAACTTCAGTAATGAACTTTTAATATGCGAGTCAAGTAAAGAATGGATGGCACTGACAGATTCAGGATAAACGTAGATTGGTTTCATTCCCACCAGTAACAAAAGACTCTCAAGCAGCAGATAAAACAATGCACAGCGGTATAAAAAGGTTCATTAATGTCCTATCGTTTGGATTACTACCTTCACATTTCAATGTTTTTGTATGGGACACATCTAATAACAAAAATAATAAGAATGATTAAAAGTTCCCAACAGCACATACTCTGCAGCACACTGGAAGAAGCATCTGGTGATAATCCCATAGACTTTGACTGAGCCAACAGCGGTATTCTTTCTTCCACAATTGATTGTCTCGCAAAGAACCCCAGAGACCTTCCGTACTTTTAGAAAGTAGGTGAGGGGCACTCGCGGATATGAAGCTGTAGAGGCATATCCTGAGCCGTCCTTCTTCAGGGCGCGGACAGAGAAATGCCAACGTCCAGGTTCATGACCAGATGTAGCAGACACCAGTCTGCTAGGAATTTTCGTGAAGAGAAAACTTAATAACCTCCACTGTTGTACAATGGGGAATCTAATAAATGTTTCAGGAATTCAATGATTTAAACTCATCACAAGCTTAAATAACGTGCAGCATCAAAATGCACACTTAGGGTATTCCTTCTAAGATTCGTCAAACGCATTTTCTTTGCTGTTTCTGCAGGTGCTTGCAGTTTCGTTCCTGGAGTCAGCCCATATAAATATTTCTCATCACATCTTTTATGCAACACTCAGTATAAATCAAAAGTGTTGGTCTGTTTCCAGCTACTAGGAAAATGGTGTTTACAGCACAGATCTAGGTGTTCATTCGATAGAGCAGTCCCGAATTAGTCTAGTGCAGTGTTCAGTTTAGAGACTTGTATTAACAGGGAGAGTAAAAAGGAGGAAAATCTTTGTTCATCACGTTTCTGTTGGCCGGTCTCGAGCGCCACTCTGCTCCACTCTGCCTGCTACCGCTACGCAGCAGCAGTTCAACTGAATCTACCCTTACATTCCCCAAGTCAACCGCCGGAGTGTGGCGGAGGGTACTTTAGGTACACTAACTGATCCCCCATTCCTGTTTTGCTCTACTTGCGAATGGAGCACGGAAAAACTGTTTGCTGATAAACCTCTGTATTAGCTCAAACGCCCCGAATTTTCTCGTCTTGGTCATTTGGCAATACGTGTGTGGGACGAAGTAATATATTGTCCGACAGCTCCTGGAAAGTGTTCTCGCGGAATTTCAATAGTAAGCGCGCCCATGATTCATAGCGTCTCTCTTGTAGCGTCTTCACTGGAGTTTATTAAGCATCTCTGTAACACTCTCACTCCCAGCAAACGATCCCGTGACGGTACACCCCGTCCTATCTCTTGTATCAGTCCACTCTGGTGAGCCTCCCAGATTGTTGAACAATACTCAGAAAACAGGTCAAAGAGGCGCCTTGTTTGCCAGTTCTATCGTGGACGAGCTACACTTCCTCAAGATTCTTCCTGTGAATCAGTCAGGCTGCTACTTTTCCTGCTGACTGTTTTTTGTGGTCATTCCAATTGAGGTCGTCCAGTACAGTCACTCCTCGATATTTTACGGTTGGTAGTTTCTGTTAGCAGCAATTTATCATCACAGTGCAGTTGTACAGTAGTGGACTTCTTTTCCCTACATATGTGCAACAACGACGGATTAATTGATGGTCAGTTCCAGCTGCCAGAGAGTGCGCCATTCGTCAATACTGTGTAGGTCATATTGTAAATCGGCACGTTCTTGCAGACAACATCATTACCTACAGACAGAGTTACAAGGGCTTCTGACGGTTTCTAGTACAACGTTTACGTACACTGTAAACATTGGTCCCGTCACACTCCCTTGAGATTCTCCCGAAACTACCTTCATATCTGTCGATTTTGTTCCATTCAGAGCTACGTGTTAGGTTCTGTCTGCAAGGAAGACTTGAATCCAGGCCCATATCTAGTATGATACTCCGTGAACTCGTATTTTTTCACTCAACGATAGTGCGGGACAGACAGGTCACTTCCTGAAGTCAATGAACGCCCTAATCAATGGCTCCTGGAGTATTCGTCATTCTGCGTGGTCAGTGTTAGTACGTATCGTTAAACAAAATATCTCACTAGACTGACTTGGAACCACTATATCGAATCGCCAAGCAAAATCATTTTAGCTGTAGCTGGAAATAAAGCGATGGTTTCCGTACACTCTGGGCGTCGCATGAAACATATGACGAGCAGGTTTATCTGGGCCGATTACATCTACACATTGCAAGTACCAAATTTAAAATATTTGCCGAAACACCAGAGAAAATGAGCCTGACGACTCTTGCGAGAGTCATCCTATATCTACGGGAAATGTGCACCAGAAAACGTGAAATAACTAGGTACAGAAATCATCAAAAAATCCTGGAGTCCAGTAAGACAGGAGAACTATATCGATTTGGGGTAGACCAAATACCAAATAGGTATCTACCATAGCGCATGAGATGAAGAACTGTCAAAATGGTTCAAATGGCTCTGAACACTATGGGACTTAACATCTGAGGTCATCAGTCCCCTAGAACTTAGAACTACTTAAACCTAACTAACCTAAAGACATCACACACATTCATGTCCGAGGCAGGATTCTAACCTGTGACAGGAGCGGTCGCGCGGTTCCAGACTGTAGCGCCTAGAATCTCTCGGCCATCCCGGCCGGATGAAGAACTGTCGACTGCAAATTTATGGACATATCGGGAGAATGACAAAGGAAACTGCTTACTTTTGAGTAAGGTTAATCAAGCGACTTATGTGACAGAGTTATAGGTATTAGAGTATGAGATTTCTACGGTTTTTAGGCGGCATTTTTTGTAAAAAATGCTAGTTAGCAAGTGTTGATGACTGTTTGACATCTAATAATGTGTGTCCTGATGTTTGCAGTATCTTGCTATTAATATTTAACTGGACTGTTTGCTGCACGGTGCATTGTTCTTCAAGGATCTCCTGTACTTACGATTCCTTACAGTCAAACGACTGTACGAAAAGGATATCCGACACGGAAACTACGTGAGGTGTATGAAAACCAGGCAGAGCGTATTTGAGGTAATTTTGATATATATGAACGTAAAAGCGCCTCACCCCATTTCAACTTTTCTAGCTGAAACTATTTTAAACAAAGTAGGTAGAGTGAACAATAAAATGTTCAAATGAGTGTGAAATCTTATGGGTCTTAACTGCTAAGGTCATCAGTCCCTAAGCTTACACACTACTTCACCTAAAATTATCCTAAGGACAAACACACACACCCATGCTCGAGGGAGGACTCGATCCTCCGCTGCGTTCAGCCGCACAGTCCAGACTGCAGCGCCTGAGACCGCTCGGCTAATCCCGCGCGGCAGCGAACAATAACTAGGACTGTACAAGTAAAGTGAACCAATGTACAGGCATATAAATCGATAACAGAATGAATTTTTGACTCCTTAGTGGACTTCCGATAAGTGAATTCCGGAAAGCATGAAAGTGGTTTCTGAAGCTAAGCTGTGAGTTGTGAGTTGTGCTTCGACAGCTACGTCGTTAAGGTCATGGTTCACGAAAGCAAGTGCCGATATTGGTACAAGTTCTCAATCTGCCACTATTTTTCAGTTTAATCCGTATTTCACCTTTATTTCAGACAGTATCTGAATTACCAGTGGTAGCACCAAGCTGCAGCCAGCGTAACCTGTATTTTCTCTGTTAACGGCGAGATCGACCGAGCAGCGCCACGGTGGTGATTCGACGCTGGCCGCTTCGCCATCAGCAGGACAGGTGCGCCAGCGTGTCAGAGGGCGATATCTCGCGCTGATAGCGGCTATCACCGAGCCGGGCGCGGGTGGGCCCGCTCACCTGTGTGTGTGTGTGTGTGTGTGTGTGTCCTCGTGGAGGCGGCGATAGCGCCGGCGACCGCTTTATCTGCGCTTTTCGACACCTCCGCACTCAAACATCACATGACGCTTTTACTTCAAATCCGTACGTTACTCATACGTTACAGTGCACCCTCCCTGTCTTGTGCGTGATTTCGAAACATTTTTCAACGTTATCGGCAGCTCTTTCCATCGAAGCTCTTTCGGAAAAGTAACAATTTCAATCAAAACACGAAGTAACAATTACTGCTGCACTGCGTATTTCCCAAACAGGAGGACAGTATTTCCGGTCTATAAACCACTAGAGCGAATCTGTGGAGCGAATGCTGCCAATATACAAAAACTAATTCCCGAATTAAAAGCACACAACGTACTATTTCAGGTTTACTGCATAACTCGTTGAAATTTTGCTATACAATCAATAATTTAATGTATTCATGAGGTTAAAATATTAAAAGATAATGTAATCAATAAGGGTGTCGATTCTTTTTGACATTCCTATGAGTAAGTATATTAAAAAGGGTGAGATTTATGTCCAAGCGAAAATCAGTTTTTCAGTCTTTGAAGTAACATGTTGCAGCAATAAAATTACTTGTTTGTTAAGAAAATATAATACCGATGAGGGATTGGAACGCGGTTCTAGGGGAAGGAGTAGAAGAAATGGGTACAGGAGAACGTGGACTGGGTGGTAGGAATGAGAGAGGAGAAAGACTAATCGAGTTCTGCAATAAATTTCAGCTAGTAATAACGAATATTCTGTTCGAGTTTACAAGAGGAGGCGTAATACAAAGAAAAGTCGGGAGATACGGGAAGATTCCAGTTAGATTACGTCATGATCAGGTAGGAATTCAAAAGTGTGATACTGGATTATAAGGCGGACTCAGGAGCGGATATAGTCTCAGATGACATTCAGTAATGATGAAAAGCAAACTGAAGTTTAAGACTAGTCAGCAAAAATCACTGCGCAGATGTGTGGTATACGGAAGTATTAAGGAATGAAGAGACACGATGGAATTTCTCTGAGGTGTAGATAGAGTGATAATGAATAGCTCAGTACGCAGCTGAGTTGAAGAATATTGGACGTCTCTAAAACGGGCAATCACAGAATTCAGAACGAGGAACCTAGGTAAGAGACAGGTAACTGCGAAGAAACCATGCGTAACAGAAGAAAAACTTCAGTTCATCTACGGAAGAAGGAAGTATAAAAACGTTCGGGGAAATTCGGGGATACAGAAATACAAATCACTTAGAAATGAAACAATCTGGGAAGTCCTAGAAAGCTAAGACAAAACAGCTGCATGAAAAATACGAAGAAATTGGAAAAGAAATAATTGTCGGAGGAAATGACTCAGCATGTAGAAAAGTCAAAACAGCCTGTGGGGCGGCGGTTAAGTTGTAAAAATAAATGAATTGCTGTATAAATGCTTGCATGTTGAATCAGTTTCAGGCTTTTAGCATGTTGTTAATGCTATCTTTCGCCGTTCTCAACACTGGCTCTCTATTTACTTTTTAGCACCCAGAAAGTGATTTAACAAATGTGAAGCCTGTAACTAGAGTTCCTAGTGCCCACTTCATCTGAGAATACGATTATAGCTGCAGCTTATAGCTCTGAGGAATTAGGAGATTGTCCAGGATTTCTAATCAAAATCGGTTTTCCAAAATAGTTGAGTATATTCTGAAATTCACTGATAAAAAACACAAGTATCCCTACAACCTATCTAACAGAGCAGTTCAGAGTCTAATGCGCTGATGCAACTATAAATGTTCGAATTAAATGTTAAAAAGAATGATCGCCATAATTTCATGAAAATATTTCATCAAACGCCACGCTAAATATTTGGTAGAATGTCTGTCCCGCGATGGCACGTGAAAATACGACAATACGCAAACTGAAGCTAGATAATGAAAATCATCCCAGAATTAACACTTCACTTGAAATGTTTTCATGGTTCCGCGTATCTCTAGTAACTTAATACGACACCCGAGGCTGTTTGTAGCAGTGATACCGATGCGACGCGGCTCCTGACACAGATGGCGTGTCATTCAGCGTCTGGAGAGAACTGGGCCCTTACTCCTCGCGCAGCGTTCTTATATATAAAGCCGCGGTGCGGACGGCTAAGGGAACGCCTGATCAAATCGGCTCTCCCGACTAGCTGCTGGGCTAGTAACGCACCACTTCAAGTTACATAATAATTTATAGCTTCTTTTGCTGATGGCCGATGAAGCTCTTAATTTAAACGTGCATTCAGCACGCAGGTAAGTATTGATAATAAAATGTTGATGTGGCTAAGTTAAATATTTTGGGCGAGAGAATTAATTAAATTACACTGCATGCAGTAGATGAGCTCTGAACTGGCCCTTTTGAGATCCGCTATCGCTATAATTTTATAGGTATTCAAAAGAAACTTTTCACATCTTCATAGTCATAGCGGACCTCCAACCTATTTATCTAAACATCCTAGCCTTATTTATTAGCCTACTTAATCTATCTTGCTTCCTTTAGTTTTGAGATGAAAACCAGAAAATCATGAATTTCCACTAAAATCTTAATTTGTGAAATCCAAAGTACTGTTTCTATTAAATCATTATGAAAGATGAATCTAAATATAAATTTTGAACTCTCTAGCTCTTTTCTGTTGCGCCAATGATTTTTTCAGAAAAACGTCCAAATTTCGAAAATGGCTGAAGTTATCGAACTGATATTTAATACACATTTATTTAGTATTATTCCTGACATGCTAGAAAAGTTTTAGGTCATTTGCTTGATTTTTAAGGTATTGCGCAACATTTATGACGTTAGAGCTAGTTACAGCAGACTGGCTGGCACACAATGGAAACTGATGTGAATTTACTACAGCGTGAGTAGGCTGCTTCCCTACATCACCCTCTACTTAAATTTTTTGTTTATGAATGTTAATGAATGAGAAAAAAAATTTAATTACAAAAAGGGAAGCAAGAGTACAGTTTAACTCCCTATGAAAAATCAAAATTGAAATATAAACCTGTAGAAACATTAAAGAAAACTGATTACCTACATTAATTATTTAAATTATAGGCATGTTCACTGCCTTTTAAACAATGTCATTACTCAAAATTTTAAGCAAAGTCAATGAAATATTTTGGTATACATATTGCCTTAGACAAACAAACACATACAAATTGAAAAATTATGAAAATCTTAGATCCATTAAATACACTAAATACATTTTTACATACACAAATTCAAAGAAAATAACATGATACATAAATAGATGATTATCTCTTAGCAGTCTTTTCTAAACCTGAAAGAAAATTTCACAAATAATTTTTACACACGTGGTTGTAGCCGCTTTGGCTGGCGTCCTACACTTCCATTCACATGGGTAGAGGAGGGGAAGTTGCTATGGTGTGCGTCCTTCACGTTCTCTCTAAATTACATGGGGGAAAGGGGAGGGGTCACTGTGAGTTGTGTCCAAGTCACTCCACGCTTTCACGCAGCTACCAGGCTGCCATTATCTGGTTTGTCCTGTAGAACAAACAAAAAGAGTGCCTCAGACTCTGTTCACTTAATATCTATGGGTGGGTCACAATGAAATGGGGATATATACATTTTATCCTTCAATATTTTGCTGGAACAAAGTTAACAGAGCTTTTTCAGTATTACTCTCGCGGTTACTTAACTGTCATAAAATCGTTAAGCAAATGGCTCAAAACGCCTTTAGTCATGTATTAGAGAAATTTTATGCTCCTAAGGCATACAATCATAAATCATATTTAATCTGAATTTATAATTTCTGGGCCGGAACACTGAACCAATGCTCGGTACATTATTGATACATTTGTATTTTAAGCACTTAACTGACTCATCTTTGATTACCTTACTCTTCGAGATAGTATGAGTAAGATTAGTGGTTGTTTTCTCAGCTTCTTTGTACATGTGAGTAACTTTTGGTAATAGTACAGTTCTGAGTGTTCAAAACGCACTACGTTTAGTTGACTACTAAATCCACTTATTGGTCCTCTGCTGTTGTCAGTTCCACATCTGCAATTAGGTACTTACTTACTTTGAAGTGTATTTATGCTGAGCTAAAATAATGTTTCACGTCTATCAGTATGTTATTTATTTATTTTGCTAGTGTATGTACTTATTTAACACTCACTCTATTAATATTTAAAGCATAGGATAGCATATTAATTTCATATCTTTAGTGTATTGCAGCTGATCAGTTTGCTCACGTGGCAATCCATTTCCACTCGATCGGACGCTGAAACCACAGGTAGTCTCTCTCAGACCTACCACTAAAGTGCATCAAGTAATTATGGACGAGCGTAATGCTAAATTTCTTAAACCTACAGGACACCATGAGCTGCTCTGTCTCATCTAACATAAGGGTACCTATGGTCGCATTCACGCCTCCAACTCATAACCTCCATACGTGTAGGTGTATCCTGTCACACACTACACCAAAATAATGGCCAGCTCCAACCTTATAAATACTTCAGGGACGTGTCCTTCACATCTCAACCACAAACACTGCTCAATTTTATTACACTGCCTTTCCTTGCTACACCAGGTGAGTTTAATCTTACAACTTATCTGCATATTTTTCCTAACACTAAGCAATCTCTTTTACTATTTCTTAGTTAGCTCGAATGCATACACTAGGTTTCCCTACCACTTCAGATCCTGCTTGTACATGAATTCATATATCTTTTTAAATTACTGTTGGTGGACCATTTCCAATGAAACAACACTTTGTAGTTACTATATTACCAGGGTACTATACATAATTGTTACTCAAATACATTTCATATCTTAATTACGTCATACTTCTCTATTGTTTATCACTATTAGGTTTGTCACATTAGGTATTTTTCTTCACTAATCGGTAGATAGAATGGTTACATAACTCATGGCTTGATAGCCACAACAGAAAATTTTCATGTCTGGAAAGAAAAGGTCGAAATTTTTGAGGACAGGAAAGAGGAAGAATGAGTGAGATCTGAAATGGGAAAGAAGATCTCACACAGCTGGGACTGCACAGCTGCCACACTGTGTAGAGGTTACAGAACAACCTCCTCCCTACAGCATTCATTAGTTTATTATTGACTTGATAATCATACCGGAAAATTTAATGTATGAAAGAAGAGGTCGAAATTTTTGAGGACAGGAAAGAGGAAGAATGAGTGAGATCTGAAATGGGAAAGAAGATCTCACACAGCTGGGACTGCACAGCTGCCACACTGTGTAGAGGTTACAGAACAACCTCCTCCCTACAGCATTCATTGGCTACCTATGAATCTGCCAGGTCGATCTGAAAATACCTTATGATGCCTTTTTAGAACCTGTCTCAGTTCTTCCTTTTGATTGTCTGAAATCTTATCGATTTTCTGCAATTTAGCTTATATTTTGTCCAAAATAATTACTTCTTCTTCTTCTGTGTTCAGCTTACTTGTACTAAGATTAACACCTTCGTCCCAATACCTCCTATTTTTCAGAACTCGTATAGGCAGCTCCCAAGTTTCATTATCAGTTACTACATGTTTATCACTAAAAGGTACTATAATTACTCCAGTTATTGGCAAGACCATTTTTAACTGGCTTCTTTCAAAGTCAACAACACCCTGATATTTTGACAAGAAATCTATGCCAATTAAAACCTCAATACTGAGATTGTTTACAATTAAACATGGATGATCAATTAAATTACCATTAATGTTAAAGGGCAGCAAAGCTTCTTCCTTTACCGTTTTTGACACCTTGCCAGTATCACCAATTATTCTTAGTCCTGATACCCTCATTACTGTAAGCTTGTCTTTACCAGGTAATGCATCAAAGAAGGACTGAGATATTGCACTCACCTCACTTCCACTGTCTAAGAGACAACGTACATTGATACCCAACATATTCACTATTATTATAGGGTGGCTTATTCTAGGTTGTACAGGTGGTTCCTCAAATTCATCTAGTAGTTCCTTTTGGATTTGTCTCCAACTAAAGTGATCGACATCTGTCTTCATTACATTTAGGTCACAGTGTGTAGGGGTTTCCTGAATTACATTTTCAGCTGCCTTTTCCAGTCGATCTATTAATTTCAAATCGAAACACCGCACGACTTCATTACATTTAGTTTGCTGAACATAACCCAAATTACTGTAGTCTGAGCGATTCTGCGTCTCCAGACCGGGCATAACGCTAGTTACAGCTAAACCACTTTTACCATTATCGTCGATTTCCTTCTCAAGTGACAACTGGTCACAGCTACTGGGTTCATCGACCCTTAACAGCCTACCCTCTACATTCTCACTTATCTCCTGTTCTAAATCTATTAGTACATTATCAACATCTCGCACAGGCACTTTAGATAAGAGCACATCATCTTCATCGTAAATATAAGCATGAATTCCTTCTGCTTCTTCACCTGTCAATTCAGTATTTTGTAGTTCCTCCCTATCTTTACATTGCTGCGCCTTCTCTTTCTCTTCCCACTTAGAAAGCGTCTCTAACACGGTATCTATCAAATACTGTGAGTGATCTAATATTTCTGTTGTATCCTTAGATGCTACCGACACTTCATTCATCTGTTCAGTTTGAGTATTCTGATTTGTCTTACCAATTCCCTTAACTACTGGCTTAGGAAAAGTAACCGCCTGGTGAGCGCCAGTGTCCTCATAGACGGGAACTAGTTTTCCTGCCTCGGCCTACTACTGTTTCCTTTATTTTCATTATAGTTGGCTGGCACAGCATTACTTTCCGTACTGTTGTTTACATGTATATTTCTGTTTGGAACAAAATTATTATCCCTTGGACGCCATTGTTGGTTCTGGTAATTATTTCCCCAATTCCTACCTCTCTTAGGATGGCGAATACCTACTGTTCTGATGTTTACATTGCCATTTTGCTCGTTCCTAAAATTACCATTATTGTTATTGGCATTTCGGTTATTACGTGCTTGCTTCTCATTGGCAGCAACACGTTCTACACGTTCCAAATACTCAATGAAACGACCCAGATTGTCTCTAGGGGCTGATATAATTCTAGTTGGCCAATACCATGACAGATTGGCTTCAAGACCTAGTATTATCATTTCAGGTTTCAGCTTTTCGTCCAAATGTGACAAACGTGAAATCCATAACCTAGCAAACTCTTTAATGGACTCCTTGCCTGCATTGAAGCGTTTTCCACTCCAAATTCTCTCAACACTTCATTTTGCTTATTGCTAGACCAATACTCATTAATGAAAGCTGTTTTAAACTCCGCTAATGTTTTACACTTCAACATAACATCAGCTAACCAACGCATGGCGTCACCTGCTAAATGGCTTCTAACAAATGAGATTTTCTCTCGCTCAGACCAAGTTGGTGGAATCACATCTTCAAAATCGTTCCAGAAATCTAGCGGATGGATATTTTTATATGGATCGAACCGCAAGAACTGCCGACACCCGATAAAAGCGGCGTTTGCAGCTACAACTTGTTGCATACTACCATTACCAGAAGTTACTGAAGCTACTTTACTTTCAATGTTAGCAATGTTAGTACTCATATTTTCTACTTTCATTTCAACATTATCTACTCTTTGCACAATATGAGTAGTGTCAGTTTTGATTGCTTCTACTTCTGCTTGACATACGTTTACTTTTATATTAACATCTTTAAATCTATCTGAGCACAGTTCAGATTCCGCCTCGATCTTTTCTGTTAACTTGTGCTCCAGCTTCGCATCTTCCATTTGGAAGTCTTTGCGAACCTCAGCAACTTCGGATTTAACTGTTTTATACATTTCAGAAAACTGTTGAGCAACCTTTTTCTTAATATCCTCATGATTGTAATCAATTTTACAATTCAAACTGTCTAGATCCTCTTTCAACTTATTGCAACCAGCCTTGAAGGTATCGTCCATTACCTCCAATCGTTTATTAAAATTAGTTTGACTGGCCACAATCCTGTTATTTACCTCAATTATATTAGATTTTAATTCAGCATTACTGCTTTTGACCTGTTCACTTATTTCAGATTTTAATTCAGCATTATTGGATTCTAATTTATCGTCCATCGCCTCAAACAGTTTATTAAAATTTGTTTGACTGGCCACCATTTCAGACTTTAATTCAGCTGTCATTTGTGCATTACTGGCAGCTATTGCTTGTAATATAACATTTAAATCAATAGCCCCAGCATCTTTGGGTTGCTCACTAGCTGGCTTTTTATCACACTCAGGTGACAAAAAACTAGCTCCAATACCAGAATCATCAAAACTAAATGAAACTTCAGATTGATCAGTTATATCTAACTTCTCCTTCTTAAACTCTACCACCTCCGTTGACTGATTCATCTTTAATTCGTCAGAGAAACTATCATCCAATAAATTTACAATTTCTACTTTCTGCTTTACTACAGGGGTCTCTATTATTGAATCATTGCCCCTTCCCACACTACTGTCAGGAGACAATACTTCATATTTCACTTTAACATTACTACTTTCATGCATATTTACACTTGAACCGTTGTCTGGATTTACAGTTCCCTCAACACACATACGTTCTGATTTAAGTTTAACTTCAGTTTCTTTTGGCGGTTCCATCGCCGACAGTCTTTTAGTGCAGGTTAGTAAAATTTTTAACAGCTTTTCACTTAACTTAGTTCCTTCTGCAGGACGTATGGCGTTGCCGGCGCGGCGTACCAGGATTACTGATGCGACGTGGCACGTGAAACTGCAGACGGCTCTCCGACGGCTGTTGTGTGTTTGCGTGGCCCGCAATTGCAGGCGCTGCGCCGGCTGCTCCAGCGAACGACTGCGGTGCGGCGAGACTGGCTTCTCGCGATGCCGGCAGCGCCGCTAGACTCAGTGCCAGCTCCGTCAATCCAGATGTGTTGTTAATCCAATTGCGTCGTCCACATGCACACGTAACACATTCACTGTTCTATACTCAGTTGCGTGTCGCATTTCACTCGCGAATCCGAATAGTTAAAAATCACTTTCACTTAGTTGATTTCCCGGCCGATGCACCATATGTGGGGCGGCGGTTATGTTGTAAAAATAAATGAATTGCTGTATAAATGCTTGCATGTTGAATCAGTTTCAGGCTTTTAGCATGTTGTTAATGCTATCTTTCGCCGTTCTCAACACTGGCTCTCTATTTACTTTTTAGCACCCAGAAAGTGATTTAACAAACGTGAAGCCTGTAACTAGAGTTCCTAGTGCCCACTTCATCTGAGAATACGATTATAGCTGCTGCTTATAGCTCTGAGGAATTAGGAGATTGTCCGGGATTTCTAATCAAAATCGGTTTTCCAAAATAGTTGAGTATATTCTGAAATTCACTGATAAAAAACACAAGTATCCCTACAACCTAACTAACAGAGCAGTTCAGAGTCTAATGCGCTGATGCAACTATAAATGTCCGAATTAAATGTTAAAAAGAATGATCGCCATAATTTGATGAAAATATTTCATCAAACACCACGCTAAATATTTGGTAGAATGTCTGTCCCGCGACGGCGCGTGAAAATACGACAATACGCAAACTGAAGCTAGATAATGAAAATCATCCCAGAATTAACACTTCACTTGAAATGTTTTCATGGTTCCGCGTATCTCTAGTAACTTAATACGACACCCGAGGCTGTTTGTAGCAGTGATACCGATGGGACGCGGCTCCCGACACAGATGGCGTGTCATTCAGCGTCTGGAGAGAACTGGGCCCTTCTTCCTCGCGCAGCGTTCTTATATATAAAGCCGCGGTACGGACGGCTAAGGGAACGCCTGATCAAATCGGCTCTCCCGACTAGCCGCTGGGCTAGTAACGCACCACTTCAAGTTACATAATAATTTATAGCTTCTTTTGCTGATGGCCGATGAAGCTCTTAATTTAAACGTGCATTCAGCACGCAGGTAAGTATTGATAATAAAATGTTGATGTGGCTAAGTTAAATATTTTGGGCGAGAGAATTAATTAAATTACACTGCATGCAGTAGATGAGCTCTGAACTGGCCCTTTTGAGATCCGCTATCGCTATAATTTTATAGGTATTCAAAAGAAACTTTTCACATCTTCATAGTCATAGCGGACCTCCAACCTATTTATCTAAACATCCTAGCCTTATTTATTAGCCTACTTAATCTATCTTGCTTCCTTTAGTTTTGAGATGAAAACCAGAAAATCATGAATTTCCACTAAAATCTTAATTTGTGAAATCCAAAGTACTGTTTTTATTAAATCATTATGAAAGATGAATCTAAATATAAATTTTGAACTCTCTAGCTCTTTTCTGTTGCGCCAATGATTTTTTCAGAAAAACGTCCAAATTTCGAAAATGGCTGAAGTTATCGAACTGATATTTAATACACATTTATTTAGTATTATTCCTGACATGCTAGAAAAGTTTTAGGTCATTTGCTTGATTTTTAAGGTATTGCGCAACATTTATGACGTCAGAGCTAGTTACAGCAGACTGGCTGGCACACAATGGAAACTGATGTGACTTTACTACAGCGTGAGTAGGCTGCTTCCCTACAAGCCGTCAGTAAAATTTAAATTCAGGGCAGTGACATTAAGAGTGTAATGGAATTCGATCGTTAAATGGAGAAGAAAGGGTGGGTGGGTGGAAGGAGTACACTGCACTCGTGTGATGACGCGATAGGAAACGAAACTCAAGTCCACAGACAGGAAGGGGCGGACCCAGTATTAGAATTTAAAACAGCTTTGGACGGATTAACGTCAAATAAGGCAGACGGGATATACAACATTCAACTGGAATTTCTGAAATCATTGGGGGAAGTAGTAACGAAACGACTAGTCACGTTGGTGTGTAGAGCGTATGAGACTTACGATATAACACTATATTTTCGCGAAACATCATTCACACAATTCCGAATATAGCAAGAACAGACAAATGGAATGCATCGAAGTTGCGGACAAGAACAAAATACATAATAGTGGAGAAAAAAATTGTGAATCGGATAGATGACCATCAGTTTGGCTGCATGAACAGTAAAGACACCACAGAGGTAGTTCGGGCATTGCAGTTGATGATGGAAGCAAGTTAGAAGGAAAAGCGAGACACGTTCTTGGGATTTGCAGATCTGAAAAAAAGTGTTCGGCAATTTAAAAGGATGCAAAATGCTGGAAACTCTAGAAAAATAGTGGTAAGCTATAGGGAAAGACGGGTACTATACAACAAGTAGAAGAACCGAGAGAGAACAATAAGGTTGGAAAACTGAGAAGTGCTTTGATTAATAAGAGAGTAAGACATGGATGCAGTCATTCGTCCCTGCTGTTCATTCTATACATGGAAGATGCAATGAAGGATAATTGAAGCTGCTGTCCTCAGTGAAAGTGAAGAAATAGTACATAGTTCGTTGAAAACAATTAAGGACGAAAACCGTAATTGACGGAGTAAGGGCGATACAAGAAAGAGACTAGCACTCGAAAAAAGGACATTCCTGCCTAACAGATGTCTACGATCGTAAAACACAGGTCTTAATTTGAGGAAGAGCACAACATAGTAAGCACTATGGGAAAACTGGAACAGAAGAGAAGCGAAGAACTTGCTATGTCTTGGTATAGAAGAATGTAAAAAGTTTGCTGGATTGATAATGGGGGCTTTCAAATAAGATGGAATGATGTGGTGTGGTGGCCGTCAACTACGTGCCCTCAGACTCTAAGTTGAAATATTAGAAGTTTTGGCTGGTTTCGTTGTCTAGGGGCTGGGATACGTAGTTGCCGCATTACAGGCCAAATACTGCTGAGTCTACAGTATACGATATTAATATACACATGAATCTAACCTGCCGGGCCCGGAAGTACTTCGGGTGGGCAGACGGTTTCAGCTGGAGCGACGCATGACAATCTTGGGCACAGACGATGCTCAGCGAGAAGAGGTCCTGGAATTCCTTGCTGGAAACGGAACCTGGGAAGACACCAGATGAACATTGCCGTCGATGGCGAAACCAAAGGCCCGGAAGGCATCCAACCTGAAGAGATATGCCATGGCGGCATTGTTGACCATAAGGAACGTAACTTCCCGGTGAACCGATTTATGCAGGACGGAAGCTGTTAACTGACCCAAGAGGGCGGTCGCTTGTTTATTATAAGTAAGGAGGCGCAGAGGTGTGGGCGCCAGGAGGGGCACCCCAGTCTTTGCATAAGAGGAATAGTTGATCAGTGAGACAGCTGCTCAGGTAATTACCTGCATGTCCAGCGGCCGACCGTTGACCTCACGTCGATCATCTGCTTGGAAGATCCTGAAGAGTGCACCTGCTTGATATCCATGGGTATAGGCCCTGACGGTCATTTGCCGCATGAGGAGGGGGCTGCCTAGATCGTCAGACAAAACTGACATGTCCGTTACAGGTACACATGACACAATACGCCCACCTGTCAGGGCAGTCTTCCCGTTCATGGTTCTTAAAGCATCCCGGTCAGGACGGCAGCCGGAGGCGCTGGCGGCACTGGCGAGGGTGCGAGTTTGATGTCATGAAGTGACAAAAAAACCATCCAATAAGACATGGCAAAACATGCCCTAAAATTTGTACGTGGCAGAATACACCGAAAGAAACACAATGTCAAAAATTTAGCTGTTAACACGCACTGCAGATTTTTTAATGTTAAAAATTGCTAAATTCGTTTCTCGTCAGGCAACTGGAGAAATGAACGTCCTTATCACAGCTGTAGCAGAGAGTGAATACCCAGCACAACCAGACCCATATCCTTGATTAACGGCACGTCGGGAAATAGAGTGTAAACAATGGAGGTGCAACTGAATTAAAGTCCTTTGTGTTTTCATTACATATGCTTGCTAATAGTATCTGTCTTTGCACGGGTTCTAGAGTTTATAGTAATATGTTATGCATTTCATGTTTCCAGCCTCGCAAAGGTAAAACAAGAAGAACATGGCATGCAGCCGAGACCACCTACTTCTCCGAAGACCTATATATGTCTTGTCGATTAGTTAATTCCTTGTCATTCATTAGAATGATATCGACAATTCGTTATAAATTGAGGAAACATTAGAACAAAGAGCAAGTAACTCTAATGGTTGTGTGAATTGTGATTCGAGCAATGATTGTTGTGCTACGTAAACAGGAAATGCGCAATACCCTCCTTGCCCAAGGAAAACATGAAAAGTAACAGTTTTCAGCTATCAGATTTGTGGTTAAACTAGGGAGGGAGAAAACTCTTTTAACTTAATCTATCTGAAAATCTGGTTTCGCTTCGTAAAGTTTGAATGTGAATTGCATAAATGGAAGAAAGATTTACATGCAGTACAAAATATGCCCCAAAATAAAACTCGTAGAGTTACGAAAGAAAAATTATTAGAATGATGTAGAGTACCCGTGAGAATCAGTGCTCTGTTAACGAAGGATATCTACGTGACGGGACTATCCGAACTGCAAGTGAAATGAACATTATTGATTTCATGCTTCCTCGTCCTGTTGATATAGATTCAGAATATCACACTGAAAAGAAAGTCTCAGAATTAAGAAATCTACTTGAAATAATTGTGTAGACGAGTTGTTGTTATTAGGTATTGCTATACACAAATTCGAACGTTCTTGCCGCGTATAAAGCCAGTGTCAGGTTTCGTGCAAGAACGGCGTGCAAATCGCACTTTTTTCGTTCCGAATCAAAGAAAGGTCTTCGCTTATGCAGACGCTGATTGCTACGTCACTTTCTTAAACAACAATGCAAATGGTAAGTGTCAGTGGAGTATTGTTTCCGCAGCCTTATATCTGTCATCAGAAATCTAAACGCAAATTAGGGCTAAAAATTAAAGGATTATTTGCTTGCAAAAATCTTCCAATCGACGTAGCACAATCTGTAGAAATGGGGGGGGAGGGGGGGGGGAAATTTTTCATTACTACATCCGAAAAACCTTCTCACCAATCGCAGAAAATAATTCGTTACTTTTGATCGACTCTGTCTTTAGGAGGAGGATGAAAACACTGTTAACATAATTCAGATTGCACCAGGAACTAATAGTTTGATTCAAACTCCACAATACATAAATTTTTTGATAGTGTAAAGCATTCGTTAGAATATTGTCGGACAATATAATTTCCGACAGCTCTTTATTGTTCCAAATTTATCAGCGTAGCTGTACTGTTATGCTTCAGTCATTTGTGCATTGTCAGTTTGCAGCAGTAAAAATTTGATAAAGTACACGTGATATGAAGCACAGTATGCAAAACAACAACCCTGACCATTTCTTACTCAGCCCCAGTTCTGTCCAAATAAAATTGGGGCTTACTGTGAAGTATCTGAATGTATTAATTTTTATTTTATCAAGTGTGCCTTATGTAAGAAAAATGTTCGTTTTCGTCGACCAGTACACACTTTGCGTTTTTGTGATGACTGCATGCGATATAACAAGGCGCTAGTTCATTGTCAGTCAAACACATTTTATCCAAAAATTATCATAAGAAATGTGATGCAGGAATTTTTATAAAACATTTCTTGTCATAAAAATAAACTACTGAATGATGGAACTCGTTTGTAATGTAAAATAATATATTGCCTTGATTTTTAATAAAATGTTCTCGGTTTCAAGCCGAGTCAAGTGTTAACCTACCAATGTAGTACAATGGTAGATTGTCGTGTGGATTCCGCTGCTGTCCTTATACAGCCACATCGTCGCAACTGACGTCACTAGTGTTGAGTCCTGTAACATGTTTGGACACGTTTTGGTGGCGCGACCAGCGCGCTAGCTTCAACTCCTCAACCACAGGATCCCAGGGCATAATCAGCCGCAATCCACGGTCTTTACTGAAGATGTTATCCGATATTTTGACCTCTATTGCTACGTTTATTACACTTCACAGAAAACATTCGTCCCTTTGATAATAGCAATCTCGTCGAATCCAATTCGGTGTCCACTTTTCACTGCTTGTTCCGCTACTGCTGATTATTCAGGATAGTGTAGGTGGAAACACTTTTCATATTCTATGCGGCGCTGTTTAATGGTGCTGACAGACCAGTCAACATAAAACTTCCCCCATGCACACGGTATTCTGTATATTCCAGGTATTCTGAGGCTTACACGTCTTTCATGGGCCTTATTAGTTGCCGGATCTTTGATGGGGCCTGAAAAACGCTCTTCAGAAACCTGCTGATCTTCCCTCTTATTCAGCCAGAAAATGGTAAAAACGTAATTCTTCCTGTCTCTTTCGGAGCACATCCGTTTCCGTGGCACATACGAAACTGTTAGGGGAATTTGTTTCTTGCCTTAACGTTTTCCTTGAAAATTTAACGTAACTGGCTGAGATCACTCTGCAGGTTTTCGGTGTCTGCTGCGATTTCAGCTCGATGTATCAAGGTCCTCAGAACTGACCGTTCCTGTGGTGGTTCGTGGTAGATGGTGGCATTCAGACAGATATCCGTGTGAGTGGGATTTCGGTAACCGCTGTGACCGATCGTGGATGTTATTGATGATTTCCAGAAACCCTTCCAGCTTTTCGTGTCCATTATGCCATATGACGAAGGTATCGTCAACTTAGCGATAAAAACAAGTAGGCTTTGCAGAAGCCATGTCGAAGGCGATGTCCTCTAAATGCTCCACGAAAAGGATGGCTACAACTGGAATTAATGGGCTCCCCATCAGGACGCTGTCCGTATGGTTCGAATATTCTCCATGATGTAAGCAATACGAGAAGTCAGGGTATGTTCAAATAAATCCCCGATCGTACGTTACAGAGTTGAGACAGCAAGTCTATCAAGTCTGTCCCAAGCTCACATGTGAATAAGCAACCTACATGAAAACTAACCACAATACCTGCTTCACCAAGTCGTAGACAATTCGATCGATGAAATCAGCCGTATTCCTTATATGGAGTACACAGTGTCCAACGAGCGTCGAGAGGAGGCTGATCAAGTGCTTTTCAAGTCTAATGGTTGGCGATCCGATGTTGCTCACTACAGGATTTAAAAATTTATCCTTCGTATTGACCTTTGGCACGCCGTAGGGCATGAGTGTTCTGGGCGCCTGAGACAGAGATTCTTAAAATCTTTTCTATCAATGATCGTTTGAGGAGCTCTAAAGTCATCCTCGCTAGTCTGGATGTTCGGTGCGAGGAAGATTTTGGAGACGTAGTCGGCTCATTATATTAGGAAGACAGCATTGCCCTTGTCAGCAGGCAGTTTGACGGTGAGAGGATAGTTGTGGAGAGCACGGATGCCATGGCGTGCTATAGTGTGCTTGGTGCGGGCGGCTTGGAGTTTAAAAGAATGGAGCTCATTTCTCTATTAATTTCTTCGGCCTTTTTGCCGACAATTTTACGAGTTGCCTGGTGAACAACGTCTGTGTGCCCACACAGACTCTATAGATTTGCTGTCCCGCTTCTTTAAGGGCAACATCGCAGATTCGTCTAAATATACCCCAAAGTCATACTATTTTTACCCGATGGAGAATGTTTGAAACAGATGGAGGACATTGCGAAGGGGAGCCTGTTAGCTGCGACTGAAGCCAACCCCTTTTCGGAGCATTTCGAAGACATCGGCTTGGTCCCAGGTTCAGCAAAGCCCAGTTCTTTTTATCGTTTCGTCGACGATACCTTCGTCATATGGCCTCATGGAGACGAAATGCTGGAAGAATTCCTGAAACAAATCAGCAACATCCACGACCATACAAAGCTCAAGACCTAAGTAGAGAATAAAGGTTCTTTGCCGTTACTGGACTCCTTGTCCGCCTGAAACTCAATGGGTGCCTCGGTGTCAGCGTTTATCACAAGTCCACCCGCACGGATCGGCATCTGCGCGCCGCCATCTACCATGCGGTTTTTCGCGGGTGATGCTGTAGTATACAGAGAAGTTGCAGCATTAGAAAATTGTAGCGAAATGCAGGAAGATCTGCAGCGGATAGGCACTTGGGGCAGGGAGTGGCAACTGACCCTTAACATAGACAAATGTAATGTATTGCGAATACATAGAAAGAAGGATCCTTTATTGTATGATTATATGATAGCGGAACAAACACTGGTAGCAGTTACTTCTGTAAAATATCTGGGAGTATGCGTGCGGAACGATTTGAAGTGGAATGATCATATAAAATTAATTGTTGGTAAGGCGGGTATCAGGTTGAGATTCATTGGGAGAGTCCTTAGAAAATGTAGTCCATCAACAAAGGAGGTGGCTTACAAAACACTCGTTCGACCTATACTTGAGTATTGCTAATCAGTGTGGGATCCGTACCAGATCGGGTTGACGGAGGAGATAGAGAAGATACAAAGAAGAGCGGCGCGTTTCGTCACAGGGTTATTTGGTAACCGTGATAGCGTTACGGAGATGTTTAACAAACTCAAGTGGCAGACTCTGCAAGAAAGGCGCTCTGCATCGCGGTGTAGCTTGCTCGCCAGGTTTCGAGAGGGTGCGTTTCTGGATGAGGTATCGAATATATTGCTTCCCCCTACTTATACCTCCCGAGGAGATCACGAATGTAAAATTAGAGAGATTAGAGCTCGCACGGAGGCTTTCAGACAGTCGTTCTTCCCGCGAACCATATGCGACTGGAACAGGAAAGGGAGGTAATGACAGTGGCACGTAAAGTGCCCTCCGCCACACACCGTTGGGTGGCTTGCGGAGTATAAATGTAGATGTAGATGTAGATGTAGACCCAAGAACAGGAGCGGTCAGTTCCGAGGGCCTTGACACATCGACCTGAAACCATATCAGACACTGAAAACCTTACGAGGGAACTGAGCCAATTAAGTTTTCAAGGAAGATGGGTACCATAACGAACAAGTTCCGCAACAGTTCCGTCAAAGCCACGAAAGCAGATGGGCTCTGAAGGCAACAGGATGAATTGCGTTTTTACTGTTTTTGGCTGATTAACAGGAAAGATTAGACGCTTTTAAAGAGACATAAAATCAACAGAGTCTTCAGGCTCCAGCCAAGATCCAGCAACTAATGAAGCCTGTGAAAGGCATCAGAACTCTGGAATGTGCAAACAACTTTGTGCGTGTGGGCAGTTTTATGTTGGACTGTCTGTCAGCACTGTTGAATCAGCGCCGCATAGAACATGAAAGGTGTTTCCGCCTACCTACCGTGAGTAATCAGCTGTAGGGAACATGCAGTAAAAAGCGGAAACCGAATTGCAAAAAACTGGCTCAAATGGCTCTGAGCACCATGGGACTTAACATCTGACGTCATTAGTCCCCTAGAACTAAGAACTATTTAAACCTAACTAACCTAAGGACATCACACACATCAATGCCCGAGGCAGGATTCGAACCTGCGACCGTAGTGGTTACGCGTTTGCAGACTGAAGCGTCTAGAACCGCTCGGCCACACCGCCCGGCCACCGAATGGCATTCGACAAAACTTCTATTGTCAAAAGGACCAACCATTTCTGGGTTAGCGTAATAAACGAAGCAGTAGTGACGAAAAATATTGGACAATAAAGACCATGGATAGCAGCTGATTACGGTTTGGGATCCTGTGACTGAGGAGTTGAAGCAGTCACGGCAGTCGCTTCACCACACATGTCGACATATGTTGCGGGACTGAGCATCATTAACGTCTGTGGCGACGGCGTGGCAATATAAGGACGACAAAAGAATCCACACCACAGTCAACCACTTTCCAGTGGCAGAAGATATCTCTACCGAAACCTCGTGGGCAGTTAACCACTTAACACGGCTTGGAACCCGAGAACGTTTTGGCGACGGATATCGTCGTGAGAGCATGCATTCGTGCCTTGATTTGGTTCCCTCGGCCAGAGACTTGTGCCACGACTACGTCTGCAACAGTTTAGCTGACAATAGGAACTGCAAGTTATTCAAAAATGTATGATTTGGGACATTTTTGGTTTGATTCACATGCTTGTTCTTCGCACATATGCACTTTGCACTTCAAGCTATGCGGCACTACTTTCTCTTCTCACGATTGTGACAGCTTATATGCATGATCTTGCGGTGTTCATTAACGGCTGTACAAACCGCAGTTATAAGTGTTTCTTGTGCCGAAAATCTGAGAAACGTTAAAATTTTTTTCGGACGCCTTCATTGTGCCTTAGTAGCTAAAATTTTGACAATGACCTTCTTTCTACGGGAAAAAGTTCAGGGTAGGTTTGGGCAACTCAGAGTCGATCGTTCCCTTCTGATAGGCTGGCCGCTGTGGCCGAGCGGTTCTAGGCGCTTCAGTACGGAACCGCGCTGCTGCTACGGTCGCAGGTTCGAATCCTGCCTCGGGCATGGCTGTGTGTGGTGTACATAGCTTAGTTAGGTTTAAGTAGTTCTAAGTCTTGGGGACTGATGACCTCAGATGTTGATTCCCATAGTGCTTAGAGCCATTTGAACCATTGGAACCCTTCTGATGTGTTTCTTGGTAATTTGTATTCTATCAGGATGCATAAGGATTACTAGAAGCACAATGCTGTGGGAAGATAGAACAGAGATGTATAACGAAGGGACTAGTCAGCTCAGCAACGCAGAGGAACGGATTTGTGACTGTAAGAAAGTGGCCAGTGAACTGATAACTGTATAACACCACCAGGCAATAAATTTGGCAAATAAGCACTCCTGATAAACCTTCTGGATGCTCTCCCTTTGCTTTAGGCCCAATTAAAAAGGAACGGCTCTCAGCTGACAAGAGTATGAGACTATATTATGGCAGGCATGGAACAAAGCGTTTACTGAGGGGAAGTCTACAAATTTGGTTTCAAGATATGGCGCCTTTGCAAGCTACTTCAGTACGTCGTACAGGTTATTTCTAAGGCAGAAAGATATATTAAGTGATGATTTGGTCCTGAAATTAATTAATTAGGTCAACATAGAACCTATGTTCCCCACGTTTTACCTATAATTTATTTGACCAAAATATTGAGAGATAATGGAACGCCATTCACGGACACAATAATGAGCAATAGGAACGAAGGTACCCTATCGATAGTCCAAAAAACTAGTGCACCCTCTCATGGTAGCTACGACCACAGAAGAGACAAGTATTCTGAATAAGTGAAAGTTATTTGGAAAAAGGATCGTTCGATTCAGTCACATCTACGTGCGACGCTGTTCATCACATCAGAGAAGCCTGTAGGTAGTCCCACTCTGAAAAGAAAAAAACACAGTCCAAGCACGTAACAGTTTTGTGGGAGATGTATAACGAAGGGACAAAAATATTTCCTATTATCGGACTTCTACTCATGAAGAAAATGGTGGAGGTTTGTATTTGTTTTTTATATTCATGCGTTCGTGCAAAACGCGTGGTGATTTTACAGGAAAAATAAAAATTATCGATGTTATCACGGCTTCCCATTGAGAAGAATCATTGAGTAAACGTATTTCCAAGAATATTTTAAACGAACAATATCAACAGGGAGACTGAATACACCAGAAGAATTACTGAAGTGGAGTATCGAAACCGTGCACTCTGCTGACATTGGCAACTGGATTTCCAATGCTGCCGTGACGGGAACATGTGCTCTCTGAAAAAAAAAAAAAAAAAATAAACAAATAAAAATAAAAAAAGGCAGAAAGTCATACGATAAACGCTTTATGAGCATTGTTTCAAGGATTATCATATTATCATTCTAAGATTTAAGTATTTATTGCATATACGTAATAAATATATCCGCTAAACATTTAGTTGTACGAAATAAATGAGTGTCTTCAGAAATTAAGGTTTCCTTTCCACTTTCCATTTGTGTGACAACTCTCATTCCTGGTTCTTTTTCTAAATCATCGGTGTAAATTAGAAAATTATAGTACGAATACATCAAACAAAATATTCATGTACGTTTTGCATGTTTGCAAAAAGAATGGAAAATATAACAATGTAAAAATTGTTTGATTATCGTGACATCACAAACACACTGCAGGCCACAGTCAATTTGTTTAAACACAGTTGAGCGTTCGTCACCAGGAATCGCAGATAGTGTGTTTGTGTCTTACTAGTGCCAAATGCAGCTGCAGCCTCCGTCTTCCTTAGATGCCTTCCGGTCCTGATGCTTTACCTATCAGACCATTACTGTGAATACCTCCCCCAGACATCTCCCAGTACTCACCCCTCCCACACAGATGTCTACAGTATTTCTGGTACACAAATGATGTATCAGATAGATTATATAATGGTAAGACAGAGATTTAGCAACCAGGTTTTAAATTGTAAGACATTTCCAGGGGCAGATGTGGACTCTGACCACAATCTATTGGTTATGAACTGTAGATTAAAACTAAAGAAGCTGCAAAAAGGTGGGAATTTAAGGAGATGGGACCCGAATAAACTGAAAGAACCAGAGGATGTACAGAGTTTCAGAGAGAGCATAAGGGAACAATTGACAAGAATGGGGGAAAGAAATACAGTAGAAGAAGAATGGGTAGCTTTGAGGGATGAAATAGTGAAGGCAGCAGAGGATCAAATAGGTAAAAAGACGAGGGATAGTAGAAACCCTTGGGTAACAGAAGAAATATTGAATTTAATTGATGAAAGGAGAAAATATAAATATGCAGTAAATGAAGAAGGCAAAAAGGAATACAAACGTCTCAAAAATGAGATCGACAGGAAGTGCAAAATTGCTAAACAGGGAGGGCTAGAGGACAAATGTAAGGATGTAGAGGCTTATCTCAATAGGGCTAAAATAGATACTGCTTACAGGAAAATTAAAGAGATCTTTGGAGAAAAGAGAACCACTTGCATGAATATCAAGAGCTTAGATGGAAAACCAGTTCTAAACAAAGAAGGGAAAGTAGAAAGTTGGAAGGAGTATATAGAGGGTCTATACAAGGGCGATGTACTTGAGGACAATATTATGAAAATGGAAGAGGATGCAGATGAAGATGAAATGGGAGATACGATACTGCGTGAAGAGTTTGACAGAGCACTGAAAGACCTGAGTCGAAACAAGGCCCCTGGAGTAGACAATATTCCATTAGAACTACTGACAGCCTTGGGAGAGCCAATCCTGACAAAACTCTATCATCTGGTGAGCACGATGTACGAGACAGGCGAAGTACCCTCAGACTTCAAGAAGAATATAATAATTCCAATCCCAAAGAAAGCGGGTGTTGACAGATGTGAAAATTACCGAACTATCAGTTTAATAAGTCACAGCTGCAAAATACTAACGCGAATTCTTTACAGACGAATGGAAAAACTGATAGAAGCCGACCTCGGGGAAGATCAGTTTGGATTCCATAGAAATGTTGGAACACGTGAGGCAACACTGACCCTACGACTTATCTTAGAAGAAAGATTAAGGAAAGGCAAAACCTACGTTTCTAGCATTTGTAGACTTAGAGAAAGCTTTTGACAATGTTGATTGGAATACTCCCTTTCAAATTCTGAAGGTGGCAGGGGTAAAATACAGGGAGCGAAATGCTATTTACAATTTGTACAGAAAGCAGATGGCAGTTATAAGAGTCGAGGGGCACGAAAGGGAAGCAGTGGTTGGGAAGGGAGTGAGACAGGGTTGTAGCCTCTCCCCGATGTTATTCAATCTGTATATTGAGCAAGCGACAAAGGAAACAAAAGAAAATTTCGGAGTAGGTATTAAAATCCATGGAGAAGAAATAAAAACTTCGATATTCGCCGATGACATTGCAATTCTGTCAGAGACAGCAAAGGACTTGGAAGAGCAGTTGAACAGAATGGACAGTGTCTTGAAAGGGGTGTATAAGATGAACATCAACAAAAGCAAAACGAGGATAATGGAATGTAATCGAAATAAGTCGGGTGATGATGAGGGAATTGGATTAGGAAATGAGACACTTAAAGTAGTAAAGGAGTTTTGCTATTTGGGGAGCAAAATAACTGACGATGGTCGAAGTAGAGAGGATATCAAATCTAGACTGGCAATGGCAACGAAAGCGTTTCTGAAGAAGAAAAATTTGTTAACATCGAGTACAGATTTAAATGTCAGGAAGTCGCTTCTGAAAGTATTTGTATGGAGTGTAGCCATGTATGGAAGTGAAACATGGACGGTAAATAGTTTAAACAAGAAGAGAATAGAAGCTTTCGAAATATGGTGCTACAGAAGAATGCTGAAGATTAGATTGGTAGATCACATAACTAATGAGGAGGTATAGAATAGAATTGGAGAGAAGAGGAGCTTGTGGCACAACTTGACTAGAAAAAGGGATCGGTACGTAGGACATGTTCTGAGACATCGAGGGATCACCAATTTAGTATTGGAGGGTATCGTGGAGGGTGAAAATCGTAGAGGGAGACCAAGAGATGAATACACTAAGCAGATTCAGAAGGATGTAGGCTGCAGTAAGTACTGGGAGATGAAGAAGCTTGCACAGGTTAGAGTAGCATGGAGAGCTGCATCAAACCAGTTTCAGGACTGAAGACCACAACAACAAGCTACTGCCTTGTGGTCGCTACGCCCTGTACCGTCATGATACTCACTATCTGTCCAGGATTTTTTGTTACTAAGAGGTCGAGTATGCTTAGGCAAACAATTACACTTCGAGTGGGCTCTAGAACTGATTGTTCAAAATAATTTTCTGAGAAAGCATTCAGTACAGTTTCGGATGTCGTTTTATGCCTGCCGCCGCTTTTAAACTTTTTTCCACATATCGAGGGCAGATTGAAGTCACCACCGACTATAATTGTATGAGTGGACTACCTATTTGACTTGAATTGAGGCTCAAGTTTTCTTTGAACTGTTCAGCAACTACATCTCCCGAGCCGGGGTGGGGGGGGGGGGGGTCGGTAAAACGACCCAATTAATAGTATAGTCCGATTGTCAAGTATAACCTCTACCCATACTATTTCGTAGGAACTCTGTACTTCAAATTCACTAATATGCAAACTACTTCTGACAGCAATAAATACTTCACCACCAGTTGCATTTAATCTATCCTTTCTGAACATTGTTAGATCGTTAGAAAAAATTTATGCTTAGCATATTTCCGGCCTATAACCGTTTGAGCTTCAATGCTTCTAGTATGGTTTGCAGCTCTGGGTGTTCCCCAACACAGCTACGACAATTTACAATACCGATCGTTTCTACAACTAAATTGCGCGTTTTACCTGCTCCTTTTTTGACGGACGCCCTTTCTATGGTTCCCTGTGGCAATCTAACCTAAAAAGTGGAAAATCGCTCAGTCCCTTCCACACAGCCCCCACTGCCCGTGTAGCCGCTTCCTGTGTGTAGTGGACTTCTGACCTATTAACCGGAACCCGGAAACCCACCACCCGATAGCGCAAGTCATGGAATCTGCAGCACACACGGTTACAGAACCGCCTGAGCCACTGATTGAGACCCTCCACTCGGTTCTGCATTAAAGGACCACAGTCGGTTCTATCGACGATGTTGCAGATTGTGAGCTCCGCCTTAATCTCGCAAGCATTTCCACTAGCAGCCCAAAACCAGAGAGAATCTCCTCCGATCCAAACTGATATACGTCGTTGGTACCTTCATGAGCCACCACCTGCAGCTGGCTGCACCCTGTAATCTTCAAGGCATCCGGAAGCGGCCTCTCCACATCCGGAATGACTCCCCCCGGTATTCACACGGAGTGCTCACTGGCTTCCTTCCCCTCCTGATGTGCTCTAATAAATTTCACAGATAACAATGATGTATACAACATACCATCCCCACTCATGGGTGATCACACCCTAACCATGTTAATTGAGATTAGACAGGCCCCAGAGACAGGAAGGTGGATGAGAGTGGTAGAACAAGTGCCGCTAAACTAAGATAATTGTGCTGTAATTCTTAGGAAAATAGGTGGACGAGGATATCAGGAAATGTCAATCAGGCATCTGAATCTCGGCAACCTTGTGATATAAATATGTCACAATGGAATGAGGTAGCATTAAATGTCTTACCTGCATTAAAACCTCAAAATATACTTGATAACAAGATGAAATCTGTGTTGTCCTTCAGATGACTGTTCAAGAAAGAACCAGTTCTCACAAAAATAACAGGAGAAACAGACTGTATAACCAACGGAAGGATAACGTTCCACGAGTGAGGGTTTAGAATGTCAGAAGCTTGAACTTGGGAGGGAAGCTACAAAATCTGGAAACGGAAATGTAAAGGCTGACTCTAGATATAGCTGGAGTCAATGAGGTGGAATGGAAAGATGATAAGGACTCCTGATCTGATGAGAATATGGTGATATCAGCAGCAGGGAGTAGGATTCCTGATGAGCAGAAATGTAGGACAGAGAGTGTGTTACTGTGAGCAGCTCAGTGATTCAGTTGCTCCTGTCAGAATCGACAGCAAACCAACATCGGCAACGATAGTTCAGGCATACATGGCGACGTCATAACCTGAAGATGAAGAGATAGAGAAAATAAATAAGGGTACTGAAAGGGGAATACAGTACGTAAATGGAGATGAAAATCTAATATCCACGGGTGACTGGAGTGGAGTTTTAGGGGATAGAGTACAAGAAAATGTTACACGAGAATATGGACTTGGGACAAGGACTGAGGGAGGAGGAAGGCTGATTGAGTTATTTAATAAATTTCAGCTTGTAATAGCGAATACTCTGTTCAAGAATCACAAGAGGGATGAAGTATATTTCGAAAAGGTCAGGTGATAAGGGAACATTTCAATTAGATTACATTATGGTCAGACAAAGATTACGAAATCAGATACTGGATTGTAAGGAGGACGCAGGAGCAGATACAGTCTCAAAATGTAGTAGTGATGAAGAGTAGGCTGAAATTTTAGAGATTAGTTAGGAATAATCAATACGCAAAGAAGTGGTACACGGAAGTACTAAGAATGGACGAGATATACCTGAACTTCTCTAAGGCCATAGATGTAGCAAAAAGGAATAGCTCAATACACAGCACAGTTGAAGAGGAATGGACATCTCTTAAAAGGGCACCTACAGAAGTTGGAAAGAAAAACATAGGTACAAAGAAGGTAACTGCAAGAAAACCATGGATAACGGAACAAATACTTCAGTTGATCGATGAATGAAGAAAGTACAAAAATTTTCGTCGAAATTGGGGAATGAAATAAACATGAAATACAGGGAAGCTAAGACGAAATGGCTCCATGAAAAATGTGAACAAATCGAAAAAGAAATTATTATCGGATGACTGACTCAGCATATATGAAAGTCAAAGCAATCTTCGGTGAAATGAAAAGCAGGTGTGGTAACATTAAGAGTGTAACAGGAATTCCTCTGTTAAATGCAGAGGCGAGAGTGAATAGGTGGAAACAGTACTTTGAAGGCCTCTGTCTGAGGGAGGATTTGTTTGATGTGACAGAAGAAGAAACAGGTCGATTTAGAGGAGATAGGGGATTCAGTATTGGAATGGGAATTTAATACAGCTTTGTAGGACTCCAGAACAAAAAAGGCAGAAGGAATAGAAATAATTCCTTCAGGAGTCATTGGGGGAAGTGGCTACAAAGCTATTATTCAAGTAGGTGTGTAGAATGTATGCGTCTGGCGACATTCCATCTTACTTTCGGCAAAATATGATCCAGACAGTTTCAAAGGCAACAAGAGCTGACAGTTGCGAGAATTATCCCATAATCAGCTTAACGGCTCATACATCTAAGTTGCTGACAAGGATGGTGTACAGAGGAATGGAAAAAGAAATTGAGGATGTTTTAAATGACAATCTGTTTGACGTTAGGGATGGTGAAGGCACTAGAGAGGTGGTTTAGACGATGCGGTTGATAATGGAAGCGAGACTAAAGAAAAGTCAAGACGCGTTCTTAGGATTTGTGGGCCTGAAAAAGCGTTCGACAATGTAAAATGGTGCAAGATGTTCTCAAGTCTGGGAAAAATAGGGATAAGCTATAGTGAGAGACTGGTACTATGCAGTATGTACTAAAGCCAAGAGGGAATAATAAGAGTGGACGACCAAGAACGAAGTGCTCGTATTAAAAAGGGTGTAAGACAAGGATGTAGTCTTTCGCCCCTACTGTCCGATCTGTACATCGAAGAAACAATGATGGAAATAAAAGGAATGTCTAGGAGCGGAATTACAATTCATGGCGAAAAGATATCAATGATACGATTCGCTGATGACATGAAAGTGAAGAAGAATTACATGATCTGCTGAATGGCATGAACATTCTGAGTACATAATATGGGTTGAGAGTAAATCGAAGAAAGACGAAAGTAATGAGAAGTAGTAGAAATGAGAACAGCGAGAAGCTTAACATCAGGATTGATGGTCACGAAGTAGATGAAGTTAAGGAATTCTTCTACTAAGGCAGCAAAATAATCAATGACGGACAGAGAATGGGGACATCAAAAGCAGACTAGCTCTGGCAGCTCACAAAAGTCTACTAGTATTAAACGTAGGCCTTAATTTGAGGAAGAAGTTGCTAAGAGTGTACGTCTGGAGCACAGCATTGTATTATAGTGAAACAGGCACTGTGGGAAAGCCGGAAGAGAAGAGAATAGGAGCATTTGAGATGTGGTGTTACAGACGAATGTTGAAAATTAAGTTGACTGATAGGGTTAATAATGGGGAGGTACTGCGCAGAATCACAGAGGAAAGGTATAAGTGGAAAACACTGACAAGTAGAAGGGGCAGGATGATAGGACATCTATTAAGACATCGGGGAATGACTTCCATAGTACTAGAGGGAGTTGCAGAGGGCAAAAACTCTAGTCGAAAACAGAGATTGAAATACATCGAGCGAATAATTGAGGACGTAGGATGCAAGTGCTACTCTGAGATGAAGAGGTTGGCACATGAGAGGAATACATGGCATGAGGCATCAAACCATTCAGAAGAATGATAACATAAAAAACTGACAGTGCATTGGTTCAGCCTGTTACTGTCAATGAACATCAGGTATGTTGTATCGCAAGTTTCTCTTATCCAGGGATTATAGATGTGTTTAAAGATACGATACTGTGTGCCCTCATCGTCAGTTCTACGTTTGGATATCGAGAACATGCGGTCTTTTTCCTGTACATGTCCTTCATGTTCCGAAAGGGAACTTCTTTTTCATAAACGACCAGTAGTATCCTGCCATTTAGTACAGCATGAAGTGCTATGATGGAAGATTAAGAACCCAACAAAACGCGATCTTGATTCAGTGGGAATAAATTGTGCATATACAGGGTGAAAACTGTCTGAAACAGGGAAGTATGATTCATCTTGAATTTCACACAGATTTCCGAAATGCTAGAAATAGGATATGGGAAAGTTCTAAGTAATGGGACATTCATTGACATGTGACTGATACAATAGTGTGAGTCCCCCTACATCCATCTTACAGACGATATGGTTGCCATAAAGAGGCATTGTTAACGTCCTAAATAACGACAAGTTTTGGTTCGTGTGGATTCATTTGGCTTGCAAATTAAATATGAAAATACATCCTGAGCTTGTGAGTGGAATATAGTTAAATGTGAGAGGCAGAATCCCCTCACATCAACTCACATATGCAGCACGAAGGAAACAAGCCCTTTGTTGGAGCAATCACTTCTCAAATTTCGCCATTCAGCTCCAGAAACATGCAGATTTGTTGTTGTTCTGTCGTGGGGATAAATAACGCTACTGCTGGGTCAAAAATATGTCCCAACTAAAGGCATAAAATTGCATCATATTTCACAGAAAAGCAGGTGATATAGTTGCTCGTTGAGCTTGATCAACTTGCACATAAAATTGATGTGTTTTATTGCATGAATGTTGCTATAAAAATGTCGTACGAAAGTAGATAGTTGACATGTTTGCCTCTGGAATTAGCCAATAAAGCTGAAACTCCACATAGTGATCATTGTCATCTAACCGGGAAGTTCTGCAGTGTAGAACAAAATGCATGTAATGTGAACTACGAATACACACATTCATTTCGTTTCACAATATGAGCAGATATCGTTTCCTTATTGAACACATGGGTGAGTTTGGCTTGTTTCATGATCCAGTTAGTATGCTAGCTGAGTACATATAGAAATACAATTCAGTTTCCGAGTGATATATCCACGCCCTGCAGTTTCTCAGATTGCTGCAATTTATGCATATACTGCTCCATAAACTTAGTAAAAGAATGTGTGAGGAGGTGATGTGTGTCACTTGAGCTGCATATCTCAATAATGCTAATTTTCAGATTCTGACAAAGAATGCGGTCTTCCCATACCAATGTTTGGATTTGAAAAAGAAACTCCACAAAACCACGTTTCCCGACAGAACTGCATTTTCCAATAGTCTTACCGGCACTGGTATAGTTGTGCACAATATGGGCATGCAGCTACTGAGTTCAACATCTCTAATGTGTGGATTTATGCAAGACTTTGCCGGCCGAAGTGGCCGTGCGGTTAAGGGCGCTGCAGTCTGGAACCGCAAGACCGCTACGGTCGTAGGTTCGAATCCTGCCTCGGGCATGGATGTTTGTGATGTCCTTAGGTTAGTTAGGTTTAACTAGTTCTAAGTTCTAGGGGACTAATGACCTCAGCAGTTGAGTCCCATAGTGCTCAGAGCCATTTGCCATTTGCAAGACTTTGAATGGACACAGATGTATACTTACTTGGAAACATTTTCGTGGAATTCAGGAGTGAATTCATGGAAATGTACCATTTGGATCCTGTGCCCCACAACATAAGCCATGGCTTTTGTGGGGTGCCACGCTAAGAAGAACAGAAGTCGACATCGAACTCTTAACCAATGTCAATATACTGCTGTTTTCTGAGCGTGGAATTTGTGGAAGACTTTTACAATGTGTACAAGAAAAATAATCCACAGGTGGGTGAATATTTGAACAGAACATCCTGTACTTCAATTTACACTATTTACAGTCATATGTCCTGCAGCAATTACCACCTATTGGATGACTTCAGTGATTGTTTTGAGATGAATTCGTGGGACTACGTAATTTCTCAGATGTGACAATGGAGGACAGTCGGCATTTCCTAATAGTTTTCAAGATGCGCAGAGTCAAACGCCGCTGTGTCTAGAGAAGTGGGACCCATGAAACAATTTCTTCCCAAAGCTGAAGAAAATTCTAGGGGATAAAATAAAATATGCACTGCAATGCAGAAACATCTACCAATGCCTTGGTTAGGGGATGGTATCAGTTAAAGTCACCTTCATTATTAAATTCAACCAGTTATGTTAATTGACGAAACAAATTTCACACCCCTAATAGTGCTTTTGTGATATCTGATTTTGAGAAAGATTTTTACAAACTCATGAATAATGCACTTCTCAGGTAAAATGAAGGATGTTAGAAACCACTAGGAAATTCACTTAACAATATAGTGGATTGGGCGTCGTAGCTCGAGAGATTATGTCACCAGGTCAAATTTTAAATGGGCCACAATCTTCAACAAAGAAATAATCACTCTGGAAATGGCTAAGGTTCCAGTGGAGTACACGAGACCTATTTATTGTAAAATGTATATATTGTATATACATATATATTGTATATATATTGTAAATACATATAGTATATCGTATATAAAATTTATATTTTGGAGGTCCAAAATTACTAATAGTTTTCACGATGTGTACACTGACACGTCGCTGTCTCCAGAGCACCAAGATCACCGGAACAGTTCCGTTTCCAAGCACAGGATGACATTGGGAAGTAAAAAAGTGATACATACTGCATTTTAGAAATCTTCAGCAATGCCTCAGTTTGGGGATGGTGTTAATTAGAGTCACCTGTTCAAGCAACTCAAGGACAAACACACACACACACACACACACACACACACACACGTTTGTGTGTGTGTTTGTGTGTATCACATTGGTGCTTGAACGGCACCCTGTGCATTCATGACTTGTGTATACTATGTGTGTGTGTGTGTGTGTGTGTGTGTGTGTGTGTGTGTGTGTGTGTGTGTTTGTGTGACCTGCATATACTGTACAGCTTTATTTCGTTAGTTTTAACCTTTTTCCTGCTGCTAGTCATCATATTCAGTATCATGTGTATTATGAAACTCGTGGGACTTCATTTGTTCTGGAATGTGACTGTTAAACCTGTGGTATTTTAATGGTATTTGCAGTATCGAGACAAGGGGTATTACTTGCATAGTGTTTTTATTATCTTTCTATCTGAAAACTACATTATTTATTCCATTTCTACAATTTTTCGAGGCGTTTCGTTTGTTTGATTGATTTTATAGCCATTAACAGCTTGTGTCCTAGCTCCCTGTAATTAAGCTTAATGAATAAATATTCTTCCTTGATTTAAATGAGTACATGTATATCATCCTTTTATGCATCATTTCGCAGTTATTCAATCTTACGTAGCTGATTTTGTAGCCGCCATCCCTGTGTAATTTTGTTACAGCGTATGCTTTGGAATCCGAATGGCATATCATGCTCATTCATATAAATAAGATCGTCACATAGTTTGAGAAAGATTTTTGCCAACCCACAATTTTTTCACTGCCTTGCCTATGTATGTGGTGGAGATTAATTCGTGTACCCCACCTAACAGCACCTTCCTGGTACTCCCTAGTTTAGCACTAGCCAGTCCGATCATAGTAGCTGAATAGTCACATGCGTCCTGTACAATGTGTCACATGTTTCACTGTCTTCGATGCCCACTTTTGATGGACAGAGCCTCATAAAACAGGGTACACCTAATTATATCTCATTTCTGCAATTTCTTTGTCTTGTATGGGGTTGTATTAATTAACTGATCATGTATACTGTGTGGAATGTTAGAGTTGTACTGAAGTTCGTGTTATATGATGGTGGGTTATCAGAATGGTTCCTCTTTGTAAAAATAAAAGAACCTTGTAACGAGTTAACTTTGAATAGAGTAATCACACCCAGCGTCTCACCAACATCTCTCTACCACCCATCTTTGTACGACCCCAAGAAGAGAACAACATGAGTTTGGCCTCTGAAAACTTTAAAGAAAGCCCAGCTTCCTAATTTCCTGATCTGCTATTAGCTCTGCTCATGATGTCATCTTCCTGTTAAACCTCTATTAATATGGTACGTTTCACTAAGTACTAATTTCATTATCCATTGTGTTACACAATTAAATCGATATTCTTTATTAATTCATTTGCCTCATTTATGCCATTTCCATTAATTGGGCATACATCACTTTGTGATTAACAGACACCAGTGTTGTGGAGTAGAGTTGCCAGCTTGTACACAACATACAATGTGATCGCGCATTTGGCAGTTCACATGCACAAAAAAAGAAAGAAAGAAAAACAAGTTGGCTGTTTAGTGACTGTTTCCAACGTCTTGGTAGATAGGCGGGAGAGCAGTAGTGGTGGTCGCTTCAGCTGTTGGTACAGTGATGAGTAAGATTCCTTAATTATACGTTATAGGCGAGTAATGGAAGACATACGATTGTTCAGTCACGCAAAAAGTCACAAGGCAACAAACTGTCTAAATAGACGAATAAAATGTAACAGATGAACACAGCTGAATTTTTGTTACCGTAACACACTATACCACTAATGAATGTATGACAGTTATATCTGGTACTTTCGCTATTGTCTGTGTACTCAAAAGTTCTGTGTCAAATTAAATGAATTTCTGCTACATTAAGAATATTGTAGACGGAGAGTACTGGCCATCTTCTTGAGAATTCTTTGACTGAATACTGCCTGGACATTGTATCTATTATGTCAACCCCTAGCTTTATCTTGTTATACTAATTTACACTTTCTGAAGCTCTTTCTTCTTTCTGTTTATAGTAACACTAGTAAATTTTTTTCTGTATTTCCTTGATATGTTGTTGTTGTTGTGGTCTTCAGTCCTAGGACTGGTTTGATGCAGCTCTCCATGCTAATCTATCCTGTGCAATCTCCTTCATCTCCCAGTACCTACTGCAACCTACATCCTTCTGAATCTGCTTAGTGTATTCATCTCTTCGTCTCCCTCTACGATTTTTACCCTCCACACTGCCCTCCAATGCTAAATTTGTGATCCCTTGATGCCTCAGGATATGTCCTACCAACCAATCCCTTCTTCTAGTCAAGTTGTGCCACAAACTTATCTGCTCCTCAATCCTATCCAATACCTCCTCATTAGTTACGTGATCTACCCACCTAATATTCAACATTCTTCTGTAGCACCACATTTCAAAAGCTTCTAGTCTCTTCTTGTCCAAACTATTTATTGTCCATGTTTCACTTCCATACATGACTACACTCCATACAAATACTTTCAGAAACGACTTCCTGACACTTAAATCTATATTCAATGTTAACAAATTTCTCTTCTTCAAAAACGCTTTCCTTGCCATTGCCAGTCTACATATTATATCATCTCTACTTCGACCAGCATCAGTTATTTTGCTCCCCAAATAGCAAAACTCCTTTACTACTTTAAGTATCTGGCAATTCGACTACATTCCATTATCCTCGTTTTGCTTTTGTTGATGTTCATCTTATATCCTCCTTTTAAGACACTGTCCATTCCGTTCAACTGCTCTTCCAAGTCCTTTGCTGTCTCTGACAGAATTACAATGTCACCGGCCAACCTCAAAGTTTTTATTTCTTCACCAAATTTTTCTTTTGTTTCCTTTACTGCTTGCTCAATACAAAGATTGAATAACGTCGGGGAGGGACTACAACCCTGTCTCACTCCCTTCCCAACCACTGCTTTCCTTTCATGTCCCTCGACTCTTATAACTGCCATTTGGTTTCTGTACAAATTGTAAATAGCCTTTCGCTCCCTGTATTTTATACCTGCCACCTTTAGAATTTGAAAGAGAGTATTCCAGTCAACATTGTCAAAAGCTTCCTCTAAGTCTACAAATGCTAGAAACGTAGGTTTGCCTTTCCTTAATCTTTCTTCTAAGATAGGTCGTAGAGTCAGTATTGCCTCACGTGTTGCAACATTTCTACGGAATCCAAACTTATCTTCCCCTAGGTCAGGTTCTACCAGTTTTTTCATTCGTCTGTAAAGAATTCGCGTTAGTATTTTGCAGCTGTGACTTATTAAACTGATAGTTTGGTAATTTTCAGATCTGTCAACACCTGCTTTCTTTGGGATTGCAATTATTATATTCTTCTTGAAGTCTGAGGGTATTTCGACTGTCTCGTACATCTTGCTCACCAGATGGTAGAGTTTTGTCAGGACTGGCTCTCCCAAGGCCGTCAGTAGTTCTAATGGAATGTTGTCTAGTCCTGGGGCCTTGTTTCGACTCAGATCTTTCAGTGCTCTGTCAAACTCTTCACGCAGTATCGTATCTCCCATTTCATCTTCATCTACATCCTCTTCCATTTCCATAATATTGTCCTCAAGTACATCGCCCTTGTATAGACCCTCTATATACTCCTTCCACCTTTCTGCTTTCCCCTCTTCGCTTAGAACTGGGTTTCCATCTGAGCTATTGATATTCATACAAGTGGCTCTCTTTTCTCCAAAGGTCTCTTTAATTTTCCTGTAGGCTGTATATATCTTACCCCTAGTGAGATAAGCCTCTGAATCCTTACATTTGTTCTCGGGCCATGCCTGCTTAGCCATTTTGCACTTCCTGTTGATCTCGTTTTTGAGACGTTTGTATTCAATTTTGCCTGCTTCATTTACTGCATTTTTATATTTTCTCCTTTCATCAATTAAATTCAGTATTTCTTCTGTTACCCAGGGATTTCTACTAGCCCTCGTCTTTTTACCTACATGATCCTCTGCTGCCTTCACTACTTCATCCCTCAGAGCTACCCATTCGTCTTCAACTGTATTTCTTTCCCCAATTCCTGTCAATTTTTCCCTTATGCTCTGCCTGAAACTCTGTACAACCTCTCGTTTAGTCAGTTTATCTAGGTCCCATCTCCTTAAATTCCCACCATTTTGCAATTTCTTCAGTTTTAATCTACAGTTCATAACCAATAGATTGTTGATATACCATCAATAAAACATCGTTAAATTTAAAACTTGTGTCAAACACTGGGGGACCTTTAAAGACTTCAGACTATGTGGTATTTCTCTTCTTGCTGCACTTATTGTTCCCTCTGTGGAGGTTAACTTTTCTCTCCTTTTCTTACAAAGTTTGAGGGAAGTCTTCAAGTACAGTGACAATCCTGCCTTTAGATTGAAAATAGTTCCATAAAACACATTACTACTATATAGAACCTTCCCATCTCGGGACTGTGCAATATCCTTTCGAAGTGAAGACTAACTCTTGACAACATCTGTAGTTAATCAGTACTTTTGTCTCTACTTGTAGGCTTCGAAGCCACGAATTGTATGAATGGGCACTTAGTTTCACTTAGGAAGAGTTGCTCATGTATTATTACGTCGGATCCGGATTCCTAAGACACAGTACATTTTTCTATGAATTTGTTCCATATAGCAGAAACCAAAGCAAATTTATCAGTCTGTAAATGTAAAGAGAATGTAGACTTCTTGTTGAACCTCATAATTTGACAGAATCAATTTCTACACATCTTCCAGAACTCTTTATAAGTCTGAAAATATATCATCTTCATATAAACAGCATTCTTGGTACATCGCAACCTTCGCGTCACCGTCACCTGTCTAACACTGATTTTTGCAAGGGAATGTCAAACAAAGCTAAACTGTATAGAGTTCATTGTTGTCCATCCATACCTCAATACTGCAAACAAAAGTTAATTATTGTCTCACATAGTAAAATAATGGAGTTAGAGTGTACGTGAAATAAACGTAAGGCATACCAATAAACGAACTTGTATTATTGTCTTAGATGTACCAATATGACTGCCCTGGGCGTTAAAGATGAAATCAGCAAAAATCATAATCCGTTATGGGAAATGCACCGTTCTTCAATATGTTCTAGCTTCCTTGCTTTTTGTGTGGTTCTTTAGTGGATGCAGCAGCTAGGAACAGATGCTGTCTATGAACAGAAAGTTGAGATAAATAATACACAACTTTGTAGCTGTAGATGCAATGTCAGTTGCTAACAGTAGCTTTGCTAACAGTAGCTTTGAATATTGGAACATACCGCAGAGTTACAAATCAGTCGATCTTCAATACAATAGTAGACTTCGAGCCCCGCTCAGAATGATAATCTGTGAATGTTATTCAACTGGCAAACACACAAAAGGCGGTCAGTGCATGAATGTTCGAACGTAACTACACCGACGGATGGAGCTCCGGGGAAGGGAAGCTTGCTTCTCATCGGCAGCTCCCTCGTGCAGTGATGGCTGCAGGAAACGCGGAGGCATAACTGCTGGCGCACGTATTTGAAAGTGCGGTCGACCGGATAACGGCCGATAACAAACAACATAAGGAAAGTACTTTAGAAATGAATAGTACAAATAAAAGGAAATGTTGCTCCAATCATCCCCCGTAGTATAGCTACCAATTTTCAAAAGAGGTCATTTAAGCCCCTCTTAGGGTTCTGTGTTAACTTGAGCCGATATGAGTTCAATGGAACTGAGATGGCAGTGGTATGATGTAAATCTGAGAAGCACATGTCCTTGCCTTTCTGATAGTTCAACAGCCATCTAGAGTTAAAAGTGGTTTATTTCGGTATATATATATATAGCCAGGCCATAATGTCTAGTTTTCAGGAAGTTAGTGTACGCAACGTATCAAGGATGGTGGAATGGTACGAGGCAATGTCTGCAACTATTAATGAAGGTTTGTTCAAACATTTTATGTCTGTTTGATACCAATTAGAGCTACAGATCGACTCGCAGCATTCAGTTCTTATGCCTTTCCGTTGCATTTTTAGTACGTCGATTAACAATTAAATAAAAGTTCTCATATTTTTAAGCTGATGGATGTAGAAATAAAATAAACTATTGTACAAATTGAAATGAGAAGTGTTAATTTTATGACTGAATTACCACGAGATCACAGTTGTCTTATAGAAAAAGAACAGTAAGCTTTAGAAACGGTCGAGTGTTCATTTGAACTCACAACATTTCGATCAACTGACTAGCTCTTCACTTTTACGCTAATGTGTCAAACAGACAATTTTGTTTCATGTAATCTTGTTACAGTACGCTGTAACCGTAATGGCAATGTAGACTGCGGATATGACTGACGTGATAAATTGCAAACACAACAGAAACACGAAACGTGAATTCAGCGTAATGCACGCGGACAGCTTTGACTCTGTCGCACACAGGCGTGTTACGAATCTATAAATTATATTTATTTCACATCTTAATGATATACGGCTCTCCTTTCACCCTTAAAAACAATCAATATTATGGCTACATTTCGTGTATAGTAACACATGAGCTGAAGTCCACTGAACACAAAACGACCGTATTCCTCGTTGAAAGCTCTCCGAATTGACTGCTTAGCTTTCTTAATTTCAAAATATCATTGTAATTACAGCCACTGAACTAAAGCTATGATGTGAGACTATAAGATGCGAAAGAATCGAAGTTTCAACCAAATACTTTTTAGTGATCAAGTGATAAAGATCGTGAATCTGAGACTTTTATTTTAAATGTTTTTGGGAAGGAACGAAACAGTTTCCAAAGAGTACCTTCAGCAACAGGTGTACTCTTACGTTATTTGCAAAACAATATTTTTATAATGGCGCAGCGGAAAAATTATTGTGTACATGAAGCTCCTTCGCCACCCTTCAAGTCCTTGTAACTAGGCACGACTTGAGTCCCTCCCACACCCGAAGACCTGTGTACACCTAACAATGGAGCTCATACTGCACTAGAAGGTGCCTTTCACCAGAACCACTAGGCGTAACTGCTGCTGCTACAGGGAATGATACTATCGAGCGGCTACCCATCAATGGTAACGGACAACACAGCTACACAAACCTACCTGTTATACATACCGACTGCTCAAGCACTGGCTGTACACATTACAGGACCCTAAAAGATCATAGGTATGTTCAGTAATCGATGCGATCGCTAATTATGGTGCAAAAGTTGTAGTTCCATTTTCTACTACCAAGTGAAAATATGGCGCTGCAAGCAGTCAAACTGAGGAATGTTTCCTGTTTGTCGTGTCTATGGTGTTTGTCGCTTATCGGTGGTTGGTGATTTATTTTGTGAAGTGACTGTTGGTGTAAAGAGTTTCACATGTTGAAAATTTTTGGATATTTGTGGTACGGTCTTACGGGATCGAACTGCTGAGGTCCTCGGTCCCTAAGCCTACACAGCACTTAACTTAAACTAACTTACGTCATGGACAACACACACACCCATGCCCGAGGGAGGAATCGAACCTCCGACGGAGGGGGGGGGGGGGGGGAGCCGCACTACAAAAGTTGAAGTTTTCCGTATGAAACACAATGGCTATTGTGAAGGAAGACAGTGCAAATAGCAGCACTCCACTGCGGGAATACCACCAACAGAAACGGCCGTAAAGTGGTCCCCTGTCACTAAATTGGCTAAAGAATATGATCAAGAAATTGGAAATAAGAAGTCAATTAGTCGGTGCACGAGGGAGAGAGAAGTGACTATTTCCCATGCCTGTTGTTAAAGACTGTGCAGCACATGCCACATACCACAAACTCTACAGCCAGCGCTCGAGCTACGTCGGGGGAGTTGTTTCTCCCTTGGTCAACAGTTCAAAAGAACTTATGGCGCATTTTACACTTGTACCCCTATGATTCAGAATTTGCATCAGATGAAGCAACAAATGTTGAAAATTCCCAGTGCCATGATTTTGGCCTTGATTTTTTGGCATGCATGGAAATGGATGACATGTGGCCGAGGAGTATTCTTTGGACGGACGAGATACCTTTTACTCTGTACGGTGCCATGAACGCATAGAAATGTCGCATATGGGGTTCTCCTCTGCCTCATGTTTTGCAAGAACATCCACTGCACACAGCTTATAGAGTATTTGGTGTTGTTTCTAAAGCTTCTTGGACCGTTTTTCTTGGAGGAGCTGGCACCTCACGGGCCTGCTAGATGTGCTTGTTATAAACACCTGCTTAGGCAACACGTGACTCCAGCGTTGCAAGAACGCTACTGTGTTCACACCACTATTTCCATGCAAGATAGGACGAAACAACATGTCGCTTGTCAAGTGAAAGATTTGATTCCAGTAACGGCACCATCTCTAAGGTATTTCATGATGTATGGACTTCCAGTTCCCATGACGAGGCTTCTCTTTATGCGGATATCCAAAAGATAGTGTCAGTCAGGGATGTATTCGAACTCTTCCTGATCTGAAGGGTAGAAAACGATGACATATCGCTATGGTTATACCGGATGCTCAGCGAGTAATTGTCGAACACGCTGTTCTATGAGATGCAGCGTGTTGCTGAGTCGTGAAACTATACGGAACACACTTTTTAACTAGTGATCGTATTCTAATAAATGCGTAGAAACCTTTTCCTGCATTCATACGACACTCTGACTGCTGCTTACAGCGTCATCTATTGACCTCGTGATAGAGAGTGGAACTATTATTTTTATCAGCACACGCAGCGTCTGCACTGGTTAAAATATATAACTAAGATATTTCAGCCTCCTGTCATACACCCCTCACTATAGCTCTCTAAACACTGTCAGTTTAACTCATACCACCCAGCAGAATGATCGCATCACACTCTCTTATACACCTCTCGGCCGCAGTGCAGTGCCGAATTTCACTTAACCCAGTTTATATCTGCTTCTCCACACCAGATACCATCAGGCTTCACCACATTTGGAAATTTATTCCAAGAATACCTCTATGCTGCCACTAGTATATATGGGGCGCAATAGCAAAACATTTCGTACTCTGCACAATTATGCTGCAACAAAACTCTCCGCCATTCCATGAGTCACGCTATGGACTGCCGTCTTCTTCTGCGCACTGGAAAATAACACTGTCTGCCTTCCATCTAGAAAGTGTCCTCGAGCAGCTTGGTGAAGCCCAGCGTAGACCACTGCAACTCTACAAGCACATTGCTTATTTGTAAAGTGCTCAATGCTGAAGTCTCTCTCTGACACTCTTGATGGCTGCCAAAACCACGCCACGGTCAGACAAGACAGGTCAGACCGGTGCACCGCCAGACACCTGACGCTGCACTACTATTTGTCTATCGCCATGACAGCGGCCTCCGCCGCTGTCACAAGACGGTGCCCTCCCTTGGTCCATGCTGCTGACTACGTCCGGTGGAGGCTTCTTGTCTGGCTAGACACGTTGACACGAACAAGTTGGTCAGGGCATAAACAAGCACCAAGCGCCCCGTCTTTTGCCAGCAGCTGCCACAGCATACAGCGGTGCTGGTCCGTATCGGTGTCACCTGGCTGGGCCGGTACAACAGACTGTCTTCCGGTGTGTCGCGCCGTCCCAGGAGAGCTCAGAGCGCAGCCGCCAGCCCTCTGGCTAGACACTGAGAGCCACAGCAGCGCTGTTGTGTCTGTTATGGCGGAAGGAAAACATACTGATGTAAAAAGTCAATTTCGTAACACAAATACATCGCTTTCCAAATAATTAGCCTTAAAAGGTAAAGTTAAATAACCGTATTGGCTACCTGGTTAACGTCTACACTTCCTACTTTTATTTATTTGTGTACGAACTAGCGTACATCATAAAAGAAGCCAAGTACATACATTAGGTGATCAAAAGTATCCAGACACCCCCAAAAACATACGGTTTTCATATTAGGTGCATTGTGCTGCCACCTACTGCTAGGTACTCCATATCAGCGACCTTAGTAGTCATTAGACATCGCGAGAGAGCAGAATGGGGCGCTCCGCTGACATCGAATGTCGTCAGGTGATTGGGTGTCACTCGAGTCATACGTGTGGTGTCACCGCCAGACACCACACTTGCTAGGTGGTAGCTTTTAAATCGGCCGCGGTCCATTAGTATACGTCGGACCCGCGTGTCGCCACTATCAGTGATAGCAGACCGAGCGCCACCACACGGCAGGTCTAGAGAAACGTCCTGGCACTCATCCCAGTTGTACAGCCGACGTTGCTAGGAAAGGTTCACTGAGAATTACGCTCTCATTTGCCGAGACGATAATTAGCATAGCCTTCAGCTAAGTCAATTGCTACGACCTAGCAAGGCGCCAGTTATATTGAGATGATAATACTGTATCAACAAGCCCAATGTTCACCAATTGTGGATTAAAGTTAAGTATTCCAGCAGCTACGTACTTTTCTTTATAGCATTCATTACGTATCCTGTTTCAAACCTCACGCCAGCCTGCGTGAGATTATAGCGTGCATTTCGGCTACCTCAAACAACACGGTGTTGGCACTTCTGCCGACACTTCAATACGTCTGTACGCGAAATTTCCACACTCCTCAGCATCCCTAGGTCCACTCTTTCTGATGTGATAGTGAAGCGGAAACGTGAAGGGACGCGTACAGCACAAAAGAGTACAGGCCGACCTTTGTCTGTTGACTGACAGAGACCGCCGACAGTTGGAGAGGGTCTAATTAATCCAGACCATCACACAGCAATTCAAAACTGCCTCAGGATCCACTGCTAGTACTATGACAGTTAGGCGGGAGGTGAGAAAACTTGGATGTCATAGTCGAACGGCTGTCTGTCACTGTTTGGTACCCGATGTACTTTAGAGATGAGAGTTCTCAGATTTACATTGTTGCATGCAACAGTTAGGTCAATTCAACAGTACTTCTATCGGAAGCCCGTTCTCCAACCCATATTCAGTAAACTGAGTCAGGTTGAGAGTCTGACCTGCGCAGGGTTTCCCTGGGCGGAAACATGTCTGTTCTTCAATTAGACAGCTGTCAATATAGCCATCTATTCTGTTCGATATTGTTGTTGTTGTGGTCTTCAGTCCTGAGACTGGTTTGATGCAGCTCTCCATGCTACTCTATCCTGTGCAAGCTTTTTCATCTCCCAGTACCTACTGCAACCTACATCCTTCTGAATCTGCTTAGTGTATTCATCTCTTGGTCTCCCTCTACGATTTTTACCCTTCACGCTGCCCTCCAATACTAAATTGGTGATCCCTTGATGCCTCAGAACATGTCCTACCAACCGATCCCTTCTTCTGGTCAAGTTGTGCCACAAACTTCTCTTCTCCCCAATGCTACTCAATACTTCCTCATTAGTTATGTGATCTACCCATCTAATCTTCAGCATTCTTCTGTAGCACCACATTTCGAAAGCTTCTATTCTCTTCTTGTCCAAACTATTTATCGTCCATGTTTCACTTCCATATATGGCTACACTCCATACGAATACTTTCAGAAATGACTTCCTGACACTTAAATCAATACTGGATGTTAACAAATTTCTCTTCTTCAGAAACGCTTTCCTTGCCATTGCCAGCCTACATTTTATATCCTCTCTACTTCGACCATCATCAGTTATTTTGCTCCCCAAATAGCAAAACTCCTTTACTACTTTAATTGCCTCATTTCCTAATCTAATTCCCTCAGCATCACCCGACTTAATTAGACTACATTCCATTATCCTCGCTTTGCTTTTGTTGATGTTCATCTTATATCCTCCTTTCAAGACACTGTCCATTCCATTCAACTGCTCTTCCAAGTCCTTTGCTGTCTCTGACAGAATTACAATGTCATCGGCGAACCTCAAAGTTTTTATTTCTTCTCCATGAATTTTAATACCTACTCCGAATTTTTCTTTTGTTTCCTTTACTGCTTGCTCAATATACAGATTGAACATTCGTTATTAACCTTTCAAAAAGTTTGAGAAGCGAACAGAGCAACGATAATCGTCGATAATTCCGGGGTTTTTATGGGTCCTTCATAGGCTTAAGAACTGCGATGACTTTTGTGCACCACAATATTCTGAGACTTTCGTAGTCATCTAGCAGCAATTAGAAAGGCTCAACAACCCCTTTTTGGCACTTTCGGACAGATTTTTAATGATTTCTTTCCTGATGTCAAGTCCCGCAGTTTTTCAATTAGCTTTCGGCCTTCTTAGTTCTTCCACTGCAAAAAGCTACATCCGACCTGCTACTTTTTTTGCATTCTTTACTTTCAGGACAGTTCTGACATTTAATAAAATATGGCCGGTTATTTGGTTAGGTGTTACATTTATGTGCGGAGTTCTTATGGTGGAGTCATTTGACAGCTTTTTAACAAGTCCCCATGATTCCCTACTACTGTTTCGTCATTTCCATGTCCTCGATAGTCTACATCCAAGTCTGGCACCTTTGACCACTTAAAGCACTAATAATTCGTCCCCTAACTCCGACTGATGATCTGGAACCGCGCTGCTGCTACGGTCGCAGGTTCGAATCCTGGCTCGGGCATGGATGTGTGTGATGTCCTTAGGTTAGTTAGGTTTAAGTAGTCCTAAGTTCTAGGGGACTGATCACCTCAGATGTTAAGTCCTATAGTGCTCAGAGCCATTTAACCTACTGATGAAGCTGCTTACAACTACATAATAATTTAGCTGTCTTAATCCTCCATAGTACTACTGGGATTAATATGACCCCATAAATATATATCGCCTATGTTTACGAAAGTATCGCTACCAAAATATATGAAATTCTCCCTCTGTGCCAAATGCACCCAATAATGTTTCATTCATTTTTATATTTACAGCACTTTCAAATTTCTTAATGGTTTTTGCACTGAACACCACCATGGTCAGCATGACTCCAAATCAGAATGTTTGCTTCTTTCTTGAATGTAACATTTGTGAAAACAGAATGATGAATTGTATGTTTAGAAGCCGTTATACCATACAACTGCAACGATAAAAATATTATTTTCCGATTATTTTTGTATCCATTGTTTGTGTTTTTTGCTTCAGCTGTTGTTGTATCCTCTCTGGTACCATTAAGGGCGATATTATCCCAGTCTAAGTTTCTTTTTATTCCTAGAACACAATATTTATGGAAATAGAATCATTATTGTTACAATGAACAAGTGTAATATATGTTTTTATGCTTTTTTTCATTGAAATACTGCCAGTTATTTGATGTAAATTACATGGCGTCTAAATGACCAACGGTACTCAGTGAGATAAAAATATCTGGCACTGGTTGGAAGAAAATATCACTTTCAACATCAAGCAAAGCCAAAATTTTGAGCCTGTTTTATAACATGGATTTAGAAACTTGATTTGTTCGAGTCAAATTTAGAAACTTATCCATCTCCACCGTTTTTTTCTGGTCTCAAGTAAAAGACAGATTCGTAGAGAGAATTTGATATGTGGGAAACAATGTCGTTTCGATGAAGCAGTTGTGGAAGAAATTACCTATTCGTAAAATGAAACTCATTTCAGATTTCCAAGATTTCGTTTACCAGTTTTTTTTAAGAAGTATTAGCGGCTTTGCCAGATGAAGCATCACGAGTGTGACGAAGGGCCACTGAGAACACTAGGGAGAGCGAGGTTGAGTGATGACGTAATTGGTATTAACAGTCAACAGAAAACAGACGAAAAACTGCCAAAAAGATAAATACTTGTCTCTTTCGATTATAAGGGACCCACACCACAATGTCACAGCAAAGACTGTGCCGCAGCTTAGACAGTTGCTACGTAAATGCTTTTTCATTTTGGTAAGCTCAGAGATTAAACATAACATATCTAAATTGGGAATGCTGCGGTATTGTTACAGCACAGTGTTTTATACATAACCTGGGGATACCTTTTGCCTGACTTAGGGCAGAAGCTCGACGTGGCATCTACTCAGCAAGTCTTTGGAAGTCTCCTGCAGAAATACTGAGCCGTACTGCCCTTACACCCATCCATAACTGCGAAAGTGTTGTCGGTGTAATATTTTGAGCACGAACTGACCTCTGAGTTATGTCCCATGAATGGAATCAAGCCGGGCGTTCAAATGGTTAAAATGGCTCTGAGCACTATGGGACTTAACATCGATGGTCATCAGTCCCTTAGAACTACTTAAACCTAACTAACCTAAGGACAGCACACAACACCCAGCCATCACGAGGCAGAGAAAATCCCTGACCCCGCCGGGAATCGAACCCGGGCGTGGGAAGCGAGAACGCTACCGCACGACCACGAGATGCGGGCCAAGCCGGACGATCGGGATGGCCAAATCATTGGCTTGAAGTGTCCAGAATGTCCTTCAAACCAGTCGCGAACTATTGTGGCTCAGTGTTCATGGCACCTTGTCATCCACATATATTCCATCGTTGTTTGGGATCATACAGCCCATGAATGGCTGCAGATGTTTCCCAAGTGGCCGAACTTAACAAGGGATTAAAATCCATTCCATGCAAACACGGCCCACCCCATTTTGGAGTCACCACCAGCTTCCACAGTACCTTGTTGACAACTTGGGTCTATGGTTTCGTGCGTTGTGCGCCACAGTCGAACACTACTACAACTTTTCCAACATAAATCGGGATTCATCTGATCAGGACACGGTTTTCCAGTCGTCTAGGTACCGACTGATATGGTCACGAGCCCAGGGGAGGCGCCTCAGGCGATATCGTTGCATTGGCGAAGGCATTGGCGTCGGCCATCTGCTGCTGTAGCTGATTAACTCCACATTTCGCCACACTCTCCTAATGGATACGTTCATCGCACGTCCGACATTGATTTATGCTGCAATTTCATTCAGTGTTGCTTGTCTGTTGGTACTGACAACTCTACGCTAACGTAGCTGCTTTCAGTCCTTAAGTGAAGCCCGTCGGCGACTGCGTTATCCGTGGTGACAGGTAATTCCTGAAATCTGGTATTTTCGGCACACACTTGACATTGCGGATCCCGGAATATTGAATGCTTAACGATTTCCGAAGTGCAATATCCCATGCGTGTGGCTCCAACTACCATTCCGCGTTCGAAGTATGTTAGTTCCCGTCGTGCGGCCATAAACACGACGGAACTCAAAAATGGTTCAAATGGCTCTGAGCACTATGGGACTTAACATCTATGGTCATCAGTCCCCGAGAACTTAGAACTACTTAAACCTGACTAACCTAAGGACATCATAGAACACCCAGCCATCACGAGGCAGAGAAAATCCCTGACCCCGTCGGGAATCGAACCCGGGAACCCGGGCGTGGGAAGCGAGAACGCTACCGCACGACCACGAGATGCGGGCAGAAAGATTGTCGGTATGCTCCTGTGTGGGCTCTTATCTCTCTGATTTTATACTCATGTCTCTTCGCGAGATATACGTAGGAGGGAGCAATATACTGCTTGACTCCTCAGTGAAGGTATGTTCTCGAAACTTCAACAAAAGCCCATACCGAGCTTCTGAGCGTCTCTCCTGCAGTTTTCCGCTGGAGTTTATCTATCATCTCCATAACGCTTTCGCAATTACTAAATGATCCTGCTCTCCGTTGGATCTTCTCTATCTCTTCTCTCAACCCTGTAAGATGGCAAGTACTATGCCCCTTACAATGAAGTCATTAAAGATCACCTAACTCACCTTGAGCGAACAGTAGGGCTGAACAAAAAAATGACTGACAAGGCACAATGCATCTTGTAGAGGGTATAGTACGGACGTACTGGAATAATTAATGTTGGGTGATGGTTTTAAAGTAATTCACACAATATGAAAACTTTGTTGAAATGAGGCGATTTACTGGACGCTAGTTTACCCCAGGGAAACATTTAGAGTTGACCTTAGCCGGCTGGGGAACGGCGAAGGGAAGCGACAATAGGCAGCTTAGGGCGGCTCAAGCTCTGAGAAAGCGGTAACGCGGTGTGGCCTTCAGCTGCCTTAAGATGAGTGACAGTGAGTGGGTGGTTGAACCTAACTCAATGCTGGTGTACCAGGAAACAGATGGAGAACTTGTACACCTGTTGATAAATGTCCGTCATCCTGTTTTCTCTGAAACATGTGACAAAGCTGCGAAAAGCTACAGTGGATCGGTCAACAGAGGTCAAAATATGCGCATTCATGACTATAGCAACTTCACGCTGAATTCACGGTCCACAGACCCTGAAGTAAATCAGGTGAAGAGCGACAGCATGAAATACGCCGGCCTCCGATGGGAACGCAGGACCAAGGAATTTGAAGTACTCTCGTAGGAGTCAGAATTCCGGAGAAATTGGTGTTTGTGCAGACGCTGACATTGATGGGTGGCCTGGGGGGAGCTAAATAGAAGAAGTTGAGAGGAAGGGAAATTTTGTGGGAATTTGTCCACTTCCCAGAGCAGGCATTGGTCGGTGCTGGTAAGCGACGCATAATTAACGCAACTTGCGCTGCAATTGGCGTAAGTGATTTTGCTGGAGGGGAAACCGAGGCAAAGAGCGGACTGGCAGAAGTCTCAGTAGAGTCTTTCGTTCCCAGCTTGCCTAGAGTGCGGACGTGGCGTTCTTTACTGAGCTTACCTGAGAAAGAGTGAGTATCTCTGCAGTTTAGGACTTAGCAAATGGAACGATTGAGCTTGGAGATAGAAACTTTTGGTTCAACAATGTACTGAGCAAGATAGCTAGGAGTGAATAGACGAGCGCAGCCTTGCAGCACCACGAGGTCAGCTGACGTCCACACAACGACGCCACTCCGCCACGCTGTATTCGATGATATTGCGCCCGCTCCGGCCACTGATTGATTTGTTGGATCACGTCGGCAAAGTTTCCACGAGGGTTTCATTGGCCGTGTACTGTAGAATTCTTCTCGCACTTCGCATTACGCCTGGGTTAGTCGATAGGAATTACCTTTTAGTTATCGAGCTTTACTCCATGCAAACCCAATTTATTACCACTGCCTGGTAGGAGAGTCATGTAATGTGATGATTGAAGGTCGTGAGTTAAAATAAATTTGTGATAAATGACTGCATCTATTTTCAATCAAGTAGTAGAAATCCCAAGTCACTTTCTTAATTAATTTTATGTTCAACATTTGCATCTGGTGTTCAATAGCTGCATATAATATCAATGTGCACCACTTTTTAATTAAAAGTGATCAATTCTGAATCAATTAATGTCAACACTGCCACTGCAGTTCAATCAGGAATCACAGGGCATTATTACTTTCTTTGCGTTATCCGATATTGCGGCAATTTTGCACTCTCTGTTGATTTGTTACTCAATTAGCTGGGGTGAACACACGTCAAAACCAGATAAGTGACATGTGGGGTGTTACAACCCTATCTGGTACGGACCCCACACAGCTGAGCAGTATTAAAGCAGTGGGAGAACAAGTGTACTGTCAATCAGGATGAAATGGTGGCTCTCAGGAACAGTTTTCCTATAACTTTGCCTCTTTGCGTTACACCAGAAGTAGTTCGTGTTGCGAAACATTTTTGAAGGGTATCGATATATTTTTCAGACAATCCTACCTCCTTTGAAAAAATTACGAGTGGTGTTTTCCTGAGAACAGGTTGGTTTTATACAGGATTCCAATACATCATATTATTCTCCATGCTTTTGGCTACCTTGACGACAGCGTCCCAACCAGACAGGTTAGGGGGCGCTTGATATATACTATCGCCCATGGCAACGGCGCCCCTACCACAAAATATAGAGGGCTGTGCTCTATCCACAAATGATGTGAAACATGAATGGGACAACAGTTACCTGAATTTTAAATAATTGTAAATGTCTCGAGGTTTAATTAGTTGTAATTATTATTTATTATGTTTTATATCACAACTGGAAGAAACTTTAAAATTTACGACTTCTTGCTTAAGCATGTAAGTACCGTTAGTCACCGTGGAGGGCGTTACCGTCTGCCCACGTGTTGTTGGCCGTTATTTAAGCTCATGCCGAGAGCCAACTATGCATAGTTACCAGCCGTGCACAGGCAGGGTGACGACTCCAGCGAGCTACCATATGGGAATAAAAATCTGTTTACTTATGTAACTTTGACTAATTGCTTGTAGATTGCGTACATGATTACTTACTAATATTATAACTTTACAGTGTAAATTGCCCTGAAGATGACGCCAACGCAGGTTGAAACCGGTTGGCGTCAAAATAAATAATGCGACTGTGATTGTCGTTTTGAATAATTGATTACTCGTTAAAGGATAGTTAGTTTCACAATAAGCTCCCCGACAGACTGTTTCGCATTTCCCATTACCTAATTACAAAGATATAAGTGTGTATGTATTCCTTAAGAGTAGACACCTAGCTGAAGTCCTACACGGTTGAGACTCCCAAGGAATTCGCCTTCGATCTTCATCTTGATGGTGCGATCTTTTGTTATCACTGAGGCATGCCAGTTTTCATTTGGTCTTCATAATGGAAGTTAGTTGTTTTAAACTCTTTTGGAATATCGATGTCATCCGTTTAGTGAAGTGTGGTATATACATCCCATAAAAGGATGCTCTGCACATCCCGGACACTCTTTTGCTTTCTCCCCCATGATGCACTTATAGATTCATTAGCAGTTAATATTTTTCCATCGTAGTTGTTCACGTATCGCTTTCGAATTTGCTTTACTGCAGACTGAGTAATTTTTCTTCACTTTGATTGAAGATATAAAAGCCATCAAATGACACTAGCCTGCCATCACACGAGCTAACGTTACACTCCAAGAAGATATGGGAAATTTGACCGTGCGTGTATCTAATGGAGGAAGGTATCGGACTGTAAATTTGAATATATTGCAATTAACAGAAAACACTAAACAGGCATTAACTTTGGGATTTAATGAAAGTATTGTAGAAAAGTTCATGTACGGATAAAAAAAAATGAATTAGGCACATTAATTTAGAAATATATGTTTAAGAAAATTGAATATTAGTCATTTAAGGGTGTTTCATTAAGATTTTCCTTTGAATAGAACATAGGATACAAACTGACACAGAGCACTCTAAACTGTGCGGAACAGCAGTTACCAGTAACGCACAAACTAGTAATCATACAAAGCAAAAATGTACCAAACACATAATAATAATAGCTACACTCAAGATCACTACTTGGATCAGTACCGAAAAGTTACTGCAAGAAATGAAGAACTAAAATTGGCCAGGAGGGGCCTCTGACTTAACTAACATGTAACGACCACTAATAAAAAAAAACAATATCCCAATTACACTGCTTATACTCCCATTAAAAGAAATATATCAGACTTCTTTGGTAGCAGTAATATTCCAGTTATCTTTCTAATATGAGAAGAATATGATGGGGACCCATAAACTGGTATAGTATCGCTTATCAAACCCTATGATTATTTCAGCAGCAAATTTTAATTCCACTAAAGGTAATTGTTAGCTTCACTTGAAATAGTTTATGTTTTTACTTTTCAAGGCAAATTGTTCAACACACAGCTCAATTAACTTAAAAAAAATTGTTCATGATAGTAATCAAAGCTAAATTTAGTTTGAAATAAGTTTAACTTATTTGCCTTTTTCGTCTCCTGTGAAGCAGGTATTTTAGACAGTAACATTTACACAGTCTTGCACTGAATTTCTGCAAAACGATAGTTAGCATTAAACTCAGGGCACTTGAGCAACATTCTAACTAACTTCAACTGTTGCTAATCGTTGTCCATTTGACAAACGCAAATAAATCACTAGTTCATTTTAGACAGGACACTCCGTTTTCTGAACACTTAAGAGAGGACCCTGCTTAGGTTCATGACCAGGATAGAAGATATGATTCCAAACACAGATTTATAGCATTTGGATTGTTATTGAAATCACTCACACAAATTAACTGGTCCATGCTCTGATAGATATTTGTATGCATGAAGTTCGTGGAACAGTGGCGAAGTTGTGGTGGCAAGCGACGTGGCGGTTTCTATACTCAAGGCTCTTGATGTTTGAATGCTCTACAAAATTTCATCTTGGCGGCGGACTTTTAATGTGTTAGAGCTATTCCTTATTCCCGAGAGTACCAAGCAACAGCTAAGTCGACTCCGAGACTAACTTCCTTGCAGAGCGGCTTACAACTGCCTCCCTTGGCACCGTCGATGTGTACCGCGCAACGACTAGCCACTAACTGCGTACCGCTCACTCCAAGGAGCAGCCCAGTTCGACCGCCAAAACCGCCTTTTACATCGCGTCAAGCCACTTAAGTTGCTGAGGGACTTCCCTACATCTTTTACATTTTACAGTACAAGTGCCCTACGCATGAACCAGTTTCCAATAACAATTTTCTTTATGAATATACACATATCGTAAAGTTGCAGTATTTTAACAATTATTTATCTTTTTCCATATATACATTGTTGTTGTTGTGGTCTTCAGTCCTGAGACTGGTTTGATGCAGCTCTCCATGCTACTCTATCCTGTGATAGCTTCTTCATCTCCCAGTACCTACTGCAACCTACATCCTTCTGAATCTGCTTAGTGTATTCATCTCTTGGTCTCCCTCTACGATTTTTACCCTCCACGCTGCCCTCCAATGCTAAATTTGTGATCCCTTGATGCCTCAGAACATGTCCTACCAACCGATCCCTTCTTCTGGTCAAGTTGTGTCACAAACTTCTCTTCTCCCCAATCCTATTCAATACTTCCTCATTAGTTATGTGATCTACCCATCTAATCTTCAGCATTCTTCTGTAGCACCGCATTTCAAAAGCTTCTATTCTCTTCTTGTCCAAACTATTTACCGTCCATGTTTCACTTCCATACATGGCTACACTCCATACAAATACTTTCAGAAATAACTTCCTGACACTTAAATCTATACTCGATGTTAACAAATTTCTCTTCTTCAGAAACGCTTTCCTTGCCATTGCCAGCCTACATTTTATATCCTCTCTACTTCGACCATCATCAGTTATTTTGCTCCCCAAATAGCAAAACTCCTTTACTACTTTAATTGCCTCATTTTCTAATCTAATTCCCTCAGCATCACCCGACTTAACTCGACTACATTCCATTATCCTCGTTTTGCTTTTGTTGATGTTCATCTTATATCCTCCCTTCAAGACACCATCCATTCCGTTCAACTGCTCTTCCAAGTCCTTTGCTGTCTCTGACAGAATTACAATGTCATCGGCGAACCCCAAAGTTATTATTTCTTCTCCATGGATTTTAATACCTACTCCAAATTTTTCTTTTGTTTCCTTTACTGCTTGCTCAATATAGAGATTGAATAACATCGGGGAGAGGCTACAACCCTGTCTTACTCCCTTCCCCAACCACTGCTTCCCTTTCATGTCCCCCAACTCTTATAACTGCCATCTGGTTTCTGTACAAGTTGTAAATAGCCTTTCGCTCCCTGTATTTTACCCCTGCCACCTTTAGAATTTGAAAGAGAGTATATATACATTACAATACTTTAAATTTCCTGTCACACATCAATGACCTTAACTAACAAATAATAAACACTTCATAATTGTAGATACATAATATAAACCTGCTTCTAATCGATATAACTGTTACAGTCAACGAAAATTATCGTTCACATAGTTTCATCATGTGTTACACTCTTTTCACTCTGAGCACTTCCTTTCTTATTGTTCTCTCTTTTTGTACGAATTACTTGTTATACGTCTTTTCTTACAGTTCATTCCAAATTTTTCTTATAAATTGAAACATCCTCCACAATCCTATATTGTCGACCGATTTTTGTTTGTCTAAAAATATTATTACTCTTTCCCAGTTTTCCTTGAGTTTTGATTCCAGTTTCGAGCTCGACCACATAATTGCCTTTGTGGGGTTTCTACCATTTTTAAATCCACACTGATCGTCAACCAACACATCTTCAGTTTTCTTTTCCATTCCCCTGGATGCAGAACCTTTTAGATCGAAACTGCGGTAGTTCTCGCACATCTGTCATTGCTGTCAACAGGTTAGTGTCGATGATTTTTTTCGTAAAGTCTTCTTCTCTATCTCCAGTCATATAGAATCCACACAGAAACCTGAATAGCCGTTTGGTCGGCAATTTCTTTAATGATTAGCAATACAGATCTAAATACATTCACACTCCTAGATATTGCGGCTTCTGCTGCAGGAGTTTATAGCGGAGATTTTAATATGCTGGGCTCCAGCAGGTGCTTTTGAATTATTTATGAATCAGCTAGACTCATTATTACACTTTTTAACTTCAAAACAGAAAGAGGCAATATTAAGAGGACATTGTAATTTACCTTGATATTTCTCCCATGCTATTTTAGCAAGTTATCGAAACCAGTTTCGTTGTTGTTGTCAATATTTCGATAGATTCATCGTGACTGTAAAGCAATGAAATAGGAACTAAAGATTTAAAGATATAGTTCTGAAAAAGAAACTGGGAAGGTTTACACGAAAGATGTAGCTCTATGAAAATTGCAAATTATTTTTTTGTAACTTGGTACAGTCCCCTGGGAGGTGCTCCTTTAATGAATATTTTTCCAATTATCACTCGGCATATTACATGGGATACGGAAATTAGTTGCTTCTATTGCTGCTACTAATACCTTTTTATGCGGCCCGCCCGGTTGGCCGTGCGGTCTAACGCACGAATCCGCCCGGCGGACTTGTGTCGAGGTCCGGTGAACCGGCGAGTCTGTGGATGGTTTTTAGGCGGTTTTCCATCTGTCTCGGCGAATGCGGCCTGGATCCCCTTATTTCGCCTCAGTTACACTATGTCGGCGATTGCTGCGCAAACTAGTTCTCCACGGACGCGTGCACTACCATTACTCTACCACGCAGACATAAGGGTTACACTCGTCTGGAGTGAGACGTTCCCTGGGGGGGGTCCACCGGGGACCGAACCGCACAATAACCCTGGGTTCAGTGTGGGGCGGTGGAGGGGTGAAGTGGACTGCGGTAGTCGTCGTGGGGTTGTGGACAACTGCGGCTGCGGCGGGGACGGTGCCTCTCCGTCCTTTCTAGGTCCCCAGTTGACATACAATACAATACAATACCTTTTTATGCTCCATGGCAGAACTAGGTGTAGCGACGTTCAATATACAGGTTGAAACCGCTTTATGAAATCAGTCCTGTGTTTCGATTTGGATATGAGAGACTGATTACAGGTGAAATTGCTAGCGATTTATAGCTCGTGTATGCGACCCTTTCGTTTTGTTACGTAGTTTGAAGAGAAAAGTTCATTTCACTCACCCATATAACGCCATTGGTGCAGTGGAAATCTGAAGTCATAGCGTCTGTTTATGCTGTACCCGTATTAGCCGCGAGCGCTCTTCGCTATTCGTCTGCCCACCACAGTCACTGGCCGTATGTTGCGTCCACGTGCGTCAGAGCGAGCGACTGAATCGCGCGCAACGGCCGCGGAAATCCACGCGGCGAGTGGCGTTCATTAGCGGCCCAGTGGACCGGTGAGAATTCTCTGCCGCCTCTTTCAGCCTCAGACCCCCTACGCTTTCAGAAGCGATGCGGGTGCAGCCGCCGGAACCTCTGAAAGGCGCCCGGCGAATGCGCGCGGCGCCCGCAAAACACGGTGGATGGGGCGGTCGCCGCCGTTAACAGGGGCGGCGCAATCTATACGCCCCTGGTATAAGCCGTATCACAAGATACTCCAAAGTATCGGTAGGTAGGATAACTGTAGCAACTTGTTTGTATTATTAACTAGGTATGGAGCAGGCAGATCTACATCTACATCCATACTCCGCAAGCCACCTGACGGTGTGTGGCGGAGGGTACTTCGAGTACCTCTATCGGCTATCCCTTCTATTCCAGTCTCGTATTGTTCGTGGAAAGAAAGATTGTCGGTCTTCCTCTGTATGGGCTCTAATCTCTCTGATTTTATCCTCATGGTCTCTTCGCGAGATATTCGTAGGAGGGAGCAATATACTGCTCGACTCCTCGGTGAAGGTATGTTCTCGAAACTTCAACAAAAGCCCGTACCGAGCTACTGAGCATTTGTCTTGCAGAGTCTTCGAATGGAGTCTATCTATCATATCCGTAACGCTTCTGCGATTACTAAATGATCCTGTAACGAAGCGCGCTGCTCTCCATTGGATCTTATCTATCTGGTACGAATCCCACAGTGGTGAGCAGTATTCAAGCAGTGGGCGGAAAAGTGTACTGTAACCTACTTCCTTTGTTTTCGGATTGCATTTCCTCAGGATGCACCCAATGAATCTCAGTCTGGCATCTGCTTTACCGACGATCAACTTTATATGATGATTCCTTTTGTAATCACTCCTAATGCCTACTCCCAGATAATTTGTGGAATTAACTGCTTCCAGTTGCTGACCTACTATATCGTAGCTAAATCATAAGGGATCTCTTTTTCTGTGTATTCGCAGCACATTACACTTGTCGACATTGAGATTCAATTCCCATTCTCTGCACCATGCGTCAATTAGTTGCAAATCCCCCTGCATTTCAGTACAATTTTCCATTGTTACAACCTCTCGATATACCACAGCATCATCCGCAAAAAGCATCGTGAACCTCTGATGTTATCGACAAGGACATTTATGTATATTGTGAATAGCAACGGTGATCAGTTAATCGTTCTACGAAATAAGAGTTCCAGCAGATGGCATAGTTGTTGCAACTGTCAACGACAATGTTACGTAGGCTGCTGGTGATACGGAAGCTTCGTGGTTGAAAGCAACAGTCTAAAGAGCTGCAGCAACGCTGGGGAGCTGCCGTAATGAACTGCACGAAACACTTTATGTGATTGGTTGTAGTAGACTCGCGAAGCAACCGCGCAGAGTCCATTTCAACTATTAAGACACTCTGTGCCTTGTATGTATTGTAGTATTTGTCTCCTCTTTGAACGCTCCACAAGATGGTAATTGATTGCACCATGTTCCCCATATCAACGACAGTATAACATTATCGACTGTTGTTTTGAAGTGTGGCGGACTTAGTTAGCTGTCGCTTGATGACACGCACGCACCATCCGTTACAAACCCCCGTTTCAGTTGCTTATGCGCTAATTTTCTTATTCGGTACTTCAGTCGGAGATAACTGAATTGTCTAATTACTACCGGCGTAATATGCCAATACAATCCTTTTCAGACTCTTCAGCTGCTTGTGAGCGGGCTGCATCTTCTCAGTTCCAACTGCCGGACGGTGCGTTGCCTGCACGCAACAGAACCTCCACCACTACCACCGTACCCTTCCTCTACCACGCCGTCTGATCAAGCAGTGACCACATTAATTTGCGTACACCCTACACATATCACCCTAGAAACCACACTCATAATGGCTGGAGTAGTCAATGGTCATCAATTCGATCGAGGCCTAGCTCCTCTCACTGAATCGGAAGCTTATGACCTGCGCTGTTACCTATACGAGAACTTCTATTTCGAGACGCTCACAAGATATTAAACGCGGACTTCACAACGCACGTCGAGAATCTGGAGAAGACGACGATCTGAAGACGGAGACTCAGTGTCTCAAAGGAAGTCACTCTTGCTTGCCAATATATGACCTCCAAAAAATCTTCACTTTAACACCGTAATTCTTACTACAACATTCGAGTACCTCGGAGTGAAACGTGATCGATGGCTGACGTGGAGACAGCATGTAGGAGGAAAAAAAGCCCCTTGGTGCAGTGATGGAATATGAGACGCAACTTTCAATTCATATCGACAAAGCTGCGCCGGCTTGAAAACGTAGCACTACAGTGCGCATTCCACGTTGCAGCATATCTCTCAGACTGCCGCCTCCATGAATCAACTAAACAAGAAGCACTTATAGCGTAACTACAGGAATAATATAGTATCTGCAGTTAAACGTCTCCCACACACGAAGAACATAAAACTCAAAACCATGGAGCCTATAAAAACAAGCGCTTAAGCACAGGCAACAACTACAGGAAGGAAGAACAGAGATCGCTCGAGAACAATCATATTTTTATTGCAGATTGATTTCAGCTGTTGAATAGTCATCACCAGTGCCAAAAATATCATAAGAACAAAAAGTAAGTAAAGTAACCGTGCTTGAAACCATACAAGGTATATGTAAAAGGCAAGGTACCACAAAACACCTGATGTCGTCATATTGACATGAAGTTCAAACGAATGTAGAACACAATTGGAATACAGAAATAGATGCAGCAATCATGAGAACAGATACATCCAGTGGAATCGAAGTGGTTGAAATCATGTAGGAAACTGGAAACGGTTGCTTACAAGAGACTCCAACAGCCTGTCACTGTGTCATATTCGAACATTCAATCCCTTTATGTGTGCATACCATTCATTAGTCAGAACAAACCATTTCATTGCAAATAAACTACAAAAATTACAAAAATCATCCGACATTTACTACAGTGTAATGATATTGTCAAGTTTTCTAAGAAAGTACTTAAATGGGTAAAGAACTGGCTCTGAGCACTATGGGACTCAACTGCTGAGGTCATTAGTCCCCTAGAACTTAGAACTAGTTAAACCTAACTAACCTAAGGACATCACAAACATCCATGCCCGAGGCAGGATTCTAACCTGCGACCGTAGCGGTCCTGCAGTTCCAGACTGCAGCGCCTTTAACCACACGGCCACTTCGGCCGGCGGTAAAGAATTAAGATAGAAAATAATGAACAGGTAAAGCACACTGGAGTAAACCATTCGTAGATTGAGCTTGCAAGACATCCACACACGCAAACTGTCAATTACGTCAGATGAAGCTATTTTATTGTAAACAAATTACACAGATCAGTGGTCGTTTATTACATCAAAGAGTAGGCCTATAATCCAGATCGAATAATGACGGCGAAATCGTCTCTCGCCATTGAATTCGAACCGGTTATCTTCAAGTGCCTCAGCCCACGCCTGCTTTGGCGACATTGCCTGTAGAGGCGGATGTACCCTTTCGGTGATAATACTGCTTTCCATTGCTTCACAATTTTTCTGATCCAGTTCCGTTCGTAACGTATATTTCCGTATCCACCATATTTCTTGGCCAGTTCTGTATACCATTCCTTCTTCGCACTGTTTCTTCTGTTGGGATTTCTTCGCAATCAGCTATCCTATGCTCATAATTCCCCTCCGCTGAATATCTACTGTGGTATTCACTAACGCCAGCACCTACAGCCTCAGAGATCTTCGAACGCACATCCGCATTACTTCAGCGTTAACAACTTATGTACTCACTACTAACGTTCCTCAATAATATTTACCTAGCAGTTAGTTATAAAACAGTTTTTGGCTTCCTAGCCCATCCTCACATAACTCAACACGAAACAGACAATCTGCACAACTTCATCGACGGTTTGTACCTATACAAATATTGTCTTTCCTAGGATACATGACCTTTTACGACTGTATATCTATACAAAAACACGAAACTATTGAAATTTACAACCATCATAAGAACAACAGCTTTTATTACCTTATAAAAGTTGAAAGTATAAGTAGAATAAGCTAAAACGGCATTAAAGCGAGTAATCGTACAGGGTACGATGTTATATGGGACAAAACTGATGAATCTGATCATCAGACCACAAAAGAGAGAAGGTGGGGGGGGGGGAGGGGGAGAAATGAGTGCGTGGAATGTGGGAGGTCAACAGAAATACTATTATAGCCTATTATCTAATTGTGAGAAAAATATTAACTGATGCTGCTGCTTTAGTAAGCGCGAATAATTCCATCATGTTTGGTAGTTAAACATTAGATCAAGATCCTTTGGTCTACGTTTATTGACTGCAAGAATATCGAGTGACGTTACCTCTGTACCTTTAATTCTGCTATGGAGAACATTACATTTAACATCATCAGAATGATATTCAACCCAAGTATATTCAGCAAAGGTGAAATCTTGTTCTTACTTTTGAACAGATTGTGTGCAGTAGTGTTATGACATAAAGAGCTGCAGTATACCGTGGATTTTCGTTTTCTGGCAATTACCAGTGAAGTCCTACCTACGTATAGCATGGGGACCAATTTGAAGAGCGTTCTTTCAAAACTCTATAAATGTTCAATTTTTCAAAATTTATATTTTTGTAGTTACAAATTAAGTTAGCTGACATGCGTAACATGTTGCACGGTTTTGCCGAAATCCGGTATCTGCTATTTTGTTACAGGGTGTTGAAAACTACGAGGTTTTGCAGAACTCGGTATTCGCTGTCAACCAGTTAAAGCAAAAGTCTATAAATGCTAACTGCGCTTTGCTTCTGAGAGACCTGAAGGGACAATAACGTCATTGACAGTGATAATGGGAGAGGACTTTCGGCAGAAAAAAAAAACATAAACTGTCGACCAGTACATGACGTCGGAATCTACAATATAAGTAAATTAGTGGTTTATACAACAATGTTACTTTTGATTATTTCTCAGTTTTAGCCAACTTTTTCAGAGGGAAGCAACATCAAGATAAAAGTAAAAAAGGAAGAATACTGTTTAGATAAAGCACAGCATAAGGAAACAGGTGACCAAACAGTACCTGTACCTGCCGCAGCTTTTCAAACATCAGACAAACTCTGAAAAGGAACCAGATCTGGAGAAAAAGAAGCAATTAATAACGAACCACAGGATGCTAAAATGACATAGGCAATAATGAAGGAGGAAGATCCAAATGTCGGTATAGTATGTTTCGATATGCAATAGACTCAGTGAATTGCATAGCTCTCTGTAGATGAAGTATTCTATCCAAGAGAGGATTGACCCTACAGTTTGTGTTTCATTATTGATTCCCGAACACGCGTAAAATAGAGGATTGCTTCTTATTGAACCAAAAGGATGCAAAGAAGTAGCCCCTACTCCATTGGACTATGTCATAAACCTTAAGGAATCCTAGACAGAAAATGGTTTTACACCAGTCATAATAAAAATACAGCTATTACGTGTACACTAACGGCCATCGTGGAAGAAAGCATAATTTCCCTATTTCTGGTCACAATCATAGCCAGAGTGTTTGATTGGATGGATGAAGACTACTGAAAAAAAGGAAGACTGAATACCACAATGGGCTGCGGCAACATGGCATCGTCAAGATACTAAACCAAGATTGGGAAGCAATGGATCTCAAGGCTAGTGCACTAAAAGTACTATGATCTAAGACGCCTTTCAAACTAACTCCTCAGCGAGTGATGGATGATGAAAAGTCTAAGATGAAGGTACTGTTGTCAGTGTCGGACACTTAAAATGTAAGCCCTGCAGATACTCAGGTACAGAAACACGGAAACTACAGCCAGAAAGTGAGGAAAACAGCCACCTTCCAAAATAAGAACGTTAGCAGCACGGAAATACACAACCTGGTCTCAAATTGTAGGGGCATTTTAACTCACACGATGAAACAGAAGCGTTTCGTAAGGATTATTTTGAAAGTGATCAATGGATTTCGAGGTTAGTATTTTTAAAGCCAGTATTTAGTGTTCTATTTCAATAGTGTTTGTTGCCATTTCACACCTCTGCTTATCAATTTGTAACCTGCCCCCCACCCCCGCTCATCACTTATCGACCTTAATGACAGTGAAAAATTAAACCGTGTGTACCAAATGGAAATTTGGGAAAAGCAATCGTCACCGAAGTTAAACTGTCGGTAAAGAGGGAGGAAGGGTTACGTCTAAATGAAAGGACAAATGCAAATGAAATTGGTGGAAATTAATTTTAAAAAGGGTTAAGTTAATAAAGAAAATAAATATGCGGTCGTTACATTAACAATTAACTGGCGTTAATTAGATATTTGAGATTTGCGGAAAATTACGGTCGCAAGTCCTATAGACAGCAACTATAATAACTGAAAAAAAGGTTAATGCACATACAGGGTATTACAAAAAAAGTACGGCCAAACTTTCAGGAAACATTCCTCACACACAAAGAAAGAAAATATATTATGTGGACATGTGCCCGGAAACGCTTACTTTCCATGTTAGAGCTCATTTTATTACTTCTCTTCAAATCACATTAATCATGGAATGGAAACACACAGCAACAGAACATACCAGCGTGACTTCAAACACTTTGTTACAGGAAATGTTCAAAATGTCCTCCGTTAGCGAGGATACATGCATCCACCCTCCGTCGCATGGAATCCCTTATGCGCTGATGCAGCCCTGGAGAATGGCGTATTGTATCACAGCCGTCCACAATACGAGCACGAAGAGTCTCTATATTTGGTACCGGTGTTGCGTAGACAAGAGGTTTCAAATGCAACTATAAATGAAAGTCAAGAGGGTTGAGGTCAGGAGAGCGTGGAGGCCATGGAATTGGTCCGCTTCTACCAATCCATCGGTCACCGAATCTGTTGTTGAGAAGCGTACGAACACTTAGACTGAAATGTGCAGGAGCTCCATCGTGCATGAACCACATGTTGTGCCGTACTTGTAAAGGCACATGTTTTAGCAGCACAGGTAGAGTATCCCGTATGAAATCGTGCTAACGTGCTCCATTGAGCGTAGGTAGAAGAGCGTGGGGCCCAATCAAGACATCACCAACAATGCCAGCGCAAACGTTCACAGAAAATCTGTGTTGATGACATGATTGCACAATTGCGTGTGGATTCTCGTTAGCCCACACATGTTGATAGTGAAAATTTACAATTTGATCACGTTGGAATGATGCCTCAATCGTAAAGAGAACATTTGCACTGAAATGAGGATTGACACATCGTTGGATGAACCATTAGCAGAAGTGTACCCGTGGAGGCCAATCAGCTGCTGATAGTGCCTGCACACGATGTACATGGTACGGAAACAACTGGTTCTCCCGTAGCACTCTCCATACAGTGACGTGGTCAACGTTACCTTGTACAGCAGCAACTTCTCTGACGCTGACATTAGGGTTATCGTCAAATGCACGAAGAATTGCCTCGTCCATTGCAGGTGTCCTCGTCGTTCTAGGTCTTCCCCAGTCGCGAGTCATAGGCTGGAATGTTCCGTGCTCCCTAAGACGCCGATCAATTGCTTCGAACGTCTTCCTGTCGGGACACCTTCGTTCTGGAAATTTGTCTCGGTACAAACGTACCGCGCCACAGCTATTGCCCCGTGCTAATCCATACATCAAATGGGCATCTGCCAACTTCGCATTTGTAAACATTGCACTGACGGCAAAACCACGTTCGTGATGAACACTAACCTGTTGATGCTACGTACTGCTGTGCTTGATGCTAGTACTGTAGAGCAATGAGTCGCATGTCAACACAAGCACCGAAGTCAACATTACCTTCCTTCAACTTGGCCAACTGGCGGTGCATCGAGGAAGTACAGTACATACTGACGAAACTAAAATGAGCTCTAACATGGAAATTAAGCGTTTCCGGGCACATGTCCACATAACTTCTTTTCTTTATTCGTGTGTGAGGAATGTTTCCAGAAAGTTTGGCACTACCTTTTTGTAACACCCTGTACAATTAGCATTAAAAGCGGCAACTCAAGGTTGACACGTGTTGTGTGAAAGCTGAATGTTTGTCAGAAGTAATAAATTTCGCTACACTCTGACTTAATTTAGCAAAAGAATTAATAAAACCGGAAAATTGAAAGTTAATTTAGTGACTGAAATTAACAGTGAACTTTGTTTCTGAAGCACTAAGAAATTAAATAAAAGAAGGTTAGTCTTGGGCTACCTCAACAATCATCTCAAAAGCAACATGAATCTACGCAATTTAGAAATAAGAAATTTAACTTTCAACTTGAATTAAATTATTCTGAACAATTAACAATAGCAAAATTTAGTACGTACCAAGCAAAGCTGCAGTCACAAGTAAGCTAAAATATGGTTACAAAACTCGCACTCTTAATTTGTGCTTGTGTAATCTAAATGTATTTCTGTTTGGTTATTGTAGCCAGCTATGAATACTTTAACTGAACTTTGAAATGAAAGCAGTGAAATGGTATGATATTACTTTAATGCTGGCGTTTGAATTTCAACGACACTCGGGTTCATTTCGGAAAAAGGAAGGGACCTTGCTTGGTAATGCAATAGGGACAATGAGCAACATAGGTTCATGCTAAGTTGCTGTATTTTACTGATGCAAATGAAACAGTTTGTAAAGCTGTCGGCCGTCGCTGTTGCAGAAGCTGGATGTTGGCGCGCCTTCTTCTCGACTCGGTCACCAGGCGAAACGGGCCCTTGATGTGTGCCACCTGATGTTTCCCGTCCGCGACACCGTGCCAGAAACTATCATAGCAAGTCGAGCGCAATTACATGCTCCCGAACTCCGAAAGCGCGGCAACTTGCGGGAGTGTCACACAACACATCTGCTCCACAGCCCTACTCCATCCAGACTCTGCTCTGCCCGCGCTCCACGTGGCAGAGTTAACACTACTCAAGATCCTAAACACTTTGGTTCTCCACGTGACCTATCAATGTAATCGTTCGATAGCATAATTTTCCCTTCGCAAGACCCAGCGTAAAAATACAAATGGGGAAAAACTTTACAGTACAATAGATGGAAATAGGAGGATATGCATTTCCGGCGTTACATGTGTCCCACATTGTCTGAGTATGTTTGTGTAACCTAAACAGACTCAGAAAATCCCCCCCCCCAAAAAAAACAGCGAAAATGCATATACTCAAAACATCAAGAAAATTTAGCATTAACGATAAATCAATTTTTAGACCAGAATAATTGAGTGGAGACACTCCTAATCTTATTACAGTCTGTCTTCTTGTACAAAAGAAAACAGGTTGACAACATATTAAAATTCATAGAAAACCTAGAAAATGGTTTAGCTACTCCAAAATCAGCAAAATTCCTAACAGCATCAAGAAATGGATTACAATTTACAAAATTAATCAGAATACATGGTCATAACAGCAGGTAGATCAAAATACGCAAATTAATAATTAATTACATAGACTACACATTTTTATATAACCTTTTCATAATGTTCTCGCCATGAGAGTCCACTTAACGCTAAACAAGAAAATAATATACAGCAGATCGAAAAAAACATAAATATTGACAACAGAATTCTTTCTAATCAGTTGTCCGGAAAGAAAAACAACTCCGCCTTCCGTACTCGCAAGTACAAAGAATGCCGACAGCGGTACAAGAGCCGACAGCGGCTCCGCCTCGCCAGTATTGTTGCGCCCGCCTGTGCGGCACGCTTGATCTCACTCGCCTGTGTAACGGCATTTCCAGAACGTCTGTTTCACCGAATTCTATCGGAAAAACTCACTCCCGAGTAACCTCAAGGAGTCCATTAACACTATCACAGTGGATAACTGAACACTGTCCATTATCACACGAATGTACTAGCCAGAAACTTAAAACAGCATCGAAGTACATCGCCAATGACTAGTAAACCACATATTCATGAAACCTTACAGCTAGTTACAAAATCATATTTACATTTCTTAATCTACTGTGACTCAGCTGAAAACTTAAATTAGCAGCTTGGATTATTCAACTGATTAATAATCAGTTACCCATAAATCATTTATTCAAAATTAATTACTTATTAATTACAACTTCTTTAATTACCTCATGGTCAGACAAAAGCATGACAACATGGCAATTCCTTAAATCTTGTTCTCTATATTTACATACTGTACAAATTACCCATTCTGTGGTATAAATCAATCCTTGGTTGGTACAATTTCAAGTCTACAATGTTCCGTATACCAAATAGCTTTCCAGAGTTTGGATACTCTAAGCAATAAGCATTTGTGTGAGGTATACCAATGACTTCATAAGGTCCATTATAAACAAAGTAAAATTTAGCGAGTTCATTGTCTGTCTCGCTCGATTTCTCATGAGCTTTTACGAGTACAGAGTCTCCGATTGCAAACTTAGAAAAACGCGCTTTTGCGTCATGACGACGTATGCGAGCATCGGCTTTTAGCTTCATTATTTCTCGCAAACAATCATTTCTCACACCAATGCTAATGTCAATCCGTGGAGGGAATTTGATTATCTCTTCCACTAAACTTTTATTTCTGTCATCTAACAGCATTTCCTCACGTTACAGTAGCTGAAATTCATGCCTACGTCAGTGGCATCTAGCCAGTTAACCAGTTGTATAGGCTGGTATTGCCTATGCACACCGTCTCCTGCCTCGTCAAAATTAACTACTGTTGTTTGATCTAGTGACATACATGCCAAAGTTTTGCTTTCGCAATTAATCACTGCACGGTACATTAATAGCCAATCTAACCCGATAATTACTTCCGCAGTTAAGTGTGGCACGACGACAAACTCTTGTTCAAATCGTGCCCCACATATCTGGAAGTTGACAAAAATCTGTTTTGTGACCTGTTTACTGGCCTTTCCAGTAGCACCGATAATTTTCACTCCAGTTACTGGCATAACTAAGATACCAGGTCTGTATTTCAGTAACTTGGTATATTTTCCCAGATACAGCACTCAATTCTGCACTGGTGTCAATCAACACGTTTAGTTGTACGCCGTGCACATTAACAGACACTACCATCTGTCTACACTTGTCCTCGACTGTTTCTTTACTTCCTCACAATAAATCCTCGTCTATATCCAGGTCATTCCAGAAAAAAACCAACCGGCTTTGATCCTAAATGGCCGGCCGTTGTGGCCGTGCGGTTCTAGGCGCTTCAGTCTGGAACCGCGCGACCGCTACAGTCGCAGGTTCGAATCCTGCCTCGGGCATGGATGTGTGTGATGTCCTTAGGTTAGTTAGGTTTAAGTAGTTCTACGTTCTAGGGGACTGATGACCACAGATGTTAAGTTCCATAGTGCTCAGAGCCATTTGAACCATTTGATCCTAAATCCGGCTTCTTTGGCGGCTTTTTCAGCCTCTGTTCACATACAGTTTTGAATTCAACACGTCTGTCCTGCGGCTTAGTCTGTAGCTTCGTCTCCAATACCGAAACCTTTTCCTGTAACTCGTCATCTAGTGAGTGTTGCTTTGCTATCACTTTACTAATTGTCACCTTCGTTGATTCCTCTTTGGCCAGACTGAGCTTATCTGCCAATCTACCTGGAGAAATGTGCCCAGTAGTATCTGCAATTACTTCCTCTGGATCTGCGCAACCCACACTGCTACCGGCCGACCGTATAACGTCAACTCTAACCTCATACACGCTGTAATCTACGTGCTTTTCTACCAATCGTGTCCGGCTATCACTAAAATTCTCGTAATCTTTCTCCTTAATACTTTCGCAATGTTTAAACTGGAGTTTTGCGTCAGATGGGTCGGCTACTTCTACCACTTTAACTTTCGGTAAAGTCTGCCGGTTAGTGCCAGAACTTTCTATCACCTCACAAACACTATCTTCCTGCGGGACGAGACGCGGCAAATCCTGCCCGCGCTCCCCATAAACACTTCTCCCGTACAGGCCCCTGTAATCTCTTAGTTCGTCGTATAAGCGACCGAACTGCCTTAACTTGACCTCATCCTTCTCTACATCCCCTCGCTCGATGACGGACGTGTTATCCGACATCTGATCTTCTCTCAACACTTGCAAATCATTATTAAACTCAATCTCCAGCTCCGCTGTGGGTGTTACAGCTGCCACTTTATAATCGATTTCCAGAACACTACTTAAATTGTTCTCACTAACAGTGAATGTATTTTCTTCTGACGTGTCTACAGCTGATCTACTACTTGTGGGCGCACTCATTTCTCCTAACATTGGCACACTTTCCCGCTGTTGATTGTTCCCCACAGAATTTTCATAACGACGACACGTGGGTTTTCTCCTGTTATTGGGCCGCCGAAATTTCTCCACGCCCGGTCGGCCCCTCAGCGGCGCGGCTAATGGTTTCTCTGTCTCGTCCCAGCAGATCCGCTACCTGGATGCTGCTGAGGCGGCTGATCACACACACTGAAGTTATTACTATTCTACGAAGCCCGTATCACGTTAGTATGATACTGGTTTCCGTCATTCCTGTTATTATTTGCACTGTACCGATTATCATTACGGTCCGAACCATTATTGTTATTGCTGCCATGGTTGTGGTATGCATTATTCCCTTGGTTATTGTTGTTGTGGTTGTTGTGGTACCTGTTGTTGTTATCACGGCTTCTACCATTGTCGCGATTATTGCGCCAATTGTCCTCGACCTCAACTCTTTCCAGGAAATCATTGATTGTCTTGTAATTGCTTCCTACGTAGCGTTTTGTATCATCTTGAAGCTTCTTGTAGAGTTCCCAGACTTTTTCGGATTCCGTGCGGCGATCACGCAAATATTCCAACTTGCGGATCCAGCCCCCGAGTCGCGCGAATTCGCATAGAAAGGCCTCGATACGACAAATTCGGGCCAGAAACTTTGTCGGTTTTGCTCTGACCAGTATTCAGCCAGAATAAATTTTTAAACTCGTCGAAAGTCAGGTTCGTGATGTTGAGGTTTAAGGCCCAACGCTTGGCATCACCAGCCAACACGTTAATAACTGCGTTAATTTTTCTCTCATTAGTCCATGATCTGAATAAAACTCTTTCACAATTTTTAATGAAATCCGTCGCGTGTATACCGCCTTTTTTCAAGGGGTCGAACCGCTCCTCTTTCGTCAACAATTCCGAACTATGTGCACAGATTGGCACATAGCTCTGTTTTTCGTCAAGTTTCTTTTCTAATTCCGACACTGTCGTAATTCCTTGGCAAGTGGTTGTCGTAAGCGTTTCCACATCCCTTTTTTTCTCTTCGCAGGTATTAGCCTGCTACCTTACTTTAGTATCTACCTCAGATACGAAAGCCTTTAAAGTTTCCCCCTTCTGTTGATCCTCTTTTTTCACTAATTGAATTTGTTCCGTCACCTTATTCTCGATGATCGGAGCACACTTTTCTCGGTTCTGTTAATTACGGAGTCAAAACGAGTATTTATGGTCGCAATTACCGCCTGAAGTCCTATAATTTCCTGTTTAAGATTACCGATTTCGGTAATTCTTTTTTTTTATCAACTTTTGTGTTAACAACTCCAACATTGTTGTTAACAACATTAATAGCTTTGTTCCGATTGTTTTGCTTCCTGTAAATTTTTTCAGACTGTGCTTCTTGCTTGGCAGACTGAGCTTTAATTTCTGCCGATTGAGTTTCTTTCTATCTCGCTAGGCTGAGCCTCAATTTTGTCGACTGAGCCTTCATTTCGTTAATCAAAACATTCAATAAATCAGTTAAATTCGCGGAAATTACCAGTTTTACTTCCGTAATGGGTTCTTCTTTAATTGTCCCCCCATTTTCGTCATCAAGGGGTTCAGATTTGATTTTCACTTCTGATTCCGAAACATTTGCTAAAGTTTGGAATTCCATTTCTGCTCTTTGTTGCCTTTCGGCGGTCCCGTCTTTCATGCTAGCCACCTGCCCCTGAACGATGGGTTCCGCGGTGCGTGTTTCCCACTGTTCGACCGATTGTTCCGTACCCAAGTCTACCAAATTTTGGTAATTGTTGCCTTCACTCATGTTACTAATTTTCAATACAAATGCCAAATCTCAAATCTAATTTGGATTCCCCCACTATTTCTTGTCCCTGACGTAACGACCTGTTCGTAACCAGTACTTTCTTACGAGATTTGCACAATGCAAAATTCGTTTCCAGAACAATCTCAAATCCGAAGATTGTCCTGTCACCAGGTCGCCACGTGTAACCACCTTAATGACAGTGAAAACTTCAACCATGTGTAACCAAATAGAAATTTGGGAAAAGCAATAGTCACCGAAGTTAATCTGTCGGTAAAGAGGGAGGAAGGGTTACATCTAAATGAAAGGAAAAACGCAAATGAAATTGGTGGAAATTAATTTTGAAAAAGGGTAAAGTTAATAAAGAAAGTAAATGTGCGGTCGTTACGTTAACAATTAACTGGCGTTAATTAGATACTTGAGATTTGTGGAAAATTACAGACGCCAGTCCTATGGACAGCTACTATAATAACTGAAAAAGAAAGGTTAATGCACATATAATTAGCACTAAAAGCGTGGCAACTCAAGGTTGACACGTGTTGTGTGAAAAATGAATGTTTGTCAGAACTCATAAATTTCGCTACACTCTGACTTAATTTAGCAAAAGAATTAATAAAACCGGAAAACTGAAAGTTAATTTACTGACTGAAATTAACAGTGAACTTGCTTTCTGAAGCACTAAGAAATTAAATAAAAGAAGGTTAGTCTTGGGCTACCTCAACAATCATCTCAAAAGCAACATGAATCTACGCAATTCAGAAATAAGAAATTCAACTTTGAACTTGAATTAAATGATTCTGAACAATTAACAACAGTAAAATTTAGTATGTACCAAGCAAAGCTGCAGTCACAGGTAAGCTAAAATATGGTAACAAAACTCACACTCTTGATTTGTGCTTGTGTAATATAATATAGTTCTGTTTGGTTATTGTATCCAGCTATGAATACTTTAACTGAACATTGAAATTAAAGCAGTGAAATGGAATGATATTACTTTAATGTTGGCGTTTGAATTTCAACGACACTCGTGTTCATTTCGGAAAAGGAAGGGACCCTGCTTGGTAATGCAATTGGGTCAATGAGCAACAAAGGTTCATGGCAAGTTGCTGTATTTTAGTGATGCTTAGATTACCCACGAAATGCCACGGAAACATTTCCTATACTATAACGCTGCCCCTTGTTTGCTTTCAGACGGTTCACGCTGTACACGCCAACTGCCATCTGCTCGATGGATGATAACACGTGATTCATCTGAAAAGACCACCTCTCGCCACACAGTGGACGTCCAGTTGTGGTACTGGCGTGCCAATTCCAGTCTTCGTCGCCGGTGAACAGCGGGCAGCATGGGTGCACGAACCAGGTACCTGCTGCCGAGGGCCATCCGCTGCAATGTTCGAAGAACGGTAGCTGATCAAACATTGTTGGTAGTCATGTGGATCGCCAGTTGCTGAGTAGTTGCATCACTGTTGTATATGCCCAGTGGTACAAAAAATGGTTCTAATGGCTCTGAGCACTATGGGATTTAACTGCTGAATTCATCAGTCCCCTAGATCTTAGAACTACTTAAGCCTAACTAACCTAAGGACATCACAAACACCCATGCCCCAGGCAGGATTCGAACTTTCGACCGTAGCAGTTACGCGGTTCCATACTGTAGTGCCTAGAACCGCTCGGCCACCCCAGCTGGCGCCAGTGGTACACCACAGTTGTCTTGTCTCTGCCTTTGGATAGTCTACTTTAACCACAGCGAACTGTTAACAAACTCAGCCGTTTCAGAAATGCTAGCACTCTTTCCAAAGGCAAATTACGAGGCCTATTCTGAACGTAAGGACCAATCGCGTGTGAAATTGAAACCACTGTGAAAATCCAACATAGGTTTGCATTGACGTTTTGGGCAGCGTCTCTTGTATGCCCGTCGATCGCTTCAAGTCGTTCTTTTCAGTTCTGAGCGCACTGTGAGCGAGTAAAGGTGTCTCCCGCCAAATATGAAGGCTCACTGAGAGGTTTCGCCTAAATGTATGCAACCCATGTAACACAACTGCAACGGAATTCCTGCTTCATAGAAATTCTCAGTTATACTATGTAGGGGCAGTGAAGACACTCCTGCACCCTTTTCGATGGGAAGTGTTCGATCACTCACAACACAGCCCTAATTGACTCGTTCTGAGTATCACCTCTGCTCACATGAAACGCTGGATATGAAGACAACACTTGGACACTGACAACGCGCTATGGACCAGCGCAGAGAATTATCGGAAATCATGGCGGTTGCCTTCTATGACTAGGATGTTGGAAATTTGGTAGAACGCTACGACAAATGTCTAAGTCGGAGCTGCGACTATGTTGAGAAATATCTGGGAGATGTAGCTACCTCTTGCAAATAAAACGTATTTTATTTTTATATTGGTTTCTGTGTCGTCAGCGATCGGGCCTTACTTTCCTAACAAGCCTCGTATCATGCCCATTTGGACGTCAGATAAATCGCTCTGATTGGGCATTACGAAAACAACTGCACTATTTTCCATGTCCTCCCGACATGCTTTATATACCCTCCACTGTTATTGCTGCCGTCTGCTGTCTGTGGAGTTACTGCACGTTGACAACGAAAAAAGGTGGTGGTCACATTAATGTGCCTGGCCCACTTATTTGAAGATATCTATAACAATTTTCCTCATGACTCCACGGGAGCAACTCCTTTTGAACTAATGTTTGACTAAGAAGAAGAAAATGAGTGCACGTAGCATTTGCCTAAAATTAATGACCAACTATATAGGGAAGATAGGTTGATAGAAGCTCATACCATACTGCCAAGACAGGTAGAGTTTAGAAAAAACCGTCACAGGAAGAAACTTGGCGTTATGCAAAATACAATGTCGGCGATCTAGTACTAGTATGGCATCACCCGAAGTCCTGAATTTGAGAAAAGTGAACAAAAAGTGGCAACTGTTGTAGACAGTGCCCTTTAAGATTGTTGACATACCACACCATGAAAGTTATCTATTGGGAACAATAGACAACCAAAAAATTAAAGTAGACTCTCCTCAAGGATTTAAAACCATTTACAAGAAATGTAGAGAACCAGCTTGATATGCTGGGGGAGCTACTTGGCCGGAGTAATTAAGGATGAAAATTTCATTGGTGTTTATAAGTTTATAATGTATTTCATTTGTGTTTTTTTACAATTACTGTATTTACGTGAAAATGTATGCAAGTGATAGCATAAGATGTACATACTACTATACATCATTGACTACTAATTAAAAGCATTCATTCTGGATGAAATAATTTCATGGAGTTAGAGTCAACTGATAATGAAAAGAGAGAAGTCATCAGAACTTAGAAGCTTTCTCTGGTAAATACAGTTAGGATATTTAATGAAAAGAACCTAAGATCATTTTAAGGTCGAATTTTTTTCTTTATATTTTGCAATTTCATTTAAAGAGATTTTTTTTTGCAATTACCGTTTTATGTCCTTTATAACTATATCTTGAATGTAAGTGTGAATAAATCCACCTTAGGTGAATAAATATGTCATGCAGCACAGGGGGGAACCAGTTACCAGTCTGGATTACGCGATATTATTCCAAAGTTACATAGAATGCCATCTTCGGAACTTGTAAGAATTTGAAATAATGTTACGCGTCCGCGACCGTTCCGTTAGGGACTGTTAGCTGGTTGTACTTGGACTAATGTCCTACACACCATGAAAAATTGACAGTAACATCATACAGTACGGAAAGTGGTACAGTCTGTAAGAGTTATTTTCCTGTATGTGTCAAACAAACGCTTTTGCTGGCTAATACCCATGCTAAGATCAAAAACGTTTGTTGAGTCTCCTCCAAACCCTACTGTAAACTTGACTTACTGTAGTATGAATTTAACAAAAAATAAAATGAAATAGAAAGAAATCTTTCGTTTTCTTTCTTCAAAAGCATCTATAAATATTTCATCCAATAAAGGGCTCAGAGGACATCACTGCTAATTCACCTGTCATACAGTACAATCTTGGGGAACTTGAAATAATTTCGCTTACGCATGGTTTATATTTTTCTCCTGCGTCCTCGCTCACATTTGTCATGGTTTTATGTGATTATGCTAAGATGTCCTTGTCCTCTACAACAGGAATGTTCGTAAATTGCCTGCTGACATCAAATGAGACTACATTAAAACAAGGTGCAATGAGTATATCTTTTAGTTTTTCAAGACCATACACTAATTACGTAATCCAAATTTCGTTTTAAACTCACTGTTTCTTTAATTAGTGACTACTCTCCGGTTAATTTATGGTAAAGGGCTTAAAGTGAATACATTACAGGTCTTTTTGGAATACCTTCGTTATGAAGCTTAGGTAACCCATGCACTACGGGTTCTGTTAGACTCATGTGTGTGACGTATTTAGTTACTATCAGTACATATGGAGAGGCAGGTTTCCGTTGCATATTTCATTCTGGAATCTCTAGGGGTAATTCTACAGCTCTGGGGAATGACAATATTTTTAAGGTATAATCTGATTTGTTAAGTAATGCCAAACTGATTCCATTGTCACCTTAGTGGGCAATCGCATCCTGATAAGACTTTTTTTCTGTAATGTGGTCAAAAATCGTTACTCCCTTCAACTACCATTGGACATATGTTTATTTATAGTTTTTAGTTCTTCTACGGCAATATCCACTTTCAGTATATCTACTTATTTTTCGGAAATATTGCCTATTAGAGAATATCTAATTCCCTTATTTAAAATTTGAATTTCAACACACTCACAATTTTTGGTACATATAATAACACAGCTACTTGTGCACTACTCTGGCTTATACATTCTTATACTTTTGATCTTTAAGCATAAAAAATGTTCAAATGTGTGTGAATTCCTAAGGGACCAAACTGGTGAGGTCATCAGTCCCATGAGTACCACACTACTTAAACTAACTTATGCTAAGAACAATACACACACCCATGCCCGAGGAGGACGCGAAACTCCGGCTGGAAGGGGTCGCGCAATCCATGACATGGCACCTCTAAACCAGTGCCCACTATGCGTGGCTGGTTAAGTGTAATGTAATACACGATTTATTTGTTAATACCTTCTGTGTAAATTTCGTTACATATATGTTTTTGTGTAGATATATAATTCTAAATAGCCACATTTCTTTGGAAAAAGCAACTTTTGTGCAGCTACAAGCTTTGCAACCGTGGTCTAGGGATAGCGTGATTCGCAATCAAAACGTCTTCGGTCCCGGGTTCGAATCCCGCCGCTGTTTAAACTTCAATTAATAATCAACATCGGTGGTTGAAGACCTCCGTTGTAAGAAGTCACCCCTTATACTGCCAAGGGTCTTGTCAAAGAGGGCGGAGGATGGGACAGAGATTCAGGGCAATCTCTGATCCTAGGGATGGGAAACTGCCCCTAAAGGCGGAAGAATCAGCAATGATCAACGGCATGAGGATGCAGAAGGAAATGGAAACCACTGCACTAAAGACACATACTGTGTACCCACAGGACATGTGCCTGTAATTGAAGAAGTGTCATGATGATCTCTCCATTGGCAAAAGATTCCGGAATAGTCCTTCATTCGGATCTCCGGGAGGGGGCTCCCAAGCAGGAGGTTACCATGATAAAAAGATTGAATAATCAACGGAAGGATAACGATCTACGAGTCGGGGCGTGGAATGACAGAAGCTTGAACGTGGTAGGGAAACTAAAAAATCTACAAATGGAGATGCAAAGACGCAGTTTAGATATAGTAGGGGTCAGTGAAGTGAAGTGGAAAGTAGACAAGGATTTCTGATCAGATGAGAACGGGATAATACCAACAGCGGCAGAATATGATATCACGGGAGTAGGTTTCAATATGAATAGGAAGGTAGGGCAAAGAGTGTGTTACTGTGAACAATTTAGTGATAAGGTTGTTCTTATCAGAATCGACAGCAAACCAACACCGACAACGACAGTTGAGGTATACATTCCGACGTCGCAAACTGAAGATGAAGAGATAGAGAAAGTGTATGAGGATATTGAAATGGCAATACAGTAAGTAAAATGATATCAAAGTCTAATAGTCATGGGAGACTGGAATGCAGTTGTAGAGGAAGGAACAGAAGAAAGTTTACAGGAGAATATCGGCTTGAGACAGGGAATGGGAGACGAGAAAGACTAATTGAGTTTTGTAACAAGTTTCAGCTAGTAATAGCGCATACTCTGTTCGAGAATCACAAGAGGAGGAGGTATACTTGGAAAAGGGCGAGAGATACGGGAAGATTTCAGTTAGATTACATCAGTCAGACAGAGATTCCGAAATCAGATACTGGATTGTAAGACGTACCCAGGAACAGACATAGACTCATACCACAATATAGTAGTGACGAAGAGTAGGCTGAACTTTAAGACATTAGTTAGGAAGTATCAATGCGCAAAGAAGTGAGACACGGAAGTACTAAGGAATGACGAGATACGCTTGAAAGTTTCTAATGCTATAGATACAGCAATGAGGAATAGCTTAGTAGGCAGTACAGTTGAAGAGGAATGTTCATCTCTGAAAAGGGCCAGCGCAGAAGTTGGGAAGGAAAATATGCGTACAAAGAAGGTAACTGCAAAGAATTCACGGGTAACAGAAGAAATACTTCAATTGATTGAAGAAAGGAAGCAGTACAAGTAAGTTCCAGAAAACTAAGGAATACAGAAATACAGGTCTCTGTGGAATGAAATAAATAACAAGTGCAGGGAAGATAACACGAAATTGCTGCAGGAAAAATGTGAAGACATCGAAAAAGAAATGACTGTCGGAAGGACAGACTCAGCATACAGGAAAGTAAAAACTGCCTTCGGTGACGTTAAAAGCAAGTGCGATAACTTTAAGAGTAGAACGGGCATTGCACTGTTAAATGCAGAGGAAAGAGCGGATAGGTCGAAAGAATACATTGAAAGCCTTTATGAGGGGGAAGATGTGTCTGATGTGATAGAAGAAGAAACAGGAGTAGATTTCGAAGAGATAGGGGATACAGTATTAGATCAGATTTTTAAATAGCTTTGTAGGACTTAAGATCAAACATGGCAAAAGAGATAGATAATATTCCATCAGAGTTTCTAAAATCATTGGGAGGGGAAGTGGCAACCCAACGACTATTTAGGTTAGTGTGGAGAATGTATGAGTCTGGTGACATATCATCTGACTTTCGGAAAAGCATCATCCACAAAACTGCGAAGATGGCAATAGCTGATAAGTGCAAAAATTATTGCACGATCAACTTAACAGCTCATGCACCCAAGTTGGAAATTCGAAATTTGTGGTAAGGACTATGGGGACAAACTGCTGAAGCCATCGGTCCATAGATTTACGCACTACTTAATCTAACATAACCTGATTTATGCTAAGGACAACACACACACACACACCCATGCCCTTGGCCGACAGGAGGACTCAAACCTCCGACCGGTGACCGGGGTGGGGGTGGGGGGGGGGGGGGGAGCCATGCGATCCGTGACAAGACGCCCAAGACCTCGCAGCATTCAAGTTGCTTACAGGAATAACATACAGAAGAATGGAAGGGAAAATTGAGGATGTGTCAGATGATGATCAGTTTGGCTTTAGTAAAGGTAAAGGCAGCGGAGAGGCAGTTCTCACGTTGCAGTTGATCATGGAAGCAAGATTAAAGAAAAATCAGGCACGTCCGTAGTATTTGTCGGGACGGAAAAAGCATCCGACAATGTAAAATGGTGCAAGATGTACGAAATTCTGAGAAAAAGAGGGATAACCTATTGGGAAAGACGGGTGATATACTATATGTTCGAGAGCCAAGAGGAAAAATAAGAGTGGATCACAAAGAATGAAGTGCTCCGTTTAAAAAGGCGTGTAAGACAGAAATGCACTCTTTCGTCCATGCTATTTAATCCGTCCACCGAAGAAGCAATGATGGAAATAAAAGATAGGTGAAAGGACATCAATGATACGCTTCACTGATGTCTTTGCTATCCAGAGTATGAGTGAGTAAGAGTTACATATTCTGCTGAATGGAATGAACGGCCTAATGTGTAAATAATTGAGAATAAATCGAAGAAAGTCGAAAGTAATGAGAAGTTTGAGAAATGAGAACAGTGAGAAACTTAACATCTGTATTGATGGTCACAAAGTAGAAGAAGTTAAGGAACTCTACTATCTAGACAGCAAAATAACCAATGAAGGACAGAGAAAGGAGGACATCAAAAGCAGACTAGCACTGGAAAAAAGGGCATTCCTGGCCATGAGAAGTTTACAAATATCAAACATAGGCCATAATTTGAGAAAGAAATTTCTGAGAATATACGTTTGGAGCTCAGTATTGTATTGCAGTGAAACATGGACTGTGGGAAAACCGGGACAAGAGAAAATCGAAGCATTTGAGATGTGGTGCTATAGACGAACGTTGAAAATCAGGTGGAATGATGAGGTAAGGAAAGAGGTGATACTGCACAGAATTGGACAGGAAAGGAGTATGTGGAAAATGCTGATAAGGAGAAGGGGCAGGATGATAGGACATCTGTTGGCATGAGGTAATGACTTCCATAGTGTGCTGTTTGAGGATTTCCCGGCCCTGCATCTGCTTGATAGGTTCCCGGGAATTACGCCGGATAATATTGTAGAAACCGCACAATATTTCAGCGAGACAACTGCCCGCCATCTTCAGGTGCTACTGTAACGTCGCTGAGAAGCTCGCCAATTTATATGTTGGCTTTCGAGACGCTGTCTACGTTTGGTCTTCGATGACGTTATACCCCGCTGACGCCTGCGCTGATCTAATTCCCGGGAACCTATCAAGCAGATGCAGCGCCGGGAAAGCCTCAAACAGCACACCTGGTACCTGTACAGGGAGGAGATGGTCAACACAGTACGTGAGTTCGATAAACTCCGCAACAAAAGGGAGAGACTGTTGTGCTCTCTCGCGTGCTTACTGAGATGTCGGGACCAGCTAACTACACCGACTTTCGCCAAGTTTACCCATTATGTGGACTCTGCGGCGGCCAGGAGAATTAAACAACGAGGAAGCACGGCACTGGTGAGAGAAAGAATCCGTTACACTAGACGAGCATTAGACCAAGTCTCCAGAAGCCAGCTCTCACTTCATCTGAAGATCTCGTCGTGTCTGTCAGCGGATTCCCGGGAGTGGGTCGACAGCTCTACTTGGGCGCTTTCGGACTGTGGGCGGCAGCAAATCACGGCGCGTCAAACTTCTAAGTTCCAACGCCTTACACACCGGTCATTGCAAGAAGAGAAATTCAGCAGACGGACTGTGTTTAATCTCACAGATAAACCACTGAGTGACGCTGCAATGTCAGTGTTAGAAAAGGGACTTAATTTTGCGCCTACTCCCAAGACCTTGCCCATCAAGGAGTTCATCAGTGCCGTTGAACAAGGCGTTTTAAGACTTCCGAATGATGCTGCTGAAGAAATAAGGCGAGAGGCTTGCAGATCCATAACCAGGATGCCTGCACCCAAGCAGAACGTCATCATAGAAGAAAGAAGAGCGCTCCGTTCCTTAAAAGAAGACAATGATATAGTAATTTTACCAGCTGACAAGGGTAACGCCACTGTTTTTTTGCCTGCTACATCTTATTTTGGCAAGATGATGGACCTACTACAGGATACAACGTATCGTCGTCTCCAGAAAGATCCGATGGATGCCGTACAACGGAAGACATCCGCTCTCCTCCAATCCAGCCAACTTTCTGACCATCTGAAGAAGAGTTTAAGAGAACGAGCACCAGTTCCGCCACGACTTTATGGCCTGCCAAAGATACATAAGGAGAATGTTCCGCTTTGCCCTATCGTCAGTAATATAGGTGCCCCAACATACCACCTAGCTAAACATCTGGCTTCTCTTCTGAGTCCCATGGTGGGGAAATGTGAACACCATATTCGAAACTCAGAAGATTTTATACGGCGACTGAAGAAACTGCGCCTTGAATCTACCAACTTACTAGTGAGTTTCGATGTGGTTTCTTTGTTCACACGGGTGCTTCTGATGGACTCATTACAACTCATAGGAGCTAAGCTGGCAGAGGACGTCTTACACCTTTTCAAACACGTGCTTACCTCGACTTACTTTTTATTTAACGACCAGTATTTTGAGCAGACTGACTTTTGCTATGGGTAGCCCTCTGTCTCCCATAGTAGCAAATCATTTTATGGAAGATATCGAGGATAAAGCACTTCAGACGGCGGTTCTGAAACCCAAATGATTTTGGAGATATGTAGATGATACGTTTGTGGTATGGCCGCATGGGACAGCAACGCTTCCTTCCTTCCTGGAACATCTGAACTCCCTCCATCCAAGCATCTGTTTCACCATGGAGGTAGAACAAGATGGTGAGCTCCCGTTTCTGGATGTTTCGGTTCGTAGAAAAGGAAACGGCTCCTTGAGTCACAGTGTGTTCCGGAAGCCTACGCACAGAGACTTGTATTTACAAGCTACGAGCTGTCATCACCCCTCACAGCGCAGCGGTGTATTACGGACGCTAGTGCATAGGGCTAGAGCCATCTCAGTTCAGGACAGCTTATCGGCAGAGCGTAGCCATCTCTGCTCTGTGTTTGCCCAGAACGGGCATTCCGAGAAGCAGATCCGGAACGCATTTCGACCAGCACGCTCCAAACCTCAAGAACAGCCTGAAGAAGCAGAGAACATCACTGGATTGGTTTTTCTACCGTATGTCCGTGGCGTGTCTTTTAAGATGGGCAGAATTTTCAAGAAATACCGAATTAAATGTGTTTTCCGGCGTCCAGCACGAGTGCAATCAATGCTGGGCTCTGTTAAAGACAACCTCGGCCTGAGGAGACCAGGAATTTGTAAAGTCTCGTGCCAATGTGGGAAGTCTTATATTGGCCAGACGTGTCGCACGGTCAAAGACAGATGCGACGAACAGAAACGTCACACGAGGTTGGGTCAGCCAGAGAAATCTGCGGCTGCTGAACACTGCCTTGACACGGTACACGGCATGAATTATGAAGAAACCAAGATCCTCTCGCATGCATCCACATACTGGGACTCTGTCATCAAAGAGACGGTCGAAATACGTATAAGCAGTGACCCAATAAACAGAGACACGGGGTTTCACCTGAGCAAAGCCTGGGAGCCAGCCTAGGCGGCACTAAGGAATCGTCAGCCACAGATTAGCAACCGCACCGAGTCAACGCAGATGGGAAGCATTAGCGCAGATGCTTAAATCGCGCGCCAACACCTCGCGCGCGCGAACGGGGTCCGTCGCTCCCAGCCGCATTTTCCCGCGCCGCGGCGCGCTTCCGCAGACAGCGACCCGTTTCTCCAGCAAAGGGCTCTGGTATTGGACGCTGTCTACGATTGGTCTTCGATGACGTTATGCCCCGCTGGCGCCTGCGCTGTTCCAGAAAGCCAGCATATAAATTGGCGAGCTTCTCAGCGACGCGATACTACTCCCGTATGATGAGCTTCGCCCTGACATCTACCCTTCCTACCAACTCTAACCCCCTCTTCCTGCCTCCTCCTCAGGGCTCCCTCTCCTCCCCCTCCCTCCTTCTGAGCGGATTTCCCCTCCTACTCCCTGTCCATCTCTTGTGCCTTCTTTCAGGGTCTCTGCGCTCCCTCCTGCCCTGTCTTCCCTTTTCCTCTCCCGCCCCATGTGTCTCCTGCCTCTTCGTGAACCCACGGTTGCCCCTCCTCTCCTCATCCCGCCGCTTCCCCAGCTGCCCCATGCTCTCCCCTCCTTTTTCTTCCTCTCTGACCTTTCCCTCGGCAGGTCCCACCTGGTAGTTTTATTCTTCGTCGTGTGTGCTCCAAGTGGGTTTTAAGTGTGTTGTTTCGGAGTGTTTTTAATACTGTGGCCAACTTTCCACCTGTGCATGCGCATCCAGTGTCTTCTCTGTGTTTTAAGAATCGCCACTTGTGTTTTTAACTTTCTGGTGACTTTTTTTTTAACTGCCCCCAATGAACGTCTACATGTCAGTGTATTTTTACCTCCATTTTCTCCCCTTACTCTGTTTTATGTACCCCTTTTATACCTCCTTATGTATGTATTATTTTATTCTTGTTTTAGTTGTCATGTCACTCGGCTGAAGAGCGGTGGATTGTGCTGCTGACAGCCCTCCCCTGCCCATATGGGGCAGGGGCATGAAATCACAATAAAGAAAAAAAAAAAAGCGATGCGACAGTAACACCTGAAGATGGCGGGCAGTTGTCTCGCTGAAATATTGTGCGGTTTCTACAATATTATCCAGCGCAATTCCCGGAAACCTATCAAGCAAACTTCCATAGTATTAGAGGGAGCTGTAGAAGGCAAAAACTGTACAGGTATACCGAGATTGGAATACAGCCAGCAAATAATTGAGGGTGTAGGTCCCAAATTCTACTTTGATATGAAGAGGTTAGTACAGGAGATGAATTCGTGGTGGGCCATCTCAAACCAGTCAGAAGAGTTATGACAAAAAAAAAAAAAAAAAAAAAAGCTTTGGCTTATGTTCTGTGTTGGTCTGGGGAATTGGGGTAGCACTTGGATGGGTGACCAACCAGTCCTTGTGAGACAAACCGAGGAGCTACTCTATTGAGAAGTAGCTGCTCCCATCTCCTAAACTAACATACGGCCGGGAGAGCGGTGTGCAGACCACATGCCCCTTCATATCCACATCCAGTGACGCCTGTGGGCTGAGGATGAGACGGCAGCCGGTCGGTACCGTTGGGCCTTCCAAAGTCTGTTCGGACGGGAGTTTTTATGTTCTGAGGGCTATCTGCTTAGTCTTCAATTGCACGATGGTGGTCTATAAAGCTGACAACCGTTTCGAATTGAATTATAAAGTAAATGTGACTGAGGAACATAAATAGCGTGTATTTAAAATTTTAATCTGTTTTCCACCAAGTAGCAACGGAGATTATCATCGCCGATTAGGGAATGTTATCGTTGATGATGTTTATATTTCCTGTGAACAGCTCTTCAGCTATAGAGAAAAATTTCGCGAAAGGCTCATGTGTAAGTAACGATCTGCAAGTAGCCGAAAATCAAGACCAAAATACTCTCATGAAACCGGTATGGACTATGTGGCTATTAATGATTACTTCTGTTATAACTCAGCCAGTATGTCACTGCCTGCGGTACTTTAGGATCTATGGTAGAGTCCAGTCTAACACACTGTACAGTTGTTTGTGTATAAATAGCTCAAAACAAGTGTACTGGAATATTCTGTTTCAGTAACCATCCTCACCAACCTTATCGGGTAACAGTACATTGCTGTTTGATGATCTCTCTCTATAGCGAAATTTTACCGCAATTATGGGAAACAATGAATGAATTATAATAGACTAGTCAACATGTAAGGAATCTTGTAGTCACTGAGTTACTGTATAGATTTAAGAAACATTTTGAGAGATACCTCTATCGCTGCGAATAGATAACTTCAAAATAAATAGGTAAAGGAGTTGGAACAGATATTAATTATGATATCTCTCATTTTGTCTCAGCATTATATTTCAGAACATATTAATGTCAGGTGGTTTGTTTCGACAAAGCAATGCGTCATTTTCTTCTTCATTTGATTTTAAAACTCATTAGGGATGTCAGCGTGCTATAGGTGGACATTAGCAAATCTATAACAGTATTGTGCACAGAAAAGACCAAGAACATAAGCCTTTTTTAGGAATTACATTAAAGTTAAATCATTCGATGTGTTCCTGGGTTTGTTAGTCCCCTGAAAATGCATGCAGCACTGAAGCGTTTTATTTTGTTACAAATACCCAGAATTTATCACGTAAACAGCATTGCTTGCCTCCATATATAAACAACTAATTGCTGGCACATGGCGCTTATTGTGTTTCAGTATGATTTCGGTCGACAGTCAATTACAGTGCCCGACTTCTTTGTTTAATCACTGCATTTAGCAACGTAATTGAACAATCAAACTTTAGAAAAAAGCTCACACGGTAATTTCTCGTGTACAATAGAAATAAAATGAACTATTTGTCGAAATTGTTGCTTTGAAATTCAGTTAAAGCAGGCTTTTTCATCCTGAATTTTCGAATGTGGGAAGCTAAAAGCTCCAACAAAATGAGTAGCGATAGCCAATGTTTGTACTTCAACCGAAATGACAGCGAGTTCGTACACTCGTTCTCACCACGAAATATACAATATCACATAAAAATGAATAGTTCTAACACTTGGTGTTCGGTTCAGTACATCACACAGATTTTCTACTAAGTGATGTTGCGTAACTGAGAGTGCATTTTTACATGTCTAATTGTATTAAAACTTTAATCTTTTTGTGGTGATGTATGTACACTCTGAAATGTGAGACCTAAGTTTCTCCTGGCGCATAGAATGTTCAAATAACTTACGGCAATGAAGCTAGGCGACATCCTGATATTTCTACATGATCAAACTTTGTTATTTTCATGGCTAAACTGCAGCAAGCAGCAAGTAAGCACTGAGTAAGGGAATTTAAAACCTCGATTCTCAGAGAAACTGCTGAAAGATAACACTCACACACACTGTAGGCACTAGCACCATCACAAACCATAAATGAGCGACTTCAGAATATATCGATAGTGGGATTAATAATCAATGAGTGTCGTAGCATAAACTCTGGCCTCCGTTTTTTGACACGAGAGAGAGAGAGGTGGATTCCATGCAGAATTTCAACAAAAACCACCATCTCTATTCATAACGTTAGCTCTCCCAAATTAATATCAACAGGTTCCTCAACACCACCACCTCACTAGCTGGAACTGCATGCCAGAGTCTCCGTGTTGCCCTATTCTATAGGATGACCGGTGCCAACACAATGTTCTGCAATGGCGGATTTGCTCGGTTGTTGTGAGCGCGTGTGCTACGTACGCTAAGCACACCAGTCCTCCACAGTCTTGATAATCTGAGCAATATGTGATGTGTCACAATACGATAGACATCCACCTTACGTAAATCAAGATCATCCCTTAAAACCCCTAAAAGAATACTGATCTTAGATGGTAGTGAAAAACGCACCTCACGTCACGTTTCCGACCAGTGCTGTTCGAAATGCTACCTGCGTAAGGCAGTAAGGTCGTAGATTTTTGTGCCACCCCGGTATTATTATCACTCACCCGGTGCACAGTTGGTTGAAAGCGCAACGCACGTCTTATCTGTCTTTCTCTATAATCATTCTGACGAAAGCTGACTTCGAAATGAACTAACTCAGCTGAAAAACTCTCAGGATTCAGGATGACATGGGCCATGTGAATCAAGGTAACAAGTATCCTTTCCTGTTGACATAGAAGGTGATAATTATCAGCTTGCAGACACAGTTCAGTGTGAGTGGGCTTCCTATAAACAACAAGCCCGAACGTACCATCCATCTTCCTCCTGACCAACATATCAAAGAGAGGAAGACGGACATCCTCTTTCACCTCCATCGCGAAACAAACATACGGGTGGCCTGAATTCAGGCGTCCTAAAGCTCATTCAAATTCTCGCTGGCATAAGGTCAAACAAAGTATCGTCTACATTATGAAAAACTGTACATGTTTTCAAAGCACTTTCCTCGAAATCTTCCACAAACAAATTGGCAGTAATACGTGACATCGGGTTTCCACACTGTAGATCCATCGGTCTGCCCGTAGTTCTGGTTACTGAATCAAAAGTAAGTGGAAGTCAACACATGTCGAAATAGGTATAACACTTCCGTCTGCTACTGCTATACCAAAACCTCGAAGCTGGAGGCAGGTTGTGAAATAAAACTGTCTTATTAAAGCAATTATGGTATAAAGAAACAGAGCAGAGTTACCCTCTGAGAGGAATTTTGTTATGTTGACTGTGTTGTACCTAATGGAGGTGGCTTATCGGAAATGAAAGTCAGAATTACGTAAATATTTGAACAGTAACAAACAAAATTTTGCCTATCTGCACTATTTAAAGTATAAAGAGAACGGTCGCCAGCCTAACTAGACAAGAGAATGATTAACATTCTCGTTCAAGAAAATAGTTATTGATAATTTTAATGGATAAACACAACCTATACTTTGTCACACGCGAGTGCAATGAACTCAGACACATGCAAATGTTTACGGTAAGACTGAAACTAACAGTTAGAGCAGCACAAACTATTTGCAAACATATAACAGATACCGAAACACTCTATTACTTTCAGTACTTGTTCAAACTGAATGGTCTTCATATCATTACTATTAACATTCACTGCAGGATCATAAACTGTACATAGGTTAAGTCTCTCTCACTTAAATACGTTGCTATTTAAAATAAGAGTTAATTGGAATCCACTAACAGGTTGCTTCTCATTATCATTTGAATAAAGATATTATGGTTTTCCTAATTAGTGGTCTTTCCATTACTTGTTACAGAGCATTAACACAACAGACAAACTGTGGATCCTGTTATACTATTAATATGCACTTATAATACACAAGAGAGACAAACACTTAGCAAACATGAGTATATAACGTTTCACAACTGCAGTTTTCCACTTTTACTACTGTGAGACACAAAATTAACATACATGTAAGATACTGACTCACCTTCTGCGATTTACAACAGGTATAAATGCGATCATTTACTAAGCAAAACTTTATAAGCCTCAGTCTTAAGAACTTTTAATTTGAAGTTGGCAACAACACATTAATAAGCAGTTTTACTATGAAAATTATTTTCAGCAAGCATCATTAACTTTAACTCACTCTCTTGCCACATTAACTTTAACTTTCTTTTTACTATGTTCAAGAGGCATCAATTAGCGAAACACTGGGCTTTAATGTTCTTTCAGTAAGAACACTCAGAAATCACTTAAGTTCAAACTGAGAGGAACCTGAGAGGTGTTACGATGAGGAGAAAAATCAAGGTAGGTACATAAATTCAGTTATAAATTACCTTATATTTGAGCACACTAACACATGCATTAAGCTGATCCTTCACTGTACATTAGTATAGTGCTCCATTACAGTGATTGTGCAATGAGGTGGCGATTGCAAGTTGGTAGTTGGAATTACAGGTAGAATTGCTGGACTCTGTCATTTCTTGGTGGCGATGATAGATACGATACAAATTCCAGAATAGTTCCAGCTATTTATATATCCATCCGAGGCATTGTAAAGCGGCAGGAAAAGCCTCTCTTGGAACCAGCACAATATACAACTTTTTCATGGCAGTGAACAGTTTGGTAGCTCGTCCCCAACTCGTAGCTCGTCCCCGACTGACTCTTGGTTCCACCTTTTCTACTTAGGCCAACCACAATTTGCGCGCGCTACACAGTTCCGTTCCCAAGGGGAACCACAACAACTTTTACATACAGAATAACTAAGAACCCTAAGTGAGGATCAGCAGTTTACATAACAGCAAACAAATACATTAAATGAAACAGAACATTTGCACATATTGACATTTCTACAAAAAATTATTCGCACAGAAATTACAATTACATCCAGTAAGTTTTGTTCCCTTTAAATGGGACAAAGAATTTAAATGACAGATACACTACATTGCATAGAATCAAATCATGACATCAAAGTTTTAACAAAGAAAGGAGTAAACAATTTTGTGTTGTCTATTCAATCAAACATATTTACAGAAGCTCAACGATGTAACATTAAACGAAACAAAAGCAAAATAAATCCGTACAGCATTAGAGCTATGGTGTTACACATGCCCCATATTTCGTTGAAGTTTCCTGTAAGGGACACTTCAAGGAAACATCCATAACACTTAAGCGATGTTGAGCACAAAAAAATTAATCCATCCAACTTCAGTTGGGAAAAAGACATATATTACAAATATACAGTAATACACTAAGGAAACTCATACACTTCTGCCAAATACATTTGCAAAAATAAGACATTTACAGTAATTTTCATCCACACTGGTTTAAGGAAATTAATTTTCATCATTACACAAGATATCTTTAATTATGTTCATTTCATACACACACAGTTCAAATAATTGACAAACAGTACACGAACTGATCTACATATTAGTAGAATAGGTAAAGCCTTTAAATTAAATAAAAAAGATAAACTCATATACAATGGCACAGAACATTTAAACTTAACAAAACAGAAATTTATCATCCAATATTCTTTGAAGGACTGTAAACTTCAGAGACACACAAGCATACTCATGATCACAGTACATTTTGCAAAGTTCAACATTTAGTCAAATGTTGAAAAAAAATTCAGGTTTCATCCACATATGTACAAATATTTACACAAAACACCTATGAGAACTTTTTCCAACTGATTCCTTAAACACAAAAGTAACTTTTCAAGGTTTTTGTTTCAAAAATTTTAACTTTAAAGCTGCTCTTCATTAATGTTGTTGTTGTTGTTGTGATCTTCAGTCTTGAGACGGGTTTGATGCAGCTCTCCATGCTACTCTATCTTGTGCAAGCTTCTTCACCTCCCAGTACCTACTGCAACCTACATCCTTCTGAATCTGCTTAGTGTATTCATCTCTGGGTCTCCCTCTACGATTTTTACCCTCCACACTGCCCTCCAATACTAAATTGCTGATCCCTTGATGCCTCAGAACATGTCCTACCAACCGATCCCTTCTTCTCGTCAAGTTGTGCCACAAACTTCTCTTCTCCCCAATCCTATTCAATACTCCCTCATTAGTTATGTGATCTACCCACCTAATCTTCAGCATTCTTTTGTAGCACCACATTTCGAAAGCTTCTATTCTCTTCTTGTCCAAACTATTTATCGTCCATGTTTCACTTCCATACATGGCTACACTCCATACAAATACTTTCAGAAATGACTTCCTGATACTTAAATCTATACTCGATGTTAACAAATTTCTCTTCTTCAGAAACGCTTTCCTTGCCATTGCCAGTCTACATTTTATATCCTCGCTACTTCGACCACCATCAGTTATTTTGCTCCCCAAATAGAAAAACTCCTTTACTACTTTAAGTGTCTCATTTCCTAATCTAATTCCCTCAGCATCACCCGACTTACTTAGACTACATTTCATTATCCTTGTTTTGCTTTTGTTGATGTTCATCTTATACCCTCCTTTCAAGATACTGCCCATTCCGTTCAACTGCTCTTCCAAGTCCTTTGCTGTCTCTGACAGAATTACAATGTCATCGGCGAACCTCAAAGTTTTTATTTCTTTCTCCATGATTTTTAATACCTACCCCGAATTTTTCTTTTGTTTCCTTTACTGCTTGCTCAATATACAGATGGAGAAACATCGGGGAGAGGCTACAACCCTGTCTTATTCCCTTCCCAACCACTGCTTCCCTTTCATGTCCCTCGACTCTTATAACTGCCATCTGGTTTCTGTACAAATTGTGAATAGCCTTTCGCTCCCTGTATTTTACCCCTGCCACCTTTAGAATTTGAAAGAGAGTATTCCAGTCGACATTGTCAAAAACTTTCTCTAAGTCTACAAATGCTAGAAACGTAGGTTTGCCTTTCCTTAATCTTCCTTCTAAGGTAAGTCATAAGGTCAGTATTGCCTCACGTGTTCCAGTGTTTCTACGGAATCCAAACTGATCTTCCCCGAGGTTGGCTTCTACTTGTTTTTCCAGTCGTCTGTAAAGAATTCGTGTTAGAATTTTGCAGCTGTTAGTTATTAAACTGATAGTTCGGTAATTCTCACATCTGTCAACACCTGCTTTCTTTGGGATTGGACTTATTATATTCTTCTTGAAGTCTGAGGGTATTTCGCCTGTTTCATACATCTTGCTCTCCAAATGGTAGAGTTTTGTCAGGACTGGCTCTCTCAAGGCCGTCAGTAGTTCCAATGGAATGTTGTCTACTCTGGGGACCTTGTTTTGACTCAGGTCTTTCAGTGCTCTGTCAAACTCTTCACGCAGTAACATATCTCCCATTTCATCTTCATCTACATCCTCTTCCATTTGCATAATATTGTCCTCAAGTACATCGCCCTTGTATAGACCCTCTATATACTCCTTCCACCTTTCTGCTTTCCCTTCTTTGCTTAGAACTGGGTTTCCATCTGAGCTCTTGATATTCATACAAGTGGTTCTCTTATCTCCAAAGGTCTCTTTAATTTTCCTGTAGGCAGTATCTATCTTACCCCTAGTGAGATAGGCCTCTACATCCTTACATTTGTCCTCTAGCTATCCCTGCTTAGCCATTTTGCACTTCCTGTCGATCTCATTTTTGAGACGTTTGTATTCCTTTTTGCCCGCTTCATTTACAGCATTTTTATATTTTCTCCTTTCATCAATTAAATTCAATATTTCTTCTGTTACCCAAGGATTTCTACTAGCCCTCGTCTTTTTACCTACTTGATCCTCTGCTGCCTTCGCTACTTCATCCCTCAAAGCTACCCATTCTTCTTCTACTGTATTTCTTTCCCCCATTCCTGTCAATTGTTCCCTTATGCTCTCCCTGAAACTATGTACAACCTCTGGTTCTCTCAGTTTATCCAGGTCCCATCTCCTCAAATTCGCAACTTTTTGAAGTTTCTTCAGTTTTAATCTGCAGGTCATAACCAATAGATTGTGGTCAGAGTCCACATCTGCCCCTGGAAATGTCTTACAATTTAAAACCTGGTTCCTAAATCTCTGTCTTACCATTATATAATCTATCTGATACCTTCTAGTATCTCCATGGTTCTTCCATGTATACAACCTTCTTTCATGATTCTTAAACCAAGTGTTAGCTATGATTATGTTGTGCTCTGTGCAAAATTCTACTAGGCGGCTTCCTTTTTCATTTCTTAGCCCCAATCCACATTCACCTACTATGTTTCCTTCTCTCCCTTTTCCTATACTCGAATTCCAGTCATCCATGACTATTAAATTTTCGTCTCCCTTCACAATCTGAATAATTTCTTTTATTTCATCTTACATTTCTTCAATTTCTTCGTCATCTGCAGTGCTAGTTGGCATATAAACTTGTACTACTGTAGTAGGTGTGGGCTTCGTGTCTATCTTGGCCACAATAATGCGTTCACTACGCTGTTTGTAGTAGCTTACCCGCATTCCTATTTTCCTATTCATTATTAAACCTACTCCTGCATTACCCCTATTTGATTTTGTGTTTATAACCCTGTAGTCACCTGCCACCGAACTTCACTAATTCCCACTATATCTAACTTCAACCTATCCATTTCCCTTTTTAAATTTTCTAACCTACCTGCCCGATTAAGGGATCTGACATTCCACGCTCCGATCCGCAGAACGCCAGTTTTCTTTCTCCTGATAACGACATCCTCTTGAGTAGTCCCCGCCCGGAGATCCGAATGGGGGACTATTTTCCTCCGGAATATTTTACCCAAGAGGACGCCATCATCATTTAATCATACAGTAAAGCTGCATGCCCTCGGGAAAAATTACCGCTGTAGTTTCCCCTTGGTTTCAGCCGTTCGCAGTACAAGCACAGCAAGGCCGTTTTGGTTATTGTTACAAGGCCACATCAGTCAATCATCCAGACTGTTGCCCTTGCAACTACTGAAAAGGCTGCTGCCCCTTTTCAGGAACCATAGGTTTGTCTGGCCTCTCAACAGATACCCCTCCGTTGTGGTTGCACCTACGGTACGGCTATCTGTATCACTGAGGCACGCAAGCCTCCCCACCAGCAGCAAGGTCCATGGTTCATGGGGGGTCTTCATTAATAGCAGTCCAAAATGTTTATTGTACATACACATACTAACATATTCAGAACATATCTTTAACTATCACTGTTGTGTCTTAAAACAAGACAGTCCAAAACTTTAAGTTATTCCAAAAACCTAGTATCAAAAACATCTACATCCATTTGAATAAGAATGCATATATATTTTATAATAACTTTTTCACTGCCTTCAGTAAGAATAGTCAGTCTATAACATATTGGTCAAAAAACCTTACTTCACTGCTTGCCTCAGCATAAGCAGTCCATGTTACTCATTCTGCCCATTATTGGTTTGGCAGTCTTTGTATGTAAACTTTAAGACACAAAACACAATTTAGATTAAGAACACTAAAAGACACATTTTTAAATTAATACACTGCCCCATCCTCTAGGTTTGGCAGATTGTGTCCACTTATCAACTTCTTGCCCCACAATGGCTAGTCCTTTGGCTACTGCTCACACAGCATATTTGGTAGCCCTCAACTTCAGGACCACAGCATTTTTATTCTTTTGTCTTGTTTTGCTGCCCAACAACATATTTTTGAGCAGTTTGTTGTTATCATCAGCAAAATTTTTCATCAGTATGTCACATCTTTGGTAAAATTTGCATTAATGGTATAAAACATAAAACCTGTAACTTCCAAACAGTAATTATACATGGGCAGCAAAACCTTTTCTGTTCAAATGACAACATCAGGTAACATATACATTAATCAAGAAAAATTTAAATGTCCTACTTGGGATCAAGTCAGTATTAAGATTTCTTACTACTACTTTACCATTGCATTTCCACACACAGTTAGGTCATTACATACATCAAGACCAGGACAATAATTTTATATCGTATTACAAGTGCTTCTTGCCCACTTTTTTGTGGTACTAGACACTTACCTCTCATATCTATTTTACACACATTTGTCAGTTTTATCACTTCAGTTTTGGACACACACAGTTTTACAACATCATATTTATCCCTATTTTCAAAAACATTTACCTTTAGTCATATTATGTATTCATTTTCTTTTTTTCAGTAGGCAATTCTTTTCTCATGTATACTTTTTCCTTTACTTTTCCATTACATTTTCTCTTTACAATATCCTCAATACTTACATTCATATTGGTCATTTTCTATTGTGCCCAGTTTAATTATTCATTTTCTTGTCCTCAAACAACACACAGTATCTTACATTATTTCTACACTTTTTTGTTTACTTTGATAGAGAAGATGGAAAGAAGATAGTAAAAAGTTCTGAATGATGAAGCGGAAGGTTGGCAACACGAAAAGAAACGGAAGTAGTGCTGCCAACGACTGAGGTACCTAGTGCTCGTCAGACACTTGACAATGCAAAGAGTGCATGTCCCATGAGGTTATCAACAACCCTCATTTGAGGACATAAACCTTTAAATACACAACAGGGTGCAAACATAAGCCCTTTCTGATCTGTAAGTATATTAGAAATTAATTATTGTCATATGGAGTTCATTGCACTTTCATTAAGTTACCATAAGCATCATTATTCATAAAGTTTTCAGGTTTGCCACACTATACCGCTATCCTCATAATTAGACTGGCAACAATAAATATTCAATTCAACACAAACAGTTCCTAAGCAAAGTCAAACAGTGCACTACAATAAATAAGCAATATCCCCCAGGTCTCGGGATCCACAAAACAATAGCTGACTTTCAGGTAACACTCAGATACAACAATAATAAAGTCATGCATTACCTTAACAATATATATACATACATCCTACCCCCAGTCTCTTTATTAACAAGGCAGTCTTTTATGGTTCATAAATCAGTCACTTAAATCTGGTGGCTTTTTAGGCCTCCTACCTTCTACACCTTTCACTATGCTGTTCAGATCTTGCCAACGTTTTGTTTCATCAGGTGGCTTTTTAGGTTTTGGGATTTCAAAGTCTTTAGGAAGGTACATCATCTCCTGTTCTGTTATTATTTTATCAGGTGGTTCTTTTTGTTCCTGTAATTCACACCCCTTCAAAACATTTGTTAAGGCTTGCCCCAGTATAGTATCATCTGGAGGTTCCTGCAAATTATGCCCCTGTGTTACATTACTCAATAATTCCTTCGGTTTTGGCCCAGTTCTACTTTCTGTATCTTGCTTTGGACAAATGTCACTGATTTTTTCGTACCCTCTTTCAGTAAAAGTATATTCACTTTCGTTTACACCTGAAAATTCATCATCACTGGAGTCATCACTACTCTCTTCCTCGCCATCAGATTCACTTTCATACGGATTTTATGGAGACCATATAACATGGGGGGGGGGGGGGAAGCACAATAAGAATTAAGACGCTTGACAGTCTCCTGCAATAAAGAACTTTGCTACAGGAGGCTTCGTGGCAATAACTTTAAAAATTGGTTACAGTTCTCAGAATATTATCTCGACTTTCGAACAATAGGGAAAGTTAGTATATTCGTTCTTATCTGTATCCATATACCCTTCACCATCTGAACTATCACTATTTTCGTCATCAGATTCGAGCAGGAAAGCAACTTTTAGACAGTGGAGCAGATTATCACTAGATGCTTCAGTCACTTCGTTTTTCGACTCATTTTCTACACAATGCACATCGTTTGGACAGTCAGGCACTTCTGTTGCTTAATTCAACGTGAAACATATCGTCAATGTACCTTGACGAATCAGACAGAGGAACACGAGAGAGACTATATCAAAACTTAATAGAATATCGGAGTCGTTCAATGGCATTCCCTTTAATCAACGTAAGAAATCCACCAAGTTCTCAATGTTGCTCTCACATCGACGTACCGTTAAGACTCAACAGAATTGTAAGGTGTTTCGCTACAAAATATGTCGGAGCACAAATGTTACTCACGATCGAATGGAGAGGAGCCCCTTTCATATGGATTTTATGGAGACCATGTAACCTGGCAGGAGGGGGGGGGGGGAAGCACAATAGGAATTAAGACGCTTGACAGTCTCCTGCAATAAAGAACTTTGCTACAGGAGGCTTCGTGGCAATAACTTTCAAAATTGGTTACAGTTCTCAGAATATTATCTACCAAAAAGTCATGCCACAGTATATCCATGCGAACTTTTCTTCAGGATGAGAGAGGGAGAAGGGAGGAAGAGGTGGACAGAGAGAGAGGGCGGGGAGTGGAGATGGACGAAGAGAGGGGGGATTGGAGGAGAGGGACAGAGACTGAAAAAGAGATGGACTGAGGAAGAAGTGAACTTAAAGGGGTGGGGGAGATGAAGAGCGGGTAGAGAAAATCAAATGAACAGAGGGAAGGAGCAGGTGTCCAAAGAAAGAATAGAGGGTAGGAGGAGAAGAGAAAGAGGGGGAGGAGCGAGAGAAGATGGGAGACATTATGGGGGTGGAGAAGGCGAACAGAGAGAGGAATAGTAGGACACAGAAATACGATGAGGACGAGTACAAATGGTATATCTTTAATGCAATGACCTTTTATTTTTGTGTACGCGATACTACCTTCATCTGTATATGTGCATGTCCCTATTCCACGACTTTTGTCACTTCAGTTAATAAGCGACTGGCACATATACATAATTTTATCGCCATGACGTGCGTCAGTATCAGTAGCTCAAGCGACAATATGGCTCTAGTTCTACACTAACTGCTGCACTACTGATCGACACCTGCTGTATTAAAGGACCTATGTCAAAAATATCAGACACACAATTCCTCTTGAAAGGAAACAGTAAAATGGGACGATTTGGAAAGATATAATTTAGAATCAAATACACAACTTTCTGTTGGGATATGTTTACCTTGGTTCGATGACTTATTTCCTAAGTCAGAGAATATATATGTCACTGCACCTCAACTATGTATGGAGGGAACCGATTTGGAAGCAGAAGAAAATTGCAATTACGTCATTATCCTATGTTATTAATTATTATTTAAAATCAATAAATTCTCGAACACAGCATTTGAGAGTGAAATAACAGTAGAAACTCATCTAACGCATTATAAGAAGCCAGCATTTCTATTGTAAAGAGGTACAGTCACAGAGTTAAAAGTAGCACTAAGTTCCAAAAGAAAATATTCTACTTCACGTCTGAACAAAAGCTGCTGCCATTTTTTGGTCTGTTTCAACTTCTATTCTTTGTGTTTCGTACGATGGGCTTCCTGAAAGCTGTTGCTTGTTACATAGCCAGCAGCTCAAAACTCTGCTCTGAACATGATCCTGGAGCTTTCCAGGCGAACAAAATGACTGCACTACCGGTGCAGCACTATTTCGGATTTTTCTTTACTTGACTGGCCACGTGCGTGTGACCTTGTGCAAGCTTCGTCGGATCAGCGACCAAACCAGTGTTTCAGTATTTGAAGTGGATGCTGCATGAAGGGGATAAAACAACGTGCCGTACCTACCGCCGGGGGCTGAATTGCAACCACTTCAAAATGTGTTTCAGAAACTCGTAGTTCAACATTTCCGACGTGAGCACCAAAAAATAATCGTGCTACTTCCATGGCTTTCAGTGGAACACTACTACAATATAGCTGCGTAGTGTGTGAAGGGTACAAACGTTACAGTAAAGAATCTTTGGTATTGTGCTGAATACCATTGTAGCACCGTTAATACCAGGTGGCCAATTTATTAAATTTTCAGTGACATATAATAAGTATTTGATAATGAAATGGATGTATGAACTGTAATCTGTTCCGAAGTAGAATATTGATAACAAGGCATAGTCAATATTTAACGTAAATATAAAAGTTACGTTTCTGAGTCTTAAGTCGAGGGACATGAAAGGGAAGCAGTGGTTGGGAAGGGAGTAAGACAGGGTTGTAGCCTGTCCCCGATGTTGTTCAATCTGTATATTGAGCAAGCAGTAAAGGAAACAAAAGAAAAATTCGGAGTAGGTATTAAAATTCATGGAGAAGAAATAAAAACTTTGAGGTTCGCCGATGACATTGTAGTTCTGTCAGAGACAGCAAAGGACTTGGAAGAGCAGTTGAATAGAATGGACAGTGTCTTGAAAGGAGGATATAAGATGAACATCAACAAAAGCAAAACAAGGATAATGGAATGTAGTCTAATTAAGTCGGGTGATGCTGAGGGAATTAGATTAGGATATGAGGCACTTAAAGTAGTAAAGGAGTTTTGCTATTTGGGGAGCAAAATAACTGATGATGGTCGAAGTAGAGAGGATATAAAATGTAGGCTGGCAATGGCAAGGAAAGCGTTTCTGAAGAAGAGAAATTTGTTAACATCCAGTATTGATTTAAGTGTCAGGAAGTCATTTCTGAAAGTATTCGTATGGAGTGTAACCATGTATGGAAGTGAAACATGGACGATAAATAGTTTGGACAAGAAGAGAATAGAAGCTTTCGAAATGTGGTGCTACAGAAGAATGCTGAAGATTAGATGGGTAGATCACATAACTAATGAGGAAGTATTGAATAGGATTGGGGAGAAGAGAAGTTTGTGGCACAACTTGACCAGAAGAAGGGATCGGTTGGTAGGACATGTTCTGAGGCATCAAGGGATCACCAATTTAGTATTGGAGGGCAGCGTGGTGGGTAAAAATCGTAGAGGGAGACCAAGAGATGAATACACTAAGCAGATTCAGAAGGATGTAGGTTGCAGTAGGTACTGGGAGATGAAAAAGCTTGCACAGGATAGAGTAGCATGGAGAGCTGCATCAAACCAGTCTCAGGACTGAAGACCACAACAACAACAACAACTGTTAGCCAAAAACTATGTCACGCTGGGGTCTATTAAAATTTCTGTAGAATAGGTTCCCTCAACTGTAATGCTTATTTTCTCTGTACTTCAGATTTTTAGGTTGATACCTGCAAAACTAATCCAAGTTTCTCCTTTTTTATCAGAGTGTTTTCCTTCTTAAGTGCAATGGAAATTATTTACCTGACGTGAATGCGCATGAGCATTCCGCGACCTGTGAAAACAAGCGGCCGGAGATATGTTTCATGCTCTACAAAACCAATCGACACTCACTTATACCTTCACAAATGAGTCTGATAACACATAGCATGCAACCATAGCGCTGCTTAACAACTTCAGCTGTCATTTTTATTCAAGTGATTCATGTGAAAGAGTTTCGACGTGATTGTGGCCGCAAGACGGGAATTAACAGACTTTAAATGTGGAATGGTAATTAGACCTAGACTCATGGGACATTCTGCTACGGAAATCGTTAGGAATAACGATATTCCGAAATTCAAAGTGTCAAGAGTGTGCAGAGAATATCAATTTTCAGGTATTATCTCTCACCACAGAGAACGCAGTGGCTGACGGCCTTCGTTTATGTAGTGTTGTCAGTGCTAACATACAAGCAATACTGCTTGAGTTAACCCCAGAAATCAAAGTGGGACATACGATGAACCTATCAGAACAATGCGCGCAATTCTGGTGTCAAAGGGCTATGTTTTGCAGTGCCTCTCCTGGGCATATGACAATATTGGCAGGATTCGGAATGACTGGAAAACCGTGGCCTTTTCTGATGAATACTGATTTCAGTTGGTAAGAGCTGATGCTAGGGTTGAAGTGTAGTTCTGACCTCAAGTAGCCATTAGCCCAAGTTGTCAACAGGGCACTATACTAGCAGGTGGTGGCTTCATAATGGTGTGGGCTGGGTTTACATGGAACGGATTGGGTCGTCTGGTCCAATTGAATCCATAACTGAGTGGAAATGGATAAGTTCAGCTGCTTGGAGACCATATGCTGTCTTTCATGGATTTTATGTTCCTAAACTATGATGGAATTTTAATGGATGAAAATGCACTTAAATTGTTAGTGATTGGTTTGAAAAACACTCTTGATTATTTGTTTACCAATTTAATGAACATGTGCTGAATGCAATCGATAGTTAAGTCCATGCACAAAACCTAGCACTGACAACACTTTCTCAATTACAGACAGCTATACAGGCAGCGCTGCTGAATATTTATGCCGAGCCTCAGGTAATTGATTTAATTTCTTTAGTTTTTTAGACCCTGCTGATCTGAGATGATCACATTGCCATATTTCCACTAAGTTATATCCAGCATATCGTATATCACTACTTCTTATTAAAGCCTTTTGATATATTTTTTTGTATTTGTGGGGATCCACGGCCTCCAGATGCTTAATAAACATAAACATCGTCCGTAGTAGGCTGTGATGAAATGTTTATTTAATCATACAACTAGCTAATTTCGACTAAGCGTCATCGTCAAGCACTTTTGTAGTATCTGTATTTTATGTCTTTTTCAAATCACTCTTAATTAAAAGTATAAAGTGTTCATAGTCTGTCATTTTACAAAAGGATCAACACTGCAGTAAGACCTTCCAAGGTCACATTCTGAATTCTGTTCTACGTATGACAACTGGTAACTTTTGATAGAGTCACCCACTGTTTGTTTTTGTTGGTAATTTTCTTACCTTTAAAACATTTCTTACAGCCTTGCCAAAAACAACCAACAGTATTTGTTTCCATACCAACGCCATCTACTTTAGCTTGTGCCATATTTACTTCAACAACATAATGAGCAAGCTGAATATTATTATTGCTTAATTTATTGAACCAAACTATGGATTCATTACTGCAATTTCCTTTGTTCTTTATACAATACAGCAGTTCATCTCTCAGGCAAATATTTAGATCTCTGTATAACCATACAAACTCCAGCGAATGTTACATAACACAATAGATAAATATTAGCTACCTCCAGAAACTTTTTTTCTTATTTCTACACAAACTTTTCTTGATATATCTACATCAGAATTAGAGTATTCATTAATTCCTTTCTTTGTATTGAACACATAATTTTTTGACTAGACCATTTGACAAAAATTCCCGATCTCTCGGTTTCATTGTACCAGAAAAATATTTGATATTAGGAATTTGCCCTATGTAATTTTCATTTTCTTGGGTCTGGATTGAATGTGGGAAATTACCTTTCTTTAATTCTTTCAAATGAAATGTTTTTGGGAAGCTACTAAGAGGACATTGTAGAAAATTGCGTCTATCTATAATTTTTACTCCAAATGCTTTATCTCCAATAACATCAGTTTAGATCCTGTGTAAAATATGTAAGATTTGATTAAATTTTTTAAACAGTACTTGAGAAAGAATTGCGAATCATGCACTTTACCCTAATGAACTATAAACATTTAATTATGATTTCCTCCACCTTCAAAATTCATAATTTGTCTTAAATGTATCACCATTAAAATTGTTAACTAATATTAGATTTCGAATATGCAAACCAATTTCTTGCTGAGCTTCATAATCAATTAATATATCTTTAAAGGTACAAGGAACTCTCTTTGGTATTCCTTTTCACAACATTTAAACTGGTTTTCTGTAACTATTTTGCATCATTAGTAGCACTGGAACATATAATTACCAATGGAGGCCGAAATGCATGCATTGTAGCTCACACAGGCTGGCGTGAGGAAGGAAGAACTATACTGACGTGAGGTCTAGAAGATGACAAGGAACAAGAATTAAGAAAGCGGATGTAATTAGTATGATACGTAACTTTAATCCATTAATGATGAACATCGCTCTTGACGGTACATGAATCACAATATTATCTATTCTGAATACATTCTTGAAGATATGAATTATAGTAACAGAATATGGCGCCTTGCTAGATCATAGTAAATTATGTAGCTGTAGGCTATGCTAAACTGTTGTCTCTGCAAATGAGAGCGTATGTAGACAGTGAACTATCGCTAGCAAGGTCGGCTGTACAACTGGGGTGAATGCTAGGGAGTCTCTCTAGACTATACCTGCTGTGTAGCAGCGCTCGGTCTGCAATGACTGATAGTGGTGACATGCGGGTCCGACCTATACTAACGGACTGCGGCCGATTTAAAGGCTACCACCTAGCAAGTGTGGTGTCTGGTGGTGACACCACAATATACTTTCAGTTTTCCAATAGTATAATACCCAACTTTACTACAATTTTACATCCTTCCTTCACTAAATTTACTTTTATAAATAGCTCCTTTTTGCAATTTGTGTTGCATGTAGCACTTATAATTTTTAATTTTTACTAATTCCTTACAGTTTCTATGTAGTTCAAAACCATATTTAGATATTTTAGACCTCAAAGAAATGCGCTTACATTCTTCATATTTATAAGCTGTATCAAAAACTTCTTGGTGCTTTCATAAGCATTATTCATTGTAAGAGTATCCATTTGAATTTTTATAGTGAATTTTTATAGTGTATCTTCTTTTCTTCAGCAATGCGTTCAGCACCATTGCGTAGTGTACAGATTTCTCTCTCAGTTTTTCAGATATGAATGTTCTTGTTGTTATATGGCTTATTACATATACCATTATAGTATGATGATCCCAAGAATGCTGACATACTTTTAATTGCATCAGAATGGTTGTGATTTTTATACAGGTGTACCTTTATTGCTTTCTCAGCACCATGATAGATAACTGAAGTTCTCAGTGCATATAACATCCATCTTAATGTCTAGTAGTGGTTCAACATTTTTAACAAGATCTAGGGTAAATTCTTTTTCATCTCTGTATTCTCCTAACCAGTTACATAATATGTAGATTAACTCTTTTTGTAACTTGTATTTATCTTCTTAACTTAGTTATTCATACATAGTTCTCTTCCTAAAACTATGTTTTTATAGTATGTTAATGCAACTATTAATGCTTTAGGAAAGACATATTATCATTATTATTAGTACTTGTGATTCACTTTTGCCTTCTTATTATCAGCTAAATTTATTGCATTCTAAATCCACCACTACATCTAGTATTTACTAAAATCTGAATATTAAATGTTGTATGTACTGTACCAGTAGATTCATCACATGTTAATATACCTCTGATTTCATTGCACAAAACTTGAATATATTGTTTGGAATTATTTGATACTTTATATCCTGTAGAAATTGGATAAAACACTTTGGGATATAATGTTCCTATATTCAACTTACTTATCTTAGGAAATAGATTAAGGAAAGGCAAACCTACGTTTCTAGCATTTGCAGACTTAGAGAAAGTTTTTGACAATGTTGACTGGAATACTCTTTTTCAAATTCTGAAGCTAGCAGGGAAAAAATACAGGGAGCAAAGGGCTATTTACAATTTGTACAGAAAACAGATGGAAGTTATAAGAGTTGAGGGCCATGAAAGGGAATGCAGTGGTTGAGAAGGGAGTGAGACAGGGTTGTAGCCTATCCCCGATGTTATTAAATCTGTATATTGAGCAAGCAGTAACGGAAACAAAAGAAAAATTTGAAGTAGATATTAAAATCCATGGAGAATAAGAACTTCGAGGTTTAGGAAATGTGACGCTTAAAGTAGTAAATGAGTGTTGCTATCTAGGGAGCGAAATAACTGATAATGGTCGAAGTAGAGAGGATATAAAATGTAGACTGTCAATGGCAAGGAAAACGTTTCTGAAAGTATTTGTATTTAACGTAGCCATTTATGGAACGGAAACGTGGACGATAAATAGTTCAGACAAGAAGAGAATAGAACCTTTCGATATGTGGTGCTACAGAAGAATGCTGACGATTCGACGGGTAGATCACATAACTAATGAGGAGCTATTGAATATAACTGGGGATAAGTTCAGGCACAACTTGACTAGAAGAAGGCATCAGTTGGTACAACATGTTCTGAGTCATCAAGAGATCACCAATTTAGTATTGGAAGGCAGTGTAGAGGGTAAAAATCGTAGAGGGCGACCAAGAGATGAATACACTAAGCAGATTCAGAAAGACATAGGTTGCAGTAGGTATTGGGAGGATAGAGTAGGATGGAGAGCAACATGAAACCAGTCTCTGGACTGAGGACCACAACAACAACAACGTATTCAACTTATCTCCTTTTCTAGAATTTGTTTTATTTTACGTACCTTCACCACAGAATTAAGTGCTTTTGTTGTCTTACTCACAGTATAGAATTTACTAATATTAGCATTGTTAAATACAATTTTATAGTTAACACACTGACTTCAAATATTTCAATAAATTTGAATTTTATTACTTTTATCCCAAATAAATGGGATTTCGACAATTCGTTGTTTTTTCTAGGTCAACCACTTTACTACTGAATGGATATATTTGATATAGTCTCACTATATTTTCTTGTCATGGTGGTCGAGTCTTTTTTAAAAACATTGTCTTCAAATTTATAAAAGTTATTTATATTAGGTATATGCCTTGATCTCGTTTTAGTCTTTTGTAGCAATTCTTGATGAAATGGAAAATCTTGTGACACAATTAAATTAATTAATCCTCAGTTCTTTAATTTACAGTAACCTCTAAGACCATTATTTTTAGCTAAACTGATAGGCTCAACTACTTTCATACTATTGAGAGTTCTTGTATGGTGCAGTAAATCACGTGAAATTATGAAATTTTTTAAAAATGTCTTAAAATCTGCTATACACACTTAAATTATTCCTTCTGTAATAATCACAAAGTTGAACATTTGTGAGTCACTCCATCTGTATTATTAAGGAAATATTTTTATTAGATATATATAAAACTAGATTCTGTTGCTTGTATACTTGTTTTCTTCCTTTGTTTATTGTAAGGACATATCTTACATCTACTTGAATGCTTATACTGAGATGTTGGGCATAATTAAAAACAATTTCCATCTTCTATTTCTTGACATCCAATGCATTTTACACCCTATTTGTTGTTCATTATTTTCTATTGATAATAATATTTTAGAATGTTTATCACTCAAAATCCGTTTCAAATGTTGCTTATAATTATGAGATATAATATATTTTTCCCATTCACAGAGAACTTGAATATGTTTATTTCTTTGATATTTTCTAGTATAGCCATTATACATGTGCGAATGCTTATCCTTTGTATATTTGTGCAGGTGAAAATTATCAGCTCACATTTTTTACACTTTTTCGTTTCAATAGCTTTCATTTGCATAGACCAAAATTATATTACAGTTAAATACATTATATGCCACATTCATTTTTCCTCTAACTAAATAAAAAATTATTTAAATAAACGACTCCCCTTTTTTGTTGTTGCACAACCAGGTAGCTACAGAAATATAATACTTGCACTCCTAATTCCTTTACTGACACTAGCACATTTACTGTGTGTTTTTTATTTCATTTAAGAGTTTTCAGTGCAATACATATTTCATGGAAAAGAAATTCAGATCTGTAATCTAACAGTTCCAGACACATTCTTATGAACATTGCGAAACTAGAGTAGTTAAATACACTATGAGAAAACTTCCCAATCCACTTCCAAAAATGCAAAACAAGTTTTTATGAAATGGTAATTTAGATATCAGACTTGCAGAAAATTTATGTTAGGACCATATTTATGAATGAACCTGGCATATATTCCTTACTTATGAGGTCGAAGATGACTTTTGCAGAAAATTTTCAAGACTAAGAAACTGAAAAGTTCTTCATGAGGAAATATTGACTGAGACTGAACAAAATGTAACTAAAAATATTTGTAAGATACTTTCATTCTGTATAAATGCAGTTGACCATAGGTCTTGCCAACAGTAAGCTTACATACAACAGAAAGCATACCTGTGTGTATGATGTTTGATAGAATTTGTAATCCTTAGTTTAAAGCTAAATATGTACCAGCAACATTGCAACTTAAAGACAGTGTTTATGCAATTAGAAACTGTTTCTTGTAGAAGATAAGAGATACTGAAAAACCATGAATACTTATCAATGAACCTAGCTTATAATCTTTAATTTTTAAATCATGAAAGGAAGGGGCCTTACAGTTCAGAAAATGGTTTACATATGAATTTTCTCCTTCAGTTCTCGAACAAGGTGAACATAAAATGAAAGAGAAAGTAATTCACCTGCTACATTTAAACAAAATTAAAGATGGTGAAATTAAAATTAGAGATGAACACAGAGAACATTTAATTGACTTGGCTGATAATTCTTTACACACAATACAAGAAAGAGCCAGAGAAAAAGATACTCTATTACCTCATTTTGTTCCTCAAACACTTGGTGAGAATTTAACACCTATCTTCGTTCCTTTGAGATTATTCAATGCTAATAGTGAGAATAATTACTTTTTCATTATAGTACAAAGAAGAAGTTTGCAGAAACATTGAACAATATTAGATGTAATCATTTGAAGCTGTGAAATACTGTTAAGACTCTATTTCGTAATTCAATACACTTATACTAGGGAATTTGAGCAAATTTACACAATTATGTTAATACTTAACATTGATACAAAAAAGAAGGATTAATTAATTATATAATTAGTTTTCATCAAAAAAGTGTAAACTATTATTTTTTCCATACTTAAAATTTGTATAATAACTTAAATCATATATTCATACATCTAATAAACAAAGTGTACTAAAACATTTGATTCACACTCATGACAAGTATAAAATTCTGAAATAGTGCTAACTTCACATCATTCTTACTAACTTTATTTTAATATGAAAATATGATTAACCTTCTCTAATAAAACAATAAGCGTAACTAATATTGTAATCCATACCAAACAATTATAAATACCAAATAACAAATTTCATTTACAATTTTATTTTTATCCACCCAGTGACTTACCGAAACCCAAACATTTAAGGTGTGCCATACCTCCTTTCTTCCTCAAGTTATTCTGCACAAGATGTATATCAGGATATTTTGTGTTACACTGTTCTTAGTCATAAAAATTTTCTTTCACTTCGTGTCCTTCAATTTATATATGACTGGACCAGACTTAATAATGCTGGCGATTTTGAAATTTTCTGTTCACCAATCTTCTGTGATTTTTTTCAAAATTTCCGTTTAGTTTACTGATTCTCATGTTGTCACCCACTTTATATTTGGGTTTATCTTCCCTTTTCATTGTTAAACATTTTGTACTCATGTATTCACCATAAGATTGTTTCTCAATGAAGCCATTTATAATTTACTTGTAAGTCAAAGTTTTACCATATTTTCTTCCTTAAGCAATGTGTTAAATCCTCCAAAAACAGATGCTTTTAATCTAAAAAGTGTGTGTAGTGATTAATATCATGTTTTACTTAAGTAATTGTTTGTTATAAAAATTTTTACCATTATCTGTTTGTAGACTTCTTGGACATTGAACAATAGCACAATTTTAATTGTTTTATTTTTGACTGGAATAGCCCCAGCAAAATTTGAAAGAAACATTTGTACCAGTTAAAAATATATATTTGTATGCTTTACTTACTTTTGATATTCGTTTCACATTTTAAGAATCCATAAATGACATATAATAAGATAAATAATAACTCTTTTTTAAATTTTTTTCTCATTGGTTTATGTAATTTATTAACCATTCCTTTACACATATTCACACCAACAACTGCAAATTTTTTCTTACATTTTTTTTTTAATTTTACACAGTGTGCAAAGATATTTAATCCTCTGTCTAGCGTTTTGAGTTGTTACTCTGTGAAGGTTTTGTGTGTGATTATACATTCTGCAGTTGAAGCACCAGATATGTTTATCCCTCTTTAAATATTACAAATATATTAAATTTTGAATTATTTAACCAAGTATAACTAACTTTGCATCAACTGGTACAATTTTTACTGCATCTTTTATTCTTGCAGATCGAAAATTGTAATAGAATGCCATCATGGATTGATTTCAATTATTTTCTTCCTACAGCTTAGTGGATATGCTTACTGTAATATCAAAATACGTTTCAATTGTTGCTGACCAAAAGGATTGTCTTAAGCCTAAAGTTTAATTCGAAATTATACAATTTTTGTTCATTTCCAGTTATAAAAATAATTTCCATTATTTTTCGATAATATACTATATTTGCTAATCTACTGCATTTATCTAAATCAAATTTAAGCGTTGTACTCATATGTTGTAATGGTAAGTTGTCATGATGAATCTGCACAGCTTTTTCATTATTAAATTTTGTAGTGAAATAACTATTGAATCGTATTAAATTGATTGTGTACTTAGCTTTGCTAACAAGATTAACTAATTCATTTTTTAAATATTCATTCAATTGCATCATAACCATTTTTAGGATCTTTTATGTCTACCAGTCTTCTGCCTTTAAAATCAATATAACTTGTAAATGCTTTCAAAATTTTACTTAATACAATTTCAAATTACTTAATTAAAGACTATTTTTGTATTTACTAATGATTTTAATTCTGCATACAGACTAGAAGCATCACTTAGATTGTTGATGTTGTTGAACAGTTTAATTACATTTTTTGTTTCTGAATTAATTTCTTTTTTAATATTTAATTCATAATGTTCGGATTTTCATTCAATTAATTTCTTATGTTTTCATAGTTTCGTTACATTACCTCTTAAGCTGCTTGGCTGCATCATATAACCAAAACTATCGATTTACTAGTTTCAAAATTTCATATAATTTAAAATTATGTGTAAAGACACTAAATTTGCCCTATACTAATTGATTAAAATTTTGTGTTCTCTCATTATTGCTGGGTAGTTCACTTTTTTTCTGAATACTTAACTAGTTGTTTTGGTGCATTATCAGCAAATGAATCAAATACAAATTTGTTATCATTATTCTTATAATAGTGTATTCAATGAGTACTAACATCACCAGATGTATGCTAATAACTACTCCACATGCAGTAGTTTTTGGTTATTAGATAATTCATCAATCATAAAAACATCATAAAAGTGTTTAATATTAATTTTTAACAACGTTTTCTAAATCATAATTACTTAATGCATTAGCATACAAATCGATTAATTTTCAGATTTTTCTTCCTTCCATTTCCTTTGTTCTTTATTGCTAAATTATGTTTTTTTATTACTCTCCTTATTTGCATCACCTTTTTGTTTATCCATTACTGATTTTGCAATATCAGCTGCTCCACCTGCTGGTGAACCAATAGTTGCTTGACGTGATAATGAGGACAACAGTAATGAAAAAAACCAGCTTCTTGCTTTGTTAGCCTGAATCTTCTTTTGTTTTTGTTAGGTATTCGATAATTTTTTAATAATAGTCACACATCATGTTATGAGCAATATTCTGCCTGTTACCTTATCTCTCTTTTTACATGCATCATGTAAAAAGTTATGTGTACTATTTAACTATTCCTTATTTAGCAAATTTTAAATGATTTTAGTTTAGTTTTACCAATAGACAGCAAAGCATAATCAGTTCTGAAGTTACTCATTCGTATAGATAACTATTTAATGAGAATTAGTATTGTTAAAACCTGCAGCCATTTTCATTAAGACTCATACCTACTTATCTCTTTCTGTACATTATTCCTCTGGCAGCAGGGAAAGCTAATTTTCTGGCAAGTGCTGCATCATTAGCATACATTCTCTCTTTTGCAACTTACTGAAGTTCTTTTTTGGCCTGATGTTTATATTCAACCTCTTTATTATCTCTATATGCAATATCATATTTTTTACAAACTTCAACTAATAGAATTATTCCTTCATCTCCACTAACTAATCTTTCATCTATTTTGGTGAAAGCTCCACAGTATGCATATCCTGGTAGATACAACTCTGCCATTGATAAATCATTTAGTGTGCCATTTACTAATGCTGACCCATGTATTTCACTTGCTCAAAATGAGTGTGGAAAAATATTCAAAATTCTGATCAAATACAGAATTCCTTTTGCATTATTAATACTGAAATCACTAAATTTATATTTTTATATTTGCATTATTCTTACTTCTTCATTTTGTTAATTTTTATTTCCAATTATTTGTTCACCATCTTTTGAGTAATTCATGCATATCATTTACTCAGATATATTACACTGTTTTGCTGTATATTTTATCATTACCTATTTTCTCTACATTTGAGTCTAAGTCTGCAAATAAAATTTGGAAACAGACATAAACAGTTTCGTTTGAAGATTTATCGTATACAATACGTCAATTTGATCTGACGTTTTTTTAATTTTTTGAGAATGTAATGCTTCTGAATGGTACAAAATGTATGCATAATTTGATAAAACAACAACATCAATTTTATTGATGTCCTCTATACTTATCTACTTTCTAGTTAAGAGATTCATTAGTACATTTGAACCATCATACAACCTATCACCAACTGTCAATTTTCTCCTTCGAATTTTACTTGTAATTTGCCAACAAATCTAAATTGGGTAACATGTCTTAATCAATTCACTTATAGATGCTTTTCTAACACATCGTCATTTATTTGTTTTTGAGCTTTTTTACCTTTTACCTCTTCTTCATCTACTGACAATATATGTATTTCTGATTCACCTACCATGCAGTGTTGCTGTGGAGTCCCAACATTGTTTAATTGGTGGTATGTATCTAATTCATCAAAAGGTTGTGGTGCTCATAAGGAACCATCTGTTTTTCAACCCGTTTCCTTCAATACCTTCCAACAAATTATTGATTAATTCTTCAATTCTTTGTTTAACTTTTCCAATTGAATCAGATCCTCTTTTTTATATTTTTCGTATTCCCTTGTAGATTCTTATTTCCATTTTTTAAATTCCTCTTTTAACTGTCTCTTTATCTTTCTGTTTTGTGTAGCTTTTTTTGACAACCTCTGGGACATATTTGCAAACTTTTGTTAAAGATAGGAACACATTAGTTAATTAACAAATCTATTATCCCTCTACTTCCCTTGTTTAGGCTTACTAGTCATGTTTGTTTTAAATACTAAGTTGATATTAATTTCAGCATTAACTGAATTTGTCTCTAAAAGTATTAAATTATAAATCATCACTAGGTAATTCACAATTAAGTGACTTAAATAGGTCTCATCATGTTCAAAAATTTTTTAAAAATTTAATTTATCCTTACTATACCTTGGTATTTTTGAATATGTCTGATCTAAATAGAAGAAGTCTTTTCCTTTATGTCTACAATAATGAAACAGTCTAAATACTAACTGTTCTTCAAGAATGAAAGCATCAAATGTATCAACTGAATTCTCTGCTCATTCATCTTTGGTATAATTTCAACATTATTTTCAATAGAATTAGCTACTTTTTATTATTTTTATCTTCAATATTTGCATCTTTTTATAAATTCTGAGTATTTCAATATTAGATCAACCGCAATATGTTTATTGAAACAGTTTAGATCACTCTTTTAGTAAACATACAAGTGATTTGTTTTATTCCAGTTCGCCCATCCTGGCACTAAAATTTAAGTGTCAATCATTAATGTTGTTTCCCACAACTACTTGTTGCTACTGTTCCACTTTGGATAGAATTCCTTCTCTGGAATTGTTATTTTTAGTTCCTAATCTATTCCATTTAATGAAAGAAAATAATGTTTTGTCAGTATTAAATGACTCATCTGTCTGAACTGTGTTGTAAGTCATCTGTTCTCAAAATATAATTTACTGGACGCTGTTGAGAAAATTGCACTACTTGGTTTTTCTAAAACTTTCTTAACTCCAAATATTACAGCTAGGAATAGTAAATTATATTGTGATAGACAAACAATAGAAATCCTTGTAGGATAATATAGTTTGAAAAGCTCTGAAGAATTTATTCATACAAAAAAGCCACATACTAACATTAAAGCAGATGAAATTTTAACTAGAATAATTATTGTGAGCAATGTTAATCTATGTATGCACATAAACGGTAATATTGGAATTATGTTTGAATTTAGTAGCCAAGCTATTGAAGATTCTGAAAATGATGTTGTTAATGATGTGCCTAAATTTATTCCATTCAAATTAATTAACATATACTTTAATTTAGCTGACCAAATGTTTGTAAAGCATGCTCACCATTTTCATGATGAAACTATTGTTATAACTTCATTTAAGCCTAATACTGAATTTGGTGTGCCAGCAATTGACAAACCAACAGATCAGAAATATGCTCCAATTTCTGATACTGTTCAGGAATTAGAAATAACTGTAACTGATGAAAATGGGAATTTGATTGACTTCAATGGTGCTACTCCAAGATTTATTTTAGAAATTACTTAATAAATTAGTTTATTTGATAAATAATGAAGAAAATAGAGGTCTACCAGTTTTACACATTCCCTGTAAATGCGACGACTATAAATAAACTAAATCTTCCCAATAACACAACAGAGATTAACATAAACATTGGAGATGTGTGGCTTCATCCTAATCATAGTTAGCTGTACATGAGCTTCAGTATTATTGGAACTGATGGTACAGATTATCCAACATATGATGGAAAATCTAATAAAAATTGATAGACAATTATGTGGCAAAATTTTTGAGGTTATTGCCACAAAGAAAGGAAAAATTTCATTATCTGTAATGGGATATTCTTTTATTTCTTCATCTGTCCTTATGCAACTGATTTCATCTTTAACTAATCAGTTAACTGTGGAGGGTTGTGTCGTCAATAATGAGGTGATAATACTAAGAATTCTGAAATGCCCGATACTTTACTAATATTTGGTGGATTTAAAAAGATTATTAAGAAATAATGTGGGAAGTAATTTTTACATAGTCTTCAAGTGCTGGAGGTGTAATTTTTTTGATGGGCTGACCATAATCAAGGTGGAGTTTTTGTGATGTAACCAAAGTTCCAACGGCAAAATTTTTGAGTGATTGATGGAAATTCGAGTTCCTGCAGTTAGGCATGCACTAGAATATTCACTCAAGCTAGAGCAAAATGGACCAAAAAATTCCAAGTCTTATATACCTTTAGTTCAGCCACAAACCATAGACATTGCTGAACTAAATGGAAAGAGAAATTTTAGCTAGATATCACAAATTACTATAATTCTGCCGAATATGATATGCTTTCTTTCATTTTTGTTGTTTTCCAAATGATTAGGAAGAATAATTAGTCGATTGACTCTTCCTTGTTTGACCTCATAAAATTATAAAGAATGGAAGTAATGAAGTTTTTCCTCAAGAAATGTGGAACCTTGGTCCACCAAATAATCATCTGAAAGGATGTGATGCTTTCCTAGATTTTAAGTCAGACAATTGCATAGTGGTGCCAATATAAGTCCCATAAGTTTTACTGACAATTATCCAGTCTATGTCATAAATATGTCTAGGGGATTGAATGTGTTAACTGCTCAGAAAACAGCAATGAAGCTGTGTGCCACAATCAATGATAAAATTTCCAATAATACACATCCCCAAATAGTCACATATAGCAAGAAAAATATAACAAATTATTTACAGCAAAGAATTTTGAGAGAAAATGTTTAATCTTAATATAATTTTAATCTATATAAATGAATGATCTACAGAATTAGTTCAATAACAAAACTGTTCCAATTTGTTCAAAAAGATTGGTGAGTTAGAGTTTCATTATATTAATGACTGAATATTGGAAAATTTGGTATGACGGAAACTGTTATGCAGCTTGGTGATAAATTTAAAACTATTTTCTCAAAAATAGACAGTAAATTAATTATTGGTTGCTATTTTCAGTATTTTAAATACGGAAAAATTAAACACAGATATAAGGGAACGAAGAAAGTGAAAAATAATGACAATAAATTTCATGATCTTGTTTTTTTGGTTTAATTGAAACTGGGCACCACTGCAGCCTTGTTCACAATTAATTCCTTGAGCTACACTTTTTTAATATTGTTGTTTTTATTATTAATCTTTTCTTTTATTAATTTATACCAGTGAACACAGTAGAAGGGATGTTGTTGATTTTTATGTAGACAATACTTTTTGCTCAAAAAATTTTCTCCTGATGCACTGAACAGTCCGACTTACTGCTTAGATAACATTGTTGGCACAAAATTGTAGAAATTTGGCTGACATGTGGTTCACTGTACGAGACAGAGAACAGGAGACCTTGAAGGCAGAAAATAGAAGACAAAACCGATGCCATACTTGCAGTAATGGTGATTGCCATGAGCATAAAAAGGACTCTTACTCTATGCATCCACTTCTAACAACAGTTGCGTGTTGGAGAACAGACCCACAAAATCAATATGGATGCGATGCAACTGACCAGATGGAAATGGGCACTCAAAAAAGTGATGTGGAAAAGCTCAGTGATGGTCCACAAGAAATTTCAATGAGAAGCTGTTAGCTCAGTCTGAGTGTCTATATGCCCTGCCAACTACAAAGACATCAGTCAGCTTGAATTGTGCAGACCTTAGTACAATGAAGTCAAAACTGTCTGCTGAGGAATGAGGAATCAAACACGTGCATCATCATTCTCTGTATGAAACAGAAGGACACCTAACCATGTGCATACCACTTGATGATGTGAAGAATAGTGACTCGCCCCTGACAAGAGAGAATCATTCAAACTATGTGCCCACCATGATGTACGTCTTGCAGAACAATCTGCAGAGCTGGTTCAGGAGCAGTTGCCGTGTCAAGATGCAGAAAACCGAGAGAAACATTTTACAGACTTTCAAAATCCTAGGAATCGACTTGCCAATGTTATTCCTGAGATGAATCAAACGCTATGATGGGACTAACAAGTAACTGAGATAATAAATTAGCGATCGAATGTTTCGCAGTAGACCTCTATATCAACTCTGAATGATAATAAGACAATATCACAGCCCAACATTGCAATATTTGGGCTGTCTGTTGTTGCATAGGCTTGGAAGGACTTACGAGGCCGTTGAAATCCGGTGTTAAAATCAAATAGAACTTCGAGCTAGACATGTATTGGTGGATCCTGGTAACATCATAGAGAACGGTGAGTGCCTCTTTCTCAAGCTGAGTGAAATTACATTGCGCTTTGTTGAGAGTTTTTGAGACAAAAGCAATAAGCTTACCAGATGAACAAATTTTATAGGACAGTATATTTCCTATACCTTAAGAAGATGCATCCACAACTAATTTAACAGGCTTAGGTGGATTGAAATGAATCAGACAAAGATGACTTGATAATGCATCTTTTCATTGCTGAAATGCATCCCGTTATTCTTTGGCCAACACAAAGGGACTACCTTTGTGGCACATTTGGTTCAGCAGAGGAGCAATTTATGTAAAGAGTGTAACCTGTGCTTTTATAATATGTCCTAAATATTTCAGTACATCTCAGAAGAAGAAGCACTTTTTTCTTGTTAATTTACGCCAGACGCAAAAAGAACTTGGGACAAGCAGTTAAAATTTACCAAATGTTTAGCAGGTGTAAGGTATGCAACAACAATGTCATCGAAATAGTTTCTTCAAGAAGGAACCCTTGCTGCTAGTGGTTCCAGGAACAGAATATTAATAGGTGCTGAAGCACTCCCAAACAGTAATCTTTGAAACTCTAACAATCCCAGGTGCGTGTTGACTACAAAAAGTTACTTGGACTGTTCGTGAAGCATCAACTGCAAATACGTGAATTAATCTTGGTAGTCATGCTCTGAGCCAATTTGTCCACCAAATCCTTCAGTAATGAGAGAGGAAAGCAATCCATGGCAGTTTGTGGGTTTGCTGTTGCTTTAAACTCGTCACACACACGTAAATCTCCTGTTGCACCTTTGAGAATGACAAAAGCTTATGCCCATTGACTTGCAACAACAGGTTCGATAATCCCATTGTTGGAGGTCCGAAACAACTTGCTCACCTGCTGCACTTGAGAAAAAGCCATGCGAGGAAAAAAACGTAGCCGTGCATTGTCATTACTGTGAGTATCAGAATCCTTAGCCCTTGCTAAACCTGGTTTATGCATTTCACTACAATTATTAAATAAGGCAGTTGCATCAGGAGAGGCAGTAAGACACTGATTTGTAAAACACTGTCTTGTAGTCACAGGCTGAATAAATTAAACAAGTCTAAACCAAAAATATTTGCACTCTTCCTGGAACTGAGTACATGAAACGACACACATAATGTAACTTCCCGAAAAGTTGCTGGGAAACTGCTCTACCCCCATACTGGTATTCATGCTTGTTACAGGCAAATAAAACAGAAGTAGGCTACTGTAGCCATGAACTACCGATTCCCTCATATTCCCTTTGTAAGGAAACTAAATCACCTGTATCTAACTGAAATAAAATTCTCATTTGATTCACAAAAGGTTTGTTCTGTTCTCTGCATACTACAGCAGAAGATTTCTGTAGCGGGGAAACTGTGTGCCTTCGCTTTTTCCTGCTCTAAAGCTAATGCTGATACGACGTGTACTTGTTAATTGCTTCTATAAAGCTATGTGTCTGATCAGTGCCTGAACTGACTCGAGACTGGGCTGCCTTGTAAAAACGCTATTTCATCGTCACCTTGCCTGCCACACTGGAAACATTCTTCCTCACGACGAGGGCAAGGTTTCCTGTCACGATCTGAAAAGCACTGAGGACAAGGCCTCCTCACTGTATTATGTAGCACACATCGTGTACCACAAGACTGAAAGTTCCTACCCCTATGTTTAGTGTTAGTCTTAGCCCTGTTTTTATTTACTTTAACGTTAGCACGAAATTTAAACCAAGTGTCTTGTGCACTGGTATCAACAGAAATATTCAGTCCCTCAAAATCAACTTAAGTTGTGTCCGCAATAGTGTCAGATTCCACAGTATACAGAACTGTTTCCAGACAGGATTATGGCAAATTGAGAATATTAGCGTGATTACGCAAGACTGACACTTTTTTTGTGACTCCATGGTGATGTTACTCTTAAATGCATGATTTTTTATTTCAATTTGTAAAAATTACCACGTTTAATTTATAGTGCGTACATTACGAAATAAAGTATTGAAAACTTTTTCAATTAAATTAACAAACCACTATTGTTGACAATCGCAACAAATACAAAAACAGACCTGATTTCAAATCCATCGTAAAGACACTCGAATTAACTGTCTCCACCTTATCTACTTACGCTGTTAAAACAAAAAAAATAATTTTCAAAACCACAAATCAGCGCACAAACACCAAAAAAAGTGAAACTTCCTGGCAGATTAAAACTGTGTGCCCGACCGAGATTCGAACTAGGGACCTTTGCCTTTCGCGGATGTTGTTTTTATTTATTTAGTTTCCATAAAGATCACTCTGTTAAAAAGAACACGTAGATCATTTCATGGTATAGTATGTGCATTATATATGGAGCGGTGAGAGAAGCGTGAGGTTCATTATCAGCTGTCAAATGTGCACACCGACTGCACCCGGCACATCCCAACTGCGTGGGGGGTCGAGGAAGACTGCCTGAAGATAGTTGTCAAAGGTTTTCCGATAGTGTGACCATCTATGAACCTCATTGTGGGCTTGATGCAAGAAATACCAAAAGTCGAGTCGCGACTTGGCAGCATCCCCATAGAGGTACGCGATCGTCCAACCTTTGACCCAGATGATCGAGTGTGATTTAGTCGCCGGAAAGTAGTCACTCTCTGGATGTAAGAAGGAAGCAGGTGTAACATGTTGCGGGGTCACACGGAGGTAGCAAGCCACCATCTGTCTTCCTAAGAGCCATACGTCCTCCACCGTGATACAAGTTAAGCGGTGATGGTCGTCATCCACTTGGCGACATTTCGGGCATAATGGAGTGTCCATTAGTCCAATTGCATGGAGTCGTTGGTTGGTGTTGAACTTGCCACAGGCGACAGAGAACCACAGTGCCCGAACGAAGGTAGGAAGGAATTATTGGTGCACATGTCTCCAAATCTTAGGCCAATGCAACTTGGGGTGTTTGAGTTCAATGACATTACGACTTACCCGTCGTAGCAGCCAAACATAAAAATCCTTCGCGCATGGTGGTCTCGTGCGCGGAAGCTCGTCTCTGATATAACTAAGTTCCACGATAAATGTTGATACATGCGCAAAATGTGACGTAATGTTGCCCACCGCCACCGGAGGTGTGAGGGACGCTGGAACTAGGAGATCCAGTAGGCGGGATGTAAGGGAATCACGCCCGCTACGCCATTGTTTGTATATAGTGGCCAGAAGGAGCGCCGTCGCTCGGCAGTGAAAATTCGTAAGTCCGAGTCCCCCCTTGTCCGTAGGGAGCGTGAGCGTTGCGTATCGCACCTTGAGGGGCGACCCAATCATCACAAAATAGCCTAGTGCTGATTGAAGTCGATGTCCGAGCGTGAGTGGTAGGGGCAGGATCTGCGAAATATGCACCATTTGAGAAACCACATAAGTGTTCAGATATTCGACTGGCTGCAAAGGATCAAGGCGCCGTAGGTGATGTTGTCGGACCATGGTACGTGTTGTCTGTAAGATAGGTCGGTAGTTAACTGCCGCTGTATGTTTTACAGATGAGGTAAAGTCTATCCCGAGATAGCGGAATCGTTGCGCATAAGGAAATGGACTGATTTCTTCCGGCGTAAGGCCCCTTCCAACCGGCATTGCCGCCGATTTGTTCATGTTCACTGCACTACCCGCCGTCACACTGTGATCCAACAACAGTTCAAGGACCGTCTTCACCTCTTCCTCGGAACGAACGAGCAGCAGGAGGTCGTCCGCATAGGCATGACATTTGAAGGTGTAGCCCCGCAGTTCCATCCCAGAAAGAGAATTTGTTAGCCTCCCAATTAATGGTTCCAACGCTATCGCGAACAGCAGCATCGAAATAGGGCAGCCCTGGCGAATGGATCGTCGAATTTGAATGGGCCCTGCTATACGCCCATTAACCTGTACCAAGGATTGTGCGCCCCCATAAATCCTTCTAATGAGACCAGTAAAACAGTCTGGAAATCCCATTTGTTCCAGTACAGCGTACAGATAGTTGTGGCGCACCTTATCAAAAGCACTGTCAAAATCAACCGCCACCATCGCCGCTTTAAGCCGGCACTCCTCCGCCAGCGTTATCACATCACGGCATTCGCCAGTAGCTGTTTGCACATTCACCGATCCACCCGGTGTCGTCTGTTCTGGAGAGAGAACGCTACGAATTAACATACGACATCGGGACGCTAGCAACCGTGCAAAGATCTTATACTCGGCATTAAGCAGGGTGATGGGGCGATAATGTGTGACCGTAATTCCTGGCTTCGGTTTATGTACTGGCACCAAGAGGCCTTCCATAAAAGCCGGTGGAATAGGCGCACCGGAATTTAACATCTCGTTGTACATTTCCGTCCATCGCGGTGCCATTTCGTTGCGAAATTCTCGATAAAATTCAGCAGGAAGTCCATCAATGCCTTGGGACCGATTCAACGCGCCCTTTGCGATCGCATCATGTACTTCCTCACAGCTAATGGCTTCCAGTAAGGTTCCCGCTGCTTCCACCCTCAGTGTACGGGAGACGTACGTGGCTATACGTTCGAGGTCATCGACAGGGGCTGCTTCTTCCTCATAGGTGTGTTGGTAATGGTCGACGAATGCAGAGACAATGTCCGCTTGACGCGTCACTCTTCGATCTTCGCGGGTAATTAATTCCCGTACCAAAACGCGTCGTCGGTGCTTTCGTTCATTCACGACGTGGTGCATGGAAGGAATCTCGTGCATCATCGTATCGTGACATCTGGCGCGCACCATGGTTCCCTGAAGATGTTTACGAGCTAAAGCCACTCGTTTAGCTTTTATCCTTTTGCGTTCGATCCAGACGTCCTGTCCCGGCGGACCATCGTCCAGGTCGCGCAGCGCTGCAAAATAAAAGTCGGTCGTACGGCGGCGCCATTCTGCCATCTCCCTGCTATATGAGATGAACGTACGGCGAAGCGCCGGTTTAGCACATGTCAGCCACCAATCAAGCTTCGTCGCATACCTTCCAACCCTTCGCTCGCACATCGTCCATGTCTCAAGGATCCGGTGACAGCATTCAGGATCATGTAGATGTTGAATGTTTAATTTCCACGGGGCCTTACTGTTCCACACCTCTCTACGGGGAAGAAGCACCGTAAAGATGTAAGCGCTGTGATTGGAAAATGCCAATGGCCAACGTTCCGCGTCCTGGACATCATTTGCATGAGCCCGTGAGATATAAATGCGATCTAACCTGCTCGCCGAATGACTTGTCACATAGGTGTATCCCGGTGCATCTCCATGTCATAATTCCCACGTGACACTAAGTACAAGGTCGTTGACAACGATTCGCAACTCCTGGCTGATGTTTGCTTGCGGCCATTGGTCTTTCTGGCTGAGAACACTGTTGAAATCTCCACCAATTATTACACATTCATAACGTCCATGGAAAAGTGGGGCAATGTCTTCTGCATAAAATCGCGCCCTCTCCCGCCGCCGATTGTTTCCCGACGGTGCATAAAGATTGATGATGCGTGTCCCAAACGTCGTGAAAGCCTTTCCCCTGGCCGACGGAAGGTAACACACGTTTTCCACTGGGAAGCCATCTCGCACGTAAACTGCCACCCCACTCCCATTGTGATCTCCAAGTGACGAATAGGATTGGTAGCCTGCGATGTATGGGAGTGCAGCTACGTGGAATTCCTGCAGCAAAGCAATGTCCACATCAGATGCCCAAATCGTTTCCTTCAGTAGGTGTATTTTGGCCGGTGAACGCACGTCATTTATATTTAATGTCGCAATACGGTTCGCATGGCGTTGAATCCCACTCTGTCGATGCACAACATCTCCCTGCATCGGCGCTGGGGGCTGAGTTAGAAGACGTTCTCTCGCCCCTCTCCCTTCACCTTCAGCAATTATTAGGCTGTCTTCGTGAGTGCCGGCTGCTTCTGTATGACGTCCGGCGCCTCCTCAATATCGTCATACCACATCTTTGCAGGAAGTGATATATTCGTGTCCATTGCCACAGCATCTGCGTCTGGAGAGCCAACTGGCTGTGATTCCTCTTCAGCATCACCACGTCCCGGTACCGTCAATGTGACAGACCGCTGCGGGTCTGATCGAACAGTTTCCATTGCCTCATCCTGTTTCGTAGAGGCTGTTGTGTCGTCTTGGTCTACAGGCACATCGTCGTCGGGACAAGGGGAGTCATCCATAGGAGATGTCGTGCGACGACGCCGTTTCCTCCTTTTCGGGGAACGTTGTTTGCGTGATCTTCCTTCCGTGTCCTCAGATTGGAGGGAATCACGGCTGCCCGACAGAAAAGCATCCGTAGGAACCGGAAGTGTTTCGAGTCCCATCGTTGTACTTGGCGGGAGTTCGGTCGAAATTGATATTGTCGTCACAGAGTGCGTTCCAAACGGAACAGCATCCGTAGTGGCTGGAACTGCTTCGTGTACTATCGGTGTGCTTGGTGGGAGTTTGGTCTCATCTGATGTTGTCGCTGTAGATTGTATGCTCGATGGAGCAGCATCCTCTGTCATCCCGACGTCTGCTACAAGGTTTCGGAGAGTGCCATCTTGATCTTCCACCGGGGCTGTGTCTTTTCGGTCATCAGCGGACGCAGTGAGGGCTTTGGCATAGGTGATCGGTAGTACTGTCATCGCCGGCGACGGCTCCCGCACATCTGAAGGCAGTTGCGTAATCCGCCGTTGCATACAGTTCGACCTGAGGTGTCCCTCCTGGCCACAGCCAGAACATGTACGTGGTTGAGCATCGTAAATCACCACCGCCCGGCAACCACCAATTGTCAGATAGGACGGTACATGCTTCTGAAAATCAATAGTAATCCGTCGCACTCCGTTAAGAACGGGGTACGTGGCGAATTGTGTCCAGCGTTCTGCTGTGTGACCATGTACCGTGCCGTATGGTTTAAAAGCCTCGATAACTTCGTCAGCCGGGAGCTCAAACGGTATTGTCCGTATACCCAGACCAGCATGTTCTACTGTTACCGTGCTGACATTCCCGTCACTATGGCAAAATCGGAGACCTGCTTTTGTCGCCTGTAGAATTCTCTCACACGCCGCGTCATTTACCATCTTAACATACACCGTGGGACTAACGATGGACAGGTGAATTCCGACAATATCGTTTGGCGGTATCCTGACGTCCTCTCGAATGAATCGTTCCACTGCTAAAGCCATTGGTCGTTCGTAATCTTTGCATAAATTGAATCGTAATGTAGTATTCGTGTACTTGTTCGCCATGATCGTTGTTACTAGCCCGCGCGCAGACTAAGTCCACAAGTAAACAAACGCTCGCACACTCCGCACAGGCGGAAGTATCGGACCTGCGCTTCGCACGGCCGCTAGCGCCGAACTATGAGCTACCGAAGCACGACTCACGCCCGGTACCCACAGCTTTACTTCTGCCAGTATCTCGTCTCCTACCTTCCAAACTTTACAGAAGTTCTCCTGCGAACCTGTACCGGGCTGTGGGTACCGGGCGTGAGTCGTGCTTCGGTAGCTCAGTTGGTAGAGCACTTGGCCGCGAAAGGCAAAGGTCCCGAGTTCGAGTCTCGGTCGGGCACACAGTTTTAATCTGCCAGGAAGTTTCATATCAGCGCACACTCCGCTGCAGAGTGAGAATCTCATTCTGGAACCAAAAAAAGTGTCTACTTTCTACGCGTGGCAGTACATCAGCCGGCCGGAGTGGCCGTGCGATTCTAGGCCCTACAGTCTGGAACGGAGCGACCGCTACGGTCGGAGGTTCGAATCCTGCCTCGGGCATGGATGTCTGTGATGTCCTTAGGTTAGTTAGGTTTAAGTAGTTCTAAGTTCTAGGCGACTGATGACCTGAGAAGTTAAGTCGCATAGTGCTCAGAGCCATCTGAACCATATTTGAGCGGTACATCAACATAGCTGATTGTCTAACTGGTTCAGTTCATCCTGCCATTTACGATCGCTATGAAGAACTACTTGCAGCTTACCAGCTGCAGTAGAGTGTATATCCTTACTACATAACAAATTTGCTGCAAAATGTTGCTCATTATAGGATACATCGAAGAAATGAAGTCTGTAGCTGATCAGCGATACTATGCATTAAAGGGTTAAACTCGCATTGTCTTGTAAGCCTTCTAAGTTCAGCAGACCACTCTTATAATCTTTGTGCAGGCTGCTTCTTGAGAGGGGAAAATCTGAACCTAGCTGCAGCGACATCCACCTGAGCATCATAAGGTTCATTGAGGAGCTTAACAAGTTCGTTGTAACCAACAGATTGAGCAAGAGAAACGGGGCACAGTTTTCAACACAGATTGTACACTTCGGCTCTTACCGTCGTAAGAAAAATAGCATCGCGAACCACACTTGCAACCATGTATGCTTCGAAATGAGCCTCCATCTGCGCCCCACATCCTGACCACTACTGTTCGTTGGTTGCAGCAACAGTAGGCTGCAATACTTACGCTGCTATTCTTACTGAGTGATCTGCTGGATACTGAGCAGCAGTCGGTCAATCTACAGCACCTCAAACTAAACAACTTCGTGTAGAAACATTGTCTGTAGCGGTTCACACGTGGTTAAACATTTTACATTACACACAGAAAATCAAAATAAACAAGGCAGACCCAGGGTGGACATTGCATGGGAACAACGTAAACAAATCATGGCCGACTGTGTTCTGAAGCGAGTAAGATTTTCGCAATGACCAGCCTCGTCGTTATTTGTTGTACCTTACGAAATAACACTCATGGGTACAGTGGTCAGATGTTAGCTTTACTCCTGAAGGGGACTGAGTTGATACAACTGGCGTTCAAAAAGTTTTGCACGGTCGTCTCTAATTTTTTTATGTTTTGCAGGAGGAGAATGAAATTTTTTTGTGAAAATACTTGGAACATTTAAATATACATTGTGCCTACTGAATGTAGCCTCCATTAGCTGTGACGCATCTTCCCCGACATCGTTTCCATGGTGTAAATGCACTTTGGTAAAAGTCTGGGGATTGACTTTTACACCACCGCTTGACACAAGAAATAAGGTCTTTCTCACTATCAAATGTTTTACCGCGCAGGTGGGCCTTCATACGACCAAAGAGGTAAAAATCAGACGGAGCCGTGTCCGGACTGTTGGGAGAATGAGGAACAACTTTCCAACCCATTTTCTTGATTTCTTCCTGCGTCGTAAGGACTGTATGGGGTTTGGCATTATAATGGTGTAATCCGTAACTGACCCTGAAGCTGTGGTCTGTGGGTCTTGATGGCACGATGCAGCTCGCCAAGTGACAAACAGTAACGGTCCCAGTTAGTTGTGGAGACAGGTTCCAAAAAGTCAATGAAAATGATATCAGAAGAAGGAGGCCATTACCTTTCGGCCTGCTGTTCGTGAATGTCTAGGTTTCTTCTACCGAGGGGAACCCGGAGGCGCCACTCAGTGGATTGGTTCTGCACTCAGGTTCGGACAAAAGCAACTATGTTTCATCCTGGGTAACGACGCCGTCAAAACACTGTTTCCACTCTTCAGTAAAGGTCTTCATGAGACCTTCGCACACACTGTTCTTCATCGTTTTGATTTCTCTCGCCAATAATCTAGGCACCCAGCGTCCACAGATTTTTCTGTGTCCTAGTGACTGTACCAGTGATCCCACACTACCCAATGACAAACGAGTCACTTTAGAAAGCTGTCATGTCGTCACACATCTGTCATTTTGGATGATTTGACGAATGATCTCCTTATTGACATCACTCACTACTGTCGATGGTCTACCGCATCGTTGATTGTCCAGTACAGAGAAATCACCTTCTTTAAACCTCTGCAACCACCGCTGGATTCTGTTGCGATCCACTGTGTCCTCTCCATAAACAGGGTGCACATCATGTGAATCGATGTGGCGGTCACTGCCGGTCTTGAAGAGGAACTCCATCACCGACCGTTGTCGCGAACTGACATCTACTTCCCGGTCCGTTATGGCTCACCTGTAAATAAAAGAAACTACTTTTATGTACCAAATTATAGCTAAACGTTCCAAGTATGTTCACAAAAAATGGTTCAAATGGCTCTGAGCACTATGGGACTTAACTTCTGAGGTCATCAGTCCCCTAGAATTTAGAACTACTTAAACCCAAATAACCTAAGGACACACATTCATGCCCGAGGAAGGATAGGAACTTGCGACCGTAGCGGTCGCGCGGTTCCAGACTGTAGCGCCTAGAACCACTCGGCCACTCCGGCCGGCTCACAAAAAATTTCATTCTTCTCCTGCAAAAAAATAAAAAAAAATTAGAGACGACTGTGGAAAGCTTTTTGAACGCCCTTTATAGAACAACACATAAAATATTATTAGATCTATTTATTAAATAATGAACACGAGGAAATAATTAATCTTGTTAACCCGTTATCCACACGAATGACCTGAGTATTTATTTCTATTACTGAACGTTGATGTATCTCCTGATACATTAATGCACTGCTGGCTTGGTAGGGAGACGTAGTTAAGTTAGCTGATATTGTGGCACATCGAAGCTCTTCTAGGTGTTTCCACGCCATCATCTCTCACTCGTCGTTGCTTCTACTATCCACTATGTTTGTGGTTCTGTTGTGAGGAACCAGAGTTGCCTTGGCACCTCGCTCTTCGGATGACACCGCAAACTGTAGCTCACGCATATAAATACTCAAAAACTAATCAATGAAAATTATTACCTTTTCATAATTTAGATTTAATTGGCAGGTTGAGTGAAGACGTAATTGGGTAGAATGGAAAGTCGACTTCATCTCAGTGCCACGTCTTAAAGGAGGGTCAGCGACGGCACACCGAACTTCACGCATGCAACGTATGTGGGCCACAAAAGGGCCAAGTTGGAGCTCATCACTCGGCTTTGGTCGATCCTTGAATGGCGCGACGTTTCATTTAGCATCGCTCGGCACAACTCTCTGAGTTTGTCAGAATCGTGGTCCACACGTCCTGTGGCTGTTTCACAAAAAGAGGTAGTCTAGGGACCTATCGAATTCTTTAAAATTAATGGGAAAGACAGAGAAAGAGGTGGAAGAGAACTGTCATTTCGCATAAGCGATGGGTACTGCATATTTACAAAGAAACTGTATGCTGAATTTGCAGGCATAGAGCATGTGAAGAAATTGATGGTATAAATAGTCAAATATCCGATATTTCACCCACTATTCTTTTGTCAGTTACATCACTTTTGCACGAAGCTGAACGAAGAGTATGGACAGTTAATATATTAATACAAATTGCGTTGGTTAAGTCAAGGGGTATGCCTGGAACGACTTTTCGATTTACTACTCACTATCAATGAATTTATTAAGGTAAAAGGAACGCACTAACCAAAACTTACAAAATCCAGAACGGGCAGTAAATTTCACACTTTAAGTGGACTTGACTGCACAGTGCCCACAGTAACTCATTACAGGTTAGTTTCTTTCGGATTTGATGGGGATGCTTCTGAAAAGGAAATCGCTTTCTAGAAGGGGCACATTCTGATGAAGACAGTCCTGTTACCTAAGCTCACTGGCATTAAAGAAAACGCGAGGTTTGACGAATTGGTTCAAATTGCTCTGAGCACTATGGGACTTAACTTCTGAGGTCATCAGACCCCTAGAACTTAGAACTACTTAAACATAACCTAAGGGCATCACACACATCCATGCCCGAAGCAGGTTTCGAACTTGCGACCGTAGCGGTACCGCGGTTCCAGACTGTAGCGCCTAGAACCGCTCGGCCACTCAGGCCGGCGTTTGACGAATTCACTGTGGCCCTGAACGAGTTACAAGGAGAGTTTTATGAGGGTTTTGAGAACATTGTCGAGGTTACATCTGTTTTCGAGCATTTTTCGAGAGCCTTTAGCGTTTCAGTTGAGAGAGCCCCTGTACAGATGCAGATGTAACTGACTTACCTGGAAGGTAAATCAAGTCGTAATGACACATCGTTTTACATTAAAACTGTCCAGGAGATCTAGATTGCTTTCCTCAAGTAAAGTTCCTAAGTCTCCACAACGAGACCGCAAAAGTGCTATAATATTTCGAGCGACATATCTGTGTGGAAGACCTCTTTTCCATTATGAAACTAAATAAGTCACGATTACGTGGCAACCTGAGTGCTGAACTGTGTGAAATTTTCTGCGTCTGTTCGCATGCGGTCGGCGTGTACTAGATAAAAAATTATGTCTTCGTGAGCCAAAAATAATTAAACAATTCTAAAAACTTGTTTTGTTTGTGATCTATGTTGTTGAGAAATGTAAAATATAAAAATAAGGCGTATGCAGTGCGACTACATTGCCATTAAAATTCGGCGCGTTCGCAGTTTTCCCGTCTTCGCCCTAAGACAGCGTGGCGTGGCAGTGGGGAAACGTGTGGCGAGGCTGAGCGGCTTCACACTCCGGCCCATGACATGGTCTGCGAGACGAAGTCTTGGGAACACTTTTTTTTAAACTGCCGTACTTAACAGGAGCATTAGACGAAATTTCACGTCATTAAGCAAGTGAAAGTTTTAACATACAAAGTGGAGATGGTTATCCTTAGTCATAAGATGATGGATACAAGTATTTGTTTTAACATCCCATTGAATGTGATATCGTTTTGAGATGATCTGCTTACTATCCGGGATATGAAATCGACCATATGTTCTCAAAATATACAATCTCGACATTGCCCTAAAGTGATTTAGAGCGATTATTGAAACTGTGAAGTTGTAAGGTTGCTGAACAGTTAAACATGATAGATATATCAATTGTAGAAGAGTGAGAGATAGATGACACGATCTCATTCAAACACCAGAACTATGGTGAACGTCTCTCTTGAAGCATTGTAGAGGATGAGAATGGTGTCCAAGGAACCAGGGATCAAGCATAGCGGTCAAACATCCGGAGAACATCCAGTGATCTCGTACAGATCAAATAAAAGGTATTTGATGTGCCTTCAGAGCTGCTGAAACACGTATTAGGTACAGGAACGAGGTTACTTCAGCTGCTGTCAAAAAAAGATGAAATAAGTAGATCACCTTCAGAGTTGTGGACCATTATTGTCACAGTATTACGGAACTAGAGCGCTTGGGAACAGCTGACAGGGACAATATAGAGAAGGGGTCTGGTGAAATTCGTGACAATAGCTTGTGATCAAATGTTTCACCCTTTCTATAAGGTTTTTAAAATGTCAGCAATAAAATTTCAGCAGCATCATACGTAATTCATTGCAGTTTACTCTTTCGTAGTTCGCTTTCTCGCTTGTCTTCCGTTTCGAGACGCGTTTCATTCGCTGTATTTATAGTTACATGTGCTGTGCTTGGTGCTGGTATTGTGTTAATTACATGAAACCTTCCTGCATACCAGTGTAATTTCAAAAGTGTATTAGGTGTCATTTGAAATAAGACTGAATCATACAATTTTTGAGATGCCTTATCAGATATTAGACATACGATTGTAAGCCATAAGGATTGCACCTCCGCTCTCTCAACACATTAGTATAATATCTTTAACGTATCCTATGCTCCTAACTTATTTATTTTTCACCTTAGTTAATTCTCGGCCTTTCATGTGCCTAGCTCTTCATCACCTGACTTGTATGTATTCATAGAAGTATTCTGTATTAAGCCCTGCTTGAGCTGAGACCCTTGATCCTACTGTTTCGTATTTAAGCAGAGCCAGAGGTGCAATTACTGTCCCATGTTAAAATGATGAAAGTTGGGGAAAGTTTATGGGAAATCTATTAGTTGTTGTGTGTAGTTGTTTTAATTTGAAAATTTAGTAAGATACACAATGGTTCAGAGGGGTACTGCATTATCTTTAATAGTTTCCTTTCAATAATATTTAGCTACAGCCATAACATAATGTCAAGTGGATGCGTTAAATCGTAAATATCATCTACCTGTCTTGAGTTGTTATTCAAAGAATGTTCCTTAAGTTAAGAGAAATTGCCTCCAAAGTTTCTCAATAAATTCCTGCACAATAGGATGGATTATCATGATCCTCTTCTCCTTCCTTCAAGAATTGCCTTTTTATTCTTCTTTTCTGTCCTGTTGTTTTATCATATTTCATGTCCCTTTCTCTTCTTTCCTCACCTCTTATCCTCTTTCTGTCAATACTTCCTAGTGTTCGCCCAGAATTCACTCCAGCTGGAGATTCTAATGTCTGCAACAATTCACATCTCTCACTGTTCTCTTCGTTGCTATTATACCGTAAATGCCAAAATGCAGTGTTTGGATACCCACAAACATTCTTTTGGAGTCGCTGGCCAAATTAAATTGTTAATTCTTTCATTTGGGTTCTGCATTTTTCCTTGCAGACATTTCTGCAGCAATATTCCCTGTGTCAAGTCATGAACAAAATGTTTCACTGCATCTGTCACAGCTGCAGGCAAAGAGCGCTTCTGATCATAACTCTTTTGGTACAATATTTCACCAGGGCCAGGTCACGTTCAGGGCGTTCACAGGAAGAGGCATTGTGAAGGAACAATGCCCACCCTGCATTCTTCATATCACCACTGTTAGTAGTATTTTGTGTTACTACGTACCCATAGTTCGTTTGCAAGCCATCAACCGCCACATGAGTAAGCCTCTCTTCCCTCCTATTCACGATCCATCACTAAGCTTAATTAAACTCAAAGCTTGCTTGAGCTTTCAAAGCCATGCTACTACGTGATTTTACACGTGCTCATAGCATTCCGATTTTGCGACTTTAAATTTAATTTCATGCGGCTTCATTTCCTCTATAGTCTTGAAAACTTTGGAGTCGCCATTGTCAGGACAGGATTTCTACATAACATTGAATATGGACATTGATCGTGCAAAAATTTGTTTCACTCCTTCCACTTCCATTGCCCCGCTTGACCCGTTAAAATTTGCTTCACAAGTGTTTCTTTCTTCTCCTTTGATTTTATTTTTGCATCTAGAATGTTTCGAAAAAATCGAATGAACCATCACTTTCTTACTGTTACCAGTAGTAGCATTTAATGCATGTCATTTAGACATTTATAGCCCCTCTTTTGCCAAGAAGTGTCTAAAGCACTGTCAAGTACCTACAACCACCATTAATATCTAGAGATTCCTCCACTGCTAACTTCATGGTTTTCACAGAGACATCTTCAATAGAGAATCCTACCAGTTCACAATAGTACCCAAATTTTCTTGGAGGTGACAGCAAGCTCAAAACACCACAAAAGGGCTTACCAGCAGCAGACCTTTTTCCGATGAATTCAACCCCATACCCAACTCGAACATTCACATCGAACACTTTAGATCGCTCTCCTTCATCACGTAGATTGTTGTGTGAGTTATTAAAGGTCACTTTGTACTTGTAACGTGTACAGATTAGCTGTATCTCAAATGCTAAGCTAAAGTGCTTTGTAATTTCCAGTTCAACTCGAACACTCGTACACATTTTTCACAAAACACTTTCCCTTAGCGTGGAAGACAACAGTCCCATATACAGTTTATTTTTTCATTGTAATTCACAGATTTAAAAAATATATCACATCCAACAGTCAACTTCTTACTTGGAGATGACTCTGGGCTACGATCAGTTGTGTGTTAAGTAGGAGAACTCATTGTTTCCGTAATTACAGAACTGGAACTTGGTATCCGTATTAATTTCCTTTTGCCTGAGTTCTTCCTCTTCTGATACAGATGATTATTAGAAACTGGTATCGTAACCAAAATAAAAAGCTATAGATGAAGAGCGTAATATTGTCAAGATTACTAGTGTCAGTGACATACTTGAAAACTAACAATAACAAACGTACGATATTTGACACCTTTAGACTTCATTTGTTATAGACAACACCAGTATAGTCAACCTTTGCACATCCGCTAGAAAGATAATGCAACGAAGCATTTAACTTCAGTTCGAGAAAATGGCAAGTATTTCGCCAAGAATTCACGAGAGGCCGTCAGTTGCGTTCAGCGGTTCCGACCACCTCCTCTGCAAGTTCGTATAAGAACAGCGCTAACTTGTCTTGTAGGGCAAGCACGTCGGTTGGTTGGTTGATTTTGGGGGAGGGGACCAAACAGCGAGATCATCGGTCATATCGGGTGAAGGAAGGAACAGGAAGGATATCCTCGTGCCCTTTTCAAAGGAACCATTCCGGAATTTGCCTGATGCTATTTAGGGAAATTACGGAAAACTAAAATCAGGATGGCCGGACTCGGTTTTGAACCGTCGTCATCCTATACGCGAGTCCAGCGTGCTAACCACTGCGCCACAGCGCACTCCAGCGCGAGTAAAATGGACATGGCTAGATACTTTTATTATCATTGTCGTTATTACTGTTACGGTTAGTGGCAGACGTGGAAACAGTTTTTGTCTTAGTAGCATCAGTAACAGAAATGGATGTTACTTTCTCGTCATTAAATTTGTCATATTTGCCATAAGCTTTTAAGCAGAGAGTAATGCAGTGGTAATTCCAGTCGTGTTTCGTCTCGTACTGTAAAACTTTTCTGTGTAACTATTCGTCTCCATCCGAACAGTATGTGCTATTTCCATGTGGTATAGCCAAAAACGTCCCTCATCGCAGTGTGTTACATGTGTTCGTCTGTGAAATGGATAGCTGTAAAGATTCATGTGGAGTATTATATTTATTGTAATGGAAGAAAAGCACAGGGAAAGGAAAAAGCTACTGTTAGAACTCGGCCTATTCCCGTGGACCAGCACGAATTTGAGCAATGAGAATAACAATCCTGTGGACCAGTTACCAACAACATATTCATAATTCCTTAAAATGGCAAAGATATCACTCGCATACATTTGATTTTAGGTCTGTATCCGTCACTTAAATCTTCTAGAAAATTATCGAACATGTATTATGCTAATGGATTGTAGACTTCGGGTAACGAGTATTTTCCCTATAGAAACGCAAACAAAAAGTCTAATGAAACTCAGCTCACACTTTTAATCCACGACTTGCACACCATCCAAGACTACGCCGATCAGAGAGATACCAGAGATACCGTTTTTCCTGACTTCTGGGACGCATTCGATACCGTTACACACCTTTATTTAATTAACATAATACTACTACGTAATTCGTAAATGGAACAGGTAGCAATAATAGCAATTCTGTGAGGTTACAATTAATGGAAGGAATTTAAAAAGGGTGTATGGTTGTTTAAAAACAGTTGTTGGTTTTCTCTGAAAATGTTTATTAATTATCAGGAAGCGTTTCAGGTTTAAGCCATCATACGATGACTTATTATAAACAGACAAAAGCAGCAGATGTCATGTTACAAAATTTACAGAAACGCAAATTTCTCATAAAATTCGGTTCTAAACGAACAATATTCCACAACGAAATGCTTTTTGAAAAAGAAATACATACTATTTTAGATACAAATACATGAGACTTTGATGCAGACGTCAAATACTGTCATTTCTAATATGTAGAACTGCAGGTTGCACCATTGAAACTTACTGGCAGTAAGTTTCATATCTGCACACACTCCGCTGCAGAGTGAAACTTTCGTTCAGGTAGCACGTTTAATTACACAGTTTGACCCTAAATATTGAAATACCGAACAAGCAATGACCGGCACCATCCTGTGTGCTCGGTGAACGCTCGGTCAGGCTAGATGGCCTAATTGTGTCGATGGACATATAAAGAGCACCACACAGATTCGTGGCCAATATAAGTATTACATTTATTTATTTTTATTATTTCTAAAATTGCTGAAAGCACGTCTCAGTATATAAAATACAGTATAAAAAACGTTCTTCTTCGCACACGGGCAAAAATCTCATAAGCAAAACGTGATTTCCGTCTTTGTGTGAGCAAAGAATTTGTAAATGTCTTGTATATCGACACACACTTTTGGAAATTCTCTCTTAAAAAAATTAAATCTAGTACTTTGGCCACGAATCTGTGTATCGCTCTTCAAACGTTCATCGACATGGCTACGCCACATAATGTGACCGAGTCTTCCCCCCAACACACACCGCTGCGCTGGTCATCGATTCTTTGGTATTTCAACAGTTAGAGTCAAACTGAGCAATTAATCGTGCTACCGGTTATTTTACATATTAGTAATAGCAGTATTTGAAGTCTGCATCAAAATCTTAAGTATTTGTGTCTAAAATGGTATGTATTCCTGCATCTACAATTTTATTCTTGAGTATTATTCGTTTAGAAATGACCTTCACAAGAAATTTACATTTATGAATATTTTGTGACATAACATTTTCCGCTTTCGTCCTTTTATAATGGTCAGCAGAAGATGGGTTGAACCAAAAACCGTTGTCACAGTTTGTTATCAAATTCAGAGATAACGAGTGACTGTCTTTAAGGAATCACACAGCCTTTTTAAATTCCCTCCAATAATTATATATGCACAATTGTTGCATGCATCTACAATATCTACGTCTAATTCAGAATTCCGTGAGGTCCAACGGTCTGGTGCTCGTCTTTCGATTGGACGCCACTTGTAAGCCTATAAGTTACCCCAGTAACCCACCTGGTGTAAAGAGGGCCTATAGTTTAACGTGACATTCGGACTACAAGTCGTTCCTCGAAAATTTTCAGTACCTTATAAATCGAGTGGAATGTAATGACAACAAGGAATGTTAGTGTAAAGACAGCATCAGACAAGCGGCTACCGAGACCCTAGGAAACAAATGGAGTATTAGAAGTAGAGAAGATCCGAGTATATTAAGAAAGAATCCGAAACAGAAGTAAAGAAAAAACAAAACATATGCATCGAAAACATATGAAGCAAGGAAGAGTATACCACGTCTAGATACAAGGCACTGCGCAACCACTTGCAAGAAGTAATCAGAAAATTCCATGAGAATTCTTCGGAGAAATTAGTAAATAACATAAAAGAACAGTAGGCAGGAAGTAGGATATAAAATAATGGAACAGTTGAACCGAACAGAAAAAAAATACTCTACTGATAAAGCGTATGAAATGAAGAAAATCAACTAGTGAATATACGTAACATTTCTGCAAGCTACAGGGAAATTAACCAAGGAGGAATTGTTGACGAGCTACATGAAGCCCTGACACGAATGAAAAGCCACAGGACCGTACGGAATTGACATGAATTTGTTAAACTATGGGGGACCGCTGCTGAAACTACATTTTTTGACATCGGAATACCTACTGCAAGATGAAGCTAACACTACGCCGGTGGATAACAGCTAAGGCAACCCGGCTTTATAAGAAAGTCAATCCCAGTTGCGGAACTACAGTTTGAAAACACTGAAATGGAATTCATAGATGTGAATCTCTAGTCAGTAGCAGATATTGTGTTACAGAAGTAGGATTATATAATTGCGTAGGCTTCCGCGGCCAGAGTCAGTCGACATAAAAGTTTTCTGGGTATGGAACCGCGTCGTATTGTATAAAACTAATGCTGAGAAGATAAAGAAGAAGGCCACAGCAACCGTGGCCGAAACGTTGGTTTTTCTCCAGTAGTAGTTTTATATAACATGACGCGGTACCACATCCAGAAATCAAATATGTCGGGAAGTAGGATTACTCACGAAGAGGAAGGTCTGACAGAGAATTGGTTACTGTGAACAGTTCTGTGCCAGAGTTATTCCGATCAGAATCGAGAGAAAATCAACCCCAACGACACTACATTACATACACATGCCTACATCACAAACTGAAGATGAACAGACCCTGTGATATACGCTGTGAAAAACGTAACTGAATAAGTAAAAGAGATGAAAACTGAGTAATCATTGTTCACAAAAAACTGTAGTAGGGGAAGAACAATCACTAGGGGACTAAACAGATGGGAAATGAGGGATGCCAAAATGATTGGAAGAAAAATGTGAGGAAACGGTCATCGGATGGACTGGTTCAGTATATCGAAAAAACACATCAAATTTCAGTTAAATTAAAATAAAATGTTTCAATTATAATACAAGACGAGTTCCACTGTTAAACGGAGAGGAGAGAGGAGTAGATGTAAGGAGCAAATTGGGACCTTCTACGACTGGACAGGACGGTTTCGTGTTATAGAAGAAGAAATGGGAACCGGCAAGGCAGAGTCTGGAAACATACTATCAGACTTGCTGGAAAATATTGCCAACGCAGTTACTGAGAAATCGAGTGTCACACGTGTTGAATATTTAGCTTAACAGTATCTGACACGAATAATGTCCAAAAGAATGGGAAAGAAATCTGAGACTCTTTTAGATGACGATCAATTTCACTTCAGGAAAGGTAACACCACCAGAGAGAAAATTCTGCCTTTGCCAAAATCAAGACACAATCTTAGGACTTGTCAACATATAAAGATGTTCAGAAATGTAAAATGGTGTAAGAAATTCAAAGATTTCATATTAATTGTTGCATTGTGTAGGGACAGACGGGTAATATTTACAGTATGTACAAGAACCAAGACAGAAAAATAAGAATAAAAGACGAAGAAAGAGTTGCACGAATTAGACGCCGCTTAAGACAGGCATATAGTTTCGGCCCTACTGTTTAGCTTGTATTTCAGAGAACCACTGACAGAAGTAAAGGAAAGGTCAAAGATTAGTATCAAAATTCAGTTTGAAGGAATTCGAAAGAAAAGATTCTCTGATGACACAGTTATCCTCTGTGAAAGCGAGGAAGAATTGCAGGATCTATTGAATTGAAAGGGTAGTTTAATTTGTATACACACCACATTGAGAATAATGTAAAGAAAGACGAAAGTAATGAGAAGTAGCAGAAATGACAACAACGAGAAACTTTGCATCAAAAATGATAACCACGAACTATACAAGTACAAGACTTTTGCTGCCTCGGAAGCAAAGCAACACATGCCAGTCAACGCAAGAGAAACGAAACAAACATATTAGTTCAGAAAAAGAGGGCATTCCCGGCGAAAAGACAGCTACTAGTATCAAATATTGGCCTTGAATCGAGGAAGAAATGTCTAAGAATGTATTTTTGAAACATAGCTTTCTACGTATGTGAATTATTAACTGTAGGAAAACCGGAAGAGAGGAGAATAGAAGCACAATAAAAGTTGTGTTGTCGAATATTATTGAAAATTTGGCTGATAAGCAACATAAAATTCGAAGAGATTTTCCACAGAATAGAAATCTGTAGAAAACATTCACAAGAAGAACGAACAGGATGGTAGGACAAATGTGAAATCGTCAAGAAATAACACTAGTGACAATAGAGGAAGCGGCAGAGGTTAAGACTTTAGTGGAAGACAGAGACAAATAATAAAGGAACTATTGTGCCAGTGGTGCTTTGAGATGTAGAGGCTGGAACACGAGAGTAATTCTTAGGAGGTCACCTCACTAATGTTAGAAGGGTGATGGGCCAAAGAAAGAGAAATATAAATATAAAATAAGGAACCTATACGCAAGAGTAATCAACAATCAATTTGAGAACTTAGCCGTCTAACCAACAATGGAAGACAAGAATGGATTTCGGAAGAGCCGGCCGCTGTGGCCGAGCGGTTCTAGGCGCTTCAGTCCGGAACCGCGCTGCTGCTATGGTTGCAGGTTCGAGTCCTACCTCGGGCATGGCTGTGTGTGACCTCCTTAGGTTAGTTAGGTTTAAGTAGTTCTAAGTCTAGGGGACTGATGACCTCAGATGTTAAATCCCATAGTGCTCAGAGCCAGTTGAACCATTTAGGAAGAGTTCTAGTAGCTGCAGAGATTCTGAATTAAGACAAATGATAGAAAACAACAGGAAGTTAAGTAAGAAAACACATATTTGTTTTATTGACAACGAGTAAGCTTTAGCCTAGGACAGCCTAGATATTTTATGATCCACGAAGATGACAGGTTTTCGCAGACTATTAACAGCCTGCTTCTAACAACACAAATCGCAAGAAAAACTCGTAGAGAGAAGACTGGAACTATAACCTTTACGGGTGTAAGTTACCGCCAACACTTTTTGGTAACAATACTGACAACATTGTTAGTAAATTAAAAATCGGAGTCAAAAGAGTCATAATGTTTTCTAACGTACATTTGCACCTGTCGTCGGCACTTGGATGGGTGACCATCCAGGCCGCCATGTGCTGTTGCCATTTTTCGGGGTGCACTCAGCCTTGTGATGCCAATTGAGGAGCTACTCGACCGAATAGTTGCGGCTTCGGTCAAGAATACCATCTTAACGACCGGGAGAGCGGTGTGCTGATCCCACGCCCCTCCTATCCGCATCCTCCACTGAGGATGACACGGCGGTCGGATGGTCCCGGTAGGCCACTCGTGGCCTGACGACAGAGTTATTTACTCCTGCGTGAGACAGAGAATGATTTTCGAAGGTTAATACATTATTTAGACCAAACAGAAACACCAATATTATGGCTTCTAAAAGAAAAGATGCTGTGCTTTCCAATACTGTTACAATATCGCGTTACACAACAGATTTCCTATTTTAACTTATTAGATCTTGAAGTGTGGTACAATTTTGAAAACAACGCACACAGTATATTTAATAATTATCAGATGTGTGGTGGAGTAAGAGAGGACACTGGGCAACAAAGTGTGGATAGAAACAAAAATAAAATTTTACATTGCAATAGGTACAACACAGCTACACCAGCACCCTGGTTCCCAGAGCTCCTGAAGATTTACGTTGACTGTGTATATTGAATTACAGACACAGTGTGGTGTCACCGTCAGACATCACACTTGCTAGGTGGTAGCCTTTAAATCGGCCGCGGTCCATTAGTATACGTCGGACCCGCGTGTCGCCACTGTCAGTGATCGCAGACCGAGCGCCGCCACACGGCAGGTCTAGAGAGACGTCCTAGCACTCGCCCCAGTTGTACAGCTCTCATTTGCCGAGACGATAGTTAGCATAGCCTTCAGCTACATTTGCTACGACCTAGCAAGGCGCCATAGCTTTGATAATTAATATTGTGAAGCATGTATAATCAAGAGCGATGTTCTGCAAATGAGGATTAAAGTTGAGTATTACAGCAACAGCGTCCATTTTCTAAGTTCTCATTCCCTTTTAACTGTTCCAGACCTCACGCCAATCTGCGTGTGCTTAACGCTAGCCTTTCGGCTTCCTCTCGTTGTGACTTGGCTGTCTTGCTAAGTCACAACACACAGTCCCTTTGACTGTTCAGAGACGTCACTAAACCCACCCAAAGATGTAAACAGCCATGCATGAGCGCCGCCTGTTAGATGGAGGGGGGTCTGACAGCCCATCAGTTATCAGTTCCAGTCATTCCACCGGAAGGAGGTACACGGTTCGTGTTGTCTGTAATTCAACCATGACTAGACGGTCAATACCGCGTTTCAATCGCGTCCGCATTTTTACTTAGTGGCAGGAAGGGCTCTCAACAAGTGATTTTCCAGGCGTCTCGGAGTGAATGAAAGCGGTGTTGTTTGGACATGGAGGAGGTATATAGAGACAACAAATGTCGATGACATGCCACGCCCAGGCCGCTCAAAGGCTGCTACTGCAGTGAATGACTGGTACCGACGGATTATGGCTAGGAGGAACCATGACAGCAACACCACCATGTTGAATAATGCTTTTCGTGCAGCCACAGGATGTCGTGTTACGACTCAAACTGTGCGCAGTGAACTGCATAATGTGCTACTTCACTCCCGACGTCCATGACAAAGTTCAACTTTGCAACCACGACACCATGCAGCGCGGTACAGATGGGTCCAACAATATGCCGAATGGACCGCTCAGAATTGGCATCACGTTGTCTTCACCGATGAGTGTCGCATATGTCATCAACCAGACAATAGTCGGAGACCGGTTTGGAGACAATCCAGTCAGGCTGAACATCTTACACACAGCCCAACGAGTGCTGCAAGGCGGAGGTTCCCTTCTGTTTTGGGGTGGCATTATGTGGAGCCGACGTACGTCACTGGTGTCATGGAAGGCGCCGTAACGGCTGTACGATACGTGAATGCCATCCTCCGACCGACAGTGCAACCATATCGGCACTGTTGTGGCGAGGCATTCGTCCTCGAGGACGACAATTTGCACCCGCATCGTGAACATCTTGTGAATGACTTCCTTCAGGATAACGACATCACTGGACTAGAGAGGCCATCATGTTCTTCAGACATGAACCCTATCTAAATGCCGGTGACAGATTGAAAAGGGCTGTTCATGAACGACATGACCCACCAACCATTCTGAAGGATATGTGCCGAATCACTGTTAAGGAGTGGGACAATGTGGTCCAACAGTGCCTTGGTGAACTTGTAGATAGTACGCCACGATGAATACAGGCATGCATCAATGCAAGAGGACGTGCTATTGGATATTAGAGACACCAGTGTGTACAGAAATCTGGATCGCCACATCTGATAGTCTCGGCCTACGGCGGTACAACATGCAATTTCTGCTTTTCATGAGCAATAAAAAGGGCGGAAATTATGTTGATCTCTATTCCAGTTTTCTGTACAGGTTCCGGAACTCTCGGAGCCAAGGTGATGCAAAACATTTTTGATGTGTGTACAAACATCAAGGGAAGCTATATCCTGGAAGACCTCTGTCGATATGGCTAGATAACGATCGCAAGAAGCGAGAGGAATACTCATTGATCTGACGATTCATGCTAACCTTTTCACTACTCAGCTGTCCTGACGTTGGGCGGTCTCCAAAGAACTCGTCAGGTATGTTGGCATCTAGGTTCTAAGAGGCAGAACTGCCAATGGGGTTCTATAGATAGACATTCGGAATACTTGTTTAGAAGAATCAGTGTTCAAAACTGTTAAATGTAAACTTTCATGACCGAAAATTTCACAATTAATAAAATTACTCAGTGGTCGGACTGATTTCACCTTAAAACCCGACGTTTCGACCCCATCTGCAGTGGACATTTTCAAAAGGGATAGTAGATATTTTTAATATCCGATTCACACCCTGCCTCGCTACTGACTACAGCAAAATTCCGCTTCCGCGAGCTTTAGCAGAATGGTGTGACGTCACAGGTTTTGTATACGCGAGCACAATTAGCCGCTGTCGACAGCCTCGTGGCTGTCAGTACTTGAGTTCTACCAAAACGAATGCGGTGGAATTCTGGCTGTAAAGAATTTCCCACAAAAGCTGATCTGTCAATATCCCCTCGTCTGCAATTTCCCTTTTGCTCTTCTAGCCGGTTTTTGACTGTTCTTTTTGTAGTATCCATGTACACCTCCCAACAACTACACCGAATCCTATAAATTATAGCGTTTGGCGAGCATCCTAGGCCGATTTTAGGTAATTTTGTATGTTCCATGTGGTTGTGTAGATTACCGCAAGGGTCCGCTTTTTCACAATTTTTCCTTTGCGGTCAATAACGTTCTTAATGAATGGCAGGAAATCTGTCAATACCATCGGCACTTCAGTACCCCCCGGGATTTCTACACGGTGGTCTCATCGCTTTTTTACCTCAGCGAAAGAATGAGCATTCTTGGCGAGATGTTTCAATTCTGCGTCAAGCAGCTTTGGTTCGCAGATTTTCCTTGCTATATGCGCCAACGTATTTATGATGCCTCGCTCTTTCTGTGGGCAGTGGTTCTAATCCCGATGTAGCTAACGGTCTGTGTTCGTGGATTTTCGGTAAACAGTGTGGCCCTAGGTACCGCATTCTTTCTTGAAAAATAGCACATTACGAAAATTTGAACTTCCGCCTGCCTTCTCCTCCGTGTTAAACTCAATCTTCGATTGATCCCGTTCATATGTTCGGAAAACGACCCAGATCCTCCCTGCCATGCCGCCACGAAACACACGTCTCATCCACGTAATGGTAACAAATATTCGATTTCTTGTCTGCAGTTTCCAATGCCTACACCTCGAATTTTTCCATAGAGAAGTTTGCTATAACTGGGCTTAAGGGGCTCCTCATAGCGACCCCATCTCTCTGTTCATATAAATCTTCCTTCTATTTGAAATACGGGATTTTGAGCCAATATTTAAAGAGTTCTGCAACATCGGCAGAAAAAAATCCAAATTAGCTGTTGCAAAACTTCATTGAGTGGAATCATAGTGAACAGTGACACCGCATCAAAACTAACTAGTATATCCTACGATTGTACCACTATCCCATTTAGTTTACCTAATCGATAAATTGCCGAATTCTTGATGTACGAATCCGACATACGGTCGAATGTATTTCACCTTAGAACTCTCTTCAGGTGGGGACGAAACGTCGGGATTTAAGGCGAAATCTATTCGACCTCGGCATAATAGTCCGGAACGTTGAATTAATTCTGGCATTTCCTGCCCGGAAAGTTTCCATTTTACAATTAGGCACCTCTAGGGGAGGAGATGTCAAGAAATGTGCGGAGCATTTAAGGTCTCCAGAAGAAGAGTGGAGCGCAGCTTTTTGTTCCCCGACATTCCTGTCTCTTTGCAGAATGGTCAGTATTATTCCGAATTTTTTGAGGATTAAGCAACTACGCAGCTCGCCCAAGGCGCAACGGATTTTCAAACGGGTGGAAGAGACTTAACTACGTGACCGGATTCAACAGACCCGCTGGGACCTCGCAAGCAGAGACTGTAAGTTTATGTCTCTCCACATTCCTATCAGCAATAAATTATGTTGTGGTGACTGGGAAAGAACTGACTGATTATGGCACAGTACTATTAGTAAGCGTATGTTAACGAGGTACTATTAGTAAGCGTATGTTAACGACGCCTAATAGACGGAAGAGAAATTTGATAATATACAACCTAATAAGACCATCCTCAATTTGGACGCTTCCTGCTCGGTTATCAAATAATCCGGACGTTCGGTATCTGACGATGAGAGATTTGTGCTTGCAAAGGGTGCAAATTTGGCCATTATCCCGCGAGCTGCGCCCACGGAAGAATTAATAACCACTGCAGAAGCAGGCATTCGTAGATTGGACAAGATTATGACTGAAGAAATCCATTCAGAAGCTGTAAGACTGTTATCTCTGGCAAACCCTCCAAAAGGATGTATAACTGTGGGTAAGAGGAATGCCATAAAACGCCTGAATGATGACGACAGAGTTATTATTCTCCCAGCTGCCAAAGCAAATGCAACGGTTGAGTATAATCGACTATTATAGTAAGATTGACGACTTACTCGATCCGCAAACATATAGGAAACAAACACCACTGACAAAGTTCTTAGAATTGTTACACAGTTTATAAAGGATTTCTCTATCAAACATAGCGTTCAGAAAAGTCTGTTATTTGCGTTAGCACCAAGACTTTATGGATTGCTGAAGGTGCACAAAGATGGCCTAAAGTAAGTACGACTGGTTCGCCACCTGATAGATTGCCAAGTTATTGACAACGTGATTACGACCGTATGTGGGCCGATAAGATTCGTATATCAAGAATTCGGCACATCCTATCAATGAGTTAAAAGACATAGTGGTACAGCTGGAGGACATATTAGTAAATTTTGATGTGGTATCGCTATTCACTATGATTTCATTCAGTGAGGTGCTGCAATAACTAAATCGAATTTTTCGTCCCGAGTTACATACCAATACTCCGTCTTCAGGCCAGAAGTGGTCCATCGGGACCATCCGACCGCTGTGTCATCCTCAGCTGAGGATGCGGATAGGAGGGGCGTGTGGTCAGCACACCGCTCTCCCGGTAGTTATAATAGTTTTCTTTGACCGGAGCCGCTACTAGTCGGGCGAGTAGCTCCTCAATCGGCATCACGAGGCTGAGTCCACACCGAAAAATGGCAACAGCGCATGGCGGCCCAGATGGTCACCCATCCACGCGCAGGCCAAGCCCGACAGCGCTTAACTTCGGTGATCCGACGGGAACCTGTGTATCCATTGCGGCAGGGTCGTTGACTGATTTTCATAACTGTTTTAATATTGCCTCAGAACCAAGTATTTCAAATGGAACGAAGGTTCTATGAACAGACGGATATTGTCTCTTTGGGAAGCAGCTGAAGCCCGGTTTTAGCAAGCTTCTTTATGGAAAAATTCGAGGAGCAGGCACTGGAAACTGCGGAACAAGAAACTGTATAATTGGTTCCATTACGTGGATGATACGTTGTTTTTTGGTGGCATGGCAGGGAAGGATCATTTTCACAAACATCTCAAAAAATGGTTCAAATGGCTCTGAGCACTACGGGACTGAACTTCTAAGGTCATCAGTCCCCTAGAACTTAGAACTACTTGAACCTATCTAACGTAAGGAAATCACACACATCCATGCCCGAGGCAGGATTCGAACCTGCCACCGTAGCTGTCGCGCGGTTCCAGACTGTAGCGCCTGGAACCGCACGCCCACCCCGACAGGCACAAACATCTCAACGTGATCAATCCGAAGATTGAGTTTACCACGGAGGAGGAGGCAGTGATTAAATTTTGTTAATGTGATAGTTTTCAAGAAAGAAGATTACGCTAACTTGTGCCACACGGTTCACCGAAACCCCATGCACACAGATCGTTCCTTACACTGGGATTCGAACCACCAGCCACAAAAAAAGCGAGGTATCATAAAAACGATGGTGGATAAAGCAAGAAGAACCTGCGAAACAGAGATGATTGACGCAGAATTGAAACATCTCACTAATGCATTGCTCAAGAATGGTTTTCTTTCGCTGAGGTGGAAAGAGTGTAAAGACGACAGCGTAGAAATCATAGCGCTTCTCCATCGCTGGTGAAATCGAAAGTATTCCTGCCATTTATTATGGACGTGACTGACCACATGGGAAAAATATTGAGAAAGCTGAACGTCACGCTGATCTACCCACCCACATGGAAGGCACAACTTTACCGAAAATCGGCCATGGGTGCCCGCCAAACGCTGGAATTTATAGGATTCTGCAAAGTTGTGGGGAGATGTATGTGGGTACTACAAAAATAACAGTCAAAAAACGATTAGAATAGCACAAGGGCAATTGCAGAAGAGGGGAGATTGACAGATCAGCCGTTGTTGAACCTGCTTTATACCCAGGAAGCTACCATATTCATTTTCATAAGACTCTAGCAGTGCCAGCTACGAGCGGATACCATGAAAGGCTATGCCGAGAGGCCATACAGGTGCAAAACACCCCAGAAATTTCAGTGGGAAGGAGGAGGGTGTGCAATTTAATTATATTTGAATTCCGGTGCTGAAGAAGATGTGTACCAGTCTTCCACCAAGGGATGATAACAACAGCTGACGATGGCAATCAATAAAGGCCAATTGTGCTCGCATATTCAAAACATGTAGCGTTACGCCACTGACCAAAAGCTCGCGGAAGGAGAATTTTACTGCAGTCAATAGCGAACCAGGGTGTGAAACGGACATCAAAAAAGCTACGATCCCCCTTGAAAATGTCCTCCCCAGAAGAGGACGAAACGTCGGTTTTTAAGGTGGAATCCATTCGATCACTGCAGAATAGCCCGGAACATATTATTAACAGTGTTCAAAACTCTTACAGCTTTTGACAAAGAGAACTCAGCACTCACTTATTTACATTTCCTGTATAATATGAAATTTGAAGTTAATTTGTATAATATAAGTGTTCCTTTCCCCATGAATGAATTCGTATGTTTATTGAAAGGCTCTGCTCAAATGTTTACCGAATTGAGTGCTGCAACACTCCATCTTCAGGCCCTTGAGTAGGATTAAGATTTTTTGTCACATCTGCGCGTAATGCAGTAAATCAGATTATGTAATAATACAATTAAATGTAAAAAAGCATTAATTCTATTAAACAAAAATTCTGTTGCCATATGTACCATTTGATGAGAAAAATGGTAAAAATCTCAAAGGAAAGGTGTACATTGTTATTTACACTGGATTATATATGTAGATATATTTCATTAAATCTGTTGGTCTTATGAAATAAGTGTATTTGATGCTGAAAGAAGCTGGTTGGGGAGTGTTTGATTTTTCTCGCCGTGGCTTTTCCTGTCTGGTTTGTGAATATCAGACAGCAGATAAATAATAATAATTATTAATAGTAATAGTGATCAGTTTATACAAACTTTGCGCGCTTGACAATGGCTTTTTGCGTAAGGTCCGTTCATTGTAAGTTTTACCGTGCGTGATTCTTTATCGGGCTTCGTACATAGAATAACTCCAAAGCCTTGGTTCGTACTGGACTTTTCATAAAATTTCTAACACGGAACCTTTAGCCTTGCCAAGACTCCGTTTAAATGGAACAATAGCTTGCAACATAAATGTAACACAAGATTAAATACTATCACTGTATTCACAAATTATTATACTAAATTGAATAACACAGACACTTACATCAATTCTGTTGCTGTGTGCACCTATGAGTACGCCTAGTGAGATTGCGTCTCAGTACATATAATAATGGCGGTGTGCCAAATAATTATCTGCAGCGATGGTAGATATGCATCCGATCAGGACGGCTTCCAGAACAAAATAGATTCCATGTTATCGACAAGACAACTGAACTTCGTAATTATTCTAATGTTTCAGCGGTCGCACGCCACAATCGATACAACCGCTTATATTAATTAATACCTTATGTAATTCTTTATTTGTATTCTGAACTTATATCCAAGTTTTTGCTATATTTCCACACCTATCCTATAATTGTGCCTTTGAATTTCCCCCTGAATTGCTACGCGAAAGAACGCACCTGCAGGCGAGGAATTTACGCCTACCGAAGTGGCCGAGCGGTTCTAGGCACTTCAGTCTGGAACCGCGCGACCGCTACGGTCGCAGGTTCGAATCCTGCCTCGGGCATGGATGTGTGTGATATCCTTAGGTTAGTTAGGTTTAAGTAGTTCTACGTTCAATGGACTGATGACCAAAGAAGTTAAGTCCCATAGTACTCAGAGCCATTTGAACTAATTTTTTTTTTTTTTTTTTGGTGGGGGGGAGGGGGAATTCACCCTACAGCACATTCAGTACAATATTTACATACATATTCAAATACAGTTCATGGTATACAATATTTGAATGAGGAAGAGGAACAGGTGCCCAGAAGATTTGAATGTTGGTATTGCGGCTGCCACGCATGCGCAGTCGCGTGTATTTCAGTCTGGTAGCAGCCGTTAGTTGAACTCGCGACACGGTGATTATATAGTGATCACCGTGTCGCGAGTTCAACTCTATATATATATATATATATATATATATATATATATATATATATATATATATATATATAGCAAGACATCACTATGACAGGACATTTCAAGAAGTTTTTACAAAAAATATGCACTAAAATCTGAAACAGATCCAATAATCTTAAAACCACTACATATATTGAAGCAAAATACTTTTCATTATTGGTCATTGTCTCTCATGGAAACAATAGCATTTAAAATGTCTTTCGGTTTTCGATCAGCTGTCCTTGTACGACGTGTCACGCTTTGTAGTTCATTTACACAATAGATACAATAACAACGCAAAGGTGGGCATGGTTTTGGCAGTTAGCCTAACGTAAATGTTATTGCTTTCGACGTCACTGTTCACAGATTTAACAACCGATATGTAGGCATGTTCACTCGTTGCACTGTTTATTTTCACTGGTAACACTGTTATTCCTAGGTCATGCGTCGCATGACTGAAGACTAGTGCGTTTCCATTTCGGAACATGTAAGAGTGGCCGTCGTATTCCGAGAATATTACATTCCCTGAAGTCCCATCCAAAATTCCTCCACCTGTGGAGTTGTCTTCAATGCTTTTGTGCGTCGCAACCGTAGGTCCAGTGGTTTACCAGATCCTTATTTTGCACAGTTACATCGTTTTAAATATCATTAGGCGGTGTACTACAAATGTTGTTGCACTTTACATGCACAGTTCCATGGCGCTCACAGTTTATCTGGAGACGTACAAAGAATGTTTGTTATCAAGTTTTCACGTAAGTACACTCCTGGAAATGGAAAAAAGAACACATTGACACCGGTATGTCAGACCCACCATACTTGCTCCGGACACTGCGAGAGGGCTGTACAAGCAATGATCACACGCACGGCACAGCGGACACACCAGGAACCGCGGTGTTGGCCGTCGAATGGCGCTAGCTGCGCAGCATTTGTGCACCGCCGCCGTCAGTGTCAGCCAGTTTGCCGTGGCATACGGAGCTCCATCGCAGTCTTTAACACTGGTAGCATGCCGCGACAGCGTGGACGTGAACCGTATGTGCAGTTGACGGACTTTGAGCGAGGGCGTATAGTGGGCATGCTGGAGGCCGGGTGGACGTACCGCCGAATTGCTCAACACGTGGGGCGTGAGGTCTCCACAGTACATCGATGTTGTCGCCAGTGGTCGGCGGAAGGTGCACGTGCCCGTCGACCTGGGACCGGACTGCAGCGCCGCACGGATGCATGCCAAGACCGTAGGATCCTACGCAGTGCCGTAGGGGACCGCACCGCCACTTCCCAGCAAATTAGGGACACTGTTGCTCCTGGGGTATCGGCGAGGACCATTCGCAACCGTCTCCATGAAGCTGGGCTACGGTCCCGCACACCGTTAGGCCGTCTTCCGCTCACGCCCCAACATCGTGCAGCCCGCCTCCAGTGGTGTCGCGACAGGCGTGAATGGAGGGACGAATGGAGACGTGTCGTCTTCAGCGATGAGAGTCGCTTCTGCCTTGGTGCCAATGATGGTCGTATGCGTGTTTGGCGCCGTGCAGGTGAGCGCCACAATCAGGACTGCATACGACCGAGGCACACAGGGCCAACACCCGGCATCATGGTGTGGGGAGCGATCTCCTACACTGGCCGTACACCACTGGTGATCGTCGAGGGGACACTGAATAGTGCACGGTACATCCAAACCGTCATAGAACCCATCGTTCTACCATTCCTAGACCGGCAAGGGAACTTGCTGTTCCAACAGGACAATGCACGTCCGCATGTATCCCGTGCCACCCAACGTGCTCTAGAAGGTGTAAGTCAACTACCCTGGCCAGCAAGATCTCCGGATCTGTCCCCCATTGAGCATGTTTGGGACTGGATGAAGCGTCGTCTCACGCGGTCTGCACGTTCAGCACGAACGCTGGTCCAACTGAGGCGCCAGGTGAAAATGACATGGCAAGCCGTTCCACAGGACTACATCCAGCATCTCTACGATCGTCTCCATGGGAGAATAGCAGCCTGCATTGCTGCGAATGGTGGATATACACTGTACTAGTGCCGACATTGTGCATGCTCTGTTGCCTGTGTCTATGTGCCTGTGGTTCTGTCAGTGTGATCATGTGATGTATCTGACCCCAGGAATGTGTCAATAAAGTTTCCCCTTCCTGGGACAATGAATTCACGGTGTTCTTATTTCAATTTCCAGGAGTGTAGTTGCCGCTGCCAACCGACCGCGTGGTGAAGTGATGCTGGGGCTGGACTTCAGTGAAGTAGTTTTAATTCGACATGGTACCACGGTACTAGAGGTCTTAAATTTAACGTTGACTGTGCCTTACCCTGGCATGTTATAGTAACTTTATGCTTCTGAAGAAGGTTAGATTATTATAGCCGAAACCTGGGTAAAGACCAGAAAATTTTCCCAACTGAGGCGGATTTTTCAATATATTAGAAAACTGATGACTCACAAGACAACCAAGAAAAGAGATCTATTTTCAGGCCAGGTTGACCTTATCAGGTTTTACTGCCAGCCTATCTTTCCGGAGATGGCGAAGGACTTGACCTATATGATCTACGTACTCACTGAAGGTATTGATATACATAATGACGTTGTCCAGATAGATCTACACACGCTTAAATTTTAAGCCGTGCTGCACAGAGTCTAGCAGCGCAATGGGTAGCCAACCGAAATGGAACTCTGCTATACTGAAAGAGATTCTGATCCAGGTAAAATTCAGGCATGGACACCTCCACGAGAGGTTCCTGGAGGCACACCTGATTCAGGTCAAGAACGGTGAATTATTTGGCGCTGATAAACAAAGTAAAACCTGAATCATATTTCGATTCAGTGCCAAATAATCCATTAACTGGTCAGTATCACTCCCCACTTGATTTGTGCACCAAAACGAACAGTGATACGTAGGGCGAGACCGCCAGTCGAGTTACCCCATCAGTCAAAAGCTGATCGACAGCCACTCTTAATCCTCTCATATTCAGTGGCAGCTGCCAGACCAGCATCTGATCCGTCAGCAAGATCTTATAGTGGTTTTATTAGTAGCCCCTAGAATATCGGGGAATACTTCTGTTTACAGTTCCTAGCCCTCAAATAAGGCACTTCCCTGGCCTTTGCACAAATATGATAAATTAAACGGTGATCACACCGTTTCTGCTGAACATTCACCACGTTTCTTTAAAGCCAGTACTGCCATTAGACTGTTTTTTATTTGCAGTGTTACATTTTTTTTAAATAGAGGTGGAGCCCCTCCACGCCCACACCGGCATGATGGCCAACACAAAAGGTCTACTGCCATCTCTGCATATGGGTTAGTATTCACTAAAGTGAGGTGTCGCAGGATGTGGGTACTGCGATGTTTGCGTACGTCTGGTTAGGATTAACCATTAATACGTGCTCAGCTGGAGATAGATTGGTCGAAATCTGACGAAGGGTAGCGGTTTGAAGGGCAGAGGAAAAAAAGTGCCAAAGCAAGAGCCAAGGGAAAAAAACCTCTGCGAAAGTTAGGTCGGGCGGCAAGAGCAGTAGCGGTTGTCTTGCTGCCTGCGATAGGTTGTGCAAGGATGGGCTTTGTTAGTGGTGAGTATCATGCATGTCGATACCTTGACGTTGTGCGTTTGTGCTGCTCGGCGGCTGGCGCTGGGTGCTGGAACAGAGTCCTCGTTCAGCGTCCTGCAACCTGCAACAGTTAGGTTTGTTATCGGTCTTGTGTCCGATAGGTCATATACCGGAGGCACGGTGTGAGGGAGTGTTGGCAGATTGTTCGTGCGTCTGTGGGCGAGCTCGTCGGTGTCCCTGCTGTGGCCTGTTGGTCGGCTCTAATAGCAGTTGGTAGTTGCCAGTCAGTGTTGCTGATATGCAGGGGCTTACCGGCGTTTGTCGCTGTTTGCGTATGTTAGTTTACCATAGGTGGTTATGCCCTAGCTAGTAGTGTCTTTGGCCGCTTGTGTTTCCACCTGTGGTTGTGATCGTAGTTTCCCAGAGTGAGGATGAAAGGATTGTTCGAGTGTCTCGAGTTCCTGTATAGTCGTGTGGCTTGTTTCTTGAATACTTCCTTGAGGGTATCAAGGCGGTATTCATGGTGAAGATCCACGGTGCGTGTGTAGCGTGGAGCATTGCTGATGATTCGTAGCACCTTGTTCTGTGTGATCTGCAGGCGGCGCAGTCGTGTGGGAGCTGCATATCCCCAGACGAGAGCTGCGCACGTCATCAGAGGTCTAATCAGTGTCATGTATAAGGACCTCAACACCCTCCTATTCAGTGTGCTTTCCCTGTTGAGCATTGGGTAGAGCTGTTTGAGCCTCACGTGCGCTCGGTTGGCAACGTATTCGATGTGGTCTCCCCATGTAAGTTTCCGGTCCAGCCAGACACCAAGGTATCTGACTTTCTCTCGGAAACGTATTGGGCGTGTATGTAGTGTTATCGATCTACAGTGTTGGTGTTTGCGCAGTAGTTTCGGTCTGCGTGTGAACAGAACTGCTTCGAACTTGTCGACGTTTACTTTAATACGCCATCGCTCCAGCCAAGGCTCTGCTGTTCTGAGTGCTGTCTGTATTCGTGAGTTGATGTTCGACGGTTTCCAGTCTTGCGCGAGGATGGCTGTGTCATCCGCGTAGACGGCCAACGTCGTGTTTCGTGTCGCTGGGAAGTCATTAATGTACAGGTTAAACAAGATGGGCCCTAGGATGCTTCCTTGGGGTACTCCAGCTTGGATACCGTGTTGTGTTGATTGTTTATCCTGCACGTTAGTGTTGAAACATCTGTTCGTGAGATATGAGTGTATGAGACGTACGAGTCCGTCTGGGAAGCCAGCTTCCCTTAGTTTGCGTATGAGTCCGTTGTGCCAGAGACGATCGAAAGCCTTTTCGATGTCTAGGAACACGGTCCCTGTAGCTTTGTTCATGTTGTAGCCGTGTGTTATATGTTCGACTACGCGGAGTAGTTGTTGTGTTGTCGAGTGGTGATTCCTAAAGCCTGGTGATTCCTAAAGCCGAATTGCTCCGGTCTTAGGGTGTCGTTGGCGATGCAATGCCTAGTGATACGTTTTAGTATTACCTTCTCAACAATCTTGCTGAGCGAGCACAGCAGACTGATAGGTCGGTAATTTTGTGGGAGGGAGTGGTCTTTCCCTGGCTTCCTGAACATCAGGACCTTGGCCGCCTTCCAAAAGTCAGGGAAGTGCTGGTGTGTCAGGATGGCATTCGTTAAGTGTGTGAGGTATTCTACGGCTTTATCCGTGAACTCCTGGAGGACACGGTTTTGAATGCCATCACGCCCAGGGGCTTTTCTAGCGTTGGTGTGCTTGATAGCCCATGTGACTTCATTTGTGCTAGTACGTCTTATTTCGTTGCGCGAGGGCTGGGCTACAAGTCGTGTAACCTCCTGGTCCGTTTCAAGTGTGAATGCTGGGTCTGAAGGAACCAGATTCGGCATGAAAGACGCTGCAAGTGTTGTGGCCATAAGCTCTGCCTTCTCCGTCGCGGAGTAGGCTGGGCCGTCTGGTCCTTGTAACGTGGGAATGTAATGTTTCTCCCTGGTGAAGTGTCTGGCCAGCTGCCACACGCCAGGACGTGTGGTATCCAGTCCAGCGAGTTTCTGTCCCCATTGTTCGTTTCTGAATGTTTGAATTTTATTCCGTATTATGCCCTGGAGTCTGTTGACGTGCAGTTTATAGAACGGGCGCCTGGTACGCTGCCAGTATCTCCTGAGGCGGTTCCTCATTGGCTTTAAAGTGCCATTATCAAGTGTTTTAATGTTATACAGTGCCTAAGATGGCATACTGTCGTATTTAAAATACACTATTACGCTCATTGTCTAAGGGCTAGTATTTCTGGTAAAAGCCTACTTCTTTTAAGAGTTCTAGTTCTGCAAGGTTCGCAGGAGAGCTTCTGTAAAATCTGGAAGGTAGGAGACGAGGTACTGGCAGAAGTAAAGCTGTGAGTACCGGGCGTGAGTCGTGCTTGGGTAGCTCAGTTGGCAGTCTGCCTTCGGCGGTGACACAGTGCGGACCGTGTTGCCTGCCGGCCGCGCTGTGGTGCGCGCGCCTGTTTGTTTACGCCGGAGCAGCTTCGCGTGTGCGGTGTTGTGAGTCTAGAACGAGATGGCACACTCGTACAGAAAAACGACTTTGAAGTTCAGTTTTGAGAACGACTATACACGACCAAAGGCCCACGAGATTGAACGTTTTTTAAGAGAAGAGGTAATAATCGATACACAGGAATTCGTGGGAATCCATTTATCGATCGTTTCAAGCGTCGTCTATATGGCTGGCTGTGAGCACTATGGGACTTAATATCTATGGTCATCAGTCCGCTAGAACTTAGAACTACTTAAACCTAACTAACCTAAGGACATCACACAACACCCAGTCATCACGAGGCAGAGAAAATCCCTGACCCCGCCGGGAATCTAACCCGGGAATCCGGGCGCGGGAAGCGAGAACGCTACCGCACTTCGTCGTCTATGTCAAGCTTGTTGACGAGGCTGCTTGCGAAAGACTTCTACAACGATCATCCGAGGTGGCTACCAGTGCTTCCACCGAGGGCGTGATAGGCCAGGCCCAAGACGGAGGACTCGCAACCCAAACAGCCGATGCGGAAGCAAGGCAATGGAAATAGCGTTCGCCGAAGATAAGAAAGAAGCGTCGACTGACTTCTGCTTAGGATAGCCATAGTCCCGAGGGGACAGTGGACGACAACGACAGTATCGACCTGAGACCAGTGGATTCAACAGATACCGAGATGACGGTGCAGGAATTCCACAGCGACGATAACTTGAACTCTCCTTCTGGTGACCGGAAGGCAGAAGTGGAGATGACAATTGTCCAACATCAGAGTGGTGACAACGTTGCCTACCATCCTTCGGCCAGTTCCGGAAATATACTGGGGGACTGGGCGCAAGAAATGGACCAACAGGAACAGAATGAAAATAGAACGCGACGATTGAGGATAGTCCTGGCCAGAAGCCGGGAGGGGCCGGGGAATGTTGAACAACTTAGTGTGGTGAGGAGCGCAGGGGGTGCTGACAGACGACAGCAGTCTGGTTTTCAACGCCATCGCTTGATGACACCCCCCTACAACTTATGAACACACGCCAGGCGCACCGCATTGCAACGATAAACATTAATGGCATTCGGCCACCGCTTAAAATTCAAATGCTGAAAGATATGTTACGCGCTGCGGACGTGGATATTGTACTCCTACAAGAAGTGCGTTTCACTTCGCCGCCAGAGTTCTATGGCTAAGAAGGACATTATTCAGTGCACGTTGAAAGTGGATGCGGTGTGGCGATCCTCACCAGGGAAGGAATAGGACTTGAGGAAGTCATGTCTCTCCCTTCGGCACGTTGCATAGCGATCACTGTCGACGCCGTTCGTTTCATCAGTTTATACGCGCCATCTGGCTCCACAAAACGAAGAGAAAGGGTGACCTTTTACACCGAAGAGATCGCACCGTTGTTCGCTGGACGCTATGATCACTATCTAGTGGGCGGTGACTTTAATTGTGTCATCGACCAAAAGGACCAAGTACCTCATTATGTGCCATGCATGGAACTGCGTGCTTTGATTACCGAAATGGCGCTTCTGGATACCTGGGAAATGCAGCATGGCGACAGACCGGGTTATATGTTTGTAACGGGACACTCGGCGAGTAGACCTGATAGAGTGTATGTGACACGAGCTCTACGGACGGCGATACTGGATGCCGAAATCTGGCCAGCGGCTTTTACGGATCATACGTCTGTACGATTTCACTAACGCGTCAGAAGATATGGCGGAGTAAGGGTCACTGGAACGTTACGGAGAACGTTGATACGATACGGGCAGGACAAATCGCAGTGGAACCGCACGACAGCTGATTTTTATTGTACAGCCCTGAGGGAGCTGATGACCCAACAACCATCGCCGTAAAGGCACACGGCCATGTGCAGGATAAAAGTCAAGTTATTACAGCTGACGAGACTAAGAATGGCAGGTATAATGGTCTGGGCGAGATTGGCGGACACAGTTGCTGCCGAAAAGCCGTCCATGCTCCATGTAGTACGTGAACGCCAACGACGACGAAGGACATTGATCAGGGAACTAATCTCTGAAACTGGCCAGCAAGTTGTGAACCAGCGTGATATTGCGCGTGTGTTTACTGACTATTTCCGCCAGTTATACGGACCTGTACAAGTGAACCACGAGACACTACATGATGCCATCTCAGAAATGCCAGATAGAAGACCACCACTGGATGCAGAGATTTTCATCACGGCGATAACGGAGGACGAGCTGACAGATGCAATTGCCAGGGGGGCTCCGAACCAGTCCTCAGGACAGGACGGCTTCCCAGTTGAATTTTACCGCTCCTTCGCATACCTCATGGGACGGACCTGGATTCAGATGTACAACGAACTCCTGTTACCGCAGACTGAGATACCTGCCGAAATCACGGAGGGTATCATCATCCAAATACCCAAACCACGCGGTGGCAGAATACCAGGAGATTATAGACCACTCACTTTCTTGAACTGCGAATATAAGATTTTCGCGCGCATCCTTGGGGCTCGCCTGCGGTCTTCAATTTCTGATAGACTCCTCATAGATCAAAATTGCCTCGGCGATAAGAGTAACGTACATACAGCGCTCGGTGACTACCGAGATATCATCGCATTAGCAGCAGCATGCCGAGTGCGTGGGGCACTAGTCGCTGTTGACTTCGATCATGCGTTCGACAGAGTGGATCATATCTTTTTACACGCAGTGATGGGCAGATTGTGAATCCCATAGGCCTTCATTCTAGTGATCATGCGACTGATACACGGCGTGCGATCAAAGGTCTCGGTGAATGGGCGGGGCACTGACTACATTGTTGTTTCAAGGTCAGTTCGTCAAGGTTGCCTCCTTTCGATATTTTTGTATGCAATGGCTTTGGAACTCTTTCTATATGGTCTCCGAAGACGGCTGGAGGGAATGCCGTTGCCACTACTGACATTTCATTGCGGCGCTTATGCTGACGATGTGATGTTGATGGCAAGGACAGGCGACGAAGTACGTAAGGCGTTGGCATGGATACAGCGACCGGGATGGCGGCAGGAAGCGTGCTTAATCTACAGAAGTCACGCTGCATGAATGTCGGTCTAGGATTACAACCAACCGGGGGAGGAAGGCCCGCTCATGTTAGTTAAGACCATAAAACGTCTAGGTGTTACGTTCCACACGGATGTGCAGCAAACAGCAGCGGATAACTACCGACGCATATTGAAGCTGATACGGACAATGGTGCTGTTACAGAAATTAAGAGCGTTGGATATGATTCAGAGGGTGACCTATGTTAACGTATACCTAGCACCGAGACTCAATCACGTAGCGCATGTCCTGCCTTTAACGCGCACAATGGCATCACGGATACAAGGAACTTTCGGAACCTACGTGAGTATGGGACACCTGTTTAAGATCCAATACACAACGCTTACCTGGAGAGGGTGGACTTGGTCTAGTGAACGTATATGAAAAGAATGAATCCTTCCCAACAACACGACTACCGACGACGCGAGATGTATACCAACTCTTACTGCGCAGGTGTCCCAGGAGCACCCTGGAAAAGAAGTACCCAGACAAGAACTGGCGACAGATATGGCCCGTTATACGGAGCGTTTACCTCCCAACGTCGGTACGCTCAAAATGGTATGTGGTGGTAAATAGGAAGTTCGCAACGAATCAACGGCGGAACGCGATTCATTTGGCAGACACTCCACTATGTTTAGGCTGCGCAACAGTGGACACTGATGAACATCGTTTAGCATGTAGTGTGACGGCTCCAGTGTGGCAATTGGCACAACAGATATTGGCGTTCCTGTTACTCTCCGCCCCTCACACAATTTCATCAGACACACTTTTCTTTCCCCAAGAATCTTATTTTCCGGTCCAAAAAACCAATGTAGTGACATGGGTACGGGGAATGGTGGTGGGCTACGTCTACAACGAATCGGAAAAGGACAAAATGGATTTTTGGCATTTTCTCCTGGATGGACACGCGAAGCTACAACAGTATAAGAAATATGGGTAAGACTTCGCTAATTACTTGCGACTTACATTTACCGACCCGCCGGCCAGATGGGGTGTGACGGGTGAGAGATGAGATAGACGAAGAAGCCGAGATAGACATCGATCACACTTACGGACCCTTAGTCAATTTCGAGGAGACGACCCAGTCTTACACCAACGTCTGGAGAACGAGTCGATAGATGGCTCTCTTGCTCTATCGAACGTCGGGTCGTGAGCAGTTGTCGCCCCCGACACGAATTTCATTTCATTGCTACAGGAGCATGTTTCTTTTGCATTTGTACTATCCGAAATGTCTTCATGTCTTTCATTTGGACATTTTCAGTTTTATTCATTTACTTAATTAATTAATTTTCTAAGTAGCCACTATTTGTCAACATTTGGACATTGTAGACACTATTTATGCGGTAATACAACAAAATGTATGTCAGCAAAGGTTGTAAGTCTGACATTGGAAAAAAATAAAATAAAAAACAACAGTAAAAAACAAATAAATAAAAAAGATAAAAAAGTCGGATAGAGCGTCTGCAAAAACAAAAAGAAAAAAAAATTGGTAGAGCACTTGCCCGCGAAAGGCAAAGGTCCCGAGTTCGAGTCTCAGCCCGGCACACAGTTTTAATCTGCCAGGAAGTTTCATATCAGCGCACACTCCGCTGCAGAGTGAAAATCTCATTCTGGAAAAGCCTACTGCTTTGTTTTATCACTGAGTATACTATCTTGACTGTCAAGATGAAATCATGATCGTGTAAATGTAACACTGCAAAGAAAAAACAGTCTATTGGCGATACTGACTTTAAATAAATATATTATGACTGTGGCCTCACATTATGAAAAAATTATTAAAAATTCACCACGTTGTGTCGGTGCGTTCACAAGAAATGATTCCACCCCTGGCCTAAATCTGAACATAATGGTAATTTCGATGTAATTTAATATGCTCTAGAGGTTCTCAAGAAACTGCACCCTGGGAGCACGTCGGCAGGCCAGATCTATAATTGTGAATTCATGGAAGCCCCTGACCGTCAATATGCAGTCGCACCCTACACACCGCCGGAAACAACTCCTCATGTGCACAGCGTGGCACACCACATTGGAGATCTGTGCAACAGGTAACTTACAAATACGAGAAACTTTACTGTACCATTGCCAATGCACCAGTGACACATTACTTGCAGAATCTATTCTATTCTATCTATTCTATCGCTTGAGCCTTGTCCCGCAGTTACGCAGGGTCAGCCATCGTTAATCGAATCTTGCATGTTAATGTTTAAGGGGTGGCCGGATGCCCTTCCTGCCGCCACCCCATACCCCCCGTTACGAAATTAGTGTACCCCAACTGTCTGTGTCGAGTGTAATCCATGGAAAATTGCGAAAGTGTTCAGATGTCTGCGAGCCGTGTAACTGAGACGGAATATGGGGACCAGCCCGGTATTCACGTAGCGGGACGTGGGAAACAGCCTAAAAACTACATCCGGGCTCGCCGGCACGTCGGCCCTCGTCGTTAATCCGCCGGGCGAATTCGATCCGGGGCCGGCGCACCTACCCGAGTCCAGAAAGCAGCGCGTTAGCGCTCTCGGCTACCCTGGCGGGTCGTTACTAGCAGAATCTAACACTGCAAGTCCGCCCGAGGGAGAGTCCTGATATCATTACAAGGTTTTATCAAATCATGCAGTCTAATACAACGGTGTGTACCTGCCAGTACTTTTCTTATGGTACTGGGCAGTCCTGCAACAAATGCCCTACATAGTTGCACCAAAAACATTATTAGACTTGTCATTAAGTTTATCATACCGGGTGGTTGATCTTCGCTCTCGTATTCTACAAACTGATGGCGCCAGAACATGCTTCTCGTCACTGAAGCGAACATTTTCGATGTTGGACGCTGTAATGCATACGTGCAATCCCTTCACTTGTTTAGGCCTAGTATTACGCACATTTATACGATCGGGAATGTTCAGACGCAGCCAGACTACATGTACATCTGACAACTATGCATCAGCAAGGAGCATTAATGATAATATCATAGGAGGCAATGTTGTGCAGTCTTAGAAGGGACATGATCCGACTATACGGGAGTAGGATCTTGCAATCTGAGACAGTGTTCCGAGACAAACTTCCGTCACAATGTCCGCAAACGTGACGTCAGAATTGTCTGGCAAAAACTACTGTCTAAACGCCAATTGGCTGAAAGTTTATATATATATATATATATATATATATATATATATATATATATATATATATATATATATATATATATATGTGTGTGTGTGTGTGTGTGTGTGTGAGTGTGTGTGTGTGCGTGTGTGTGTGGAGGAAACGAGTGAAGTGTCCTTATTGGCTGAGGGAGAAAGGTGGGGTGGTTTCTCTTGTCCTTCGGGAAGACAGGGGCGTTAGTCGCGAGGAGCCACTCAAACCGCACGGTCGAGTAGCCGGGGAGGCTCCAAGAGAACGGTCGCGATTAAATATTCGGGCTATTAAACAAGACATAAAGCGAAGGTATTAGTTATCTGAACGCCACGTGTCGTGGGCAGTGTCTATCAACAGTATGGAAAGTGAGAACTGTTTTAATGTGTTGCAAAGAGTTTAATATAATGGCGTAGCCCAGAGGCGCCATATTACAAATTCTCTGACGTGTGTGTCAAAGTATTTTCTTTATTAAAACGAGCATAGTACGAAAAGTTGTTGACATTTAACAACTGGCATCCTGAAATACTCCACTTCAACAGGATCACCACCTACATGGAACCTGGCGCCTGAGCGCTACTACTGTGCGACGATGGACTACCGAAGCAGCAAGACACCAGGTTAGTGATACAGCGATCAGAGAAGTACTTCCTTCTTACTACAATGCCACAGATGGCATTGAAATGCCAACCTATGAACCTCAGAGATGGTCTGTGCTTACTAGAAAATAAAACCTGCGGCCTGTCCTCTAAACGCGTCACTTGTAATATGTTACTAACTGCTTGTGATTCATAAACATCAAGGCACAAAGCCGCCATTGTGATGTAGATATCTTCAATGTACAGCAACAAAATTTCATCATGTTACTGAACCAGATAAAAATGTTGACTTGCTAGATAGTTAAAATACAGAACTGACACATTTTCATCTAAGGAACTTTCTTCTGCCGTTGGAACGCACTCAGTCTTTAACTCACACAGTTATACCCAGATTTCCACGATTCAGGGGGTGGATAACCCGAAAAATTTTCGAACTTTTTACGCAAAAGGTGGCCATTTGTTCTTAGAGGCAAATAGTTAACTACTTCCAGAATGAGATTTTCACTCTGCAGCGGAGTGTGCGCTGATATGAAACTTCCTGGCAGATTAAAACTGTGTGCCCTACCGAGACTCGAACTCGGGACCTTTGCCTTTCGCGGGCAAGTGCTCTACCATCTGAGCTACCGAAGCACGACTCACGCCCGGTACTCACAGCTTTACTTCTGCCAGTATCCGTCTCCTACCTTCCAAACTTTACAGAAGCTCTCCTGCAGGAGAGCTTCTGTAAAGTTTGGAAGGTAGGAGACGGATACTGGCAGAAGTAAAGCTGTGAGTACCGGGCGTGAGTCGTGCTTCGGTAGCTCAGATGGTAGAGCACTTGCCCGCGAAAGGCAAAGGTCCCGAGTTCGAGTCTCGGTCGGGCACACAGTTTTAATCTGCCAGGAAGTTTCAGTTAACTACTTGTTCATTGATAAGTTCGTGATTCTCTGCACCTTGACAAGAAGGCGTTTGATAATTTGTTAAGTAAATCCCACCCTTTTATCTGGCCTTACCCAGTGGACTGAAGAGATTAGAGATAATTAGACTGTCCAGGAACAGAACGCTTGTCCCAAACCACGTTCTCCTACCAACTGAACAAGCTACTTTCGAAATGCAAGGAAAGGATCTTATCACGAAATTCTTCAGTTGCAACCCTGTGTTTAGGTTCTCTATTTATTGTGACGTGATTCTGCACTCGGTTACCTATATAACTGAGTTGAACACATTACATCCACAGCTACATCTACATCAACATCTACATACGCTATGTGATCAAAAGTATCCGGAAATTCCCAAAAACATACGTTTTTCATATTAAGTGCATTGTGCTGGCACCTACTGACAGGTATTCCATATCAGTGAGCTCAGTAGTCGTTAGAGATCGTGAGAGAACAGAATGGGGCGCTGCGCGGAAGTGACGGAATACGCACGTGGTCAGGTGATTGAGTGTCAATTGTGTCAAAAGTGTGTATGCGAGATTGCCACACTCCTAAACATCCCTAGGTCCACTGTTTCCAACGTAATGGTGTAATGGAAACGTGCAGGGGCACGTGTAGCACAAAAGCGTACAGGTCGATCTCGTGTGTTGACTGACACAGACCGCCGACAGTTGAAGAGGGTCGTAATGTATAACTTAATAGGCAGATATCTATCCAGACCATCACACAGGAATTCCAAACTGCACCAGAATCCACTGCAAGTACTATGACAGTTAGGCGGGAGACGAGAAAACTTGAATTTCATGGTAGAGCGGCTGTTCATAAGCCACGCACCACGCCGGTAAATGCCAATCGGCACATCGCTTGTTGTAAGAGGTGTAAACATTGGACGATTGAAAAGTGGAAAAACGTTGTGTGGAGTGACGAATAACGGTACCCAACATGGCGATCCGATGGCAGGGCGTGGATATGGCGAATGCCCGGTGAACGTCATCTGCCAGCGTGTGTAGTGCCAACAGTAAAATTCGGAGGTGGTGGCGTTATGGTGTGGTCATGTTTTTCATGGAGGGGGCTTGCACGCCTTGTTTTTTTGCGTGGCACTTTCACAGTATAGGTCTACATTGATGTTTTAAGCAACTTCTTGTTTTCCCCTGTTGATGAGCAATGTGGGGATGACGATTGCATCTTTTAACACGATCGAACACCTTTTCATAATGCACGGCCTATGACGGCGTGGTTACACGACGATAACATCCCTGTAATGGACTGGCCTGCACAGAGTTCTGAACTGAAACCTATAGAACACCTTTGAGATCTTTTGGAACGCCGACTTCGTGCCAGGCCTCACCGACCGACATCGATACCTCTCCTCAGTGCAGCACTCCGTGAAGAATGGGCTGCATTTCTCCAAGAAACCTTCCAGCGCCTGATTAAACTTATGTCTGCGAGAGTGGAAGCTGTCATCAAGGCTAAGGGTGGACCAACACCATACTGATTTCCAGCATTACCGAAGAAGGGAGCCATGAACTTTTAAGCTATTTTCAGCCGGTTGTACGGATACTTTTGATCATATAGTGCACATGCTCCGCACGCCACCGTACGGTGCGTACGGATGTGTACCCTTTACCACAACTTGTCGTTTGCTGTCCTGCTCAAGTCGCAGACAGAGCGAGAAAAAACTACTGTCTATATGCCTGCTTATAAGCCCTAATTTGTCGTACCTTATGTCCGTGGACTCTACGTGAAACGTACACTCCTGGAAATTGAAATAAGAACACCGTGAATTCATTGTCCCAGGAAGGGGAAACTTTATTGACACATTCCTGGGGTCAGATACATCACATGATCACACTGACAGAACCACAGGCACATAGACACAGGCAACAGAGCATGCACAATGTCGGCACTAGTACAGTGTATATCCACCTTTCGCAGCAATGCAGGCTGCTATTCTCCCATGGAGACGATCGTAGAGATGCTGGATGTAGTCCTGTGGAACGGCTTGCCATGCCATTTCCACCTGGCGCCTCAGTTGGACCAGCGTTCGTGCTGGACGTGCAGACCGCGTGAGACGACGCTTCATCCAGTCCCAAACATGCTCAATGGGGGACAGATCCGGAGATCTTGCTGGCCAGGGTAGTTGACTTACACCTTCTAGAGCACGTTGGGTGGCACGGGATACATGCGGACGTGCATTGTCCTGTTGGAACAGCAAGTTCCCTTGCCGGTCTAGGAATGGAAGAACGATGGGTTCGATGACGGTTTGGATGTACCGTGCACTATTCAGTGTCCCCTCGACGATCACCAGTGGTGTACGGCCAGTGTAGGAGATCGCTCCCCACACCATGATGCCGGGTGTTGGCCCTGTGTGCCTCGGTCGTACGCAGTCCTGATTGTGGCGCTCACCTGCACGGCGCCAAACACGCATACGACCGTCATTGGCACCAAGGCAGAAGCGACTCTCATCGCTGAAGACGACACGTCTCCATTCGTCCCTCCATTCACGCCTGTCGCGACACCACTGGAGGCGGGCTGCACGATGTTGGGGCGTGAGCGGAAGACGGCCTAACGGTGTGCGGGACCGTAGCCCAGCTTCATGGAGACGGTTGCGAATGGTCCTCGCCGATGCCCCAGGAGCAACAGTGTCCCTAATTTGCTGGGAAGTGGCGGTGCGGTCCCCTACGGCACTGCGTAGGATCCTACGGTCTTGGCGTGCATCCGTGCGTCGCTGCGGTCCGGTCCCAGGTCGACGGGCACGTGCACCTTCCGCCGACCACTGGCGACAACATCGATGTACTGTGGAGACCTCACGCCCCACGTGTTGAGCAATTCGGCGGTACGTCCACCCGGCCTCCCGCATGCACACTGTACGCCCTCGCTCAAAGTCCGTCAACTGCACATACGGTTCACGTCCACGCTGTCGCGGCATGCTACCAGTGTTAAAGACTGCGATGGAGCTCCGTATGCCACGGCAAACTGGCTGACACTGACGGCGGCGGTGCACAAATGCTACGCAGCTAGCGCCATTCGACGGCCAACACCGCGGTTCCTGGTGTGTCCGCTGTGCCGTGCGTGTGATCATTGCTTGTACAGCCCTCTCGCAGTGTCCGGAGCAAGTATGGTGGGTCTGACACACCGGTGTCAATGTGTTCTTTTTTCCATTTCCAGGAGTGTATATTAGCGCCAGTACCATCGTTCTACAGTCAGCTTCAAATGCCAGTTTCCTAAACTTTCTCAGTAGTTTTCTTCGAAACGAATGTCTTCTCTCCTGTAGAGATTCCCACTTGAGCTCCCGAAGCATATTCATAACACTAGCTTGCTGATCGTACCTACCGGTAACAAATCTAGCAGCTCGACTCTGAATTGCTTGGAAGTCTTCTTTCAACCTAGTGCGACTCCCAAACACTCCTGTAGTACTAGCGTCCTATATACGATCTCTTTTACAGACGAACCATACTTTCCTGGAATCCTACGAATAAACCGAAGTCGACCATTCGCCTCACCCAACACAGTCATGAAATGCTCGTTGCATTTCATATCTTTTCGCATCTTTACGCCCAGGTACTCAGAACACTTGACTGTGTCAAGCAGGACGCTACCAACGCTGTATGCGAACATTAAGGTTTATTTTCCTACTCATCTCCATTAAGTATCTACATTAAGAGCCAGAAGCAATTCATCATATCAACCATTCATCACATCAACCATTCATCACATCATCTAGCAATATTACCTGGATCAACCTACAGTCACTTTCCTGTACAGCATAGCATCATCAGCGAACAACCACAGATTGCTGCCCTGCTGTCTACCAGAAAATTTATGTATATTCCTACAGCTGCAACGGTCCTATCACACCTACCTGAGGCTCTCCTGATATGCTCCTAATTAGTATGCATTGGGACGCTACCCTACAACAGTTCAATGTTGGCATGGCTTATAGACGAGGAAAAGGGCGGCCACAAACTGAAGAGGCGCCACTTACGTCGCCAACAGTGTGAGGTGTAATGATATGACCCAAGCACAGCGCGCCCCACAAAAGTTCTCCCAGGTCAGCAACGCTGTCCTGTGTTTACTCACCCTAGGTAGCCAGATCACACTGCAGCTGGGGTTTCGAAAGACAGAATATCCCAAAAACATCTCTCTTATCCATGATAATTATACTCTCAAACCCAAAAACAAAAACCAAAACACTCAGTATACAGCAAATCTCTTCTCCCCTACTACTACACAGGTGCAGAACTCAGCCACTCTCTGTTATTAATAAAGTGGTAGGAGGCTGATTGTGTAGAACTAAGGTGCTGGGTTAATATGATAGTGTATACTCAAACAATGGTTTTATATCTGAAAATGACTAAATGCTTTACAACTAGTAAAATGCACACTTTAATAGTGGGAGCACATAAACAATAGTTATAATTCTTAATATACAGGCGGGCAAGGTGATAAGTTTTTAAAAAAAAAAGCCAAGGGAAATCAAAGATAGTCACACATTGGCGGACGCTAAGTACAGTCTTTCTCATTCTTGATCGAAATATTTTAAAATATTAAAAAGATGCAGCAAGAATTATTAATTGCCTAAAGGCACTGGTCGTTAACACACAGTTACATGCGAAAATTTCTACTGAACAAAAAAATTGCTATTACGCTAATCAACACCTCAGATGTCTTAAGGCCCAATGATAAATGCCTCCCACAACGAACCCATTTCACCTAACTGAACTTCACCTACAAATTTCATTATGAAACAAGCCGTCGTTCAGCTCACAGCAACTCTGATTAACCTTAAGTGAACAAAATTTCACTACACAAAAACTTTAATAACATTTAAGACACATACAAGTTAATAGCTTCAACGGCCGGTGGCCGCGATAACAATCATTACCATGGGCGAAGGTGTTTAAAAGATGCCACAAACGGACAAACCGAATTTATCCTGAAAGCTGACTAGATAGTGTTGCTTGGATTGAATAATCTGCAGTAAATCTTACACTCTACAAAAATAATCGTACACGTATAAAAATAAAAAAGACAACGCTCATTGAAGGAATTTTCTGAATGGAACGGAAATCGATAGATGTAATGTAAATGTATAGACAAGCAAACGCATAATATTTCTAAAAAAATCGGAAGATTTATTCAAAAGAAACAGCGCCACAAATTGAGCAAATCAATAGCGCGTTGGGCCACCTCTGGCCTTTATGCAAGCAGTTATTCGGCTGGGCACTGATTGATATAATGGCTGGGTGTCCTCCTGAGGAATATTATCACGAATTCTGTCCAGTTTGCACGTTAGATAGTCATAATCCTGAGCTAGTTGGGTAACCGTGTCCATAGAACTGCAAACGTTCTACACTGAAGCCCCAAAGAAACTAGTAATGCAAGAACGGGACCAACGATGACTGACGAGAATCTTTCAACGTGTGACAATTGCAATGCTTTCGCAAACTGCTGCAGATTTCAGTAGTGGTCCATCAACAAGTGTCATCGTGCGAAAGATCCAACGAAACATCATCGGTATGGACTTTCGGAGCCGAAGGCCCACTCGTGTAAACCTTGATAACTGCACGCCTCGCTGGGTCCCTTCAACATCGACACTGGAGTGTTGATGACTGGAAAGATGTTTCCTGGTCGGACGACTCTCGTTTCATATTGTATCGAGCGGATGTACGTGCACGGGTATGGAGACAACCTGATGAATCCATGGACCCTGCATGTCAGCACTGGACTGTTCAAGCTGGTGGAGGCTCTGTAATGGAGTGGGGAGTGTGCAGTTGGAGTGATACGGGACGCCTGATACGTCTAAATACGACTCTGGCAGGTGACACGTACGTAAGCCTCCTTTCTGATTACTTGCATCCATTTATGTCCATTGTTTATTCCAACGGACTTGGGAAATTCCAGCAGGACAATGCGAGAGAGCACGTGTCCTCAATTGGTACAGAGTCACTCCAGGGAGAATCTTCTGAGTTTCAACACATCCGCTGACCTCCATACTTCCCAGACATGAACATTATTGAGCTTATCTGCGATGCGTTGCGGCGTCCTGTTCAGAAGCCGTCTCCACACTATTGTACTCTTACGGATTTATGGACAACCTTCCAGGACTCATGGTGTCAATTCCCTCCAGAACTATTTGAGACATAATTCGAGTGCATTCCACGTCGTGTTGCGGCACTTCTGCGTGCTCACGGGGACCCTACACGATATTAGGCAGGTGTACCACTTTCTTTGGGTTTTCAGTGTAAATTTAGGGGGCAGGGTTTGTAAGATCTAGGAACGTAGCTGGACAAGGTACGGTTTAAAAAGCAACAAGACAACTAGCTAAACTCTCGCTGTGTGCTGGCGGACGTTGTCTTGCTGAACTGCAAGAACAAGATGGCTTGTCATGGAGGCGCTTCAGTCCGGAACCACGCGGCTGCTACGGTCGCAGGCTCGAATCCTGCCTTGGGCATGGATGTGTGTGATGTGCTTAGGTTAGTCAGGTTTAAGTAGTTCTAATTTTAGCGGATTGATGTCCTCATCTTTTAACTCACATAGTGCTTAGAGCCATTTGATCCATTTTGTCATGGAGGGCAACAGAACGGGGTGTACAATATCAAGGACGTACCGGTGCTCCGTAAGGTTGCCGCGGATGACAACCAAAGTATCCTGCTACGAAAAAAGAAATGACACTCTGCACCATCACTGCTGACTGTCGCGCGGGCGACACTCAGGTTGGTACCCCACTGCTTTCTGGAGAATCTCCAGACACGTCTTTGTCCTGAAATCCCATTGGCGAGGGTAGAATTGTCTTCAGTGATCCATCCCGATATGAACAGCACAGATGACCAGCGGTATTATACCATGCTGACTGTCGCCCACCATATGGTGGAGAAATGTTCTGCGATGCTTGTTCTTTTCATAGCAGGAGCCCTTTGGTTGTCATTCGTGGTGTAGCACATTTACAGCATTGCGGTCCGTCGACGATATTCCACGCCCCGTACTGTTGCGCTTTATGTCAAGCCATACCGGCCCTACATATCAGCAAGGTAATGCTGGCCCGTATTTTGTGAGAGTTTCTACCGGTCTTCTTCGTGCTTGCCGGACTGTCCCTTGGGCAGTTAGATGGCCGGATCACTGCCCAATTGAGAACGTTTGGAGCCGTATGGGAGGGAAGACAGACCAGCTCGGGATTTTGTCGATCTGACGTGCCAATTGGACAGAATCTCGTGCGATATCCATCAAGCGGGCAGCTAACAACTCCGTCAATCAATGCCAAGCCGAATAACTACTTTCATAAGGACTAGAGGTGGACTAACGCGTCAATGACTTGCTTAAATTGTGTAGTTCTTTCTTTTGAATAAATTATCCAATTTTTCTGAAACTGCAATCATTTGTTTGTCGGTATATGGAGATCATATCTACGATTTCTATCCCATTCGGGTAATTCCTTCGCTGTGCCGCGTTTTCTCGTCTCAAAGTGTATAAAAGCCTCCTGGCCGATATCATGTACAGTTAAAATATAGAACGTCAAAAGTAAGGCAGCCAATATCAGTGGTTTACAGGTAAGCAAATAACGACAGTAGCCGGTTAAATATTCAGAATGTCCGGCAGGCAGAAAAGGCAGACAAATAAATCACGACGTGATTGTTACACAGTGGGCTAGTTCGGTAAACAGCTTAAAAATAACAAGTCACGCACATTTCCTAGAATCAGTTGGCCAAATGTCTTACACACCACAGGTATAGAGGCAATTTATAATACTAAATATGAGCTGACAAAAGCCATTTAATCACAGAGTGAGGACTCTTTCTGGGTTCGCTCTTGATTTCAGTAAACACGGTATTAATGACTAATCTGTCCTATAGTAATCACACACAAACACATTAGTGTAATTAAACACATATCTAATAAAATACAAAACACCAATAAGTAAATCAAGGCTAAAGAACACCGAATATGTAAAACAATTTACGTTTGCCACAAATCGCGAATACCTATCCAGAAAAACGACTAAACACAGCCTGCTAGAAAAATACAAACAAGCACCTTCCCACGCAAGAAAATATCGGAGAAACGACCACAAACAGCAGCTGGATCCGAAAGAAACCAGGATACAGAGCGGTCACATGTCAGTTGAGAGGCCGGCCGAAGTGGCCGAGCGGTTCTAGGCGCTACAGTCTGGAACCGCGCGATCGCTGCGGTCGCAGGTTCGAATCCTGCCTCGGGCATGGATGTGTGTGATGTCCTTAGCTTAATTAGGTTTGAGTAGTTCCAAGTCCAGGGGACTGATGACCTCAGATGTTAAGTCCCATAGTGCTCAGAGCCATTTGAAACTTTTTTTTTTTTTTTTTGGTCAGCTGAGAACATGAAAAAAGCTCACTATAACGTCCACAATATAATCACGCAATAGTTCCCCAGGCAGGCTCGCTTCATCCAATGGTCGATTAGCTGACAATTGACTCTAGCCGGCTTGATGGCGCTAGTAGCACTCGAAAATGTAGGCCGCCACCTATGTTCGGCTCAACGGAGTTCTCACACATGCTAGGTAAAGCCGGACTCCCAACTCTCCACACTGCTGCTAGCTAGTCATTTAGTTTCCACTTGCTGTGCACACCTTCATATCCCCTATGCCGCTTGTGGGTTGGCGTCCCTCAGTTTCCCATCAACGGCGCAGAGACATACCAAGAGCACACACTGTCTATAATTGAGTGTATCATTCAGTATTACTACCTGAAAACAATAAAAGCTCACAAATGATTAGACGTACTACGGGTTCTGTCGATGAGGTATAGGACTGTACTGGATTACATTTGGGTGACAAATGTCATGTAATACGTTCCAATATCGTGTCTGTTATCATGAACTCAACGGTCGATTATGTCCCATAAATGTTCAACGGTATTCACGTCGGGTGATCCGGGTGCCCAAATCGTTCGCTAGTATTGTCCAGAATGTTCTTCAGATCAATCGCCAATAACTTTGGCCCGGTAACATGGAACATTGTCATACATAAAAATTCCATCGTTGTGTAGTAACATCGGAGCATGACTGCGAATGGTCTGCAAGTAGCCGAACACAACCATTTCTAGTCGGTGATCCATGTAAGCACTGGTCACACCATTATGGAGCCACCAACAGGTTAATCAGAGTCTTGTTGACGACTTGGGTACGTAGCTTCTTAGGATCTGCGGCGCCCTCGAAGACTATCGCCAGCCCTCACCAACGGAAATTGCGAATCATCTCAGCAGGCCAAGGTTTTCAAGTGGTCTAGGGTCCAACCAGTGTGGTCACGAAACCAAAAGAGCCGCTGCAGACAATGTCGTACAGTTAGCAAAGGCATTCGCGTCGGTCGTCTGCTGCCATAGCCCATTAACGTCAAATTTCGTGGCACTGTCCTATAGAATACGTTCAAAGAACATCCCACATTTACTTCCGCGGTTATTTCATGCAGTGTTGCCTGTCTGTGAGCACTGACCATTCTACGCAAATGACACTGCTATTAAGGGAAGGCCGTCGGCCACGTCGTTGGCCGTAGTGAGAGGTAAAGCCTGAAATTCGATGTTCTCTGCACACTCTGGATCTCGGAAAATTGAATTCCCTAACGATTTCCGAAATGGAATGTCCCTCGCGTATGGCTCAAACTACCATTTCAGATTCAAGTCTGTTAATTGTCGCTGGAAACCTTTTCTCATGAATCACCTGAGTAAAAATGACTACTCCGCCAGTGTACTTCCCTTTTATACGTTGTGCACCCGATAGGACCACCATCGCCACCGTAGCGTTGTCCCGTGGCTTAGGGTGAACTCACTGTGTATCAAAGCTCTCTTGTTTCAGTCACAGAAGCTGCGATGTAGATTGTGTCTGACGTAATGTGTCGTTACATGATGTCGTATCTGAATGTGTTAGAAGAAGACAAAATTTAACAGACAGTCTAGATACTTAATTTATTTAATCCTGTAGTAAAACCCGCAAACTAATGGTAAAATCATTATGATTTTCTAGGTTTCACAAGACTCTTACATCATTCTACCTCACGTGACAATTAAACTACACTACTGGCCATTAAAATTGCTACACCAAGAAGAAATGCAGATAATAAACTGGTATTCAATGGACAAATATATTATACTAGAACTGACATGTGATTACGTTTTTACCCAATTTGGGTGCATAGATCCTGAAAAATCAGTACCCAGAACAACCACCTCTGTCCGTAATAACGACCTTGATACGCCTGGGCATTGAGTCAAACAGAGCTTGGATGGCGTGTACAGGTACAGCTGCCCATGCAGCTTCAACACGATACCACAGTTCATCAAGAGTAGTGACTGGCGTATTGTGACAAGCCAGTTGCTCGGCCACCATTGACCAGACGTTTTCAGTTGGTGAGAGATCTGGAGAATGTCATGGCCAGGGCAGCAGTAGAAGATTATCTGTATCCAGAAAGGCCTGTACAGGACCTGCAACATGCGCTCGTGCATTATCCTGCTGAAATATAGGGTTTCGCAGGGATCGAATGAAGGGTAGAGCCACGGGTCGTGACACATCTGAAATGTAACGTCCACTGTTCAAAGTGCCGTCAATGCGAACAGGAGGTGACCGAGACGTGTAACCAATGCCACCCCATACCATCACGCCAGGTAATATGCCAGTATGCCGATGACGAATACACGCTTCCAATGTGCGATCACCGCGGTGTCGCCAAACACGGATGCGACCATCATGGTGCTGTAAACAGAACCTGGATACATCCGAAAAAATGAGGTTTTGCCATTTGTGCACCCAGGTTCGTCGTTGAGTACACCACCGCAGGCGCTCCTGTCTGTGATGCAGCGTCAAGGGTAACCGCAGCCATGGTCTCCGAGCAGATAGTCCATGCTGCTGCAAACGTCGTCGAACTGTTCGTGCAGATGGTTGTTGTCTTGCAAACGTCCCCATCTGTTGACTCAGGGATCGAGACGTGGCTGCACGATCCGTTACAGCCATGCGGATAAGATGCCTGTCATCTCGACTGCTAGTGATACGAGGACGTTGGGATCCAGCACGGCGTTCCGTATTACCCTCCTGAACCCACCGATTCCATATTCTGCTAACAGTGATTGGATCTCGAGCAACGCGAGCAGCAATGTCGCGATACGATAAACCGCAATCGCGATAGGCTACAAACCGTCCTTTAACAAAGACGGAAAAGTAATGGTACGTATTTCTCCTCCTTACACGAGGCATCACAACAACGTTTCAACAGGCAACGCCGGTCAACTGCTGTTTGTGTATGAGAGATTGGTCGGAGACTTTCTTCATGTCAGCACGTTGTAGGTGTTGCCACCGGCGCCGACTTTGTGTGAATGCTCTGAAATGCTAATCATATGCATATCACAGCACGTTCTTCCTGTCGGTTAAATTTCGCTTCTGTAGCACGTCAGCTTCGTGGTGTAGCAATTTTAATGGCCAGTAGTGTAATATGCGTACTGGTAACTGGTATCAGCAATTCTACCTTTATGATAATTCATTAATAAAAGGTGTCAATCCAAGCGACGCGCATGGAGTACGTGGCACACACGCCTACTGACAAGACGGCAGAACGGAAGTCTTTACCTACTGTAGGGCTGACGGTTCATCTTAGACGTTAAAACGCACGTATTTATTAGTAAGCCTAAACACCTAGGAAGACTATAATGTCATTACCTCTGTCATAAGCCCGTTGACCCTACAGGTGGGAAAGTAACGCCATAGGACACCTCCATAAGATGACAGTCAGATTCAGAACCACGATGATACAATTCAAAGTTTATGAAAATATTATTACATCTTGGCCATCCACCAAAAAAGTACAGTTTGGTGTACTGATAGCGTCATCATACCAACAAGAGAGTTAATAGCAGATAGGGCTGATAACTGACGGAAATCAGAGAGTCTTAACATAGCTATACATCACAACACAGTATATACCAAACTTTAGAGAACCAGTGCGAAAAGCAGAGGTACACCTATAGGCTTTATTCTGTTATATGTAATAAAAAATGGAGAGTGCTATAATAAACACTTATCTAATCGCAGCTTAGCAGCTTCAACATGCCGGAATGACTTCGTTATGGTACCATTCTAAGCTGGTCAATGGATGAGCATTAATGTGACCAACACGAACATTTTCATTTTATAGGGGTGGTGGCACAGTGGTGACGGCATTGGAATAGCATTCAGGAGCGTGGCTATTTAAATTAGCGTTCGACATCGACATTTTCGTTCGCCAAAGTTTTTCTAATTCGCTTATGAAAACGACACTCTCTATCTGCACTCCCGCTGCTACCCATACTATTTGTAATAAATTGCTAATGACTTAGTAACTAGCATTCGATGAAAAGCAAGATCTTCAATTTCCTTCTTCCCTTATTATCCGAAATTTATGTAGACAATTCATTTGCGTTATCCATCGTATGTTATCATTGATAATCTTCGTGTGGCACGCGGATTGAATACTCAGCAACGTGGCAGACTGTGTAATGACGGCCAGTCTTCGCACATGTCGTATAATGCTAAGGAACCTTTCTTAGAAGTGCTGTACGAAATGAACTTTAAATCGAATTGATAATAGCGGCGTGAAGGAAATCACTTTTCAAATAAAGATTATATTAGTGAAGCAAGTTATTGTGGTATGAGAACGAAGTTCTTGCACTACATTTCCCATCATATTTTAATGAATAGGTGATATATTGTACTGCAATAAGCCTAATAAATATTCAGGACATACTCAACAGGGGAAATCGAACATCGTTGACCGAGAAGATTTTGCATCCCATAATCTCCGCCCTACAGCGTCCTACAGATCTGGTCAGTCCGACGAACTGATTCAGCATACAAATGGCGAGACATGGAGCCTGATTGTTCTGCCATCTCTCTTTTCCTGTGGTCAATACACGTCCGCACGATCACTATCTCTCGTTATATCGAAAGAGGAAACAATTGACATAACAATGCTAGATGCACCTAACATAAGAAAAGAAAGATGTGAGCTGAAAACAGAATTATTCAAATAACTGAATGATGAACATCGCAGTTGCCAGAGGCTGAATTAGGACTTTTTCAGTGCATTAATATATCGGATTACTCGATTCATTGCGAAGCCGAACAGTTTTAAAAGATAAGGTGTTGCGCTGAAGAAACACAAGTTCCCTCTTGGAGGCTCTTGGCTATCGGGAAAGATTCTACATATCTAAGGAACAGAACTGCAACTTGTCCTTAGAAAATTTCAGATACAATCACGAAATTTGTATATCTGATAACAAACAGCAACATTAATCAATGTTGATTTCATACACATTTATCTCTGTTATACAGGGTGTAAATTTTAAGTCGATAAACCAGAATAACTCGAAAAATAAGCTTCACAAGAGAAGTTGTGTAGAATCCAAAGTTGGTTATTTTCGATGGGGACATCTGCTGATGCTAAAATTAGCCCGCCACCCCGGCCCCCTGGGGGTGGGGCCTGAGTCAACTTTAAAATGTCAAATGGGAGCCCCCATTTTTTATTGCAGTATCAGATTCTACATAAAAAACTATGTACATTTTGTCTTAAACATTTGTTTTGATTCTTGGTAGTAGGCACTGTAATTCAAGAAGATCCATGATCTCATTTTTGCGTCGGAGATGGTTACACATAAATAAAAAATACTTCACGGTAAATGATGACAGCCAAAACAGTTGCAGGCTGTTATCATTTAGCGTGAAGAATTTCAACAGTTGCTGTTTCAGCCATGTCGAAAATCTTGAAAAAATACTTATTTCCTTCCTAAATTTTGATTTGCTAAAACAAACTCTCCCTCTCTCCCCATAGGGTGGGGTTTGAGAGAGAGGAATTAGAGTATTACAATGTTGATACAAATATTAATTTCTTACACAGATTTTGATGAGTTTTGTTTGGGTCAACATTTGTATAACTGTAATTCCTCTCTCTCAAACCCCGCCCTATGGGGAGAGAGGGAGAGTTATAGTTTTAGTTTTAGTTACGAAGTCAATAAGTATTTTTTATTTATCCGTAACCATTTTCCACCCAAATATGAGACCATGGCTTTTCTTGAATTACATCGCCAACTACCAAGAATCAAAACAAATGTTTAAGACAAAATATACGTAGTGTTTTTTATGTAGAATCTGATTATGCAATAAAAATATGGGGGTTCCTATTTGAAATTTTAAAGATGCCTCCCGCCCCACCCCATGTTCCCTGGAGTGGCGGGATAATTTTAGCACCAGCAGATATACCCCTCGAAAATAATCAACTTTCGATTCTACACATTTTTTAGTGTGAAGCTAATTTTTCGAGTTAGTCTGGTTTGTCAATTTAAAATTTACACCCTGTATACAGTTCTTCTATTCTCTCATTTTTGTTTTACATTTGCTGGATTAACATCATATTCTCTTTGCTTCAGTTTTGCTGGTAGTTTGTCAAGCTATTGTAGCTCACAACGCGACTGATGGATCGTCCAACGACATTGCCTTTGCAGATCGCCATAACACGCCAGATTTGTCGTTCGTTCGGTTGTCGCTGCAGTCCGACGTGACCGGGTTACAAGACTTCACTTGATCTGTCACTGCGTCTAACCAGTCAAAATGTGACCGACCACACAACAAAAGTATGATTTTCTGTAGAGCCGTTAAGAGTATTCCGTGAACACGTAAGTACACGTGTTTGACCGAAGCTGCTGAGAGGCGCTACCGTGGTATATGTCTAAAGCGGGGACTTACAACGGGTAGCTGTCATAAAGTGATGAATGCGTAAAATGAGCACACGTGCATGCGAGGTACGGACGCCAGCCCGAGCTTTCCACTGCGCAGCACCTGCGGTCGCGCCGCCGATCCGGGCGAGCGCTCGCATCGCATCGCTTCGCATTCCTGGTGATGCGCGCCGCGGCTCGATTTTGGACGCTCGTTCGCTGCCGCCGTTATCGGATGTTTGTGGCCGGAATTCACCGCCAGAGGGCCACGACCCACATGGTGCATATCAGGCGTGCAGTCGCCCGGCACGAGGTCACACTGCTCTGCGTAATGCGTATGAAGCCGCGTCACAAGTGCATTCCCAAAATGCGGGCGAAGCTATCTGAAGAATGCGTGCTATTTGACAGAATTATCTCTCCATTACTGTTATCAACAGTTTTCTGACATAATGCACTCTACTGGCGTGTACTCTGTTTGAAATCTGGAGCTCATTCCTCGAATAATCGATAGCCGTCGATACACAGAACTGTACTCTAACAATGTGTAATACAGACTGACGAAAAGTACTTTGTTTTGAAATAATATTGTCGTAACAGTTCCTGTTTCCGCCAGTATAAGGATTTATCACTGAGCAGCCAGTGACACTAAATCGTACCAGCCAGCCTGTTACCGTCATTACGAGTAATTAGCCCTATATGAGTCAGTATCACTTCTTTGTTACTGGCATTACTTAACTGTGTTATTCGTCGCAGTCACAATCATTTGTTCGTCCCCTTGCTAGTTTGTCCTGTGTTTGCAATACTTTCTGCCACTCTGAAGCGCCTGACTCAAGTTTCTCTTTGATTTTGCATCTGAGAGGAGAGTACCCTTTCTTATTTTCAGTTAAATAACTGGTACCACTTAATTGTGTTCTTCGACCGCAGCACGATCACTAGCTCGCTTACCAGCTAGTTTATCCTGTGTTCGCTATATCCCTTCTCGCACTGCTAAGCACCTGTTTCTAGTCTGATTATATGTCTTCTCAATGCAGAGCATGCTTTCTTCTTTTCACTTCAATAATGTTGTAGGCAAGGTGTGGTGTGCGTACTGTAAGACCTTCAGTACACACACCATCAGATTATTTGACTTGTCGCTCTAACGAAGTAGGCGGGTGTCAGCAATATGTCTCATGGTCTTATCGTGGCGTGTTTATCTTCTGCCGTTAGGTCAGACGATAGAAATGCACACTTAGAGTAGCAGATTGACGGTGACCAACTTTAAACAGAACTTGATTAATTTTCACACACATTTATTAAAATAATAACAAGCATAAAAACTACTTAACTTGGTTCTGGATGCTATTTACAATTGACAATCTTAAGTTCTTTTGGTTTTGGTACGTTAATCTTATTCTCACCTATATCTCTGATACTTGACAAAAGTGTCTATACATTTATCTTCATGGCTATGTACAGGGATATGGTAAACTTATTAGGTGCAGACTGAAACTTGACTATAGACTGGTACACACAAATGTAGCACTCATACAGACTGGCACAGACTAATGCAGACTGGTACATACTGGTGCAGACAAATGCAGACTGACTAATCGGAGGACTGTACACTCATTATAATACCTCGCCCATTCATGTATCACTGCGCGAGTGTGATCCGCGAGGACAAAAGGTTCTACGTTAGCATCAATCTCATTGGCTGCGTTACATATTAATACGCGGATCAGCGGAAGCAAAATTTGGTCCATCTCTATGGCAGCGCCATCTCGTAGTGCAGAGACGGACGAGCGCTGCGCCTGCACTGTTGAGCTTAGCGGGGCGCGCTCTAGTGGGAAAGTTGTGTATGCGCTGACTACGCGGAACTATGTACACAACACAAGAAGTTGGACAAAGGGCTTATAACTGCCAAATATTGTTCAGGGGATCTCTCTTACAACCAAGGGAAATCTCTTAAACACCTACGTCGATCCTGAGAGAATGGAATTAATCTTTACCTACTAGAGGAATCTTTCATACCAGTGGAAAGATGAAGGCATAGGCCGTATTAAGAGTGCCTATTTACATGTCTAGCAGTAGAGCTGTTGATCAGGCGATCATCATAGGCCACACCACCCGCTCCTTCCGCTTCCATGATTTCTACCTCACCATTTATGGCCGTCCTATCCACCTCACTCCTGCCCTCAAATACCTTGGCCTCACCCTCGACCGCCACCTCACCTGGACTCCCCATCTCCTTACCATCCAAAACAAAGCTCACAACCGCCTCCGCCTCCTGAAACTCCTGTCCGGCCGGACATGGGGTCTGCATCCTTCCACCATCCTCCACACCTACAAATCCATGATCCGCCCCATCCTTTGTTGTGCCAGCATCGCTTGGATTTCCGCCCCTCCCCGGTTCTATAACGCCCTCCAAATCCCCGAACGCCATGCAATCCGCCTCGCCTTCTGCATCCACGTTCCGTCCCCCACGCGCATCCTCTATGACCTCATCCCCTTCCCCCACCTTCTCCTTTTCCTTGAACACATCCGCACACTGTATATTGTCCGCTGCCTTGATCCCCCTCACCCCCTGGTGTCTCCCTTCCTCTCCACTCCCAACCAGTTGCCGCACCTTTACCGTTGTGTCCCTCCCTCTCTCCATCTCCACACCCTCCATCTCCTTTCCCAACACAACTTCCACTGTCTACCACTCTCAGATGATGAGCTTCGCCCTGACATCTACCCTTCCTGCCAATTCTAACCCCCTCTTCCTGCCTCCTCCTCAGGGCTCCCTCTCCTCCCCCTCCCTCCTTTTGAGCGGATTTCCCCTCCTACTCCCCCTCCATCTCTTGTGCCTTCTTTCAGTGTCTCTGCGCTCCCTCCTGCCCTGTCTTCCCTTTTCCTCTCCCGCCCCATGTGTCTGCTGCCTCTTCGTGACCCCACGGTTGCCCCTCCTCTCTTCATCCCGCCGCTTCCCCAGCTGCCCCATGCTCTCCCCTCCTTTTCCATCTTCTCTGACCTTTCCCTCGGCAGGTCCCACCTGGTAGTTTTATTCTTCATCGTGTGTGCTCCAAGCGGGTTTTAAGTGTGTTGTTTCAGAGTGTTTTTAATACTGTGGCCAACTTTTAACCTGTGCATGCGCATCCAGTGTTTTCTCTGTGTTTTAAGAATCGCCAACTGCGTTTTTTAACTTTCTGGTGACTTTTTTAACTGTCCCCAATGAACGTCTACATGTCAGTGTATTTTTACCTCCATTTTCTCCCCTTACTCTGTTTTATGTTCTCCTTTTTTACCTCCTTATGTATGTATTATTTTATTCTTGTTTTAGTTGTCATGTCACTCGGCTGAAGAGCGGCGGATTGTGCTGCTGACAGCCCTCCCCTGCCCATATGGGGCAGGGGAATGAAATCACAATAAGGAAAAAAAAAAAGCTGTTGATTCGCTTGACATGTGTTGTGCATATACTCCAAATAAAAACCTGTTCCCTGAAATGATACATACAGTGATGGAAAAAAATTCCAGCACCAAGAGATAATTAATGCAGACTAACGAAATTTCGGAAACACAAATGATCACAAGTTAATGTAAGCGCGAAATAAGGCCACTGCAAATGTGAAATTTTCGTACATTAATAACTGGTTTAACCACCAGGATGTTGAATGAAAGCATGCAAATGTGCATGCGTTATGTTGTACAGGTGCCATATGTTAATCTGCTGAATGCAATTCCATGTCTGTTTTACTTGGTCACTCAGCACACGGCCAGTTAATGCTGTTTGTGGACGTCGCTGTAGTTGCCGTCCGATGACACCCCATATGTGCTCAGCTGGAGACAGATTTGGCGATACCGGTGAAGGGAACATGTCGAAAGTGTGCAGAATATGTTGGGTTACAATAGCTGTATGTGGGTGAACGTTATCATGTTGGAAAAGAACCCTATCATGCTGTTCATGAATAGCAGCACAAGAAGTCGAATCAGCAAGCTGATGCACAAATTTACAGTCGTGGTACATGGGATGACCACGAGAGTGCTCCTGGTGTCATACGAAATCGCACGTCAGACTATAACGCAGGTGAAGGTCCAGTGGGTCTAGCATGCAGACAGGTTGGTTGCCGGCCCTCAACTGTCCTCCTTCTAACCACCGCACGGTCATCATCGGCACAGAGGCAGAACCAGCTTTCTTCACAAAACAAACTACCTCTACCCTGCTCTACAATGAGCTCTCGCTTGACATCAATGGGGTTGCAAGTTGTGGTGCTCTGGGGCCAGTGGAATGCACGCTATAGGACGTCTGTCTCAGGGCTGTCCTTAAAGTAACCAATTTGTAACAATTCTTTCTGTCACAGCGGTGCCAGTTACTGCTCAGCCTGCTGCTGCAGATGCAGTATGGTGCTCCAGAGTGGTATGTTGAACACGATGGTGTTGCCTATCGCCGGCCGCGGTGGTCTAGCGGTTCTGGGGCTGCAGTACGGAACCGCGGGACTGCTACGGTTGCAGGTTCGAATCCAGCCTCGGGCATGGGTGTGTGTGATGTCCTTAGGTTAGTTAGGTTTAAGTAGTTCTAAGTTCTAGGGGACTTATGGCCTAAGATGTTGAGTCCCATAGTGCTCAGAGCCATTTGAACCATTTTTTGTTGCCTATCGATAGCGTCGCGTGACCGTTCGGGCCCAGTCTTCTCATGTCTGTACATGCTTGTGGTCACTGACGCCAGCACCATGTACAGTGGCTACATTCCTCCAATATCGGAGAAGAAACATCCACTTCCTAGTACACTACCTCGTTCAAACCATGTGAGGTGTTGATATGGCGTCTTTGTTGCCTTAAAGGCATTCTTGAGTAACTTCAACTCACCACGTCCAGTCTCAAAGGTAAGAAACGCTCATGACCGTTACGTAGTGGATTTGAAGCAACCTGATTTGCATCAGCATAGTGGCGCTACTTACGTCACTCTTGTGCACCTAACGCCACATTTGAGTGGACATCATCTTTCAGATGCAGAAACACACCTACCAACATTAGTTTATGTCGGACAGCCTCTTCTTCGTGTCAGTGCCTTAACTATACGGGGTGATTCAGCAGCCGATACCGATGGGATTTTACGCAGTCCGCAACGTCTTCAATTTGCTACGTGCAAACTATTAGTCTTACAGAAAGAAATGGACTGGACATTTTTGTAATAATATAATGTAGTTAAATTTCTTATTGTGAGACGTCTTTGCTGGAGACCACAGGTTTCGAGTTATTTAAGAAAAACGCGCTTGATGGTCAGTTTTTTAAGTTTTTCTAGAATAATTCTAAACTACGACCTGTAGCGACAACGTACCCCAGTACAATATTTAACTGCATTAAATTTCCTACGAGAAGGTCCTGATAATTTTTACTGTAGGGCTAATAGTTCGAGCATAGCGAGCGACAGAATATGAAAATCTTGCTCATGGAGTTTCAAGATATAGCAGGTTGCACAGAACCTATCAGTAGGTACAAATGAATCACTCTGTGTAATGTGATGGCTCTCGATCTTCCACCATAATCGAGTCCATCAACTTGAGGTGGCAAATGTGAGGTAGCCAAGAAGGTGGAAACGTGGGTTCTACCGTGCCAAGACTGCTTGGTAGCTACAACAGGAAAACACAATTAATTAGCAGGAGTACAAAATAAGAAAGTATTTATTATTTAACTTTGCTGTAGTCCATAATCAGTTGGTTGACAATTATAGAAGACGCGACTTGACTAAGCGTCTGTAGAATGACATAATTTACAAGTCAGAAATTTTGCAGTGACGAATTAATCTCTCGTAATCTTGAATGTCGAATCCGGTGAATTTGAAGACTAACTTGGAACGGAGCTACAAAGGCTTGATGGCAGCAGTGACTGAGCTGCAGACGATGACTGGCTGACCACTGAGCGCGGCTACGAACTGTAGACTGGCACAATTGCACTACTCTGCTACTGCACATGAAGTGGCCTAGCGGCGCCTCGCGGCGAGTGAAGTATTGCGTCTGGCTGTGTACTCTTTGGCTAGCATAGCCGTTCTTCTGTACCGTTTATCGAGAAAATCGCATCCGGTTGATCGATCTCTCAGGCGGCGGTGTGGTCGTATGATTGACGACATCACATAATGAATGCTCAACATACGTATCGTATGCTGTTGTATCCTAGATTAAATTTCAAGGTCTGCTTGTGTAACGATAAAATCAACTATCAATTCCTAAGACATCAGGATTTCCGTCATCAGGCTAAAAATACCAGAGACCACAGTATCAGGACCACCACTCATCACAGCAATACTGTAACCCCGTACCTGTAGCCCCAAAGTTTATTATATTTTAATTTAATTAATTAATTTATTTAAGTAATTTATTTAAGGGAATTCTCTGCATCTTATTTATTTTAGGTATTTTTAGTTATGATTTCCAGTGGTTTTATTTAGGTCTTAGCTTCAGTCTTTTAAAAGCTAAAGACTGTAAGTCTTTGGTTTTAAGTAGCACAGGAGAGCTAGATATATATTCCGCAGCGTCGATCTCGCTGATACTCCTCGTCGGAACTGCTCCACCTGAAATCTCTAAAATGTTTATTTCGCTACGAAGGTCGTTCGGCATAACTAGGTGCTATGTTGTATGATGCGTATGGATTGATGTGTGTAACTTTTCTTTCAACGAAACGTTTATTGGTTCTGAGATATTCTCTCGAAGAATATTGACAGTGAAAAGATGCAGGCTCGCACTATCATTCCACACTGCACCTCCTATCGATCTACATCACGTGATATCTGAAGAATGTTCGTCAAATCTTTTATAAATTGATAAATACACACCTTGAATGCGTATTATTTACTTGAATTTGCTTATTGCGCCATCGACTAACTAAACATGCACAATGGAGCTTAATAGCGTCGCACAATAATAGCAAAATCTCTCATACATAAAACACGTCCGATCTCTGTAGTTGCTTCACACAGAATCCACCAAAATATATCTTTGGTTACTTATTCCAAAGAGATACGTTCGTAGCACGGAACGTCCAATTCTCACAGGCAATTTGTACTACTCCCGGAGTTAATGATTCGCCGCACCGAGTGAAAATTTTTTGCAATTTACGACCATTGCAAAAGCTTGTTTCAAAGTTATCTTGAGATCATCTGCACAGTCCTCATTCTCTGGCTGTATTACATTACTTGCAATATCGTAACAGAACGACTTGAAAATCTCAGACGTCCGGTATTGTTTATCTGACTTCCACGTATTTACAAGAAAATTTTCCTGTTCTGTTAATAAACAAATATTTCAGCAATAAGTTGATCGTACTTTCAGTCAATCCAACAGAACCTCGCTCCACATTAGACTTAGTAACTGCATCACAAATCTCCTGCCATTTTTGTTGCATTGGCACAAATTGCGCATAGCTGTATGCATTCCATTCACATTCACTTTAAGGTCGAATCACTCAGTTCACTTGTGCATCTTCGCCGATGCCTCAGCCATTATTCCGTTCCCAACTCTTGTCATTCACGATACCTGTAGCTGCTCCTTCATGACAAGAGTTGCCTTCTTCGAGTGCTTAGTCTACTTTTGATATCCTCTTGTACCGTCCATCACGTGTTTTCTACTTTTTAAGATAGTAGAATTCGTTAACCTCGTCTATTCTGGGGGCAAAAATGTTGATAAATACATGGTTAATCTTATTTCTACTCCTCTTCATCACTTTCATCTTACTTCTGTTATCCTCAACCCACATTCTGTATTTATTTTTCATTGCATTCACTTTCACTGAGGAAAGCAATGTTACCAGCGAATGTTATTGCTGATATCCTTTCACTCCAAATTTTTGTCTCACTCTTGCTGTTTCTTTTATTTTTGTCAGTGGTTCGGCGATTTATAGACGAATAGCAGAGGTGAAAGATTGTATCTTTGCGTTACACACTTTTTAATTCGAGCACTTCGTTCTTAGTCATACAATCTTCTTCTTCTCTCTTAGTTCTTATATGTTATGTATATTGCCCATCTTCCCTTGTAGCTTACCCCTACTTTTCGTTATTGGCTGCATTTGGTATGTTCAGGACTGCTTGGATGATATTCATCGGAAATTCTGACGATATTTCGGTGTATTTCTGTTCAACTCACCGCGTTTTTCATCAGTCTGTGATCGACTGTTACAAGTCGATTCCGAATTGGTTACTTGAGATGCAAAGGGTATTATGAAAGTTTTGCAGTACGACGCAACAGTAAGTCGCAAGAAGTTGATTGTTGCTGTCTTCTGAGAATATTTCATACCTGCGCTGTAGCAGCTGTGCCAAGTCTGTGGGCGCAGTACTTCACTAGCAGGGTTAGTTTGCAGTGCTTGCTATGGCTCTAGTACTCGGTGATGTGTGTCCACATCGTAAAACTATATTCAGCAGGTACAGAGAATTTGTAAAGAGGAAATTTCACTCTGAGCCTGCTGAGACTACAGGATGGCCACAATCATCAGTTACGGAGGAAAACATTGACGCTGTGAGGAAAATACTAGACGAAGACAGGCGAGTTACCTATAAGCAGGTAGAGGGTACCTTAGGGCTAAATTCACCAGCAATCCTTTGGATTTTTCATAATAATTTGCAAGTAAAGGAACTTTGGTGACCCTGTGTGCTGCATAAACTTATGGAAGAGCAGATGACGTAACGTGTGGCCTGGTGCCGGGAGATGTTAAAGAAGTTTCCTGAGGGACAATCTGAGTATGTGAATAACATCGTGAAAGGTGACGAGACTATTATGACGTGCCGACTAAGATGCAAAACAAAGTTTGAATGATAAAGCTCCAGCTCGTGGAGCAGGACTGAAACTTCTTGACCACCCTCCTTACACTTCAGACCTTGCTCCTTGTGCCTTTGCATTGTTCCCGCATGTTAGAATGAAGCTCAGGGGAGTTCAATATTCAAGTGATGAGGACTTTCTGAAGGCTTGAGACAACGCGTGTGCCTTACTCCCTGCAGAAACTGGGGAGAACTTGTTTGGGGATTGGTTTCAAAAAAATGGTTCAAATGGCTCTGAGCACTATGGGACTTAACATCTGAGGTCATCAGTCCCCTAGAACTTAGAACTACTTAAACCTAACTAACCTAAGGACATCACACACATCCATGCCCGAGGCAGGATTCGAACCTGCGACCGTAGTGGTCGCGCGGTTCCAGACTGAAGCGCCTAGAACCGCTCGGACACAACGGCCGGCAAGGATTGGTTTCGGAGGTTGGAACGGTGTATTCACTGTGGCGGAAATAACCTCGAACAAATTAAATAAATAAACCTGTATTGCAAGATTTCACAGTACCCTTTGTAAAAACTGCTTTGTTCGTCATAACCTAAATTCTACATACTGAAAGCGGTTTATGATGTAACGTAATAAACATTTTCGCCTCTATAATCTATTCCTCTTTTAATATTGATCCTTTATAATTATATTTACATTCATGTTTTTAAAAATTTTTGTATTTGGTTCCGATTTTAGAATTATTCTCAGATTTACTAAAGCACTAAACGATCACCTCGTCCACAAGATATGTAGATTTGGTAATCTATATTATCAGTGAGGCTCGATAAAATGTCGATGAGAATAAACATTAAGTAGTTCTCAGTATGTTAACAGTCCTATAGATTCAACACACCAAACTGAATTGCCCTTTGGTTGCCAATTCACCCAACGAATTTACAAATTTTTAAGGAAACGCATGAACTCCTACTACGACCACAGACAAGTGCTCATTCCAATCTACACATCTCTGTTTTTAGTTAACAGCAGAATTCCTATTACACTCGTAATAACGTCGCCTTTGCTTTTAATTACGCTGAAGGTAGTTCTGACTTTACTGTGTTCAGAATCAGTCCTTTCACCAATCATTTACTTTTTAATTTTTAAAATTTTTTTCAATAAAATTCTTACGTGTTTCATTTCTTAATTATTTACCTGTCTCTATTTCCATCTACCCTTGAACAAATGTAGACGTCCTGCTTTCGTCGATGGATTATATTACTTATTCTGTTACCCGACGTTTCTTCCCAGTTATATTCCTCGTTGCTCTAGCCAAGTTCTGTCATTGCCCTTCTGAGACATGTCTATTGTTCTGTAACTGAACTGACTACTGCGGTATTCATTATTGCAGTATCGGCAGTCTTACAGAACTTCAAAAGCATATCATCGTTGCTCAGTGCTTCAGCATCCTCCTTCATCACATCCTGATTCTTACAGAGGATACTCATGAAATTCAGTCTATTCTTAATCAGTATTACAATGTAGTCCTAGTCTATATCAGCTCCCTAGTTCGTCCTAGAATCAAATATCTGATTTCTTAATCACTGTCGGACGGTAATGCAACGCAGCTGGAAACTTCCGTGTCACCAGGCCATTTCAAAGTACTCTCTCCTCTTGTAGTTTTCGAATAGTGTAACTGCTATCACGAGCTGAAATTTATTGCAGAACTCAGTTGATATTTATCCTTTCTCATTCCTACTACCAATACCATATTCATCCACAACTCTGTCTTTTGATACCTCCCCTATTAACGCTTATCAATCCCACATGAACAATATATTGTCATCGGGTTTTCCTTACTCATTGACCTATTCGACATACTTAGATACTTTCTCTGTCCCTTCACCCTCTGCTTGCGACATCAGCTATCACATGGCGTCACAAAATGTGTAACAGGACGAGGAAACGAATTGCGCCGTACAAGTGCAATGGTACAGTTCTCTCCCTCTCTCTCTCTCTCTCTCTCTCTCTCTCTCTCTCTCTCTCTCTCACACACACACACACACACACACACACACACACACACACACACACACATATACAGTTCGGCAAATTCACGACACTGGTTTAAATATTAGCTCCGTATTGTTGACTTAGGATCGGGGTGTGCAGCATCGGATCGACTTCCAGTGTCCATGAGCTTCCATGCCAGCATCTAACCTAAGTACAAAATTGTTTTAACCCGTTACTCTGCAGTGTAAATTATTTACATTTTGACATGTCAGGAAAAATTCAACTAAAGTGAAAGTTGAATGGAACATTGATAAAACTGCCAGGAAGGTCATATTTTCAGAATAATTAATTGTAAATAATTCTGAAGGCTTAGATTAAAGAGACACCTACAAATGCATAAAATAAATGCATATAAGCATGACATAAAATAACGATAATAACCAATTGCAGTAATGATCGTGTACTTACCGTTTCTCCAAGTACTAAATTTCAGTGATTCGTAAAACACCAAGTCCCATTTCGCTGAACTGAAAACAATATTCGGTAGCTACCAAATAAATACTGTTCATTATATCTATTAACATATGGAAACACATATAACATGAATAGATTCCAGCTGGCTAATCAATAACTATTCCACAAGTGCTGCCAAAATAATTCCGAGTTCAATGCTGTCCATCACCTAACACTCAAAGAACGGTAGAATTGCAACTGGGTTGCAGATTCTAAGTTCTACTCAGTCCAGAATTATTCTAAATATGAACGAAAATTAAATTATTCGCATGGCTACTTGGATCGCAACATCTGTCTCAAGTTCTAAACCACGCTAACAGGTCTTCAAATGGCAAGTTACCTCAGCGTCGACATGGAAAGAGCCGGCCGTTGTGACCGAGCGGTTCTAGGCGCTTCAGTCCGGAAACGCGCTGCTGCTACGGTCGCAGGTTCGAATCCTGCCTCGGGCATCGATGTGTGTGATGTCCTTATGTTATTTAGGTTTAAGTAGTTCTAAGTCTAGGCGACTGATGACCTTGGATGTTAAGTCCCATAGTGCTCAGAGCCATTTGATTCACCATGGAAAGAATGACCGCTCACTGCACAAATGGCCACAAGTTGTCATACATAATGTTTTTATACGCCCTCAGTAAGCCTTCAAAATCTTACAATGATCATAGCAATACCTAATATGGATCACTATTCAAAATACAGGTTAGTCAGAAACAGTCTGAAAAGATTGTAAGAGTGCTGCCAGGGTAGGCTACACTGAGAAATAATTATTAAGAAAAAAATGGATACATTGCGCCGTTTCTGAGTTAATTAGCACTGGAATTAGCGAATCACGCCGTTAAGCCCGCAAATGTAAGTTCTTCGTTTGTTTCCCTAAGACAGAACCAAAGAGTGATACAAAAATTGTACATTTGATGGTAGGAAGAACCGAAGCCAAGCCAAAGACTGAGCAGTTTTATGCGCTGTCGTTTATTCTATGAGAACAATTGTCACGAATTGGATCTGGCGGACCACTAGAATTGGGCACTCAAAGCCCTGATTGATAAATTCAATCTTATTAACTCGGAAACAGCGCAACCTATCGATTTTTTTATTAACAGTTATTTCTCAGCATATCCTACCCTGCTGCATCCTCATAAGCTTTACAGACTGTTTCTGACCACTACGTATATATATTTGACAAATACAACGTATGTATTGAAAGCAGCATCTTTCTGTTACACTCCTACCCAGACTATGCTATACAATGCTAAACTGTACATGTGCTACATGGTTACATAGGGAAATATATGAGTGTCCTGCTGCGTTAACTTTCTTTGTACGTTTGGAGACTACCACGTCCTCACACATTTGTTTATTTAACGAGACATGAAACATGGAATAATTTAGGAGAGAAAATTTGATGGTGGTTTGACAAGTCTCGTAGATTTCCATGAAATAGTGGAAGAGTTTTGTTACACCTTCATTGTTGGTAAGCTCCGTTATTCATGATCGTGTAAAGAATCTGAATAATGTAGAGCATGCACTTAATTGTTGAAACCATATGAAATGGTCAATGTGTCGACTGCGTCAAAATGGAGAAAACTGAGTATCTTGATGTTATTAAAAATTTTCATTTAAAGGGTTGGACTGCAGCAACAGAACTGGATGAAGTTCTCGTGGACTCTCCAACATCACTGAAGACGATTTATTTTTGAATTAACAAATTTAAAAGTGGTTTGACAAGCACCGAAGGAGAAGCACGTGCTGACCGTCCGATACAGGTCACAACACAGAAAACCATTAACAAAATCCATGACATGGAATGAAAATTTATGATATTATTGAGACTGTAGGCATCTCAATTGAGCGACTGCATAACATCTTCCACGGAGAATTGGCTATGAATAACCAGTGTGCGAGTTGGGCCATGATGGCTCATAGTGGATCAAAAACTCATCTGGCACAACATTTCAACACAAGTTTAGGCGATGTCGCAATCCACAAGAGGTTTCTCATGATTTGTGACAGCTGATGGAACGATTCATCATTACTCATCGCAGTCAAAACAATGAACAAAGGCTGGGGAAAGTGCACCGAAAAAGACAAAGTCCATTTTGTAAGCTGGTAAGGTGAGGGACATGTTTTTTGGTATTCCTATGGAATCATCCCCATATATTCCTTAATCATAACTGGACCCTGTCATGTTTCATTGCTGGATCGCTTGAAACTTGCGTAGGCTGGAGAAAGACCGAAGTTGGCGCACAAAAAGGTGCTCTTTTGCCAGGTTCCTCTTATAATCAAATATCTGATTTCTTAACCTCTTCTCTCTGACGAAGATTTAATCCAGGCTGTTGAAAAGAATTGGATGAAGTTCATGCGGACTCTGCACCATCATTGAAGACCATGTAATTTAGGATTAACAGATTTAAACGTGGTCGTACAAGCACCGAAGACGAAGCGCTCTCCAGCCGTTCAATTCAGATCACCACCAAGGAAACCATTGATAATATCCATGACATGGAATAAAAATTCATGAGATTGTTGAGACTGTAGGCATCTCACCTTACGGCACTTCACATACATCAGTGATAACAATGGTCAAACTGTGTGAACTGAGATTTCAGTTGGATCCTCATCCTCACTATTCACCAGACTTGGCCCCAAATGCTTCTCCTCTTCCACAAATCTGAATTTTGACTTGTTGGGAAGAAATTTTCATGAAATGACGAAGTAGTAGTTAAAGTCAACAAGTATTTTGCAGAATTTGAGAGAACGTATATTTTCCGATGCAATGATAGTTGGAGGATCGTTGGACGAAGTGCATATCGCTCAAAGGAGACTATATCGAGAAATAAGGCAAATTGTTTAAGAAACAAACACCTTTTGTTGTTTTCTTTTTTTCGAGGCTTATCAGACGTACTTCCAATATACAGACGTGTGACTTCCTACGATCGCAACTACTTTTTTGCGTTTTTGTCCAACACCTTAAGTACAAAGATCGAATAAAGCATTCAAGATCTGTAAGTTCACAATGATTTGTGTGGTCTTAAACGTTTCCAATGCCGCTGTAACTCCTGTAGTTTTCATAATAGATATAGTATCAATAAACGCGCCTCACTGCTGTTATTATGCTGGTGTGATTGGTTTTGCGGTAAGATGAACCTGTGAATTACTACTATCCCTTAGCAGCCAGTGTCTACCATTGTGTGGCGTTTCAGCCTCCTTGTCGTCCAAATGGCTAACAGATTCATCTTTCGAAAAGGACTACAAGAATCCACTTGTTCATTAGCGGACACATACTTCTGTTCACCGGCGGTCCAACTCAACTCAGATCAAGGTGCGCTGATTTATAGACCTGATCTGTTGCTTGTGGGCCAACATTCTGCTGGTTTTGATGAGGAAAATCATGTCACTGAACTACTGACGTAACTAACTGTCAGCTCAGACTTGGTACTCATAACGAATGCTACACTCATTGTACAGTTCTCTTCTGCTGTTACCCTACAATAACCTGACCATACCAGTATACTTATCTACCTTCAGTTTCACTGTTTCTGGACTGAACCCCTGCATTTCCTGTTACAGATTTTTCTTGATTCCCTAATAAGTTCATCCACCTGTCATTCAAAGCTCCTAATCGTAGAATGTTCGTTCCCCTTTGTTAGTTATTCAACATTCTTCTCATACCCTCCACTGAGAACAGAATGGGGGACTAATCCGAAATCCTATGCATATATACTGTGGATACACATAATGTGTCTTTAATGGAGTGGTTTCACTTGCAGTCTACATTTCCATAACTATGATCATTGCTGGTTCTTCCACTTTTCGTGGCAGTTCCCACCCCAAGGACAAACGTTTACACTGTTTCTCCATTCTTTTATCAGAACGACGGTTATTTCTCTCAGTGGAAGCCTTCGGCAACCATTGCTGATAAGAATTTACTCAAAACTCGAACAGTGGCTCGGTTCACACCTGAGACTCAGAACGTTTCAGTTACTAGCCAGAGACGCTACTGCCCGACCATGGTGTTTTTATTGAGACAGTACTCATCTCAGGATGTTCCTTCTGAGATCTTTGAATAACAATAGTCACCTCTGAAGAAACATCCAGCGTCCATTACCACTCAAATGCCTCTTCCCACAATTTCTTTACAAAGAGTAGTCTTCTACCCCTGTCTGGCTAATCCAAAACTCCAGACATTTGCATGACAGTATCACTAATGGTATTCAGATAAACGCGATCATTGTCATAATCAACAACAGCATCATGAAGAAAATCGGAACTACTATGCTGTGTAGACGGCGAAACCGTTCATGAATAGTGCCAGAGGAAGAAGCATATTGAGAGAGGGCTGAAACGTCTAAATCTACAGTTCTGAACATTATTAAGATCTTAACGCATTTTCTGTTGACTACATGTGAGAAAGCAAAGCTCACTGGGAAAACTAATTAACTGCCTACTGGATTCCTGTATTCCGACAACAGTCATTACGTTACCTGCAATGTGTTTAAGTAACACAAAGGGTAATCTGAAAACTGTACGTAGAATCACGGTGAACTGATACTATAACGTAATTAAGGCAGGAAGGTTATTAACTACCATTAATCTTTGACCCCATACTTGAAGAAGTAATGAACAAACCGAAGTTTGGTGGTATTTACGTCACAGAAAGACATACTCAGGTTTTCTTGACGATGATGTAGCTGTAAGGTAAGTAGAGATGAAATAGAACAAATGAGCCCTATTAAGGAGAGAGAGCAGCGAAAAGAATAGTTCTCTCTGCAAAGAAATTAAAGATGTCACAGATATCTCAGCAACAAAGAGTGAAGTGGGGATATGACGCCCATTCTAGACACTGATAGCAGACTGCTGAATCTGAATAAATGTCCGAAACTTACGTTTCTTGATATGATTTTACCAAATATTACGAATGTGAGTTGTGGAGCATCCGGATAGATGACATTTAAAATATTCTTATTTTTAATTAACAGTCTTGAGGAAAATCCTCAGTCCAGCACAAGTCAGATGCGATACAGACGTGAATTTGATATATAGAATTCTAATATTCGTAGGTATAGTCAGACATACAAGCTTCTGTTGGTGGTTCCTTCTACTCTAATGGAAATCCACCGATCACATTGAATTTGATTATAGTGGATGAAAGCCATGGGTCAAGTTCATGAGCAGTTAGAAGGACGGACTCTGCAAATAAGCAAATAGGGTGATTGTGAGCAGATAAAGAAAATGATTAAACTAGGAGCTATCAGCATTGTGATGGTAATCTCCTTTAGTAACGTACGTGAACATGTCGGTGAATCAGTCACTATTTTTCTGAAGAGCAAAGGCTATTCACTCACTACTTTTCCCGTCAGCTGTGTTCATTGTTTTAATTTGTATGCAGTTGATCGTGAAGCAATTGTAGCTCTTCAGCGTTGTTGTCGCTGTGATGTTCAACCTCCAGTACTTCTTATTAATACACCCAGAAGTACAACACTTTCAAGTCGTAACAATATTCTATTGTTATGTAAACAAAATGGCACTACAGAAACAATGTGGAATCCGAGATGAACATATGAATGAATCTTCTATGGAATGATAGTTACGCAAATTAGCAATATGATTCTTAGTTTGCAAATAATTAACTGTGCAAATCTATCCGATCGTCAGAATTAGCCTCTTGGGATATCTCAAAAAAGTTTTGGAAGCTACATTTCTGTGACTGATGCTCATAGTTAGTCAGTCAGATTTTAGAGAAAATATTTGCCGTTGAAGGTACCTATCAGAAGAAACAAAGTGCTCGGTTTCCTTGTTTCAAAGGACTTTATTTACATTTGAACTGTCCCCCTAAAACTGATGATCCGATGTCACTCACAAAAACAATGAGCACCACTTGCTTGCACAAATTGTATCTGTGGATTAATTTCAGGTACCCGTGATACAAATAAACTTTTCTACTGTATTCATAACGGGATCAAGCTGTTCTATGTCTTACTCTGCAGGGGAATAAGTGTAGCGTTATACGAAAAAGTTAAAAAGGTACAATCTGGAGGTGGTGGCAGCCATTGGGTCCCTATTGAACTATGGCGCTTTCCATGAATGTTGTGCTGAGACAGTGTAGTGCTGTCGGAGCTCTGTTAAGTTTTAAGGTAGTAAATATGAAACTTTTGTCGCAGAAGTGATATTTAGTGAAAACTCTTCGTGTAATATCCAGCCATGTAGGGCTATTAGAAGATGACAATGGTCCATGTTGGACTCAATGTAATCGTGTGGGCGGCCACACATGACGTCAAGATTCTCATCGACCAAGTATAACCACGCAAAGGGAGGACTACATATAGTGCGCCAATCACATTATAATCTCATCAATGCCCTCAATCCAGGCACATAAAATGAGCGTACTACGTTACCTCTTGAAGTTCTGCACTTTTGTCCAGAGACCAACAGGACAATGTATAGGCCGCTGCTAACATTATAATGCACATGGAAGCGTTTCCATTATTTCCAAGCCCAAGGAGCATGCATACTGACGAGTGGCGTCACATAGGCTGTGAATCTCTCTTCTGTAGCTCCTCAGCTCATCATAGCCTAGTACAGCGGTACTGTAGAAAGGCCACTTTTTGCCATTGTTTCGAACAGACACACTAGTATTATGTAGGCCGTCATGATGTGAGGAACAGTCACCTACGGTAGTGCTTCAGAGTATTCTGGAGGCTCGGCCGTACACCACAGACAACCTACGTCCTCATGTATAACCTCATATTGGACTGTATCCTAGTAGGTTTCTCCAACAAGAGAACGCAAGCCCATCCACGGCTTGTGCCTTTATGAATCATAAGCATCCTGTTGAGGTACTCCCTTTTCCACTACGATACCTCCCTCCAAAGAAAAGGTGTCCCCAGTAGAAAATTTGGAGGCAGCTCGGAAGTCCATGTCATCCTAGTGCAAGAATGGACGCAATCCAGGGCTGATTACCACAGCGGCAGAAGACGTTACAATGGCTGAATGATCCTCTTTCCAACATAATCACTGCAACCCCCAAGTGACAAATGGACAGCACCGTGTTCTTAATGCGAATATCGTTATTTCATTTTGTAACGGTTCAAATGGCTCTAAGCACTATGGGACTTAACATCTGGGGTCATCAGTCCCGTAGAACTTAGTACTACTTAAACCTAACTAACCTAAGGACATCACACGCATCCAATCCCCGAGGCAGGATTCGAACCCGCGACCGTAGCAGCAGCGCGATTCCGGGCTGAAGCACCTAGAACTGCAGGCATTTTGTAACGCCTGAAACAAAACCATTCAGAGAGTGACGTGACAATTCGTTTTATTCTCTCATTAAAGGTGCTTAAGCAGATTTGTTAGCCAGCGTATTAGAGCTTAAATTTGTGTCTGTAGTTCTTCGTAGAATTACAAGACGATAAGATTAAATGTAGCATGTAGCCTTTCGCAGAATCGTAAGTATTCGTTGTGCCAGTGCTCCCAGCACTGACGTCTATTTTTGTTAATAAAACAGGCGGATGAACGGAAAGCATTAGCTATACCCTTCCGCGAGAGACTGTAGAAAACGCTGTTAGAAAGCCTCTGGCAGATACAGACATCATGCCTGTGCTAATTACAAATGAAACACTAGAAAGTTTGTGGATTTGTCTCAAACTCCAATACAACATTCATATAGTGTGGCCCTACATGAACAGTTAAACCAGCTTACAACCATGGATGAAGATCGAGGCCAACTGTGAAGAATTCTTTAACAGCAGCTCTCTGTTTTTGAAATATTATGTTTTCTAAGTAGGCCTACTTTAAGCCGTGTGGCACCTTCTATACGAAATACATAATATAATAAGAATCACTTCAGTGCTATTGTTATTACGATTCATACCCTCACTGTTGCAAAAGATTTGACTGAAACACTTTCTGAAACTTGCGACATACCGGTTTAATCCTTAGAAAGATTTTATTTTACAACATACTTAGACTCTACTCACACGCACGTAAGCAGTTTACACTACATTTCCCTTCGCGGGCAGTGTTTAGTGCTCTGCTCCTGCGCTGAGCTGTAACGTGGAGCAGATTCATTCCCTTCGTCGTGACACGAAGATCCCAGTGGACATGTACAGTAACGCGTGCTGCCATCTGTAAATGGGTCTAACGTGACCCGAAAGCGACGGCGCGCCGCGGCGCTCGTATTCCCCAGTGAGCATCAGACGGGCTGCTTCCCCAGCAGCTGCCGGTTGCCCCTGCGTGGCTGGAGGGTAGGCAGCAGGGTGAGGCAGCGGGTTGGCTGGACGCCCGCATTGCGGTGCTGAGGCTGGGCTGTCTGCTCAGCCGCACGGCTAATGGCAGCCTTCCATTTGGGTCGCGCCTCCGAACACCGCTGCGCTTCGGCCAGGCCGTGCTTTCTGTACTGTCAACAGACCAGCTGGTGGCAACTGCACGTGCCGCACACAGCCATTATTTGGTCCTGTCTGCCCTAACTGCAGCAGCTCATTCATTCGGAGCATAAGAAGGATGCAGTATGTATGGCCATGTCAGGTATTACTTTCGTTTTGAATCTGGAAATTATAAATGTATACCAAAGATAAGAAATGGAAAATGTAGGTTCGTATGACGGCGACCAGTGAGTTCGACGATCTCTAGCTCACATATAGTAATATGCTATATCCAACAGTATTTCGAATTACTTGATGCTATCCTCAGTCTTTTCCTATCTTGTAGCATTTCCTTTTTACTCAAAAAACCACCACATTCCATGTCCTCTGTCATCTCTTTTGCGTTTCCATTAATTAAAATTCGCCTCTCTCTCTCTCACTTTTATTTATTAACGATGACCAGCACTGTACGATTAATCTTACATCTTCAGGCTTATTAACTATGAGAAATTAGACGCAGATTGCAAAGTATAGTTGACCAGCCTCCAGCTGTTGTATTGTTTCAAATGGAGCATTCGACAAACATTAGCAAATGAGTATTTTTCAAACGTGAAATAGTGAATGTAGCAGACAAACAATTAGGCAAAAAAACAACATAAAGTAGAAATACTTGGAGAGGGAACGAGGTATTGAGTTTAAGGAAGGAAAACATAAGAAGGTATCAAATAAGGCAGGCATAACGGCTACAAATTTGGAAAATATGCTATTGACTGAAATTGGAAAAAGGCAAAACGGCAATGTTCACTGGTGGAATACAAAGCTCTGTAAGCATGACTAAATGAGGGAAAAGTACGTCTACCTGTAGCAATATGAATAATACTGTGGTTACTAAGTGCTTAGATGGTAACTCAGTACACAGCAAATAAGAGAAAGAAGGGCGAATGAATATGTAAAAATGGAAAATGAAAATTAAGCAAATATTGTAAAGAGGGAAGAGGAAATTGATGTAGATGAAATGGGGTTTGGTATTGAAGAAAGAATTTGAAAAAGTTCTGAAAGACCAAAGTCAAAACATGGTGAAGTAGACATTGCCTTGGAAATCAGGGAAAGGTACGTCTACCTATGGAAATATAAATAATACTGTGATTGCTAGGAAGTCAGATGGCAACTCAGTACAGAGCAAATAAGGGGAATAAGGGTGAATGAATATGTAAAAATGGAAAATAAAAATGAAGCAAATATTGTAAAGAGGAAGAGGAAATTAGGAAATTGATGTAGATGAGTTGGGGTTTGGTATTGAAGGGAGAATTTGAAAAAGCTCTGAAAGACCAAAGTCAAAAATGGTGAAATAGACATTGCCTTGGAATTATTGAAATCCTTGAGAGATAAAACAATGCCGTCCCGTCTGGAAGATAAAAATGGCATTCGGGATATCGTTAGACTTCAAGAAGAAAATAGTAATCCCAATACCAAAGCAAGCAGATACATTGATAAATACTATCGAACCATTAGACTAACGGTAATTTTAGCAAAACTAGCACGAAAAATGAACAGATATATGAAAAATCAGCTAACAACTGACGTCAGGAAAGATCAGTATGCTGAAATGTAGGAAAGCGTAAGCAAAACAAAACCTGCTTTTTATCTTAAATGATACACTGAAGGAAGGCAAATTTACGATTATAGCAGATTGGGAAGTATCTTTTTAGTGTGGTCTCGATATATTTTTGAAATCCTGAAAGCCTTAGATACAAAATAAACAGGAGCAATAGGCTATCTGAAATTTATACAGAAAGCAGACAGCTGTTATAAGAGTTCGAGGAAACAGTAGTTGAGAAGGAGAACGGGATACAGCTTGTCCTGGAAGGTTGTGATTTCCTGATCATACTGTAATTAAGGCAGAGACGGCGAAGGATCTGATAGATAAGTTGAGCGAAGTAAACGGTGTGGAAAAGAGGGCGTAAGATCAATGTCAACCAAACTGAGAGACTAATAAGGGTATCTTAACTAGTGCACTGTATTACAATATTAGTAGTGTCATGGGGTTTTGGAGAGCCTCGGGATTAAGAGCCTAAATAATGTTACAGTGGAAAATAACCGTGTTGTAGTATTCTTGTATTGAAGTCATAAACTACTCCATAGGTTTATACAACTTGCATGCACCTTCCCACAGGTCCTTTAACTTAATATGTCTACGTACAGGGCGGCAAAAACCATCCAAATGAATTATCCCAACAAAAGCCTTAATTTCAGCCTCATCTGACTCTGATGTTTCGTGTCTAGGCAAAATTCTCCGAAATGCTTACGTAGACATGTTTTACGAACGTATGTTGCTCCAAAAGAAGAAAAATACTCGAAGCACTCTTAAATCGATTTCGTAGTTCTGGCTGCTCCTCAGTTATCTGGTAGATGAGTAATAGTATTTGGAGATAGCGCCCTTAATTTCTTTTGTGGACGGTTATTCATCCATTTCGTTGAATTATCTTTTCCCAAGTAGAAACTGGCACTCATTTCATGTGTAGTTTTCTTCATATCTACAAATATTCCAGAGTGATTTGTAACTGTACAGTGACAGAACGTAAACTAACTCCAAGACTTTGATTTCACTTGGAAAGCAGAACAGCGTATGTTTCCCAAGCTTAATGAAGTATTATTGATACCAGCTTAGAGACCACGTCAGCTTCGATTCTGACCGCTATTCAAACATAATCCCACTCTGATTTTTGACTTCATAACGAGTGGGAGTAAGTAATCCCTCGTACTACTATACAACTATGCAGAGAACTAGTGACTACTGTATTCCACGTCCAATTTTGTGTAATACGAGTTGTCAGTGTAACGTGCAGAGGTCGCCCACAGCGTAGTGTGATCTTGAGCGTCACCACCGGAGAGCTACAAGGTGCCTTAGTGGAGCAGAGTCAGCATCATGACGGCTGACTAGAAGATAACTCAGGATTGGACTGGTTAGCCAGCTGGATGTAGTGGACCAAGACGTCGTGGAGAAAAGCAGCAGGGCACACCAGTGGACCTGCAGTCGGGGCTGGTGGAGTCTTGCTGTCAACATGGGGGGTCAATCCGATCTGGAGCAGCTGACTGTGGTTGGTGTTGCGGATCGAGGGAACACACTATGGCCAGCTGTCTAATGCTGTTACCTGCGCTGGGTTTTTGGCTACGAGGGTCGAAGGAAACTATACTGGTAGTGATTTTGGCAATTCCTGTAGTGGAGACAAGTGTGTCTGTGTCAGCTAAATTAAGCTGAAGTGAGGCTTAGTGTATTCAACATGGAAAATTTTGTTTTCTAGTTGTTGTCTTAGGCGAGACTTTGTACCTAAATTTTAACTTTTCCTTGTTGCTGGAAATCACTGTTTGTTGTACTCATCCATTTCAACCAGCAAATGGTCACTTGACGTTGTGGGGTATTCTGTATTTGATTTTTTGTGTTTTGTTAACTGCTTGGATTTTTTTCAGTCATCAGTCTTCTGAATGGTTTGATGCAGCCCGCCACGAAATATTCTCTTGTGCCAAGCTCTTCATTTCAGAGTAACATCTGCAGCCTACGTCCACAATTATTTGCTGGAGGTGTTCCAATCTTTGGCTTCCTCTACAGTTTTCCCTCTCTACAACTCCCTCTAGTACCATGGAAGTCATTCCATGACTTCTTAACGGACGTTCTATCATCCTGTACCTTCTCCTTGTCAGCATTTTCCACATATTCTTGTCCTCTCTGACTCTTCACAGAACCTCCTCGTTCCTTGCCTTATCAGTAAACCCAATTTTCAACATTTGTCTGTAGCACCACATCTCAAATGATTCGAATCTCCTCTGTTCCGGTTTTTCCACAGTCCATGCTTCACTACCATACAATGCAGTGCCCCAAACGTACATTCTCAAAAATTTCTTCCTCAGATTAAGGCCTGAGTTTTATACTAGTTGTGTTCTCATGGCCAGGAATGCCCTTTTTGCCAGTGCTTCTCTGCTTTTGATGTCCTCCTTGCTTTGTCCGTCATATGGTTATTTTGTCTTCTAGGTACCAGAATTCCTTAACCTCATCTGCTCCGTGACCATCAAAGCTCATGTTAAGTTTCTCGCTGTTCTCATATCTTCAACTTATCATTACTTTCGTCTTTCTTCCATTTACTCTCAATCCATATTCTGTACTCATTACATTCAGCACATCATGTGATTCTCCTTCATTTTCACTCTGGATACCAGTAACATCAGAAAGTCGTAACTCTGACACCCTTTCACCTTGAATTTTAATCCCGTTCCTGAACCTTTCTGTTATTTCCATCACTGCTTCTTTGATGTACAGATTGAACAGTAGGGGCGAAAGGCTACTTTCGAATCTTACACCCTTTTTTAAACCGGACACATCAGTCTTGGTCGTTCACTCTTATTATTTCCTCTTGGCTCTTGTACATACTGTATATTACATTGTTGAACACTTTTTGCAGGTCGACACATCTTATAACACTCCTTGATGTTTCTTTAGTCTTCCTTTCATTATCAGCCGCAGCGTCAGAATTTCTTCTTTGGTGCCTTTAGCTTTCCTAAAGGGAAATTGATCGCAATCAGATACGTCCTCAATTTCCTTTTCCATTCTTTTGCATATTATTCTTGTCAGTAACTTCGATACATGAGGTGGTACGCAGATTGTGCAGTAATTCTCACACTTGTCAGCCTTTGCAGTTTTCAGAATTGTGTGGATGATAGCCGGCCGGTGTGGCCGTGCGGTTCTTGGCGCTTCAGTCTGGAACCGCGTGACCCCTACGGTCGCAGGTTCGAATCCTGCCTCGGGCATAGATGTGTGTGATGTCCTTAGGTTAGTTAGGTTTAATTAGTTCTAAGGTTTAGGCGACTGATGACCTCAGAAGTTAAGTCGCATAGTGCTCAGAGACATTTGAACCATTTTTTTTCTTTTTTTTGTGGATGATATATTCCGAAAGTCATTTGATTTGTCACCACACTCATATATTATACACACCAATGTGAATAGTCGTTTTGTATCCACTTCACCAAATGATTTTTGAAATTATAATGCAATGTTATCCATCCCTTCTGCCTTATTTGATCTTACACCAGGAAAAGCACTCGCAAACTGTGATTCTTATACAGGATCCCCTATATCTTCTAAATCGACTCCTGTTTCTTCTTCTATCACATCAGAAAAATATACCGCCCCATAGAGGTTTTCAGTGTACTCTTTCCAACTATCCGCCCCCTACTCTGCATTTAATAGTGAAATTCCCGTTGCATTCTTAATGTTACCACCCTTGCTTTTAATTTCTCCGAATGTTATTTTGACTTTCCTATGTACAGAGTCAGTACCGCCGACAATCATTACCTTTCCAATTATTCACATTTTTCATGTAGTCGTTTTGCCTTAGCTTCCTGCACTTCGTATTTATTTCATTCATCAGATACTTGTGCTTCCGTATTCCTGAGTTTCCCTGAACATTTTCATACTTCCTTTTTCATCAGTCAACTGAAGTATTTCCTCTGTTATCCATTGTTTCTTCGCAGTTACCTTTTTTTTAACCGATCTTTTTGTTTACATCTTCTGTGACCGTTCTTTTTTAGAGAAGTCCATTCGTCTTCTCCTGTACTGCCCACTGAACTGTCCCTTATTGCTGTGTCTATAGCCTTAGACAGTTTCAAACGTATCTGGTCATTCCTTATTACATCCATCACGCACATCATTGGGTATTGATTCTTCCTTACTAATCTGTTAAACTTCACCGTACTCTCCATCACTACTATATTGTGATCTGAGTCTATATCTGCTTTTAGGTACGCCTCACAATGCAATATGTGATTTCGGAGTCTCTGTCTGACCATCATGTAATGTAACTGAAATCTTCCCGTATCACCCGGCCTTTTCCACGTGTGCCTGCTCCTCTTGTAATTGTTGAACAGAGTATTCACTAATAATACCTGAAATTTATTACAGAACTCAATTAGTCTTTCTCGTCTCTCATCCCTTATCCCAAGACCATATTTTTCTGTAACCTCTTCTTCTACTACTTCCCGTACAACTGCATTCTAGTCCCCCATGACTATCAGATTTTCATCTCCATTTACATAATCTATTACCCTTTCAGTATCCTCATACACTTTCTCTACCTCTTCATCTTCAGCTTGTTACGTCGCTATGTGTCTCTGAATTATGATTGTCGGTGTTGTTTTGCTGTCGATTCTGATAAGAACAACACCATCACAGTAACACACTCTCTCGCCTACCTTCTTGTTCGTCATGAATCCTATAACGTTACACCATTTTCAGCTGCTGTGGATATTGCCCTGTACACCTCTGACGAGAAATGCTCACCTTTCCATTTCACTTCACTGACCCCTGAGCCTTTGAATTTCCCTTTTAAGATTTTCTAGCTTCCCTACCATGTTCAAGCTTCTGGCATGCCACGCTCCGACTCGTAGAACGTTATCCTCTTGTTGGTTATGCAATCTTTTTCTCATGGTGATGTACCATTTGGCAGTTCCCTCCTGGAGATCCGAATGGGGTACAATTCGAGAATCTTTTGCCACTGGAAAGATCATCATGGCGCTGTTTCAGTTACAGGCCACATGTCCTGTGGTTGCACGTAATGTGTCTTTAATACAGTGTTTTCCATTTCCTTCTGCATTCCGTTGCCGTTAATCACTGATGATTCTTCTGCCTTTAAGGTGAGTGTCCCACCACAACTAAAGAAGAGTGCCCTGAACCTCTTTCCGCTCCTCTGACCTCTTTGACATGGCTGTGGACAGAATGAGGGTGACTTCTTATGCGGGAAGTCTGCGTCCGCCAGTGCTGATTATTAATCAAAAATTAGACGTTGGCATGTTGTGAAATCGGGACGAAGTACGTTTTGATTACTAACCGAAGACGCTAACCCGAGCCTACAGGTTCTATGTACCTGGCTTGTGTGTTAGTCAAAGTGTCTGACTTTGGTTGGGTACACTTAAAACCTTCTTTTCTGGGCTACCACCGATTATTTGGTGTTTCTTGTTCTCCTTTTACTATCGCATTACTCTTTTTTGAATAACATTTCTAGTCCCCTTTATTGTGAATTTGGTGAAATTGAAAAGGGTGCAATATTTTATCGGATGTTATGTTGTGTAAGACATTAAGTTTTGAATGTCGGTAAATTAAGTATTGAATAACTTCCCTGTGTCACACGTAGTCGCTCATTGTCGTTGAAGTTGATTAGTCAGTATATTTTAATACTGTCAAAGACTTACACCCACACTATCACCAGCTATATTCCACTCCTACCGTTCCTGTGCCAAATATCTTTATTTCAGCAGTATCAAATTTTAAATGATCTATAGATGCTGCACTGGACATGTATCTCACCAAACACAACAAGTGTCGGAGGCATTTCCACTTTGGTTAAGGTTTAGGAGGAATTATTACAACTTGTTATGCCCATGGAATGTTGGTATCTTGGGCTAGGATAAAGCATTTTGAAAGCAGTAGGCTAAAGGAACTCAGGTAATGTTCTCGTATAACAAGTGATGGGCAAGTACTTCTGCACCTGCACTAACGTACACAAAGTTTTAGAATGCATCAAGGCCTTTAAAGGGAACACTTCATGTTAGCACCATGCTTGCAACTGAAGATAGGGAACTTAAAGTGGAACTAAATAATATCAGTGATTTCATTACGGTTTCGGAGAAATGAAAAACAAGTGTTATCAGATAGATCTGCAGTCAGAAATTATCTTTTGCTATAGTGGTACATCCCATAAACTATATTCAAGAGGAGTTTTATCGTTAACAAGAAAATTAAAAATTGATTCATTTAGAGTGAAGGAATTGCAAGCGCAATAGAAAGAGGAGTATTAAAAACAAACATAAAAACTGCCACCAAAAAATATTTGTTGTTTACGTTCTAACAAATGGCCGGCTTTAATGTAAAACTGGGGACTAAAATGAAAAATCATTAGCAAGAAGATTAAAAAATGATTCATTGAGGGTGAAAGATTCTCAAGCACAATAGCAATGAGAGTATTAAAAACAAATTAAAATGCCCACTAAAAGAATTTCTTATTTATGTTCTACCAAACGGACGGCTATAATGTAAATGTTGCGGCAAAGTTGAAAAATACCTCTTCAATAGGCAACTTTGGATTTGATACGAGGAATGATAAAGAAAATATGTTACTGGAATTCATCCTTAAGATGTTTTCACGACGAGTTGTGGAAAGAAACGACCATGAAAAGAAAGAATTAATTAATAGTAGTCTTTGCTATGCACTGTCAAACGACACACAAATCCAACTTATGTCAGTCTTAAGCCAGTTCAGAATATCCGATAGTCACTCCGCAGCAAGATGTAAAAGAATACTGCAGAAAATGCAGACAGATATAAAATAATTATTCATAAATCTAATTTAATTTACTCGAAAAAATTTATTATAAAAAGGATGAATTTCAGTTAAAATAACAGACACATCATTTTGTTTCTAGAGAGCGATGAGACCGTAGATTTAAATACGAGAAATAACACTTTTAAAAATACTGGTAACAGCTAAAAAATTACCCAAGGTGATAAAAAATTCAACGTAACAAATAGTGGAAGAGTGTGAACACTTGAGACACAACCATTAATATTAGATCTTGGGGTATTTGGAGAAATTTCCCTTTGTAGCAGCAATTTTCGGTCTGATGGTGATTTGCTAATCAAATCGTATTGATCGTTTAAATAATAAATGTAGTGAGAGAGAAGGTTATTAACGAACTATAGAAACTGACAAGAAAATCCATACATTTTATTTAGTCATTTATTACCAGTATTTATTTCTATACTTTTATTCTCTTTCGACAGAAGTAAGGCACGCCGTTCGGTTTCTGACTCAATGCAGAGTCTGCATCCTTTCAGATAAACACCAAGTGAACCGCAAGGGAAGCAGAGGTAATTTCGAATGGGAATGTTTGGTACAGGATTCCCAGTTCTGGCATAGGCCTTAAACGGAATAAAACTTTCCAGAAACCGCGATCATAATCGGTTAATGGCATCTAACTTTAATTTAATTCTACGAGGCTTAAAATGAGACGAATGAGGTTGTAATGCTCCTGTAATTGTATTTGTTTATGAGTATAGAGTGTAAAATCTGGGACTAGCGCAAGATGTGTTGTGTAACTGTGTCGACCGTGATTGCGGCCATTGGTGCAGATAGCGACGACCCAACACAGGGTCAGAGCGCTTACCATGAATCTACTCACAAAAGTCTCTATATGCAAGTGGAGATAAAAGAACAAGTGTCGTCTTAATCACTGTTTCACAAGGATCCAACGCTGTCAGATTGAAGAAAAAGGGTTTCAGTTATAAAACATAAGACTTGGCATCTGTTGTAGTGAATTTATCGAGACCGAAGACTGATGATTCACCCCTCATCGTCCTGTATGTAGAAGTTCTGTCTGCATTACATATACCCCGTTCTTCAGGCATAGTATTTAAAATATATATACAAATAATTTACAATTAAAAAGCCAAACATTTTAACTCAGTCCAGTCACAATGATGTGGTAATCTGTCAAAATCCGGAATAATCAATTTAGCAGACGTGCAGGATGAGTGTCATTGAAGTTCTGGAAGGTACCAACAAGGATGGGGTGGTATACAAACTGCAGTGCTGTGGCCAGTTGCACTAAGTTACTCGGTTGAGGAGCCACTGCTCGAATTACTCGATGAAAGTGGTCCCACAGATATTCGATTTGGTTTAAATCCGGAGAGTTTGGTGGACAAACGAGTACGGTAATCTCTTTATGGCACTCTTTGAACCACGCGTATACACTGCGAGGTGGGTGACACGTTGCATTGTTCTTCTGGTAGATGCCACCATGCAGAGAGAAAGAAATCGAATTTCAAAAATGGTTCTGAGCACTATGGGATTTAACTTCTGAGATCATCAGTCCCCTAGAACTTAGAACTACTTAAACCTAACCAACCTAAGGACATCACACACATCCATGCCCAAGGCGGGATTCGAACCTGCGAACGTAGCCGTAGCGCCGTTCCTGACTGTAGCGCCCAGAACCGCTCGGCCGCTCCAGTCGGCAATGGAATTTCGCGTCCTAGGGTGAATCACCTAACATTACCGCTGGATATATTTCGTAAACCATATCAAATACTGACGAATCGATTCCACAGACCGAACGTGAGGAGAGGGGCTAGTGTAATTGGTTAATACAAACCATAAAAAAATGCACGGAAGTATGTTTTTTAACACAAACCTATGTTTTTTTTTAATGGGACCCCGTTAGCTTTTTTAGCACATCTGAACATATAAATAAATACGTAATCAGTGCCGTTTGTTGCATTGTAAAATGTTAATTACGTCCGGAGATATTGTAACCTAAAGTTGACGCTTGAGTACCACTCCTCCGCTGTTCGATCGTGTGTATCGGAGAGCACCGAATTACGTAGGGATCCAAAGGGAACGGTGATGGACCTTAGGTACAGAATAGACTGGAACAGCACATTACGTCCACATGCTAACACCTTTTTATTGGTCTTTTTCCCTGACGTACATGTACATTACCATGAGGGGTGAGGTACACGTACACACGTGGTTTCCGTTTTCACTTACGGAGTGGAACAGAGTGCGTCCCGACATGTCAGGCCAATAGATGTTCAATGTGCTGGCCATCATTTGCTGCACACAATTGCAATCTCTGGCGTAATGAATGTCGTACACGCCGCAGTACATCTGGTGTAATGTCGCCGTAGGCTGCCACAATACGTTGTTTCATATCCTCTGGGGCTGTAGGCACATCACGGTACACATTCTCCTTTAACGTACCCCACAGAAATAAGTCCAGATGTGTAAGATCAGGAGAACGGGCTGGCCAATTTATGCGTCCTCCACGTCCTGTGAAACGCCCGTCGAACATCCTGTCAAGGGTCAGCGTAGTGTTAATTGCGGAATGTGCACGTGCACCATCATGCTGATACCACATACGTCGACGCGTTTCCAGTGGGACATTTTCGAGCAACGTTGGCGGATCATTCTGTAGAAACGTATTGTGGCAGCCTGCGGCGACATTACACCAGATGTACTGCGGCGTGTACGACATTCATTACGCCAGAGATTGCAATTGTGTGCAGCAAATGATGGCCACCACATTGAACATCTATTGGCCTGACATGTCGGGACACACTCTATTCCACTCCGTAAGTGAAAACGGAAACCACGTGTGTACGTGTACCTCACTCCTCATGGTAATGTACATGTGCGTCAGTGAAAAAGACCAATAAAAAGGTGTTAGCATGTGGACGTAATGTGCTGTTCCAGTCTCTTCTGTACTTAAGGTCCATCACCGTTCCCTTTGGATCCCTACGTAATTCGGTGCTCGCCGATACACACGATCGAACAGCGGGGGAGTGGTACTTAAGCGTCAACTTTAGGTTACAATATCTCCGGATGTAATTAACATTTTACAATGCAACAAACGGCACTGATTACGTATTCGTTTATAAGTTCAGATGTGCTAACAAAACTAACGGGGCTCCATTTGAAAAAACGTAGGTTTGTGTTAAAAAACATACTTCCGTGCATTTTTTTATGGTTTGTATTAACCAATTACACTAGCCCCTCTCCTCACGTTCGGTCTGTGGAATCGATCCGTCAGTATTTGATGTGGTTTACGAAATATATCCAGCGGTAACGTTAGGTGACTCACCCTGTATACCTTTGTCGATCCAGTGTACCTTCCAGAACTACGAGATCACCCAGGGAATGACACGAAAACACACCCCAGAACATAACGGTTCCTCCTCCAGCGTGGAATCTTCCGACGTCTGTTGCATGGTGTGTGCTTTCAGAGGTTTCATGCTGCACACAACAACGACCACCTCTCACCTGAAAAGACTACCTATCGCCACCCAGTGGACGTCCAGTTGCGGTAATGGCATGCAGATTCCAGCCCTTCGTCACTACTAATCAGCACTCGGCACGGGTGTATGTACCAGGGGCTTACTGCGGGGGCCCATAGACAGCAACGTTCACTGAACGATCGTTGAGGAGAAACTGTTGGTAGCCCCTTGGTTTGTTGTTGTTAGTCAGCTCCTCAAGAGCTGCACGTTTGGTCGCCCGTACGCATCTCCGTAGTCGTCGTGCACCCCTGACATCTATGGCACTTGCCTCGGCGCTGGTTTTGGATAGCACCATCTTGAAGGGTATATTTTAACGAGCGCGGTACGCAAGGGGTCAACAGACTTAACCGTTTCGAAAAATAATTCTACTATTGGCCTGAACGTCTTGATTATGCCCTTTAAGACGTCAGATAAATCACTCTGTTTCCGCATTACAACAAGGACTGCACGGTTTTCCGTAACTTCCCACACGCTTTATATACTCTCCACTGCTGTCTTCGACTGTTAGCTAGTTGTCGAACATGAGCGGTGGTCAAGGTATGTAAAATTTGATTTATTACGTTGATTCTGTTGAAGAGTTGCGAACTGCACAGAAAGCCACAATACTGGCAATTAAAATTGCTACACCAAGAAGAAATGCAAATGATAAACGGGTATTCATTGGAAAAATATATTATACTAGAACTGACATGTGATTACATTTTCACGCAATTTGGGTGCATACATCCTGAGAAACCAGTACCCAGAACAACCACCTCTGACCGTAATAACGGCCTTGATACGTCTGGGCATTGAGTCAAACAGAGCTTGGATGGCGTGTACAGGTACGGCTGCGTATGCAGCTTCAACACGATACCACAGTTCATCAAGAGTAGTGACTGGCGTATTGTGACGAGCCGCCATACGATAAACCGCAATCGCGATAGGCTACATTCCGACCTTTATCAGAGTCGGAACCGTGATGGTACGTATTTCTTCTCCTTACACGAGGCATCACAACAACGTCTCACCAGGCAACGCCGGTCAACTGCTGTTTGTGTATGAGAAATCGATTGGAAACTTTCCTCATGTCAGCACGTTGTAGGTGTCGCCACCGGTGCCATCCTTGCGTCATTGCTCTAAAACGCTAATCACTTGCACATCACAGCACATTCATCCTGTCGGTTAAATTTCGCGTCTGTAGCACGTCGTCTTCGTGGTGTAGCAGTTTTAATGGCCAGTAGTGTAGTTGAGGGTAACTTGGAGGGACCGTTAGGATTTCTAGAGTACTTTTCTGTAATCCTTGAAGCCGCTGTTTTAGAGCACCAAACAAAATCAAGTGAAGCAGGAGGCAGTGTAACTTCATACTCGTACAGAGCTTCAGTGGGTGTGTTAAATGATTACAGCTGAATTAGTGTTGTTGGTGTTTAGGTATTTGCCAAGCGTGTATAATGGAGGTGTAAAGTGTCACGTGTTGAGAGGCCATTGTGAAGAACATCGAGATGCCACATCCTAATGTGGGATAGCGAAGTTAACACCTGAAATACACTCCTGGAAATGGAAAAAAGAACACATTGACAACGGTGTGTCAGACCCACCATACTTGCTCCGGACACTGCGAGAGGGCTGTACAAGCAATGATCACACGCACGGCACAGCGGACACACCAGGAACCGCGATGTTGGCCGTCGAATGGCGCTAGCTGCGCAGCATTTGTGCACCGCCGCCGTCAGTGTCAGCCAGTTTGCCGTGGCATACGGAGCTCCATCGCAGTCTTTAACACTGGTAGCATGCCGCGACAGCGTGGACGTGAACCGGATGTGCAGTTGACGGACTTTGAGCGAGGGCGTATAGTGAGCATGCGGGAGGCCGGGTGGACGTACCGCCGAATTGCTCAACACGTGGGGCGTCAGGTCTCCACAGTACATCGATGTTGTCGCCAGTGGTCGGCGGAAGGTGCACGTGCCCGTCGACCTGGGACCGGAACGCAGCGACGCACGGATGCACGCCAAGACCGTAGGATCCTACGCAGTGCCGTAGGGGACCGCACCGCCACTTCCCAGCAAATTAGGGACACTGTTGCTCCTGGGGTATCGGCGAGGACCATTCGCAACCGTCTCCATGAAGCTGGGCTACGGTCCCGCACACCGTTAGGCCGTCTTCCGCTCACGCCCCAACATCGTGCAGCCCGCCTCCAGTGGTGTCGCGACAGGCGTGAATGGAGGGACGAATGGAGACGTGTCGTCTTCAGCGATGAGAGTCGCTTCTGCCTTGGTACCAATGATGGTCGTATGCGTGTTTGGCGCCGTGCAGGTGAGCGCCACAATCAGGACTGCATACGACCGAGGCACACAGGGCCAACACCCGGCATCATGGTGTGGGGAGCGATCTCCTACACTGGCCGTACACCACTGGTCATCGTCGAGGGGACACTGAATAGTGCACGGTACATCCAAACCGTCATCGAACCCATCGTTCTACCATTCCTAGACCGGCAAGGGAACTTGCTGTTCCAACAGGACAATGCACGTCCGCATGTATCCCGTGCCACCCAACGTGCTCTAGAAGGTGTAAGTCAACTACCCTGGCCAGCAAGATCTCCGGATCTGTCCCCCATTGAGCATGTTTGGGACTGGATGAAGCGTCGTCTCACGCGGTCTGCACGTCCAGCACGAACGCTGGTCCAACTGAGGCGCCAGGTGGAAATGGCATGGCAAGCCGTTCCACAGGACTACATCCAGCATCTCTACGATCGTCTCCATGGGAGAATACCAGCCTGCATTGCTGCGAAAGGTGGATATACACTGTACTAGTGCCGACATTGTGCATGCTCTGTTGCCTGTGTCTATGTGCCTGTGGTTCTGTCATTGTGATCATGTGATGTATCTGACCCCAGGAATGTGTCAATAAAGTTTCCCCTTCCTGGGACAATGAATTTCAATTTCCAGGAGTGTATTTAGAAAGGGACATTGTTGTGGGTCTCCATTTCGTCGACTGGTTAAATTGTTTTATATTCATATTTGTGAGACAGTTGTGTGTGACGATGGTTCTATGTTCGACCGCATGGGAACGTGATGGCAGGCATAGTCGACGTCAAGATTACGATCCACCACATCTGACCGCCAGAAGGGTGGAGCGTCGTGCACATCGTAACACTTTCACATCTCCTTCTCCCATTCGAGAACAATGAACGGAATCCCTGAAACATTCTGTGTCATCAAGCACCATCGATCAGAATCATCAGACGTACTAGGAAATTACCGAACCACATATAGTCTGCCGTTAACACCACGAAGACTGTGTTTTGAGTGGTGCCTTGACCTGGAAGCATGGGCGGCTGATGAAAAGCGCTGCACTGTGCTCAGTGGTGAGTCTCGGTTCTACATTAAAACAGATGTCTATCATTTGCGAGTATGGAGGAAACCTTATGGAGAATTCCCAGTCTTTCAACGCTTCAGACAGGGTTGGCGGCGACAAGGTAGGCACATGATCTTGGGGTAGAGTGTTTGATTAGTAATCAAAATATCCTTGGTCCCGGATTCGATCTCCACCTAAATTTTTTGAATGACATCAAAAGCAAAGGCGGCCGAAGACTTTTGACATAAGAAGACACACTCATTAGGCCAGAGGTCTTGTCAAAAGGGCAGAGGGGAGAACGGAGGTACAGCACACTCTCTTGTTCATGTGGTGGAAACTCCCACAAAACTTGGGAGAATCAGCAATGGTCAATGACATGATGATGCAATGGAAACCACTGCGCTAAAGACACAAAATGTGTAGCTGCAAAACATGTGACCTGTACTTAAAACGTGTCATGATGATCTCTTCATTGGCAAACGTTTCCGGAACACCCCCCCCCCCCCCCATTCGTATGTCCGGAAGGCGACTGCCAAGCTGGAAGTGACCATGAGAAAGAAACAAACTCTAAGCACTATGGGACTTAACATCTGAGGTCATCAGTCCCCTAGACTTAGAACTACCTAAACCTAACTAACCTAAGGACGTCATACACATTCATGCCCGAGGCAGGATTCGAATCTGCAACCGGAGCAGCAGTGCGGTTCCAGACTGAAGCGCCTTCAACCGCTCTGCCACAGCGGCCAGCCATGAGAAAGAAAAGATAACATTCTACGAGTCGTGGAGTGGATGTCAGAAATTTGAATGTCATGGGGAAGTTATCAAATATGAAAAGGTAAATGAAAGCGTCAATCTATATGTAGCGAGAGGTCAGTGAAAAATGGAAAGAGGACAAGCATTTATGGTCATATGAGAATATGACAGTATGAACAGCAGCAGAAAATTGTATAACCAGAGTAGGATTCGTGATGACTAGGAAGATATGGCAGTGAGTGAACCACTGTGAACTGTTCAGTGATACGGCTGTTCTCAACCGAATCGATACGAAAACCAACACAGACAACTATAGTTCAGGTATACATCTTAACGTCGCAAGCCGAAGATGAAGAGGTAGGGAAAATATATGCGGATTTTGAATAGGTAATCCAATACGTAAAGGGAGATAAAAATCTAATAGGCATTGAGGACTGGAATGGGGTTCTAAGGGAAGAAGTAGAAAAACGGGTTACGGGAGAATATGGGCTTGGTACAATGGATGAGGACGAGAAAGACTAAATGAGTTCTACAATAAATTTCAGCTAGCTATAACGAATACCGTGTTAAAGAATCACAAGAGGAGGATATGTACCTGGAAAAGGCCGGAAGATATGGGAAGACTTCAGTTAGATTACATCATGTCAAGCAGATAGTGCAAAATCAGAAACTGGGCTGTAATTCTTTCGCACCTGAATGATTGTGGTTAGCGGATTCATGTTACGCATGCAGGCTTCCTTTGTAATACAAGCAGCCATCTCCGACCCAATTGTCCGTGACGCATTACGGTTCCAAAGCCGTCGTGTGAAAAACGTTGTCCGTTGACATTAGTTAAATAACTGTCTTCGCAATCTGCTATCAGTGCGTCTCCATCCTTAGAAGGCGTCGGCCAGACATTGCACCCTATTCCGCGTGGTTTCCGCCGTTACTGGCACATCCAGCTGTGGCACTTATTGCTGTTAAGGCGCCGGCAGTGGTAGCACAGTTTAAGCTGCGGTGGAAACAGGATGGTAAAGACTGGAAGCCACTCCTTCCCAATCTCGCCTCTCTTAGACGGTGGTGGTAGAAGATGCTTGTTCCAATAGTGATGCTTTGAGTACTGAAGATAATTAATATTCTTCCTTCATCAGGGATGACGAGGCTGGTTCTGTTCATGATGAAAGAAATGTTGTCCTCTCCTCCTTCCGTGGGAACATCTGTTGCGGTTGGCTCCGATGATTTAACGCCTGCTGCTCTGCCTTTCCACTTTTCTAGTGAAATACCATCCCTTCCTCAACCTGATACGATGGAGCCACATGTGACTGTGGGTTCTCTTCCGGTTATTCACATGATGCAAACAACTTCAAACGCCGCATTGGCTCTCTCTTATCTGATGATGATGATATTCGCCGCTCCTGTTTGTCTCCTCCTGTGGGCCCGGAGGTTAGAACAGGCCCGAGGTATTCCTGCCTGTGATAAGAGGCGACTAAAAGGAGTCTCATACTTTCCGGCCTTTATGTGATGGTCCCCTTTAGTGTTTGACCTCCATTTTTCAAAATTTTCCCGAAGAGCGAGCCAATTGGGGAAGGGCGCCTTACGTGGCACGTAGTGTCCAACATTTGCTGAGACCTCTCGCATCCTTCTGTATGTCGATTCTTTTAGCAGGAGGTTTCTGCGACGACGGTTGTTTACCTACAGCCATCCATTTGATTTTATTTTATTTTGTCGCTGCCAGTTTCAACGCTTCTTCCGGCTGTTTTGCTGAAATACAGGTCGATACGATCCCCACGCATACCACATCTGTATCCAGCGTTACTAGATACGCAGATAATGTGTCAGTTCTCCAACCATCAACTGCCAACCAACTTTTTTCTCTTATCTTTTCTCAAATTATTTCTTATTCGGAATCTGTACTAATATTAGTAGATATCATATTTATATGCCTGTAAACACTCCTCCACCACCAGAGTTCAGTCTATCTTTGCAATATACAATATTCCAGTCGGAAGTTAAAATGTCGTTGCTACTGACGCCTGGTTACAGCCAGCTTTCTCAATCAAGTACTATGAGGTCAATGTTACCGTTTATAAGCAAGACTATTTCCGGTACCCTTCATTAGACGCTCCTGCAATCGAGTAATACTATACTAACATTTTCTTAATATGAACCCCTGGGACGTATGCTATCCGGTCTGGAACCAGAACGAATTTTATTGGGCCTGTGGAGGGATTTCCCGATACTACAAAATCAACATGGGCACACCACATGTAATCCACTACCCTAGTAGCCTCTTCCTGTGAGTTGTGCACGCATAACTTCGTAAAGTGGTTGTGGAGCTCGTAAATTTCCCACCTTTTCGCGAAGGCAGAGAAATCCACAATCAAAAACGTCGCAGAATCGTCTGATCCTTTAATTGAAGCCTTTCACTCGGCTCAAAATCGAAGATCCACTATTGGTTCCGGGAAGGATGCGGCAAAAAGATAGCTCTCATTCCACCCTCAGGTTGAGATTAGTTGTTTTCACCAAATCAGACAGAGGTCTGTAGGAGCCACTGATTGCCTCTGAACCCAGGTGGCTGTCGTCATTGGTGCCCACATGAGCCACTATTTGCAGCTGTGTGCGTCCAGTCCACACGGTTGCTCCCAGCAGAGCCTCAGTCACATCTCAGACAAGACCCAGCAGGCAAACAGAGTGGACCGACTGTAACGTTCTCTGGCAGCATGTATCGAAAGTGAAAGTTAAAACAACATTTCGATGTGTAATGCTCACTGTAATCAACAATTTATATGTATTTCTGTTAATTGAATTTCAAAAGGACACTTAATTTCGTGAGGAAAAAGATAATTATGAATTTTGCTATTAAAAATGATTATTCAAAGAGGATGTGAAAACCGCCACAGAAGAAACGGTATGTAATTAAAAATGACGAAGACTGTACAAGAATTAGTTAAGATATAAATAGGCAACATATTGTAATACAATCGCTTGTCTTCTGCACGGACTGAATGAGAGAGGAACCCGTGACGTTGCATTAGGCTCTTAAGTAGTCTTCATTTGTCATAAGTCGATATCGACGCCATTGGTAGCTGGGATTGCAGAAGGTGTGTACAGATTTTAATTGTTTCTGTTAAAATATATTTATCTAGTAAAATCTGTTTGTCACAATAACTGCAAAGTTCGCATCGGAAATTACCCACTTTATTTAAGAAATTTCAGCATTTTATTGGATATCGCTGGCGGTGCGGAGCTGCGCCGCGAGAGAGCAGTCTGCAGTAGCGGCAGATTTAAATATACGGCCGCAATAAGGGTCCACGTAGAGGTGAACGAAGTTCGATGGACAACAATATTTTCATTCTTGCACGAACAGCTTTAGTACTTGAATAAAAGCAAAATTTGAATCATTATTTTGTAATATTCAAATAAATTCATTTGTAGAATGAGATTTTCACTCTGCAGCGGAGTGTGCGCTGATATGAAACTTCCTGGCAGATTAAAACAGTGTGCTCGACCGAGTCTCGAACTCGGGACCTTTCAAATTCATTTCTATTAATCTGCAACAGAATATTTCATACGTAAAGTAATAATCAAAGATGAAAAATTTATTGCAACGTTTCATTTCTCATGTTCATCCGTGTATATGTTAAGTTCAATCTTAATGGTTTCCCAATCAAATTAAACGCAAAAAGCAAAGAAAGTTTAAAACCATACGGTCAACTCCCGTATAATTAAAACAGACAGAATCACATTTACCGACGTTCTCCGAGAATTCCACCACCCGTCTAACATCGCAGCTCGCAACAAAAAGTAATGCTACCCTCTGCACTTGTCCGGACCTCTCATGAAATTCGGCCACAGTACCAAGAAGTGAAGCTCTCGTGCTGGCTCATATGTACTCTTAGCAGTGGCAGTACGTCAAACGTAGAGGTCACTCTACCAAACCTTCAGTTCGGTAGTTTTAGTACGCTACATAAAAGAAGTAATAAATGATAGCATTACCATAAATATTGGTAGACACTGATAGAAAAGGAATATAAATAAATGTGTAATGGAGAAACTGGGGCCAACGACTTTTCTTTTTTTTTCTTTCTGTTTGGTTAGCACATAAGTAGAAGCACACGTCATTCACTGTTACTCCTTTGTTTCTTACATCCTTATGGACCATAAATTGCGTTTTACAAGCAATAATAATTAACTGAGCGCTTGTCTTCTGTGCTTTTGTGTACCCAAAGCAATTACTTTTGATGCAAGTGCACTTCAAAGCACACATATAAAGCGAATTCTCTAAAGGCAAACGTACGTTTCTAGCATTTGTAGACCTAGAGAAAGCTTTTGACAATGTTGACTTAAAACTTTCAAATTCAGAAGGTAGCAGGGGCAAAATACAGGGAGTGAATGTGTGGTGTCACCGCCAGACACCACACTTGCTAGGTGGTAGCTTAAATCGGCCGCGGTCCATTTAGTACATGTCGGACCCGCGTGTCGCCACTGTGTAATCGCAGACCTAGCGCCACCACCAAGGCAGGTCTCGTGGTACGAGAGAGCACTCGCCCCAGTTGTACGAGAACCTAGCTACCGCCCAGTTGTACGAGAACCTAGCTACCGACCAGATGTATGAAGCCTTTCTCTCTCATTAGCCGAGAGACAGAATAGCCATCAGCTAAGTTAATGGCTACGAACTAGCAAGGAGCCATTTGTATCAGTGCCTATAGCTTACGAGTATTCAAGAGAGATGTATTCCAAGGACTAATAAAAAGATAAGTAATAAGCATCTACATACTTTTCTTCTTATTCATTTATAAGTTCTCATGTTCCAGACTTCACGCCCGTCGGCGTTAGCCTTGCGTGCCCTATCGGCTACAGCGTTAGTCTAGAGTCATTTTCAGCCATCTCAACTTCACGGTGTCGGCCCAGCTACCGACACAACATTTATTGGCGACGAGCAAAAGAGTTTGTATTAATTCGTTTACAACATTGGCGACGATTTAAAGTGTTCTTTCTGATTGCTTACATTTAATTGTGTCATGGCTTCGCCACATTCTCCAGATGTACTGTCCGAATTTTATCACTTGCAGAATCAGCAGACGCAGGCGTTATTGGATGCCCTTGGACAGCTCGTCCAGGGTCAACGTACCATTCAAACCGATGCGGCCGCCGCCGCTTCTTCGCTACCGCTGCCACTAAACGCTGTTGCACCTCCCTTTCGACCATACGTGGCAGCCGATGAGACCTGGCACGAGTGGTCTCGCCAGTTCAACTTTCATCTAGCAGCCTACAGAATTCAAGGTAAAGAGCGGCAGCCGTTTTTGCTTTCTTGTGTCGGTGTGTCCACATACCGTGTGATAGTGAAATTGTTTCCCCGACGAGACGTAGCAACTCTGTCCTACGAGGAAATTTTGTCTGCATTAGATGCCTATTTCAAAGAAACAGTTAATGTGGTTGCAAAACGGTATACATTCTTTCGTACAAAACGTACGGCCTGTCAAACTAATAGGGAGTGGGTAGCAACATTGCAAGGACTTACTAGGGACTGTGCCTTTGAATGTGACTGTGGTCTTTCTTATTCAGATACAATGGTGCGTGATGCAATTGCACAGAACGTTTCTGATGTTCGCATACGGGAGCAAATTTTGAAACTAGTTAATCCCTCCCTTCAACAAGTGATAGACATATTGGATAGACAGGACACGCTTGACTGTGCTCAGGAATCTTTTGAAACTTCGCCAGCCGTGTGTAACATTAACCGGCCCGCTGGACGCGCTGCGCGGCCCGGTAACCGGGCCTTGCGCCCGTCGACACAGCGACCGCCGCGTGCTAAGCCAGGTGTGCCGCGCCGGCCCACAAATGCAGTGAAATCATGCCCGCGGTGTGCTACTAGACATTCGCGTGAACATTGCCCGTCACGCCAAGCTATTTGCTTTTTCTGCAATAAGAAAGGACATGTTCAAAGTGTTTGCCAGAAAAAGCTCAGATCAGACACTCACAATCATTCCAGGCCCTTTGCTTCGCGCCGGAATCGAACCAAGGACACTCAGGCTCGTGGACCTTCGCCTATGGACATTCATGTCGTTAATTCCACTTCGTCCAGTGACACTTTCTCTAACAGTAACTGTGTTCGTCCCACAAAAACTGTGCGTCGACGTCGCCGGAAATCACGTCAATTAGCAAGTGATTCTGTACCAGTGTCTATTCAAATTGCACGAAACAGTCGCTTTTGTCGTCAGCAGGACAATAAACTTTTTGTGGACTTAGACTTTGAAGGCAAAGTGATACCATTCCAGCTCGATACCGGAGCTGCAGTTTCATTGCTCAATCATGACACGTACAACCAACTGGGCAAACCTCCGTTGCGTTCCGCAAATGTTAAGCTAACTACATATTCCGGACAGACAATTCCTGTGTTAGGACAGTGCAGCCTTCTTGCAACATACAAGGGACAAACAAAACTTGTGTCATTTTACGTTCTTCGTTCTTCTTCTGCAGTGAACTTGTTTGGTCTAGATTTATTTCAGTTGTTTAACATGTCTATTGTAAATCAGGTCCTATCAGTGAATCAGACTGTGCCTACAGACAGTGTTTCTCGGCTGTGTGACGAATTTGCAGACATTTTTGCACCGGGCTTAGGTTGCGCTAAAAACTATGAAGCACATTTAGAACTGAAGGTAAACGCGCAACCGAAATTTTTCAGGGCGCGCAATGTTCCCCACGCATTGCGTGATGAGGTCGCAAGAACGTTACACGATCTCGAATCACAGGGTGTAATTGAACGTGTGCAAGCTTCTCTCTGGGCCTCACCCTTAGTCATTTTGCCAAAACCTTCCGGAAAATTGAGACTTTGCGTGGACTTCAAGGCCACAGTGAATCCACAGCTAGTGACTGCTACTTTTCCTTTGCCCCGCCCGGAAGATCTTTTTGCTAAACTGTGCCCTGGAAAATATTTTTCAAAGTTGGACCTAGCCGATGCGTACTTGCAAATACCGGTGGACGACGAATCCCAGCGCGTATTGGTGGTTAACACGCATCTTGGATTGTACCGCTTCAAAAGACTGCCATTCGGGTGTGCATCCGCCCCTGCCTTGTTTCAGCAATATTTACAAACTATTTGTGCGTCGGTCCCTACTGCAGCAAACTATCTGGACGATATAGTGATCTCCGGACAGACAGAAGAAGATCATCTTGCGAATTTACGAACATTATTTCAGGTCTTGCGGCAAAATGGTCTTCGCTTGAGGAAGGACAAATGTGTGTTTTTTGCTCGTGACTTACCATACCTGGGACATGTCATTAATGCCCAAGGCATACATCCGAGTCCAGAGCACCTCCGTGCCATACAAGAATTGCCTTCCCCTCAAAATGTGAAACAGCTACAGAGTGTGTTGGGTAAAATTAATTATTACAATAAATATGTGCGCAATGCCTCTTCCATTTCAGCTCCGCTTCATCGCTTACGCCGTAAAGGTGTTCCGTTCGTCTGGACGACGGAATGTGAACGCGCCTTTCGCCAGTTGAAATCGGCGTTGCTTTCTAATACTTGCCTTACGCCATTCGATCCCCAGAAACCCCTTTTGTTGATGGTAGATGCATCGGATTTCGGGATCGGTGCTGTGCTTGCGCACAAAGTTGGCCCCCATGATCGCCGTATTGCCTTTGCGTCCAAATTGCTCTCGTCTGCGCAAAGAAATTATTCACAGATAGAGAAAGAAGCTTTGGCTCTCGTGTTTGGTGTTACTAAGTTCCATGATTTCTTGTATGGTCGTCACTTTACCATCATCACAGACCACAAACCTTTGACATCGCTTTTTCATCCGACCAAGCCTGTACCTCCACGTACAGCGCAGAAATTCATTCGCTGGTCTATTTTCCTCTCGCAGTACCGCTACGATATCTTGTATCGGTCCACTGCTAAGCACGGAAACGCCGATGCGTTGTCCCGTTTGCCTGTTGCTGCGGATAAAGCATTCGATTCTTCCGAACTTGCTTGCATGTTCATTGATTCGGAAACCGATGAAGTGGTCGAATCGTTTCCGATTGATTTTCGTCGTGTCGCTACAGCCACAGCTGCTGACCCTGTTCTTGCTACTGTTTTGCGTTTTGTTGCTACGCAATGGCCTTTGTCACAGTCTCGGATCGCGGATCCGTTGGTTCGCCGATTTTTTGCTCACAAGGAGAGACTTTTTGTTCGACGTGGTGTTTTGTTGTTGCGTTCTGATAATGATCAGTCCAGAGTCGTGGTCCCACGTTCGTTACAGTCCTCTGTTTTACGGCTTCTTCACCAAGGACATTGGGGTATAGTGCGAACGAAACAACTTGCTCGTCAGCACTGTACTTGGTTCGGAATCGATGCTGCGATTACGAATATGTGTTCTTCGTGCCCGGCGTGTGCCGCACAACAGTCCGCACCGCCGCGGAAAGTCTTTGCGTGGCCAAAAGCCACTTCCCCTTGGCAACGCTTGCACATTGATTTTGCTGGTCCTTTCTGGAATGCTCGATGGTTGGTTCTGGTCGACGCCTTCAGTAATTTTCGTTTTGTTGTCCGGATGTCTTCCACGACGTCCTCCGCCACCATCCAAGCGTTGTCTGCTATCTTTTGCATTGAAGGTCTTCCGCAGACTATTGTTTCCGACAATGGCCCACAATTCATGTCCGCAGAATTTCAGTTATTCTGCCAGGCCAATGGTATTCACCATCTGACATCCGCGCCGTTTTCGCCTCAGTCCAACGGTGCCGCTGAACGATTGGTCCGGACTTTCAAGTCACAGATGTTGAAATTGAAAGAGTCGCATTCTCGGGAGGACGCATTGTTGCTCTTTTTGTCTTCGTATCGCTCTCAGCCCCGAGATGGTCGCTCGCCGGCTGAGTTGCTCCACGGTCGTCCTCATCGCACCTTGATGTCTTTGCTGCATCCGCCGCATCAGGTTCCTGTGCAGCGGCAGACTCCTGCTTTTGCTCCAGGCGACGTTGTATTTTATCGCAACTATCGAGGTTCACGGCGTTGGCTCGCAGGGCGCATTCTTAGCTGCCTCGGCCGCGCGATGTCTTTGGTTTTGGGGGCCTCTGGTGAGGTGCGTCGGCATCTCAATCAGCTGCGCCTCTGTCGTCGCTCGGGTTCTGCCGCTCCCCGTCTGCTTTCAGCGACGGTGCCGTCCGGTCAGCGCCCTGGGGACCCATCTACTGGCTCGCCTCATCCCCAGGTGTTCCCGACGATGCCTTCCATTTTGCCCCATGGCGACGCGCCGCCGCCGCCGCAGCAGCAGCAGCCGCCGCCGCCGCTTGTTCTCCCGCCGGCGCCGCCCGCATTCGACGCTTCGTTGCAGCCGCCAAGCGCCTCGCAGGGTCACGCGCCGCCGATCGCTTCCCGTGGCCAGCTGTCCTCCGCCATGGAACTCCCGCCCGCTCCGGACCACATGACGTCATCGCACGTCGGGTACCCCGACGCAATGGAGATCGACCCTACGGCCCCTCCTGTCTCATTACGGGCGCGTACACCGCATGTTGACGTGCACCCTGGACTAGTTTTTCAGGCGTTTCCTAGCTCCCCTCGGACCGAATGGCCGGGTGCGGGTGGCACAGCCTCGCCTGTTGTTAGGCTCCCTACCTCATCGCATACGTCAACATGTGGTCCTCCCCACGGCGGGCGGAAGCCTTATCACACGACCGTTCGCCGATTTGCGGGGGAGGAATGTGGTGTCACCGCCAGACACCACACTTGCTAGGTGGTAGCTTAAATCGGCCGCGGTCCATTTAGTACATGTCGGACCCGCGTGTCGCCACTGTGTAATCGCAGACCTAGCGCCACCACCAAGGCAGGTCTCGTGATACGAGAGAGCACTCGCCCCAGTTGTACGAGAACCTAGCTACCGCCCAGTTGTACGAGAATCTAGCTACCGACCAGATGTATGAAGCCTTTCTCTCTCATTAGCCGAGAGACAGAATAGCCATCAGCTAAGTTAATGGCTACGAACTAGCAAGGAGCCATTTGTATCAGTGCCTATAGCTTACGAGTATTCAAGAGAGATGTATTCCAAGGACTAATAAAAAGATAAGTAATAAGCATCTACATACTTTTCTTCTTATTCATTTATAAGTTCTCATGTTCCAGACTTCACGCCCGTCGGCGTTAGCCTTGCGTGCCCTATCGGCTACAGCGTTAGTCTAGAGTCATTTTCAGCCATCTCAACTTCACGGTGTCGGCCCAGCTACCGACACAACAGAATGGCTATTTACAATTTGTACAGAAACCAGATGGCAGTTATAAGAGTCGAGGGACACGAAAGGGAATCAGTGGTTGGGAAGGGAGTGAGATAGGGTTGTAGCCTATCCCCGATGTTATTCAATATGTATACTGAGCAAGCAATAAAGGAAAAACAAAAACTTTGAGACAGCAAAGGACTTGGAAGAGCAATTGAACGGGATGGACAGTCTCTTGAAAGGAGGATTTAATATGAACATCAACAAAAGCAAAACGAGGATAATGGAATGTAGTCGAATTAAGTCGGGTGATGCTGAGGGAATTAGATTGGGAAATGAGACACTTAAAGTCATAAATGAGTTTTGCTATTAGGGGAGCAAAATAACTGATGATGGTTGAAGTAGAGAGGATATAAAATGTAGACTGGCAATGAGGAGGAAAGCGTTTCTGAAGAAGAGAAATTGTTAACATCGAGTATAGATTTACGTGTTAGGAAGTCGTTTCTGAAAGAATTTGTATGGAGTGTAGCCATGTATGGAAGTTAAACATGGACGATGAATGGTTTGGATAAGAAGAGAATAGAAGCTTTCGAAATGTGGTGCTACAGAAGAATGCTGAAGATTAGATGGGTAGATCACATAACTAATGGGGAGGTATTGAATAAAATTGGGGAGAAAAGGAGTTTGTGGCACAATTGACTAGAAGAAGGGATCGGTTGGTAGGACATATTCTGCGGCATCAAGGAATCATTAATTTAGTATTGGAGGGTAGCGTGGAGGGTAAAAATCGTAGAGGGAGATTAAGAGATGAATACACTAAGCAGATTCAGAAGGATGTAGGTCGCAGTAGGTACTGGGAATGAAGAAGCTTGCACAGGATAGAGTAGCATAGAGAGCTCCATCAAACCAGTCTCAGGACTGAAGACCACAACAACAACAAAGCGTTCTTCGTCATGATCGAAGGCAAGAGATTCCTGTTATTACTGTTAAATGCGGCAGTTGGCTGGGAATAACAGACACATTTTTTACATTATTTGAAAACTTATTGAAGCGATGTTCGATATGTTTTTTTTTTTTTTTTTGCGGTTCTTTATTTTAGCTTTTTGTTGAGGAAATCGAGCTTTCTAGCACTATATGAAAAAATTGTATTGTTTTCATTATTTTTACCAGAAGAATCCTCTCTTTCACGTCACATATCAACAATTTTCGAATAAAACCTGAATTCAACTTTGACAGGTTCACATCTATATATATATTTCTCATTTTTGAGGAACAGACGGTAAGATAATTATGCAGAACAAAAATGTTCCGTAGGTTACACGGCCTTTCATACGCCCTCACTCAATTTGTAGAGGTTCTGGGTCTTAGGGAAATTTAATAAGACACTGATCGCATATATGAGATAACGCCCCATAGATATGCAAGACATGAAAAGTACAACTAACGAGACCAAAGCTATTAGGAAAACTACCGTATTCTACGCTTGCTTTCTATTTTTAAGACGTAAGGAGACAGCCGTGTGAGGGGTACATAATTCTGCCTTCCACCCAGAGATTCGTGTCCCCACTACTGTTGGCCCAACAACGTCTGGAAAACGTCGACTGGCCTGGACGTGCGAAAAAGAAGACGCTGTGGCGCCAGGGATTTCAGGCGTCGCTACAGATTCCAGCAGTGCTCAAGCAATTATCTCAGCTGCACTGACGCCACAACAGCCAAGGGCGACAGCCCGAAGCCTGTCAACCGTCGCCAGCACCGCTTCCAGCTGCTTGCAGGCAGTGGCAAGTTCACCCTACATTCACACCATATACAACAGGTGCAGTCCCTATCCGTCTTTAATCAACTTTTGTCCATACCACAAGCAATGTTACGCTGATCTTGGCACTTGAAATCAGTCGAAGAAGAGATCGAAAATTTTTACAAATTTTTCTTTTTTTACAATACAACAAGAGGAAATACTACAAACATATAATCTGCTACTGTTCAGTTCAACTCAGAAGTACTGTAAGAACACCAATAAAGTAAATGACGTACAGAATCCCTGTACGAACGATGAGCTGCTGCTACTGAACTCTGTTCTGCTAGACTAGAACTCCACTGTGTTACCTCTCATGTGAACGGAGAGTTCCAAATGATTGGAAAAGAGCACAGGTAGTCCCAGTCTTCAAGAAGGGTCGTCGAGCAGATGCGCAAAACTATAGACCTATATCTCTGACGTCGATCTCTTGTAGAATTTTAGAACATGTTTTTTGCTCGAGTATCATGTCGTTTTTGGAAACCCAGAATCTACTATGTAGGAATCAACATGGATTCCGGAAACAGCGATCGTGTGAGACCCAACTCGCTTTATTTGTTCATGAGACCCAGAAAATATTAGATACAGGCTCCCAGGTAGATGCTATTTTTCTTGACTTGTGTGGCTGGATTGAAGAGTTTTTAGCAAACAGAACACAGCATGTTGTTATCAATGGAGAGACGTCTACAGACGTTAAAGTAACCTCTGGCGTGCCACAGGGGAGTGTTATGGGACCATTGCTTTTCACAATATATATAAATGACCTAGTAGATAGTGTCGGAAGTTCCATGCGGCTTTTCGCGGATGATGCTGTAGTATACAGAGAAGTTGCAGCATTAGAAAATTGTAGCAAATGCAGGAAGATCTGTAGCGGATAGGCACTTGGTGCAGGGAGTGGCAACTGTCCCTTAACATAGACAAATGTAATGTTTTGCGAATACATAGAAAGAAGGATCCTTTATTGTATGATTATAAGAGAGCGGATCAAACACTGGTAGCAGTTACTTCCGTAAAATATCTGGGAGTACGCGTGCGGAACGATTTGAAGTGGAATGATCATATAAAATTAATTGTTGGTAAGGCGGGTACCAGGTTGAGATTCATTGGGAGAGTGCTTAGAAAATGTAGTCCATCAACAAAGGATGTGGCTTACAAAACACTCGTTCTACCTATACTTGAGTATTGCTCATCAGTGTGGGATCCGTACCAGATCGGCTTGACGGAGGAGATAGAGAAGATCCTAAGAAGAGCGGCGCGTTTCGTCACAGGGTTATTTGGTAACCGTGATAGCATTACGGAGATGTTTAATAAACTCAAGTGGCAGACTCTGCAAGAGAGGCGCTCTGCATTGCGGTGTAGATTGCTAGCCAGGTTTCGAGAGGGTGCGTTTGTGGATGAGGTATCGAATATATTGCTTCCCCCTACTTATACCTGCCGAGGAGATCACGAATGTAAAATTAGAGAGATTAGAGCGCGCACGGAGGCTTTCAGACAGTCGTTCTTCCCGCGAACAATACGCGACTGGAACAGGAAAGGGAGGTAAGGACAATGGCACGTAAAGTGCCCTCCGCCACACACCGTTGGGTGGCTTGCGGAGTATAAATGTAGATGTAGATGACAGTATTACGATGGCACTTTTCAAGAGTACAATACTCATCCACACACAAAACGTGTCACTATAAAGTGTCTGTTTGATGTTCAGTTACGCCTTTGGCCGGAACCTTCACCCACAGAACATAAGTGGGACCACTTCAAGCCCACTGCCTGTGTGCAGAATATAAAGGACCAGTTACAACGGTTTTTGGTGTAATATCTCATTATTTTCCGCTTTCAGCGTAGGAAAAAAAAGATTTTATAACGAATATATATATTATTCTCTAGTCGTTCATTTATTTTAATCTTTACGAAGACGACGCCAGAGAATTAAGTTAGTTCTGTCTCTTCTTTGAGATAAGCAAGACATAGTATCCAGTTGTCCCCCGGTTACACAAACCGACTACATTTCAGTTTGGCAACCTATTTGGGTGGCTATTACCAGCAACCATTAGTAAATGATAATATGCACACTGTGCTGAGCAGGAAGAAGACGCCAATAAATTAAAGACATAAAGGGAAGCCCATAGTAATCATTTTTTTTGTGTGTTTTCAATCAAACAGACCTTTTATGCTCCACAAAAAAACTGATATATTTACCAGAACTCTTTTTGTACTCTCCCAAAATGACCACACAACTAGGATAACACCTACCTCATCTTCCCCACATTACAGCCTATAACCCCATGTATCTCCCCTTTTCCAGCCACAACTCCAGATCTTACGCCGCACTATTACTTCTGAGAGCGCATGGAATGTAATCAACACCAGCGACACAATCCACAACCACATTCCGGCACCTGCAGGATCTCAAAACTGTTTCCTCTGTCATTAGCCTTTATCGCAACAGCTTTGTCTGAGACTGCTCATGACATGAGTTCGCCGTTTCGGTCCTACTCCGAATCTACAGACAGTCTCACGTCCTTGTACAAACATTAAATATTACGGCAAATTCCTTAGTCCACAGAACGCCCAACATACCCTAAACTTCCTCTGCAACCAATTCCTTTTCTTCTTCCAAAAAGTTAGTTACCTAATAGATTCTATGCATTGACATTAAAACTACTTCTCCTATGAAAACCATCCCCCATGAAGATCCTGTGGTCATAAGGTCCACAAAGTTTGCATTCTATTGCCATTTTCGGTGTAAATCCCTTATAATTAATTCCTTGCTCCATCGTGCACTGTAGAACGAATATACGTAATTGCTATGTATTTAAAAAATAACGATACTTCATTTCTTCAAACAGAAAGACACGATGGTTTTTCTGTTTTATTGTTATTATAGACATCAGTCCCCGTGGAACACGTACTGTTGGTGCACAAATGGTCCGCGTTTGGATCACATCCGTGCAGCGTTAAAGGATGTTTTGGCCTTTGAATGTGCGGAGCAAGGCATTTCCTTTGTCAACGTAATCTGTTATGAATCAGCCCAATGGACATCATAGACCAAAGCTTAAAACCAGGAACATGGATGGCAGAATATTGTATGGTTTATTGGACACTGTGTAGGCAATAAACAACGGGGCGGGTCGAGAATTTAACTTCACGGACTTGATCATAAGTAAATCCGTTGAAATCGCAAGTTTGGAGCAATTTTATTAATCATACTCACGCACACGCAAACACACACACACACACACAGAGAGAGAGAGAGAGAGAGAGAGAGAGCAGCGGGGCTTACATAAGAAGTCGATTTGAAAAAAAAGCAATGTATGGTCAATAAGCTGCTTTAACAATAATTCGACTTTCAAACAGCAATGTATGGCCAGTAAGCTGCTTACACAAGAACTCGCCTTTCAAAAAATGTGTGGTCAGTAAGCTGGACGTTCCAATGATGGAGCTGTTAGATGGAATGAGAGAGAGTCGCAAGCAGCACTAGAGAGCGATCGTGAAACAAACGCCTGTACACCAAACGTTCTTAGCATGAGTCTGCTTGACTGCGTCATCTGCATTTGTTGTCACCAAGTTGTACGTGGCTGTCACAATTACGAAATAATTCACCACAAAGAAATTCATATTCAATTGTAAGTGCTACATTTGGAGCACGGTAAAAGTACGACTACGAAAATTGAAGGGGGATGGAAAAGGAAATGAAGTTTGTGGAAAACAGCAAGAAATTGTGCTAAAGAAAGACGGAAAAAGAATACAAGACCAACTACATCTTGAACGAAGTTGTGCTCTCAAGACGACAGTCCTGCCCTGTATGTCATTCAGGCGATAGAAAGAAAAATGTATACGACAATATCAATAAGCGTATATAATGGCGAATTACTTCACTGCAGGGTAACTGAGTAAGAGTGCTGACAATGGATGAACTGATTACTAAGAGCATGTTGGACACAGACGATAGAGAGAAGAAAATTGGTCCACTGTGTCTACTGTGTCTACTGCGGGCGTGGAACAGCAGTCAAACTTGAAAAATAATAATGACAGTAGGAATACATAAAGTTCTGGATCCACCTAGCAGACTAATTAGAGAACATAACATAGGACTTGTCTGATAACAAGAACAAGAATAAATAAACATCTTAGTAATTTAGACTATTATTTACAATCGAAAATTAAAAACTGATGGATAATAACTGTATACAGCAACAATGGCGCCCTGCAGTCATTTGCATCGACACCGTGGTTTGCTTAATGTGCTTGTCAGTGAAGTGCTGCCTGCTCTATCGAAGTGGTATCACTGCAAATTTGACAAGTCTACCAGGTGTACCGGTATGAAATGAGCGTTTTTTTGTGAAAATGAAACACTAATTTTGAACTGAAAAGTAAAAACATTTTATTCAAAGTACTGACTATTGCTTTCTGTACATTTTGACCACCTTTCCGGCAATTTGTGGACACCACGCCTATAGAAATGTTCGTCTTTTGAAGCAAACCAATCAGACACCCAATTTTCGACTTCTTCATTGGAATCGGAGTGTTCCTCGGGCAATGCGTTTCCCATTGATGGAAACAAATGGTAGTCGGAAAGGGCCAAGTCTGGTCAATGCGGCGGGTGGGGTAGCTGCTCCCAGCCAACTGTTTTGATTGTATCCTGAACCAGTTTTCTTTGTGTGCAGGTGCATGTCTTCTGGCCCATTCTGGACTTTTTTCGATCAATGCATAGTTCAGATTGATCATTTGTTGTCTGTAGCGATTAGTATTCGCAGTTTCACCGGGTTTTAGAAGCTGACGATACACCACGCCTTTCTGATCCCACCAACCACAGAGCATCGTCTTCTTGCCGAATCGATCTGGTTTTGCAGTCGATGTTGATGGTTGTCCTGTATTAACCCATTATTTTTCCCGTTTAGGATTCTTAAAATAAATCCATTTTTCATCACCAGTAACAATTTGATGCAAAATTGATTTTCTTTCATGTCTTTGAAGCAAAATTTGACAAATGGTTTTTCGGTTTTCCATCTGTCTTTCATTCAATTCATATGGCACCCATTTTCCACGCTTTTGGATCTTTCCCATAGCTTTCAAACGGTCAGAAATTGCTTGTTGAGCAACATTTAGCATTTCTGCCAATTGCTTCTGATTCAAAGTATCATCTTCATCCAATATTACTTGCAATTAGGCGTCTTCGAACTTTTTTGGTGGTCTTCCACGTTCTTCATTTCTTACAACAAAATTATTATTTCTGAACCGTTGAAACCATCTTTTTTATGTTGCTTCTGATAGAGCATGATCACCATATGCCTCGACAAGCATTCGATGCGACTCTGCAGCACTTTTTTTTCAAACGGAAACAAAGAATTAATGCTTTCCGCAAATCACCACTTTCTGGTACAAAATTCGACATTGTTAACAGGATGAAAACATATGATATTGTTTGTTCCATGACTTGATGTATACTAAATATCTTTGACAGATGTCATACCAACCAAACATAAAAAAATTAAGGGTCGTTCACAACAAACGTTCCCTATCGACACATTTGTATCTTAACGCTCAGTTCATACCGATACACCTGGTCGCTTCAATTTTTAGTTAAAAAAATGGTTCAAATGGTTCTGAGCACTATGAGACTTAACATCTGAGGTCATCAATCCCCTAGAACTTAGACCTACTTAAACCTAACTAACCTAAGGATGTCACACACATGCATGCCCGAGGTAGGATTCGAACATGCGAACGTAGCGGTCGCGCGGTTCGATACTGAAGCGCCTAGAACCGCTCGGCCACATCGGCCGGCAATTTTTTGTTCATTTAATTTTATTTTATATATTGTATATCGGAAGACGGCCAGCGACAACAGAAACCATTAATCCTCAGCTGAAATTTTATGATTCTATATTTAAAAATATAATCTATTTCCTATAAACAGCGCTTTGCCAGTAAGGCTATAAATCAAAGGACAGGGCATTGCTGCTATCTCAGCCACACATTTTGACACTCGCAGTCTACAGGGCCAGCCTAAAAGGCCGGGATATAGCGTGGCCGGCGTAACTGCAGTCGCTTCAAATGGCTCTAAGCACTGTGGGACGTAACATCTGAGGTCATCAGTGCCCTAGACTTGGAACTAAGGAAACCTAACTAACCTAAGCACATCACACACATCCATGCCCGAGGCAGGATTCGAACCTGCGACATTAGCAGCCGCTTGGTTCCGGACCGAAACGTCTAGAACTCTCGGTCACAGCGGCCGGCTCTTCAGTCGTAAACATCCAGATCATGGTACCGATACGTTCGATGTCATATCAAGGGGATTCTCCGAGAATGCGCATGCAATCTTTCTACTGTCATGCACGACAGAATCGTAATACCAGCAATAAAAGAGCTTTTAATAACATCTATAATATGAAAAGTCGTGAGTATAGCACGATACAAAGACTTATCGGTATGAAGTGTAGTTTACCTCTTAGAAGAAAGGAAATATATTCTTATAAAAGAATCCTTGAAATTTTATAAGTTGTAAACTAATAACACGAGCAGTTCAAAAGTGGTGTAATATTAGAAATTATAAAAAAAATATTCATAGGGAGGTTTTTTCACTCCACGCACCTTAATCCAATATAGACTAATTAAGGTGTAGATACGCGGGCTTCTAGTACTGGCCCCAGTGAATTAAACGTGTCAGTGAATTAACACAACTGTCGTACAGGTATTATGTTAGCGCGAAGCTTAGTTAAATAGAAAATTAATCATTAATTTAATTACATTAGTAATAAAAGCAGCACTAAATTTCAGTCTGCCACGTAAACTGCTGACAACACATAACACTGCTGTCTCCTCCCTTAATTAAGCGGATAACTCATTACGAAAACATAGAACGTAGGTACGTCTCTATTAACGCCAAATTCTAGCGAGTTTTGACTAATATGAAGATTTGTAAGCAAGAAACATGTAGGGCAGAATATCAAAGGAATCATTCAAATGCAGTGCAGTTGTCGACTTTTTGTGAAACTTACTCGTATGATTTAATTGTAATTTTTCTTAAAACACGTAGCCCATTCGATATATACGTTTGTTCGTGGAAAGGGCAGCCACGTCCGTGCATACATGATGATGCCATGTACGAAGTGTATGAGAAAAGTAATGAAACAGATTTTTATTTACCAATGTTTTTATATTTTTTCCAAATGACAGTAGTGCCCCTTGAGAGTAGTTCCCTTCGGCAGTTATTCAGCTGCGGAGACGTTCCAAGTCTTGGTAGCACTGCCTAAAGGGTTCAACTGGCAGGGCCGTTAACTAGTCGGTTGCATTCTTTTCATTGTTCTCCACAGTCCCAAAACCACCCCATTTCAAGACAGTTTTCAATTTCAGATAAAGAAACAAGTCATAAGGACTCAGATGATATGAATGGCGGAGAGGGGGGGGGGGCTGTGGAACAACAGGAATTCCTTTTGAGGTCAAAAATTCCGTGATGGAAATGGCTGCGTGGCATGAAGAGTTGCCATCCATTTGTCTGCAGTTTTCGGTCTCACTCAGTTTATCCTTTTCCTGCACCTTTCAAGGGCCACTTTGTAAAAGACTTGAGTGACAGTTTGTCCTGGAGTAATAAATTCCTTATACATGATACTCCTACCGTCAAAAAAGCAAATCAACATTGTTTTGATCCCTGATTTGCTCATTCGAGCGTTTTTTCGGTCGAGAAGACGTCTCATTGTGCCACTCCTCGCTTTTCTGCTTTGTCTCATGACCGTACTGGAAAATCGAGGATTATCACCTTCGATCGCACGGCTGAACCATTCGTGATCATTGGCAGTCCTCTGAAGAAGATCAACGCACACATTTCTGCAATTGTCCTTTTGCTCAGTTGTGACGTTTTGCTACACCATTCAGGCACAAACCATTCGCATGTGAAAAACTTCGGTCAAAGGTTGACGAATGATGAAGGTGTTTAACAGGTCACCCGTTACCTTTATTGTCTGACACCACAAGAGCACTCACATGTGCGACGTTTTCGTCGGTTTTTGAAATTGAAGATCTCCTTGAGCGGGGATCGTCTTCAACGTGTTCTCAGCCTTCCCAAAAGCCAGTGAAGGACTTGTGATATCGATAAGAAATGTTTCCCATAGACCAGTTTCAACTTTTCAGAGGTCACATTCGCGGATCCCCAAGTTTATTACAAAACTCGATGGTATAACGTTGCTCCACATCCCACTGTTCCATTTTCGTAACATGCAACAAAAAAACAACTTCACTAATGGGTCTCATATATTACGTGATGGTTGCACTGAGCTGAAACTGAGACTCAGCATCTGGAAGAGATGAATACACTGGTATACACAAGCAGACCAATACAGCGTTGCCAGATCGCATGCAGGTGTTGTCAGTCTCATTCTTTCTGTTATTTAAAATTCAAGGAGTAATCACAACGTCTTAGTTATGACCTTGGAAATAAAATCCCGCGACTGTGAAACCTAGTAAGTCTTCCTCTGCGTTTTCACCCTTGATATTTTTCCCGACGATGGTGCAGAAATTTGCTTCAGAAGTCTACATTTTGCCTGTCAAGAAAAGTTCCATCTTAAAAATAGCGAAGTCGTTATTTGGAAAATTCGTGATAGCGAGCCCATTGACTGTGAATTTTGTCCCGTTGAAGGTTCTTGGAACATGATGAAAACTGATCCCCAACTGATTTTCACTTCTTCTACTATCGATTTTGAAACATCGATCTTCGAACACCTGAATCCTCACTTCCCACATGATTCTTGAATTTTCAAAGAGAGATAATTCCATGTAGTAAATTTTCATGGTTTCCGGATTTAGCGAGATTTCATTTGAAAGATCATATTAGGGTTAGACAGAATTCTGACCGGGTGCTTTCAAAATTTGCCGATATGTCTTGTGCATTTTATTATCGTATCATGTCATAGTACAGGGCACCCATACTTAAATTTATAGCTTCAGATCGCTGTAGAAAGAGAGCCACTAGTCAGAATCAGTTTGAGTCAGAGACACCCATGGTGACTAAGGACCTCGTGCTGCTGGTTAAGCTCTTGTACACGAACGATAACTGCATGCCAATAGTCATGCAGATGTTCTGGACATTCGGGGGTATAAAAGAAAGGTGTTGGTCCTATATCTGCTAAGGATGTGGAGAAAATGAGTACAAAATTCGAAAAGACAAGTTCTTTTGAAATGCAGTGTCGCAAATGGAGGAAAGCAGTTGATCCGGCATCTGTTGGGGATGTGGGCACAGCAGCGCAGAAGGGGACTGAGTGGTGGTGTGCATACATGGAGGGCACTGGAAATTTCCTGAACGTTGGACATGCCTGCTAGCACAGTGCATAAAATAGTACGAAACATCCAGCACTGCTACCTATACAAAATCGCCTATGTCCAGGAATTGGTTTCTGCTGACTTTGAAATTTCTTGCTTGCATGGAAGAGGACAATGAATGGCTATGGGACATTGTGTAGACAAGGATATATCAATACGCAGAATTACAGAATATGGGCAACGGAAAATCCGCACGCACATCAACCGGTACAACTTATTTCTACAAAGATTACTGTGAATTGCGGGTTGACGGCATCGTTCAATGTAGGGCAGTGCTTCTCGAGGAGATGAGTCCTGCGGGGTCCTGTTATCTTTACCCCCACTGGGAAACGCCGTCAGAGTCTTTCGCGCACCAACGTCATTCCAACCATTCAGCAGATGTATGTGTGGATAGAATCATTTTCATGGCACTCCTCTGGTCATTGTACAACCATAAAACGGTTGGAGTAGAGACATATCGGAAATGCTACAATTACCAGGCATCACTGCCCTGCAGCCCGGCATTGCAGATCACCTGATCTGGCTGTGGTGTTATCTGATAGATGTTGTGTTCAGTGTTCCAGTTAGGAACGTAGCTGAACTAAAGGCACGCACTGCGCAACTCTTTCTGAAAGTGAAACCCGAGACTCTCCAATCTGTTGTCGAACGTGCTGTTCCTCGATTTCAACCAGTGGCAGAATACGATGGACAACATATTGAACATATCTTGCACCAGTCTCATGACAAGTAGAAACCGATATCGCTTGGTTTTTATGCGGTGTTTAGTGTCAGGAGAATTAAAAACGAATTATGCCCACCCAATGTGGTACTACCTTGGTATGATGGATGGGCTTACCTAACTAACAATACCACTGCTGTTGACTGCCAGATTTGTTTAGTCACGCACATTGAGCAGTACGGATGTGTCATGTGCAACTCGAACGATATCCGTCATAGTGAAATTTGCGATTCACCTGTCATTTGTAGCCGAGCCCATTTATGTTAACACACCTACAGCGCCACCAATTGGTAACTTTCCTTTCTTTTCTTGTTCCATTACGATTTACCCTGGGCATGTAATATGGCGTTCAAACTTGTCTTCATTCTGAGCAGAGGTTCTCTTTCTACATCGTTTTAAAACTGGAACTTCAATGATGGACACCCTGTATGTGGACTTAAAATTTGTTGCTCGGCAGTGGCTCTAGATATACGAACAGTAGCACACTGAAATAATTTATAGTGTACAATAATGTGCTGATTTTTTTAAAGTAGCATGGAACCATATCTTCAGCTCTGTAAACCATGTGTACAGTGTGACTCCAGTATCAGGTACAATACAAAAGAAGAAAAACAAGACAAGCACCATATATCGACAGAAAGGTTATTGGACATTACTTAAAGATAACAGTAAAAGTAATCTTTCTCATGAGTTGGCAGGTACGTAACAGACTAGAAAAACGATGTATCAGAATGTCAAAATTAAAACAACTATGTACACAGTCATCTGTATTTGGCCACTAACCACACAGCACGTCACTGCAGCCAGGGAGCCGCTAGAGTGGCATGCGTTGACCACTAAAGAATAGAAGTTGATAACTGGAGTGACAGGTCTAGCTAGTGCAACGTGTACATTCTTTCCTGAAATCATTCACGTGATTACCTTGCAATGTCTTAATTTACACTTGGAAGAGGATCAATCCAAGAACACGTGTATAAAGTTATTTTGGCATTCCGATGCGTCAGTCTTGTAATGTTACATACTTGCCAATTGATGCTACTTTAAGAAATATGAAATAGCCTGTCTGTCGAGGTAAGTCGTTTCTCTCGTTTTTCTTTTTTTTCTTTTACATTGCACCTGATACAGTACATTGCAACTGTTTTGTTTATAGTCACACTGTATAAATGCTTTCCAGATCTGAAGATGGAAACATTAATTACCGAAACACGTTATCGAGAATAAAGTTTTTAAAAGCGCTCTTGGGAAAGGAGTTTATCTTCTCTAAAGTTGATTTGTTTCCTAAAGTTGGTGACTATGTAATTTAGTTGTTGAAAAGGCCTGCTGCTGTTTACATACCATCTGCAGTAGACTGTGGAACAACGAGAAGGCGATTGGCTGACTTCTGTGAAGACTCCAGCCACTCCACGTCAGACGCCACTTTCCTCCACTTTCAAGAATCAATTAGAAGATTGAAAACACCGGACAATAAGCGAATGTGCAGTATAGGTCTTCGACAAAACATGTGTGAAGTAAGAAATTATATAAAAGAAAAATCTGTTATTTCGAAGCAAGTCTGTAGGTAACTCTACAGCACTTGAAATATCAATAACAATTACTTTACAGCTTTTTACACAAAAGCTACTGACAGAGCTTTGAAGAAAAGAAAATCTACTCTGGATAAGAACTTTTTAATTTGCAGCATAATTTAGAATATAAAACAGCAAAGTAATAGTAGTTACTAGAGCTGCTACAGAAGATGATCACTCGAACAAGCATTACATCCCCACTACACGAGCCACTTTGCATTGTGTGCCGGAGGGTACTTTGTGTATCAAGGTCACTTCATTTCTTCCCTGTTCCAGTCGCTAATAGTTCGCGGGAAGAACGCCTGCCTCCGTGTGGGCTCGAATCTATCTTATTTAACCTTCATAGTCATTTCACGAGACGTACGTAGATGGAAAAAATATATCGGACAGCTTTAGGAACGTCCAGTCTCGGAACTTTCACCCTGAACCACACTTAGATTACGGTCGCAGGTTAGAATCCTGCCTCGGGAATGGATGTGCGTGATGTCCTTAGGTTAGTTAGGTTTAAGTAGTTCTGTTCTAATGGACTGACGACCTCAGAAGTTAAGTCCCATAGTTCTCAGAGCCATTTGAACCACACCTCGATGCAGGACATGTCCTCTCTTGCAATGTCTGCCAGTGCCGTTGGTTGATAATGTCTGCGACTCTATAGTGAATACTAAATTAACGTTTCACGAAACGGTCTGCTCGTCTTTGGATCGTCTCTAGCTTTTCTATGTCCTATCGGACACTGATGCCAGACTGACGAACAGTTGTACAGATGTTGGAAGAACTAGAGTCTTGTAAGCCACAAGACAAATTTCCTGATGATTTTTCCAATGAATCTGAGTCTAGCTTCTGTCTTATTCTCGATTAATTTTATGAGGTATTTGCATTTCAAATCACTCCATACTCACACTATTACTCAGAAGTTATTTTTTAATTTCACAAAAACCTGATATGAAGAAACTGACATAATTTGTTAGAACTTCAGAGTAAAATTTAAGTACATCACATCCTTATTACGATACGCGTTACCACATGATGGAACTGAAGAGTTAGAGGAATATTTAGGCAGTACTTTTCATATGACATTAAGACACGACCCTGAGTCAAAAAACTGGTGCTAAAGGCTGTCTCGGATTCGGCATTACTTTCCAAAAACATCTAAATTTTCTGTTAGTTGTATCGAAACAAGACATTGTATGGGTCTATACACAGCCTCGGAATATGAAAGTGCAGCTTATTATCATAGTGAAAGCCAGCATTTACACGAATTTATACGCAATATCCCATGCAAGTAAACACGATCTACTTTACATTAAATACTCACTGTGTTTCAGAATCAATCAATATTCTTCTTATTTTGACTGTTGATTTCATCTGCTTAGCAACACATGTTCTCCAAAAATTCCACAGTAATGCGCATATAGCCCATACTTTTATTTTCCATAAACTTGTTTATCTTTCTTCGTAAATATGTTAAAATATTACCTGATGTAATGGCAATGGAAGATTAACGTCGAGAATAATCCCTTAAGGAAGGAGGAATATGCATGGAAATCTCTAATAGCATGTGCGTGTGTTACAAATTTTCGAAGATTTTGCTACGAGACCTTTTCATTGTTGTGCTAAAACATAGGGGCAGATAGAACGCACCGTGGCATCGGTAAGGAAATGTGGTCTAACAGTAGGTAACAGCGAATTAATTACTGCACTAGCAAAATTAACGCACTCTGACGAAGGAATTTTATACAGACACATGTTTATACGTAGCACCTAATAGGTGCTTTAAAGCTATAGCTTGCAGCAACAGGTTAGACTATTTCATCAACTGCCACACTTTGTTTATTTTATAATATTAGACATGTGGTTTAGCTCTAAATTCTATGAAATACAATAGCAGAAAGGAGGAGCCGCAAAATAAAATTTCATGGCAACAACGTACTGAATCATATATAGGATTCGATTTAATCAACAGACCTACCAGTATGTCAGACCCCCTCTCACCTGGAACTCTGCTGGGTCCATTTTCAGTGAAGTGTCTGAAGGTTTGTTAACAAATGACAGTCAGTTCTTCCTCAGTGTCCGAGACCAGAGAAGCTAGTAATGCTTGACGCTCACGTCCGGAGCAAGGTCAGCGTTCTCATTCCAGAGGTGTTTCATGGAGCTGTGATCTGGACACAGGACAGGTCAGTCAGCTTCAGGACTGTTATTGTCCACAAATCACTGCTTCCAAGATGCTGCTTAATAAGGAGATGCACAGTCATGCTAATAAAATCATCCTCTGCTGCACACGGTACAAACTGTTGTAAAATGTGTTCATATCCTTTCGCATTTGGCGTTTACATACACGCAATAAGGGGATCACACTAATCACGAAAACATCCCATTCCGTAACACCACATAATCCGTATTTCATTGATGGTACTGCACATGTTCGCAGGTAACATTTTCGAGGCATTCGCCAAATCCAAACCCTTGCATCGGTTTGCCACAGAATATAGCTTGATTCATTACTCTAAATCACTCGTTTCCAGTCATTCACTGATCTTTACACCACCTCAAACGTCTCCTAGTACCGATTACAGGAATGTGAGTCCTCAAAAGAAATGCTCCACAGTTGTGCCCCATTCCTTTTAACTGCACAAAAAAAGTCGCTATGCTGGTTGGACAGCAGGTAGAGCTTTAAATCTTATGAGTGATTCCTTCACTGTTATCATGCGATTGTTTAAACCACCAGCCACACAGCACGACGGCTCCTATTAGTCAGTACGGCAATCTGTCCATTCTTAATTTATCTGTGGTTTTTCCTTCATGTTTCCACTTCACTGTCACATTGGCAACAGTCAGACTGGAGAGTTTTAGAACGCTGAATGAAGCTGATGGGTTTGTTGCTCAGTTGTCTTCCAGTGACTTGTCCATGGAAGATACTGAACTCTTCTGACTGGCCCATTCGCATGTTAACAATTCTCTGCTGACAAGACAATACTTCTTGCCTCACTATACAGGGTGAAAATTTTAAGTTGACTAACCAGAATAACTCGAAAAATTAGCTTCACACTGTGGTGTGCGTACTGTAAGATCTTCGGTATACACACACCATCAGATTATTTGACTTGTCGCTCTAACGAAGTAGGCGAGTGTCAGCAGTATGTCTCGTGGTCTCATCATGGCGTGTTTATCTTCTGCCGTTAGGTCAGACGATAGAAATGCCACTTGCACACTTAGAGTAGTAGATTGACGTTGACCAACCTTAAACAGAACTTGATTAATTTTCACACACATTTATTCAAATAATAACAACATGAAATTACTTCACTTGATTCTTGATGCTATTTACAACTGACAATCTAAAGTTCCTTTGGTCTTGATACGTTAATCTTATTCTCACATATCTCTGATACTTGACAAAATGTCTATATATTTCTCTTCATGGCGATGTACAGGAATATGATAATCTTATTAGGCGCAGACTGAAATTTGACTACAGACTAATGCAGACTGACTAATCGGAGGTCTGTACACTCGTTATAATACCTGGAGCGTTCAGGTATCACTGCGCGAGTGTGATCCGTGAGGAGAAAAGGTTCTACGTTAGCTGCAATCTCATCGGCTGCGTTACATATTAATACGCAGAAGCAGAATTTGGTCCGTCTCTAAGACAGCGCCATTTCGTAGTGCGGAGACGGACGAGCGCTGCGCCTGCGCTGTTGTGCTTAATGGGGCGCACTCTATTGGGAAAGTTGTGTACGCGCTGACTACGCGGAACTATGTACACAACATCACTCCCTTCCGGGGGAAGAAAAAAAAGCTTTTGTAGTTTGCTTGAAAAGCCTTTTTTTTCTGCTGCCTTGCTTTCCGGCGTCCGTATGTCTGCGGGTGCACACATATTGCTCCCCGTGGCATTCGCCCGCGGTCCGCTAGGAAAACCCACTCAAAACCTACGGAACAGGGAACCGGAGAAGCAAAAATTTTGTTACATAATTGCATTTCAACATCGGTACATTGCTCATAGCTTAAATCTAATTCTTCTTCGACGTCCATCTTCTCTGGGGATGTCGGCTGTGGACGGCTGGTGTAGTCGGCTGCCCCTGAAGGTGCTGCGTCGGCGTCGGCGGCTGCGTTGGCTGCGGTGGCGGCGGCGGCGGGGGCGGCGTCGGCTGCCGATGACGGCGTCTGGAATCCTGCGAGCTGCTCGGGGTTGACATCTGCTTCTGAGTCTGCAAACTGAAACAGCCTAGCAGTTCTGCCTATATGTGACTGCTGTCTTTGCTGCCATAATTGATTAGTATGGCGAGTAACTATGTCGCTTTGCGTTCTTATTCTATACATGACATTTCCAATGTATTCTACAATGATTCCTTGTGTCCAAGTACGCTTTCCTTGACTGTAGACAGTTATGAGGACTTTGTCATTTACGTGGAATCGTCGTCCTTTCGATGTTCGTTGATCATTTTCTGGATCCATCGTGGGTTTTAGGATAGACATCAAAATCCTGTGTCGTCGCCCATGCAGTTTTTCTGCTGGTGACTGTGCCTCGTGCGGAGTAGCTCTGTATTGTGACAGCAAAATTAATAAGGAAGTCTCTTTGTTGTACTGTTGCACCAACTTTGTCATGTGTAACTTGAACGTTCGTAAGAATCGTTCGGCGAGTCCATTAGCCTCGGGGTGAAATGGTGCCGTCGTGTAATGTGCAATTCCGTTCATCTGACAGAATGACTGGAATTCTTGCGACGTAAAGTGTGTGCCGTAATCGGTCACTATGGTTTGAGGCAATCCTCCAATGGAAAAGATCTTTGACAACGCTTGAATTGTTGTTGCTGAAGAAGTTGTACGCATTTGTAGTACAAAAGGGTATTTTGAAAATGCATCAATGACAATTAACCAAGAAGTTCCAAGAAAAGGACCTGCATAGTCAATATGCAATCGTGACCAAGGTTCTGTTGCTTGTGGCCACGGAAAATATTGTCTTGGCGGAGCTGATTGAGGCGTCTGACATAATTTACAGTTAGAAAGCATTGTTTCAATATCTTTATCAATGTTCTCCCAGTAGCAATGTTCTCTGGCAACGCGTCTCGTGTGTGCTATGCCCCAATGACATTGGTGTAACATTTTTAACACTTTATTCCTGAGAGCTTTGGGTGTAGCTACTCTTGTTTTTCCTGTTTCACTGTGAACTAATATGACGCCTTTGTGCACTGTGAGAGCATGTCTCATGTTCCAATAAGATTTCACTTCTGGCTGAGCTAACATGCTCTTATCGGTTGGCCATTCCGTAAGAATATACTGCTATATCTTTGATAACACTGGATCTTTGGGCACTAACTTAGATATTATGGTGTCACTGACGGGGAAATTTTCCATGACGTCCTCACTGATTACGTCTATCTGAAAACATACATCCTCTGATCTGTCAAAATGTTCGTCTTGACCCGCCGGTAGACGTGAAAGTACATCGACGTTGGCATGTTTTGCCGTCGATCTATATAAGACCTCGTAGTTGTAATTAGACAGTAGCAATGCCCAACGTCGTAAACGCTGTGCTGTCTTAGTGGATACACTATTATGTGGTCCGAATATTGTCACCAACGGCTTATGGTCTGTGAGCAGAATAAATTTTCGTCCGTATATGTAGTCATGAAACTTCTTCACTGCAAAGATAATTGCTAGTGCCTCTTTTTCTACTTGGCTATAGTTTCGTTGACTTGAGTTTAAAGTTTTCGACGCGTATGCGATCGATCGTTCAATTCCTTGATGTTTATGGGACGTGACTGCACCGATCCCGAAATCTGACGAGTCCGCCGCAATAGTGATCAACTTTTGCGGGTCATATGTCGTAAGACATTTTGCGTCTACGAAACTTTGTTTCAGTTTGTCGAATGCGAGCCGGCATTCTTTGGGCCAATTCCACGCGACTCCTTTACGAAGCAATCTGTGCAACGGTTCGGAAATTTCAGCTGCTTTCGGTATGAATTTCCGGTAATAATTAATTTGGCCTAATAAAGCTCTTATTTGCTTTTTCTTTCGGAGCTGGCAATTTCTGTATTACTTCTATATGCTGGGCTGTCGGACTGATTCCGTTATTTGACAATATATGTCCTAAATAATGAATTTTCTTGACAAAAAATATACATTTGTCCTTGCCGCACCTGAGATTGGACTTTCTGAGAACTTTGAACAGTTCTTCCAGGTTATCTAGTAAATCTTGTGGAGTTTTTCCCGAGACGATTATGTCATCGAGATAGTTAACTGTGTTAGGACAGTTTCTAATTAATTGTTCCAACTAACGTTGAAAGATGCTTGGTGCACTTGCGATACCAAATGGTAAGCGCTTGTATATGTACAATCCAAATGGAGTATTTATTACCATAAACTTTTGTGTATCTTTGTCTAAAGGGATCTGCAGAGATGCTTCCTTTACATCCAGTTTGGCGAAATACACACCCCCTGCTAATTTATGCATAAGATCTTCCGGTTTCGGAATCGGGTATGTATCTACACTATTGGCCATTGAAATTGCTACACCAAGAAGAAATACAGATGATAAACGGGTATTCATTGGACAAATATATTATACTAGAACTGACATGTGATTACATTTTCACGCAATTTGGGTGCATAGATCCTGAGAAATTAGTTCCCAGAACAACCACCTCTGGCCGTAATAACGGCCTTGATACGCCTGGGCATTGGGTCAAACAGAGCTTGGATGGCGTGTACAGGTACGACTGCCCATGCAGCTTCAACACGATACCACAGTTCATCACAATTAGTGTCTGGCGTATTGTGACGAGCCAGTTGCTCGCCCACCACTGACCAGACGCTTTCAGTTGGTGAGAGATCTGGAGAATGTGCTGGCCAGGGAAGGAGTCGAACATTTTCTGTATCCAGAAATGCCCGTACAGGACCTGCAACATGTGGTAGTGCATTATCCTGCTGAAATGTGGGGTTTCGCAGGGATCGAATGAAGGATAGAGCCACGGGTCGTAACTCATCTGAAATGTAACGTCCACTGTTCAAAGTGCCGTCAATGCGAACAAGAGGTGACCGAGATGTGTAACCAATGCCACCCCATACCATCACGCCGGGTAATACGCCAGAATGGCGATGACGAATACACGCTTCCAATGTGCGTTCACCGCGATGTCGCCAAACACGGATGCGACCATCATGATGCTGTAAACAGAGCCTGGATTCATCCGAAAAAATGATGTTTTGCCATTCGTGCACCCAGGTTCGTCGTTGAGTACATCACAGGTGGTCCTGCCTGTGATGCAGCGTCAAGGGTAACCGCAGCCATGGTCTCCGAGCTGATAGTCCATGCTGCTGCAAACGTCGTCGAACTGTTCGTACAGATGGTTGTTGTCTTGTAAACGTCCCCATGTGTTGACTCAGGGATCGAGACGTGGCTCCACGATCCGTTACAGCCATGCGAATAAGATGCCTGTCATCTCGACTGCTAGTCATGCGAGGCCGTTGGGATGCAGCACGGTGTTCCGTATTACCCTCCTGAACCCACCGATTCCATATTCTGCTAACAGTCATTGGATCTCGGCCAACGCGAGTAGCAATGTCGCGAAACGATAAACCGAAATCGCGATAGGCTACAATCCAACCTTTATCAAAGTGGGAAACGTGATGATACGCATTTCTCCTCCGTACACCAGGCATCACAACAACGTTTCACCAGGCAACGACGATCAACTGCTGTTTGTGTATGAGAAATCAGTTGGAAATTTTCCTCATGTCAGCACGTTGTAGGTGTCGCCACCGGCGCCTAACTTGTGTGAATGCTCTGAAAAGCTAATCATTTGCATATCACAGCATCTTCTTCCTGTGGGTTAAATTTCGCGTCTGTAGCACGTCATCTTCATGGTGTAGCAATTTTAATGACCAGTAGTGTATAATGCACTGTGAATGGACAGTAGTCTTGAGATCTCCACAGAGACGTAATGATCCATTTAGCTTTTCTATGACAACGTTTGGTGTTGCCCAGGCGCTACATGTGACTGTTTCGATAATACTATTGCCTTCTAAACGGTCAAGTTCTTGTTTTACGCGTTATTTCATTGCGTAAGGGAGAGTTCTAGCTTTGCAAAACTTCGGCACTGCATGCGGTGGCAGCGTAATGTGTGCCTGGTAATCTGTTACACTGCCTGTCGCGGAGGAAAAAATAACTTCGTACTGCTGCAACACTGTTTGTAATTTTCCTTTCGGAACTTCATGTGTGACCTGTTTCGCTTCATGCATTGTGAAGCCTAATTCGTTAAAGAGATCCAGACCCAGCAAGTTTTATGCCTTATGGGTGTTAACTACTGCTAAAGGAGCTGTCTTGGTAAACTGTTTGTAAGCTACTTCCGTCCTCAGTGCACCTCTTACTGGAATTTGTTCATGACTGTAACTGTATAGTGAGCTGTCCAAATGCTGCAATTTAGGAGAACCTAGCCGTTTATGCGCGTGCAGATTTATGATAGAGATCGACGATCCTGTGTCAATCTGGAATTTGATAGGTATTTTGTTCACCAGTAATGTGACATACAAAGACCTGGTCCTGTTTTGGACAATAGCATTAACTTTATGTTTAACTTTTGAAACCTGAATACAGTCTTCCCTATTCATATTGTCACACGCATTGGAGGTATACTTCTTAAAATTAAGCACTTTCTTATTGCTAAACTTATTTCTAGGCTGTACACTTTTCTTATTACACACTTCTGATTTGTGCCCTTTTCGTTTGCAAAAGTCACAATGTGCGTTACAATAGTAACAATTGTCTCTGTGATGATTGATTTCACATTTAAGACATGATTTCAACTTTAGTCTTTTAGTTTGGGTGTGTGATCCGATCTTAGATCGCGTGAGCCTGGCCTTGCTGTTCTGTTTACGGTGTAAGTAGGCTGTTTAGGTTTTTTTATTGGTAACGCCACCTCTGTATGAAAATCACTGGCTGTGCTGTGTGCAGTCTGTGGCTGCTTTGCATTGTTGTAATACTCGCCATTGTAGTGTTAGGCAGCTGGCTGTGAACAGCGCGTAGCGTTGCGCAGTTGGAGGTGAGCCGCCAGCAGTGGTGGATGTGGGGAGAGAGATGGCGGAGTTTTGAAATTTGTCATGAACTGCTATATTTATATATGATGATATCAAGGTAAGTACATTGTTTGTTCTCTATTAATATCTTTCATTTGCTAATTATCCCTATCAGTAGTTAGTGCCTTCCATAGTTTGAATCTTTTATTTAGTTGGCAGTAGTGGCGCTCGCTGTATTGCAGTAGCTTGAGCAGCGAAGATTTTTGTGAGGTAAGTGATTTGTGAAAGGTATAGTTTAATGTTAGTCAGGGCCATTCTTTTGTAGGGAATTTTGAAAGTCAGATTGCGTTGCGCTAACAAAATATTGTGTGTCAGTTTAAGCACAGTCATGTATAATTGTTCAAAGGGGACGTTTCAACGGCCTTGGGTACGCGGCCCGCGTTGCCCCGTTCCGCGTGCCTGGGTCGCGAACACGGCAGAGCCGTCGTCTTGTACCACACTCACAGAAGCTTGGCTTTGTTCGTGTGCTCGAATAATTGGTAAACAATCTTGCAAGGACCCATTGATTACAGTAAGGAGCTCTTCCCTTAATTTCTCGTCTGGTGAATGCATTATGAGCATATCACGTATTAAATAATCTGCATAGGACTTTTTACGCTTTCCGTTGTCACAAATAAATTTGCAGTTCCTAGTTAATCCTTGCAACTATGTAATCCATTCCGTGTATGTCTGTTGTGCCTTTTTCTTCCATAAGTAAAATTTATGTCTTGCAGCAGCGGCATGCGTTTGCTTGTCGAAGTATTTTTCGAGCAACTCTTTAATAGCTGGGAATGACAAATTTGTCGGTTCACAAGTCGGACTCAGATTTAAGAGAAGCCGGCCGGAGTGGCCGAGTGGTTCTAAGCGCTACAGTCTGGAACCGCGCTACCGCTACGGTCCCAAGTTCGAATCTTGTCTCGGGCATGGATGTGTGTGATGTCCTTAGGTTAGTTAGGTTTAAGTAGTTCTAAGTTCTAGGGGACTGATGACCTCAGACATTAAGCCCCATAGTGCTCAGAGCCATTTGAACCATTTTTTCTAGGAGAAGGTTGTAGATAGCGGCGCCGCAATTTGCCAAAAAATAAGGTCTTTTTTCTACATCCCCTGATATCTGGTGTGTGAGGAAGTGCTGTTCCAGACGTGCTGCATAGTCCGGCGACGCTTCTTCCTTGCTGTTGTAAACTGCGAAAGGCGGTGGCGGAAGTTTAATTTGTAGCGGAGACGCTACGGCAGGTTGCGACTCCAAATGTTCCAATCTGGCAAGCAACGCCTGTTGCGTCTGTTGTATTTGTGCCACGAGATTTACGATCTGCGCCGTGAGGTCCTTGGTCATCTGAAAATTACAAGTGCGACTAGATTACTGGAATAATGATATTTTAGCTGCAAGAGAGCAGGTTAACAGCAAGTATGTATCTTCCCGAAGCCCACTGTAATCTATTTTCTTTCAGGCTCACACGTAGTCATCCGTAATTGTGCTGAAATCATCTGTTTCCTTAGTACCTCGTCGCCAATGTGGTGTGCGTACTGTAAGAGCGTCGGTGCACACACACCATCAGATTATCTGACTTGTCGCTCTAACGAAGTAGGCGAGTGTCAGCAATATGTCTCGTGGTCTTATCGTGGCGTGCTTATCTTCTGCCGTTAGGTCAGACGATAGAAATGCCACTTGCTCTCTTAGAGTAGCAGATTGACGGTGACCAACTTTAAACAGAACTTGATTAATTTTCACACACATTTTTTAAAATAATAAAAAGCATAGAAATTACTTAACTTGATTCTGGATGCTATTTACAATTGACAATCTGAAGCTCCTTTGGTCTCGGTACGTTAATCTTATCCTCACATATCTCTGATACTTGACAAAGTGTCTATACATTTCTCTTCATGGCGATGTACAGGAATATGGTAATCTTATTAGGCGCAGACTGAAACTTGACTACAGACTGATGCAGACTGACTAATCGGAGGTCTGTACACTCCTTACAATACCTCGAGTGTTCAGGTATCACTGCGCGAGTGTGATCTGTGAGGAGAAAAGGTTCTACATTAGCAGCAATCTCATTGGCTGCGTTACATATTAATACGCGGAAGCAGAATTTGGTCCGCCTCTAAGACAGCGCCATTTCGTAGTGCAGAGACGGACGAGCGCTGCGCCTGCGCTGTTGTGCTTAGCGGGCGCGCTCTATAGGGAAAGTTGTGCACGCGCTGACTTTGCGCAACTATGTACACAACACACACAAAAAATGTGTGGTATCCAAAGTTGATTATTTTCGAAGAGGACGTCTGCTGGTGCTAAAATTAGCCCGCCATCCCAGCCCCCTGTTGATGGGGCGGGAGGCAAGGTTAAAATTTCAAATGAGAACCCACATTTTTCATTGCAGAATCAGATTCTACATATAAAAACTACGTACATTTTGTCTTAAACATTTGTTTTGATTCTTGGTAGTTGGCTATGTAATTCAAGAAAATCCATGTTCTCATTTTTGCGTGGAAAGTGGTTACGCGTAAGTAAAAAGTACTTCGTAAATCTTGATTTGCTGAAACTAAAACTCTCCTTCTCTCCCCATAGGGTGGGGTTTGAGAGAGAGGAATTAGAGTTTTCAAATGTACATAAGTATTTTATTTATCCGTAACCATTTTCCACGCAAAAATGAGGATATAGATTTTCCTGAATTACAGCGCCAACTGCCAAGAATCAAAACAAATGTTTAAGACAAAATGAACGTAGTTGTTATGTAGAATCCGATTCTGCAATGAAAAATGGTGGTATAGCAGACACCACACTTGCTAGGTGGTAGCTTTAAATCGGCCGCGGTCCATTTAGTACATGTCGGACCCGCGTGTCGCCACTGTGTGATCGCAGACCGAGCGCCACCACAAGGCAGGTCTCGAGATACGGACTAGCACTCGCCCCAGTTGTACGACGACTTTGCTAGCGACTACACTGACGAAGCCTTTCTCTCATTTGCCGAGAGACAGTTAGAATAGCCTTCAGCTAAGTCACTGGCTACGACCTAGCAAGGCGCCATTAACCATTTTAAGATAGAGTCTCACTTGTATCATCAAGGAATGCTGTATTCACATGAAGGATTAAAAGTTAAGTATTAAAGCAGCTACGTACTTTTCTTGCTACCATTCATTACGTATCCTGTTTCAGACCTCTATCTAGCCTACGTGAGATTACGCGTGCCTTTCGGCTACTTCAGTGTGGCGTAGCTGTAGGTTACGCTACAACAGTTCCCATTTCAAATTTAAAATCGGCCTCCCGCCCCACACCCCAGGGGGCTGGGATGGAGGGTAATTTTAACACCAGCAATGTCCTCCTCGAAAATAATCAACTTTGTATTCTACACGTATTTTCGCATGGAGCTTATTTTTCGAGTTATTCTGGTTTGTCAACTTAAAATTTACACCTTGTATAATGACGGGACAGCCTCTCGTGAAATCCAGCGTACGGTTCCTCATAACATGGTGTCCGCATTTTTTGATCAAATAGTTTTTATACATGATGGTGACACTTGTACTTCTTCAAGCGATGATTTTGAACAGCATGTCAACTCACCGGTTGGGACTTAACTTCTGAGGTCATCAGTCCCCTAGAACTTAGAACTACTGAAACCTAACTAACCTAAGGGCATCACACACATCCATGCCCGAGGCAGGATTCGAACCTGCGACCTTAGCAGCCGCGCGGTTCCGGACTGAAGCGCCTAGAACCACTCGGCCACCACAGCCGGCTACTGTTAGTCGATTGATTTACTTCACACTGGCCTATCTAAACCTTATTAAAATCTGCGATGTAAGCTGGCGACATCTGTTATGAACAGTGGTCGCTTGTTCAAAAATGGTTCAAATGGCTCTGAGCACTATGGGACTTAATTTCTGAGGTCATCAGTCCCCTACAACTTAGAACTATTTAACCTAACTAACCTAAGGACATCACACACATCCATGCCCGAGGCAGGATTCGAACCTGCGACCGTAGCGGTAGCGCGGTTCCAGACTGTAGCGCCTAGAACCGCTCGGTCAGTGGTCGCTTGTGGTAGTTCACTTCACTACAGGCGATATTCCCTGAATCACTCAGTGTACAGTCTTTAAGTGGTGCCATATGGAACGTCCAGTGCACACAAAATCTCGCAGTTAGATGTGAGACATTGTCTGCAGCTACTGCCCACCGTCGAGAAATCAGGAATATCCCAGTATTTGCTATCTTTTTTTGGATCCTTGCAACTTATTTCTTCTAATACGGGAACAAAAGGTTGAAGTGGTAGCGATAGCTACCTACACCGTCCAGTCACATTAATATGGCCACCTGTCGCAAGCCTGAATAGCTACATTCTGCAGCAGAGACGTGCAGGAAAAGAATCTCTGAGGTTGTGGACGGTTGCGACAAGGCTGTGGAACCATGCCGACTCCACTGCCGTCGCCAGCTGGGTTAGGTTACGTAGTTGAGGGTCAACGACGTGAACAGCCCGATAGCGGTGGTCCCATAGATTCTCGACTGGGTTTGGTGGCCAGGAGGAGTACGGTATAGTCATGCTGGTGCTCTTAGAACCGCGCTGGAACACTGAGAACTGAACGAGAAGTTGTATCGTGTTGTTGGTAGACGTCATCCTGTCGAGGAAAGCCAAACTGCATGTAGGAGTCGACATGGTCCCCAAGGATAATGTAAACTTTGTTGATCCGTTGCGCCTTCCAGAATTAAGACATTACCCTCGGAATGCCACGAAAACATTCCACACACTATAAAGCTCCCTCTTCCGGCCTGCACCGTTCGGACGGCTGTTGAATGGTGTTTGCTTTCAGACGTGTCTACACGAATAACCGTGGTTCATCTGACAACGCCACCTGTCAGCACTCAGTGGACGCCCATCTGCGATAAAGGCATGCAATTTTCATTCTTATTCACCAATGAACAGCTGTTAGCAAGGATGCATGAGCCAGACGCCTGTTGCAGGGGCCTAAAAGCAACCACATTCGGTGAACGGTAGTTGAGGAGACACTGGTAGTAGACCCGCGCTTCATCTGGGCGGGCGGCTGCTCAAAAATTACACGTCATTGCCCCAGTACACATTTCCGTAGCTTAGCTCATCTCTGGCATCTATGGCCCGTAGTGCTCCGCAGTTTCCTCGGCGCAGATTTGAGACAGCGACATTTTGCCAAGCACTGTAACCACGGCGGCACGCGAACAGTTTACACACTTAGCTGTTCCGGAAATGCTTCTGTCCTTGACCTGATAGCCTGTGATTAAGCCCACTTTGACTTAAGATAAATTCCGCATTACGACAAAGATTTCAGTCATTTACACCCCCCCTCCCCCCTTCCTGACACGCTTTATATATCGCAATTGCTAGCATTCTGCTATTGCTGTCACGTGCCTCTGGTTATTGCACTTTGACGCCCAACATAGGCTGTGAATTCTGAAATTCCATTTCATAGCATTTAGGTAGTTGTGGAATAGCTGTTTTTCAATGATACAAAATTATGATGATTTCTAGGAAATAGATGTACATTGCTAGATATTGTTAAGAGATATGTAAAAATCTTGTCACCCCCGAAAACTCAAGATTGGTGTGGCCTGACAGAACAGCAGTGAACATTTGATTTCCAACACTGGACTTGTTGACCTAGACGTGTGACAGGGAAAGGAAGGCAAACCCAGCTAATAATTAGTTTTGGAGGACCTGAACAAGTAACCGTTTTGGCGTAATACATAAGTGAGTGTGCCTTTTGGAAAGCGAAAACTTCTGTGAGCATCAGCTCCTTCCAAGGGAATGCCTTCCACGTTTTAAGTCGAAGAGTTAATACATACATCAAAAAAGTTTTGCATCACCCCAGTTCAGAGAACTCAAGATAAACGTTGACTGTGGATACTGTATCACAGACACAGTCCCTTTGACTGTTCAGAGATGTCACTAAATCCGCCCAAAGGTGTAGAAAATCGTACATGAGCAGCGCCTAGTAGAAGGAGGGGTTCCAACGGCCTATTAGTTCCAGTCATTCCAATAGGAAGGAAGTACACGGCTCGTGTTGTCTGTAGTTCAACCTTGTCTAGACGTCCAAAACCGCAGTTTCATCGTGTCCGCATTGTTACTTTGTGCCAGGGCTCTCAACAAGGAAACTCTCCAGGCGTCCCGGAGTGAAACACAGCGATGTTGTTTCCATCACCCCAGTTCCCAGAACTTCAAAAGGTAAACGTTCTCTGTGCATATTGGATCACAGACAGAGTCCGTTTGACTGTTCAGAGATGTCACTAAATCCGCCCAAAGATACAGAAAGACAAGAACTGTCGATGACACGCCTCGCTCAGGCCATCCAAGGGCTGCTACTGCAGTGGATGACCACTACCTACGGATTATGCCTCGGAGGAACCTTGACAGCAACGCCACCATGTCGAATAATGTTTTTGGTGCAGCTACAGGACTTCGTGTTACGACTCACACTGTGCGCAGTAAGGTGCATGATGCGCAACTTCATGCCCGATGTACATGGCGAGGTCCATCTTTGCAACCACGACACCATCCAGCGCGGTACAGATGGACACAACAACATGCCGAATGGACCGCTCGAGATTGGCATCATGTTCTGTTCATCCATGAGTTTCGCATGTGCCTTCAACCAGACAATCATCTGAGATGTGTTTCGAGGCAACCCAGTCAGGCCGAACGCCTTAGACACACTTTCCAGCGAGTGCAGCAAGGTGGAGGTTACCTGCATTTTTGGGGTGACATTATGTGATGCCGACGTAGGGCGGAGGTGGTCATGGAAGGCACCGTAACGGCTGTTCGTCTTCGAGGACGACAATTCGCTGCCCCATCGTGCACATCTTGTGAATCACTTCCTTCAGGATAACGACATCGCTCGACAAGAGTGGTCAGCATGTTCCCCGGACATGAGCCCTATGGAACATGGCTGGGACCGGTTGAAAAGTGCTGTTTTAGGACGACGTGAACCACCATCCACTCTGAGAGGTCTACTGCGAATCGCCGTTGAGGAGTGGGACAATCTGGACCAACAGCGTCTTGATGAACTTGTAAATAGTAAGCCACGACGAAAACAGGCATGCTCCAATCCAAGAGGACGTGCTACTGGGTGTTAGACGTATCGGTGTGTACAGCAATCTGGACCACCATCTCTGAAAGTCTCGCTGTATGGTGGTAAAACAAGCAATGTGTGGTTTTCATGAGTACCAAAGGGCGGAAATGATGTTCATGTTGATCTGTAATTCAATTTTCCGTTCAGGTTCCGGAACTCTTGGAACTGAGGCGATGCAAACCTCTTTTTTAAGTGTGTAGTAGCCAAACTTGAGTAATATAGCGGAAAAAATACGTGTTTGGTTGGATTAAAGCGGATCCGTCTAGAATGAGTTTGCTTTTAGACACTGAAACTTGTCTTTATGCTGCGACGAGTTTTATTAATGTCAGTTGAGTCATTGTCTTCACACGGGTTGACATAGAATGGCCATCATTGCAAGTACACATCTAATTGTTAATGTTGTTGTGGTATTCAGTCCAAAGACTGGTTTGATGCAGCTCTCCATGCTACTCTCTCCTGTGCAAGCTTCTTCATCTCCGAGTAACTACTGCAATCTACATCCTTCAGAATCTGCTTAGTGTATTCACCTCTTGGTCAACCTCTAAGAGTTGTACCCTCCACGCTGCCCTCCATCACTAAATTGGTGATACCTTGATGCCGCAGAACGTGTCCTACTAACCGATCCCTTCTTCTAGTCAAGTTGTTCCACAAATTCCTCTTCTCCCCGATTCTATTCAATACTTCCTTATTAGTTATGTGATCTAACCATCTAATCTTCAGCATTCTTCTGTAGCACCACATTTCGAAAGCTTCTACTATCTTCTTGTCTAAACTATTTATCGTCCATGTTTCACATCCATACATGGCTACAGTCCATAGAAATACTTTTAGAAAAGACTTACTGCCACTTAAATCTACACTCGATGTTAACAAATTTCTCTTCTTCAGAAACGCTTTCCTTGCCATTTCCAGTCTACATTTTATATACTCTCTACTTCGGATATCATCAGTCATTTTGCTCCCCAAATAGCAGAACTCATCTACTACTCTAAATGAATCATTTTCTAATCTAATTCCTATATCATCACCTGGTTTAATTAGACTGCATTCCATTGTCCTCGTTTTGCTTTTGTTGATGTTTGTCTTATATCCACCTTTCAACACACTGTCCATTCCGTTCAACTGCTCTTCCAGGTCCTTTGCTGACTCTGATAGAATTACAATGCCATCGGCAAACCTCACAGTTTTTATTTCTTCTCTATGGATTATAGTTCCTAAACCAAATTTTTCTTTTGTTTCCTTTACTGCTTGCTCAATATACATATTGAATAACATCTGGGATATGCTACAACCCTGTCTCACTCCATTCTCGAGTCCGCAGCTCGTGGTCGTGCGGTAGCGTTCTCGCTTCCCGCGCCCGGGTTCCCGGGTTCGATTCCCGACGGGGTCAGGGATTTTCTCTACCTCATGATGACTGGGTGTTGTGTGCTGTCCTTAGGTTAGTTAGGTTTAAGTAGTTCTAAGTTCTAGGGGACTGATGACCATAGATGTTAAGTCCCATAGTGCTCAGAGTCACTCCCTTCCCGACCGCTGCTTTCCTTTAATGCCCCACGATTCTTATAAATGCGATCTGGTTCTTGTACAAATTGTAAATAGCCTTTCGCTCCCTGTATTTGACCCCCGTCACCTTCAGAATTTGAAAGAGTGTATTCCAGGCAACGTTGTCAAAAGCTGTCTCTAAGTATACAAATGCTAGAAATGTAGGTCTGCCCTTCCTTAACCTATATTCTAAGGTAAGTCGTAGGGTGAGTATTGCCTCACATGTTCCAACATTTCTACGGAATCTTCCCCAAGGTCGACTTTTACCAGTTTTTCCATTCGTCTGTAAAGAATTCGTGTAAGTATTTTGCAGCCGTGACTTATTAAACTGATAGTTCGGTAATTTTCACATCTATCAACACCTGCTTTCTTTGGGATTGGAATTATTATATTCTTCTTGAAGTGTATTTCGTCTGTCTCATACATCTTGCTCACCAGATGGTAGAGTTTTGTCGTAGCTGCCTCTCCCAAGGCTATCGGTAGTTCTAATGGAATGTTCTCTACTCCTGGGGCCTTGTTTCGGCTTAGGTCTTTCAGTGCCCTGTCAAATTCTTCACGCAGTATCACATCTCCCATTTCATCGTCACATCTAATTAGTAATATACATAGTCAGTCACTGGTAGTTGATGTCAAACTAGGATTTATCTGAGTGTAGAGATAAGTACGTTTGTTCCTTCCATTACTCAGATCACCTTCCCTTTGTTCCTCAAAAGCAGACATTTTAAGTTAAATTTTCTGTGTAAATGTTTTGATTAACTAAATTTCGTCGCTTTCTTCAGTATTCACTCAAGTATTTGGCTTCTAATACAGCCATTTTCCTCCTTCGTAAAGCAAGATTATATAATTTGTAATGGTATAAAAGAAATGTTAAAGCTGTTGGGCTCAGCCCAGGAAATGTAAGACAAGAAAGAAAAAATTTTTTCCCATATTGAATGTAGTGGAGCTCCCTTGTACGTGATGTGATGCTCTCTTCTATGTAGACACCTATTTTCCACTTCAGAAGCAGAAGAATATCTATTACGAGGGACATAATTTCTATTACAGTCACCAAATTCACCAACATAGATTCCGCTCTCTCATCTAAAGTACAATATGGCACATTGGTGACAGCATCGGTAGGTAAACATTTTGAATGATTCCATCCCATATGCAGCTGCCAATCAGCTGCCAATTTTTGGATTAGTTTCTGCAGTAACGTGCTGCTATTTTCATGTAGCTTAACACATTTGATGTCAGTATGATCATCTATACCTCCGATTGCAAACATTGGTTGCAGATTGTAGACGTCTTTCATACGAAACGCTCAAGAGACCAGCTTAGCAACATTTGTTACCACCATTTATTTTTATATATTTATTTATTTATTGTTCCGTGGAACCAAATTAAGGAGAAGTCTCCATGGTCATGGAACGAGTCAATACATGAAATTATAACACGATAGTAGAAACAGATAAAATGAAATATAAGAAACATCTTCAGGCGACAATTCGTAAGTTTAAATAAAGAAAATCAACAATGTAACACTAGAATTAGCTTAAGTTTTCAGCTCTTCCAGGAGCTCCTCGACAGAATAGAAGGAATGAGCAACAAGGAAACTCTTTAGTTTAGACTTAAAGGTATTTGGGCTACTGCTAAGATTTTTGAGTTCTTGTGGTAGCTTATTGAAAATGGATGTAGCAGAAGACTGCACTCCTTTCTGCACAAAAGTCAAGGAAGTGCATTCCACATGCAGATTTGATTTCTGCCTAGAATTAACTGAATGAAAGCTGCTAACTCTTGGGAATAAGCTAATATTGCTAACAACAAACGACATTAAAGAAAATATATACTGTGAAGGCAATGTCAGAGTTCCCAGACTATTGAATACGGGTCGACAAGAGGATCTCGAACACACCACACATAGCCCGAACTGCCCGTTTTTGAGCCAAAAACACCCTTTTTGAATCAGAAGAATTATCCCAAAAAATAATACCATATGACATAAGCGTATGAAAATATGCGAAGTAGACTACTTTTCGTGTTGAACTGTCACATATCAGATACTGTTCTAATGGTAAATAAAGCAACATTTAGTTTCTGAACAAGATCCTGGGCATGGGCTTTCCACAACAGCTTACTTTATATCCGAACGCCTAGTAACTTGAACTGTTCTGTTTCGCTTATAATATGCCCATTCTGTCCGATCAAAATATCGGTTCTTGTTGAATTGTGAGTTAGAAATTGTAAGAACTGAGTCTTACTGTGATTTAGCATCAAATTACACTCCTGGAAATTGAAATACGAACACCGTGAATTCATTGTCCCAGGAAGGGGAAACTTTATTGACACATTCCTGGGGTCAGATACATCACATGATCACACTGACAGAACCACAGGCACATAGACACAGGCAACAGAGCATGCACAATGTCGGCACTAGTACAGTGTATATCCACCTTTCGCAGCAATGCAGGCTGCTATTCTCCCATGGAGACGATCTTAGAGATGCTGGATGTAGTCCTGTGGAACGGCTTGCCATGCCATTTCCACCTGGCGCCTCAGTTGGACCAGCGTTCGTGCTGGACGTGCAGACCGCGTGAGACGACGCTTCATCCAGTCCCAAACATGCTCAATGGGGGACAGATCCGGAGATCTTGCTGGCCAGGGTAGTTGACGTACACCTTCTAGAGCACGTTGGGTGGCACGGGATACATGCGAACGTGCATTGTCCTGTTGGAACAGCAAGTTCCCTTGCCGGTCTAGGAATGGTAGAACGATGGGTTCGATGACGGTTTGGATGTACCGTGCACTATTCAGTGTCCCCTCGACGATCACCAGTGGTGTACGGCCAGTGTAGGAGATCGCTCCCCACACCATGATGCCGGGTGTTGGCCCTGTGTGCCTCGGTCGTATGCAGTCCTGATTGTGGTGTTCACCTGCACGGCGCCAAACACGCATACGATCATCATTGGCACCAAGGCAGAAGCGACTCTCATCGCTGAAGACGACACGTCTCCATTCGTCCCTCCATTCACGCCTGTCGCGACACCACTGGAGGCGGGCTGCACGATGTTGGGGCGTGAGCGGAAGACGGCCTAACGGTGTGCGGGACCGTAGCCCAGCTTCATGGAGACGGTTGTGAATGGTCCTCGCCGATACCCCAGGAGCAACAGTGTCCCTAATTTGCTGGGAAGTGGCGGTGCGGTCCCCTACGGCACTGCGTAGGATCCTACGGTCTTGGCGTGCATCCGTGCGTCGCTGCGGTCCGGTCCCAGGTCGACGGGCACGTGCACCTTCCGCCGACCACTGGCGACAACATCGATGTACTGTGGAGACCTCACGCCCCACGTGTTGAGCAATTCGGCGGTACGTCCACCCGGCCTCCCGCATGCCCACTATACGCCCTCGCTCAAAGTCCGTCAACTGCACATACGGTTCACGTCCACGCTGTCGCGGCATGCTACCAGTGTTAAAGACTGCGATGGAGCTCCGTATGCCACGGCAAACTGGCTGACACTGACGGCGGCGGTGCACAAATGCTGCGCAGCTAGCGCCATTCGACGGCCAACACCGCGGTTCCTGGTGTGTCCGCTGTGCCGTGCGTGTGATCATTGCTTGTACAGCCCTCTCGCAGTGTCCGGAGCAAGTATGGTGGGTCTGACACACCGGTGTCAATGTGTTCTTTTTTCCATTTCCAGGAGTGTATTTTCCACAAGCCACGAACTTATTTCATGATTTCATGAACTACATTATTTGATACTGTTTCAATATTACATACAAGATCCTTCACTACCAAGCTGGTGCATCAGCAAGCAGAAATATTTTTGAGTCACCTGTAATACTAGAAGGCATATCATATACATAAATAAGAAACAGCAGTGGCCCCATCACCGACCCTTGGGGAACGCCCCACTTAACAGTGCCCCATTGGGACTGAACATCACTACCACTCTCAATATTGCGGAGAATTACCTTTTGCTTTCTGTTCTTAAAGTAAGAGGCGAACCAATTGTAAGCTACTCCCCTTACTCCATAATGGTCCAACTCCTGCAGTAATATTTTGTGGTCAACACAGTCAAAAGCCTTCGTTAAATCAAATAAAACACCTAGCGTTCGCAACCTTTTATTTAATCCGTCCCAAACCTCACAGAGAAAAGAGAATATAGCATTTTCAGTTGTTAAACCATTTCTAAAACCAAACTGTACATTTAACAGCAAATTATGTGAATTTAAATGCTCCAGTAACCTTGTATATACAATTGTTAATGATCATCTGTCAAAAGAAATTGAATAAAAAATTACAAATTCTTTTGAGGATGCAATAATCTTCCAAATTCTAAAAATCTGTGGACCCAGGTTGGAAGAAAGTGTCCCAGTACATTTTGCTTGTTCGAGATATATGTCCATTTATTAACAACCGACTTGTAGTGCGTATTGTCACAATGTGTTTTTATGAGACTATCAAAGGTTCTACAGTAAGAATAATCAACTTTCCGCAATCAAATACATCTGTTTTACTATCTGCATGTATCCTCAGATGGAGCCTGTTCCTTTAATGGAAAAATAATTACAAAAATTATCTCAGCGTTGGGAACTTATCGCATCATCCTCGAAGATTAATTACAGCGGAAATAGAACGCGTGCTTCCTCAGAGAATGTAACAAGCTGCAGGAAATTAGGGTAAGAAGAGTGGAGAGTGAACACGGCATTAGAAGTTACGCAGAGCAGGGGTAAAAAGCAGAGGAAGCGGCGAAGAGAAAACCTGTGTCTGACGGTCTCTACAGAGAACAACCACCCAATTCCTGTACAGGCCAGTAGAGGCGCTGCACCACCTTGGAAATACTACGTGTGCACAGTGGGACACAACTGCATCCAGGGAGCCCTTATTCCTGACAGAGTCCTGGCAAGTCCGAGCGATATATGCCGCCTCAACGAATTTGGTTTAATTTTGCGATGTGAAATAAATTTATTTTCTCTATATTGGCACTGTTGACATTAAAATTAATAATATCATATTTTGGCACATACAATTACCTTGCGGTGAACTCATACTACAAGCAGACTGTTTAGGAGTTAATGTTGGTAACGCCACGTAGCGCTCTGTATGAAAATCACTGACTGTGCTGTGTGCAGTCTGTGACTGGTTTGCATTGTTGGAATATTTGCTATTGTAGTGTTGGACAGTTGGGTGTGAACAGCGCGTAGCGTTGCGCAATTGGAGGTGAGCCGCCAGCAGTGATGGATGTGGGGGAGAGATGGCAGAATTTTGAGAGCGCACGATCTGGACGTGTGTGCATTTGAGAGTAAATTTGTAATACTGTATATCATGAACTGATATATATATACGATGACTTTTGAATATTATTAAGGTAAATACATTGTTTGTTCTCTATCAAAATCTTTCATTTGCTAACTATGCCTATCAGTAGTTAGTGCCTTCAGTAGTTAGAATCCTTTATTTAGCTGGCAGTATTGGCACTCACTGTATTGCAGTAGTTCGAGTAACGAAGATTTTTGTGAGGTAAGTGATTCATGAAAGGTATAGGTTATTGTTAGTCACGGCCATTCTTTTGTAGGGATTATTGAAAGTCAGATTGCGTTGCGCTAAAAGTATTGTGTGTGAGTTTAGTGTTGATCAGAATAAGTAAAGAGAGAAATGTCTGAGTACGTTCAGTTTTGTTCAGCTGTTTGAAAATCAAATAACTTAAGAGGTTTAGCAGCACAGTAGTTCATGAATTTTCCAAAGAGGACGTTTCAAAACAAATAACTTGGTACAACACTTTGTAAAGGCATGAAACAGAAAGATGACGTATGCTCAGTCGTGGATAAAGCATTCAGCATCTTCGATTATTGGTAGAATCCTACAGAAAAGCATAGTCCGCAAAGGATATTGCTTGCAAATCATTCGTATGTGCCACCCTGGAATATTGCTCAAGTGTGTGGGATAGGACTGACAAAACATACTGAACGTACACAGAGAAGGGCAGGAGAAAGGGTCGCAGGTTCGTTGTATGTGCGGGGATTTGTCACAGAAATACTGAATAAACTGAATTGGTAAACTGTTGAAGATGGACTATCCAGAAAAAACCTGCTTATAAAGTAAGGCTTTCGGAATATACTGTATCTCCCAACATATTACTCCCACAGGCATCGTGAGGACGAAATCGGACTGATCATAGCAAGCTCAGGGGCATTCTTCCTGCGTTCCATGCGTGAGTCAAGGAGGTAAAGCCGTAATTACCGGTCCAATGTGACGTACCCTCTGCCATGCAGTTCACGGTAGTTTGTGGAGTATGGATGTAGATGTAGAAGTAAATGTAGAGGTAGCTGTGTCTTGCACTGTCAGATCCTTAATGTTGATGACTAACTCGAAACTGTATGTCATGAAGTTCTTTGGTAACTATTTAGCATGCTCTAGGAGGTGTGGTACAAGTGGGATAAGTAGTTATTTGTTTTCAGTTTGGCACCGGCACAATCCATTTTGATGTGAATAATTAAATTACTGTTACTGTTGTTACTGAGCTTGGAAATAATGTTGTGTATCAGACCTTTACCTAGTAAGCTCAATTCATTAACGTTGAAAGTTATACAACTGTTGTTCCTAACACTGTCAGACACTCAGTAATTACGTAGCATTGACGTAGGGTCTGTAGATTCGTTCTTTTGTTTATTTGAGAAACGTGTCAAATCGTTTCCTGTGCGCAGACAGTTTCCATTTATCTTAATATCATTCATCGTAAGAGATGTTTTTATAAAGCCAGCCAGTGTACCATTCATGATTTAAATAATAAAATACTGCGAAAACCACGTTTTTTTATGAACAGAGCGATGTCTTTCGAAACTTTATTCTCATTACCAGGTACAAGTATTTATAATGGTATTTTCCGTGTTGTATACGTGTGAGTTCTTCTGTCTCTCGAGCTCTTCAGTGGCGTTTTTTTTTTTTTTTTTTTTTTTTTTTTTTTTTTTTTTTTTTTTTTTTTTTTTGCAGTCGGAAAACCGAAGAATCTAAATCTTGTCACGTAGGCTTTGGGTGGACTGTGGTTTGGTCTTAGATTGTGTAGGCAGGGCCTGTGTTACGAAAAACATTGATTAAAATGTTAACACCTTCCGTAAACAAATTGTAAGAGTGAAATACTAAATAGTAATGGCAGCTCACTGGTGTTTCCCACTGTTAAACCTTTCACAAACTGGGCATCAAGTAATATCAAGTAACATACAACAACTCAGTCTTAGATACAGCTACAGTGAAGCATTAAGAAAGCACCAAAAAGGCACGAAAAATACGGAAGAAATATTCACACTGTCGGCCTGTAGACGTTACAGTCGGACAACAATTCAAAATAGTACAACAAATAAAATCAGGATAAGATCTACATCTACTGGCCAGCACTACTACTACTACTACCACTGCTACTACAAACAGCCAGGCTGAAAATCTACGAACACTATATACAACAGTAATCACAATAAGTCCGGTATCCCAGGTTCGATTCCCGGCGGGGTCAGGGATTTTCTCTGCCTCGTGATGACTGGGTGTTGTGTGATGTCCTTAGGTTAGTTAGGTTTAAGTAGTTCTAAGTTCTAGGGGACTGATGACCACAAATGTTAAGTCCCATAGTGCTCAGATCCATTTGAACCATTTTTGAAGTCCGGTAACTTACAAGTTTATACAATATGGACTTCGCTCTTAGAGTGACTGACATATAATGGACACAGCTTTCTCTTTGCGAAACGTTTACAGACGTCAGCAGCGTACAAGGTACCTCAATAAGAGACATACTATTCTGTTCTCACGGCGGTGCCGTGTAATACGTGGTATGGCAAATACTAGCGGCCCAGACAATAGAGTTTCAGGGTACAAAGAAACACAGGAGAGCAAAGGAAATACATTATAAAACCTGACTATAGCAAATGTTGAAAGTGACCACCATTCATCTCTTTGCCAGAGATAACATTCTGACGTTGCTGTTGGTAGCGGAGGGAAGACTAAAGAAAAATCAAGACTTAATCATAGAATTTGTCGACTTGGAAGAAGCGGTCGTGAATGTCAATAATGCGAAATGTTAGAAATTCTAAAAAAAAAGATAAAAAAAGAAACAAGGGTAGTATACAATAGGTACAAGAGCCAAGATGGAACAATAAGAGTGTAAGACCAAAATCGAAGCGATCGGATTAAAAAGCATATAAGTTAGGGGTGTGGTCTTTCACCCTAGTGCTCAGTATATGTATAGAAGAAGCAGTGACGGAAATAAAGGACAGGTTCAAGAGTAGAATTATAATTCAAGCTGAAAAGATATGAGTAACAAGTTAGCTGCAGAAATTGCTATCTTCAGTACAACTGAAGAACAATTAACAGGATTGCTGAATGGAATCAATAGTCCACTGATTACAGAATATGGACCGAGAGTAAATGGAAGAAAGGCCGAATGACAAGCAGCATATACAAGAAAAGCGAGAAGTTCAACATCGGCACTGGCGATCACCAAGCAGATGAAGTTGCGGAAATCCGTTACCTGACTGCAAAATAATCGCTGATGGATGGAGCATGGAGGACATAAAAAGCAGTCTATCACTGTCAAAAATGGAATTCCTGGCGAAAAGCTGTCTACTACTAGCAAGCGTAAGCCTTCAATTGAGGAACAAATTTCTGAGAATGTGAATTTGGAGCACAGCAGTCTGTGGTAGTGAAATATGGACTGGAACACCAGAAAAGAGGAGAATCTAAGCATTTTAGAAGGGTTGCTACAGAGCACTGTTGGAAATTTTGTTGACTGATAAGGTACGACATGTCGAGGTTCTCCGGAGAATCGTCGGGGAAAGGAATATTTGGAACACACTGACAAGAAGAAGGCACAGGCTGGTAGGACATCTATTAAGACACCACAGAATAAATTTCATGGTACTACAGGAGTCTGTGGAGGGTAGAAACAGTAGAGAAAAACAGAGACTGCAAACATACTGCAAATAATGGACGGCGCACTTTGAGTGCGTAGTGTGCAAGTTACTGTGAGACGAGGAGGTTGGCACGAGAGGAAATAGTGGCCGGCCGCAGCAAAGCAATAAGAAGACTACTGACTGAAAAAAAAAAAACCAGTTGTTTCATGGGAATCTCAGGGGTGTGACTGCATAGTTATTTTAATTGTAAGCATGGTAGGGAGCTGAACTTCCTGGTCTCTACTATTTCTTTTGCTGTGTAACAGACATTATTGTGCCAGCCGGCTTATTAGACACTTCCTGAAATTTGTCGCTGGCCGTATTTACAATCTTGTCGCTATTTGTGAAATCTTAAAAGTCGCGATAGCCTGGCATGTTACGAAATAACGCATGACGTTTACTCGTTTTGTTTTAGTCATCAGTCTTCCTAATGGTTTGGTCCGGCCGGCCACAAGTTCCTCTCAAACGCCAAACTTTTCATTGCAGAGTAGCATTTGCATCATACATCCTCAGTTATTTGCTGGACGTGTTCCAGTCTCTATCTTTCTCTACAGTTTTTACTGTCTGCAGCTCTCTTTAGTGCAGTGGAAGTTATTCTTTGATGTCTTAATAGGTATTCTGTCACCCCTTCTCTTCTTCTTGTCAATGTTTTCCCCATATTCCTCTACTCGCCTATTCTGCGGAGTACCTTACCAGTCCACCTATTTTTCGACATTCTTCCGTAGTGCCATATCAAGTTCTTCGATTCTTTTTTCCCTCTTTTTTCATAGTCCATGTTTCAGTGTCATATAAAGCTATGCTCCAAACCCACGTCCTCAGAAATTTCGTCCTCAAATTAAAGCCTATGTTTGATTCTAGCAGAATTCTCTTCCTCAGGTATGCCCTTTTTGCTAGTTCTTTCTGGTTTTTATGTATTTCTTGCTCAGTCCGTCATCAGTTATTTTGCTGCCTACGTAGTAGATTTCCTTAACTTCATGTACTTCGTTATCAACGATCCTGATGTTAAGTTTCTCACTGTATTCATTTCTGCTACTTCTCACTGCTTTCGTCCTTCGTCGGTTTACTCAAAATCCATATTACCCACACATTTGGCTGTTCATTTCATTCAACCCGTTGTCTAATTCTTCTGCTCTTTCACTGAGGATAGCAATGTAATCGACGAATTTCTTCATAGATGTTCTGTCCCACTGAATTTTAATTCTACTCTTTAAATATTTCTTTTATTTCTGTCATTGATTCTTCGATGTATAGAATATGAGCAGTAGGGACGAAAGGCTACATTCCTGTCCTACTCGCTTTGTAATATGATCAGCGTTGATATAGGCGAAAGCTTTTTCCGGGTAGGCAGATCCTATTAACATGTCTTGATTATTCTGTAATCTTCCTTCCATTACCAACCGCTACTTCAGAATTGTCTCTCTGGTGCCTTTATCTTTCTTACCTTCGAACTGAAGATAATGTAATACATCATCTAATTTCTGTTCCATTGCTTTGTGTATTATTCTTGTCAGTGCGTTGGACGCATGAGCTGTAAAGCTAATTGCGCAATAATTTTCGAACTGTCATCTCTTTCAGTCTTTGGAACTACGTGTATGGTGTTTTTCTAAAGACATATTGTAAATCGCCAGACTCGAAGGTTCTACAAACCAAGTCAATAGTTGTTTCGTTGCCACTTTTCCCAATGAGTTCAGAAGTTCTGATGAAATGTTGTCTATCCCTACTGCCTCATTCTAAAGCTCTTTTAAAATCTGATTTTAATATGGGATCCCTTATCTCTTCTCTATCGACTGTTCCTCCTTCTATCACCCAGACAACTCTTCCCCCTCATTGGCAATTTCAGTGCACTCTTTCGACCCATCAACTGTCTCCCCTGCATTTAACGCTGGAATTCCCAAAACACTCTTATTGTTAGCACCCTTGCTTCTAATTTCAGCGACGATTGTTTTGACTTTTCCACAGGCTGAGTTAGTCCATCCGAGCCATTCCTTTTCCGGTATCTTCGCATTTTTGACGCAGCTACTTGGCCTTAGCTTACCCGAGCTTCCTATTTATTTCATTCCTAAGTGAATTGTATTTCTGTATTCCTAAACTTCCCTGGACGTTTTTGTACCTCCTTCTTTCATCGATCAACTGAAGTATTTCTTCTTTTATGCTTGGTTTTTTCGCAGTTACCTTGTTTGTACCTACGTTTTTCTTTCCACTTTCTTTGACTGCCCTCTTACAGATGTCAATTCCTCTTCAACTGAAATGTCGGATGACGTATTCTTCATCGCAGTATGTATACCCTCAGAGAACTCTAGTCGTATCTCTTCGTTCCATAGTATTCTGTCCGCAATGATTTTTCCTGACTAGTCTCTTACACTTCAGGCTGTTCTTCATAAATACTAAATTGTGATCTGAGTCTATAGATGTTCCTGCGGATGTCTTGTAATCCATTGTCTGCTTTCGGAATCTCTGCCTGACCACGATGTAATCTAACTGAAATATTCCCTTATCTCCCGGGATTTCAAAAATATAACTTCCCCTTTTATTTACGAAATTCAAAGTAAGACAAATTTTGTTTCAGTAGTTTACTAATACTTAAGAAACTATACCAATTTGATATATAGAAGTGCCATGCAAATCCACTGCTATAGTCGGTCTTCGTTCGGTCGAGTTTCGTTTCCTCCACTACCACACACTCTTCTTCGCGTTTTTTTTTCTTTTTTTTTAGGTTTTGTGTTGATTTGTGCGTTATTCGGCAAGTAACTTTGGCATCTAATTTTGGTTCTAGTTTTGTATTTCTGTTACGCCCCGTCTGACCACAGCAATTGTTAACTTGCTTTGGCAGGCGGCCCCAGTGGTCGTACCTGAAGCCGTTGTGTCGGCGTCGGTCCTGGCGGAAAAGTTACTCTTGCTGCGTACTGAGACTGGTATTATTTAACCAGTTGATTTTAGCACTGCATGACTGTATTCAGTTTTGGTGTTTCGTTTTGGAAAAATTCTTTTACCCACTTATCTAATTTGAAGTCTTTAAGTTTTTACAATTTTAATTCGTTGATGCATCTACCAAGTTATTTAATTTCAAGCTTTTGATGTTAATTTTTTTAGTCTGTCAAACCAGTTGACTATACGGTTTTGAAATAAAATGGTGATCGAGAAAGAAAGATACGTCCGTCTCGGTGATTAGTGTAAAGTGAAAGTATAGAACGATGTTTTGGTAATAATAACCAATCTGCTCTGAAACTTCCTGGCAGATTAAAACTGTGTGCCCAACTGAGACTCATACACGGGACCTTTGCCATTCATCTGTTAAAAAAATGCACTAAAATTTCTTTAATGTGTGAAGAGTACAGCACTGCTGTTGTTTCTTTCGTTTTTTTTATTTATTTTTTGGTTTCAGGTCAAAGATTTATTCGATGTGGCTCTCCATGCTACTCTATCCTCTGCAAGGCTTTTCATTTCCGAATAACTACTGCAGCCTTCGTCCTCCTGAATCTGCTTACTGTATTCATCTCTTGGTTTCTCTCGGAGATTTCTACTCTTCATACTTTCCACCGATGCCATATTCGTCATGCCTTGATGGCACAGATTGACAGAATGTGTCCTATCAACTGATCCCTTCTTCTAATCACGCTGTACCATAAATTTCTCTTCTCCCCAGTTCTGTTCAGTACTCCCTTATGAGTTACATGGTCTATCCTTGTAATCTTTAGCATTCTTCCGTAGCACCACATTTAAAAAGCCCATATTGTCTCCTTGTGTAGACTGTTTATTGTCCAAATTTCACTTCCACTCATGACTGCACTCCATATAAACACTTTCAGAAGTGACTTCCTAACACTTAAATCTATGGTACATTTGTGTTAACAGTTTCTCTTTTCCGTAAACTCTTTTCTTGCTATTTCCAGACTACATTTCTATATTATCTATACTTCAGCCAACATCAGTTATTCTGCTTCCAAAGTAACAAAACTCATTTACTGCTTGAAGTGCCTCATTTTCTAATCTAATACTCACAGCTAGATATGATTTATTTCGTCTACATTCCATTATCCTTGTTTCGTTTTTGTTGATCTTCGTCATTTATTTGTCTTCCGTTCAACTGCTCTTACAAGTGCTTTGCGGTCTCTAACGAAATATAATGTCATCGGCAAACCTCAATGTCTTTATTTCTTCTCTCTTTACGTTAATTCCAACTTCAATATTTTCTTTACTTTTCTTTTTGCTTGACATTGTACAGATTGAATAACGCTGAAGACAGGCTGCAGTCCTGTCCCACTCCCTTCTCACCACTGGTTCCTTTTAATGCCCCTAGGATCTTATAATTTTCGTCTCGTTTCTGCACAAACTGTAAATAGCCTTTCATTCCTTGTATTTTACCCCTGGTATCTTCAGAATTTCAAAGGGAGTATTCCAGTCAACATTGTTGAAAGCTTTGTCTGAGTCTAAAAATGCTATAAACGTAAGTCTGCCTTTACTCAACCCATCGTCTGAGATAAATCGTAGGGTCAGTTTTGCTCGTGTGTTGCTCCTAAATTTCTTGGGGATCTGAACTGATATTCCCCGAGATCGGCTTCTACCAGCTTTTCCATTCTTCCGTAAATAATTTCTGATAGTATTTTGCAACCATGGCTTATTAAACTGATAGTCTGGTAGTATTCATACCTGACATATTCTGCTTTATATTTATTTATTTATTTATTTTGCAATTGCAGGTATTATATCCGTCATGACTTCTGAGGGCATTTAGCCTACTTCATAGATCTTCCATACCGAATAACTGATGTAAGTCATGTCATCTGCAATTGAGTTCTGTTACTGGTCCTGAAACTTGCTGAATATCCAGAACTGAAATTAATTATTTGAATTTTTATTAACATTGAGAATTAAAATGTTCAAAGACGCAAGTGGAATCGTCAAATCAGTTTAAAAATTACAGCAGTTCATAAATTACTCAACGTAATCTAAAACAGAGGTTCAATAATAGTTAACTGAAATTTTCGTACTGATGTAAAATTTCTTTCGCTTAAATTGTATTTACAAGATTTTATATGCACGCTGCACATCACTCTGCATGAAAAATACTTATGGAACTTTTGTTGAATGATATCACATTCTAGAAATTGTTTTGATCAACGACTAATTAATTTTCATTACGATGTACGTTGTTTATTAGCTGGTCACTTAGAAATGTTTACAAGGGGAAGTTTTATTATTTACTCATGCCTAATAATAGACGACTGTACAGAAATCGTGAGTGATTGATATTGCTAACTTGTTGTCGTCTACTCCTAATGTTAAGAAGTTACATTTTATTTCTAAGTTCCGAACGTAAAGGGAGATAACGTTCTTGACAACTACTCCGAAATTATTTGTCCGATTTGGACTGGCGACTTTCTATGCTTATCCGGGATGCGTTACGCATATTTCGTAATGAACCTGGCTTCGATTCCTGTGTCCACCTATATTCTCTCTTTTCAGTATAGTATTGTGCTTGGAAACGAAGTTAACAATCGGATTCGTTCAATTCTTTAGACACACGAACGCGTTTACTTAATCCCGGAAAAGAGGAAACATTAATTTGCGTTTTGTAGAAGTGTTGCTATAACTGATACCACCAGGCAATGGAATGTAAGTATCCTATAACATAATGATGTTTTCGATTCGTAAATATTTCGTTACCGCAACAAAATTTTCCATTATTTCCACCTGCATCACAACCCTAACGTCTGTCTGTACTTGGTCCTGCATGTAATGATTCTGTCATACTTGCACCTGATGATAAACTTGCAGCGTCTCAAACAGCTGTTAAACCCAAAGGAAGTGGAGTGTTGCGTGGGGCGCTTAACGTCCTGCAGTGACGCAGAGAGAGGTTTTTCTGTGAATATTTTTGGTTCACTAGGCTCTGCTTCAGTCATATTTGTGCTCAATCCCCCGTAGATCTCCGAAGCCGAGAAAACGAGACGAGACGAGTCATTCTAGTTAACATTCTGGCGAGCATTTTTATGTCAACATTGTTCAAATCGACCAGCCGTGGCATGTGTGTACAATCTGGGAACACATACCCTCTTCCGCTTCACGGAAACTTTCGGAAGTTTTCGACTGGTTAAGTTCAACAGGAGTGTTATTAGGTTGACAGGTGCAAGACACGTCGCACGCAGCAGCCGGCACCCCGACAACTGTCACTTCACACTCTTAACGGTCAGTGACGCTTCGATAAGGCACTAAATGTTGAAGTCACTAGCTTGCTTTCATTTAAAAAATGCGTGAACTTGGAGTAACAGCTTGAGTTACCTCGTGTTCCTGACAGCCACGTTATCCTCAGGTTTAAATTCGGATAAGTCAAACAGATGACACGAAACATTTCTCAGCTACAATAGCACAGCTTGTTTTCAGAGTGAATATATTTGACGGAAATTTCAGCTGAGAATCCTACTTCACTTTTGTCATACTTTTCAGTATTAAGGTTTCTGAAATTTGATGAATATACTTTCCTTGTCTCATATTTTTCACACGATCTTGCTGGACTGTATAGGAGTTTCCTAAGACTACTATAACTGCATTCTGAACCCGAATGTGTATGGTAACTTATGTAATAAAAATTTATATGTAGAGTAGACTGTTTGCTGTCCTAATGTCCCTCTTCCTCAATGACATATTTTATGTTCACCGACAACAGTTGTTCTGCTGAAGTGCAACATTGAGCATGTCTGCGAACTCACTATCTGGCAGGGGAAGGGTTCACAGGCGTGATATTTACCTTTTCAGAGCATTCCTTGCACGCTAAGTGGTTGGGTAGACTACACAAAAACCATAGCATTCTGCACCTTTAGAAGTTTACCTGCATTGCTTAAAATGTGTAATTAACTTTATGATGTTTCGTGACTTACGAATGTTGAGAAACTCTTCCGACACCTTGTGCAAATGAATATTTCCCATAGTTCTGTTTATTGTGAAATTATTTTTGTAGCTTTGTGTGAATAGGCGTTGTCATAACCGGAGCTTTACAAATAAGCAGTGTACTACGAAGAACCTCTTCCGTCTTACGGTCGTTACGAAGTGTTTTTAGATTATTTTAGGAATGGAGAAATTCTGTGTTCTGTGATTCCAGTAAATGATAGTGCCTGGTATAGGTAGACGGTTAGTTGTACCCTCGAGTCACCCAATACCAACACGTTTCGAATTTCAGGCCTATTAGGCGGTAGGGTTAATGAGAGTTTTGTCTCTTCACTACGCTACACTATCTCGGATAGTGATTACTAGCATTGTCTTGTAAACTTACAGTACTGGAGATTACCCTGCGCAATGCTTGTTGATTTTGTTCCAGATTTGTCACTTGTTTTACTATTTTTAGGAAATGTTTTATCGTCAGTATTCACTGTGGTAATTGACATCGAATACTTCACTGTATTTTTCGACAAGTACTGATAAAATAAAATAATTCTAATAAATAACCGACGACATCCTTACCCGTGCATGCTGCCACTTACCGAAAACCTATATGCAGGGTCAATGCGAACTTCAACGATAAAGTTTCGGAGGTAATTCAGGGATGGTTTATGAGCGTTTAGGTATAAGGGACCCGTGGTCTTCAGTAACTTCTTACAGACAAATTACTTCCTTTCACTTCTTACCCTCACTAGGCTTTGTATCCGTATCACTCTGCGAACATCATTGCAACATCCAGATGATGACGGTATGCGTATGTGTCCTATTTGGAAACGAACTCGTTCCATTCACTCACGATAATTACTGTCCAGAATAGTAATGGCCACTCTACTGTTAGCACTCGCATTTAATACAGCTCTGTTCTGTCTCGGCTTTGTTTGTCCGACGTCATTTGTTCTACATTAACTATGAGACTCAGTAGTAAGGCTAGGATTTATGAATAAGCAGGGGACATACTTGTTCCTAATGTATGGGTTCACTGAAGGCCATGGAAGAGCGGCAAAAAGACCGCCGCGACAGTAGCCACTCCACAGTAATTTTGAATCTGTACATAGGTGCCCAAGGGAACCCTTATAATCTCATTTTATATTGATTCAATATTACAAATGTGTTGCCATACATAGTAGTAGCGGCAAGTGGTTATGCAGATGGCAAGTCGCAAGTGACATAGAGTAAGCTTAGGCATTCGTAGACATAACGCATCATCGATTTGTGATTCCATCATAAATTTATTCTCGATTGAATATGTCAGTTTACTTCTATCTACATTCTCGTCATTTGTGGTAAACTTTAATTTTCAGCTTTAACACGATGAATTCAGCGTTTCTCACAAAATGCTGGGTAAAACCTGTGGTGAGGCACCTTTTAGTGAAACAACATGCAGACAGTGGTTTTAACCGTTCAGGATTGGTGATTTTCATGTCGAAGGCCGAAGTGGTGGTGAAAGAGAGAAAATTTTCGAAGTTACCGAAAACGACTAAAACAGTCATAGGAGATAGTTGTCAAAAGTAACCGACGCGTTCAAGCCGAGCATGAAAGACAACCAGCCACAATATAGGATAGACGTAACATGGTCATTTTGCAGCCTGAAAATTCTGGACTCCATTTGCAAAATCCCTCAAACAAACTTGGCACACTAAAATGGGTAGTCCTACCCCATCCGCCGTATTATCTACACATGGTGAGATTTAAAACTTTCCCGGCGTACATATTGTTCCACAAAATTTCGGGCGAACTGCCGGATGTTTGCAACTTCCTGCCACAATATTTCTGCGCAGACTCTTCTGGCCATCTTCAGGTGATACTGGCGAAAACTCCCTGAGTTCCGGTGTTTAAGGCCCCTCCGGCACATGCGTGGTGTATTCACTTGACGTTGCGCGTACGCTACTTGAGCGCGTTCAATTCTGCTGGGCCGCTGGCCCTCCGTGGTGAAAACTCGCCGCATCGATATCAATTCGATTGTCTTCCTGTGGTTCCATCACAGAACTACACCGGCTACGGGGACACGAAGTTTTACGACGAATGCATTCCATGCCGAATTCAACTGGTAACCACCGTCACGATCAATAACAGACTCATTGTCAGACAGCCGTATTTCCAAGGATTCATTAATGACAGAACTCCGGAAGCTAGACGATTGGGCCACAATTTTTTTCTCATTGTAATTCATAGCATGACCAGTGGAAATACAGTGTTCGGCGATGGCAGACTTACAAGGCTGAAGAAGGCGAGTATGCCGCAGATGTTCTATAATGCGATCCTGCACAGTACGCGTCATTTGCCCTATATAAGATTTGCCGCATTCACACGGAATCCTGTAAACAGCTGCCTTGCGCTGCTCTGGGTCGTCTTTGACAGATCCCAACAGCGACGAAATCTTTGCAGGAGGATGAAATATTGCTTTCACCTCATATTTCCTTAGTATTCTGCCTATTTGCGCTGAAATATTACCAATATATGGTAAATGGGCAGTCGTTTTAAATGACTCTTCCTCTTGTTTGCTCCATCATTACAGGTCTGCAGCGCTCTCTCCACTGGCTGGGACGAATACCCATTCTTTAGTAATACAGTCGGCAGGTGCTCCAGTTCCGTTTGCAAACTATCGGTGTCAGAGATGACGTGGGATCGGTGAATCAATGTCTTCAAAACACCCATTGTCTGTGCCGGATGGTGCCAACTAGCGGCTTGCGTAAAGGTCTGTGTGAGTGGGCTTTCTATACACTGAATGACCAAGTGTGCCATCGACCTTACTTCGCACCAACACGTCTAAGAAGAGCAGGCAAACCTCCTTCTCCAACTCTATAGTAAATTTCATGTTTTCGTTCGTGGAGTTCAGATGTTGTAGGAATTCTCGCAGGCGATCCAAACCATGAGGCCAAACTATAAAAGCATCGTCAACATATCGCCAAATTACTGTTGGTTTAAAAGTGGCTGAGGCGAGTGCTCGCTCCTCAAAATCTTCCACAAAAAGATTGGCCACCAGGGCAGACAAAGGACTCCCTATGGCGACGCCGTCTGATTGCTCATAAAACTCTTTGTTAAATAAAAAATATGTAGAGGAGAGAGTGTGCACAAACAGCGCTGTAATGTCAGCTCCAAACTTATTGCCAGTGAGGTGTAGTGAGTCCAGAAGAGGTGCATTTGTAAATAGTGAAACTACGTCAAAACTGACCAACAAGTCGGATCTTTGCAGCTGCAAGAACTTAAGTCTGCTGATAAAATCACTGGAATTCTTTTTGTTATGTGGACACTTTCCTACCACTGGTCTGAGCAAAGACGCCAAATACTTTGCTAAGTCGTAAGTGGCTGTTCCAGTATTACTCACAATTGGACTTAATGGCACGTTATTCACCTGGGTCTTCGGCAATCAATATAGCCTAGATGGAACTGATCTATTTGGTTTTAGTTTCTTAATGACCTCCTTTGGTAAGGAACTGTTAGTCAGAAGGTTTGCTGTTTTCCGCACCACCCGGGTAGTAGGTTCCATGTCTACTTGTCGATATGTTGAGTCGCTTAATAAATACAATTAATATAAATATAATTAATATCTACACATTGGTCCCTCTGACTACTACCATTTTCGATCACTGACACAGGCTTGGCTTATAGCACCTCTTGTCCAAGGAGCAAGTACAAAACTGAATCGATTCATCGATCTCGAGACACTCTGTTTTTCCACTGTTGTGTACATAGTCCCGCATAGCCAGCCCATACACAACTTTCCCACTAGAGCGCGCCCCGCTAAGCACAACAGAGCAGGCGCAGCACTCGTCCATCTCTGCACTGCGAGATGGCGCTGCCATAGAGACGGACGAAATTCTGCTTCCGCCCATCCGCATATTCATATGTAATGCAGCCAATGAGATTGATGTTAACGTAGAACCTTTTGTCTTCGATGATCACAGTCGTGCAGTGATACATGAACGCGCGAGGTATTATAACGAGTGTACAGACACCCGATTAGTCAGTCTGCATTTGTCTGCAACAGTCTGTACGAGTTCTACATTTGTATGTACCAGTCTATAGTCAAGTTTCAGTCTGCACCTAATAAGATTACCATATTCCTGTACATCCCCCCCCCCCCCCCCGCCCCCATGAACCATGGACCTTGCCGTTGGTGGGGAGGCTTGCGTGCCTCAGCGATACAGATAGCCGTACCGTAGGTACAACCACAACAGAGGGGAATCTGTTGAGAGGCCAGACAAAAGTATGGTTCCTGAAGAGGGGCAGCAGCCTTTTCAGTAGTTGGAAGGGCCACAGTCTGGATGATTGACTGATCTGGCCTTGTAACAATAACAAAAACGGCCTTGCTGTGCTGGTACTGTGAACGGCTGAAAGCAAGGGGAAACTACGGCCGTAATTTTTCCCGAGGGCATGCACCTTTACTGTATGATTAAATGATGATGGCGTCCTCTTGGGTAAAATATTCCGGAGATAAAATAGTCCCCCATTTGGATCTCCGGGTGGGGACTACTCAAGAGGATGTCGTTATCAGGAGAAAGAAAACTGGCGTTCTACGGATCGGAGCGTGGAATGTCAGATCCCTTAATCGGGCAGGTAGGTTAGAAAATTTAAAAAGGGAAATGGATAGGTTCAAGTTAGATATAGTGGGAATTAGTGAAGTTCGGTGGCAGGAGGAACAAGACTTCTGGTCAGGTGACTACAGGGTTATAAACACAAAATCAAATAGGGGTAATGCAGGAGTAGGTTTAATAATGAATAAAAAAATAGGAGTGCGGGTAAGCTACTACCAACAGCATAGTGAACGCATTATTGTGGCCAAGATAGATACGAAGCCCACACCTACTACAGTAGTACAAGTTTATATGCCAACTAGCTCTGCAGGTGACGAAGAAATTGAAGAAATGTATGATGAAATAAAATAAATTATTCAGATAGTGGAGGGAGATGAAAATTTAACAGTCATGGGTGACTGGAATTCGAATGTAGGAGAAGGGAGAGAAGGAAACGTAGTAGGTGGATATGTATTGGGGCTAAGAAATGAAAGAGGAAGCCGCCTGGTAGAATTTTGCACAGAGCACAACATAATCATAGCTAACACTTGGTTTAAGAATCATGAAAGAAGGTTGTATACATGAAAGAATCCTGGAGATACTAAAAGGTATCAGATAGATTATATAAAGGTAAGACAGAGATTTAGGAACCAGGTTTTAAATTGTAAGACATTTCCAGGCGCAGATGTGGACTCTGACCACAATCTATTGGTTATGACCTGTAGATTAAAACTGAAGAAACTGCAAAAAGGTGGGAATTTGAGGAGATGGGACCTGGATAAACTGAAAGAACCAGAGGTTGTACAGAGTTTCAGGGAGAGCATAAGGGAACAACAGGCAGGAATGGGGAAAAAATACAGTAGAAGAAGAATGGGTAATTTGAGGGATGAAGTAGAGAAGGCAGCAGAGGATAAAGTAGGTAAACACAAGATATATTGAATTTGATGAAAGGAGAAAATATAAAATTGCAATAAATGAAGCAGGCAAAAAGGAATACAAACGTCTCAAAAATGAGATCGACAGGAAGTGCAAAATGGCTAAGCAGGGATGGCTAGAGGACAAATGTAAGGATGTAGAGGCTTATCTCACTAGGGGTAAGATAGATACTGCCTACAGGAAAATTAAAGAGACCTTTGGAGACAAGAGAACCACTTGTATAAACATCAAGAGCTCAGATGGAAACCCAGTTCTAAGCAAAGAAGGGAAAGCAGAAAGGTGGAAGGATTATATAGAGGGTCTATACAAGGGCGATGTACTTGAGGACCATATTATGGAAATGGAAGAGAATGTAGATTAAGATGATATGGGAGATACGATACTGCGTGAAGAGCTTGGCAGAGCACTGAAAGACCTGAGTCGAAACAAGGCCCTGGGAGTAGACAACATTCCATTGGAATTACTGACGGCCTTGGGAGAGCCAGTCCTGACAAAACTGTACCATCTGGTGAGCAAGATGTATGAAACAGGTGAAATACCATCAGACTTCAAGAAGAATATAATAATTCCAATCCCAAAGAAAGCAGGTGTTGACAGATGTGAAAATCAGTTTAATAAGCCACAGTTGCAAAATACTAACACGAATTCTTTACAGACGAATGGAAAAACTAGTAGAAGCCGACCTCGGGGAAGATCAGTTTGGATTTCGTAGAAATACTGGAACACGTGAGGCAATACTGACCTTACGACATATCTTAGAAGAAAGATTAAGGAAAGGCAAACCTACGTTTCTAGCATTTGTAGACGTAGAAAAAGCTTTTGACAATGTTGACTGGAATACTCTCTTTCAAATTCTAAAGGTGGCAGGGGTAAAATACAGGGAGCGGAAGGCTATTTACAATTTGTACGGAAACCAGATAGCAGTTATAAGAGTCGAGGGGCATGAAAGGGAAGCAGTGGTTAGGAAGGGAGTAAGACAGGGCTGTAGCCTCTCACCGATGTTATTCAATCTGTATATTGAGCACGCAGTAAAGGAAACAAAACGAAAATTCGACGTAGGTATTAAAATCCATGGAGAAGAAATAAAAACTTTGAGGTTCGCCGATGACATTGTAATTCTCTCAGAGACAGCAAAGGACTTGGAAGAGCGGTTGAATGGAATGGACAGTGTCTTGAGAGGAGTATATAAGATGAACATCAACAAAAGCAAAACGAGGATAATGGAACGTAGTAGAATTAAGTCTGGTGATTCTGAGGGAATTAGATTAGGAAATGAGACACTTAAAGTAGTAAAGGAGTTTTTGCTATTTGGGGAGCAAAACAACTGATGATGGTCGAAGTAGAGAGGATATAAAACGTAGACTGGCAATGGCAAGGAAAGCGTTTCTGAAGAAGAGAAATTTGTTAACATCGAGTATAGATTTAAGTGTCAGGAAGTCTTTTCTGAAAGTATTTGTATGGAGTGTAGCCATGTATGGAAGTGAAACATGGACGATAAATAGTTTGGACAAGAAGAGAATAGAAGCTTTCGAAATGTGGTGCTACAGAAGAATGCTGAATATTAGATGGGTAGATCACATAACTAATGAGGAAGTATTGAATAGGATTGGGGAGAAGAGAAGTTTGTGGCACAACTTGACCAGAAGAAGGGATCGGTTGGCAGGACATGTTCTGAGGCGTCAAGGGATCACCAATTTAGTATTGGAGGGCAGCGTGGAGGGTAAAAATCGTAGAGGGAGACCAAGGAATGAATACACTAAGCAGATTCAGATGGATGTAGGCTGCAGTAGGTACTGGGAGAAGAAGAAGCTTGCACAGGATAGAGTAGCATGGAGAGCTGCATCAAACCAGTCTCAGGACTGAAGGCCACAACAACAACAACAATTCCTGTACATTGCCATGAAGATAAATGTATAGATACTTTTATCAAGTATCAGAGATATATGTGTGAATAAGATTAACGTACCAATACCAAAGGAACTTCAGGTTGTCAATTGTAAATAGCATCCCGAACGAAGTTAAGTAATTTTATGCATGTTATTATTTTAATAAATGTGTGTGAAAACTATTCAAGTTCTGTTTAAAGTTGGTCACCGTCAGTCTGCTACTCTAAGCGTGCAAGTGGCATTTCTATCGTGTGACCTAACGGCAGAAGATAAACACGCCACGATAAGACCACGAGACATATTGCTGACACTCGCCTACTTCGTAAGAGCGACAAGTCAAATAATCTGATGGTGTGTGTACTGAAGGTCTTAAAGTACACACGCCACATCCGCCGCGGTATTCGTGTGCTGCCCGAAACATGGGAGAAAGTGGTTTGCAGCGACGGCCAATATTCTGAATCGTAATTTTTTTGCAAGTTTTCACATTAAAGCTCCAAACTTCGAGAAGAAGCGGCGCAAGCAAAATTGTATGTGTGATGCAACTGATTCTCGAGAAACTTACACCCACATAATGAAACTTGAAGGGAAATGCATCAGAAACTTTCTCCTATGGTTACCAACATAGCCTACTGGTGTTCAATTCGAGGCACCCTCCTGTCGATGCAATGGCGAAGGATATCCATTAGCAGTGGCTGTCAGTTTCCCGACAGCATGGTAGCGGTCCCGCTGCAGCGTCACAAAGGACAGAGGACAGCGGCTAGTGGCTGCTATTGTATTCTGCGGGCTGGACGAGCCCCTGTTATTGGCAGCGCTGCAACTGTGGGCGGCGCGGGCGTGTGATCTGCCCCCGCTGTGCTGTGTATCCACCTGCCGCTGTAATTCGTATGAGCCGCTCCGGATTATGCGGTCCTCATTTGTGTCGCCACCGTCTGTGACAAACAATGGTCCTGCGGCTCCAGCAGCGTACGCCTGCACAAACTGTGTACGGATTATTGTTTACGATACACACACTATTAGGAGAGGCCCCTGCAGTGGTTTACTTATTTCACGAAGTAGCTACATCAGTTGGTTAATTACTTGCCCTCGTTAAAAGCAGCTGTCTCGTTGATGTGTGTGTCTCGCTCTGTCAAACATACGCGAATAGAGCGCTGCACCTCCGTGACGCAGGTAGCTAAATCTATGTCATTCTCGTTTCTGTTTCTATGTCTCTTTTGCAGTCTTTATTTTATACATCTTCGAAATTGTTTCATTATTTCTAGTGTTACTCACCTGTCAATTCACAGCTCCCATTAATCTTCTATTAATCAAAATGGTTCAAATGGCTCTGAGCACTATGGGACTTCTCAGGTCATCACTCACCTAGAACTTAAAACTACTTAAATCTAACTAACTTAGGGACATCACACACATCCACGCCCGAGGCAGGATTCGAACCTGCGACCGTAGCGGTCGCCCGGCGCCAGACTGTGGCGCCTAGAATGGCTCGGCCACCACGGCCGACAATCTTATATTAATGATTTTTGGGTTCTTTAATATATCCAGCTCAATGAAGATACCGTTTGTTTTGTCTGACGCGGTTCACCTTCATTTATTAAGGCGTCACCAGCGGCTGTGTGAGGTGACATTCCTCTACATGCGCCATTGCTGTACTGCTGGTGAGATAGCTGCAGCGTGTAGTACTGAAAACAATTCTCAGCACAGACCACACACTCCACACCCAGTCTTCTATCATGTTAACCTCCCATGTTGGTGGAAGAATATCTGTGTGCTTTGTATCTCGCGCTGAAAATTGTTCTGTGGGTACTATAAGAAATTTACCGGCAATTTAGCAAGATCATATGCTGAACACTATCAGTACATACCCACTTGCGACGCATTAATAAACTTACTCGAAATGCATCTAGTAAAACAAATCGTTCCCTTTGTTAGTGCATATAGATGACCCTAACCTAAAAAATCATTGATATAATATTTTTATCCTCCGTTGATTACATTAGACATCAGAAGTATAAATGTGCGTAAATGGCCTTGTGTAAGGTGAACAATAAAACTAAGGTGAACAATAAAACCATCAGTAGTAGTCGACTATCTGACATACAAATTCTGGAAATAAGGATAAATAGCAGGTATAATAATTTAATGAACCAGTAGCTGTTGGACCTAAATTACGAAACAAAGTAAACTGCTAATATTTTTGAATGTTGTGTAGCTCCCACTCGGTAGCATCTCCTGAACGCCTGTTCCAAGGCGGCATCCAATGGGCCTCTGCGTGGACCCTTTCCTTTAGTTTCCAGTTTTCTCCCTCCAACACGCAGACTATACATTTTTGTGTCGTCCCACAGTACACCTCGATCCAGAACCTTATTTAGGCAACCAGCGCCTAGACGATGTAGCACCATTCCGTTTCTCGAGCCTTCTTTTTGATAAAAAGCTGACGTTATTGGCAGATTTTTGCCTCCTGAAGACTTCCTGCATGCAGTGGCTTAATGGTCTGCGTCTCCTCGCCCATACATCTTGGGATGCAGACCGTACTACTCTTCCATATTTCCTGGGCTCTGGTTTTATGCAAACTGTTGGTTGTCAGGTTTATGGCTCAGCGGCTCCTACTTGAACGTATTCATCATAATGTGGTGCATCCGCCTACTGGTGCCATTTGCACTAGCCCCATTGACAATCTCGTAGCAGAAGTGGGTATTCCCCCTCAAAAAATGCGGAAGAGCCAACTCCTGGTTTCTTACGCTATTACCACTCAGCGATTCCGTGACCATCTGGTGCACCCACTAACGAGTGGGTGACCTCACTCCATCTCCACTCACAGGAATGTTTCCCGTGTATTTACTCCCCCCTTGGATGGTTGCCAGGCCATGGATTACGACCGACCTGTTTCTGGGTCCTCTGGTTTCTGATACTCCAGCGTCTTGTACGTCTTGTACGTTCCATCCTTGAAGAGTTCCAGAGTGCTACAATCTTGTACATTGACTGTTCTAGAACGATAGATAAGATGGGATATGCTTTTACGTCTCCAGCTGGCGCGGAACGTGGTTTACTGTGAGATCATGTGTTGTGTTCACAGCATCGCTGCTAGCCATTACTCAGGGCTTCCCCCACAGTGTTTTAATACATACCGAGTCAATGAGCAGCCTGCAGGCTACTCTCATCACCCTTCGGTCTATGCTCGTCTGTGCCATTGGCCATGCCCCCTGCTCAGTTGTCTTTCTCTGGGTCCTAAATCATGTGGGCTTCCCAGTGGATAAACTGGAGGACAGTTTGGCTAGAGAGACAGATACTTGGCCCCCTTTTCCTTGCACGATTCCAGATGCCGATAAGGGGATACATAACAAATGTCTCTTTGCCCAAAAGTGGAATGACTTATGGTGTGCTACTGTTATCAGTAATAAACTCTGCACAATCAAGGAGACTAGCGCAGTCTGGGATCCTCTTTCAACTCCTCTCGGAAGGAGTTCACTGTCTGATGCCGTCTACGCATCGGCCATATTAGGCTGACCCACTGTTTTCTCTTCTGTAACGAACCAACCCCAGAATGCGGCTGTAGATTCAGACTGATGATATCCCTTATGTTGGGGGACTGCCCCTTCTTTTGCCCCTTCGTACTTAGTATAGACTTTCAGCTTCCTTGTCTTTAATATTAACGGACGATTCTCGGATGGTTGAAATGGTTCTGAGTTTCCTACGTGAAAGTGGCTTCTACTTTCAATTACAACGTTTCGCATTACTGCTAGACCAGGGACAGGGTGGTTACGGTTGGAGCATCTCTTCGTGTTTTCTGGGTCTGAGCCCCATGACCACTCCCCCTCTGTTTTCCTAGTTTTTAAATTTGGTCTATCCTTTCATTCCTTCTACTGTGTGTATGTTTAGCTACCTCGCTTTATAGTTTGACTGCTCAGACTGGATTCAACTGTTTTTAACTGACACCTCTCTCTTACGAATGTAACTTTTGAATCGGGTGCCGATGACTCACCGCTTAGTCCCATAACACCCTCAATTAAAAATAAATAAATAAACAGCATTTTCATACGGGAAACATGAGTGCGCTACAATCTGTTACTTATTTTAATTAAATCTGACTTTCCCACGAGAAACGTTTGTACGCTCTCTAGCACTATTATCTAGATTATGGACATGTGTTCATCAGGAGCGTTAAATTCTACTTTTAAAAAAAGCAAGAATTTATGTTCTGCACAGTGCGGGACTGGAACGGAAGAAACATGGAAACGGACACAGGGCTATACATATTATTACGCTGGAGAGGTTATAATCAGTTTCACGAGCATTACTGAGATTAATGAGCTCTAACTGGCTCTGTTTTAGAGTAGATTGTGAAAACGCGTTTTACTCATTTTTGTTTGAATTAATAAATGAGGTTGCATCTCGTGTGTCTAAACTTCGTTGTAACATAGTAGTAATAGTTCCCTGAAAACTATTCCAGAGTTCACTGTCCTTAAACCTCATGTCAGGAGCGGCGGCCTACTGAGAGGACATACATTAAGGACGTCGAGACAAATTTAGAAGAGATGAAGTAAGTAAACCTCTACTAGACTATATACCGAAGAATGAAGTGTTGTTTTCTCGACCGTACTTTTGTAGTTGAGTCAAAGCAGCCTCCTAAATGAAACCGTCTGTAAACTGCAATTGCCGCGTTTTCTGTATTCAGTGCAGTAATGCGGCATGGCAGGAATTCGTCTCATTACGGGACCAGAAACGCTACAACTGTTGACTAAAATCTTGCACGTTCAGTTGCAGTTGGAGTCACAAGCAGAAGACCGTCTGTTCAACATGCCTGGACTTTTGACACCTACTAAGGTGTTTCACGGTCTGTGTTTATAGGCAGTCACAGTTTGTGGTATTCACAAGGTAGCGACATTTTTGATGATTAATCCTGTGTATTAGAACTCGAGAAATAAAACGGCTGAGTGACATCCACAAGATCAAATTCCATTAACGACCAGGTGAGAGGGTTTCCGGAGGGAGGGGCCAAGTACAGTAGTTACTCGTAAGCCGAGAAATCCATAAATGTTTGCAATACTGAAGTGTTCTGGGAAACTTCTTCTGAACCTCAAACTTGACATTGACGGAATTTCCTGAAATAACGGATGGCTCTGAACACTATGGTTCAAATGGCTCTGACCACTATGGGACTTAGCACCAGAGGTCATCTGTCCCCTAGAACTTAGAACTACTTAAACCTAACCAACCTAAGGACATCACACACATCCATGCCCGAGGCAGGATTCGAACCTGCGACAGTACCACGGATGGTTTCTCTGATGAGCCTGATATATTTGTCCGCTTTGGCAGCTACTACATGGCGAATATCTAGTTAAGAAAATCAGATACTGAAATCATCATTAGCACCTCAGAAACAATTCATTGTAAATATGTTTAAAAAAAGGTCCTTTTCAGATCGAAACTGACCGTAATGTCGGCCAGGATCTTACACAAAACAAGGAAGAATTACTGTTAGATATGACATGACAAGCGTTGTGATTTAATATGCATTTCAAACTAAAGTGATTCCATGTTCGTCCTGTCTTCCGATAACATCCTTGAAGGTGCCCAAAGTTTCGTCCACATAAACCATCTGCATCACATTAATTCTAATTAAATCCACCCGGTGACAAAGGGATAATATTCTGATAGGTAATAGTGCAAACGTAATTAGTGAGATGATCTGCACTGTCCTCTACTTTCTTGTTTCTTATAGATGAAACAGATTTTGCAAAAATGTGCAGTGTTCTGGTTCGGAGTAAAGTTTGAAGACTCTCTCCACCTAGGTATCTTCGCTGTCGTACGTATGTGTATTCCTACAACGAACAGGAAGGCATGTAGTACACAATGTTCTGTAGACTCTATACTCGTAGGTATGCAATCGTAACTTCCCAGAGTAAATATAAAAGCCTACCACTTCCCGCTGTGTACAAACGCGTTAAGCATGATGGATCTCGATCTTCCACCATAATCGAGTCCATCAAAATGAGGTGGCAAATATGAGGTAGCCAAGCAGGTGGAAACGTGGGTTCTACTATGCCAAGACTGCTTGGTAGCTACAACAGGAATACACAATTAATTAACGGGAGTACAAAATAAGAAAGTATTTATTACTTAACATTGCTGTAGTTCATGATCAGTTGGTTGGCAATTATAGAAGACGCGAATAGCTAAGCGTCTGTAGAATGAAATAATTTACAAGTTAGAAATCTTGCAGTGACGAATTAATCCCTCGTAATCTTGAATGTCGAATCCGGTGAATTTGAAGACTAACTTGGAACGGAACTACAAAGACATGATGGCAGCAATGACTGATCTGCAGACGATGACTATCATCGGCGCTGGCTGACCACTGAGCGGAGCTACCAACTGTAGACTGGCACAACTGCACTACACCTCCTGCTGCACGTGAAGTGGCCTAGCGGCGCCTCGCGGCGAGCATAAGTACTTTGACTGGTTGTGTACTCTTTGGCTAACACAGCCGCTCTTCTGTTCCGTTTATCGAGAGATTAGCATCTGGCGGATCAATCTCTCAGGCGGCGCTATGGTCGTATGACTGACGATATCACAAAGCAAAGCATCATTCATCAAAAGGAGCCAGCAGTTGGTAATGGTGTAGTTGCCACCGACGTATTTCTCTTAAGACAATAAAACTACGAAAGTTGGACGTAGGTAACTGTAGTCCTAGTGAGTTCGGCTTAGTGAAGCACTGTTACCGACAGCACTTTCAGAATTTAGAGGTGCAAAACAGCGTTCCGTTGGAGGCAGGCGAAGAAAACGCAGTGAAATAATTGACGATCAGCGTTATGCACAAAAGACGACAATCTGCTTTTCACATACTATCCTCTGGCCAAAATTATGTGCACGATTGACGATAGTTATTGAACACAAATTTGCATCGTTTTTCTATGATACACTACTGCCCATTAAAATTGCTTCACCACGAAGATGACTTGCTACAGACGCGAAATTTAACCGACAGGAAGAAGATGCTGTGATATCCAAATGATTAGCTTTTCAGACCATTCACATAAGGTTAGCGCCGGTGGCGACACCTACAACATGCTGACATGAGGAAAGTTTCCAACCGATTTCTCATACACAAACAGCAGTTGAGCGGCGTTGGCAGGTGAAACGTTGTTGTGATGCCCCGTGTAAGGAGGAGAAATGCGTACGATCACGTTTCCAACTTTCATAAAGATCGGATTGTAGCCTCTCGCGATTGCGGTTTATCGTACCGCGACACTGCTGCTCGCGCTGGTCGAGATCCAATGACTGTTAGCAGAATATGGATCGCCGTGCTGGATCCCAAAGGCCACGTATCACTAGCAGTCGAAATGACAGGCATCTTATCCGCATGGCTGTAACGGATCGTGCAGCCATATCTCGATCCCTGAGTCAACAGATGGGGACGTTTGCAAGACAACAACCATCTTCAGGAACAGTTCGACGACGTTTGCAGTAGCATGGACTATCAGCTCTGAGACCACGTCTGCGATTACCCTTGACACTACATCACAGAGAGGAGCGCCTGCGATGGTGTACCATGAACGCACATTGGAAGCGTCTATTCGTCATCGCCGTACTTGAGTATCACCCGGTGTGATAGTATGGGGTGTCATTGGTTACACGTCTCGGTCATCTCTTGTTCGCATTGACGGCATTTTGAACAGTGGATCTTACATTTCAGATGTGGTACGACCCGTGGCTCTACCCTTCATTCGATCGCTACGAAACGGTACAATTCAGCAGAACAATGCACGAGCGCATGTTGCAGGTCCTGTACGGGCCTTTCTGGATACAGAAAATGTTCGACTGCTGCCCTGGCCAGCACATTCTCCAGATCTCTCACCAATTGAAAACGTCTGGTCAATGGTGGCCGAACAACTGGCTCGTCACAATGCGCCAGTCACTACTCTTGATGAACTGTGGTATCGTTTTGAAGCTGCATGGGAAGCTGTACCTGTACACGCCATCCAAGCTGAGTTTGACTCTATGCCCAGGCGAATCAAGGCCGTTATCACGGCCAGAGGTGGTTGTCCTGGGTACTGATTTCTCAGGATCTATGCATCCAAATTGCTTGAAAATGTAATCACATGTCAGTTGTAGTATAATATATTTGTCCAATGAATACTCGTTTATCGTCTGCATTTCTTCTTGGTGTAGCAATTTTAATGGCCAGTAGTGTATTCTTACTCGTCATTGTGACATTACTTGCGGCAGGGTGGAATCCCCAGCAATTACCTATGGCATTCACGTAAAGCCACATCAGTGGTAGGGGAGAAAGAACAGCAGACGGAAGCGCACTACGCCACTTGTTTATCCTTACAACCTCCATCGCCTTTCCCCCCTACTGCTTTGAAAGTAGCGATGTGGAATGCTTGTTGTTCTGGGCAACGGGCCTGGTACATCCTCAGTTGAGTCACCTCCCGTGTTGGCAGAAGGGGATGGGGTGGGGAGGAGGGGAGTGAGGCCGCATGGCCGAGGCCTGCAGCGTGGCGATTAGGCCGCACACACAAACTTACCCCACCCGTCCGTAGAGGGCTCAGAGCAGCTGTCGCTAGGCGCACGTGTGGCTGTCGCGACTGCCTACGTTAACACCCAGCTGCAGCGGCGGTTTGCTCTGTCCGGTACGTGTCACGAAGCAAATACCTGCATGTCCAGCACCGCTCTGATTTGTAGCCGCTGACAAAACTAGAAGCCCTCGAAAGCTTGTCCTACTTTATTGAGGAAATTTTAGTATCTCTAACATTCCTCGTCAGTTTGGAATTCTTAGCTGAAGAAATCTACTACCAAATATTTACACGATTTTCATAATAAAACACATTTCTGGTTCTGTGCCTTTCTGAAGCTATAGCTGTAGAAATTTCAACCGGTAATAAAACATTCATTCACAGAAGTACAGTTTTACCACAAATTAGTTTATTAAAGTAATTTTTAAAAGTTGTATCACTTCATACTCCACTTATAACACTAGCTTCATTATATGCCACTCTTCCTTCACACCGTAACCGTAAGTCCTGTCGCGGGAAAAGCCACGCACAACACTAACGGGCCGTGGCACAAGCTAATGTTACCCTCTGAGAGGATATGGGAAGTCATGGCCTAGCAGAGTGGCCGCATCGTTAGAGGCTGGAGGGTCGAGTCCTCCCTTGGGCAAGGGTGTGTCTGTGATGTTCTCAGCACCTTAGGAATTCACACACATTTGAACATATGGGAGATTTTGACGGCGCGTTTGTCGAGTGAGTGAAGCTGTCATACTGTAATTTTGAATATAGTGCAATTAATACAAAAACTAAACAGGCTTTAATTTTATGGTTAATGAAAGTAGTAAAATTCATATACGAATGAAACATCGAACGGCCGCCAGCACAATTAGGCACATTAATTTGGAAATATGTTTAAGAAAATTGAATATTAGTTGTTCAAGTGACTTCCATTAAGATTCCCTTTGAATAGCACACAGGATACAAACGGACACAGGGCACTCTAAGTCGTGGGTGGGAGTAGTTACCAATAATACACAAACCAGTAATCATAGAAAGCAAAATTATACCCAACAAATAATAATAGTAGCTACAGTCACGATCATTACGTGACTCAGTACTGAGATGTTACTGCAGGCAGCACCGAACTGAAGTTTGACATGGACGGGCTTCTAACTAAGCTGGCATGTAACAACCAGTAATAAAAATAAAAAAAAAATAATACCACAATTAAACTTTTTATACTCCCGTTTAAAGAAATATAAAAGATTTTCTTAGTAGCTATAATATTCCAATTTCTTTCTGGTATGAGAAGAATAGGGCCTATACTGGGGACCCATGAACTGGTATAGCATCACTATGCAAGATCTACGATTATTTCAGTAGCAAAATTCAATTCAACTTAAGTTAACTCTTAGCTTCAGTTGGAATAATTTTTTTTACTTTTCAAGACAAATTGTTCAACACTGGGCTCAATTAACTTCAAATAAATCGTTCATGATAGTAATCAGAGCTAAATTATGTTTCAAATAAGTTTAACTTATGTGCCTTTTTCGTCACCTGTGAAGCAGGTATTTTAGACAGTAATATTTAGGAGACGAGGTACTCGCGGTGTTGGGGCTGTGAGGACGGGGCGTGAGTGCTGCTTGGGTAGCTCAGATGGAGGACCATTTGCTCGCGAAAGGCAAAGGTCCATAGTTCGAGTCTAGGTTCGGTACACAGCTTTAATCTGCCAGTAAGTTTCATATCAGTGCACACTCCGCTGCAGAGTGAAAATTGCATTCTACAAACATTTACACAGCCTTGCACTGAAATTTTGCAAAACAATACTTTGCCAAAAGTTGAGAGAATTTTAGTAAAATTCTAACTAGCTTCGCTTTTAATAATCCTTACACAACTGACAAACGCAAATGAACCATAATAGAGCATCTGAAACAGGATACTCGGTTTTATAAACACTTAGGAGGGGATCGTGCATAGGTTCATGATCAGGACCAAAGTTATGTTCCTAAACACATGTTTATAGCACTTGGATTATTAATAAAATCACTCACACAAATTAACTGGTTCGGTCTCTGATACATATCTGTGCGCATGAAGTTGGTGGAGCGGTTGCGAAGTTATGGTGGCAAGCTAACTGTACTCACGGCTCTTGATATTTAAATGCTCTACGAAATTTCTTCTTGGTGGCGGATTTTTAATGTGTTAGAGCCATTGCTTATTGCCGAGAGTATCATGCAACAGCCAAATCCACAACCGAGCCAAAATTCCTTGCAAAGCGGCTTCAAATTGCCTCCCTTGGAACCGTCGATGTGTACTGTGCCCCGCGCGGAGTGACCGCGCGGTTAGAAGCGCCCTGTCACGGACTGCGCGGCCCCTCCCGCCGGAGGCTCGAGTCCTCCCCCGGGCGTGGGTGTGTGTGTGTGTTGTTCTTTGCATAAGTTAGTTTAAGGGGGACGTTGATGAAAAACACACACTATTTCAAAAATGCGCCAAATCCACAGTTTTGGGGATATGGCAATGAAATTTTGTACCACGCTTTACATGAAAGTAACACCTTTTCAAATAAAATCCTTTCATTATATATATTCACCCTTTTTTTTAATGAAATTTGAAATTTTATTTTCAAAGAGTAATTTATGTTCCTATTCCTCAGAACGTATTCGAGAGATTTCTGCAAAACTTTTTCTGTTTCATCTCTTTATACGTTGTAAGTTTCTCACATGAAGTTTATGGAATAGGTCAAATAGGAGAATTTTCATAATTTTTAATTATAATCCCACAAGTACAATTTTAAATTCCGGCACAATTCCAGGCACTTTGCCCCATGTCCCAGCTTGCAATCAGAATTTCAAAATTTGCTCTTGAGTCAACATTTATTAGGTTTGCAGAAATATATGTACCAAATTTCATAATTGTAGCATTCATAGAATCTGAGGAAAAGGTACATACATTTTAAAAAAACAAATTTCTCATGAAACGCAATTTAAAGTTCAACCTAACTTTTCCTTATGTCACTTCTTCAGAAGGCACTACATTTTGTTCTCTGGGTCGTCTTTGCCTTCAAAGCTACTCTTCTGGTTTCTTGTTGCCTGTCTTCTTTCTATTACCAGGTCTGAAACTGACTTTCAGCTGCAGAGACGCGCCGTAAATCTATTTTCCTCAGGATGTCTTGAGTAAAATTGTAGCCCATTCTTTCTGATAGCTTCATCCTCTCGACGTTACCATCGTTAAATACAATGACTGCATCATAAGTTACAATTCTAACAACTGCAGCAGATGCAAATGTGTTTTTAGGGCATCGTCTCCACATGAGTGAATTTAGAGACTCATTTGGATTTTGGGTTTTTCCATGAACACACTTTTTGAGAAGTGCAGGATCGGCCAAGGATGATCTATAAAACCAAAGAGTATGTATCGCGGCCTTCTAGATGTATCCCGCACACGTTTGGTTCCAAGTAATACACATGATCGTTGTTCACTGAGCTGGTATTGAAGTGCTGCTTCAAAAGGTGCGCGTGGCAAGGAGGCTGCGTCACACTTTTAATTAATTTTCAGGCACTTCGGATGCGATTTCAACATTGAAACTTTGGGAACGTATTGTCCATCAGTTGTACTAACAAATAAAAACTATCGAAAATTTATATTTTTGGTTAATTTTATCGACGTTCCCGTTAAGTAGTGTGCAAGTCTAGGGACAGGCGACCTCAGCAGTTTGGTCCCTTAGGAATTCACACACATTTGAAAATTTGTACCTTGCAACGGCTAGCCACTGACAGCGCACCTTCACACCAAGGAGCCGCCAAAACCACCTTTTACATTGCGCCAAGCCACTTCCGTTGCGAAGGGACTTCCTACGTCTTTTACATATTACAAACACAAGCGCCCTAAGCATAAACCAGTTTCCAGTATACAAAGTTTTTCTTGTAAATATACACATATTATAAAATTTCATTATTTTAAACATCATATAGCTTTTTCCATATATACATCACAATACTTTTAATTTGCTGTCAAAAATCAATGATCTTAACTAATCGATATAAGTGTTATTAAACATTATAAAATTTCTTCAATGAGCATTCGTTCTTTAAGACAACAATGTTCTCGTGTGAACAATGTTTGCATACATCAGGTCCTATTCAGTTTATTGTGGCTGGTAGTAATTCAGAATGGCACGAAAACATGATACTTTGAGACTCACTTAGAGATAGCGTACATTCCGCAGCCCTCATGGTGCTAACTGAACACAATGCGTACACAGCAGTAAAATATATACTAAACATGAACAATCAGAAAGTAATGAGACTAGTAACTCACTCAGTCTGAATGTAGCTATACAGCTACACTCAAAGTGAGAAATCACAGAGTCATCAGAACATATTTCAGTACGTTAACTAAATCTTGCGTAGACAGAAGTGCGTGATAAAGAGAAACTACTATCTGAAAAAAGTTAAGACATCTCACCAGCAAAAGGTTAAGCAAACAATATGTACAATATCCCATAGCTGAAACAGAACACCTCCTTACACTGAAACGACATGACAGTAGCAAAATAAACATAGGACTGGTAGCAGAATTATTAACAAATGAAATAATAAGCTGGCACGTTAATGTACATCATCCATATAAATTCCAGCAAGAGTCAACTCGGCACATACTATGTATGTTGGCTTCATCGTGGTATATGTTCACACGTAAGTTTTTAAGTAAAAGGCACCCTGTGCTGAATAAACTAAAATAAAACAAAAATAAAAACAATGCTTCCATACGTCAGAGTTAAAGCTTTGATAAGGCATAATATAACAACTGCAGTTGCGGATTTTGCAACAGCAGCCTGTCACACAGTTGACATTCCAATTTTGAGTGCTGGTATGTTAATTAGTGTAGATTTCTTAAATACATATAAAGCGAAAGTCGAGTTTAAAGGAGATTCTGTGATTTTTCACATAGATAAGAAGGAATTAATAATACAATTTTCAGGAAAAAGAAACCTCATAGCTGAGGAAAACGATGCATTTCCAGTAACATATTGTAGAAAATAGGAAGTATCTCACGGGTAAAATGAATATTGTAATGGGATTGAGGTGGATCCAGAAGAAATGTACAGGTAAACACATTAATAAACAAAAACGAGGAAATGGTGAAAGCACTAAAGAATTACAAGGAAACCTCTATAATGAATTGAAGTGTTTTCCAGGAACAAAATAGTGGCTTTGAGTACCAGCCTGTGTTAGTCCAGGATTATGAACGTTATTTTTCTGTTAAAGGGTCTTCACATGTTTTCAAAAATATGTATATGAATTGCAAAAAAGAATAAGGAAATAGTGAGGAATTTAATTCAAAACTTGTTTACATGGGGCATTATTGAAAGAGCCATCAGACTATCTAAACTCTATTAATTGTAGTACCTGAAAGAAAATGGCTGGTAACATAAGCACTAGGATTCAGAGCTCTAAGCCAGCTTTAACAGAAAACAGTGGAACTGAAAATATCAATAAATTCCTACAAAAGTTAAAGGGAGCAAAATTTTTTACTTGTATGAATATAATGTGCAGTTACTGTAATTTACAATTGATTAAGACATCCAAGGAATTTTTATTTAAGTGCATACGTTATCAGTATAAAGATGCATTTTTCATGCTGAAAACAAGTTGGTAGTTTTGTGCGAGCTATGTGACAAGTGTTGATCGATGTGATACTGAGACACATAAAAGTGTGCCTTAATAACATTTTGATTTCACATCAACCTGGAAAGAAACATTGCATGTTACTAGACAAAGTTTTGGAAACATTGAAAATGGCGAGAGTAATTAGAATTAGATAAAACATAGTTTATTAAAAGTGATATGAAATATTTAGGATGTATCATCTGCGGTGAAGGAATTCTTACATATCCAGAGAATGTGAAAGCTGTAAGGAATTTGAAAGATTCTGCAGACAGAAAGAAAATGACAGACATGTCTGGCTTATTCGTATTTTACCACACAATTGTGCCAGGACAATAATTTACTGTTCCACGTCCATGAGACCCTTTGATAAATATGAGTCTTGTAGATGGACAGCAAAACGTTGTGTGAACAACTTAAAAAGGCTTTGTGTAACATAAAAATTCATTTTGTATAATAGTAGATGCTTATGAATATGAGGTACTTGTTGAGTTGTTGTAAGATTACTGTATATTCTAGGAAGATCTTTGCAGCAAGCGGAAACAAACTACTTTATCTCAGTTTTACTTATTATTTCTAGATTGTAGGCACTTCAACGATATTTACTGAGATACGAAGTAATTGTCCATTGGGACAGGGCTTCTAGTTTCTTGCAAAGTTGAAAGCTGGGAAATGAGGCTGAAATTATGGGCTTCATATTTACCGTAGTATATTGTGTAAATAAAATACATTTAGGGGAATGAAAATTTAGTTGCAGTTTATATATCTAGGTGTGCAGGGCATAGTGAGGAAAACGTCTATATCTTTATGTAAAGAAGAATTACACAATTTTGCTGCAATGATGAAAACAGATGAAGAACACCAATTAAAGTGAATCTGCAAAGATTTGTAATGAAATAAAATCGAAATGATAAAATCACATTCGTCCGTGGTTATTTAGGCGATGTGGGAAATCCGAAGGTGGCTGCAGACACGGGAGGAAATACGTGCCCAGTGTCAAACATTTGGGTAACTAATAAGAATATACAAGGACTAATGTAACGTGGGGAACCACAGAGCTGACTTTACCCACTTACGTGGCCTTCTTTTGACCACTACCTGTATTGTATCTGTGGTAAATAGTGAATACGTGTTGGTGAATGCGTGTTCTTGTTAGTGCATGGCTTGAAAAAGTAAGACGAATTATATCTGATTAGGAAATCTAAGAGAAAAGTGCTGGTAGACAAGCTACAATAGATCTATGACTATTTTCTAAAAATAGCTGTACCTAAAGCAATATTGCCAAATAACTGTCGCTAATTTATATCAAAACTGCTCAAGAAACGTTTATAGGACAATGCCGTTGAATACATTACCATTTCAGCGCACACTCCGCTGCAGAGTGAAGATCTCATTCTGGATTTCAGCTTCTGTCACTGGAAACAGTGGTACAATATCTGGAATATTTTGGAGAAGCAATGAAGTATTTGAAACAAGTAAAGTTTGGTTTTGTCCCAAGTGAAATGAAGTGTGGGAATGGATCAAAAGCTGTATTGCCTTACCTGGTGTAATTTTAGGCTATTGATGATGTTGCTCCGGATCAGAAGAAGAAAACAGCTCGGGAAAATATAAAGAAAAAGGCTTTGAAAAGAAGGAAGTTGTAAGACGCTGCGGTGATTCCCAAATAATAGGGGACATAGTTTTGGTAAAGTTTAGTAGAAATTTAATAGGTTGCGGTGGAAACAAAAATTTTTACTGACAAGTACATAGAATTATGAAGGACAGTGGAAATGCCACGCCATAATGCTTACAGACTAGGGTACTGGAAGACGAGAAAACATTTAGGACTAAGAAATATTTTTGAACTAACAGGGTATATGCACCTAAAATAAAAGGTGGGGCAGTGATCGAACAGTGCACTGCATTCATTGCGACGCTAGGTAAATGCCAATCATCAAGTTATTGATAGTATTATTTACCTTTTGTGTTGTAAATCTTCCTCTTCTTAGTTATATATTTCCATTTAACAGTCATCCCCATCAGGCTGCAGTAATGTCTCAGGCCGTGTAGTCCTTGGGAAGCCAGGTAATTGACGTTATTCAGAAACCTAACTTCTTTACAATATTACTTAATTTTCTTTTCATACTATCAATCTTTCTCTTCTCTCATTCTTCTCTCTCATGAGGGAGTGGGATCTTAGGGTACTTGTACTCTATGTAGTGTCAGTGTTTAGTCAATGAATATGCTACTTAATTGTTTTTTTTTTCCTCTTCTTTCATTCTGAACAACATTTATGACTTTTACATACTTCATTATCGCGACATTATAGCGACGAGAAATGAGATCAGGGCCTAATGTATGATCAGGCATGATAAAATATATAGGATCTCAAAAACAAAGTAAGACAATATTTGCTGGGGAAAAAATTATTCATGTTGGAATAATATCAAAAGAGATTATTTGGCACTGAGAAGTGTAATATCTTGGTGGTAAATATGTAGGGGGTTTCTAAGTAATGATTTAAAGATTACGGTTTCTGATTTGCAAAAGAACTAGTGAACACGTACAACATAACTATCAGTGAACTGACAAATGTAGTGTTTCAGATTCTGAAAGAGTTGCCAGATTTTTTAAGTAACATATACAATGGTGCAATAATGGTACAAGAGTACTAAATGGAAGTAGACATGGGAGATTCTGGTAAGTGTGTATAAAGGATGTAGAAATGTTTATGTGTTTATGATGTGAATGAGCGCACACTCCACTTCAGAGTGAAAATCTAATTTTGGAAACATCAGCCATGCTGTGGCTAAGCCACGTCTCCGCAATACCCTTTCTTCCACGAGTGTTACTTCTGCATGGTTTGCAGGAGAGCTTCTGTGAAGTTTGGAGGGTAGGAGGCGAGGTACTGGCAGAAGTAAAGCTATGAGGACGGGGCGTGAGTCGTGCTTTGGTAGCTCAGAGGGTAGAGCACTTGCCTGCGAAAGTGAAAGATCCCGAGTTTGAGTCTCTGTCCAGCACACAGTTTTAATCTGTCAGGAAGTTTGAGCAGCCAAGAGGTACAGTTTGGAGAGGTCAAGAATTTAAAAACCTCAGTGTCAGTCTTGTAATGTGGTATACATAGGAACGAGAAGCAAGGATTTCTTTTCTTTTTTTTTTTTTTGGTCATCAGTCTACTGACTGGTTTGATGCGGCCCGCCACGAATTCCTTTCCTGTGCTAACCTCTTCATCTCAGAGTAGCACTTGCAACCTACGTCCTCAATTATTTGCTTGACGTATTCCAATCTCTGTCTTCCTCTGCAGTTTTGCCCTCTCCAGCTCCCTCTAGTACCATGGAAGTCATTCCCTCATGTCTTAGCAGATGTCCTATCATCCTGTCCCTTCTCCTTATCAGTTTTTTCCACATATTCCTTTCCTCTCCGATTCTGCGTAGAATCTCCTCATTCCTTACCTTATCAGTCCACCTAATTTTCAATATTCGTCTGTAGCACCACATCTCAAATGCTTCGATTCTCTTCTGTTCCGGTTTTCCCACAGTCCGTGTTTCACTACCATACAATGCTGTACTCCAGACGTACATCCTCAGAAATTTTTTCCTCAAATTAAGGCCGGTATTTGATATTAATAGACTTCTCTTGGCCAGAAATGCCTTTTTTGCCATAGCGAGTCTGCTTTTGATGTCCTCCTTGCTCCGTCCGTCATTGGTTATTTTACTGCCTAGGTAGCGGAATCCCTTATTTTCATTGACTTCGTGACCATCAATCCTGATGTTAAGTTTCTCGCTGTTCTCATTTCTACTACTTCTCATTACCTTCGTCTTTCACCGATTTACTCTCAAACCATACAGTGTACTCATTAGACCGTTCATTCCGTTCAACAGATCATTTAATTCTTCTTCACTTTCACTCAGGATAGCAATGTCATCAGCGAATCGTATCATTGATATCCTTTCACCTTGTATTTTAATTCCACTCCTGAACCTCTCTTTTATTTCCGTCAATGCTTCCTCGAGTAGGGGTGAAAGGCTACAGCCTTATCTTACACCCTTCTTAATACGAGCACTTCGTTCCTGATCGACCACTCTTATCATTCCCTCTTGGTTGTTGTACATATTGTATATGACCCGTCTCTCCCTGTAGCTTACCCCTACTTTTTTCAGAATCTCGAACAGCTTGCACCATTTTATATTGTCGAACGCTTTTTCCAGGTCGACAAATATTATGAAAGTGTCTTGTTTTTCTTTAGCCTTGCTTCCATTATTATCCGTAACGTCAGAATTGCCTCTCTCGTCCCTTTACTTTTCCTAAAGCCAAACTGATCGTCACCTAGCGCATTCTCAATTTTCTTTTCTATTCTTCCGTATATTATTCTTGTAAGCAGCTTCGATGCATGAGCTGTTAAGCTGATTGTGCGATAATTCTCGCACTTGTCAGCTCTTGCCGTCTTCGGAATTGTGTGGATGATGCTTTTCCGAAAGTCAGATGGTATATCGCCAGACTCATATATTCTACACACCAACGTGAATAGTCGTTTTGTTGCCACTTCCCCCAATGATTTTAGAAATTCTGATGGAATGTTATCTATCCCTTCTGCCTTGTATGACCGTAAGTCTTCCAAAGCTCTTTTAAATTCCGATTCTAATACTGGATCCCCTATCTCTTCTAAATCGACTCCTGTTTCTTCTTCTATCACATCAGACAAATCTTCCTCCTCAAAGGGGCCTTCAGCGTACTCTTTCCACCTATCTGCTCTCTCCTCTCCATTTAACAGTGGAATTCCCGTTGCACTCTTAATGTTACCACCGTTGCTTTTAATGTCATCAAAGGTTGTTTTGACTTTCCTGTACGCTGAGTCTGTCCTTCCGACAATCATATCTTTTTCGATGTCTTCACATTTTTCCTGCAGCCATTTCGTCTTAGCTTCCCTGCACATCCTATTTATTTCAATCCTCAGCGACTTGTATTTCTGTATTCCTGATTTTCCCGGAACATGTTTGTACTTCCTCCTTTCATCAATCAACTGAAGTATTTCTTCTGTTACCCATGGTATCTTCGCAGCTACTTTCTTTGATTTCGGAATCTTCTGATTTCGAAATCTTCCTGTATCTCCCGGCCTTTTCCAAGTATACCTCTTCCTCTTGTGATTCTTGAACAGGGTATTCGCTATTACTAGCTGAAACGTGTTACAGAACTCAATTAGTCTTTCTCCTCTTTCATTCCTTGTCCCAAGCCCATATTCTCCTGTAACCTTTTCTTCTACTCCTTCCCCTACAACTGCATTCCAGTCGCCCATGACCATTAGATTTTCGTCCCCCTTTACATACTGCATTACCCTTTCAATATCCTCACACACTTTCTCTATCTGTTCATCTTCAGCTTACGACGTCGGCATGTATACCTGAACTACCGTTGTCGGTGTTGGTATGCTGTCGATTCAGATTAGAACAATCCGGTCACTGAACTGTTCACAGTAACACACCCTCTGCCCTACCTTCCTATTCATAACGAATCCTACACCTGCTGCTGTTGATATTCCTCAAAACTCATCTGACCAGAAATCCTTGTCTTCCTTCCACTTCACTTCACTGACCCGTACTATATCTAGATTGAGCCTTTGCATTTCCCTTTTCAGATTTTCTAGTTTCCCTACCACGTTCAAGCTTCTGACATTCCACGCCCCGACTCGTAGAACGTTATCCTTTCGTTGATTCTTCAATCATTTTCTCATGGTAACCTCCCCTTTGGCAGTCCCCTCCCGGAGATCCGAATGGGGGACTATTCCGGAATCTTTTGCCAATGGAGAGATCATCATGACACCTCTTCAATTACAGGCCACATGTCCTGTCGATACACGATACGTGTCTTTAATGCAGTGGTTTTCATTGCCTTCTGCATCATCATGTCGTTGATCATTGCTGATTCTTCCGCCTTTAGGGGCAATTTCCCACCCCTAGGACAAGAGAGTGCCTTGAACCTCTATCCGCTCCTCCGCCCTCTTTGACATGTCTTCGGCCGCCAATGCTGATTATTTATCAAAATTAAGGCAGTGGTGGGGATCGAATCCGGGACCGAAGACGTTTAGATTATGAATCAAAGACGCTACCCCTAGATCACATTAAATAGAGCACATAAGTTGTTGAAAGTGTGAAACAAACCGCTCCACAATTGCAGATTTCCTAGTGATGTGCCAATGATGTTTCGAGTGACCGTCATCAGAAGAATAGCTCTAAAACAGATTAAGAGCAGGCATAGAGCAGTATCCGAAATATGCAAGTACTAATATAAACTACTATTACTCGTTCATCATTGAAAATCAGAAACAGCCAGCATTGTTTATACCCTCAGCTTCCAATGTCCAAGATATATGAGGGTTGTTCCAAAAGTAATGTCTCCTATTTTACTTCATCGAAACTACATAAATCACAACAACACAGCTCACTAGAGCAATATTTCAGCTACAGACGACATTTTTTCACATAGTCGCCATCACTATTTGTGCACTTTTGCCAACGATGAACCAGAGCTTGCATGCCGCGCTTGTAAAAATCGGAACCAGCTGAGGCTAACTTCCTTGTAGCTTTGACAACAGCATCCTAATCTTGGAAATGTTCGCCACCAAGTCCATCGTTCAGAGGCCCAAGGAGATGGAAGTCTGAAGGTGCGAAATCGGGACTGTACAGTGGATGTGGTAAGACAGACCAGCCGAATTTTGCAAAGAGTTCCGTGGTCGCAAAACTGGTTCGGGGCCCGGCATTATCATGTTGCAGTTGAAAGTGGGTCTTTATCTCTGGTCATCTACATCTACATCTACATTTATACTCCGCAAGTCACCCAACGGTGTGCTGCGGAGAGCACTTTACGTGCCACTGTCATTACCTCCCTTTCCTGTTCCAGTCGCGTATGGTTCGCGGGAAGAACGACTGTCTGAAAGCCTCCGTGCGCGATCTAATCTCTCTAATTTTACATTCGTGATCTCCTCGGGAGGTATAAGTAGGGGGAAGCAATATATTCGATACCTCACCCAGAAACGCACCCTCTCGAAACCTGGCGAGCAAGCTACACCGCGATGCAGAGCGTCTCTCTTGCAGAGTCTGCCACTTGAGTTTATTAAACATCTCCGTAACGCTATCACGGTTACCAAATAACCCAGTGACGAAACGCGCCGCTCTTCTTTGGATCTTCTCTATCTCCTCCGTCAAACCGATCTGGTACGGATCCCACGCTGATGAGCAATACTCAAGTATAGGTCGAACGAGTGTTTTGTAAGCCACCTCCTTTGCTGATGGACTACATTTTCTAAGCACTCTCCCAATGAATCTCAACCTGGTACCCGCCTTACCAACCATTAATTTTATATGATCATTCCACTTCAAATCGTTCCGCATGCATACTCCCAGATATTTTACAGAAGTAACTGCTACCAGTGTTTGTTCCGCTATCATATAATCATACAATAAAGGATCCTTCTTTCTATGTATTTGCAATACATTACATTTGTCTATGTTAAGGGTCAGTTGCCACTCCCTGCACCAAGTGTGGGGCGGCGGATGTTTAAGTTTGTAATAATAGTAAATCTACTGTAGACTGTAGAAACGTTTCCCGGCCGATGCACCATATGCGGGGCGGCGGATGTATAAGTTTGTAACAATAATAAAAAAATCTGATTGCTGGATAAACGCTTGCGTGTTGAATCAGTTTCTAGCTTTTAGAATGTTGTTATTGCTGTCTTTTGCCGTTCTCAACACTGGCTCTCTATTTACTCCGTGACCCCCAGAAAGTGATTTAATAAAACTTGGAGCCAGTAAATAGATATCCGAGTGCCCACTTTACCTGAGAATGTTCTTATAGCTGCAGCTTATAGCTCTGAGGAATTAGGAGATTGTCCGGGATTTCTAATCAAAAACGGTTTTCCAAAATAGTTGAGTATATTCTGAAATTCACTAATAAAAACCACAAGTATCCCTACAACCTAACTAACAGAACAGTTCAGAGTCTAATGCGCTGATGCAACTATAAATGTCCGAATCAAATGTTAAAAAGAATGCTCGCCAAAATTTGATGAAAATATTTCATCAAACGCCACGCTAAATATTTGGTAGAATGTCTGTCCCGCGACGGCACGTGAAAATACGACGGTACGCAAACTGAAGCTAGATAATGAAAATCATCCCAGAATTAACACTTCACATAAAATGTTTTCATGGTTCCGCGTATCTCTAGTAACTTAATACGGCACCCGAGGCTGTTTGTAGCAGATACACTGATGCGACGCGACTACCGACACAGATGGCGTGTCATTCAGCGTCTGGAGAGAACTGGGGCCTTGCTTCCTCACGCAGTGTTCTTATATATAAAGCCGCGGTGCGGACGGCTGAGGGATCGCCTGATCAAATCCGCTCTCCCGACTAGCCGCTGGGCTAGTAACGCACCACTTCAAGATACATAATAATTTATAGCTTCTTTGGCTGATGGCCGAAGAAGCTCTTAATTTAAACGTGCATTCAGCACGCAGGTAAGTATTGATAATAAAATTTTGACGTGGCTAAGTTAAATACTTTGAGCGAGAGAATTAATTAAATTACACTGCACGTAGCAGATGAGCTCTGAACTGTCCCTTTTGAGATCCGCTATCGCTATAATTTTATAGGTATTAAAAAGAAACTTTACACATTTTCATAATCATAGCGGACCTCCAACCTATTTAAATCTAAACATCCTAGCCTTATTTACTAGCCTACTTAATCTATCTTGCTTCCTTCAGTTTTGAGACGAAAACCAGAAAATCATAAATTTCCACTAAAGTCTTAATTTGTGAAATCCAAAGTACTGTTTTTATTAAATCATTATGAAAGATGAATCTAAATATAAATTTTGAAGTCTCTAGCTCTTTTCTGTTGCGCCAATGATTTTTCCAGAAAAACGTCCAAATCTCGGTAATGGCTGAAGTTATCGAACTGATATTTAACACACATTAATTTAGTATTATTTCTGACATGCTAGAAAAGTTTTAGTTCATTTGCTTGATTTTTAAGGTATTGCGCAACATTTATGACGTCAGAGCTAGTTACAGCAGACTGGCTGGCACACAATGGAAACTGATGTGAATTTACTACAGCGTGAGTAGGCTGCTTCCCTACATCACCCTCTACTTAAATTTTTTTTGTTTATGAATGTTAATGAATGAAAAAAAAATTTAATTACAAAAAGGGAAGCAAGAGTACAGTTTAACTCCCTATGAAAATTCAAAATTGAAATATAAACCTGTAGAAACATTAAAGAAAACTGATTACCTACATTAATTATTTAAATTGTAGGCATGTTCACTGCCTTTTAAACAATGTCATTACTCAAATTTTTAAAGCAAAGTCATGAAATATTTTGGCATACATATTGCCTTAGACAAACAAACACATACAAATTGAAAAATTATGAAAATCTTAGATCCATTAAATACATTAAATACATTTTTACATACACAAATTCAAAGAAAATAATATGACATATAAACAGATGATTATCTCTTAGCAGTCTTTTCTAAACCTGAAAGAAAAGTTCACAAATAATTTTTACACACGTGGTTGTAGCCGCTTTGGCTGGCGTCCTACACTTCCATTCACAAGGGTAGAGGAGGGGAAGTTGCTATGGTGTGCGTCCTTCACGTTCTCTCTAAATTACATGGGGGAAAGGGGAGGGGTCACTGTGAGTTGTGTGCAAGTCACTCCACACTTTCACGCAGCTACCAGGCTGCCATTATCTGGTTTGTCCTGTAGAAAAAACAAAAAGAGTGCCTCAGACTCTGTTCACTTATTATCTAAGGGTGGGTCACAATGAAATGGGGATATATACATTTTCTCTTCCAATATTTTGCTGGAACAAAGTTAACAGAACCTTTTTACTTTTACTCTCACGGTTACTTAACTGTCATAAAATCGGTCAACAATTGGCTCAAAACGCCGTTAGTCACTTACAAGAGAAAATTTTATGCTCAAGGCATATAATCATAAATCCTATTTTATCTGAATTTATTAGTTCTGGGCCGGAACACTGAACCAATGCTCGGTACATTCCTGACAAATCTGCATTTTATTTACTTAACTGACTCATCTTTGATTACTTTATTCTTAGAGATAGTATGAGTATGATTAGTGGTTGTTTTCTCAGCTTCCATGTACATGTGAGTAACTTTTGGTAATAGTACAGTTGTGAGTGTTCAAAACACACTACGTTTAGTTGACTACTAAATCCACTTATTGGTCCTCTGCTGTTGTCAGTTCCACATCTGCAATTAGGTACTTACTTACTTTGAAGTGTATTTATGCTGAGCTAAAATAATATTTCACGTCTGTCATTATGTACTTACTTACTTTGCAAGTGTATGAACTTAAGTAATACTCACTCCATTTAAATTTAAAGCATAGGATAGCACATTTATTTCATATTCATAGTGTATTGCAGCTGATTAGTTTGCTCACGTGGCAATCCATTTCCACTCAATCGGACGCTGAAACCACAGGTAGTCTCTCTCAGACCTACCACTAAACTGCATCAAATAATTATGGACGAGCGTAATGCTAAATTCCTTAAACCTATAGGACACCATGAGCTGCTCTATCTCATCTAACATAAGGGTACCTATGGTCGCATTCACGCCTCCAACTCATAACCTCAATATGTGTAGGTGTATCCTGTCACACACTACACTAAAATAATGGCCAACTCCAACCTTATAAATACTTCAGGGACGTGTCCTTCACGTCTCAACCACAAACACTGCTCAATTCTATTACACTGCCTTTCCTTGCTACACCAGGTGAGTTTAATCTTACAACTTATCTGCATATTTTTCATAACACTGAGCAATCTCTTTTATTATTAATTAGTTAGCTCTACAGCATACACTAGGTTTCACTACCATTTCAGATCCTGCTTGTACATAAATTCATATATCTTTTTAAATTACTGTTGGTGGACCATTCCCAATAAAACAACACTTTGTACTTACTATATTACCAGGTTTCTACACATACTTGTTACTCCAATGTATTTTATCTTAATTACTTCATACTTCTCTATTGTTTGTCACTATTAGGTTTGTCACATTAGGTATTTTCTTTTATCACTAATCGGTAGACAGAATGGTTACATAACTCATGGCTTGATAGTCATGACAGAAAATTTTCATGTCTGGAAAGAAGAGGTCGAAATTTTTGAGGACAGGAAAGAGGAAGAATGAGTGAGACCTGAAAGGGAAAGAAGATCTCACACAGCTGGGACTGCACAGCTGCCACACTGTGTAGAGGTTACAGAACAACCTCCTCCCTACAGCATTCATTGGTTAAATGCTGTAAAGATAACCATACCGGAAAATTTTATGTGTTGGAAGAAGATGTCGAAATTTTTGTAGATAGGAAAGATGAAGAATGAGTGAGACCTGAAATGGGAAAGAAGATCTCACACAGCTGGGACTGCACAGCTGCCACACTGTGTAGAGGTTACAGAACAACCTCCTCCCTACAGCATTCATTGGTTAAATGCTGTAAAGATAACCATACCGGAAAATTTAATGTATGAAAGAAGAGGTCGAAATTTTTGTAGATAGGAAAGATGAAGATTGAGTGAGACCTGAAATGGGAAAGAAGATCTCACACAGCTGGGACTGCACAGCTGCCACACTGTGTAGAGGTTAAAGAACAACCTCCTCCCTACAGCATTCATTGGTTTATTGTTGGCTTGGTAACCATAACGGAAAATTTTATGTGTTGGAAGAAGATATCGAAATTTTTGTAGATAGGAAAGATGAAGAGTGAGTGAGACCTGAAAAGGAAAGAAGATCTCACACAGCTGGGACTGCACAGCTGCCACACTGTGTAGAGGTTACAGAACAACCTCCTCCCTACAGCATTCATTCATAACCTTTGACCACGCCACGTCGATCTGAAAATACTTTATGATGCCTTTTTAGAAACTGTCTCAGTTCTTCCTTTTGATTGTCTGAAATCTTATAGATTTCCTGCAATTTAGCTTTTATTTTGTCTAAAATAATTGCTTCTTCTTCTTCTTCTTCTGTGTTCAGCTTACTGTTATTAAGATTAACATCCTCGTCCCAATACCTCCTGTTTTTCAGAACTCGTATAGGCAGCTCCCAAGTTTCATGATCAGTTACTACATGTTTATCACTAAAAGGTACTATAATTACTCCGGTTATTGGCAAGACCATTTTTAACTGGCTTCTTTCAAAGTCAACAACACTCTGATATTTTGACAAGAAATCTATGCCAATTAAAACCTCAATACTGAGATTGTTTACAATTAAACATGGATGATCAATTAAATTACCATTAATGTTAAAGGGTAGTAAAGCTTCTTGCTTTACCGTTTTTGACACCTTGCCAGTAGCACCAATTATTCTTAGTCCTGATACCCTCATTACAGTAAGTTTGTCTTTACCAGGTAATGCATCAAAGAAGGACTGAGATATTGCACTCACCTCACTTCCACTGTCTAAGAGACAACGTACATTGATACCCAACATATTCACTATTATTATAGGGTGGCTTATTCTAGGTTGTACAGGTGGTTCCTCAGATTCATCTAGTAGTTCCTTTTGGATTTGTCTCCAACTAAAGTGATCAACATCTGTCTTCATTACATTTAGGTCACAGTGTGTAGGGGTTTCCTGAATTACATTCTCAGCTGCTTTTTCCAGTCGGTCTATTAATTTTAAATCGAAACACCGCACGACTTCATTACATTTAGTTTGCTGAACATGACCCAAATTACTGTAGTCTGAGCGATTCTGCGCCTCCAGACCGGGCATAACATTAGTTACAGCTAAACCACTTTCACCATTATCGTCGGTTTCCTTCTCAAGTGACAACTGGTCACAGCTACTGGGTTCATCGACCCTCAACAGCCTACCCTCTACATTCTCACTTACCTCTTGTCCTAAATCTATTAGTACATTATCAACATCCTGCACAGGCACTTTAGATAAGAGCACATCATTTTCATCGTAAATATCAGCATGAATTTCTTCTGCTTCTTCACCTGTCAATTCAGTATTTTGTAGCTCGTCCCTATCGTTACACTGCTGAGCCTTCTCTTTCTCTTCCCACTTAGAAAGCGTTTCTAACACGGTATCTATCAAATACTGTGAGTGATCTAATATTTCTGTTTTATCCTTAGGTGCTACCGACTCTTCATCCACATGTTCAGTTTGAGTATTCTGATCTGTCTTACCATTTCCCTTAACTACTGGCTTAGGAAAAGTAACCGCCTGGTGAGCGCCAGTGTCCTCATAGACGGGAACTAGTTTTCCTGCCTAGGTCTACTACTGTTTCCTTTATTTTCATTATAGTTAGCTGGCATAGCCTTACTTTCCGTACTGTTGTTTACATGCATATTTCTGTTTGGAACAACATTACTGTCATTTGAATGCCATTGTTGGTTCTGATAATTATTTCCCCAATTCCTACCTCTCTTAGGATGACGAACACCTACTGTTCTGATGTTTACATTGCCATTTTGCTCGTTCCTAAAATTACTATTATTATTATTGGCATTACGGTTATTACGTGCTTGCTCTTCATTGGCAGCAACACGTTCTACACGTTCCAAATACTCAATGAAACGATCCAGATTGTCTCTAGGGGCTGATATAATTCTAGTTTGCCAGTACCATGGCAGTTTAGCTTCCAGACCTAGTATAATCATTTCTGGTTTTAGCTTTTCCGCCAAATGTGACAAACGTGAAATCCATGACCTAGCAAACTCTTTAATGGACTCCTTTCCTGCATTGAAGCGTTTTCCACTCCAAAATTCTCTCAACACTTCATTTTGCTTATTGCTAGACCAATATTCATTAATGAAAGCTGTTTTAAACTCCGCTAATGTTTTACACTTCAACATAACATCAGCTGACCAACGCATGGCGTCACCTGCTAAATGGCTTCTAATAAATGAGATTTTCTCTCGCTCAGACCAAGTTGGTGGAATCACATCTTCAAAATCGTTCCAGAAATCTAGCGGGTGGATATTTTTATCTGGATCGAACCGCAAGAACTGCCGACACCCGATAAAAGCGGCGTTTGCAGCTACAACTTGTTGTATACTACCATTACCAGAAGTTACTGAAGCTACTTTACTCTCAATGTTAGCAATGTTAGTACTTATATTTTCTACTTTCATTTCAACATTATCTACTCTTTGCACAATATGAGTAGTGTCAGTTTTAATTGCTTTTACTTCTGCTTGACATATGTTTACTTTTATATTAACATCTTTAAATCTATCTGAGCACAGTTCAGATTCCGCTTCGATCTTTTCTGTTAACTTGTGCTCCAGCTTCGCATCTTCCATTTGGAAGTCTTTGCGAACCTCAGCAACTTCGGATTTAACTGTTTTATACATTTCAGAAAACTGTTGAGCAACCTTTTTCTTAATATCCGCATGATTGCAATCAATTTTGTAATTCAAACTGTCTAGATCCTCTTTCAACTTATTGCAACCAGCCTTGAAGGTATCGTCCATTACCTCCAATCGTTTATTAAAATTTGTTTGGCTGGCCAAAATTTCAGACTTTAATTCAGCGTTCATTCTAGCATTACTGGCTGACATTTCAGCATTACTGCTTTTGACCTGTTCACTTATTTCAGACTTTAACTCAGCATTCATTCTAGCATTACTGCTCTTGACCTCACTTATTTCAGACTTTAATTCAGCATTATTGGATTCTAATTTATTGTCCATTGCCTCAAACCGCATATTAAAATTTGTTTGACTGGCAGCTATTGCTTGTAATATAACATTTAGATCAACAGCCCCAGCATCTTTGGGTTGTTCACGAGCTGGCTTTTTATCACACTCAGGTGACGAAAAACTAGCTTCAACACCAGAATCATCAAAACTAACTGAAACTTCTGATTGATTAGTCATATCTAACTTCTCCTTCTTAAACTCTACCATCTCTGAAGACTGTTTCATTTTTAATTCATCAGAGAAACTGTCATCCAATAAATTTACCATTTCTACTTTCCGCTTTACTACAGGGGTCTCTATTATTGAATCATTGCCCCTTCGCACACTACTGTCAGGAGACAATACTTCATATTTCACTTTAACATTACTGCTTTCATGCATATTTACACTCGAACCGTTGTCTGGATTTACAGTTCCCTCAACAGACATAGGTTCTGATTTAAGTTTAACCTCAGTTTCTTTTGACGGTTCCATCGCCGACAGTCTTTTAGTGCAGGTTAGTAAAATTTTTAACAGCTTTTCACTTAACTTAGTTCCTTCTGCACGACGTATGTCGTTGCCGGCGCGGCGTACCAGGATTCCTGATGCGACGTGGCCCGTTGAACTGCAGACGGCTCTCCGACGGCTGTTGTGTGTTTGCGTGGCCCGCAATTGCAGGCTCTGCGCCGGCTGCTTCAGTGGACGACTGCGGTGCGGCGAGACTGGCTTCTCGCGATGCCGGCAGCACCGCTAGACTCAGTGCCAGCTCCGTCAATCCAGATGTGTTGTTAATCCAATTGCGTCGTCCACATGCACACGTAACACATTCACTGTTTTATACTCAGTTGCGTGTCGCATTTCACTCGCGAATCCGAATAGTTAAAAATCACTTTCACTTAGTTGAGTTTTCCCGGCCGATGCACCATATGTGGGGCGGCGGATGTTTAAGTTTGTAATAATAGTAAATCTACTGTAGACTGTAGAAACGTTTCCCGGCCGATGCACCATATGCGGGGCGGCGGATGTATAAGTTTGTAACAATAATAAAAAAAATCTGATTGCTGGATAAACGCTTGCGTGTTGAATCAGTTTCTAGCTTTTAGAATGTTGTTATTGCTGTCTTTTGCCGTTCTCAACACTGGCTCTCTATTTACTCCGTGACCCCCAGAAAGTGATTTAATAAAACTTGGAGCCAGTAAATAGATATCCGAGTGCCCACTTTACCTGAGAATGTTCTTATAGCTGCAGCTTATAGCTCTGAGGAATTAGGAGATTGTCCGGGATTTCTAATCAAAAACGGTTTTCCAAAATAGTTGAGTATATTCTGAAATTCACTGATAAAAACCACAAGTATCCCTACAACCTAACTAACAGAACAGTTCAGAGTCTAATGCGCTGATGCAACTATAAATGTCCGAATCAAATGTTAAAAAGAATGCTCGCCAAAATTTGATGAAAATATTTCATCAAACGCCACGCTAAATATTTGGTAGAATGTCTGTCCCGCGACGGCACGTGAAAATACGACGGTACGCAAACTGAAGCTAGATAATGAAAATCATCCCAGAATTAACACTTCACATAAAATGTTTTCATGGTTCCGCGTATCTCTAGTAACTTAATACGGCACCCGAGGCTGTTTGTAGCAGATACACTGATGCGACGCGACTACCGACACAGATGGCGTGTCATTCAGCGTCTGGAGAGAACTGGGGCCTTGCTTCCTCACGCAGTGTTCTTATATATAAAGCCGCGGTGCGGACGGCTGAGGGATCGCCTGATCAAATCCGCTCTCCCGACTAGCCGCTGGGCTAGTAACGCACCACTTCAAGATACATAATAATTTATAGCTTCTTTGGCTGATGGCCGAAGAAGCTCTTAATTTAAACGTGCATTCAGCACGCAGGTAAGTATTGATAATAAAATTTTGACGTGGCTAAGTTAAATACTTTGAGCGAGAGAATTAATTAAATTACACTGCACGTAGCAGATGAGCTCTGAACTGTCCCTTTTGAGATCCGCTATCGCTATAATTTTATAGGTATTAAAAAGAAACTTTACACATTTTCATAATCATAGCGGACCTCCAACCTATTTAAATCTAAACATCCTAGCCTTATTTACTAGCCTACTTAATCTATCTTGCTTCCTTCAGTTTTGAGACGAAAACCAGAAAATCATAAATTTCCACTAAAGTCTTAATTTGTGAAATCCAAAGTACTGTTTTTATTAAATCATTATGAAAGATGAATCTAAATATAAATTTTGAAGTCTCTAGCTCTTTTCTGTTGCGCCAATGATTTTTCCAGAAAAACGTCCAAATCTCGGAAATGGCTGAAGTTATCGAACTGATATTTAACACACATTAATTTAGTATTATTTCTGACATGCTAGAAAAGTTTTAGTTCATTTGCTTGACTTTTAAGGTATTGCGCAACATTTATGACGTCAGAGCTAGTTACAGCAGACTGGCTGGCACACAATGGAAACTGATGTGAATTTACTACAGCGTGAGTAGGCTGCTTCCCTACACAAGTGCCTATCCGCTGCAGATCTTCGTGCATTTCGCTACAATTTTCTAATGCTGCAACTTCTCTGTATACTACAGCATCATCCGCGAAAAGCCGCATGGAACTTCCGACACTATCTACTAGGTCATTTATATATATTGTGAAAAGCAATGGTCCCATAACACTCCCCTGTAGCACGCCAGAGGTTACTTTAACGTCTGTAGACGTCTCTCCATTGATAACAACATGCTGTGTTCTGTTTGCTAAAAACTCTTCAATCCAGCCACACAGCTGGTCTGATATTCCGTAAGCTCTTACTTTGGTTATCAGGCGACAGTGCGGAACTGTATCGAACGCCTTCCGGAAGTCAAGAAAAATAGCATCTACCTGGGAGCCTGTATCTAATATTTTCTGGGTCTCAAGAACAAATAAAGCGAGTTGGGTCTCACACGATCGCTGTTTCCGGAATCCATGTTGATTCCTACATAGTAGATTCTGGGTTTCCAAAAACGACATGATACTCGAGCAAAAAACATGTTCTAAAATTCTACAACAGATCGACGTCAGAGATATAGGTCTATAGTTTTGCGCATCTGCTCGACGACCCTTCTTGAAGACTGGGACTATCTGTGCTCTTTTCCAATCATTTGGAACCCTCCGTTCCTCTAGAGACATGCGGTACACGGCTGTTAGAAGGGGGGCAAGTTCTTTCGCGTACTCTGTGTAGAATCGAATTGGTATCCCGTCAGGTCCAGTGGACTTTCCTCTATTGAGTGATTCCAGTTGCTTTTCTATTCCTTGGACACTTATTTCGATGTCAGCCATTTTTTCGTTTGTGCGAGGATTTAGAGAAGGAACTGCAGTGCGGTCTTCCTCTGTGAAACAGCTTTGGAAAAAGGTGTTTAGTATTTCAGCTTTACGCGTGTGATCCTCTGTTTCAATGCCATCATCATCCCGTAGTGTCTGGATATGCTGTTTCGAGCCACTTACTGATTTAACGTAAGACCAGAACTTCCTAGGATTTTCTGTCAAGTCGGTACATAGAATTTTACTTTCAAATTCACTGAACGCTTCACGCATAGCCCTCCTTACGCTAACTTTGACATCGTTTAGCTTCTGTTTGTCTGAGAGGTTTTGGCTGCGTTTAAACTTGGTGTGGAGCTCTCTTTGCTTTCGCAGTAGTTCCCTAACTTTGTTGTTGTACCACGGTGGGTTTTTACCATCCCTCACAGTTTTACTCTGCACGTACCTGTCTAAAACGCATTTTACGATTGCCTTGAACTTTTTCCATAAACACTCAACATTGTCAGTGTCGGAACAGAAATTTTCGGTTTGATCTGTTAGGTAGTCTGAAATCTGCCTTCTATTACTCTTGCTAAACAGATAAACTTTCCTCCCTTTTTTTATATTCCTATTAACTTCCATATTCATGGATGCTGCAACGGCCTTATGATCACTGATTCCCTGTTCTGTACATACAGAGTCGAAAAGTTCGGGTCTGTTTGTTATCAGTAGGTCCAAGATGTTATCTCCACGAGTCGGTTCTCTGTTTAATTGCTCGAGGTAATTTTCGGATAGTGCACTCAGTATAATGTCACTCGATGCTCTGTCCCTACCACCCGTCCTAAACATCTGAGTGTCCCAGTCTATATTTGGTAAATTGAAATCTCCACCTAAGACTATAACATGCTGAGAAAATTTATGTGAAATGCATTCCAAATTTTCTCTCAGTTGTTCTGCCACTAATGCTGCTGAGTCGGGAGGTCGGTAAAAGGAGCCAATTATTAACCTAGTTCGGTTGTTGAGTGTTACCTCCACCCATAATAGTTCACAGGAACTATCCACTTCTACTTCACTACAGGATAAACTACTACTAACAGCGACGAACACTCCACCACCGGTTGCATGCAATCTATCCTTTCTAAACACCGTCTGTACCTTTGTAAAAATTTCGGCAGAATTTATCTCTGGCTTAAGCCAGCTTTCTGTACCTATAACGATTTCAGCTTCGGTGCCTTCTATCAGCGCTTGAAGTTCTGGTACTTTACCAACGCAGCTTCGACAGTTGACAATTACAATACCGATTGCTGCTTGGTCCCCGCATGTCCTGACTTTTCCCCGCACCCGTTGAGGCTGTTGCCCTTTCTGTACTTGCCCAAGGCCATCTAACCCAAAAAACCGCCCAGCCCACGCCACACAACCCCTGCTACCCGTGTAGCCGCTTGTTGCGTGTAGTGGACTCCTGACCCAGGAAATTCACGCTTTCAACTTAGACATTGTCATCTTGTAAAGTGCTGAACTGACTGTTTCTCCAGCCTCCTGGACATCAAAAAGAACCACACTCTGGCTGTCCCACACGGCTGTGTCTTGAATTTCTTCTTTGTTCACGGTGAGTTCGCATGTCGCCATTCCATGGACTGTCTTTTCGATTCCTGCTCGTTGTGTTGGCACCATGTCTCATCTCTGGTGACGTTATTTCTCACAAAATTGTTCCCTTCAGCTTCATATTGGTCCAGCAGGTCCCGACAAAATTCCGTTCGATGAGTCATTTGTTCTTCTGTAAGCACCCGCGGGACTCACTTCGCACAGACTTTGCAATAATCAAGATGTTCCAACATTGTTTCCAAGGCATTACAGCCGACATTCGGCTTTGTACACAATTCTCTGGTCATTATCCGTCGACTAGCACTGATGAGTTGATCAAGATGCTTTACATTGCGAGGGATGACAGCTGTGCAGGGTCGACCGCGCCGTGGCTTGTTCAAATGGTTCAAATGGCTCTGAGCGCTATGCGACTTAACTTCTGAGGTCATCAGTCGCCTAGAACTTAGAACTACTTAAACCTAACTAACCTAAGGACATCACACACATCCATGGCCGAGGCAGGATTTGAACCTGCGACCGTAGCAGTCCTGCGGTTCCGGACTGAGCGCCTAGAACCGCTAGACCACCGCGGCCCGCGCCGTGGCTTGCCAGGCACACCACTTTCACCACGCTGAAAATGCCCTACACATCGCCTCACATTGCTCACGCCTAAAACAAAATAATACAAACAAAAATTTGAATATATTTCGGGCCGCTAACGATGGCTTCCAAATAATGAAGGCGAAAACTATACGGTGCCCATTTCTAGTTGTAGTTAGAGTGATACAGAGTGATAGTTAACAAAGTAAATATTTGTTGCAGCTCCACCCACCTCAGTTTAATTAAATATGGGTGATAAAGGAGGAAGATGTGCAATTCGTGATGTACCTACAGTCCATATGATCGATAATGGTGCAGCGAGACGAACGGGTCAAAAAAGTTCATTGGTGATGATAAGAAAAGACCGAGACAGCCTAAGAAAAATGGATGATAACGTTAGTAAACGTGCGGGAGCTACATGAAATTGTACTGCTGAATACTGTAATACTTTGGAAAATATGTAGGAGCTGTTTATACGTCATGGGGCGGAGAATCCTAACCGATACGATGATGATCGAAGGAATTTTCTTTGCTGGAAAAAGAGTATATTTCTCGAACATCTACTCTGTTGCTCCAAAGATATGCAAGGGGAAATGGTTAGGAATAAATAACAGCAAGTGGTTAAAAACTGACACTTAAATATAGGTGGGTAGATGTGATGGCTCGTAATTTATCTAAGCAAGTATACAGAATCTTCTGTAAAGTGTATAATAGGCTTCTTGAGGGAACCTAAGGACAAACAGTGTGTGCCAACAAAATCAGTTATCACATAAGAGTTCGAGAATGTTTGGAACCATAAATAAATACCAGTTAATGACTAGAATAACGCACTCACGAATACCAAACAACAAAAAATCATAATCGATCGATCTGTCAGAAAGGTTTTCCTTTCTTTTTAGCTTTGATTGCTTTCGGAAACACGATTTTTAATTTCCTTATTCAGTAATATGAGAGGGATAATGGGGTAGTTGCAATGTCTTCCCGTACCTTTCGCAATTTAGAAGCACCAGTTTCGGCTCATAAATTGTGAACCAAACCTGGTGCATGCAGGCGACGTAGCGTAATTTCTGACTTGCAAACTACACAAAAAAATGTCTGTGACAGTATTTCGTCCCGAGGATACTGTCAGCAGGAAATGGACCCCAAAGGATGTGGCAGTTTGGCAGCACTGTAGAAACACGTATGACACGTATCTTGATTCAGTTTTCAGTACCCGTGCTGCAGAATTTGTGTAGGGGTAAACTTTTAACTCAGAGTGTTCGAATTCGAGACTTCGATACCGTGTCAAGGTGTATGTGTTTGCATGTATTTAGGCTACGTAATATGGTATCCACCTTCTCAATCGTTATATAGCATTAACAGCAGGTCTTGTAAAAAGATGCGCACTCCGTCATCCTCTGCCAGAGTCGTCACTGAATGCGGTATAGAAGGGCACATGGTCACCGCTGCCCCAGTAGTTGTCACGTTTCTTGATGTTGGAACCGCTATTAATCGGTTGAGCAGTTCCTTAGTTGCTGTCACGAGGCTAGCTGCACACCGTACCGGTTTTTCCACCAGGGAAAAATCCCTAGCACTACCGAGACTGAAACCCGTATCCGCCACATTTTCTCTTTTACTTATTATACTAATCAGTGTTTTCTGGTCAGTTGTCAGCACACCATCGAAATGTATTGCTCCGCGCTATTTCAACCAAATTCGAACACAGTATGCCCTTCTGCGATTGTCTCTGTCGATTAGTACCAACATTCCACTTTCTGTTTGCTTATCTTTCCTTAGGACATTACGTCACCAGTAGATCGAGCAACTGTGTCAACGTGTACTAGGTATACTCTTCTCCTTCGATGAATATCGAAGAACTGGTAATATGCTTGAAATGGTTCAAATGGCTCTGAGCACTATGGGACTTAACATCTGAGGTCATCAGTCCCCTAGAACTTAGAACTACTTAAACCTAACTAACCTAAGGACATTACACACATCCATACCCGAGGCATGATTCGAACCTGCGACCGTAGCGGTCGCGCAGTTGCAGACTGAACTGCCTAGAATCGGTAACATGCTTCCTTGCTGCTCTCGTAACTATGAGTGGAGCTACGCTCGGGATAAAGAAGCATGATCAAGAGTGTCACAAAATGTTAAGAGATGGACGGACGTCTATTGAGCATCTGCTCTGAAGACTACGTATGTTTTGTGAACTCTGAAGAGTAATTATATTTCTCGAAAGATGACCTGTGACTATAGTTTATTTAATATAACACAACTTGTTTCCCTTAATGAATGTGGTACGTGTGTTTAACATCTTTAACCAATAACTGTTAATTTCAACGCTAAAAGACGATATGTCTCGTTCAACAGACAATGTAGGCTACAGATTGTTAGTCAGATCAAAAATAGAACAATAAAGAAAGTAAAATGACCTGTGCCCCAGAAGAAACTCTTTAACCTCACTAATCTCTACCAACCTCACTAACGGGCAGTACAACGTATTGGTCTAGATACTTGGCGTAAAAGCGACAGTAGGGTTGCCAGATTTCCTTCCTTGACGTCTTTTGCTACCCAGAATGCGCATGAGACGAAATTTTCGTAATGGCATTTTTCTATGGTTAGTATGCCATGAATTACACTGTGACATTACATCGCCCGTATTTGGTTCTGTTGTATACATAGGTAGAGCTGCCGCAATAACAATGAGTTAGAAGCGCAGGTTGAAAAGGTAGCGCTCTTGAGGTTCTGCCACTATTGAGTAAATGCCGTAAATCAAAAGCATCCCATTTTCTTAGCAGATGTCCCCAATTGATATCGATTTATTCGAGTGCATTTGAAAACAAGTAACTTGACTAGTGTGATCCTGTGTGGCAGCTAGTTAAATTTCTATGATGTACATTTATTCGATTTCTGACTACGCCACGAGAATTTGTAGATTTCTACGTTGAGCACACAGAAGTTGCCTGAAATTAGATTCTCGCAGCTTACATTCCCTTGTTCAATTTTCAGCTTGCCTGGACTTAAAATTAAGGCCTCATTCTCTACTATGAAAAGAAGTAAGGAAGATATGGCAATACTTATAAATTCGCTTTTCACAGAATTAATTTGTATTTAAAATTAGATTGTTTCACATGCACAGAAATCAGTTGTTACTCCCTTCTCATAATTTGGCAAATTTCAGAGCCTAAATCTACTCAACATTGCATTTCCTGTTTATCTCTGTACTGAAACCAATAGCTGGAAGCACTGCTTATCGCTCGCCTAAAAGGGTAAATTGCCACGCGAATTTTTAATACGTCGGGCAGTAAACATACCGTGCTAGGTCGAAACGAAAGGCGCTTTTAAAATATTGTAGTTCAGTTTTATAAACGCGCGATCTTAAGGTGTTTTGACATCACACAAAGTGTCTGTATACAGCCATCCGACGGCTTGCGTTCCCGGTTGCAGCTTACCTCCCCTCATTTCATCACCGAGCACGGTATTGACGGCTGTACACGAGGTTGGCCAAAGACTTTGATAGAATGAACCACAAAGCAGCTTCGGGATTTCATGGATACCCTCGCTGCTGCTAGGAGCTGCCTGCTAAACAGAACGGTCACGTGTATTACGCTAGTGTACCCGACTCAGTATTCAAACACAAACCTCTCTGTATTTTACTTTATTGGTAACTTCTTCTGCGGCGTTCATGTCGCCTCTGAATTTTTTAATTTTGTAAATATTTGTTAAAAGAAAATTTCAACTTACTTTCGTATCTTACAAGTTATAAATGTTGGGATTCGTTTCATGGAAGGTTGAGTGTTCTCTATCCTCTTAACTGTCTGTTTTATCAGTACCTTCACAGTCCATCAACGGCACTGCAGTTTGGTACATCATCATTAATTATTATATCAATTATAGTTCAGTATTTTCCCCATTTATTTAAATATCTGGAAAGGTATTGAAGAATAATTCAATAAACCCACTGCATCACATTTTTTATGTTAAAATGCGTAATTCCTCCTAATGTCAGCTTTTCTCTATTTTCCCTGCTGACTGTGAAAATTACAAAAAGCATCGATTTTTGTTGAAATTATTTATTCAAGTGTGGAGACAGGAATGATATCCTCTATCAGTGCCAAGTCCAGATTTAACAACCGGACTCCGGGACGATACGAAATAAAGCAAAAGAAAAGGAAGATATACATAAATTTATAATCTCGTAAATACACTCCTGGAAATTAAAATAAGAACACCGTGAATTCATTGTCCCAGGAAGGGGAAACTTTATTGACACATTCCTGGGGTCAGATACATCACATGATCACACTGACAGAACCACAGGCACATAGACACAGGCAACAGAGCATGCACAATGTCGGCACTAGTACAGTGTATATCCACCTTTCGCAGCAATGCAGGCTGCTATTCTCCCATGGAGACGATCGTAGAGATGCTGGATGTAGTCCTGTGCAACGGATTGCCATGCCATTTCCACCTGGCGCCTCATTTGGACCAGCGTTCGTGCTGGACGTGCAGACCGCGTGAGACGACGCTTCATCCAGTCCCAAAAATGCTCAATGGGGGACAGATCCGGAGATCTTGTTGGCCAGGGTAGTTGACGTACACCTTCTAGAGCACGTTAGGTGGCACGGGATACATGCGGACGTGCATTGTCCTGTTGGAACAGCAAGTTCCCTTGCCGGTCTAGGAATGGTAGAACGCTGGGTTCGATGACGGTTTGGATGTACCGTGCACTATTCAGTGTCCCCTCGACGATCACCAGTGGTGTACGGCCAGTGTAGGAGATCGCTCCCCACACCATGATGCCGGGTGTTGGCCCTGTGTGCCTCGGTCGTATGCAGTCCTGATTGTGGCGTTCACCTGCACGGCGCCAAACACGCATACGACCATCATTGGCACCAAGGCAGAAGCGACTCTCATCGCTGAAGACGACACGTCTCCATTCGTCCCTCCATTTACGCCTGTCGCGACACCACTGGAGGCGGGCTGCACGATGTTGGGACGTGAGCGGAAGACGGCCTAACGGTGTGCGGGACCGTAGCCCAGCTTCATGGAGACGGTTGCGAATGGTCCTCGCCGATACCCCAGGAGCAACAGTGTCCCTAATTTGCTGGGAAGTGGCGGTGCGGTCCCCTACGGCACTGCGTAGGATCCTACGGTCTTGGCGTGCATCCGTGCGTCGCTGCGGTCCGGTCCCAGGTCGACGGGCACGTGCACCTTCCGCCGACCACTGGCGACAACATCGATGTACTGTGGAGACCTCACGCCCCACGTGTTGAGCAATTCGGCGGTACGTCCACCCGGCCACCCGCATGCCCACTATACGCCCTCGCTCAAAGTCCGTCAACTGCACATACGGTTCACGTCCACGCTGTCGCGGCATGCTACCAGTGTTAAAGACTGCGATGGAGCTCCGCATGCCACGGCAAACTGGCTGACACTGACGGCGGCGGTGCACAAATGCTGCGCAGCTAGCGCCATTCGACGGCCAACACCGCGGTTCCTGGTGTGTCCGCTGTGCCGTGCGTGTGATCATTGCTTGTACAGCCCTCTCGCAGTGTCCGGAGCAAGTATGGTGGGTCGGACACACCGGTGTCAATGTGATCTTTTTTCCATTTCCAGGAGTGTAGATGGTATTTCGCAAACGTCAGTACAGTTAACAGTGTGTTAAGTAACTTTACCTTTGCAGTTTCATCGAAAGTAGGTAATGACATATAACACAAAACAAATGATAGCAGTGTAGAAGGAAACAGATCTTGAGAAGTTGACTCGCCCACCAAAGAGTGAGAGATAATAGAGCAAGATCAGCAGATAAGATGTAAGGAAACAGAACATAAAGAGAAAGGGATGAAGATAGCATAGAGTATTATCTTTAACTGTAGACTTTGCTCTCAAATTATACTACGTAATAGAACATCTATTTAGGTAACAATATATCTAACTAATTCATGAAAAAGGAAAGCATGTGTTGGTCACCATGTTATTATCACAACTTACGGAAAGTACTTCAAGTATAGTTAACGACATTCGCTAAAGAGTTTTTATCTCACGCCCCATCGCCCTCTTCGTAAGGGTTATAAGTTAAAGCCAATAACTCACCAGAGAGTACTGCGTCCTGTAACATCTTTTTAATTTCAAGACAGCGTTTCGTTCAGCAGACAGGAAGCATTAGAAAATCTCATAACATTTTCGATGGACTGACGCAGCTAACACAGCGCGTACAACAAGTAGAGGATTTAACTCCAGGGAGGACGATGAGCAGACTTTTGGCATCGGAAGCTACAGTACTATTTCTTTGGGAAAAAAATCTTCTGTAAAAATGTACTGTAAGTGATAAAAGGAATTATAAGGAATGTAGGAACCAGTTGCGGAAACATAATTTATTTATCTTGTTGCAAATCTGTTTCATGATAGAAATCTGCCAAGGACAGTACTTCTACTTAAGACATGTATCAGTTAGAAAAACGCACGGATGATAACTGATATCAGTCGTAATCGATTTGCAACAAGATAAATAAATTATGGTTCCGGGATTGGTTGCTACATTCGTTATAATTTTATATTCCATGGTAGCTGCACAGAAAGGGAACCTTATGGAGCCCAACATCAATAGCAAACGGAATGTCATACTGAGAAATACTAAACGTTTCTGACAAATCAGATAGTAGAAAAACGTGTAGCAGAACCATCAAATAGTTTGGAAGCTTCCGAAAATTTGTGAAAAGGATGGTATTTGAAGATAGGTGAACGAATCCGCAAACTGGAAAATTTGTTGTAACAAGGAAGATCTGCAACAAAAAATGAAAGTGTATTAACTTCCGACGATGGACAGTGTGAATTCTTTTCACTGTCAGAGACCAGCCCTGGTGGTGGTCGACGGGGGGAGGGGGGGGGGGGAGGAGGCGGGTAGTGGACGGCGGATGATTAACAATCACCCACCTATCACAGTTCAGGAGAGATGCGTGAAGAAGTGCCGCATTGAGACTAACGTTTAAATTTATTACATCTTTCCTGCTGAGTTCGCAAGGTATTACGCAGACGGTATCAGCATATGGTGCTGAATGCAGCTTGCACAAATACATATTGTGGTGTCACCGCCAGACACCACACTTGCTGGGTGGTAGCCTTTAAATCGGCCGCGGTCCATTAGTATACGTCGGACCCGCGTGTCGCCACTGTCAGTGATTGCAGACCGAGCGCCACCACAAGGCAGATCTAGAGAGACTTACTAGCACTCGCCCCAGTTGTACAGGCGACGTTCATAGCAATGGTTCATTGACAATTACGCACTCATTTGCCGAGACGATAGTTAGCATAGCCTTCAGCTACGTCATTTGCTACGACCTAGCAAGGCGCCATAGCATTTGATAATTAATATTGTGAAGCATGTACAGTAACGAGAGATGTTCTACAATTGTGGATTAAAGTTAAGTATTACATCCACTACGTACTTTATTTGCTACTATACATTCCCTTAACTGTTCCAGACCTCACGCCCAATCAGCGTGTAATTAAACGCGTGCATTTCGGCCTCCTCTAGCAACACGGTGTTGGCTCTTCTGCCAACACTTCATATATCATTGTATGAAACACAGTTCAGGAGATGTCTGAGATGCGTGAAATAATGCCACATAGTATATGAAGTTTTAATACCTTCTTTTTTTACTGCTAGGACACTCCTGCAATAGGGCCAACATAAGGAAATCCCTGACACCTGGCAGTGCTTTTGACAGCTTCCAACTGTGAACCGCAAACGGTTGTAGGGGAAACAATGGGCGTCTATAGAACTGTAAAGAGACGTTGCCATAGAGACGTTTACAAAATCGCGTTGTAGACACGTGACCTCAGTGCTGAATACAAGGAAATGTTTTTTTCTTTTTTTTTTTTAGAATTTACACCGAAAATATTGCTAATTTTTGTTTTCGTTTCTAACAGAAAATTTGCAAAATTAATATCCGGGCAGTACTGTCGGCAAGTTATAAATATAAGGGGCAATCAACTGAAGACGAGACAAATGTGAAAAAAATGTAAACTGTTTATTATTTCAAAAGTGATTGACATAACTATTAATACATTTATCCCACTGTCGGACTAGACGGTCACTACCTTCACGGAAGAATGCTGTTGCGTGCAGACCAATGATTGCCGCCGGGTGTGTGACTCTTCATCCGAAACAAATCAGTAGCCAGAATTATCTTTCTTCAGGGCACCAAAAATATGTAAATCCCATGGGCAGAAATCGGAACCGTATTAGCTGTAAGGGCTTCCTGTTGTATCTTCTGCAGCATGATCGAGACAGTGTTGGCATCACGTTAGCTGTCATTACTCTGCAACAAAATGATGCCGTCTGTCGACAGTCCTGGGCGTCAAGGCATAAAGAAATACATTCGTGGCCGTCGACTTACTTTGGACCAAGAGGTGTACGCCTATTTACAATCATGGTTCCGCAGGCAAGTGTAATCTTGTCTCGCTTTTAAATAAATGCATTAACAGCTATGGCGATTACTTTTGATATAATACACCGTTACTTTCTTCGTCCGTCTCGTTTTCGTTTGACTGCCAGTAATTACAGCAATAAAGGAAGTGTACCATTATATAAGCATTGATGCAAAGTAGTCTTGCCACCTATTGAGAATTTTAGACAGTGAAGTTAATTAAAAAGAAATCCAGTGTTTGAGTACCTCATACATATGGAATCAGTACCTTTTCTGGAGAAGTCAAGAAACGTCAGGAACGATATAATGACGAAACAAAGCATTACACGTGTATTTATTCCATGTCGTCGAATTCACGATATTCTTAACCATATGTTGTGAGAAGTAGGAAATTATGATTATGGAAGGTGACACTTGTTGATCGAAATGAAAACCTGATTTTTAAATATCGAGATACATCTTTAGCAAATAAAAGACAGCTGTGTAGCATGTCAACAAAACTCCTACAGATATGTAAAAAAAAAAAAACGATTATATGTAGATACCTGTCCGTATTATCTGTCCTGATACGTAATTTATAAAGAAAATCTTCTGTTCCATGCAGCATTCATATAATCTCAAGGAAACAGTAGCCAGTGGCCGTACCGTAGCCCACGCGTCTGCGTCCTCAAGTTCCATAAAAAGCGGCGGACACTTCGGTCGGCTGCCACTGCTGCAACAGTTGGTCTGAACTTTGGCGCAAGTTCATCTGCCCGCCACATTTTGGTCCCCGAATGCTCGTGACTGGAAGCTACCAGCAGGCCAGAGCCCAGAGTCGAATAAACAGGCTCTGCCCGGAAATCCGCTTATGGTCTTATTACTGGCCCCATCACCGACTGTGCAGGCAGAGTTAGCTCGTCCCCCGGCGACACTCTGCGGCCAGCAGCGTACCTCTCACGACCACTGCCTCCGTCTACGGATGTAGCCATTACTCAGTACTCCGCCACACAGGGATGTCACGGTCTCCCTACAAAAAGAGAGAAAGAGCTACACGAAATGAGCGACTATTATATCGAGACGCCCTTAAAGTTTTACCTTTAACATCCGTTATTAACTTTTATATGCAGTATACACCCATAAAAAATGTGTACATCTGTCGTGTCTGTCTGTTTCTCTGTTTGAACACGATAGCCTCCAAACCCCGAATTTTCATGGGGCTTTTACAGGTAACTGAGGCATACCTTCATTATATGGGCTTTATTTCTACAAAACTGGCCACAGAAGGAAAAATATTAACTCAAAATTTTATCCACACTAATATTATAAATGCGAAAGTAACTGTCTGTTACGTTTTTAGGACCAGTCCGAAAACTGGTTTAAATGATAGCTTGAACCCTGAGCAAGAACATAGTCTAGAGAGCCTGTAGTACAAGATTTCAAGAGCATTACGAGTAAAGGAAAAATAGTTACTCTTTCAAAAAGCTATTTGCTCTTCGAATTTTCATCTTCATCAGGTTTGTGAAAATGCTTTGGTTGATTGAAATGTGCTGCGTGATATGACTCAAAGTAATGCATTGCTTGCACTACCTTCCATATATTTACTCCATACGTCCACACTATTTGTTCCATAATGTACGCATTGTACTATATTGTACTGCTACTTCAGTAATACGATGGATAGACTCGAGCTCCTGCCCACGCACTGCTCGTTAGCCATGCTGCGCGTCGTGATACACCGTGCACTAGGACAGCTTCGTAGGGAAGCGAAGGGGTGCACATGAAGGGTTTGGTTATTCCGAACAGGCAGACACGTGACGGCAACTAATGCTATTGCACCTACAGTAGCATACTCACTGTGGTGTCACCGCCAGACACCACACTTGCTAGGTGGTAGTCTTTAAATCGGCCGCGGTCCGTTAGTATACGTCGGACCCGCGTGTCGCCACTATCAGCGATTGCAGACCAAGCGCCGCCACACGGCGGGTCTAGTCTAGAGAGACTCCCTAGCACTCGCCCCAGTTGTACAGCCAACTTTGCTAGCGATGGTTCACTGTCTACATCCGTTCTCATTAGCAGAGACGACAATTTAGCATAGCCTTCAGCTACGGCATTTGCTACGACCTAGCAAAGCGCCATATTCAGTACTACGAATGTATTCTGAACAGATAATATTGTGAATCATGTACCGTCAAGAGCGACGTTCATCATTAATGGATTGAAGTTAAGTATCAAACTAATTGTGCCCGCTTTTCTGAATTCTAATTCCCTGTCATGTTCCAGACCTCACGTCAGTATAGTCCTTCCCTCCTCACGCCAGCCTGCGTGAGCTAAAACGCGTGCATTTCGGCCTCCTGTAGTAACACGGTGTTGGCTCTTCTGCCAACCCAACACTCATCATAGCAATATTACCTATATGCGAACACAGGGTAACAGCTGATTTCAAAATTTAGGAATAATTTCCAATACACTTGTTCACCAGTCTAAACCTCCACGTAGACAACAATTTTTCCGACTATTTTCTTGTTCAGTTGTGCTATTATCTTCAGACACCTGCACAAGATTTCAATTATAAAAACATTAAAACAAGACGTCTGTTGAGAGTCCTCTCCACTTGATGAATCCAGGTCAATGCCCATACTGCAGTGTAAACTGGAAACAGATTTCGAAAAATCTTTTGAAGCATTGTTTCAGCTGGTAACCTCTATCTGTCTACATCGCGAGTTTATAAGGAAATATGCCCGGTTTCCATTGTGCTCTCAACCATTTTCAGATCATAGAGTATCTTTCCAAACGCGTTACATGCCATATATTCAAGTACAGAGTACTTCATTTCGTAACATGTCGCGTATTACATTCTTCGACGATAGTTACTGACCTGGAGGCTATCGGTAGCACAATCTGAACTTGCCACAAAGTTTTACAAATCCACGATATAGACAAATAAATGTTTCACTGAAAATTAAAATCGTTTTTCCACATACTTGACCATTTCAAGCCTTACAATATTATTTCAGGTCTTTCTGCAATACGCAAATTTCTCAGCACCTTCCATAATGTATGTTAGATATGCTGGGAATACTCCCCATAAAAAAGTGAAATACGATATTGTGGTAAACACAATAGCTGTAAATTTAGCTTCTATTCCCACTTGCAGAACCACATAAATTTGCTACGATGACTACATACACATTTATACCACGCAATCCATCTTATAGTGTGCGGTGGAGGGTACAGTGTACAGCACCCGCCAATTCCCCCCTTTCCTATGGCCGTCGCAAATGGCGCGTCAGTAAAATTGTTATTGGTAAGCCTCCGCGTAAGCTTAAATCTTTCTAAATATTACCATGTACGATTCCATGGGAATGATTGTGCCTCCAAACCTTGATGCAAGCAAGGGCAGGAAGTAATTCAACATTCGTCGTAACATCAGCTCTCTTTTTTTTTTTTTTTTTTTTAGTTGAAATAGATCTCAGTGACGCTTTCGCTGTACACACTTAGCTGAAATCTAGACCTGCAATAAAAAAGACAGATGATATCACAACCACAGGTGGAAACACAAGCGGCCAAAGACACTGCTATGTAGGGCATAGCCACCTGTGGTAAACTAACATATGCAAACAGCGACAAACGTCGGCAAGCCCCTGCATATCAGCAACACTGACTGGTAGTTACGAGCTGCTATTAGAGCCGACCAACAGGCCACAGCAGGGACACCGACGAGCTCGCCCACAGACGCACAAACAATTTGCCAACATTCCCTCACACTGTGCCTCCGGTATATGACCTATCGGACACGAGGACTCTGCACCAGCACCCAGCGCCAGCCACCGAGCAGCTCAAACGCACAACGTCAAGGTATCGACATGCATGATACCCACTACTAACAAAGCCTATCCTTGCACAACCTATCGCAGGCAGCAAGACAACCACTACTGCTCTTACCACCCGACCTAACTTTCGCAGAGGTTTTTTTCCCTTGGCTCTTGCCTTGGTACTGTTTTTCCTCTGCCCTTCAAACCGCTACCCTTCGTCAGATTTCGACCAATCTATCTCCAGATGAGCGCGTATTAATGGTTAATCCCAAACAGACGTACGGAAACATCGCAGTACCCACATCCTGCGACACCTCACATTAGTGAATACTAACCCTTATGCAGAGATGGCAGTAGACCTTTTGTGTTGGCCATCATGCCGGTGTGGACGTGGAGGGGCTCCACCTCTAAAAAAAAAAAAAAAAAAAAAAAAAAAAAAATACAGCCGATGCTCACCCTCTTTCTGTCCTTGTTTCCCTATATTATTCACATGGAATTCTCTGGTTGTTCAATATAGTTGACATTTCTAAGAAAGTACAGTCTCGGGATTGTAAACCACACCGTGATGTCTCTCTAGTAGTGTTCGCCACTGAAGTCTTATATACATGTCGTTATGAAATTGACCCATACTTCATCTGTCAATCTTATCTGGTAACTGACCCAGTCTGACGAGCAACATTCAAGTACTAGTTAAACTAGAGTGTTATAAGAGCTAATATTAAGTGTGCAATGAGAATTCAACTGCTAAATGCAGAAGGAAGTGGGGTTAGGTGGGAGGAGTACAGTCAACTTGAAACGTCCCCTTGGAAAAAAATTTATAAATGAATTTGCTGGTAAACCTCTACGTTATTTGCTTTTCAAACAGCTGAGCAAAACTGAACGTACTCAGACATTTCTCTCTTTACTTATTCTGATCAACACTAAACTGACACACAATAATTTTAGCGCAACGCAGTCTGACTTTCGATAATCCCTACAAAAGAATGGCACTGACTAACAATAACCTATACCTTTCATGAATCACTTACCTCATAACAATCTTCGTTACTCGGACTGCTGCAATACAGCGAGCGCCAGTACTGCCAGCTAAATAAAAGATTCTAACTACTAAAGGGACTAACTACTGACAGGCATTGTTAGCAAATGAAAGATTTTGATAGAGAACAAACAATGTATTTACCGTAATAGTGTTCAAAAGTCATTATATCAATTTATGACATCCAGTCTTACAAATTTCCTTTTTCTGCCGGACACACGCCCAGATCGTCCGCTCTGAAAATTCTGTCATCTCTCTCCCCACATCCACCACCGCTGGCGGCTCACCTCCAACTGCGCAACGCTAAGCGCTGTTCACATCCAACTGCCCAACACTACAATAGCGAATATTCCAACAATGCCGACCAGCCACAGATTGCACACAGCCTACTTACAAAGTGGTCTATGATGCAGTGGACTTGTGTGATGACCTGACAGAAGAAGAAACAGGAGTCGATAGAGAACAGATATGAGGTTCATTATTAGAATCATAATTTTAAAGCGCTTTGGAAGACTTTATTTCAAAAGAAGAGAGAAAGGATAGGTAACGCTCCATAGGAATTTCTAAGGTCATTAGGGAGAGTGGTAAAAAAACGGCTATTGATGTTGGTGTGCAGAATATATAAGACTCGCTATTTACCCTTAGACTTTCGGAAAAACAAATTCCAAAGATTGCAATAGCCGAAGAGTGCGAGAGTTATCGCACAATCGACTTAACAGTTCATGCATCCAAGTTGCGGACAGGAATAGTGTACAGAAGGACGGAAAAGAAGACTGAGCATGTGTTAGATGACGATCAGTTTGGTTTTAGAAAAGGGAAAGGGACCAGAGAGGAAACTCAAGATACCTTCATAGGAACTGTCGATCTTTAAAATGGATTCAACAGTATAAAATGTTGCAAGGTATTCAAATTCCTGACAGAAATAGGGGTTGGCTGTAGGAAAAGACAGGTGAGATACAGAATGTACAAGAACCTAGACGGAACGGTAAGAGTGCAAGACCAAGAAGGAAGTACTTGGATAACAGGAGTAAGACAGGGATCCAGTCTTTCGCCTCCATTATACATCTGTGAATCAAATAAACAATGACAGAAATAAAAGAAAAGTTCAAGAGCGGGAGTGCAACTCGATCTGAACGGATATCAATCATAGGATTTGCTGATGACATTGCTGATCTCAGAGAAAGATAAGAATAATTACAGGATCTGCTGAATCGAATGAACAGTTAGCACAGAATGAACAATTAGTACAGAACATAGACCGAGGAAAACGAAGAACGACGAAAATGGTGAGAAGTATCAGAAGTGATAAAAGCGAGAAAATTAACATCAGAATTGGTGATCATGAAGAATATGATGTTAAGGAATTTTGTTACCTAAGCAGCAAAATAACACATGACAGACGGAGCAAGAATGATATAAAAAGCCCACCAGGACAGGCTAAAAGGGCTTTCCTGGCCAAGACAAGTCTACCAGTGACAAACATAGGCCACAATTTGAGGAATGACAATGTAAGTTTGGAGCCGACTATGGTAGTCAAATATGGACTGTGGGAAAAAACTACTAAAGGAGGGAATCGAAGCATATGAGATATTGTGTTACTGAAGAATGTTTAAAGTTAGGTGACTGATAAGGTAAGGTTTGAGGAGGTTCTTCAGAGAATTGGCGAGGAAAGGAATACGAGTGTATGGACCGAGCGAGGTGGTACTGTTTTTAGCACGCTTTACACTTACTCGGGAGGACGACGGTTGAATCCCGCGTCCGACCATCCTGATTTAGATTTCCCATTATTTTCCTACACCCCTTCAGGTAAATTCCGGGATGGTTCCTTTGAAAGGGCACGGCCGATTTTCTTACCCGCCCATCCCTGATCCAAGCTTGTGTTCCAGCCCTACCGACCACGTTGTCGACGGGACGTTACACACTAATGTCCTCCTCCTCTTCGTCGAAGGAATACACAGAAAACCCTAACAAGAAGAAGGGACAGGATAGTAGCACATCTGTTAAGAGATCAGCGAATAACATCCATGATACTAGAGGGAGCTTTAGAGAGCAAAACTGTAGAGGAAGACAGAGATCGAAATACATCCGCCGACCGGGCTGGCCGAGCGGTTCTAGGCGCTACAGTCTGGAACCGCGTGACCGCTACGGTCGCAGGTTGGAATCCTGCCTCGGGCATGGATGTGTGTGATGTCCTTAGGTTAGTTAGGTTTAAGTACATCTAAGTACTAACCTCAGTTGTGACCACAGAAGCTAAGTCCCATTGTGCTCAGAGCCATTTTCGAAATACGTTCAGGAAATAACTGACGACGTAGGTTGCAAGTGCTACTCTAATGAAAAAGTTAGAATAGGAGAGCAATTCGTGCTGAGGAGTATTAAACCAATCACGGGAATAATGACAAGAAAGGAAAAAATATAATTCTACCTGGTTATTCCACTTTAAGTCACTTCATACGCACGCTTCCAGACATTATGTTGTTGTTGTTGTCGTTGTTGTTGTGGACTTCAGTCCTGAGACTGGTTTGATGCAGCTCTCCATGCTACTCCATCCTGTGCAAGCTTCTTCTTCTCCCAGTAGCTACTGAAGCCTACATCCTTCTGAATCTGCTTAGTGTATTCATCTCTTGGTCTCCCTCTACGATTTTTACCCTCCAATCAGCCCTCCAATACTAAATTGGTGATAGCTTGATACCTCAGAACATATCCTACCAACTGATCCCTTCTTCTAGCCAAGGTGTGCCACAAATTTCTCTTCTCCCCTATTCTGTTCAATACCTCCTTCTTTAGTTGTGTGATCTACCCATCTAATCTTCAGTATTCCTCTGTAGCACCACACTTCGAAAGCTTTTATTCTCTTCTTGTCCAAACCTATTTATCGTCCACGTTTCACTTGCATACATGGCTACACTCCATACAAATACTTTAAGAAACGACTTCCTTACATTTAAATCTATACTCGATGTTAACAAATTTCTCTTCTTCAGAAACGCTTTCCTTGCCACTGCCAGTCTACATTTTATATCCTCGCTATTTCGACCATCATCAGTTATTTTGCTGCCAAAATAGCTAAACTCCTTTACTACTTTAAGTGTCTCATTTCCCAATCTAATTCCCTCAGCATCACCCGACTTAATTCGACTACATTCCATTATCCTCGCTTTGCTTTTGTTGATGTTCATCTTATACCCTCCTTTCAAGACACTGTCCATTCCGTTCAACTGTTCTCCCAAGTCTCTTGCTGCTCTGACAGAATTACAATGTCATCAGCGTACCTCAAAGTTTTATTTCTTCTCCATGGATTTTAATACCTACTCCGAACTTTTTTTTTGTTTCCTTTATTGCTTGCTCAATATACAGACTGAATAACATCGGGGATAGGCTACAACCCTGCCTCACTCCCTTCCCAACCACTGCTTCCCTTTCATACCCCTCGACTCTTATAACTGCCATCTGCTTTCTGTAAAAATTGTAAATAGCCTTTCGCTGCCTGTATTTTAGCCCTGCCACCTTCAGAATTTGAAAGAGAGTATTCCAGTCAACATTGTCAAAAGTTTTCTCTAAGTCTACAAATGCTAGAAACTTAGGTTTGCCTTTCCTTGATCTTTCTTCTAAGATAAGTCGTAGGGTCAGTATTGCCTCACGTATTCCAACATTTCTACAGAATCCAAACTGATCTTCCCAGAGGTCGGCTTCTACCAGTTTTTCCATTCGTCTGTATTAAATTGGTAGTTCGGTAATTTTCACATCTGTCAACACCTGCTTTCTTTGGGATTGGAATTATTATATTCTTCTTGAAGTCTGAGGGTATTTCGCCTGTCTCATACATCATGCTCACCAGACGGTAGAGGTTTGTCAGGACTGGCTCTCCCAAGGCTCTCAGTAGTTCTAATGGAATGTTGTCTACTCGGGGGGCCTTGTTTCGACTCAGGTCTTTCAGTGCTTTGTCAAACTCTCCACGTAGTATCATATCTCCCATTTCATCTTCATCTACATCCTCTTCCATTTCCATAATATTGTCCTCAAGTACATCACCCTTGTAAAGACCCTCTATATACTCCTTCCACCTTTCTGCTTTCCCTTCTTTGCTTAGAACTGGGTTTCCATCTGAGCTCTTGATATTCATACAAGTGGTTCTCTTGTCTCCAAAGGTCTCTTTAATTTTCCCGTAGGCAGTCTCTATCTTAACCCTAGTGAGATAAGCCTCTACATCATTACATTTGTCCTCTAGCCATCCCTGTTTAGCCATTTTGCACTTCCTGTCGGTATCATTTTTGAGACGGACATTATGTAAGTGTGACTAATTCCAATGATTGTTCAGTAACCGCGCAAATCCTCAATTCTGGCTCTTTACTACTATTAATGCACCATACATTACACATGTCTATCCAATTAAGATAGGATTCATCGGATGTCTGTGTTCACAGCGGCCGTGGAGGATTCAAATTGAAGAAAGGACAGCACTCACTCGCAAAATCCGTGATTTTTGGCTAATCTAGATTTGGACTTTAACATTGCATCAGCGGTGCCAAAATACTGAACAGGAAGAATCAAGACCAGGTGCAAAATATGTAAAAAAAAAAAAAAAAAAAAAAAAAAAAAACATTTACAGGAATCGATATAAGAGGCAACATAACAATAACATACTATTACCAATGAATCATATAAGTCCCAACGTGTTGTTGCACAACATATGACGAAATGTCACTAGCTTTTATGGCAGAAGCAAAACTGAGACCGTTGGTTACATCCAATGCAGACGGCAATTTTGAAATAGACAGAAATATGGGAGGGTGTTATACAAATGTTGTCAAAGGTCTGGTTCTGTAAACCTCTTTAGAATATCACTTCACTTAAATTCGAGGCCAGAAAGGGCCCTTCATGATTCGTAAAGCAAGGCTTTAATGTTATTTTAATTCAGTGTACATTTTTGAGGTTTTACTTACAGTGTTTTTTTCCCTTTTGACACACAGTAAGTCAGACGAGTTGTGCGAAGGTTTTGTAAATGATTTTTTTAATCCATTAGCCTTATTATTAAATTCACTATGATTTCGTCGCAGTCGAATCCTACTGCGACGCTACATATCCTTTACGACTTTATTTATACATAAACCTTGCTGCTGTTTGGTGAAACTGTATTTTCTTTGTGTAATTTACATACTCCAGACATACCGTATTACTAACTTTATTTGCCGATTATAGTTTTACTTATAAAATTGAAAATTTGTTTTTTGGATGTGTACGTGAAAAATGGGCACTACAGCTCCCCGATGACGCATATCCATGCTCTCTGCGCAGGATGCAAACGCCCTCAGTTTTGTGTCTGCCATGTAAACACTAGTGTCATTTTATTATATGTTGCGCTTCGACACATTGGGGCATATTTAACTCTCTGGTAATGGTATGTTGTTCAAATTTTTCCACTTATTTGCATTCCTGCATCTGTGTTATGTACGTGTTTTGTATCCAATAATATTAAAAGTAACAGGGCGCACAATGTTGTCTATTGATGAGACGTTTCATATGGGTAGTGCACAATCAGGTTATCTGAAAGTGCAACAGAAAACAGAAGTTATAAGGAACCTGTCGTGACCCTATCCTGAATTACTAAACCCAAGTGAAAACGAAAAACATAAATGTGTAAACGAAATGGATAGGAAAGCACGAATAAAATATTATAATTTCTGCTATAAAGCTTTCGTGAAATACCTCTAAAATGCGGTAATACAACAGAGGCTGGAGGGTTCAAGTATGCGTACGTAGCACATTTAAATAAAATAATGAAACAAAGGAAAGAATTGTGACAGCGGTAAATAATAAGATAAACAGAGTCGGGAAGCACGCGGAAGATAATCCATGACTCTTAAACCATGGACTAGCAATGATCACATTATGCTCTGTGTAAAATTCTACCAGGTGGCTTCTTCTTTCATTCCTTTCACCCCACTCCACATTCACCCACTATTTTTTCTTCTCTTCCTTTTTCGTACTATCGAATTTCAGTCACCCATCAGTATAAAATTTTCGGCTCCCGTAACTATTTGAATAATTTCTTATACCTCATCATAAATGTCGTCAAGCTTCTCAACATCTGCGAAGCTAGATGGCGTATAAACTTATACTAATGTGATGGGTGTGGTCTTCATGTCTATCATGGTTACAATAATGTCTTCGTTCTTAATTCTATTCCTGCATTATCTCTTTTAATCTTGATATTTGTAACCCTGTACTCACCTGACCAGAAGTCCTGTTCCCCCTGCCACCTAACTTCACTAATTCCCATTATATATAACTTTAACACATTCATTTCCCTTGTTAAATTTTATGACTCACACGCTCAGTTCCGTAGAACACCAGTTTTATTTCTCCTGATGGCAACATCCTTCTAAGTAGTCGCAGCCGGGAGATTCAGTTGGGCTAGTACTTTACCACCGGAATATTGTACTCAAGAAGACGCCATCATCAGATAACCATACTGTACAGATACATGTTCACGCCAATAAGTACGGCTGTAGTTTCCGCTCGCTTTCAGCTTCGCAGTACCACCACATCTGGGCCGTTTACGTTGGCGTTACTAGGCCTGATCAGTCAATCACTTAGACCGTTTCCCCTGCAACTACTGAAAATACTGCTGCCCCTCTTCACGACCCACACGTTTGTCTCGCCTCTCAGTAGACAAGCCTTCGTTGTGGTTGCGCCTATTATGCGGCTATCTGTACCACTGAGCCACGCGTGCCTCCCCAGAAACAGCAAAATACATGATTAATGGGGATATAGAGGGATACATACCATAGAATTGTAATTTCTGTAACATAATGTCATGGTTCACACAGTCAAATGCTTTGGATAAGTCACAGAAAATTCCTTTTGTTGACATTTTACTGTTTAACGACTCTATTATGTGGACAATGAAATTGTATATTGCTGTCACAGTGGAACAGCATTTTTTAAATCCGAACTGAAATTTTTACTAAGTATCCCATTACTGTTGACATGGCTAACTACTCTTGAGTACATTACTTTCTCGAAGATTTTTGAAAATGCCGTAATCAAGGACACTGGCCGATAATTATTGACATCTGTGGTGTCCCCGTTTTTGTAGAGAGGCCTGACAACGGCATATTTTAACCTGTCTGGGAAAATACCTTGAGTTAGTGATGCATTACATATGTGACTCAGAACATCAGCTGTAACTGCTCCACATTGTTTTAATATCTTATTAGAGATGTCATCTACTCCAACAGAACATTTATATTTCAAGGATATAATAATTTTACTTATTCGCAAGATGTTGTTAGGTGAAAATCTGACTAAATTTTTTTTTTTTTTTTCAAAACGCTCTTCCATGCACTGCCTGGCTACTTCTTTTGAACTGTTCTCACCAACTTTTTCTCCTACACTTCAGAAATGATCGTTAAATTCATTAGCTACTTGTGTACTGTTGCTCAGGATGGTCTCGTTCTCTTTAACAGGAATACTACCTACCCCAGTGGTTACTTTTCCCGTCTCCCTTCTAACAACATTCCATCCTGATTTTATTTTATTGCTGGAGTTGTTAATTTCTTTTCTAACATACATATTTCTTGATTTCCTCACAACTTTTATAAGTATGTTAAAATAGTATTTATAGTGTAAAACTGCTTCTGGATCTTTACTAGTTCTCGCTGTCTCATACAGTTTTCTTTTTCTTTCTGAAGACACTTTAATTCCTGTAGTAATCCAAGGTTTCTTTGAATGGTGTGTGGTGTCACATTTAGTAATTTTCTTTGGGAAACAATATTCGACAATGGATATAAATTTATAAAGAAATATGTTGCATTTATCATTAGCATTTCATTCAATATATACATCTCCTCAATTACATTTCTTAAGCTTTCTCGGAAGTGTTCTATAGATACCAGGTTGAGCGACCTCACACTTTCACTTAATGGTTTCCGGAATGTACACCCTGTTACGTTTTGTAAGTTAATCAGTTGTGCATCATGGTCTGACAATCGATTTACCTCAGGGCAAACATGTGTTTGTTTTACATCTTCTTTCTGTACAAACACATTATCTACTAGCGTGCTACCGTCTTGGACCATACGTGTAGGGAAATTGATCACTGATTCTAAGTTAAATGTTGTTAATAACACTTCTAGTTCACTTTTCCTATCAGAATTACTTAGAATGTTTACATTGAAATCACCACAGATGAATAACTTCTCCTTTTTGTCTGACAGACAGGATAATAGGGAGTCAAACGTTTCTATGAACAGCTCCCAGTCTCCTAATGGGGACCTGTACACGGTTGCTAATATCAATACTACATTATCTAGCCGAAGTTCACATGCACGAACCTCAAAGTGCTGATCAACACAAAATTTCCTTACTTCTTTAGTTTTGCATTTATACCCTTGTTTAATGAAAATGGCAACCCCTCCTTTATCCATCCTAAATCTAACAAAAGCCAAACGAGGATAATGGAATGTAGTCGAATTAAGTCGGGTGATGCTGAGGGCATTAGATTAGGAAATGAGACACTTAAAGTAGTAAAGGAGTTTTGCTATTTGGGGAGAAAAATAACTGATGATGGTCGAAGTAGAGAGGATATAAAATGTAGACTGGAAATGGCAAGGCAAGCGTTTCTGAAAAAGAGAAATTTGTTAACATCGAGTATAGATTTAAGTGTCAGGAAGTCGTTTCTAAAAGTATTTGTATGGAGTGTAGCCATGTATGCAAGTGAAACATGGACGATAACTAGTTTGGACAAGAAGAGAATAGAAGCTTTCGAAATATGGTGCTACGGAAGAATGCTGAAGCTTAGATGGGTAGATCACATAACTAATGAGGAGGTATTGAATAGAATTGGGGAGGAGAGGAGTTTGTGGCACAACTTGACAAGAAGAAGGGACCGGTTGGTAGGACATGTTCTGAGGCATCAAGGGATCACAAATTTAGCATTGGAGGGCAGCGTGGAGGGTAAAAATCGTAGAGGGCGACCAAGAGATGAATACACTAAGCATATTCAGAATTATGTAGGTTGCAGTAGGTACTGGGAGATGAAGAAGCTTGCACAGGATAGAGTAGCGTGGAGAGCTGTATCAAACCAGTCTCAGGACTGAAGACAACAACAACAACAACAAATCTACAAGTGTAAGATGCTAAATTATATCCACTTATACGGACACTATCCACACCCACAGTTACATGGTGTTCAGACAGACAGAGTACATCACTGTCATCCTTATTTTTGAGATCATCTTAACACTCTAATAGCTCATCTGCTTTATTTTTTATTCCCCTGATATTTTGATGAAGTAAGTTGATACTGCCCTTAACGTTACCCCTATTGGCTGTACATGAAGTTTCTTTTATTCTATTTATCTTGATTGTCATCTGTCTGGACTTTGGATTTAACCTTATAAACCTGTCTGCCTGGACCCATTAACCACAGGGATCACCCCCTTGTGTGACTGTGGACCCCTTTACAGTTTCTGCTAATACAGAAGTTAACTTATTTTTCCCCATCCTATTCAGGTGCAGGCCATGTGTAGTGTATCCCCACCTACCAATAGCATTTACTCGAACAACACTCATGTGAGATTTTGCCGGTGTCTGGAGAATCCCGTTCAACTCAGTGTTAACATGCCTTACAGCAGTGTTTACCCAAGGCTGATCATGGCGCTGACAGACCTCCACAAACCCCAAATTTGTGTGCTCAGTTTCTGCTCCTATCTTATCCGCGTCACTCCTAATACTGTATCTTGGATTCATAGCCAGGCTGTTTCCTGCTCCCCCAACTACAATTACCTGATCTTCCTTCTCAAAGTCCCTGCATAGCTGACCTAAGTTTTCTGTCACCTGTCTAAGGCTAGCACTTGGCATCACAAAACTTGTGACCTGGTACCCTGCACCTAATTTCTCCTGAAGCTGCTGGCCCACACCCCTCCCATGACTGCTGCCTATAAGCAGAATTATTCTTTTCCTATTCTGGTTTGATGCCGAACTGTCCTTTTTCTTTAAGATAATATTCTGCTTCAACCTACTTTCAACTATATCTGGATAAGGGCCTTCCTCCACTTCAGATAGCTAGCCAAACTGATTTACTAATTGAATTTCTGGCGTTTTTCAAGTGTCTCCCTTTTTCGCCCTTCGCTTGCTACCGTTTTCCAGTTCCCAGTCTCTTTTTCCTCCCTTAACCTAAATAATTCCAAGTCCGCGTTTTCTAATTCAACCTTAAGGGCACAAATTTTTGCCTTCTGTTCACCTATTTTTCTGTCCTTTCTACATAACCTACACTGCCATGGAAGAGCCTCATTTTCTACAGTCATTTCCTCGCAGCTACACTCGCCCAAATGAAACCATAACTTACAGTCTACACAGAACACCCCCTCTTTCCAATTTCTACGGCAAATACCCCATTTGTCACACATGGTTTGACAGACAAACTTAACACAAAAGCAGAGAGTAAGTTGGCACAAGACCACGGTAGTTTCGTAACCTGTAGCCTACTAATCCGTCAATAAACACTAACGTAAACAAACTTTTAAATTTACTTCCGAAAGTCTTAACTACCTAAACTCTGTATGACCGATACGAATTAATTTTACTTTTAAGCGATAACTCTAGTCAAAAACGAAAATCTACACTCACGCCTAAAAAAAGGTAAATAAAACTAGCAACTACCGGCCTTTTACGAAATACTTCCTTTTTGATCTAAATACGGCCAGAAAAGCGAAACCTTCAATAGATATCCTAGAGAAGAAGTAGATACACTAGTCTAATATGTAATATTAATTAAATTAGCTCTTATTTCAATATTAGTCACTTAACTTAACGGGAGTTTCGTATACGTGCGTCTGCCTAGCTACAGAGATGGTACAATATGTGAAGGACCTCCCTTCCTATCTGAAACAGGAAGCTGAACTGACACAGTTTGCTGATGATACAAGCATCATTATTAATCCAGTAACAGAAACTCCAATTGATAATGATAGAAATAAGGTCTTTGGAAAAGTCGTTAATTGGTTTTCTGCAAATGTGGTTGCTCTGAACTTCCAATTTTCTGCTGCAAAAAGTACAGTTCCTTCAATAAATATAACATATCAACAAAAGTCAGTAGACAGGGTAGAGCATACTAAGTTTTTGGGTGTACATACAGATGGGAATCATAGTTGGAAAATTCATATCTTGGATCTTCGAATGCGACTAGGTTCAGCAACTTTTGCAATCAGAATAATTACCAATTCTGAGTATATATAAATTAGTAAGCTAACATACTCTGCATACTTTCACTCTCTTGTGTCAGACGGAATAATATTTTGGGGTAACTCAACATTTAGACAAAAAGTATTCAATGTTCAAAAGAAAGTGGTTAGAATAATGTCTGGGGTTCATAGTCGCACATCTTGTAGGCATCTTTTTAAAATATTGTTAATTCTTACAACAGCCTCACAGTACATTTACTCACTAATGACATTTGTTCTCAGCAACATGGATCAGTTTAAAAACAACAGTGACATTCACGATTATAATACCAGAAAAAAGAAAGACTTACACTATCCTTTTTGTCTTTGGCACAGAAAGGGGTAAATTATGCTGCTATAAAAATTTTCGACAAATTACCAGATGAAATAAAATATCTGACAGATAGCAGTAATAGCTTCAAAAATAAATTGAAATAATATTTCCTTGACAACTCTTTATATACCATAGATAAATTCTTGAGGGCTTGGGTCCGAACGTTAAATGTCGGCAATTGAAGCCCCACAGGGGAAGCCTGCAGTGTTCAGGGAAGCGGTACACGTAGATCTCATATGGAGGCAGCCCTTATTAAGAAATGCGGCCACTGCAGGCAGTACCACGGAGTGGAGCAGTGCGATTTGAACCAGACAGCCATTTGAAACTCGACCCGCAGCACAAGGCGCAAAAGCTACTGGCAAGCGAGCGGGAACTCTATACACTATTGACCTTCTCCCAGACACAGGAAGGGAGAGAGAAAGAGAATTTGTTGAATTTTCTGTCCTTTGTGAAATCAGAAATAGATTGTAACCTGCCGGCCGCTGCTGGCCGATTGGTTCTAGGCGCTTCAGTCTGGAACCGCGCGACCGCTACGGTCGCAGGCTCGAATCCTGCCTCGGGCATGAATGTGTGTGATGTCCTTAGGTTAGTTAGGTTTAAGTAGTTCTAAGTTCTAAGGGATTGATGACCTAAGACGTTAAGTCCCATAGTGCTCAGAGCCATTTGAACCATTTTTTAGATTGTAACCACTGGAACTATATTCAATAAACTTCCACGTGATAAAACCTGTTTCTTTTTTAACGTAGCAGATACCATCGGCCACTACACAAAACCGTTTGAAATAAAACCATTTCTCTATGAAGGTCTTTTTCACTTTCTTGGCTTTCTTTGTGTGTATCAAGCTTTAGAATTTGGTTCCAGTTCTGTAAATTATTGTTTATTGGATGTTTCAATGGCCCCTTAATTTGCGGTGGGTTAGCCGGCGTAGATTAAACCCGCAAAGGCTGACATGAGAGCCTTATTTTTCCTTGGGGATAGCGTTCTCAAACAATTAAAGTGTCACAGTTGACATAAAAGGTCGAAATACCTCGAACAGGTAATTCGTTTACCCCTAAAGACAGCGCCTTAATTAATAATGAGTAAACATTAATGAAAATCGGTACGAAACCAAAGGTAATTTACAAATACTTTTTTTTTCAGACTGTAACGTCCCCTTGCAAAAATTAATGAATTACTGTGCTGATAAACCTCTTACATTATTTGATTTTCAAACAGCTGAGTAGAACTGAACGTACTCAGACATTTTGCTCTTTCTGATCAACACTAAACTGACACACAATATTTTTAGCGCAACGCAATCTGACTTTTAATAATCCTTACAAAAGAATGGCCCTGAATAACAATAATCTATACCTTTCATGAATCACTTACCTCACAAAAATCTTCGTTACTCGAACTACTGCAATACAGCGAGCCAGCTTAATAGTGCTCAAAAGTCATAATATCTGTATCAGTCCATGATATCCAGTATTACAAATTTACTGTCTCTGTCCAGATCATCCGCTCTCAAAACTCGGCCATCTCACTCCCCACATCCACCACTGCTGGCGGCTCACCTCCAACTGCGCAACGCTACGCGCTGTTAACAGCCAACTGCTCAACACTACAATAGCGAATTCCAACAATGCCACCCAGCCACAGACAGCACACAGCACAGCCAGTGATTTTCATACAGAGCGCTAGGTTGCGGTGGCGTTACCAATATAAGAACCTAAACAACCTACTTACAAGACTTTCGAAGATTTGTAATCTATGAACCAAATCGAATATTTTGATGCAAAAAGTGTCCCAGGAGGAATAGTCAGAGCTGAGGGATATGACAAGAAGCGTCACTCAACCAGCAAAGTGTAGCAAACATGTCTTTTACAATGGTTCCTTTTAAAACTACGGGCATTATTTCATCTTCGATACTGTAAACCAAATCTCCTCTACTTGCAACCTACGTCCTCTATTATGTGTTTGATGTATTCCAATAACTGTCTCCCCCTACAGTTTTTACGCTATATAGCTCCATCTAGTGCGAAGCAAGTTATTCTCTGAAGTCTTAACTCATGTCGTATCATCGTGTGACTTCTTCTTGTCAGTGTTTTCCATATGTTCTCTTCCTCTCCGATTCTACTGAAAACTTCTTTCGTCCTTACCTTATCGATCCACCTTATTTTCAACATACGTCTGTAGCACCACGTCTCTGCCGGCCGCGGTGGTCTCGCGGTTAAGGCGCTCAGTCCAGAACCGCGCGACTGCTACGGTCGCAGGTTCGAATCCTGCCTCGGGCATGCATGTGTGTGATGTTCTTAGGATAGTTAGGTTTAAGTAGTTCTAAGTTCTAGGGGACTGATGACCACAGATGTTAAGTCCCATAGTGCTCAGAGTCATTTGAACCATTTTGAACCACGTCTCTAATGCTTCGATTCTCTTGTGTTGTGGTGTTCCTACAACCCATGTTTTATTACCTTACAACAATGTGTCCCAAATATAAATTCCCAGACATTTCCTTCTCAAATTAAGCTTATGTTTGATACTAGAGCAATTCTCATGGCCAGGAATTCCGTTTTTGGCAGTGCTAGTCTGCTTTTTACGTCCTTCTAGCTCCTTCCGTCAAGAGTTATTTTGCTGTCTTGGCAAGCTGATACTTGCCATAAGACTCTGCTATGAATGGTATGAACCTTCAGGATAGATCAAGACAAACTACAAATCCCAAGTATACTATAGAGAATTATGTATTTAAAAACCAGGATTTTTAACGTAGGTAACATATATAGATGTAAACTAAAATAGGCATTCTGAACCATAAGTCATTATCAGAACCTACAATTCTATAGAGGTAGGGAATGTATAATCTTAAGCAAAACTCGATTTTTGCTGTCTAATTTATCACTGTATAACAAAGCCTTCCTAGTAACTAAGTGATTAACGACTTAGATTTATTGGAGAAGGATAAATCTCCACCATTTTGGAGCACGGTGTATACTCTTTAGATTTGCGAATGTGAACGGTTGGTGGGCACCAGATTTGAGGCGCTCAGCGTAGGCGGAAGTATGTTTCACCTTCCCCTTTTTGTGAGCAAATGTTCTTGCAATCTAGTTTTAAAACTCCTTCCCAATTGACTGATGTAACTTACATTACACTCGTTACATCCGATCTCATATACTTCAGAAGCGGCACACATTCTTTTACGAATACACTGGCAATGAATCTCATTAAAACTGGTAAATATCACTTTTAATTTAAAAAACTGAAAGAGTTTGACCAGTCTATAAGATATTTTAAATAGAAACGTGAACTTAGCATACGTATAACTTTGCAGTAAAGGGCTGGTGTCATCTCCATTGTCATTTGGCGTTGTCTGTAGGTTATACAACTTGTCAATGATGGAAGGACTGTACGCATTTTTAAAAGCGACGTATTTCCAATCTTCCGAATCGTTATTCATTGATTCAAATGTAAGTGGAATTTCAGTAATACAACGCATCATGGATCTAAATTGACTCATTTTATACTTACGGAGATGACAGGAAGTGGCAAGTATAACAGAATCGCTTGCCTAAGGTTTATGGTAATGTTTCAAATCGAGAAACCTGAGGACTCCCTCGGTATTCATAACTTCACGGGTAATGACTGTTTTACCATAGAGGCCATTAAACTCTTGTACTAGATGTGCAATGTCGAGCTCATCACCGACAAAAATCAAGCAAATGTCATCCACACAACGACCATAAAAACAGATTTTAATGTAAGTAATAGAGGCCCCGTCAAAATAAGTACATTCCACGTAGTTGACAACTATCCATGGCCAATCCATCTGACTGTCTTAGGAATTATCTATAAAAAGAAAACTAACAGCATGACAAAAAAAGACTCAGTTAAGTTACTACCTCTAAAATTTCGTAAGTTTCCAAACATCGGTATCTGAACAAATGTTCTTGATTCATGGTGATAGTTCCTTCTAACGGTGCTTTTATATATAAATTCGTTATGTTCAAAGGGATCAAATTATTGCCTGCTGGGAAAGATTTGCCATGCAAAAGTTTCACGAGCTCTTTCCTTTTAGATACAGCTCAATTTTCGTAAAAGAAATACCCATTTCGTGTCAGTTTAAGCAATTATCGAGAGATTTTCTAGTCTTGGTACCGGACCCCATTAGTAATGGGACGCATCTGACTCCGTGCTCTCCTGCATGCCCATTACTTTCGGGTGTGCCCCCGTACACTACTGGACACCTGTACAGTAGTACAGCACGCCACTGAGATAGGCCTGAAGCTGTTTTTACGTCGTAAGGAATCACTTCCTTAAAAATAACACGCTGTGTTCTAGAAGCACTTCCACGTAATAACATTTTTTTTATTTCGTGTACCTGTACTTTCAACTGGTTTCTTATTCCTTAACTTCATGTGTGTTCGCGTTGTGATCCTGAAAAGTGCTAGTGGTGTAATTACTAAAACGCTATATTATGAAACGAATCGCCAGAGCCATCTGACATTGAAAGTCTCTTCGGGTTTGAAGACCATCTAGTGACCCCACAGAAAGGATCAAGCGCAAGACACTTTCACTTTTGAGAAAAAATTCGTTGTCGGAAAATTTACGTAAGAAATTTCATCCTGGTGCTGCCGTTCCGCCAAGGTTGTATGGTCTGCCTCAGTTGCATAAGGATGGGGTTCCTCTACGCCCTATTGTTAGTAGTTTGGGTGCACCCACTTATAACCTGGCAAAGTATTTATCATCTGCTCTCAGTCCATATGTTGGCAAGTGTGATCACTATATCTCCAATTCGGTGGATTTTATTCGACGATTGAGATCTTTGAAGTTAAGTCCCGTTAGTGAGTTTTGATGTGGTATCCTTTTTTCAGCGAGTGCCTCTGGAAGAGTCCCTTAGTTTGATTAGCGAAAAACTGGATGAAGAGCTGGTGAAGGTTTCTCGTCATGTGCTGACATCCACGTATTTTTTATTTAACGCTAACATTTTTGAACAGAATGACGGAGTGGCTATGGGTAGTCCTATATCACCCATAGTCGACAATGTAGTTATGGAGGACTTCGAGGATATGGCACTGAGGACTTCAGCTGTACAACCAACGTGCTTCTGGTGGTACGTGGATGATACCTTTTTCGTCTGGCCTCATGGCCGTGACGCTCTTAATAGATTTTTGGACCATTTCAACCGTCTTCATCTCGGCATCAAATTTACCATGGTGGTTGAAAGTGATGGAATGCTTCCATTTTTAGACGTAATCACTTATAAAAACCCAGATGGTACTTTGGGACACGGTGTTCACTGAAAGCCGGCGCACACAGATAGGTATCTGCATTCTAAGAGTTGTCATCCACCACACCTACGCAGTGACGTCCTTAGGACTTTGGTACGCTTTCTGAATATAGCAGGTGAACTAAATAGAAACCTAGTCCCAGCAGGGAATCATATAGCGCTCTTAGAAAAAAGTGTTCCAAGACTGTTACCTGAAATGCTCCTCCATGATACTGACAAGAGGGAGATTGAGTTAATAATTAAATCACTAAAGACCAAGAACTCTCATGGATATGACGGGGTATCTAGCAGAATACTGAAGTATTGTTCTATGTATGTTAACCCAGTTCTCAGCCATATCTGTAACTTTTCCTTTAGGAGTGGTCGGTCTCCTTACCGATTAAAGTACTCGGTAGTGAAGCCACTTTATAAAAAGGGAGACATTGATAATGTTGACAATTTTCGACCTATTTCTATGCCATCGGTGTTTGCTAAAGTTATCGAGAAGGTTGTATATACAAGGTTACTGGAGCATTTAAATTCACATAATTTTCTGTCAAATGTTCAGTTTGGTTTTAGAAATGTTTTAACAACTGAAAATGCTATATTCTCTTTTCTCTGTGATGTTTTGGACGGATTAAATAAAAGGTTGCAAACTCTAGGTGTTTTCTTTGATTTAACGAAGGCTTTTGACTGTGTTGACCACAAAATATTACTGCAGAAGTTGGACCATTATGGAGTAAGAGGAGTAGCTTACAATTGGTTCACCTCTTACTTTAAGAACAGAAAGCAGAAGGTAATTCTCCGCAATATTGAGAGTGGTAGTGATGTTCAGTCCCAATGAGGCACTGTTAAGTGGGGCGTTCCCCAAGGGTCGGTGCTGGGGCCACTGCTGTTTCTTATTTATATAAATGATATGCCTTCTAGTATTACAGGTGATTCAAAAATATTTCTGTTTGCTGATGACACCAGTTTGATAGTGAAGGATCTTGTGTGTAATATTGAAACAGTAACAAATAATGTAGTTCATGAAATAAGTTCGTGGCTTGTGGAAAATAATTTGATGCTAAATCACAGTAAGACTCAGTTTTTACAGTTTCTAACTCACAGTTCAACAAGAACCGATATTTTGATCAGACAGAATAGGCATATTATAAGCGAGACGGAACAGTTCAAGTTCCTAGGCGTTCGGATAGATAGTAAGCTGTTGTGGAAAGCCCATGTCCAGGATCTTGTTCAGAAGCTAAATGCTGCTTTATTTACCATTAGAACAGTATCTGAAATAAGTGACATTTCAACACGAAAAGTAGTCTACTTCGGATATTTTCATACGCTTATGTTGTAGGGTATTATTTTTTGGGGTACTTCTTATGATTCAAAAAGGGTATTTTTGGCTCAAAAACGGCCTGTTCGAGCTATATGTGGTGTAAGTTCGAGAAACTCTTGTCGACCCCTATTCAAAAATCTGGGAATTCTGGCATTGCCCTCAGAGTATATATTTTCTTTAATGTCGTTTGTTGTTAGCAATATTAGCCTATTCCCAAGAGTTAGCAGCTTTCACTCAGTTAATACTAGGCAGAAATCAAATCTGCATGTAGAATGCACTTCCTTGACTCTTGTGCAGAAAGGAGTGCAGTATTCTGCTGCATCCATTTTCAATAAGCTACCACAAGAACTCAAAAATCTTAGCAGTAACCCAAACTCTTTTAAGTCTAAACTGTAGAGTTTCCTCATGGCTCACTCCTTCTATTTTGTCGAGGAGCTCCTGGAAGAGCTAAAAAATTAAGAAAATTCCATTGTTATATTGTTGATTTTCTTCATTTAAACTTATGACTTGTCCCCTGAATATGTTTTTTTATATTTCATTTTATCTGTTTCTAATATCGTGTTATAATTTCATGTATTGACACGTTCCATGACCATGGAAACTTCTCCTTAATTTGGTCCCACGGAACAATAAATAATTAAAAAAATAAATAATAAAATAGAGCATATGCCATTTCCGACGAGGACAGCTTAACCAAAGAACTTGCTCATATGATGGCTGTTTTTAATGAAAATGGATACACCGAGAAGCAGATTCGTCGGGGTATGGAGTTTGGACCATCTCTGGAAGTGCATGAAGAGAAACATAGATCGGTGGCCTTTCTTCCTTTTGCTGGAGGCACATCGTTTAAGATTGGACGAATTTTAAGGGATTTTAACATTAAGAGTGTGTTCCGTCCACCTTCTAAGATTAGGGCACTACTCGGCTCTGTGAGAGATGATTTGGGACGTAGGAAACCCAGTGTATACAAAATTCCATGTCAATGTGGGAAGGCTTACATTGGTCGTTCGATTCGCACAGCTCATGACAGATGTGTGGAACATCGTCGTCATACGAGGCTACAACAGCCGGAAAAATCGGCAGTAGCAAAAGACTGCTTAAATGAGGGACACAGTAATAAATTTGATGAACCTGTGGTAGTCGCCAACACTTCTACATCCACTCGATTACTCTGCAATTCACATTTAAGTGCTTGGCAGAGGGTTCATCGAACCACAATCATACTATCTCCCTACCATTCCACTCCCGAACAGCGTGCGGGAAAAACTAACACCTAAACCTTTCTGTTCGAGCTCTGATTTCTCTTATTTTATTTTGATGATCATTCCTACCTATGTAGGTTGGGCTCAACAAAATATTTTCGCATTCGGAAGAGAAAGTTGGTGACTGAAATTTCGTAAATAGATCTCGCCGCGATGAAAAACGTCTTTGCTTTAATGACTTCCATCCCAACTCGCGTATCATATCTGTCACACTCTCTCCCCTACTAAGTGATAATACAAAACGAGCTGCCCTTTTTTGCACCCTTTCGATGTTCTCCGTCAATCCCACCTGGTAAGGATCCCACACCGCGCAGCAATATTCTAACAGAGGACGAATTAATGTAGTGTAAGCTGTCTCTTTAGCGAACTTGCATCTTCTAAGTGTCCTGCCAAGGAAACGCAACCTTTGGCTCACCTTCCCCACAATGTTATCTATGTGGTCTTTCCAACTGAAGTTGGTCGTAATTTTAACACCCAGGTACTTAGTTGAATTGACAGCCATTGAGAATTGTACTGTTGATCGAGTAATAGAATCCCAACGGATTTCCTTTGGAACTCATGTGGATCACCTCACACTTTTCGTTCTTTGGCGTAAACTGCTACCTGCCACACTATACAGCAATCATTTTCTAAATCGCTTTGCAACTGATACTGGTCTTCGGATGAACTTACTAGACGGTAAATTACAGCATTATCTGCGAACTACCTAAGAAAACTGCTCAGATGGTCACCCAGGTCATTTATATAGATCAGGAACAGCAGAGGTCCCAGGACGCTTCCCTGGGGAACACCTGATATCACTTCAGTTTTACTCGATGATTTGCCGACTATTACTACGAACTGCGACCATCGTGACAGGAAATCACGAATCCAGTCGCACAACTGGGACGATACCCCATAGGCCCGCAGCTTGATTAGAAGTTGCTTGTGAGGAACGGTGTCAAAAGATTTCCGGAAATCTAGAAATACGGAATCAACTTGAGATCCCCTGTCGATAGCGGCCATTACTTCGTGCGAATAAAGAGCTAGCTGCGTTGCACAAGAACGATGTTTTCTGAAACCATGCTGATTGCGTATCAATAGATCGTTCCCTTCGAGGTGATTCATAATGTTTCAATACAGTATATTCTCCAAAACCCTACTGCAAACCGACGTCAATGATGTAGGTCAGTAGTTCGATGGATTACTCCTACTACCCTTCTTAAACACTGGTGCGACCTGCCCAATTTTCCAATCTGTAGGTACTGATCTATCGGTGAGCGAGCGGTTGTATATGATTGCTAAGTAGGGAGCTATTGTATCAGCGTAATCTGAAAGGAACCTAATCGGTATACAATCTGGACCTGAAGACTTGCCCATATCAAGCGATTTGAGTTGCTTCGCAACCCCTAAGGTATCTTCCGGTTTTGGAACAGTGTCTACAAAGAGGCGATTGAAATTAGGTTGGCGGATAATTTAATCAACAGAGACAATGAGCTTTCTCTTAGCAAAACGTGGAATCCTGCATTATCTCGCTTCGGTGCGGCCCTGAGTGCGATATATCGTTGCCAGCAGTGTTCTACTAAGGGCGGCGCCACCTCCCTGTCTTGGAGGGCAGCAACCGCGATGGGCGGCGCATGCGCCGTGTACTGAACGGTGGCCTATATAGGACGTCGATTTGCAGCCTGGCGTCAGTTCTCAGCGGGACTTATCGGCAGAAGCAGCATTCTCCTGAACATGGCGACCAGTTGGATCGCCGAATCGAGTCAAGTTGATTTCAGGACCTGTCAGCATACCCGAAGAGACTTTCAAGACTTATTACGCCGTGAAAGCCTACGTAGTCACGCCATCTGACATTATATAACTGTTTTTGAATTAACTTTCATAAGAATGGAATGAACAGTCAGTGAGTACAGAATATAGATTGAGACAAAGTCGAAGAAAGACGAAATTTAGTGAGACTTAGCAGAAATGAGAACAGCAATAAATTTAACATCAGGATTGTTGATCACGAGATAGATGGAATTGAGGAATTCTGCTACCTAGGCAGCAAAATAACCCTTGCTGGAAAGGGCAAGGAGGACATCAAAGCAGACCAGCAATGGCAAAAAGGGCACTCCTGGCCAAGAGAAGTCTACTAAGATCAAAAATAGGCCTTAATTTGAGGAAGAAGTCTCAGAGAATATACATTTGGTGCACAAAATTGTGTGATAGTGAAACATGAATGGAAAACGGGAACATAAATGAATCGAAACATTTGAGAAATGGTGCTACAGAAGAACGTCGAAAATTAGGGGACTGATATGGTAAAGAATGGGGAGGTTCTCCGCAGAATCGGCAAGGAAGTAAATATAGAGAATATAATGACAAGAAGAAGGGACAAGATGATAGCACATCTGTTAAGATATCATAGAATAGCTTCCATGTACTAGCGGGAGCTGTAGAGGGTAAAAATGGTAGAGACAGGAGGAACCTGGAATACGTCCAGCAAATAATGGAGGGAAAAGGTTGCAAGCGCTGCTCTGTGATGAAGAAGTTGGCACAGGAGAGGAATTCGCATCAAGCCAGTCGAAAGACTGATGAGTGATAAAAAAGAAAAAAAAAATATTCCACATGAAAAGTTAATATTTTCGTTGGTAACAACTGTCTGTGCTTAAACCGGTGGTACCTTAACATAACCACCCGCACAAGGGGATGTCGACTTTCTATTTTCAAATGATATCCCCATTTTTATTGCACATTCGGATTCTACGTCAAAAAATTTCTGGGGCTCGTCCGAAACTATTTGTTCCATCTTGGGTAAATGGTAACGTAGTCGGAGCGGGAGACACGGCAGTTGTACGGAAAAACACACAGACATCAGTCACCCTCACGCTGAGATTCGAGGGTATTCACCGGAATGAAGCCACCTGGTGATGTGGGCGCTCACTGAAATAAACCCTGAAGCCAACTGAAAGCTGCATTACATTAAACAGCATGACGTATTCTTAAATGTGTAAACGTAGAAGTTGTGGTGTGCAAAAAAACTGGTGAAACTAAGTTTTGACAATAATATCCGTGTTTGTTTTCACAGAAAATATTGTGTGCAATTTTATGCGTCAGTTTTTAATTTCGGAAAACGGAAAAACCGCATTTGGAGTAGAAGACCAATTTGCAATAAAATGGGCGGGGGTGCGGTGGGGCGTCTAATTTTAAAATTAAGAAGTTGACCCGCATGTGGGCGGATCAATGATTGGCCAGTCTTAGCACAAACACTATCCCCCTTGAAATGATTATCTTATCATGTGGAACACATTTCCTTTTTTTCCATAGGAGGCGTATTTTTTTTATACACTTATTTGTTCCAAGTTAAACCAAACACAACATTTAGGTGGTAAGAAACAGTCTTAAAAGCTTGCAATGGTGTCACAGAGTTGTTTGTGCTGATAACTAATTATTTCTCCGTCTCTAAGTTAATTATCATTGACGTTAGCCAGTCAGGCCGTTGCACGTACTAATTCAGTGCCCCGACAGAGATGGTGTAGCCAGACGTGTTCTTCTTTTGGTTTCCCAAAACCAAACATAGGAGCGATACATGAATTGAACGAGTGACGGCAATAAGGACGAAACCCGAGCCAAAGGCTGAGCGGTCTTATGCTCCATCATCAATGCTATGAGAACAAATGACTCTAATTGTATCTGAAGGGCCGATTGAATTTGCCCGTTCAACAACCTAACTAGCTAACTTTAATTAATTACTTAAGAATTATTTCTTTGCAGAAACTACTCCGCAACAACCTTACCAGCTTGTCGGACTCTTTCTCATCGCCGTGTACACACACACACACACACACACACACACACACACACACATATATATATATATATATATATATATATATATATATATATATATATATATATATATATATATTAGTGCCTTTGTGATTCTACACAGATTATTTTACTCAACAGTCTCAATAACTGGCAATAAACGACTGTCTTCTCAGTGAAGAAAACAGTCTCTCTTTACCTTATTTCTGTTCTGTCTTTGCTGTAGAACATGGTGAGGTGTGTTTTAGAGCAAATGGAATTTAACAATGAAAATGAGATAATCATGTTATTGATGAGGGCATGAAACGAGTCTAAGTAGTTTCAGGCACAAGTATAAACTAATTAACTTTGTTGAGATGCTCCTAAAGTTTCTTCTTTTTTGTTACGCTCAATTTAATTCGCCCGACTGAAACTTTTACTTCCTCACTGTGGCTTACGATGAATTTGAGAGTCGCTTAGAGATAGAGAAACAGAGGCCGAGAGAGAAAGAGCATTTCGAAACTTCTCTGAACCTATTTGCTGAGCGGCTACAGTGACTTCAACAGCTGTAGGGTATTTTCCGAGGAAGAACTGAAGAATTTGTCACTCGCACTGCGCTACGACTGCGCTGTGACACGCTAGCTGGAATAGCGGGCGCTGATTGGAGCGTCATTGCCACCTGCGCTCACTCATTTGGCCTCATTACCACTCTGTTGACTGCCTCATTTCATGTAATTTGCGTTGCACAGCACGAACAATTGTGTGGTCACCTGTTTAATCACCGATTGGTCGACTCACCTGTTTAACCCACACTAATTTACAGTTAATGAGAATTTCTGTTTATTCTTTATAGAACAGAATATTTCTTTCGATATGGTCTGCGTTTCGTATATGTGTTCATTATCGGTGGCATATTTAACCACTTATGAACCATTATTGCACTATAAACACAATATAAAGTTATGGCTGGAGAAGAAATTGAATTTAAATGATATTCGAATGTATTGACGTCCTGTATATCTGAGTGAAGCAATATAATCTATGCTGCGAACTGATACAATTCCACCGCTGCAATTTTCCAGCCCGTTATTTATACCTTGTATCGGAAGGTGACAGGTAAATTAACAAGAAATTCGGTCAACTACACTACTGGCCATTAAAATTGCTACACCACGAATATGACGTGCTACAGACGCGAAATTTAACCGACAGAAAGAAGATGCTGTGATATGCAAATGATTAGCTTTTCAGAGCATTCACACAAGGTTGACGCCGGTGGCAAAACATACAACGATCTGACACGAGGAAGGTTTCCAACTGATTTCTCATACACAAACAGCACTTGACCGGCGTTGCCTGGTGAAACGTTGTTGTGATGCCTCGTGTAAGGAGGCGAAATGCGTACCATCGCGTTTAAGACTTTGATAAAGGTCGGATTCTAGCCTATCGCGATTGCGGTTTATCGTATCGCGACATTGCTGCTCGCGTTGGTCGAGATCCAATGACGGTTAGCAGGATATGGAACCGGTGAATTCAGCAGGGTAATACGAAACGCCATGCTGGATCCCAACGGCCTTGTATCACTAGCAGTCGAGATGACAGGCATCTTATCCGCATGGCTGTAACGCATCGTGCAGCCACGTCTCAATCCCTGAGTCAACAGATGGGGACGTTTGCAAGACAACAACCATCTACACGAACAGTTCGACGACGTTTGCAGATTCATGGACTATCAGCTCGGAGACCATCTCTGCAGTTACCCTTGACGCTGCGTCACAGGCATGAGCGCCTGTGATGGTGTATTCAACGACGAACCTAGTTGCACGAAGGGCAAAGCCTCATTTTTTCGGATGAATCCAGGTTATGTTTACATCATGGTGGGCGCATCCGTGTTTGGCTACATCGCGGCGAACGCACATTGGAAAAGTGTATTCGTCATCGCCATGCTGGCGTATCATGTGGGGTGATGGTATAGGGTGCCGTTGGTTACACGTCTCGGTCACCTATTGTTCGCATGGACAGCAATTTGAACAGTGGACGTTACATTTCAGATGTTTTACGACCCGTGTCTCTACCCTTCATTCGATCCCTGCGAAACCCTACATTTCAGCAGGATAATGCTCGACCGCTTGTTGCAGGTCCTGTACGGGCCTTTTTGGATACAGAGAATCTTCTACTGCTGCCCTGGCCATGACATTCTCCAGATCTCTCACCAATTGAAAACGTCTGGGCGACGGTGGTCGGGCAACTGGCTCGTCACAATACGCCAGTCACTACTCTTGATGAAGTGTGGTATCGTGTTGAAGCTGCATGGGCAGCTATACCTGTACACGCCATCCAAGCTTTGACTCAATGCCCAGGCGTATCTAGGCCGTTATTACGGCCAGAGGTGGTTGTTCTGGGTACTGGTTTCTCAGGATCTACGCACCCAAATTGCGTGAAAAAGTAATCACATGTCAGTTCTAGTATAATATATCTGTCCAATGAATACCCGTTTATCATCTGCATTTCTTCTTGGTGTAGAAATTTTAATGGCCAGTAGTGCACGTAAGATCGGTTACATCTGCATACTCCTGTTGCACTGTCGCGATCATTCCTGAGGGGCGCTTTTGTGTTATTGGTCAGATGTTGAGTCTGCTAGTGAGAGCTAAAGGAAACTAAAGTAAATGGCCGAAAGTCGCGAAACTGGTTGTCCGGTTCGATGACGTACCTTGTATGACACGCAAATGTCGCCGAAAGATGCGATGCATGGCGCAAGTGTAATATCGATGTTCGTGCAGCCTGTTGTAGATATGTATGTGGTGAATATGGCACCAAACGGAGAGTTCACCGACTATCAAAGTAATATGATAATCGGTACCAGACGCATGGGTCATACCATATCAGTAACTGCATAAGACTTCGTGTCTCTGATCCCAACAGTGTCGAAGATGCATCTGCAACGTTTCGACGAGTAAAACCGCAGCGAAGGACGACCGCAAGTATTCTACAAACAGACGTCGCGTCACCTCTACAGTGACACACAAGACGAATGACCATCGACTAAGAATCAGAACGCCACAACTCTGAATGTAGGACGCCAGGAGTGTGTGGAGACAAAAGCTTAGTAGCAGATGACGAATTTCGCATCCAGTGTGTTCGCATGACATTTGGCTACTCATTGTTGCAAGAGCCTTAAGGTAACACAGAATGTGAAGATTTCCCGAGATGTTTTTAGTTGTCGCTATCCGCAGGAGCACCGTAATTCGTTTCCTTTTTGACATATCTGTCATGCAGAAGTTAAGAGGTCGCACCTATTCCTGCAGAAGCCAGGATACTACCAGTGCGAGACTCCAGGTAAAGCCATAAGCTCCACTATCATCTTGCCTCCTAGGCAACACATCTCTTCAGGCCTGATTACAGGAGGCACTATGGCAGCTTGAAGTCCCAGTGCTGTCTGTACCTTACCTCTACACCATTAATTGCAGCCTAGCTACCAACTTGCTTCCTCTTGCACTTCTCTCAGTTGTGTACTTCTAATCATTTTTTCTCTTACGAAGATGTATCTGTTTGGACTGTTTGCAAATGTGAGTCCTTGTCTCGGCCTCTGCAAAAAAAAACTGTATTTATTTACAATAAAAAGTGAGCCATATTATGGCATCCAGCTTTTTATATATATTGTTAGTGTGGTGTCACCGCAAGGGACCACACCTCCTAGGTTGTAGGCTTCAAATCGGCCGCGATCCGTCAGTACACATCGGACCCGCGAGTCGCCACTGTCGATTCTAGCACACCGAGCGCCGCCACTCGGCTGGTCTTACGAGACAAGCTAGCGCACTGGCCAGTTCTACAGCCGACTTTGATAGGAATGGTTCACTTGTCGTAGCTTCAGAGATTTCATTTGCAGAGACGCTAGTTAGCATAGCTTTCAGCTGAGTCAGTAGCTGAGACCTAGCCTGGCGCCACATGCAGTTTATGCATTGACAGTTGATGTATATGTGTGAAGCAGTCAGAATTGTAAAGAAGTATTCGCAGTCCAGTCTACAACTGCACTTGTAAATATTATTGTACAAAGTCAAGATCGACGTTCACCGCTGATGCTGAATTAATGCTAAGTATTTAAGTGTATTCCTGTCTACTAACTTAAGATGTTCCAGATCCATTCCGTCAAGTATAGTTCACTGGTCCTCACGTAAGCCTACGTGATCAATGCGTGCAATTAATGGCCACACCTCGTGATCAGACTAAGAGTCACATTGCGTGACTCAGCCGGGTAACCCTTTTGCCACGAGGTCCATAGTTCCGCCTCATACATAACAGTTAGACCTGTGACATACCATTTCTTGGCAGCACCAGTGCTGTCGCCTTAATCGCCATTGCAGGTGATAAGTTTAGTAGTTTTCAGTAGCAGTTTTGCCTGATGATGAAAGGCCATTCTTCTCCTAATCCTTTTAAATTGGTACCGGTCTGTCACTTCAGAGACGAGTGATTTTTTCGTGACATCTGGTGTTTCCAGCACCTGATGAAAATAATTTCCAAACGCACCCTTTAGCGCATTAGCGGGACCAGATAATGACCACTTAAAGTGTTTATATCCTAAACTGGAGGCTGATTGCCAGAAAAGCCTGGCAGTTTCGGGGAGCTGTTTGGATCTCGCGAAACTCTATCGCCAGCAGTCCTCAGTGCGCTGACGTGACCTGCCCTGGCTCTGCTTTAGGGTGGAATTGGTGTTTAACCGTTTAGTGTAGTCTGCAAATTTTAATTCTCAGTGGCCAACATAGTTACTCTTCAATTACGAAAATATTATTAAAATCCGAAATGAGTTTCCATGTGCCGGCGTGGAATTCCGTTCAGTCCTTTTCCAGTTTGCTATAAGAAGAGTCATCTTACCTCAGACTGTGTTACACGGTGACGTTTCAGTGAACGAGATAAATATAGCGATTTTGGAGACAAATTATATTTGTGTCTGTGGAATTTCTAAAGCGGTTTGTGTGAATTTTTCGTTACCTGCTGTGAACTGGTTTCCTATTTTCTTGTCAGCAGACCACGGATGGGGGTTTTTAGGAGCCAATCGGAGGGTGTATGATACAAAAATCCAATCCTGAAAGTGATTGAACTGACACCTATTTATTACCACTCCCACAGCTACCACCGAAGTTATTTCTCGACGTCTTAACACATCCCGTCACCCTGTCATTCTTCCATCGTTGGAAGCCTCTGCAGAAATACTGAGCAATGCTGCCTATGTAGCCGTCCATAATTGTGGAAGTACTGCGTGTGCATGATTTTGTGTATGGACTGACCTCTCGATTAAGTCCCACGAATGTTAGATGGGATTCGTCTCGGGCGCTCGAATTGTCAAGAATGTTCTTCAAACCAGTCGTGAACAATTAAGGCCCGGTGCCATGGCGCATTGCGGTCTATAAAATTTCGATCGTTGCTTGGGAACATTTCGGCAAGAAAGGAAGAATGAATTGATTGTTGGTGTTAACAACGATCATCCACCTTTATCTCCTCTGAATTACTGCAGATGCCGTGTCACTGAGCACATTTGTTCTGTGCCCGCAGTACACGTGAGGCGCCTAGTTTTTTCCACTGCACTGTGTGGAATACGAAGGTTCTGTTAAAGTTCACTAACCTGCTGTCTTCAAGTTGATGTCCCCAGCGCAGAAAACAGAATGCATGTCGTAGGTTCTGTATCTTGAGGCTGAAACTGACTTTTAGCGAAGTTCTGTTCTGAAATAATGTATCACTTCTTTGGGATGCCACTCGTGTATTTTAATATAGCCACACGAGAACACTACACGATGTTAATACAACACCTTCTGATACAGAAAAGTACATGATCAAACACAATGTTTACGAAAATGTATCTTTGCACTATTTGTGGCACGTGTCTGTGCCTCATGACTACTGAAGTGAATCTTTTTTAATACTGAATACTGGCAAACACATACTGTCACATACAACATTACGGTACATCTCGATTGCATAATCCAGAGTGACGAACAGGAACTTAAATGAAAATTGGAAACACATCCTACGACAAACAACAAGTCTGTTCTTCTCGACTACCTAATCCAGAGTGACGAACAGCCCGAAACACTTCGCGCGCCATACCAGAAAAGGCGTGACCCGAACGCTTGCGAAGTGCTTCGTCTGCAATTTCGTCAGTCTTTTGTTTTTGATTTAAATTGTTTTCACTAATTCTAAAATGACTGATTGATAGTCAGCTGTTGAGAGATATTTATATTAAAAAGTGAAGTCATTCCAATGAGTAGTTTAACTAATAATAATAACTATACTTCAGCGTTTTGGTGCCCTTGCTCCGAACACAGCAGCCAATCACAGAGCAGTAGCATTATGCATTTGGTCTTTCTCACGGGAATGGTACCGAATCTAACATCTGTCACAGGTACCTCACACCACATTTCGTCATCTATATACTTCTTGCATCTCCACTGCTCTGAGAACAGCTTCTTGGAGCCTAATACGATGGCTGACTAAGCCGGAAATACTACAACATGAGGTCCGCGAATTTTTGAAAATAGTCTCCATCTAGCCGAACAGAACCACATCCAGTCGACAATTGGTTCAGTTGGACCAGAGAACGCACTCCATTCTATGGAAATTCAACTCACCCCCTTTAGCAGCCAACCCCAGGTCGCAGAGTGCCTCGGTGACAACCAGGGCCCATGGATTCATTGGGTAATGGGATCTCGAACCCTACCATAAACTCTTGCCAACTGAAGTCGGTACTCAACTGACCAGGTCAAAGTTTTCCAGTAGCCTAGGGTCCAACCGATATAGTCAAGAGCACCCGGAGACGCGTTGCCAGCGATGACGTGCTGTTAGCAAAGGCACTCGCGTCGGTCGTCTGCTGCCAAAGCGCACTAACACAAAATTTTGCCGCAGTGTCGTAACGGATAACGTCCACATACGAGCCCACATTGATTTCTGCAGTTATTCCACGCAGTGCTACTTGTCCGTTAGCACCGACAACTCCATCCAAACGCCGCTGGCTCGGTCGTCAATCGTGAAAGGTAATGCCTGAACTTTGGTAATCTCGGCACACTCTTCGCACTGTGTATCTCGTAATATTGAATCCCCTGACGATTTACGAAATGGAATGTCCCATGCGTCTAGCTCCAACTACAATTTCGTGTTCAAAGTTCGTTAAATTCCAGCCACGCGGCCATAAAACATGACGGACACCTTGTCACGTTAATCACCTGAGTAAAAATAACAACTACGCCAATGTACTGCTCTTTTATACCTTGTGTATCGCCAGCTGTATATGTGCGTATCCCTATCCCATGACTTTTGGTGACATCAGAGAATACACTACTGCCCATTGAAATTGCTACACCAAGAAGAAATGCAGATGATAAACGGGTATTCATTCGACAGATATATTGTACTAGAACTGACATGTGATTACATTTTCACGCAATTTGGGTGCATAGATCCTGAGAAATCAGTACCCACAACAACCACCTCTGGCCGTAATAACGGCCTTCATACGCCTGGGAATTGAGTCAAACAGAGCCTGGATGGCGTGTACAGATACAGCTGCCCATGCAGCTTCAACACGATACCACAGTAAATCAAGAGTAGTGACTGGCGTATTGTGACGAGCCGGTTGCTCGGCCAGCATTGACCAGACGTTGTCAATTCGTGAGAGATCTGGAAAATGTGCTGGCCAGGGTAGCAGTCGAACAATTTCTTTATCCAGAGAGGCCCGTACAGGACCTGTAAGATGCGGTCGTGCATTATCATGCTGAAATGTAGGGTTTCGGAGGGATCGAATGAAGGGTGGAGTCACGGGTCGTAACCCATCTGCAATGTAACGTCCACTGTTGAAAGTGCCGTCAATGAGAAGAAGACGTGACCTGGACGTGTACCCAATGGCACCCCATACCATCACGCCGCATGATACGCCAGTATGGTGATGCCGAATACACGCTTCCCATCTGCGTTCACCGTGATGTCGCCCAACACGGATGCGACCATCGTGATGCTGTAAACACAACCTGGATTCATCCGAAAAATGACGTTATGCCATTCGTACACGCAGGTTCGTCGTTAAGTAGACCATCTTCGGAGCTCCTATCTGTGATGCAGCGTCAAGGGTAACCGCGGCAGTGGTCTCCGAGCTGATAGTCCATGCTGCTGCAAACGTTGTCGAACCGTTTGTGCACATGGTTGTTGTCTTGCAAACGTTCCCGTCTGTTGGCTCAGGGATCGAGACGTGGCTGCACGATCCGTTATAGCCATGCGGATAAGATGTTGTCATGCAGACTGCTAGTGATACGAGGCCGCTGGGATCGAGCACGGCGTTCCGTATTACCCTCCTGAACCCACCGGTTTCATATTCTGCAATTTCGGTCTACGGGTTTAAAAAATTGGAACATAAATTCTTCTTCTTTTGGAATTAAAGGCTTGGCTTCGTATTTTCGCAACGTTGATAGTTTGAAATCTTTTTGAAGTGCGATAGTTTACTTTACACTGGCCAGTTAAGTTGGATTCGTAATTATCTCGGTGAGATGGAGTAACAGTCATTGGGTCTCGACCATCGCGAGGAGCAATGTCGCGATACGATAAACCGCAATCGCGATAAGCTACAATCCGACCTTTATCAAAGTCGGAAACGTGATGGTACACATTTCTTCTCCTTACACGAGGCATCAAACCACGTTTTACCAGGCAACGCCTGTCAGCTGCTGTTTATGTATGCGAAATCGGTTGGAAACTTTCCTCATATCAACACGTTGTAGGTGTCGCCACCGGCGCCACCCTTGTGTGAATGCTCTGAAGAGCTAATGATTTGCATATCACAGAATCTTCTTGCTGTCGGTTAAATTCCACGTCCACAGGACGTCAAAATCGTGGTGTAGCAATTTTAATGGTCAGTAGTGTAAATCGCAGTATAGGGAGGGGGTGAAGTTTGCACAGCCGCCGTTCGGCCATCTAAGCCAGATAATTATGAATTTTACTTAACTGGCCAGTGTGAAGCAAACTATCGCACTTGAAAAAGATTTCAAACTTTCACGTTCGTGGAAATACGGAACCAAGGCTTTTATTCCAAAAGAATAATAATTTATGTTCCAGTTTTTTAAACCCGTAGATATTTCGGCAATTTGACTCGCCCTGTTCTTTTCAAGGTGGGCTAAATGTGTATTTTCATTTGTCAGAGCACAAGGCCTATGTGTAGAAAGCTTTCATTGAGGTGTCTGGTCGAAAACAGGTCGCGTCCCGGGAAGACAGGTGCCCTCCGGAAGAGGCGGCGTCGCGGTCCGCTACGGTCGTGGTGGGTGAAACCGAATACTCTGGGTGGAGAGAGGAGGCGGGCGTCGCCTTTGAGTGGGAGCGACGGGCGTGAGAAGGGAGCAGCGGGTCGCGGACGAGAGGGGCCGCGGGCCCACGAGGGGGTGCCCTCCCTCACCGATCACTGCCGGGGCGCCACCCGCGCTCCCCAGGCTCCTCCACGCCGTGGCCGCTGGCAGCGCTCCCACCTGCTTCGAGCCTCTGTCTGTCCTCTGTCAACGACTTTTGCTACCCACAAGGCTGCAGTACACACGAGAATTGTGACCTGACAGTGCGAAAGCTTATCTCTGAGCAGCTACTGTCTTCGCTGGCTAGTAATCAGACTATGGTCCACACTCAAAATTCCCTGAGAAGTGTGCCACGAAATCTGAATCATTACATCCAGGGCGAAGCCACCGGCGGTGCCGCTGGCCATTTTTGTTTAAGTTTTAGATGATACATCACCGAAGTGGGTTCAAATGGCTCTGAGCACTATGGGACTCAACTGCTGAGGTCATCAGTCCCCTAGAACTTAGAACTACTTAAACCTAACTAACCTAAGGACATCACAAACATCCATGCCCGAGGCAGGATTCGAACCTGCGACCGTAGCGGTCTTGCGGTTCCAGACTGCAGCGCCTTTAACCGCACGGCCACTTCGGCCGGCACCGAAGTGGGCATGGAACTGTAGCTGGTTAAAATTTTGTAGAAAAAGGGAATACTAATAGCCGACGGCTATTGTGACAACATGTCTGAGTATTTCTTCAGGGGACTTTCAAGGACTTATTGACTCCATGCGACGTCCAGTTGCTACACTAAGCCTGGTAAGAGGCAGTGCAACCCAGTATAACGTGGTCCATGACTTTTGTCACCTCAGTGTAAGTCAGAAACAGATTATTTACTGGAAATGACGGTAATACAGCAAGTGAAATTAGGAGGATCATTCAGAAACACTCCAGGAAGTAAGCCAGTAGTCACATTGGTGCCAAATGAATTCTACGAGTACAATGTTGCCAGTCCTCTATTAAACAGGAAGAATATGTTTGCACCGCAGATGTGTTAATTGAAGTGGCTAGCACTTGGGAAGCCCGCAATGTGATGATAAGGTGGGACTGGCAGCCACCCAGTTCACTCGGAGCTAAAATACAAAAATTATAAGCCAATGAGTTTTATTCGCATTTCTGGTAACTATGGTTTGGGTCTAAGGGGTATTTACGAGTAATATCGAGATGCAGTGGCTGCAACCCGAATAATATGGCTAAAGAGCGCGGGAATTATTTTTGCTGTCGTCTTCTACAATAGCTGTGAGAACGAGTTTCTTTTCTGTCTTAAGTGTACTGCGATCTAAAGAGCTTATTCATCAAAAGCCGTTAGGTTTTATAGCATCACCACATGCTATTAAAATTATGAGTAAATAACATTCCATTTAATGTTGTACCCTTAAAAATGATTGATGAATGCTTTATTTGGCATCAATTATAACACATAACAACACAAATGAAAAGTCAGCGTAACACTAATTACAAAACACAAACATTTACAAAGAACTTCCATAAGCTGTAAATATCATGTAGTCTTAAATCAAAACAGAAAACTGTGCATGGTAATTTTGCACAGCGATTGAATAACAAGACACGAAATAGTGGTGAATAAATAAAATAGAGGTATGAGTGGAGTGCAAGTTCAATCCAGCTTCTGATAACATGAAAAGAGAATCAGTTTTACGGGAATGTGAAATTCTGCAGTAACAGTATCGTCAGTGTTCAATTTTGTATGCCTTCCTCCAGAGATCGTTGAAACTATCGATGCGAAAAATGTACCAGACAGGTCTGACACACAATACATATTAGAATTGCGTCTAGAATATGTTGGATCTTTGGTGTTATTCCCAGTTCGTTAAACAACTAGACGGTTTATTACAAATGGCTAAATTGTAGGAGTAGGCAACATTCGAAGATGTACTAGGTTAGCAGCAAAGCGCAATCAGTCAGAAAAATGTACGTAAGCCAACAGTCATCTGACTGGTTTGATGCAGCCGTCACGAATTCCTCCCTTTGCTAATCTCTTCATTCCACAGAAGCACTTGAAACCTACGTCCTCAATTATGTGCCGCACGTATTTCAACCTCTGCCTTCCCCTACACTTTAGACCCTCTACAACTTCTTCTGGCACCATGGAAATTACTCCCTGATGTCTTAACAGATGTACCTTCTTCTTGTTAGTGTTCTACATACATTCCTTTCCTCGAATGATCTTACCAGTCCACCTTGTTTTCAATATTCTTATGCATCACAGCATCTCAAATGCGTCGGTTCTCTTCTTCTTCTGGTTTTCCCACGTCGAAGTTGCACTACCGTACAATTCCGTGCTCGAAATGTACATTCTCAGTCATTTATTACTCAAATTAACTCATGTATTTGATAGTAATAGACAACTCTTGGCCGGAATGTTCGTTTGCCAGTGATAGTCTGGTTTTTATGTCCTCCTCGCTTCATCTGTCATAGATTATTTTGCTGCCTACGTAACAGAATCCCTTAACTTTATTTACCTCGTAATCAACAATCTTAATGTTACGTTTCTCCCTATTCTCTTTTCTTCTACCACTTATTACTTTCGTCTTTGTTCGACTTACTTTCAATCCAACTTCTGTTCACTTTGGACTGTTCATTTCAATGAGTAGATTCTGTAAATGTTGTTCACATTCATTGAGAACAGCAACGTCGTCAGCAAATCTTAAGATTGATATCCTTTCACCCCGAATTCGAATTCCACTCCTGGACCGTTCTTTTACATCTATCATTGATTCGTCAATCCACAGATTGAACACTAGGAATGAAAGATGACATCAGTCTCTTACACTCTTTTTAATCCGAGGACTTGGCTCTTGGCCTTTCACTCTTATTCTTCCCCTTGAGTCTTGTATATACTGTATATTACACGTCTTTCCCTATAGCTGACAACTTGCACCATTTTACATTGCCGAACGCTTTTTCCAGGTCGACAAATCTTGATGAACGTGTCATGAGTTTTCTTCAGTCTAGATTCCATTACTAATAGCAACGTTAGAACTGCCCCACTGGTGCCTTTGCCTTTCCTAAAGCCAAACTAATCGTCATCTAATACATCCACAATTTTGTTTTCCATTCTTCTGCTTATTATTCTTGTCATCAACTTGGACGCATGAGTTGTTAAGCTGATTGTGCGATAACTCTCGCACTTGTTAGTTCTTGCATTCTTCGTAATTTCGGGAATGATATTTTTCCGGAAGCCAGATGGTTTGTCGCCAGACTCATACATTCTACACACCAAAGTGAACAGGCGTTTTGTTACCACTTCTCTCAATAACTTTAGAAATTCAGATGAAATGTTAGCCATCCCTTCTACCTTACTTGATATTAAGTCCTCCAAAGCTCCCTGATGTTCTGATTTTCATACTGGATCCCCTATCTCTTCTAAATCGACTCCTGTTTCTTCTATCACGTCAGACAAATCTGTTCCCTCATAGGGGGACCTTCAGTGTAATTTTTACATCTATCCACTCAGTCCTCTGCATTTAACAGTGGGGTTCCCGTTCCACTCTTAATGTTACCGCCCTTGTTTTTAATGTCACCGAAGGTTGTTTTGACGGTCCTATATTCCGAGCCAGTCCTTCCATCAATCATTTCTTTTCGATTTTCTTCACAGTTTTCATGCAGTCATTCCACCTTAGCTTCTATGCGCTTCCTGTTTAGTTCATTCCTAACAGATTTGTACTTCTGCATTCCTGAGTTTCTCTGAATATTTCTGTACTATCTTATTTACTCAAACAACTGAAGTTTTTCTTCTGTTAGCCAAGGTTTTTTCGTAGTTTCCTTCTTGGTACCTCCGTTTCTCCTTCCAGCTTCTTGTGATTGCCTTTTTACAGCTATTACTTATCGCAGCATTTATGGCCTCAGCGAACTTTAATCGTATCTCGCCATTCCTTAATAGAGCCGCATCCCACTTATTGCGCATTCTCCATGACTAGTCTTTCAACTTCAGCCTACTCTTCATTACTACTAAATTGTGATCTGGGTCTATATCTGCTCCAGGATACACCTTCTGAATCATTTAATGCTATACATAAATATTAATAATCATAATAATAAAACTGATAATAATAATAGTAACAGTAATAATAATAATAATAATAATAATAAGTATCCTTATCTTATTGGGGATTTGTATTCTTATCTGCACTTACATCGTTAAAAAATTCCACCAAAATCTGATTGGTGATATTGAGAAACTGTCAAACTGAGCAATGTTGTGTTAAGAAACGTGTTTGGTGCACAACATAAATGAGAAGTGCTCTATTTGATAGTTTCTCAACAAATGTCACGAGCTCTCAAACTTCAGCATTACAACCATGTAACCTGTAATACCGTAATATTTTGCAGCGTAATTATTTATGGCGTTTAATATTCTCCACTGCACACAATGTTAGAAAACAAGTTTTGTGCACAACATTCTATATAAGTGGATTGTATCTTAGATAAAATGTTTGGTCATCTAACAACTAGTGATTCTTGTGGACGCTAGTCAATTGTTTCCTGAAGATGGCCCAGTAACCCGAAAGCCGTTTAGAAGTATATAAAAATGTGTAGAAGAAAAACAGTTTACTTGTTGTTCAACCTTAGATATGGAACGGTTCTAGCAAGAATTGTTGGGAAAATTGATCAACAGAAAAATAATATGTTATTCACTACAGAAATCTAACTGTTTTTGCATAATAAAATGGCATTAAAACATTCATACAGTTTGCTCATTTAGACAAACTCACTGGACGAAGCTGCACATTGAATTTAATGCACAGAAACGCGAATGCAAGCAATGATTTTCAGGAAAAAGATTTTCAGGTTTATGAGTAATAGCGTCTTAGATAAAACTGTGCAATACGTTGAAACTAAGGGAGATATAAAACTAGAACCGTACAGAAAAGGGAGATAAAGGGCAGCATCATTGACTGTGGTACCTAATTTTCTTATGAACGTTGTTTTATGGAAAATTTGTTGTTGTTGGATTAAACATGTGTAATGTACTCTCTGATAAGCAAATATCGGTAGCAATGGTTCTTTTAGATATCTCAAAGTAACATCTTATAGACCTACGTCGGGCATATGTACTAAAAAAAGTTTCCAGTAAACTATATATTACATAGATACTGATAGGTTCGTTTGTCACATTTTAAATTTAGATATTTGCGAGAATATTAGAGGTGTAAGTTATAAATGGTGTGATACTTCAGGTTTCCCTGTGAATAACAGATATAACTTTCTGCTGGTGAATAAAAAAGAGTTGAAAGACATATAATGCGCCGAGAAAAGAGTGTCCTTTGTTAAAGTGTTAACCATTGATGATTATTCGCAATGCGTGTTGAATTATGAAAGTAAAACAGTAGTGCAGTATTGTATGAATGCATGGACTCGCGGTGATGTGAATTAATAAAATCTTCTCAGGCTTCTAACCATGTCAAGAGATTAAAATCCCTCGAGCTTGCGATTGAGCTCTCCTCGGCCATTGTCAAGCGGTAAATGACTGCCATGTCGCCACGGCCCAGCCGTTATATAGCCGTGCTGCTGGCTGTGGCGTCTGTCATGCACAAGTGGATTGTATCTCTGATACAATGTTTTTCGTCCTCATAATGGCAGAAGTTTCGTTGAATGGAATTTGGTGTCTATTTTTTAAAGCATATTCTGAAAGGTTACAAAACACAACCAAGCTAGTTTTGAGTTTTTGTATTTTTTAAACATTTCTCACCATTTTTAACTTAGCACTGTTGGGCTAGTGACACCATCTTGGATGTTTTAATCCTTCGCCACCGCCATCTTCGATATTTTCTAATTTTCTATCACAGGCATATTAGATATTTAAATTTCCTACCACTGCCAACTTGGACTTTTTATACGATTGAAGTGCCTACTAGTAGTGGCCGGTTGAACTATGAGACTAGTAGCACATTGCTATACCACTCATTTCATTTCTCAAAGACTTGATAACGTTTTCAAGACAGCCCCTGCGCTCATCAACTGTCTCTTGCTGCTATTGCTCACAAACCCTTGTTTAAGTAAAACATTGAGGCCACATTAACAGGGAAAAACATAAACGCGAAATAGACATGGTGCTAGACACCTGATTCGTGACGTCACCGTGAAGTAACATGATGAATTCAAAAACTGGTAAGGCAACTGTTTCAGATGATATGGCATTGGTAAAATAAATTAATTTCGAGGCCAAACCTCGTCAATAGCTTCCCAAAATAACCCCATTTTTACATAGTCCCTGTAACAAACGCCAAATAATTGTAACTGAAGATGACTGTGGGAAGTTATAGACTTTTACTTTGTTAACTCGAGGTCGCAGTTCTGCGTGTGTGGAACAAACTACCATCACCAAGGCAGTCCCAGTGCGATGTAGCAGATGATCTCACTACGCGATGCAGTAACTGAAAAAATTTATCAGTGGCCCTAGGTCAACTCCTTTCATTTTGGTCCCAACGAAAGAGTTTAGACAAGCTTCACCAATCTCTCCTTGATCTACGAGATGAAAATCAATAAGTTATCAGCTCTGTACCACCATCATGTCTGTAGCAGTCAAATTTAGATGAATTCTAAATACTAACTACTAAACCGGAACCATGCACAGCTTGTAATATACCTTCAGGGGAGTGTAGATGCAACACCATGCCAACACCATGCCCACGCATGGAAGTCCTTGCAATATTTCGGCCTACCTATCCCAAACGTATCTCTTGAGAAACTAATGTTCTATCAGAATTAATCACCTCTATCGGCGTCTGTTGGGACTGTGATAGCGATTTTAGGCTTTTTACTATATGATTAAATCATGTTCCTTCCATATTAACTGAGGTTCATTTCCTGTTACTTGCAGATTCTTTTATTCTCTGATTTTGAATGTCTTCCTGAAATTGTTAGGGGCGATAATAAAGTCTCTGTTCGAAGGCTGTACAATCCAGACTTGATATGCGAATCATGCAAACTCGCCATGAGCACTGAGGCACTCATTCCACCAGTTTCAAGATACACATTTGGTAAAACATGGTGTTCTACTTGAAGAAGTCCATAGCTGCCTGCTGCACATCCTCATTGGACAGGAACTCTTGAAGGCCTATTTTTTCACATGGGGAGAGTCCAGGACTATAAGGCGGGTACTCGAGTCGCTGCCACTTGAGTGAGACTGGCTTCTCAATTAGACCGGCGTCTTGCGTCTACTTGTGACCAGTAGGGAACTTGCCACACCATATTGCAATATTTTTGACAGACATACTGCCGCATACACATTCTTCATCGTCCAATGGACTTCTGCCGATGGTTATCCTTTGGCAGCCAAAAAGAATAACAGCACCTTCGTTCTGTTTGGACACGTTTGGTAACATCATCGCCATAGTTCACGTTGCTGCATTACTGCAGGCAGGCTAGGAAGATGTGAATGCCATACTAAAACCACTTTTTCTTTTCTTTATTGTAATTTCATTCCCCCGCCCCACACGGACAGAGGAGGGCTGGCAGTGGCACAGTCCACTGCTCTTCAGCCAAACGGCTTTATAAATAACAGATAGGGGGATTCTTACATAAAAATGGGGATAAACAAGGGGGATATAAAACAGTGGAAATGGAGATGAGAGGAGTTAAAATACACACTAATATGGATATATGCACTGGGGGACAGTTAAAAGTCGACATAAAGTTAAAAGAACACAGCTGGCAATATGCCTCACACTTAAAAACACTCGAGGTAAAAACAACATAAAAGGCAGCCCTAGTATAAAAAACACACGAACAACCGTGGACTATATACAGGTCGAGCACACACTTAAAACCACATCACTAGATGACGCTGTATAACGACACCAAACACAACACTAATGCAGCACTCTTGACAATTAATAAAAACCTGTGAGGAACTGGCGGGGGGGAGGGGGATGGGGCACTAAGGATAAGAGAAAAGGAAGCGAGAAGGAGGGGAGAGAAAGGGGGATGAGATGGGGGCGCGCTGAAGAAGGGCTGGGGAGGGAAGGGATGGGAAAGGAAAACAGCTGAAGAGGGGGTGCAGGGACTTATGGAGGGAGGGAGGAAAATCTGCTCTGGGAGAAGGAGGGGAGAGGGAAAAGGGGGCCCTGGGGAAGGGGGGGGGAACAAAGCCACGTTACAGCTAGAAGGAAGGGGGGATGTCTCAGTGAAGTTCATCAACTAGGAGGGGGAGGTGACTAAACTCCCCTCTATGTGGCGTTTATGTACCAGCATCGCAGTGGCGCTACGTTGCATGTACGGTGCAGCAGCACCCTCAAACGAAAGCTGATCAGTCGTTGTATATCATTGCTGGGCGTGCCGATGAATTTGGAGAGTGCGAACTGGGGATATGTGAGGACCGGATCAGAGACTGTTATCAATCTCATAACACAAATTCGTAACTTGGGAGTTGATCTGAATCAGGCGATACGTTTTTCCTGTAGTAGCGTAGTATCATTGGACAGTGAAAGCACACTTTGCTTCGCACCAGCACTGCGATGATAGAAGCGGGTAACAGACACTTCCATCCATTATCTTGAGTTACCAAAGTGCGTCTCTAGTACAACTGGAAGAGATCTTCCCTAACAAGTATTTTGCGTTTGTTCACGGTGTAGAGGTGATTTCAAAATGAGAAAACTCACAGAAGCAATGAATTAAGTTTGATCTCGAAGTGTTTAACTTATTTCATTAACCAAATAACATTTAAATATATTGTCTTGCCAATTTTCGTCGTTCTCAAGTTATTCCTTGGCGATTACAAAAGTGGGGTCAACAGTGTTCATGTTTGTGTTTCTTGTTTTGTCCCATTTCTATGAACCAAGTTTTACGTACATAAAAGCAAGAGAAGATACCGGTATTGGCTTATCAGACACTACATTACGCAACACTCATAAAAAAGTTTGGTACTGCAGTCAATGATGCTGCCCTATATCTCCATCTCCAGTACGGCCCTGGTTTTATGTCTCCCTATCTCCCTTAATCTGTACATTTTACACGGTTAGGCAGAAGACATTATTCTTCATAACACTGAAAACTTTTCAGAAAATCATTGCTTGCATTCTTGTTTCTGCACATTAACCTCAATGTACGTCGTCATCCACTGATGTTGCCTAAGTGATACAACTGTACCTTCTATTTTTTATTGATGAATTCCTGCTACAACGATTCTATATTTACGGTTGAACAACGAGTAAACTGTTTCTTTTCTTCGACTGATTTTTGTGTATTTCTAAATAGCTTTTGGCTTACTGAACCATCTTCAGGGAACAATTGATTAGAGTCCATAAGAAATGCTAGTTCTTCGATGTTCACAGGGGCTTATTTCTAAAGTGTCATGAAGCCTTTCAGCAGTCTCTAAGAAAACTTCAAAACAAGCGTTCAGTGCATAGTGTTGTCGAATGGGGAAAAAAACCGCAAATAGGCGTTCATAAGAAGAAGAACAACACCAAAAATGCAACAGGAGCGTAATATGTAGGAAATTGTCCACGCAACCTGCCACTGATGATGCCTTGCAGAAAATAAAGGCGAAACGCGTATGGCACTAAAATTGTGTTTTATTCAGTTGCTGTCAGACGGTCCATAAGTAAAAATATTAATATACCGTAATATTTCTGTGATGTCCTTGAATAGCTTACGTTTTACCTGGAATCTTTCTTTTGAAAGAGAGCAGACGATTTCTTTCACGATACTCTCCCATTTAATCTTGTGCTTCGCCTCAAATGACTACGGCAATCAGGAATTTTAACCCCAGTCATCCTTGCATTCTTTAACCCCAACATTGTCCACTGAACACAAGTGTAGCATGAACATTAAACGGTAGCAATAAATCACGTTTGAAAACAATCGACTGGGCCATGGCGGTACACGTCGACCATCCAAGCCAGTTGGTCTTTTGGAATATGGCAAATAATTTATCACGAAACGACCCAACCATCTTCTGACGTTATTTCTTCGACGCACTTACCCATGCACGGCACATAAGTGCCTCCACTACCAGCAATCTATGTTAATTATACAGAGCAGAAAATGTCACAAATGCTTTGTTTTCGTTTCAGCCCCACTTGCCATCGCTTAAAAAACGCTCCCAATAATCTTAAAATGTGCATTGCACCGCAAGTATAATTCTAGAAACTAAAGAAATGAAGACTGATAGATATACAACACTCCAGAAAGAATATCCAAGAGTTTAGCCACCAACCTACTTTCTTCACATAAATTTAGCAGTGGCAGATTAAATACTTCAAAATTCTTCACATCGTATGCAGAATAACCAATGAACACAACGCCACTACCTTCACAATGAAATGAAAGAAAATGTAATTTGGAAAATATTTCGGCATTGCTTTTCCATTGCACCGCATTTGGTACTAGAACCCAAATATATACAGCATCACAGGACTGTGAGTAGAACACAAGGGTTCCTGCAGAAATTTTCATATCCTAAAGTGTTCCCAGTTAAGGTATGTTATGTTACTTTAGTGTTTTCAAAATCAAGTTGAGAATACAGATTGGCTAGCCGAGCCAGTTCGTGAAAGCCAATGCAGACGAAAAGGGAAATGTGTGTTTTAAACAGGCTACAGTCCACATGGAGGGAGTCAGGAGTCTCATACAAAATATTCATTATGACGAAATCAAGAGCCAGCCATATGCGTAATTCGGTATTCTGTTGAAGGCTTAAGCCTAAGGACTGCATTCTATTCAAACTTCATGCAACAATTTTCAACAAGAACGAATAGATACTGTTCGCTTCATCTAACGCCAACTGAGCAACGCTGGGTTGCACCGAAATTCCAGATTCACGTTAAATATGACAACCTTTCCTTATCGTATGCAGGAGAGTTGGTGTGGGTTGAACAGTGACAAAGGTGGAAGTCACGGCAAATAGAAACTGTTACAGTATTTCTTGCACAATAAATTACATCTTATTAATGAACCATACGTTAAGTGAGATCAAAAGGCACTTCTTTCTTAGTGTACTTTAACTTTTGATGTTGAAAATACTGGTCCTGCCTTGGGATTCGAACTCACATCTCCACTTCCACACTGTTCGTCACGACGCAGTATACCAATTACTTTTCTTTTCTTGTTTCTTGATCCCAGCTTCTTGAGATCTCTTGTGAAGAGTTTAGTAGTGGCGTGGGACAATGTGTTGTGGGTGAATTCGTTTCCAATCTTTCCAGTTAATGTGAAATAATGATGTATGATAGAAGTGACCTTATTACACTTCCACAACATTTAAATAATTCCACCTGGTACAGTTTATCCTAGAATTGGTAGCTGTTTGCTCTGTTTTAATGATGTAATGCCTGTTCAGTTATATTGGCATTTACTACTGGTTGTGATGTGAGCTGCTGCTTGGGAGTGTTGGTAAGTATTCAAAATCTACATGCAATTAATGTTCATTTATCAATAAGAATAGTGTTCGTCAGTGAAATGCAATATCAATGAAGTTACAGAACAGTTGGTACTTTAACTTTTGAATCTGCTTTTTTATTGGCATTTCCGGAAAAGAACACACTTATACTCTCATTCGATCAGCAAATTCCGTGTATCAGTTTGTATGTGTAATGGGACTTATTACGTCGCAAATCGTTCTAATCAATGACTTGATTTACATTACAGTGTTGCTAAGGAACGTGATCAACAAGGTGATATGTGTCCTAATTAAAACAGAACTTCGATATGAATTTTAAAATTTTCCCGGCGAATTGACTGTTCAAACAAATTTCGGGCTTGCAGCCGGTCGTCGTTCAATACTTCGCACGATATTTCAACTGGTCACCTGCCAGTCATCTTCAGGTGAGCCGTCGCAGATTGGCGATAGCGTCCTCCGCTCCGCAATATATAGCGTACTGTAACTATTCTGCACATGCATCGAAAACTTGATAGTTGAACCAATACTGCCCACCGGCAGCACCCTCGCTGGTGGAATAGCGGAACTCAGTCGCCCTCTGCGTTGCTGTATGCCACGGCCGCTGGACAGTGCAAGGAATCTCCACGATTTGCTCAAATCGAAGACGACAGAGTGCGTCGACGGCAGTGGCAAACAGCAATGCAGAGGGCGACTGAGTTCCGCTATTCCACCAGCGAGGGCGCTGCCGGCGGGCAGTGTTGGTTCAACTATCAAGTTTTCGACGCATGTGTAGAATAGTTACAGGATGCTATATATTGCGAAGCGGAGGACGTTATCGCATCCCTCGAAAACCCAGGCCTCTCCTGGACTCCCCATCTCCGGACAATCCAAGCCAAGGCACGCTCTGGACTCCATCTCCTCGAGCTCCTTTCCGGCCGTACGTGGGGTCTGGATCCCTCCACCATCCTCCACACCTATAAATCCCTCATCCGCCCTATCCTTTGTTACGCCCATCCGGCCTGGATCTCCATCCCCCCTACCTTTTATAAATCCCTCGAAATCCTTGAACGCAATGCTCTCCACCTCGCCTATCGCATCCATCTCCCCTCCCCCATGCGGATCCTGTACGATCTCATCCCCTTCCCCCACCTCCTTTTCCTTGAAAGGATACGGATCCTGTACACTTCCCGTAAACTCGATCCTCCTCATCTGCTTGTCTCACCCATCCTCTCCCACCCCCGCCCACTGCGCGCCTGTATTCCCACGTCTCACCTGGTCTCCATCTCTTCACCCTCCTTACCCTCTCCTAAGGTGGCTTCCGCCAGCTCCCCCTCTCTGATGATGTCCTCCTCCCCTCCATCTACCCCTACTACCAACTTTGATCCTCCCTCCCTCTTCCTGTGTCTGTTCCTTCCTCCCTCCTCCCTTTCTTCCCACTATTCCCCCGGGCCTCCCCTCCCCTGTCCCTCTACTCCTCCTCCCATCTCCTCAGCCATTGGCATCTTTGTTCTCCCCTCTCCACTCTCCCCACCCCCCCCTCACCCTTCTTCCCCTCTTGGCAGGTCCCCGGACTCGCACACGCTACGTGGACTTTCACGCACCAGAGATCATCGCCATCAGTGTCTCGTGTGTGTGACGTCGTTTTGTGTTTTTAGTATCCGCCGTAACGCCTCTACGTTCACTTGTGCCGTCGGATTCATCAGTGCTATGTGCGCCGTGTCAACGTTTTTTCATTGTCGTTATCGTCGAGTGTGAACGGCTCCGTGTTTTTTTGTGTATCTGTGACCACCATTTTTTGCCTGTCACTACGTTCATTCTAATTCTCCATTCTTGTACTGTTATTGTCAACACTGTGGCTGAAGAGCGGCGTAGCATGCCACTGACAGCCTGCCTGATTGTTCAGGTTTTAAAATAACAATAAAGGGGAAAAAAGACGTTATCGCCAGTCTGCGACGGCTCGCCTGAAGATGACTGGCAGGTGCTCAGTTGAAATATCGTACGAAGTATTGAACGACGACCGGCTGCAAGCCCGAAATTTGTTTGAACAGAACTTCGATATTTTGAATAAATTCTCCGTTCGTTTTTATCAAAAATTAGTATTTGTCTTGCAAAGTAATTTCAATCTTCGTGCATTAAGTCCAAGCATTTTTGCAATTATTAGACGCGATTTAATGGGAAGCTCAATCACACCATAGCGTGTAACGTATTTCAAATAGAGCGCTCAGGTTTCAATTTTTCCTGATAGACTAACGACTATTTGTAATAACGTGATGTATCTATTTCACGTAAAGTCTAAATGAAACTGGATTTGCCTTTGTTCGGCTCAGAATCACAAAATGAAATTCACCGCACAGGTCAGCGAACTGTACTCGTGCACTTTTAGCACTCTAAGTGGTAACTCGTCTAAGAGTAAAAGCCGCACATAAATTCACACTTTTTACGAGCATTCAAAAGTCAAAACACTTTTGTATTAAACAGATAAATCATGGCATGCAATTACTAACCAATCATTCCCTATTCTAAATAAACTTCAAGAACTTGCATTTCAAAAGCAATAAAATTTCATCCCGTGAAAGAAAATATTATTCTGTTAAAACAAATTCAGATTACTCTCTACTCGTGTCTCGACTATGACGCCATGAATTCATACTTGCTTTGAATGAACGAAATACCTGCACTGAAAAATACTATCAGTTGAGTAATTTATTGACTTTTATGACAAATTTGGTACCCCTTGCATCACTACAGTAGTTCTATGGCTTTGTTGTTTACCCAAAATTCCAAACTTCTCAACGTCTCCACAAAAACGTGTGGCTGGGTTCCTATTCTGGTTTGGCACAAAATGTTTCATCATATCGTTTCAAGTTGTAGCATGCACATCCCAAAACTGCAGATGATAAATAATTATATTTTTTAACATATTTATGCATTGTCAACAAAAATAATAGGTCCCCAGCTCAGCTTCCAGTCAGAAAGAGAACTCCTCATCACATCATTTTAGGTCAAACATGAAACTTCTACTAGCTACTTTGTAAAATAATTCAGTAATTAAAGCTCCTTGTGTAGTTGACAGCTCAGTACAGGAATCTTCGTCACCTTGTTTCCATTTTTCACAATTGGCAAAATAAACCATTGTTTAACCTCTATTCGTGGCCATAAAACAACAATGATAGGTGCTGGTAAGGTAAAACTTTTTCGTCTCTTCGTTCCAGTTTCAGTAACGTCTTTACTGATGAAATAATTCTGTATCTGACATTTGATTGTGCTTTGTGTACAGTCGATTAGTTACTGAGCTATAATCCCTTTCCTACACAAATCCTTTTACTTGTTAGTGCTTGTACTTGTTAGTTGTGAATGAAACAGTATTTAAAATACTTAGTGGCTAATTAACGGGGACAGTAGTTGCTCGGTAGAAATCCCGCGTTGAGATCCATTACAAAGATTATCGGCACTTAATTTTAAGTTGAAACTTGCTTTTTGAAATATGTTCCCTGGTAGTCTTGTGTAATAGCAATTTTGTACATTCAGAGGACCGTGCCGAAAAGAGGTTGGAGGAGGTGCAACAAAGTGACGTTCTATAGGTTGCATACAAATCAGTTGCAACGCAGTTCATGAGATTCACATACCACTGAGTATGACAGTACATTTATACGCAATGACGGGTAGTATACATGGACAAGAGTCTTGGTAATTAATGGTAACAGAAGGTGTAGAGAAAGCACTCAGGTTAAAAAGGTCGTATGGCAGGAATCAAGCCTTTCTCTTCTTGTGTTCAAGCTGACATATTTTGAGGAAACGATGAAGGGAAGAAGAGAAAGTTTTACAAGTGGGATTATCATGTAGCTAACTATCAGTGATGAGATTCACTGATGGTACTGCTGCCCTCTGTGAAAGTTATGATGGGTATAACGCCCCGTCGCCGATGACGTCTTTATAGGAGAATGAGAAAAAATTATGGGGGCTGTCGAATGGTATAAACAGCTTACTGAGCACAGAATATGGATCAAGGGATCACCAAAGATGGTTGAAAGCACTGAAGAACAGAAAAGTCACATTAATGATAAAACAACAATTATTCTAGCATATTTCTTGAGCTTCGAAAGGAAATTTACTGTCCAATTCCGCTTTATGTGTTTTGCAGTTTCCGAAGATCGCTGACATGGCTGCACAGTCTCGTCATTAAACTTGAAACTTCTGGGTTTTCGCAGCAAGGTGTGAGGCGTGAAAAACCGTCAACAGCCTAATAAATAGTCTACAGAGTAATAGAAAAAGCATCATCTTAATTAATGGAAGCTACTCTCCTTGTTACTTTCTACAGGATACGTTTAAAGACCTCAGATCTCACCCCAAATTTCCTGCATTCGACTTGATAGAGTCGAACGGTATAAAGATGGCTCTGAGAACTGAGGAACTTGACATCTGAGATCACCAGTTCCCTAGAACTTAGAACTACTTAAACCTAACCAACCTAACGACATTACACACATCCATGCTCGAGACAGGATTCGAAACAGCGGCCGTAGCGGTCGCGAGGTTCCAGACTGAAGCGCCTGCAACCGCTTGTCCACATCGGCCGGCGAAAGATATAACGTAGTTATCATGATAAGAATAATGGAGCGCTATCACGAAGTGACAACGAGAGGTTGCTAATACAGTATTCGAAGAGAACGATCTATCTGGTGAACGTCATTCTTGGAAAAAGTCTGTTTTTTTTTTCATTATGGTAAGACATTCATTTCTTTCCCGCCCACTTTTTCACAGAAAATGAAAATTTGCTGTAGCACACCGTCCTGTGGGAAGCAACTAGGGACGATCATAAACCTTCGTCCGAGTGCGTTTCTGCAGGGCAACCCGATGCTGGTGTATAAGCACCGACATGCAGGTGACGCATTAATGTCGCATTCTAGTCGTTCCTACTCCGTGTGTTGTATGTGGAAACGTGAACAGTGGAGACGGTATTAACAAACGCATCCGAAGCGGAACTACGAGCTGTTATTCTTTTCTTGGGTGCCAAAGGATAAACACAGGTAGGCATCCTCCGGAGAATGAAGAATGTGTATGGGGTAGTATCGATTCAGCACAAGACTCCGGTCGCCAATGATCTGTCCCAATGGGATTATCACGCCTTCGGCCACTTAAAAAAGCGTTGAAAGATCGACGATTCCAGACGGACGACAATTTGCCGCAGGCAGTTTCGGACTTCTGCACACAGCAGGAGACGTCGTTTTACCAACTGGGTTCCTCCAACTTGTGACCTCCTCCTCACTTATCGACCTTAATGACAGTGAAAAATTAAACCGCGTGTACCTAACGGAAATTTGGGAAAAGCAATCGTCACCGAAGTTAATCTGTCGGTAAAGAGGGAGGAAAGGGTTACATCTAAATGAAAGAAAAAATGCAAATGAAACTGGTGGAAATTAATTTTGAAAAGGGGTGAAGTTGATAAAGAAAGTAAATGTGTGGCCGTTACGTTAACAATTAACTAGCGGTAATTAGATATTTGAGATTTGGGGGAAATTATGGTCGCCAGTCCTATGGACAATTACTATAGTAGCTGAAAAAGAAAGGTTATTACACATATAATTAGCACTAGAAGCGTGGCAACTGAAGGTTGACACGTGTAGTGTGAAAACTGAAAGTTTGTCAGAAGTAATAAATTTCGCTACACTCTGACTTAATTTAGCAAAAGAATTAATAAAACCGGAAAATTGAAAGTTAATTTAGTGACTGAAATTAATAGTGAACTTTGTTTCTGAAGCACATCGAAATTCAGTAAAATACGATTAGTCTTGGGCTACCTCAACAATCATTTCAAAAGCAACTTGAATCTACGCAATTTAGAAATAAGAGATTTAACTTTGAACTTGAATTAAATGATTCTGAACAATTAACAATAGTAAAATTTCGTACGTACCAAGCCGAGCTGCAGTCACAGGTAAGCTAAAATGCGGTAACAAAACTCGCAATCTTAATTTGTGCTTGTGTAATCTAAATATTGTAGCCAGCTATGAATACTTTAACTGAACTTTTAAAATTAAAGCAGTGAAATCGAATGATATTACTTTAATGCTGGCGTTTGAATTTTAACGACACTCGGGTTCATTCCGGAAAGGGAAGGGACCCTGCTTGGTAATGCAATTGGGACAATGAGCAACAAAGGTTCATGCTACGTTGCTGTAACTTAGTGAGAAAAATTTAACAGTTTGAAAAGCTGAGGTCTGCCATACAGTTCTAAAACTTTACGTGCCACCAGTCTTCCTTGTTGGTTGATTGAAGGTTTGAAGTCGTCGATCGAGGAGGTGGCGACAGTCACTCATTGTCGGCCGTCGCTGTTGCAGAAGTTGGATGTTGGCGCGCCTTCTTCTCGACATGGTCTCCAGCCGAAACGGGCTCTTTATGTGTGCCAGCTAACGCTTCCGTCCGCAAGACCACGTCAGAGGCTAAAATAGCAAGTCGAGCGCAATTACGTCCTGACAAACCCCGAAAGCGCGGCAACTCGCGGGAGCGTCACACAACACACCTGCTCCACTGCACTACTCCAGCCAGACTCTCCTCTGCCCGCGCTCCACGCGGCCGAGTTCTCACTACCAAAGATCGTAATCACTTTGGTTCTCCACACGACCTATCGATGTATTTGTTCTATAGCATAGTTTTCCCTAGGCAAGACCCAGCGTAAAAATACAAATAGTATTTACAAAACAAACCAATTATACATCGACATAAATGCATGTGTATACAAATAGTAAAACAATTACAATATACAAAGACACAGAAACGTCATATCCTCAGGTAACAAAATAAGGAAAAAAATTTATAGTACAATAGATGGAAATAGGAGGATATGCATTTCCGGCGTTACAGACTGCTTCACTTCTCATGGGCATGTTGCCTGATTAGCATACCTATTGTGGACTGTATGGCCATCGAGCGGGTACATTGAAATTTTGACTCTTTAGGCTTTCCCAGCGGGTATGTTCAACATACGGCTCTCCGGTCTGTCACCATATCATGGTTAATCTATCCCATAATATTTACTATTGGGAACTGCACGAAATTGTCAGGTACTGGCTGCTTACAACAACTGCGAGGTAGCAAGTTGCAAGTAACAAAGAACCACCATGTAACGAAGTCGAGCACTTGCCTGGAGAAAATGTTGTGACATACAGAAAACATGATACATCCTTCCTTCCAAATTTACTGGCTAAGTTTCGTAATATCTCAGCTCGTCTAAATGTCTCTGCGATTAATAATTTTGATCGCAGGTACAGTACGAATGCACACAGGCACACGCACTCACACACACACGCACACACACACACACACACACACACACACACACACACACACACACACACAAGCGCGAGTGCTTGCGCGCTTACGCATATAGCATGTGCACTAAGTACACTCAGATTACGTCGCGTAGCTGTGCTTGCTCCAGGTAATTCAGAGACGGTGCCAATCGCGCTGAAAGCTCGTGCTGACGTCATCTGCTGAGTTCGGATTTTGGCTGGTGTCGCAGGTGATGGATGGGTTGTCAGAGCCGAAGCACCGCTCTTATTAACAAGACTATCGAACAAGATGATTTATTTCCGCCTTTTCTTTGCTAAGTAACTGACAATCTAGTGCGAACGCTCTGGGCGATTACAGCTGCAGAAGCTTTCGATTCAGGTCACTCCAGGGAAATTTCACACTTCATTGTGTCAGACATGCGTTAGGTAACTCCTGCGTGCTTTTAAGAACGTAAGAGAGAACCAGTCACTCTGACGTTCGGTGTAATTATGTTACCATTCCCAAAAGATATCTAAGAAGAAGAACGATGTTGATAAATGGAATTAGTATTTCTGTTGTCTGCAGGTAAGACGGACTGCAGTACAATCTTCAGACATTTCAAATGCACTAAATGCCCAAAGCGACTCATTAATGTCCAGGGTGACCCAAAAGTTTGTTAATTTAATTTTTAGAGGGGACCCATCTTCGAGGTCATCGGTCCCGTTAACATTTGAAAATTCAATACTTTACAGATTAATGTAGATAGAGGGATGTAGATAGAGAGAGGTAAAAATTGCCACACATGTTTGAAATTACATGGAGTTTTATTGAAACCAAAACAAAATGCACAAAATGAACTGCACACGTCGCTTCATATGACACAAAAGCAATACCTAGGAGAAAAATTAAACTGTAGCATAGACGGTATTCTGGATAACAAATGCTCAACATGTCGGGCATCATTCATCAACAATACCTGTAGTCGAGGGCCAATATACTGTGAACAGCGCTGAGCAGCATATCAGCAGATATGGTGAGAAACTGCTGTCGGATGTTGCCGTTTAGCATCTCTAATGAGGTCGGAGGCGCTATACTTGCGGCTTCAGGTAACACTACAACCAGTAATCAAACGGATTGAGCTGGGAGGCCAAGCATGACGGCCGTGGCGCTGTCCTCACCAAACGCAAGAGATCTTTCACACGTGTAGCAATATGAGATGGTGCACCATCCTGCCTAAAAGTCGTCCCTTCGGCCAGGTATTTGTCAGCCAGGCTAGGGATGATGTGGTTCTGTAACATATCGGCGTACTTAGCACCCGTCAAGCTGACAGTTCGAGAAACAACATCCCGCATTTCCTCGAAGAAAACGCCATCTGTTGGCCAGATTTTGCACTTGTTTTTGTTTTCAATAAAATTACCAGTCATTTCATGCGGATCTGACAAAATTTTATCTCTGTGTCTCCATCACTCCGTGAATTAGTGCATTTTCAAATATTAACGGACTTTTTGTCACCTTGTATACTACTCAGACGCAAGTATTTACATAAATAATAGCTTCTTCGTATAAGAATTGAGTTGTAACATCTTTTCATGTTCTTAAACCTTCAACAGTCGTAACAGAATCATACTGCGCGATGAACTTTCTCCCATGTCAGTACTCATTCAAATGAAGAACTGTAGGACATCTGGAAGAGAACGCTTCATCTTGACTATGTGTACGACGATAGACTTTCATGTTTCAATTCGTTCCATGTCATTTAAGGTGCATTAACGCTCAGCAGAATTATTTTCAAAGAATGTATGATTAGTGACAGATGTTAGGGGACAGTAACTGTTCAAATTAAAGCTACAGTTGTCATAAATGAAAAAAAAACAATTTGCTTTTGTTCTACAATATTTCTTTCATTGTGTTAACCGACTTTCGGCTTTCAAGTCCATCTTCAGATATTTACTGAATATTGTCACCAAAGAAGTTACAATATTTGCAAACAAAATTGGAAGAGAAGTAACAAGTCTAGACTGAAGCAGAAACATACAGTAACATCTTTGACAGTGTGGTGGTAATGCAATAAAAAAGTAAAAAATTGAACACTAAATAAATAAAAATGGAGTGGACAGGAAAAACTTTAAACACAAAACAGGAACAGCATTCCTACATGATAGTTTCTATTAATAAACAAAACTAATAAAATAAAATAAAATTAGTTCTTGACAAGGCTTCACCATGAAGTATAAAACATGGAGAGTGATACATAAACCAATTAAAAGAAGAAACAATTATCAATGTAACTACAGAATCCATGAAGAACTTCAGCAATATCAGTGAGATAAACAGAAATAAATAAATGCAGGAAAATGGAGGCGTTTGAGCGAAGATACAGTACATACATCCTCTGAGAGTGTGGTGGTACTGCATTTTAACGTTAACATTATATTCAAAACAGTGGCTATGTCGCCATTTGCATTAAATAAATGAACGAAGTAAAATATGGACAATATTTGGAGAGACGACTACAAGAGGTGTTAAATATGGACAGTAAGACAAGTAAGAATTAAAAGAAAGCCTTAACTATTGAAACTACAATCTATATGGACTACGCAGACAACTTCGACAAAACAAACGAACTTAATGAATACAGCAAAATGGGAATGCCAAAAACTGGTTAATACAACAAAAGTAATATTGTAGAACAAAAGCAAACTGGTGCTTTTCATTTATTATGATGTTGTTCTATCAAGAACCGACGGAAGATTCTGCTGACAAGCTACAGTTGTCGTTGACTCTGGGCTGTAACCATTATCAACACAGCATTTGCTTACACAGGCTGCAAAATGCACCCATTTCATAATAATACAGTAGATACTGGTACTAGGAATGTTGTTGTTGTTGTGGTCTTCAGTTCTGAGACTGGTTTTATACACCTCTCCATGCTAATCTATACTGTGCAAGCTCCTTCATCTCCCAGTACCTACTGCAACCTACATCCTTCTGAATCTGCTCAGTGCATTCATCTCTTGGCCTCCCTCTACGATTTTTACCGTCCACGCTGCCCTCCAATTCTAAATTTGTGATCCCTTGATGCCTCAGGACATGTCCTACCAGCCGATCCCTGTTTCTAGTCAAGTTGTGCCACAAACTTCTCTTCTCCCCAATCCTATTCAATAACTCGTCATTAGTTACGTGATCTACCCACCTAATCTTCAACATTCTTCTGTAGCACCACATTTCGAAAGCTTCTATTCTCTTCTTGTCCAAACTATTTACTGTCCATGTTTGACTTCCATACATGGCTACACTCCATATAAATACTTTCATAAAGGACTTCCCGACACTGAAATCTACACTCGATGTTAACAAATTTCTCTTCTTCAGAAACGCTTTCCTTGCCATTGCCAGTCTACATTTTATATCCTCTGTACTTCGACCATCATCAGTTATTTTGCTCCCCAAATAGCAATCATCAGTTATTTTGCTCCCCAAATAGCAAAACTCCTTTACTACTTTAAGTGTCTCATTTCCTAATCTAATTCGCTCAGCATCACCCGACATAATTCGACTAAATTCCATTATCCTCGTTTTGCTTTTGTTGATGTTCATCTTATATCCTACATTTAAGACACGATCCATTCCGTTGAACTGCTCTTCCAAGTCCTTTGCTGTCTCTGACAGCATTACAATGTCATCGGCAAACCTCAAAGTTTGTATTTCTTCTCCATGGATTTTAATACCTACTCCAAATTTTTCTTTTGTTTCCGTTACTGATTGCTCAATATACAGATTGAATAACATCGGGGAAAGGCTACAACCCTGTCTCACTCCCTTCCCAACCACTGCTTCGCTTTCATGCCCCTCGACTCTTATTACTGCCATCTGCTTTCTGTACAAATTGTAAATAGCCTTTCGCTCCCCGTATTTACCTCTTCCACCTTTAGAATTTGAAAGAGAGTATTCCAGACAACATTGTCAAAAGCTTTCTCTAAGTCTACAAATGCTAGAAACGTAGGTTTGCCTTTCCTTAATCTTTCTTCTAAGATAAGGCGTAAGGTCAGTACTGCCTCAAGTGTTCCAGTGTTTCTACGGAATCCAAACTGATCTTCCCCGAGGTGAGGTCGGCTTCTACCAGTTTTTCCATTCGTCTGTAAAGAATTCATGTTAGTATTTTTCAGCTCTGACGTATTAAACAGATAGTTCGGTAATTTTCAAATCCATCGACACCTGCTTTCTTTGGTATTGGATTTATTATATTCTTCTTTAAGTCTGAGGGTATTTCGCCTGTCTCGTACATCTTGCTCACCGGATGGAAGAGTTTTGTCAGGACTGGCTTTCCCAAGGCCGTCAGTAGTTCTAATGGAATGTTGTCTACTCCCGGGGCCTTGTTTCGACTCAGGTCTTTCAGTGCTCTGTCAAACTCTTCATGCAGTATCGTATCTCCCATTTCATCTCCATCTACATCCTCTTCCATTTCCATAATATTGTCCTCAAGTACATCGCCCTTGTATAGACCCTCTATATACTCCTTCCACCTTTCTGCTTTCCCCTCTTTGTTAAGAACTGAGTTTCCATCTGAGCTCTTGATATTCATACAAGTGGCTCTCTTTTCTCCAAAGGTCTCTTTAATTTTTCTATAGGCTGTATCTATCTTACCCCTAGTGAGATAAGCCTCCACATCCTTACATTTGTCCTCTAGCCATGCCTGCTTAGCCATTTTGCACTTCCTATCGATCTCATTTTTGAGACGTTTGTATTCCTTTTTGCCTGCTTCATTGACTGCATTTTTTTTATTTTCTCCTTTCATCAATTAAATTCAAAATTTCTTCTGTTACCCAAGGATTTCTACTAGCACTCGTCTTTTTACCTACTTGTTCCTCTGCTGCCTTCACTACTTCATCCCTCAGAGCTACCCATTCGTGTTCTACTGTATTTCTCTCCCCAATTCCTGTCAATTGTTCCCCTATGCTCTCCCTGAAACTCTGTACAACCTCTGGTTTAGTCAGTTTATCCAGGTCCCATCTCCTTAAATTCACACCTTTTTGCAATTTCTTCAGTTTTAGTCTACAGTTCATAACCAACAGATTGTGGTCAGAGTCCACATCTGCCCCTGTAAATGTTCTACAACTTAAAACCTGGTTCCCAAATCACTGTCTTACCATTACATAATCTATCTGATATCTTTTAGTATCTCCAGGGTTCTTCCATGTATACAACCTTCTTTTATGATTCTTGAATCAAGTGTTAGCTATGATTAAGTTATGCTCTGTGCAAAATTCTAAGAGATGGCTTCCTCTTTCATTTCTTAGCCCCAATCCATATTCACCTACTACACTCCTGGAAATGGAAAAAAGAACACATTGACACCGGTGTGTCAGACCCACCATACTTGCTCCGCACACTGCGAGAGGGCTGTACAAGCAATGATCACACGCACGGCACAGCGGACACACCAGGAACCGCGGCGTTGGCCGTCGAATGGCGCTAGCTGCGCAGCATTTGTGCACCGCCGCCGTCAGTGTCAGCCAGTTTGCCGTGGCATACGGAGCTCCATCGCAGTCTTTAACACTGGTAGCATGCCGCGACAGCGTGGACGTGAACCGTATGTGCAGTTGACGGACTTTGAGCGAGGGCGTATAGTGGGCATGCGGGAGGCCGGGTGGACGTACCGCCGAATTGCTCAACACGTGGGGCGTGAGGTCTCCACAGTACATCGATGTTGTCGCCAGTGGTCGGCGGAAGGTGCACGTGCCCGTCGACCTGGGACCGGACCGCAGCGACGCACGGATGCACGCCAAGACCGTAGGATCCTACGCAGTGCCGTAGGGGACCGCACCGCCACTTCCCAGCAAATTAGGGACACTGTTGCTCCTGGGGTATCGGCGAGGACCATTCCCAACCGTCTCCATGAAGCTGGGCTACGGTCCCGCACACCGTTAGGCCGTCTTCCGCTCACGCCCCAACATCGTGCAGCCCGCCTCCAGTGGTGTCGCGACAGGCGTGAATGGAGGGACGAATGGAGACGTGTCGTCTTCAGCGATGAGAGTCGCTTCTGCCTTGGTGCCAATGATGGTCGTATGCGTGTTTGGCGCCGTGCAGGTGAGCGCCACAATCAGGACTGCATACGACCGAGGCACACAGGGCCAACACCCGGCATCATGGTGTGGGGAGCGATCTCCTACACTGGCCGTACACCACTGGTGATCGTCGAGGGGACACTGAATAGTGCACGGTACATCCAAACCGTCATCGAACCCATCGTTCTACCATTCCTAGACCGGCAAGGGAACTTGCTGTTCCAACAGGACAATGCACGTCCGCATGTATCCCGTGCCACCCAACGTGCTCTAGAAGGTGTAAGTCAACTACCCTGGCCAGCAAGGTCTCCGGATCTGTCCCCCATTGAGCATGTTTGGCCCTGGATGAAGCGTCGTCTCACGCGGTGTGCACGTCCAGCACGAACGCTGGTCCAACTGAGGCGCCAGGTGGAAATGGCATGGCAAGCCGTTCCACAGGACTACATCCAGCATCTCTACGATCGTCTCCATGGGAGAATAGCAGCCTGCATTGCTGCGAAAGGTGGATATACACTGTACTAGTGCCGACATTGTGCATGCTCTGTTGCCTGTGTCTATGTGCCTGTGGTTCTGTCAGTGTGATCATGTGATGTATCTGACCCCAGGAATGTGTCAATAAAGTTTCCCCTTCCTGGGACAATGAATTCACGGTGTTCTTATTTCAATTTCCAGGAGTGTATGTTTCCTTCTCTCCTTTTTCCTACTGTCGAATTCCAGTCACCCATTACTATTAAATTTTCGTCTCCCTTCACTAACTGAATAATTTCCTTTATGTCATCACACATTTCTTCAATTTCTTCGTCATCTGCAGGGCTAGTTGGCATATAATCTTGTACTGCTGTAGTAGGCATGGGCTTCGTGTCTATCTTGGCCACTATAATACGTTCACTATGCTGTTTGTATTAGCTTACCGGCACTCCAATTTTTTATTCGTTATTAAACCTGCTCCTGCATTTCCCCTATTTGATTTTGTATTTATAACCCTGTATTCACCTGACCAAAAGTCTTGTTCCTCCTGCCACCGAAGTTCACTAATTCCCACTATTTCCAACTTTAACCTATCCATTTCCCTTTTTAAATTTTCCGACCTACCTGCCCGATTAAGGGATCTGACATTCCACGCTCCGATCCGTAGAATGCCAGTTTTCTTTCTCCTGATAACGACGTCCTCTTGAGTAGTCCCCGCCCGGAGATCCGAATGGGGGGACCATTTTACCTCCGAAATATTTTACCCAAGAGGACGCCATCATCATTTAACCATACAGTAGAGCTGCATGCCCTCGGGAAAAATTACGGCTGTAGTTTCCCCTTGCGTTCAGCCGTTCGCAGTACCACAACAGCAACGCCGTTTTGGTTAATGTTACAAGCCAGATCAGTCAATCATCCAGAGTGTTGCCCCTGCAACTACTGAAAAGGCTGCTGCCCCTCTTGTACTGGGAATAGCATCACATAATTCATCATCACTGTTTAGCAAGACTTACAAAAAGCAAAATTTATCTGTCTAAGTTGACAAGTAAATCGGTTCTACGAAGAGGATGTCAACTTGTCAGAAGTTCTGCAATTAATGGTGGTATGTAACATATAGATTAGTGAAACCAAGACAAAATTTAAACTGAGTCTCCACGTCTGAACAAGCGAAAAGATTTTTACACCATGGAACAAATTTAAGTACCTATCAGCATTGCTTACGTTATGCAATGGTGTAAACTCTGAAAAGAAGTAAGGTTTGTATCAAAATTTGAACTAGGAAAGATTATATTTGGGTGTGTATGCTGTTACCTTCTACCAACCTTTGAGAGATGACGAACACACGCTTTCAATGTGCGTTCACCGCGATGTCGCCAAACACGGATGCGGCATCATGATGCTGTAAACAGAACCTAGATTCACCCGGGAAAAAATGACGTTTTGTCATTCGTGCGCCCAGGTTCGTCGTTGAGTACAACATCGCAGGCGCTCCTGTCTGTGATGCAGCGTCGAGGTTACCGCAGCCATGGTCTCCGAGCTGATAGTCCATGCTGCTGCAGAAGTCGTCGAATTGTTCGCGCAGATGGTTCTTGCCTTGCAAACGTCCCCAACTGTTAACACAAGGATCGAGATCCGTTACAGCCATGCGGATAAGATGCCTGTCATCTCGACTGCTAGTGATACGAGGCCGTTGGAATCCAGCACGGCGTTCCGTATTACCCTCCTGAACCCACCGATTCCATATTCTGCTAACAGTCATTGGATCTCGACCAACGATAGCAGCAACGTCGCGATACGATAAACCGCAATCGTGATAGGCTGCAATCCGAGTCGGAAACGTGATGACACGCATTTCTCCTCCTTACACAAGGCATCACAACAACGTTTCACCTGGTAACGCCGGTCAACTGCTGTTTGTGTAAGAGAAATCGGTTGGAAACTTTCCTCATGTCAGCACGTTGTAGGTGTCGCCACCGGCGCCAACCTTGTTGAATGCTCTGAAAAGCTAATAATTTGCATATCAGAGCATCTTCGTCCCATCGGTTAAATTTCGCGTCTGTAGCACGTCATCTTCGTGGTGTAGCAATTTTAATGGCCAGTAGTGTATTTTCAGAAGCTGTAAAGAAAGGATTGATGACGAATTGTTCAAAGGTACAACGACCGAACACGTTACCGTCTTCTTTCTTTACCAATTCAATATCGCTAAGCTGAAGAACCCTGAGGCCGAGTAGCCTATCATTTCTTTTCATTCGTTATGTGTATTTTTAATGTAAGAATCATGTTAGGTTGACTGGTCAATTACATTGGAACAATGGCGTCAGAAGTCGCATCAATAGCTTGATGTATCGTGCCCCACGATATTAATAGCACTCCGTCTTCAGACCACAAGTGGTCCATCGGGACCATCCAACCGCCGTGTCATCCTCAACTGAGGTTGGGGATAGGAGGTGTGTGTTGTTAGCACACCACTCTCCCGGTCGTTATGATGGTTTTCTTTGACCGCACCCGCTACTATCCGGTCGAGTAGCTCCTTAAATGGCATCAAGAAGCTGAGTGCACCCAGAAAAATGGCAACAGCACATGGGAGCCCGGACGGTCACCCATCCAAGCGCCGGCCACGCCCGACAGGCTTAACATCGGTGATCTTACGGGAACCGGTGTATCCACTGCGGGAAGGACGTTGCCACGACATTAATAGCCAAGTTTATAATCAATATATAATTTGCATCTGTTGACAGAAATCATTCACTTCATTTATCTCGTTTTTTGTGGTTTTTTTTTTTTTTTACAGACTTGCCGTCTTTGACAGTTTCTCTCGTCCGTCACTGGAATTGCGTAATTGTCAGTATTTTTATTTTCCATGACGCAATGCGAATGTTTTCATAGTAGTAATATCCTGGATTTCCCTCTTGTATGATAAATTCAAGAGAGAAAGGTTTCACAAGTTATATATAAATTTGACTTTTTTGTAATACTTCGACGATATCACATACCCTCTCAAATGGTTCATATGGCTCTGAGCACTATGGGACTTAACATCTGAGGTCATCAGTCCCCTAGAACTTAGAACTACGTAAACTTAACTAACCTGAGGACATCACACACATCCATGCCCGAGGCAGGATTCGAACCTGCGACCGTAGCAGTCGCGCGGTTCCGGACTGAAGCGCCTAGAACCGCTCGGCCACCATGGCCGGCCATACCCCCTCAACCTGTGTGGTTTCCTTTTTGTTTTCCCTCACCTTCTCGGCACTTTTTTGTCGAACAGTGTAACTATAGTTGCTGCATGGACACGGTATTTGCTTTACTATTACGGCGGTGGTTCATAATACATAGCGGTATCAAAATATTTATGTCACTAGTTCAGATGCTTTCTAACATTACAACAGGGCACTGCGAGGTAAAACGAGTATGTGTGGCAATGAGTTTTTCATCTGACTTGTGGTGAATCAAATCGTTGGCTTGGAGTCATTATCGTTGAACTGTTGTGACAGAACGAAACAGAAGGGTAAATGAAGTCAATAGCTCGGTGGTTGAAATGGAAGATGTGGCGGCAGGACGGGTGGTGGATAGGAAGAAAGCTTATGTGGTACTGATAACATACACATCAAAAAAAGTTTTGCATCATCTCGGTTCAGAAAGTTCCGGAACCTGTGCAGAAAATTGGAATAGAGATCAACGTAATCATTTCCCCCCTTTTTATGGCTCATGAAAACCGCACACTGCATGTTGTACCACCATACAGCGAGACATTCAGAGGTGGTGGTCCACATTGCTGTACATACCGGTATCTCTGATATCCGATTGCACATCCTCTTGCATTGTGCATGTCTGTGTTCGTCGTGGCATACTATCCACAAGTTCATCAAGGCACTGTTGGTCCAGATTGTCCCAATCCTCACTGGCGATTCGGCGTAAATCCTTTAGAGTGTTTTGTGGGTCACGTCGTCCATAAACAGCCCTCTTCACTCGATCCCAGGCATGTTCGATAGGGTTCGTGTCTGGAGAAAATGCTGGCCTCTCTATTCGAGCGATGTAGTTTATCCTGAAGGAAGTGATTCGCAAGATGTGCACGATGGGGGTGCTAATAGTCGAACATGAAGACGAATGGTGCCGATATGGTTGCACTATTGGTCGGAGGATGGCATTCACGAATCGTATAGCCTTTACGGCGCCTTCCGTGACCACCAGCGGCCTCATTAATGCCACCCCAAAACAGCAGTGGACCTCGAATTTGCTGCACTCGCTGGACAGTGTGTCTAAGGCGTTCAGCCTGACAGGGTTGCCTCCAAACACACCTACGACGATTGTCTATTTGCAGCCATCGGTGAAAAGAACGTGATGCCAATGCTGAGCGGCTGGGCCCATCTGCTCCGCGCTGCATAGTGTCGTGGTTGCACAAATGGACCTCGTCATGGACGTCGGGAGTTGCGCATCATGCAGCCGACTGCGCACAGTTTGAGTCGTAACGTGACGTCCTGTGGCGGTATTAAAGTATTATTGAACATGATGGAGTTGCTATCATGGTTCCTCCAAGCCATAACCCATAGGTAGCGGTCATCCACTGCAGTAGTAGCCCTTGGGCGGCTTGAGCGACGCATGTCATCGACAGTTCCTGTCTCTCCGTATCTTCTCCATGTCCGAAAAACTTTGCTTTGGTTTACTCCGACACGCCTGGACACTTCCCTTGTTGAGAGCCCTTTCTATCGCAAAGTAGCAATGCGGACACGATCGAACTGCGGTTTGACCCTCGAGGCATGGTTGAACTACAGACAACAAGAGCCGTGTACCTCCTTCCTGGTGGAATGACTGGAACTGATCGGCTGTCGGATCCCTTCTGTCTAATAGGCGCTGCTCACGCGTAGTTGTTTACATCTTTGGGTGCGTTTAGTGACATCTCTGACTGTGTCTGTGATACAATATCCACAGTCGAGTCTGGCTTCAGGAGTTCTGAGAACCGGGGTGATGCAAAACTTATTTTGATGTGTGTATTAGATTTGACACGATCAGCATTTGTGCTTTTATAGTTTATTCGTGTAAGGGTACTTGTTGGGATGAAAAGACGTTATCTCCCATTCGGTTTTTCCATCCAAATAAACAAGTGACTGTGGCCAACATCCACACTAAATATATTAATTAACACGTGCTAAAAGAGCATTGCAGAGGCCCCTTTAAAAATAATTTACGTCAATTAAATTCAGCAGCGAATTCCTTAGAGTGTAACGTCCATTGCCAATTATAGTATTATTATCCTTGGTATTTCCTTCTGAAAGATGCATGTTCACTTAAAGTTTCGTTTCTGTACGCACTATAATTTCGCTTTTTTAAAAGTCGCCACATTACCTTTGGAACACTTCGCTTGCTTCTGCATTGTCAGTTTCGGTTATTCGAAATATGTTCTTTCAGCGATCTCTGTGTTTCCATCGAAGCATTTTGCATTATCGTAGAGCGGTTTTACAATCAGCAAATAAGAAAACTTCGTGGGTTTGGGACCATGAGGCGCTGTAAATTAAAAGTGCATTCGCCACATTGGTGCTGGTTTTCTCCGAGTGATATTCTGTTTGATCTCAATAGAAGTCTGGATTTATCTGGTGTTGCCATGAGACGTTTCGGAATTTCTAAAATGATTAACAAATCGGGTGAGGTCTTTTCAGTTACTTACGCCGTGAATATTAGATGAGTATACAGGTAATTTCCGAAGTGTATTCTAAAGTTACTCACAGTTTTCTTCCCATTACTCCACTTTCACAGTGTGAGTGTATCCTTGCACGTGGAGAAATAGAACGTCCTAGGTTACTCACTTTTTGCTAAACGAGAGCTTGTCATGGGAATGTACATTATCTTTTCAGTCTGCCTTGTAGTAGGTTCCAACCTTCCATTCTTTCCGGAACTGTAAATGAGATATTGTCTTGCTGGAAATAATGTGTCGCGAGCAAGTATCTTCGTTAGCCATTCTGAGAAATCTATTTTGCATTTACGCATTGAAAATCCATTAGGCTCTGTAAATGAACGTAATTCTGTGAATACCGTATAAATTTACATTCCCAGCTTCTTCTTTCAACTATTTGACGCGATACAAGCCTCTTGATTTATTATTTTTACTTACACTAACGACTTGCTGGCACGCTGCCATATTGAGCACAGTTGTTGAAACAGAACGCAGAACGCAATTGTTCTAAGATGGTACAAACAGTTATATTAAAAATAAGAAAATCACGGTTGCAAAGATATTTTTATTTAAAACGCGTTTCTCTGTTATTAAGCAGTATCAGATTATCCAAAATGAAAAAGGAGGCTAATTAAATAACAATCCTAGAGATGATTGTAAACTGCGCCAAAAATTTTATTAAAGGTGCAAACAAGACTCACGTAAAAATGAAATACATTGCACCGGCTGCCAAAGCTCTACGTCAGTCACGTACGCATAAAACCGTCTGGATGAAAGTCCGGTAGTCACAATAACTAAAAGGAACTGTGGAAATCCGGACAGAAAATTACGGAAATTGGCTCGCAGGCACAGCGGATCGAAGTCTGACAAACTAATAAAGGATATAAACGAAGATTTAAAAATACCATTGAACTATGATGGCAGAAAGTAGATCAGAGCGTAGAGTAACGCGTACATTTTGGTCTGGATGCCGAAAAGCTGAGGAGTCCAGCAGGCGAAACACAAGAATTAATACACGGTGGATGGCCGCACGTAGCCGCGCTAGCACAACGAAAGCACAATAGACGGTGGTAGTGACTTAAGTTACGGAGAAGGTTAATTTGTGACTAATTAATCCATAATTAATAAAACTTTTAAATTTTAGTTTAATTTTTGGCGTTTTAAGGTTTGTAAAACTTTTGTTGGTATTTTACAGTTGATTTATTTATTTAATTGTTTCTGGACGTTGCTACTGTATGTTATATCCGTGTCTTACTTGCCGCCTAACTTTCGATATTACTGTCATTTACCACAACACTGTTTACCTAGTCTGTACAGTAAGTATCGCCGTACTAGACGTGATTTTGATGGCTCACATTACCTGCTCAGTGATTTCAATTTCTACTACATTTTAACTTTAATTTTAATCTGGTTTATTCCTTTGTATTAGGTGTAGGTTAGTCAATCCCAGCGTAGCTTTCTCCATAACTTAAGGTTCTAGCGCCATCTATTGTGTTTTCGTTGTGTTAGCGCAGCTATATGCGGCCATGTGCCGTTTAGTACTGCTACTGCCTCTGTCAGTTAAACGCCTCAGCTGTTTGGCATACAGGCCAAAACGTATGTTTGGCTCTACACTGTGATCTACTTATTGCTATAGCAGTTGAAAGGTACTTGTATATTTTCTTTCTTTCTTTCTATCTATCTATCTATCTATCTATCGCTTGTGCCTTGTCCCGCAGTTACGCAGGGTAGGCCACGGTTAATCGGATTTGGCATGTTAATGTTAACGGGTGGCCGCCACCCTGTACCCCCCGGAACGGAATTAGTGTACCCCAACTGTCGGAATCTAGTGTAATCCATGGAATAGTGCGAATGTGTTCAGATGTCTGTGAACCGTGTAAGTAAGGTGGAACATGGGGACCAGTATAGTACTGACCTAGCAGGATGTGGAAAACCGCCTAAAACCCACATCCAGGGTGTCCAGCACACCGGCCCTCGTCGTTAATCCGCCGGGCCGATCCGATACAGGGCCGGCGCGCCTACCCTAGTCCAGGAAGCAGCGCGTTAGCGCTCTCGGCTACCCTGGCGAATACTTGTACATTTTCGTTGGTTTTTATTTGTCTAACGTCGATTCCGCTGTGACTGTGGGCTGATTTGTGATCTTCTCCGTGTATGTTTGCTCAGTTTCTTTCACCTAACGTGACGCCCGAATTTTTACCCAGACGGTTTTATGTGTATGTGACCGGCACAATGTACTTCATTTGACAGTTTTCCGTGAGTTTTGTTTGCGGTTTTAATTAAATTTTTGGCGCAGCTTAGGACGATGTCTTATACTGTTTATGGGAGAGTTACTTAAAAACAAGACTCTATTGTTTCACTCTTGAACAGTTTGCGGGAAAGACGAATACCTGTATTTTTCAGTGGTATATCTGATTTCCCTTAGTTTATAATGATAATCGTTTCCTCCTATATAGGTCGGTAACAACAAAATATTTTCTCATCCGGAAGAGAAAGGTGGTGATTGAATGAAGACCCTGTTGCAACGAGAGACCCCTTTGTTTAAATTATGTCTACCTCAAATCCTGTATCTTGTCCGAACACTCGCTCTCCCATTTCAATACAAAACGTGCTGCACTTATTTGAACTTTCTCGATGCACTCCTTTAATCCTATCTGGTGAGGATCCCACACCGCGCAGCAGTACTCGAAAAGAGGTTGAACAGGTGTAGGTTAGGCAGCCTCTTTAGCAGACCCGTTGCATCAAAAGATGATTCAAATGGCTCTGAACCCTATGGGACTTAACTTCTGAGGTCAACACTCCCCTGGAACTTAGAACTATTTAAACCTAACTAACCTAAGGACGTCACACACGCCCATGCCCGAGGCAGGATTCGAACCTGCGACCGTAGCGATCGAGCGGTTCTCGACTGTAGCGCCTAGAACCGCTCGGCCACCCCGGACGGCTCTGTTTCATCTATTAAGTGTTCTGTTAATAAAACGCAGTCTTTGGTTCGCCTTCCTAAAAGCATTTAATTGAACTTGTAGTCCTTAGATTTTAACTGTTTTATCTTGTAACTGAAGTTTAACGGATTCCTTTTAGCACTCGTATGTATGATGTCACACGTTCCACTATTTAGGGACAACTGCCAATATTCGTACTATATTGATATCTTTTCTAAATCTTTTTGTGATTTGTTTTCATCGTCTGATGACTTTACTTGACGAAAAACGACAGCATCATCTGAAAACAACCCAAGGTGGTTGCTCAGATTGTCTCCTAAATAGTTTTGTTCCGTCTCAATGTCGCTCCCGTCATGGTGGTCAGCCGCACGGCATTAGGCCTCTGCTGCACGGGTTAGCGCCCCACGCGCCTGAACTGGGGCGTGACGGTGGGCAGCGGCGGAACTCGGCGGGAACACGAAGAGGTCTCTAGCTCTCGAGTTTCGACCACGGAAAGGAGAGGAGGTGTCCATCGGGGTTCAGAGCAGTGGTGCTGTTGTAGAGTCTTCGCCGTGCTATTGGTCAGTATTAGCGAACAATTGGCCAGAGTAAAGGAGAGCTGTGTGTTGTGACGATGTGGGGAATTGCGGAGTTTGTGGGATTTGTGCATTTACATGTGACCGAATAAAAGCAAGGCTAACTTTGTCTGATGGGTTGCTTACCTTGTGCGGTTAAACTTCAGACAAGGTGTAACGTTCTCACTCTGGCGTACGTTAACTCTTTAAAGCCTGTACTATGGTAAGTTGACGGGCTTCACCTTATAAGAAAGGATTTTAGTAAATATGTTGACCGCGTGTACCTGAATGGAGGCAAAATCAGACTTACACCCACTCAGTAATAACAACGATACGTCAAGCAAGTCCAAAGTGCAACTACACGTTAGGACGGGCAAGAAACATACACAGCAGATGCTACCAAGTGTTAATAATACGGTCGCCAGCCTAATTAGGCATTAAGTGAGTTTTTTCCTTGTACAAGTGGATGTACGTACAAGCATAACAACACGTAGTAAAACTGCATTATATGGTAAATTTTAGAACCAGAAAAATCTACTGAACTAATATTTTCCCTTTCTGTACTAATTTGGACAAGCTATAAATACACAACATTACACTACCATGATTACTACAAACTACGTCTTGCCTATTAATCTGACAGAAATCGGGCATAGGTTACCCTAGAAATAGCACTTTTGAAACACGCATACAATGTCATTTTTAATAAGGGTAAAACACTGATAAATTTAGGTTTTATATTGACTTTAACTTTGCTGGTCAAATCAGTTCAGTCACTTAAATGAATAGAAAAGAAAAGAGTGGAAGGGGGGGGGGCTGAAACTGTTATGATCACTATGTTGAAACTATTAACTATTGGAAACATTAAGCACTCAAGATTTACAAAATATGAGTTACTACTCTTTTTGTCTTATTACTTCCTCATTTAACTACCATTAATTTTGTCTCAAATTAATTAAGCTTTACTACTAAACCAATTCCAAAATTATCTTCCAACTTTGTCAGACCTTAGTTCTTTTCTTATATTGTCATTAACAATAAAACTCCGTAAACATCTTTCTAGCATAGATAGTTCTGCAGGTAATTCTTTTTAACATAAACTTTAAATCTTCATTTCGGGACACTCGGGTTGCACAACATATGGAAAGGACCCTGTCTAGGTTAGTGATAAGGATAATTAATTGTTAGGACAATTCTGGTAAAAGTTAAGTTGTTATTTAACAGTCAGGAACAAAATTAACACTGGTCCACACGAATACAATTCTAAAGATTCAACCTGTTCGTGTCGATGCGGCGGTTGGCGGGCGGCGAGATGGCGAGGCGCACAGCACACATACAATCACAGCTATGGCTCTTGCTGTATCGGCACTTTGCTTCTTCTTAGCGTCGCAATCCTTTTCAATTCAGTGCCTATTAAATATTGCCATGCTGTATTGTCGTCGGAAACGGCACATCCGAGGCTCAATGAAACCACTTTTTCCAGGATAGCCTCCTCGATCCGGAACGTGTTCCTCAGACCCATGCCCAACTCCGACTGTATTGCTGAGCCCGTTATGCCGTGCCGCGCCCGTGTGCATTTTCCCGCGCTCGCCTGCCATCCACCTTTTACCTCTCCCCTACAGATAGGGTATTCACCAAAGGTTTTACATTCCACATATCCTAATATATTGCCTACGTATGGACCAGGCGCACAATTACAATTTTAAACATGTTACAATAGATTCAACATGTGTTACACTTCAATTCTGTTATAGCATTTCTTAAAATTTAACATAAATATTAATATTCACATCTAAAGTTGCTTACAGTTTCTTTAACATAATGACATGAAAAGAAAAGAAAATGAAATCAAAATATTGCTTACCCTAATTTATCGAAAATCAGAAGAAAAAAATTATTATATGTACAGTTGTTGTTGTTGCAAAGGACGCGCGTGGTATTCATGGAAGTTTACTTTTTCCCATTTTCTTATAACTGGTTTAGTTTAGTTTAAGAAGTTATATTTGGTTATGTTAAATTTGGAGCCCACATAACGCTAATTGTTAGAAAGTGCTTGTAATTGTGTGGCTTGACACCATACGCTAGATTCTTGATAAATATTCATTATTAAGTTGCCTGTCAAAAAGTGCGGATGGCATATGACCGTTTCTCGATTCTCCTGTAAGTCAATATGTACGTCGACATTTGTTCTTCGTTTACTGGCGACAGTCTGTTGCTTTCTTGACTATGCTAACTGAGATCTGAATTAATCTGTTGTCACTAGGCATGACTGTTACCTGAATTCCTGGGACTTGTTGTCAGGGGATGGACAATGTGTTTCTTGAACGACAACGTCATGGTAAACTTGTAAATTTGTGGTAAGGTTCTATGGGACCAAACTGCTGAGGTCATCGGTCGTTAGACTTACACACTAAATGAACTAACTTAAACGTACGCTAAGGACAACACTCACACACACACACACACACACACACACACACACACACACACACACACACATTCCCGAGGGAGGACTCGAACCTTGGACTGGGGTAGCCGCGCGAACCGTGACGAGACGCCCATGACCACACGGCTACCCCGCGCGACCAATGTCCTGGAGTCGCTACTTTAACTAAATGTGAAAGAAGTGTTCTCTGTTCAAAATGTTTCTGCTGTAGTGTCAATTAATTAAGTTTTTGTGGAATGTAAATGAATGTAACGTTTCTGACAAACACGTAACTAATGCAGTTTTGTAGAAAGAGAAACGAATGCAGCAGACATGTTATTGGAGCTTTTGGATATTCCATTTGAGTAAGTGTCTAGATAATTGTAACAGGTTATATGCTAGTTGCTGAAGCATGACTGAAGTTGCGATTATTTGTGTTGTTTTAATTGTGCTACAGAGGCTTGCTAATTCCTGGATGAAAATCCGGTAGAGTGTATATACTTCCTTAAAATGTTTTAGTAATGTACGAATTTTGGAGTATACCTTCTCAACCGACCACCACCCGTACTCATTGGGATTCTGTCTTTGCTACACGTTTATATAGATAAAGAACAGCAGAGGGCCTATAATACCACGTTGAGGAACGTCAGAAATCACTTCTCTTTCATTCTACTTTGTATGTTACTATGAACTGTGACCTCTCTGACAGGAAATAACGAATGCAGTCACATAACTGAGACAATATTCCATAAACATGCAATTTCACTACAAACTGTTTGTGAGATACGGTGTCAAAAGCCTTCTGGAAATCTAGAGACACGGAACCACGCTGAAATTATTTGTCGATATCACTGAACACCTTGTGTGACTAAACAGCTAGTTGTAAGAACAATGTTTTCTAAATTCGTGTTGACTCTGTGTCAATAGACCGTTTTCTTCGAGGTAGTTCTTAATGTTCGAACACAATATTTGTTCCTAATTCCTATTGCATATAGACGTTAATGATATGGGCCTATAGTTTAGTGAATTAATCCTGTAGCCTTTCTTAAATATTAGTGTAACTCGTGCAAATTTCCAGTTTTCGCTACGGTTCTTTCATCGAACTAGCGGTTGTATTGATTGTTAAGTATGAACCCACTAAATCAGCATAATCTCAAAGCAACGTAATTGGTATACAGTGCAGACCGAAAGACTTGCTTTTACTAAGCTATTTAGGTTGCGTCACTGCTCCGAGGATATCTACTTCTAAGTCACTCATGTTGGCAGCTGTTCTGGATTAGAATGCTAGAATATTTACCTCGTCTTCTTTGGTCAAGGAATTTTGGAAGGATGTGTTTAATAACTCCGCTTTAGTAGCACTGTTATCGACAGTATTTCCATTGCTATAGCGCAGCAGAATCCCTTTAGATTTTTTTCCAGTTTTCGAGGCAATGATTCGTTGTGGAGACTATTACAAGGATCTCGCAATGACGTCCGTGCTAAATTTCGAGCTTCTGTTAATGATCGCCACTCTTGGGTATTCTGAATTCGTTTAAATTTGGCGGCGAAACGCGTTTTAAATAAAAATAACTTTGCTACCGTGACTGATTTGCGTTTAATAAAATAGTTAAAACCGTCTGCTGTATCAGTCATCCAATAATGGAATGGGATTAATACCACAAACAATTATTGAATTAATTTCATTCTGAAGTTTTAAACAACAAGGAACAAATGTAATTTTTTCGCATGAAATAATGTTTCGGGCAGAGAATTGTAGGTCTTCGGCTGCTATTACTGTCGTTTACTGTTTTCTAAACGTACTGCAGAGTGACCTAGGATACTGGAGAGATATATCTCTAGAATACATGGCACCAGGTGGTTTTCCAATTAAGTTACATATCACCACAGCCTGCCTCCACATCACTAAGGAGGAGGAATGTTTTATCCTCCTAACCCGATGCTCCGTTCCATTGCACTGCACTTCCTCATCCAGTAAAGTGTTTTCAGCAACAAACTTTGCTCTCCTGCAAGGTGCTGTCACCGAGCAAAAACGGCAGCTGTGAAGACAGTGGCCTCGGTGCCAGAGGAACAGGGTTCAGATCGCTTAAAGCCATCCACATGTAGGTTTCAAGACGTTCTGATATTATGTTCATACTAAGAGCGGGATTTTTGCGAGGTTTCAGAGGGAAGCCAACATAAGAAATTCAAAAGAAATTATAAAAGAGCGTAAACACTAAATTCAGTGCCAGCTTGCAATGCCGGTATCTGCGCTTTTGGTGATATTTGTTTTATGGGCATTATGCCGTGTTCGAGGTATGTTTCTTGGCCTAACGTTTCGTCTTCTAGCGCTGGGGACATCATCAGATGCTATAATACAAAGAAAGTAGTTACAAGGTCAGCAAGCGGAACTGTTTATGTTTCTATGCAACGGTCGTTTAGTGATTTTATCAAACCATTGCCTAAGATGCAGAGTCGCGACGACGTGTGTTATGGAGTTTTTACATTATTTAGAGATAAGGCACACAAATTTTCTGATTTCAATTCTTCTCCTTTTCTGTTAAATTTCTTTTCAGCTTCTGAATTTCTATGGAATCTCTGTACATCCTACCACAGTAATAATTTTTTTTTGGTCATCAGTCTACTAACTGGTTTGATGCGGCCCGCCGCGAATTCCTTTCCTGTGCTAACCTCTTCATCTCAGAGTAGCACTTGCAACTTACGTCCTCAATTATTTGCTTGACGTATTCCAATCTCTGTCTTCCTCTACAGTTTTTGCCCTCTATAGCTCCCTCTAGTGCCATGGAAGTCATTCCTTCATGTATTAGTAGATGTCCTATCATCCTGTCCCTTCTCCTTATCAGTGTTTTCCACATATTCCTCTCCTCTCCGATTCTGCATAGAACTTCCTCATTCCTTACCTTATCAGTCCACCTAATTTTCAACATTCGTCTGTAGCACCACATCTCGAATGCTTCGATTCTCTTCTGTTCCGGTTTTCCCACAGTCCATGTTTCACTACCATACAATGCAGTACTCCAGACGTACATCCTCAGAAATTTCTTCCTCAAATTAAGGCCGGTATTTGATATTAGTAGACTTCTCTTGGCCAGAAATGCCTTTTTTGCCATAGCGAGTCTGCTTTTGATGTCCTCTTTGCTCCGTCCGTCATTGGTTATTTTACTGCCTAGGTAGCAGAATTCCTTAACTTCATTGACTTCGTGACCATCAATCCTGATGTTAAGTGTCTCGCTGTTCTCATTTCTACTACTTCTCATTACCTTCGTCTTTCTCCGATTTACTCTCTAACCATACTGTGTACTCATTAGACTGTTCATTCCGTTCAGCAGATCATTTAATTCTTCTTCACTTTCACTCAGGATAGCAATGTCATCAGCGAATCGTATCATTGTTATCCTTTCACCTTGTATTTTAATTCCACTCCTGAACCTTTCTTTTATTTCCAACATTGCTTCCTCGATGTACAGATTGAAGAGTAGGGGCGAAAGCCTACATCCTCGTCTTACACCCTTCTTAATACGAGCACTTCGTTCTTGGTCGTCCACTCTTATTATTCCCTCTTGGTTCTTGTACATATTGTATATGACCCGTCTCTCCCTATAGCTTACCCCTACTTTTTTCAGAATCTCGAACAGCTTGCACCATTTTATATTGTCGAACGCTTTTTCCAGGTAGACAAATCCTATGATAGTGTCTTGATTTTTCTTTAGCCTTGCTTCCATTATTAGCCGTAGCGTCAGAATTGCCTCTCTCGTCCCTTTACTTTTCCTAAAGCCAAACTGATCGTCACCTAGCGCATTCTCAATTTTCTTTCCATTCTTCTGTATATTATTCTTGTAAGCAGCATCGATGCATGAGCTGTTAAGCACTTGTCAGCTCTTGCCGTCTTCGGAATTTTGTGGATGATGCTTTTCCGACTGTCAGATGGTATATCGCCAGACTCATATATTCTACACACCAACGTGAATAGTCGTTTTGTTGCTACTTCCCCCAATGAATTTAGAAATTCTGATGGAATATTATCTATCCCTTCTGCCTTATTTGACCGTAAGTCCTCCAAAGCTCTTTTAAATTCCAATTACAATACTGGATCCCCTATCTCTTCCAAATCGACTCCTGTTTCTTCTTCTATCACATCAGACAACTCTTCACCCTCATAAAGGCTTTCAATGCATTCATTCCACCTACCTGCTCTCTCCTCTGCATTTAACAGTGGAATTCCCGTTGCACTCTTAATGTTACCACCGTTGCTTTTAATGTCTCCAAAGGTTGTTTTGACTTTCCTGTATGCTGAGTCTATCCTTCCGACAATCATATCTTTTTCAATGTCTTCACATTTTTCCTGCAGCCATTTCGTCTTAGCTTCCCTGCACTTCCTGTTTATTTCATTCCTCAGCAACTTGTATTTCTGTATTCCTGATTTTCCCGGAACATGTTTGTACTTGTTCCTTTCATCAATCAACTAAAGTATTTCTTCTGTTACCCATGGTTTCTTCGCAGCTACCTTCTTTGTACCTATGTTTTCCTTCCCAACGTCTGTGATGGCCCTTTTTAGAGATGTCCATTCCTCTTCAACTGTACTGCCTACTGCGCTATTCCTTATTGCTGTATCTATAGCGTTAGAGAACGTCAAACGTATCTCGTCATTCCTTAGTACTTCCGTATCCCACTTCCTTGCGTATTGATTCTTCCTGACTAATGTCTTCAGCCTACTCTTCATCACTACTATATTGTGATCTGAGTCTATATCTGCTCCTGGGTACGCCTTACAATCCAGTATCTGATTTCGGAATCTCTGTCTGACCATGATGTAATCTAATTGAAATCATCCCGTATCTCCCGGCCTTTTCCAAGTATACCTCCTCCTCTTGTGATTCTTGAACAGGGTATTCGCTATTACTAGCTGAAACTTGTTACAGAACTCAATTAGTTTTTCTCCTCTTTCATTCCTTGTCCCAAGCCCATATTCTCCTGTAACCTTTTATTCTACTCCTTCCCCTACAACTGCATTCCAGTCGCCCATGACAATTACATTTTCGTCCCCCTTTACATACTGCATTACCCTTTCAACATCCTCATACACTTTCTCTATCTGTTCATCTTCAGCTTGCGACGTCGGCATGTATACCTGAACTATCGTTGTCGGTGTTGGTCTGCTGTCGATTCTGATTAGAACAACCCGGTCACTGAACTGTTCACAGTAACACACCCTCTGCCCTACCATCCTATTCATAACGAATCCTACACCTGTTATACCATTTTCTGCTGCTGTTGATATTACCCGATACTCATCTGACCAGAAATCCTTGTCCTCCTTCCACTTCACTTCACTGACCCCTACTATATCTAGATTGAGCCTTTGCATTTCCCTTTTCATATTTTCTAGTTTCCCTACCACGCTCAAGCTTCTGACATTCCACGCCCCGACTCGTAGAACGTTATCCTTTCGTTGATTATTCAATATTTTTCTCATGGTAACCTCCCCCTTGGCAGTCCCCTCCCGGAGATCCGAATGGGGGACTATTCCGGAATCTTTTGCCAATGGAGAGATCATCATGACACTTCTTCAATTAGAGGCCACATGTCCTGTGGATACACGTTACGTGTTTTTAATGCAGTGGTTTTCATTGCCTTCTGCGTCCTCATGTCGTTGATCATTGCTGATTCATCCGCCTTTAGGGGCAATTTCTCACCCCTAGGACAAGAGAGTGCCCTGAACCTCTATCCGCTCCTCCGCCCTCTTTGACAAAGCCGTTGGCAGAATGAGGCTGGCTTCTTACGCCGGAAGTCTTCGGTCGCCAATGCTGATTATTTATCGAAATTTAGGCAGTGGTGGGGATCGAACCCGGGACCGAAGACGTTTATTGATTATGAATGAAAGACGCTACCCCTAGATCACGGGTAGTAATAATTAATTCTTGATAAAACTATTAATTCACAGAAACGAATTTGTGGGTTCCCTGTTTTTAGTGCTTGATTTGGTAATGCTGATTCATCCGTGCTGCCCAGACGACAATTGGTCATGCCTTCGTTACGGAGGATGTGAATGTCTCTTATCGTTCACTGTCCATACACATTAATTTGAGTCCGCAGCTCGTGGTCTTGGTGACTAGCGTTGCTGCCTCTGGATCACGGGGTCCCGGGTACGAATACCTGCGGGGTTGGGGATTCTCTCTGCTCGGGGCACGGGTGTTTGTGATATCCTTATCATTTTATCCTCATCATTATCATTCATGACACTGGCTGGCTTGGACTGTGTAAAAAAATGGGCTGTGAAAAAATTGGGACTTTGTAAGGGCGCTGATGACCGTGCAGTTGAGCGCCCCACAAACCAAACATCATCATCATCATCACATTAATGCAACTGCCTGTCGAAAGTCCGAATGACCATCGCTTGCAGCGCGGACCGCTGAGAGACATCCAGGAAGAGAGTGAACGAGGTGTTGGAATGTGCCGACAGGGATTTGGAACCAAGCTGACTCCCAGATACGTGGCCAGCTACGGTAGGCTTTTCACCTTAATTCAATGTGCTAACAGCCTGATCGACGTGGCGCTACAGAACCTCGATTGGGTTTTCATACCCAGAGTGTGGTGGCCAAGAGAGTGCGGTGAACTCATTCTGGTGCTCGTCACACCACTCACTTACACTGCCAGCTTTGTAACACGTTGCATTGACCTGTTGGTGTGTGCCATCGTGCCGAGGATAAACAAACTAGCGTTACACATGGTCCCCAACGATAATGCGTACTAATTGTGAAAATTCATGGTGAACCTTCAGCTGTCTTTATTGTGCTCAAAGCGCTTCCGTACTAGTTTCTGTCAAGTAACCATTATCAAGCATAAGCTGGAAAGTTAACCATAATTAGAGTAATTTGCTCTTCTCAGCCCACCATAGTAGTACAATTTTTTTGCAATAATAGCTCTTTATACAGGGTGTTACAAAAAGGTACTGCCAAAGTTTCAGGAAACATTCCTCACACACAAATAAAGAAAAGATGTTATGTGGACATGTGTCCGGAAACGCTTAATTTCCATGTTAGAGCTCATTGTAGTTTCGTCGGTATGTACTGTACTTCCTCGAATCACCGCCAATTGGCCCAATTGAAGGAAGGTAATCTTGACTTCGGTGCTTGTGTTGACATGCGACTCATTACTCTACAGTACTAACATCAAGCACATCAGTATGTAGCATCAACAGGTTAGTGTTCATCACGAGCGTGGTTTTGCAGTCAGTGCAATGTTTACAAATGCGGAGTTGGCAGATGCCCGTTTGATGTATGGATTAGCGCGGGGCAATAGCCGTGGCGCGGTACTTTTGCATCGAGACAGATTTCCAGAACGAAGGTGTCCCGACAGGAAGACGTTCGAAGCAATTGATCGGCGTCTTAGGGAGCACGGAACATTCCAGCCTATGACTCGCGACTGAGGAAGACCTAGAACGACGAGGACACCTGCAATGGACGAGGCAATTCTTCGTGCAATTGACGATAACCCTAATGTCAGCGTCAGAGAAGTTGCTGCTGTACAAGGTAACGTTGACCACGTCACTGTATGGAGACTGCTACGGGAGAACCAGTTGTTTCCGTACCATGTACAGCCTGTGCAGGCATTATCAGCAGCTGATTGGCCTCCACGGGTACACTTCTGAGAGTGGTTCATCTAACAATGTGTCAATCCTCATTTCAGTGCAAATGTTATCTTTACGGATGACGCTTCATTCCAACGTGATCAAATTGTAAATTTTCACAGTCAACATGTGTGGGCTGACGAGAATCCGCACGCAATTGTGCAATCACGTCATCAACACTGATTTTCTGTGAACGTTTGGGCAGGCATTGTTGGTGATGTCTTGATTGGGCCCCATATTCTTCCACCTACGCTCAATGGAGCACGTTATGATTTCATACGGGATACTCTACCTGTGCTGCTAGAACATGTGCCTTTACAAGTAGGACACAACATGTGGTTCATGCACGATGGAGCTCCTGCACATTTCAGTCGAAGTGTTCGTACGCTTCTCAACAACAGAGACGGTGACCGATAGATTGGTAGAGGCGGACCAATTCCATGGCCTCCACGCTCTCCTGACCTCAACCCTCTTGACTTTCATTTATGGGGGCATTTGAAAGCTCTTGTCTACGCAACCCCGGTACCAAATGTAGAGACTCTTCGTGCTCGTATTGTGGACGGCTGTGATACAATACGCCATTCTCCAGGGCTGCATCAGCACATCAGGGATTCCATGCAACGAAGGGTGGATGCATGTATCCTCGCGAACGGAAGACATTTTGAACATTTCCTGTAACAAAGTGTTTGAAGTCACGCTGGTACGTTCTGTTGCTGTGTGTTTCCATTCCATGATTAATGTGATTTGAAGAGAAGTAATAAAATGAGCTCTAACATGGAAAGTAAGCATTTCCGGACACATGTCCACATAACATATTTTCTTTCTTTGTGTGTGCGGAATGTTTCCTGAAAGTTCGGCCGTACCTTTTTGTAACACCCTGTATAAGTTTTCATGAAGAAGCAATGTACACAGTGGCAGCTAGTGACTATCTGTTGATGTGAACTTTGGTGCTCTATGAAAACTATTGTACACAGCTGTTATAGTAAAAAATTAGGAGTAGTATGACGTTAGGATGGTTAGTACCTCCAAGTACATGTATCAAGAGAAAGCCATTAATGGTTACTTTCCACTGGGTGGCAGGTCAGGTGTTGAAGTGTGGACTAGTGGAGGCAGAATTGTTAGCCAACTTACTGGTACAGAAAATATCAGATATGTGGCGTGTTTGCGGGAAGACTGCTAGTCGCACCGTACAAAGATCTAAAACACTGAAGTGTATACATATTAAGGTACCAACTGTCACAACATCTGCATTTGTATCCCTAACACCACGTATATACTCCTTCTGTGGCAAGCGGTGAGCGTAGGTCCTTTGCAGTGTTGAAACCTTCTTGTACATTGCTTACTGGTTTAAGCACTTCGTCGAATACTGTGTCTTCTGAGTACTCTACTGATGCGACCCGTGATCAATTTTACGGAAGAGAGGAAAAATTTCTCCTTTGTCTGCTTTCTTCATTAGGAGCTCAAAGGTTTCTAGTGTGTACTGTCCCAGTTGGCTCTTTGCATTTTATTGAACGAGGTGGCGCATTGGTAGCACAGTGGACTCGCATTCAGGAGGACGACGGTTCAAACTCGCGTCCGGCCATCCAGATTTAGGTTTTCCGTGATTTCATTAAATCGCTTCAGGCAAATGCCGGAATAGCTCCTTTCAAAGGGCACGGTCGATTTCCTTCTCCCTTCTTCCCTAACCCGACCATGTGGTCCGTCTCTAATGACTCTAATGACCTCGTTGCCGACGGAACGTGAAGTACTAATCCCCTCCTTCTCCTCTTTATATTGGTTACTTTTGAAGGCATTTCTTAAATGCCTAAGCTCCTGTACAGTTATTCGCAAGCCCCTGTTCACCAATGGTCTGATCAATCCTCTTTTCTGCTTGGGATTATGGCTGGATTTTCTGTGAAGGTATCTATACGTGTGAATTGTGTTTCTGTGGACTTTGTGGCCTAAGATTTCGTGTTTTGTAAGTATTTCATCGCTGTTAATTCAAGTACAGTTGGTGAGGTGGTGAGGGGCACTCAACTGCGCAGTCATCAGCGCCCGTACCAAGTCCCAATTTTTACATAGTCCAATTCTTTTACACAGTCCAATGTAGCCACTGTCACGAATGATGATGAAATGATGAGGACGACACAAACACCCAGTCCCCGGGCAGAGAAAATCCCTAATCAGGACGGGAATCGAACACGGGACCTGTGACCCAGAGGCAGCGAAGCTAGCCACTAGACCAAGAGCTGCGGACAAATACAATTGGTGATTGCAATTTTTGTGAAGGTATTTATACGTGCGAGTGGGCTGTTGATTATTAAAATTAAAATCAACGTGACTGTCCTCCAGTCATGTAGTATTCGGAATTCGATTACTTGTTGCAGCTTGTTGTGACATCTCAGTAATTTGTGCTGTTCTGGTATTGTCGTCATTAGGGTTTTGAGATGGGTGTAAAGGTACATCAGGTTCATTCAGAATACTTGTTGCAGCTTGTTGTGACATCTCAGTAATTTGTGCTGTTCTGGTATTGTCGTCATTAGGGTTTTGAGATGGGTGTAAAGGTACATCAGGTTCATTCAGAATAAGTGGAGATTCTTGTTGAAATTGTCCTTGATTCTGGGAAAAAATTTTTATTGCCATAATTACACTGAAAATTGTGATTATGACCACTCCGTTTGTTGCTGTACGGAACATTTCGGTTGAAATGCGATGTCTGCTTTCTACACAAGAAATTATTGAAATTATTGCCTTGTGATGTAGTACTACTGCTATGCTGTTGCATGGTCACGGAAGTTTGCGGCGAACCATTGAAATTGGGTTGACCTTACTGCGAATATTTTTGCCCGGAATTTCCAACTTGGTGGTTTTGTTGGTGGAATTACTGTTGAAAATGCTGGTTGTGGCTACTAGACTGTTGGTACTATTGTTGGTTTTGTGAATATTGCTGCCGAGTATTGTGCAACTGTCTGGTTGGAAAGTGTACATGTGAAGAAGGTAGACACAAAACGTAACGACACAATGCGTTGCATTACTGCTTCCATCAAATAAACCCCATGCCATTGGTTACCTGTACTGTGTCACATCCCTCCACCTCACTTAAGGCGGAAAGAAACTCTACTGAGGGAGGCCAAGAAAATCTCTGCATCTCCCTCTCTACCATTGCACCAAGGATTCTGTCATCCGGCAAGGCAACTATTGCGATCAAGAAGACCAGCAAGTGTCACTGCAGGACAACTCATCACGGATTGTTTTGTTCTAAATGAAAGCTGGAAGCATGAATGGCCAACAAAAACATTGGGAACAAGGGCCCATCACCTTGATCCCACAAAGAAGCCAAAAGGTTTTGACCTACTGAGGAACCTTTGGTGCCGCCTCAACAGGTTAAGGATTGGATATGGCTGTTGTAGGCACTTCAGGTACAAATGCGGCTGGATCAGTTCACCAATGTGTGAATGTAATCAAGAAGAATAGACACTTGAACATTTAGTCCAACGCTGTCCACTTCATTCATACCCTGGAATTCCCGATGACTTGTTCACTCTCACACCCAGCTTAATTAACTGGTTGAAAAACACCGACTTTAAGGTTTCATCTTGTCTTATACCATGTGTGTATTGTACAAAATCACTTGTCTCATATCAACTGTATATTGTATAAAATCGCCATACGATTAAATAAATGAAATTAAAATTTTGACATCTATGAAAATTATTGTGAAAGTTTCTCCCATTTCTAGACCTCTTATTACCTATGTCATTAAATTTTCGTGACAAGGTTTCATATCCATACGTATTTTGGAAGAAATTTTTACTGACAAAGGCACAGTCAAAATGTTGTACTTCCAAAAGTTGTAAAATCTAGCGAAAATGCAGGAATAATTTCTTTTTGTTGCCCCCTTAACAGGGAGACTCGTAATGAACGCGATGATTTAGATATGCATAGCTGTACTAATGCTGATTCTGTGGCTCAGTAAGGTGCTGATTTTGTTGCACCATGTGTCCAAAGAATTGCATAACGGTTCGGAAGCACGAATTTTCAAAGAACACTAAGTGGATAACTGATCTTTAATTCCTCGTGTAGTGTTTGGGTCTGCCTGGATGTCACAATTGGATGCGAGACTAATCGAGATAAGCAGGAAATCAGGGTTCGAGTGAACGTCCGGCAGAACTTTTCATATTAGTCATTCCACTATGCTGCAGATGGTAGTCCATATTCACAAATGCGAATGCACTTCATATATTACCTATATACACTACTGGCCATTAAAATTTCTACACCAAGAAGAAATGCAGATGATAAACGCGTATTCATTGGACAAATATACTACACTAGAACTGACATGTGATTACATTTTCACGCAATTTGGGTGCACAGATCCTGAGAAATCAGTATCCAGAACAACCACCTCTGGCCTTAATAACGGCCTTGATACGCCTGGGCATTGAGTCAAACAGAGGTTGGATGGCGCGTACAGGTACAGCTGCCCATGCAGCTTCAACACGATACCACAGTTTATCAAGAGTAGTGACTGGCGTATTGTGACGTGCCATTTGCTCGGCCACCATTGACCAGACGTTTTCAATTGGTGAGAGATCTGGAGAATGTGCTGGCCAGGGCAGCAGCCGAACGTTATCTGTATCCAGAAAGGTCCGTACAGGACCTGCAACATGCGGTTGTGCGTTATCCTGCTGAAATGTAGGGTTTCACAGGGATCGAATGAAGGGTAGAGTCACGGGTTGTAGCACATCTGAAATGTAACGTCCACTGTTCAAAGTGCCGTCCATGCGAACAATAGGTGACCGAGACGTGTAACCAACGGCACCCTATACCATCACTCCGCGTGATTCGCCAGCATGGCGATGACGAATACACTTTTCCAATGTGCGTTCACCGCGATGTCGCCAAACACGGATGCGACCACCATGATGTATAAAAATTCTGGATTCATCCGAAAAAATGAGGTTTTGCCCTTCGCTTCGTCGTTGAGTACAGCATCGCAGGCGCTCATGTCTGTGATGCAGCGTCAAGGGTAACCGCAGCGATGGTCTCCGAGCTGATAGTCCACGAATCTGTAAACGTCGTCGAACTGTTCGTGCAGATGGTTGTTGTCTTGCAAACGTCCCCATCTGTTGACCCAGGGATCGAGACGTGGCTGCACGATCCGTTACAGCCATGAGGATAAGATGCGTTTCATCTCCACTGCTAGTGATACGAGGCCGTTGGGATCAAGCACGGCGTTCCGTATTACCCTCCTGAACCCACCGATTGCATATTCTGCTGTCAGTCATTGGATCTCGAACTACGCGAGCAGCAATGTCGCGATACGATAAACCGCAATCGCGATGGGCTACTATCCGACCTTTATCAAAGTCGGAAACGTGATGGTACGCATTTCTCCTCCATACACGAGGCATCACAACAACGTTTCACCAGGCAGCGCCGGTGAACTGCTGTTTGTGATTAAGAAATCGGTTGAAAACTTTCCTCATATAAGCACGTTGTAGGTGTCGCCACCGGCGCCAACCTAGTGTGAATGCTCTTAAAAGATAATCGTTTGTATATCACAGCATCTACTCCCTGTCGGTTAAATTTCGCGTCAGTTTCAGGTCATCTTCGTGGTGTAGCATTTTTAATGGCCAGTAGCGTAATTTTTCATCGGATGAAATGGCCATGAGTCCCCACCTGGGGAAGTTCGGCTGCAGAGTTGCAAGTGTTTTCAGGTGACGTCACATTGGGGGATTTGGGAGATGATGATGACAACACCACACTCGATCCCACAGCGGAGAAAATCTTCGACCTGATTGCGAACCGAACCCGGGGCTTCTGCTTGGCAGCCAACTGCGCCGAGAGCTAAGGAAGGCGGACAATTTCCAGTACGACACAGTACATCGGCGTAAAGTTCAGGTTGAATCCGAGTGCTGTTCGCTTCACAGCGCTATAATGGCTGTCAATGGACGACACGTGCAGAAAACACCGAGAACGAGACCGCGGCCGGGCGCGCTCCCGCAAAGGAGGGCAAAAAATGGTTCGAATGGCTCTGAGCATAAAGGGATTTAACATCTGAGGTCATCCGTCCCCTAGAACTTAGAACTACTTAAACCTAACTAACCTAAATACATCACACACATCCATGCCCGAGGTAGGATTCGAACCTGCGACCGTAGCGATCGCGCGGTTCCAGACTTTAGTTCCTAGAACCACTCGGTCAATCCGACCGGCATAGGAGGGCAGCGACGGGCCCTGGACCCGAGCCACGCCGAGCCGCGCAGCGTTGTTCAATTATTCACCTGCCGCGCTGCCCTCCCATATTTTATCAAATTTCCGCCGCGTCCCGCGAGGACGCGCACAGATAACAGCTTTCCGTATCAGTGCGGCGACAAAGCGAGGCGGCAGCGGCGGTATTTCCAAGCGGGTTACTGCCGCCAGCGCGTCCCACAGGACAAAGGGAAAGGTGGCGCTCACGGTTCCGTTATAGCTGCCGAAGGCTCGTCACTACTGTATCTAACTGTCTCACTGTTGCAGCATTACTAACAGTACGACCCACACATCTTTACATTACAAAAGGCTGCGCAGTGTCCGTTAATTTCATTTACCAGTAACTGTTACAACTACAAGATGGTCAATTGATAGTGACCGGGCCAAATATCTCACGAAATAAACGTCAAACGATAAAACTACAAAGAACGAAACTTGTCTAGCTTGAAGGGGGAAACCAGATGGCGCTATGGTTAGCCGCCTGATGGCGTTGCCATAGCTCAAACGGATATCAACAGCGCTTTTTTAAACAGAACCTTTATTTTTATTACATATTCGTGTAGTACGTAGACATAAGAATGTTTTAGTTGGACCACTTTTTTCGCTTTGTGATAGATGGCGCTGTAATAGTCACAAACATATGGCTCACAATTGTAGACGAACAGATGGTAACAGGTAGGCTTTTTAAAAAAAATTGTGTGTGAAATCTTATGGGACTTAACTGCTAAGGTCATCAGACCCTAAGCTTACAGACTACTTAACCTAAATTATCCTAAGGACAAACACACACACCCATGCCCGAGCGAGGACTCCAACCTCCGCCGGTATCAGCCGCACAGATCATGACTGCAGCGCCTAGACCGCTGGGCTAATCCCGAGCAGCTAGGCTTTTTAAATTAAAATACAGAACGTAGGTACGTTTGAACATTTTATTTCGGTTGTTCCAATGTGATACATGTATCTTTGTGAACTTATCATTTCTGAGAAAGCATACTGTTTCAGCGTGATTACCTGTAAATACCACACTAATGCAATAAATCCTCAAAATGACATCCGTCGACCTCAGTGCATTTGGCAATAAGTGTAACGACATTCCTCTCAACAGCGAGTAGTTCATCTTCCGTAATGCTCGCACATGCATTGACAATGCGCTGAAGCATGTTGTCAGGCGTTTTCCGTGGATCACGATAGCAAATATCTTTCAACTTTCCCTGCGGAAAGAAATCCGGGAACGTCAGATCCGGTGAACGTGCGGTGAACGTGCTTCGACGACTAATCCACCTGTCATGGAATATGCTATTCAATACCGCTTTAACCGCACGCGAGCTATGTGCCGGACATCATGTTGAAAGTACATCGCCATTCTGTCATGCAGTGAAACATCTTGTAGTAACATCGGTAAAACATTACGTAGGAAATCAGCATACATTGTGCCATTTACATTGCCATCGATAAAACGGGGGCCAATTATCCTTCCTCCCATAATGCAGCACCATACATTAACCCGCCAAGGTCGCTGATGTTCCACTTGTCGCAGCCATCGTGCATTTTCCGTTGCCCAATAGTGCATATTATGCTAGTTTACGTTACCGCTGGTGGTGAATGACGCTTCGTCGCTCAATAGAACGCCTGCAAGAAAATCTGTCATCGTCCCGTAATTTCTCTTGTGCCCAGTGGCAGAACTGTACACGACGTCCAAAGTCGTCGCCATGCAATTCCTGGTGCATAGAAATATGGCAAGGGTGCACTCGATGTTGATGTAGCATTCTCAACACCGACGTTTTTGAGATTCCCGATTCTCGCGCAATTTGCCTGCTACTGATGAGCGGATTAGCCGAGACAGCAGCTGAAACACCTACCTGGGCATCATCATTTGTTGCTGGTCGTGCATGACGTTTCACATGTGGCTGAAGACTTCCTGTTTCCATAAATAACGTAACGATCCGGTGAATGGTCCGGACACTTGGATTATGTCGTCCAGGAGACCGAGCAGCATACATAGCACACGCCCGATGGGCATTTTGATCACAATAGCCATACATCAATACGATATCGTCCATTTCCGCAATTGGTAAACGGTCCATTTTAACATGTGTAATGTATCACGAAGCAAATACCGTCCGCACTGGCGGAATGTTACGTAATACCACGTACTTATACGTTTGTGACTATTACAGCGCCATCTATCACAAAACGAAGAAAGTGGTCCAACTAAAACATTCATATTTCTTTACGTACTACACGAATATGTAATAAGAAATGGGGGTTCCTATTTTAAAAAAACGCAGTTAATATCCGTTTGACCTATGGCAGCGCCATGTAGCGGGCCAACAATAGCGCCATCTACTTTCCACCTTCAATCTGGACGAGTTTCGTTCTTTGTAGTTTTTTCGTTTGATGCTTATTTCGTGAGATATTTTGACCGGTCACTCTCAATGGACCACCCTGTATATTGTCGAATATTTTAATTGTGGCAAACAAATGGTTCAAATGGCTCTGAGCACTATGGTACTTAACATCTATAGTCATCAATCCCCTAGAACTTAGAACTACTTAAACCTAACTAACCTAAGGACATCACACAACACCCGGTCATCACGAGGCAGAGAAAATCCCTGACCCCGCCGGGAATCGAACCCGGGCGCGGGAAGCGAGAACTTAATTGTGGCAACTGGCTTTTGCAGTATTTCACTAATCTACTCATTCTTTTTGTATGGATACGTGCACACAAATGCCATACTCCTGACACCACAGGAAAGAAATAATTCATCTGAAAGACGCCGTCTATTTTGACCTGACGAGGGTATATGACACCTTTGGGATAGTGATGTACTGATAATGATTTCGACGTCGTCCGCCAACAGATAACACAGTGGTATAACTACCAGAGTTCCTTCTACACACTGATAGGGAATGCTTCTCGTAGCTCAAATGGGTGAAGCAAGTGGGCAACTACGCCACAGAGGAGAGCCTATGCTTCCTATAGCTCGAAGCTTGCAGAAGCTCTAAATTTAGCGCGTACTTCAATGCTAGATGTCTGTAACAGTTTCCACAACGAAACTTTGTCTCGAAACCTGGCAGAAAAGACAAAGAGGTTCTGGTCGTATGAGAAGTATGTTAGCGGCAAGAAACAATCAATTCCTTCTCTGCACGATGGCAATGGAGATACTATCGAAGACAGTGCTACCAAAGCAGAGTTACGAAACACAGCCTTCCGAAATGCCTTTACAAAAGAAGACGAAGTAAATATTCCAGAATTCTAATCGAGAACAGCTGCCAACATGAGTAACGTAGAAGTAAATATCCTCGTAGCAGTGAAGCAACTAAAATCAATAAAAGCAAGTCTTTTGGTCCAGGTTCCTCTCAGAGTATCCTGATGCATTAGCTTCATACTTAACAATCAAATACAACCGTTCACTTGACGATAGATCCGTACCCAAAGACTGGAAAGTTGCACAGGTCACACCAATATTCAGGAAAGGTGGTAGGAGTAATACACTAAATTACAGGCCCATATCGTTCACGTCGATATGCACCAGGATTTTAGAACATATATTGTGTTCGAACATTATGAATTACCTCGAAGTAAACAGTCTATTGACACACAGTCAACATGGGTTTAGAAAGCATCGTTCCTGTGAAACGCAACTAGCTCTTTATTCACATCAAGTGTTGAGTGCTATTGACAATTGATTTCAGATCGATGCCGTATTTCTGGATTTCCAGAAGGCTTTTGGCACTGTACCACACAAGCGGCTCGTAGTGAAATTGCGACTTTATGGAATATCGTCTCAGTTATGTGACTGGATTTATGATATCCTGTCAGAGAGGTGACAGTTCGTAGTAATTGACGGAAAGTCATCGAGTAAAACAGAAGTGATTTCTGGCGTACCCCAAGGTAGTGTTATAGGCCCTTTGCTGTTCCTTATCTATATTAACGATTTTGGAGACAATCTGAGCAGCCGTCTCCAATTATTTCCAGATGACGCCTTCGTTTATCGACTAATAAAGTCATCAGAAGACCAAAAGAAACTGCAAAACGATTTAGAAAAAATATCTGAATGGTGCGAGAAGTGGCAGTTGGCCCTAAATAACGAAAAGTGTGAGGTCCTCCACATGTGCACTAAAAGGAACTCGTTGAACTTCGGTTGCACAATAAATCAGTCTAATCTAAAACCCGTAAGTTGAACTAAATACGTAGATATTACAATTACGAACAACTTAAATTGGAAGGAACACATAGAAAGTGTTGTGGGTAAGGCTAACCAAAGACTGCGTTTTATTGGCAAGACACTTGGAAAATGTAACAGATCTACTAAGATGACTGCCTACACTACGCTTGTCCACTCTCTTTTAGAATACTGCTGCTCGTTGTGGGATCCTTACCAGATAGGACTGACGGAGTTCAAAGAAAGGCAGCACACTTTTTATTATCGCGATATATGGGAGAGAGTGTCACAGAAATGATACAGAATTTGGGCTGGAAGGCGTTCTTCGTTGCGACGGAGTCTTCTCAAGAAATTCCAATCATCAACTTTCTCCTCCGAATGCGAAAATATTTTGTTGACACCGACCTACATAGGGAGGAACGATGACCACGATAAAATAGGGGAAATCAGAGCTCGTACGGAAAGATATGGGTGTTTATTCTTTCCGTGCGCTATACGAGATTGGAATAATAGAGAATTGTGGAGGTGGTTCGACGAACCCTCTGCCAGGCACTTAAATGTGATTTGCAGAGAATCCATGTAGATGTGGATGTAGATGTAGGTAGCTAAATGTGTGACTTTGGAAGATGTCAAATTGTGACCTTCACAGCGGTGGTACTATACTTTCAAAGAGTGGCCACATGCTTTGGACGTGGTACATCAGTTGTGCATCAATGGTTACGTGAAAAGTCTCACACCGGTAGACAAGGTTCTGGACGCCCACGCAGCTCGGACGCTCTCCAGGATCGTCGTATTATAAAGGCAGCAGTGGCAGAATGTACCGTTACCGCAGTACAGACGAGAGAGCATGTGACCCCCGTTGTGTTAACACGAGCTGTTTCGAACCAGTTGTTAGCAGGGGAAGTCTGGGAAAGCACACCTCTCGCCCGTCTTCCACGCACGTCACAGCATCGATGTGGGTGGCGCAACTGGTGCCGTCCAGCCACTGAATGGCCTGCCTTGTCTTCAGTGATGAAAGCAGGTTCTGAATGCAAGCAACTGACGGTCGTTTGTGCGTACGGCGTACAACTGGTGAGTGTAGCGATGTTGAGTGCATTCTTCCAAGACACACTGGCCACATCCCAAACCTCACGGTCAGGGGTGCTATAAGCTGAAACTCTCGTTCACCTCTCATGTCTCTGGAGGGGACGCTACCACCTCTCTGTAGGCGCAGAATGTTGGTAGACCCGTTCTCTTGACGTTCATGGAATAGGAGGATGATGTATTCTTCCAAAAGGATAAAGTTCACTCACACACTTCCTGTGAAATTCAACATGCTCTGAAAGACGTGCAGCAACTTCCCTTGTTAGCACGATCTCTTGAACTGTCTACAATCAAGCACGCGTGGGATATGATAGGACGAGAACTACGCCAAGTGAGAAATCAACTGTCAGTTCTTACAGAACTACATGAAAAAGTCGAGCATTCGTGGCATAATGTATCCCAATACAGTATTGGTCATCTGTACATGGTCCACTGGATGCCGGATTGAGTGCCACCATTGCCGCCTGTGGAGGCTACACTACCCAAAGACATGGATGTTTGAGCACGATCCGATTGCTAGTACCTCAGAACCGCTTGTAATATTGACCTGTAAATGTAGTCATTTTATGTAGTCCATATGCACTGTTGCAATAAATACCTTAAGTGAACTGGTAGTCTCTAAAAGGGCATAATAATTTTTCTCCAGCAGTGTATATATACTAACTACAGTTAACAATAAATATGATCAGAATAACGTTTCTAGATTATACCAGCGTACTGGAACGTCTACCAATTGTCCACTTCCTGTGTTGTTACGCCATGGTCTAGACGTAGCATCTTAAGCAAACAAGCAATACTATTTCGCGGTTTAGATGCCAGACTCTTTATATTTTGAATAAAAGTCATTATTAATGGCGGCAGAAAACTTCTTGCGTAAGGAGTCAGTCTCGTTCAGCTAACTACCTTGCTAAAGATTACGGACGAGCGAAGAGAGTTTCAGGGCTTCCTCTTACTCTTGAGGTGGGAAACTGCTCTTAAAATTTCTGGTAGGGAGGCTACATTGTGAGTTAATGCCACCCATAAGCAGTTTATACTTCTAGATGACTTGGGCTTCACTCTCGGTATTTAGTAAAACCAACAAACCAAAAACGTGTAACACGTAAGAGTGTAATCGTACTGATATCAGACAAGCGATTATAATGCTCGTTACTTACACAAAATAGTGACCCCTGTGTATAAGGACAACTCTGATACTATGTGTTTAACTAGTGTAAAGCGTCCGGACGTTAATGGACCTCACACGAACTTTATCCATAGCGGCAGTACTACACAGTATCAGATCCTGAGAAAATAATAATTACATTATATCAACAAAAGGCAATTGCAGTTAATCTCATGTACCTGAAAACTAACGAAACAATCTCTATCAAAATATGGACAGTGACATGAAACGGACAAGTTAAAGCACAATGCATTTTGGAGACGAACCGAGCAGGTGGCTAATGATATCGTCAAACTCCCATTAGCAAGAGAACAGCGAGCTTCAGTGCAGAAAGGGATAAGGCCACAGTAATACATTATTCCTTTTAGTGTAAATAAGGTCAGCACCGAGGATAAGTGGCTGCAAGTCATTAACAGGGCTGGGCCACGATCCAGAAAGAAAAAGAAAAATCTTTATTCGCCTCTACCGAGACGGTGATTGGCTGAAGCCATACTTGGCGACACAGACGCAACACGGTCGGGAGATCCCCATTATATAAAAGCGTATTGAGACCTCTCTCTCTCTCTCTCTCTCTCTCTCTCTCTCTCTCTATCTATCTTCGCCAGAAGATAATGGGTACGAAACTCATTCAAACGTTGCGACAAGACGACGCCACCACTCTGCTAATAACCCGAGAAGAATTCATCAGTGGAATACGCCGAGAAAGACTTCAATGGCATATACGACCAGTAATCTTTTGAGAGTGCGGAAATCATGATAACACTTTTTCATTTACAGACCATATGTCTTGTGCATAAAGACTGTGTCTCTAACGCAGTAGTTTCGATTGCCCTCTGCATGCTTATGACGTCGATCATTGCTGATCGTTCCGTCTTTTACGGACTGTTTCCGTCTCCAGGGGCAAGAGACTGCCCTGAAACACTTGTCTCCTCCCCCGCCCCCCACCCCTGCCCTCTTCAATAAGGCTACTAAGGCCATTGGTACAACGAGGATGACTTTTTAGGCCTGAAGTCTTCAGCCGTGATTGCTGATAGATTTTATTCAGAATTCAAGCAGTGACGGGATTTCAGGACGTTTCGATTACTAGCTAAACGCGCTTCGCCCGGACCACAGGCACTACTCAGTTTACCATAAATCAAATTGGCAACAGATGTTACGCCTTAGAAACACACAAGAGAGCGTAATATCCAGGATATAAATAACGCTACTGCAGATTCTGAGTAAAATTTTCTCAAGAACAGCAAACAGTAGCGAAGAGCACCAGATGGCCGCTAGGACATGATGTCCCCAAATTTCTCCTCTAAACGATTGCTGGCTGCCCGGTTCTTCAACTAACTTGCCCCTTCCTAGCCCCCCCCCCCCGCATTTAAAAAATATCTGCGTACAGGGGACTTCATTCTGTAGCCAATGTGACGATCGGGAAATTTCGCTGAACTCATGGAGAAACAGGGGACAGCACACGTAAGTTCCCTTTTTTTACGTATAACACACACGTTTTTAAACACGAAGTAGGAATTGGGCTAAATCCATATGCACCAAGCTGTCTAGGACAACGTAGTTCTATTTTCTCCACCCCCCTCCATCTCCACCCCCCCCCCCCTCCCTGCCCCGCGAATCATGGACCCTGACGATGTTGGGGAGGCTTGAGAGCTTCACCAATACAGATAGCTGTACTGTAGGTGCCACCACGTCGGAGGGGCACCTGTTGAGAGGCCAGACAAACATGTGGTTCCTGAAGAGGGGCAGCAGCCTTTTCGGTATCTGGAGAATCAGAAAAGGGAAATTCTGAACTTGATAGTGTCGGTGTTAGTGAAGTGAAATGGAAAGAAGCTAGGGATTGATGGTAAAACCTCCAGGCTTCTTTGTCCACATCATATTTCTTTTACACAGGCGACGTTTGGACCTCTCTGCTGTGATCTTCAAGATGTTGAGGCTTTCATGGTTAGCTGAAAACGGTCAAATGTCAGTGTCGCATTCTCTTATAAAAGAGGCTTTTCCTGCGCTTCTGCTGAAGATGTGGGTTTATTGGGAACAATCCTGTGGCTATTATTGCTGGGCCTTTCTCGCTGCATAGAAAGGGAGTTCTCCCATGCTAGTGCTGAAGAAGAGTTACTGTTTGAAACGGTTTTTGCTACAATTGGTGAGACACCGTCATTGGATGGAAACTAAACGCACAGCGCTAGAGAGGGAGAATGCTTATCGAGAATATTACCGTTTTCAGAAATGGCTTTGTGGTGTCACCGCCAGACACCACACTTGCTAGGTGGTAGCCTTTAAATCGGCCGCGGTCCATTAGTATACGTTGGACCCTTGTGTCGCCACTGTCAGTGATTGCAGACCGAGCGCCACCACACGGCACGTCTAGAGAGACTTATTAGCACTCGCCCGAGTTGTACAGCCGACTTAGCCAGAGATGGATCACTGACAACTACGCTCTCATTTGCTGAGACGATAGCATAGCCTTCAGCTATGTCATTTGCTACGACCTAGCAAGGCGCCATAGCATTTGATATTATTTTATATTGTGGTTATAACATGTACCGTCAAGAGAGATGTTCTACAATTGTGGATTAAAGTTAAGTATTACATCAACTATGTTCTTTATTTGCTTCTATTAATTCCTTTAACTGTTCCAGACCTCACGCCAATCTGCGCGAGCTTAACGCGTGCCTTTCGGCTTCCTCTCATTGTGACTTGGCTGTCTTGCCAAGTACAACAGCCTTCCTGGCCGTTCCTAGTATTCTTTGTGCAGCGCGCCTGCATATTCACTTCCTTGATGACGAGAAGCCACGAAGTTGGAAGCCTATACCCGACCTCCCTGTTACATTCGTTCTTGTAAATCTCTAACGCTGGTGGGACATAAACGTAGGTTTCCTTAGCCAGCACACCTATGCTGTTGACATTAACGGCCTGGCCACAGTTTTTATGATTTTCTGCAGTCGCAGTTGTGACGGTACCAGTCGTCACCAAGTGCGCGACCATTTGAAACTCACGGTCCGTCCGTAGAGCGGGAAGAGCGCATCGTTAGAGTGGACACCTGGCCCGCCGCAACGGCTGGGGGCGATGACGAGTGGCTGCAGTCGTTTGGGGCAACAGGGGCGGGAATTTGGTGGTATGTCTCAGTGGACAGCGACCGACTGGCGAACATCACCTCAGAGGACGGAGCACACGTAGGGAAGCCTGTCACGTTCTGAGACGGCGCTGTTTGGATTTCACCGCTGGGATTGGTGGCTATCGAGCGTTTTCAGATCGTTACCAGTCTCAGTGAGTTGGTACGATGGAGGATTCCGAACAACAAGAGCACATCCTTATCTCCTATGGCAGTAAGTCCTGATGGTTCGTTTCTTAATCACACTGAGTCAAACGCAAAACGTGTTACGTGGTCATCGATATTTCTGTCCTCTCTCGCCCTGTCGGTAACTACTGCCGGTGTAACGCCGGAAATACACTCCTGGAAATTGAAATAAGAACACCGTGAATTCATTGTCCCAGGAAGGGGAAACTTTATTGACACATTCCTGGGGTCAGATACATCACATGATCACACTGACAGAACCACAGGCACATAGACACAGGCAACAGAGCATGCACAATGTCGGCACTAGTACAGTGTATATCCACATTTCGCAGCAATGCAGGCTGCTATTCTCCCATGGAGACGATCGTAGAGATGCTGGATGTAGTCCTGTGGAACGGCTTGCCATGCCATTTCCACCTGGCGCCTCAGTTGGACCAGCGTTCGTGCTGGACGCGCAGACCGCGTGAGACGACGCTTCATCCAGTCCCAAACATGCTCAATGGGGGACAGATCCGGAGATCTTGCTGGCCAGGGTAGTTGACTTACACCTTCTAGAGCACGTTGGGCGGCACGAAATACATGCGGACGTGCATTGTCCTGTCGGAACAGCAAGTTCCCTTGCCGGTCTAGGAATGGTAGAACGATGGGTTCGATGACGGTTTGGATGTACCGTGCACTATTCAGTGTCCCCTCGACGATCACCAGTGGTGTACGGCCAGTGTAGCAGATCGCTCCCCACACCATGATGCCGGGTGTTGGCCCTGTGTGCCTCGGTCGTATGCAGTCCTGATTGTCGCGCTCACCTGCACGGCGCCAAACACGCATACGACCATCACTGGCACCAACGCAGAAGCGACTCTCATCGCTGAAGACGACACGTCTCCATTCGTCCCTCCATTCACGCCTGTCACGACACCACTGGAGGCGGGCTGCACGATGTTGGGGCGTGAGCGGAAGACGGCCTAACGGTGTGTGGGACCGTAGCCCAGCTTCATGGAGACGGTTGCGAATGGTCCTCGCCGATACCCCAGGTGCAACAGTGTCCCTAAGTGGCGGTGCGGTCCCCTACGGCACTGCGCAGGATCCTACGGTCTTGGCGTGCATCCGTGCGTCGCTGCGGTCCGGTCCCAGGTCGACGGGCACGTGCACCTTCCGCCGACCACTGGCGACAACATCGATGTACTGTGGAGACCTCACGCCCCACGTGTTGAGCAATTCGGCGGTACGTCCACCCGGCCTCCCGTATGCCCACTATACGCCCTCGCTCAAAGTCCGTCAACTGCACATACGGTTCACGTCCACGCTGTCGCGGCATGCTACCAGTGTTAAAGACTGCGATGGAGCTCCGTATGCCACGGCAAACTGGCTGACACTGACGGCGGCGGTGCACAAATGCTGCGCAGCTAGCGCCATTCGAGGGCCAACACCGCGGTTCCTGGTGTGTCCGCTGTACCGTGCGTGTGATCATTGCTTGTACAGCCCTCTCGCAGTGTCCGGAGCAAGTATGGTGGGTCTGACACACCGGTGTCAATGTGTTCTTTTTTCCATTTTCAGGAGTATATATATATATATATATATATATATATATATATATATATATATATATATGTTGATGCATAATTGGCTTGTTTAGTAAATATTATTTGTATTTTTGCGCTGGGTCTTGCCTAGGGAAAACTATGCTATCGAACGATTACATCGACAGGTCGTGTGGAGAACCAAAGTGTTTAGGATCTTTGGTAGTGTTAACTCTGCCGCGTGGAGCGCGGCCAGAGCGGGGTCTGGCTGGAGTAGGGCGGTGGAGCAGGTGTGTTGTGTGGCGCTCCCGCGAGTTGCCGCGCTTTTGGGGTTTGGCAGCATGTAATTGCGCTCGAATTGCTATGATAGTTTCTGACACGGTATCGCGGACGGGAAGCATTAGCTGGTGCACATCAAGAGCCCGTTTCGCCTGGTGACCGTGTCGAGAAGAAGGCACGCCAACATCCAGCTTCTGCAACAGCGACGGCCGACAATAAGTGATTGTCGCCACCTCCTCGATCGACGACTTCAAACCTTCAATCAACCAACAAGGAAGACTGAAAGCACGTAAAGTTTTAGAACTGTATGGCAGACCTCAGCTTTTCAAACTGTTCCATTTGCCTCACAAAAATACAGCAACTTAGCATGAACCTTTGTTGCTCGTTGCATTACCAAGCAGGGTCCGTTCCTTTTCCGAAATGAGCTCGAATGTCGTTGAAATTCAAACGCCAGCATTAAAGTAATATCATTCGATTTGACTGCTTTAATTTCAAAGTTCAGTTAAGGTATTCATAGCTGGCTAAAATATTCGGATTACACAAGCACAAATTAAGAGTGCGAGTTTTGTTACCATATTTTAGCTTACTTGTGACTGCAGCTCAGCTTGGTACATACTAAATTTTACTATTGTTAATTGTTCAGAATAATTTAATTCAAGTTCAAAGTTAAATCTCTTATTTCTAATTTCCGTAATTCAAGTAGCTTTTGAAATGATTGTTGAGGTAGCCCAAGACTAGCCTTATTTTATTGAATTTCGTAGTGCTTCAGAAACAAAGTTCACTATTAATTTCAGTCACTTAATTAACTTTCAATTTTCCGGTTTTATTAATTCTTTTGCTAAATTAAGTCAGAGTGTAGCGAAATTTATTACTTCCGACAAACATTGAGTTTTGATACGACACGTGTCAACCTTCAGTTGCCACGCCTTTAGTGCTAATTATATGTGCATTAATCTATCATTTTCTGTTATTACAGTAGTTGTCCATAGGACTGGCGACCGTAATTTTCCCCAAATCTCAAATATCTAATTAATGCCAGTTAATTGTGTGACGTAACGACCGAACATTTACTTTCTTTATTAACTTTACCCCTTTTCAAAATTAATTTCCCCCAGTTTCATTTGTAATTTTACTTTCGTTTAGATGTAACCTTTTCCTCCCTCTTTGCCGACAGATTAACTTCGGTGACGATTGCTTTTCCCAAATTTCCATTAAGTACACGCGGTTTAATTTTTACTGTCATTAAGGTCGATAAGTGAGGGGGAGGTTACATCGGCAGCATCTGTTGTGAAATGCGATGCTTCTCAGCCGAGAATCAGTTTCAAGAATGTGTTCTTGTTGTTGTGGATAGTTAAATACATAACTTCTACTTTCTGCAGAAAAGGCCGTCCGCCGGCGGGTTTGAGCTCTGCCCTCACGTGCGGTGTTGGTTCTTAATAAGAGGGAAGCAGATTTTAAGAGCTGGTTGTTGTCTTGATGAATAGCCCAGCATGAAGTCATTTACCAGTTGTAGAACTATGGAACTGGAATTTCCCTATAGATGGTGCTAGCCGTCAGTGTATGGCCCTTGAGACCGCGTCTGCAACGCCATCCGCTTCCTGTAACGGCTGAAGACAAATGTCAGCACACAGTAACTCAAGTTCCATACATCGGTATCTGTTTCAAACACGTAAACATGTCGAGTTTTGTGCCTACGAACTACGATTAGCGGACAGCATTGGTTTTCTGATATCATTTGAAAAAAACTGCTGCAGAATCGCATCGAATGCATGTCGCAGCTTTCGACGAACACACTCTTTGGGAAACACGGTATTTCGAGTGGTTCGAAAAATTCGAAAGTGGTGATTTTGACGAGCGCGGGAAACCACCGAAAAAGTTTGAAGACAACCAATTGCAGGCCTTAATGGGTGGAGATGACACTCAAAATCAACAGGAACTAGCGGAACAATTGAATGTGACGCAGAAAGCCGTCTATCTTCGTTTGTAAGCTATGGGCCACTTTCTAAGTGGGAAATGGATTTCGCGTGAAATGTATGAAAGACAGCAAGTAAATCGAAAGACCACTAGTGAAATTCTGCTAGCCAGATCCAAGAGAATGTCGTTTATCTGTCTAATAGTGACAGGTGCTGAAAAATGGATGTATTTTGAGAATCTCAAAAGTCGTGAATCGTTGGTGAAACCAGAAAACCGTCGACATCCACTGCAAGACCCAATAGCTTTGGAAATAAGACAATGCTCTGTGTTTGGAGGGATCTGAAGGGTGTTATCTGTTATGAGCTGCTAAAACCTGCTGAAACAGTTAACGCTGATCGCTATGAACAGAAAACGATCGATTTAAATCGATAATTACGTGGAAAACCGCCGGAATATGGAAAAAGGCAACACAAAGTCATATTCCTTCATGATAACTCCCCATCACAGAAAGCAAAACGGGTCAGGCAAACGATCGAGGCGTTCAGTTGGGAAATAATAGGGCATGCGGCTTATTCTACAGACTTGGCTCCGTCCGATTGTAATCTGTTTGCATCACTGCGACACGCTCCCGCTGAACAACGCTTCAATTCGTATGAAAAACTACGAAAATGGTTCACTGACTGGATCGCTTCAAAAGCAGAACTTTTTTTGTGTGTGGCATTCGTAGCCTGCCGGAGAGGTGAGAAAAATGTATAAATAGCAATAGGGATTATTTTGAAAGAAACATTATTTATCAGTTTCAAACAGGAGACGTGTAATTATTGCAACCAAATTCCGTTTTCACACTTCTGCACCCCGTACGTACAGTGTGATTTGGCAACACTTACTTTGGCACTAATTAGTGCAATCTATTGTGGTCCATTGGTATTTTCTGTTGACTATTATTTACACACCCCTAATTACGGCGTCATTGGCAGTATACTGTCTGTTCTTTAAACTATGGTGTTGACTGTTAGCTGTGTTAAGCGCAAGTTAACATTTGATATCAATCTTGGAGAATACTGAAATCGTAATTGAATCTAGAGATTAACTAGCCTTTTGTTTTGAAACTGTACTTTGTGAAGATTGAAAAAGTGGGTGGATACTTCCATTAATCACTTAAAGACAATAATTTGAGAGCGCTGTAGCAGGAACTTGAACAGTCTGAATCTTTCAGACTTGTGTTATGAAAATCGTGCATTTCTAAAGCTAATTTTCTGTTGTTCTTATTTGAACTTGTAGCCTCCCAGTTCGTAATCGGCCTACTGGATTGCAATATAACTGACGGCGATGCCATATGGCTAATGAAATTTTACACTGAATAAGGCTATCACTACCGAAGCAAAATAACACGGGATAGTTGGAGGAAAGTGTTGAACAGCGTCTTCCGAAGGAAGAATCCATTCTAAATTTAAGCTAAATTTAGATGACAATTTTGAAATGGGTGGGGCAGCGCGGGATTAGCCAAGCGGTCTCAGGCGCTTCCGTTAAGGTCTGTGCGGCTGGTCCCGGCGGAGGTTCGAGTCCTCCCTCGGTCATGGGTGTGTGTTTGTCCTTAGAATAATTTAGGTTAAGTAGTGTGTAAGCTTAGGGACTGATGACCTTAGCAGTTAAGTCCCATAAAATTTCATACAAATTTGGTGGCTCTGAGCACTATGCGACTTAACTTCTGAGGTCATCAGTCGGCTAGAACTTAGAACTAATTAAACGTAACCAACCTAAGGACATCACACACATCTGTGCCAGAGGCAGGATTCGAACCTGCGACCGTAGCGATACAAATTTGAACACATTTTCTTTAAATGGTTGGAATATAGTGAAACCGCTCAATAATCGTATAGGGAGGGGGGAGGATGGGGGAAGGGTTTCACGTGGCTTTTACTAAAAACTCGCTGACAACACAAAGAAAACACTGATTATCAAAAGGGAAAGAACAATTAAACGGTCGCCAGCCCGCTAGCGCAATGAATCTCCTCTTGAGAAGTGTAATGGGAAAGAAATTTAAGCAAATAATTACTGGCGTGGCAATAGAAGATTGTCACGCTTTCCCACAGCACAACAGTTCACAAGATAATAAATGAATCAGAAAATACAGAGTTTGCATTTACTTATTCTGAAACACTAAATTTTGAAAGTTTTGTTAAATGAGATGACTGGTTAAATAAATTACAGGCTTAACTTGAACTTTGATACGTAAAAAATAACTTTCAGTAACCTCAGTATAACGCAAAGGAATGCAATTTATTTCCAGTTATTGAAAAATTGAACCGAATTTACTTTGTGCAAATGAGCAATTGGTTTTACTTTCAAAATAGCAGCAATAAAATACGTACCTAGCGAGCAGAAGCCACTCGCGAAGCTAAATACAGAATAAATGAAATTGCACACTCTTTATTTGTGCTGTATCTTTAGTTATTAGTTTTGCCAGTGAAATTTTACTTCACTCGAAGATGCCTCTGTCATGCATTACAAGAATGAACAGTTACCGAGGCAGAAAATTTAGACTGAAAGTGCTCATTACCAAATACAAAACACTGGCAATCGATATTTAATCACTTTTCGTATTCTTATTACAATCATTGTATGGAGAGGAAATGGACCGTGCTAGTAGTAGTGTCTGACAATGACAACACAGGTACTCTACAATTTTTAACTATTGCAAGTTATTATTCAAGTTATTCACTCTTTGCGAAAGAAACAAAAAAAAAAAGGGGCTAAGCCCCTACATTACTGTGTTTGTCAGTTAATAGTCTTGCGATGTTGTAGCTGTGCGGACGATGAAAAATGTGGCCGACGACAATACTGAGCTGCCGTTGTTGCTGCTGCTGTTCGTTGGGAACCGCGAGTCGTCTACAGAGCCACGGATAATTACGGTACAGGTAACAGTTGGAATCGCAGCTTCCTCCGGCTGTCCACTCCTACCGCGCTCTCAATACTCAGGTGTTGACAAATCAGGCGCGGGTACATTGGCGTGAGCACAGCACACACCTCGTCAGCGGGACCGCCAGACAAACACTTCCACACTCTTTTGTAACTCAAACTCCCCTGTTCCCTCTCTGCCCACAATGCGACAGAGTTTCTCAATACGCAAAGAGAAACAACGGCGCAGCTACTATCATTTCATCGTTGGTATCGATTCATTTCAATAAAGTTCCCTCATCTATTACTCAAAAATTTTCAATATTTTCATTACAGTTACAATGATGTTGTTGTTGTGGTCTTCAGTCCTGAGACTGGTTTGATGCAGCTTTCCATGCTACTCTATCCTGTGCAAGCTTCTTCATCTCCCAGTAGCTACTGCAGCCTACATCCTTCTGAATCTGCTTAGTGTATTCATCTCTTCATCTACCTCTACGACTTACCCTCCACGCTGCCCTCTAATACTAAAATGGTGATCATTCGATGTCTCAGAACATATCCTACCCACCGATCCCTTCTTCTAGTCAAGTTGTGCCACAAGTTCCTCTTCTCCCCAATTCTATTCAATACCTCCTCATTAGTTATGTGATCTACCCATCTAATCTTAAGGATTCTTCTGTAGCACCACATTTCGAAAGCTTCTATTCTCTTCTTGTATAAACTATTTATCGTCCATGTTTCACTTCCATACATGGCTACACTTCATACAAATACTTTCAGAAACGACTTCCTGACATTTAAATCTATACTCGATGTTAACAAATTTTTCTTCTTCAGAAACGCTTTCCTCGCCATTGCCAGTCTACATTTTATATCCTCTCTACTTCGACCATCATCAGTTATTTTGCTCCCCAAATAGCAAAATTCCTTTACTACTTTGAGTGTCTCACTTCCTAATCTAATTCCCTCAGATGCACGCTACTTAATTCGATTACATTCCACTATCCTCGTTTTGCTTTTGTTGATGTTAATCTTATACCCTCCTTTCAAGACACTGTCCGCCCGTTCAACTGCTCTTCCAAATCCCTTGCTCTCTCTCTGACAGAATTACAATGTCATCGGAGAACATCAAAGTTTTTATTTCTTCTCCATGGATTTTAATTTCTACTCCGAACTTTTTTTTTTTGTTTCCTTTATTGCTTGCTCAATATACAGATTGAATAACATTGGGGATAGGCTACAACTCTGTCTCACTCCCTTCCCCAACCACTGCTTCCCTTTCATACCCCTCGACTCTTATAACTGCCATCTGCTTTCTGAACAAATTTTAAATACCATTTCGCTCCCTGTATTTCACCCCTGCCACCTTCAGAATTTGAAAGAGAGTATTCCAATCAGCATTGTCAAAAGCTTTCTCCAAGTCTACAAATGCTAGAAACGTAGGTTTGCCTTTCCTTATTCTTTCTTCTAAGATAAGTCGTAAGGTCAGTATTGCCTCACGTGTTCCAACATTTCTACGGAATCCAAACTGATCTTCCCCGAGGTCGGCTTCTACCAGTTTTTCCATTCGTCTGTAAAGAATTCGCGTCAGCATTTTGCAGCTGTGACTTATTAAACTGATAGTTCGGTAATTTTCACATCTGTCAACACCTGCTTTCTTTGGGATTGGAATTATTATATTCTTCTTTAAGTCTGACGGTATTTCGCTTGTCTCATACGTTTTGCTCACCAGACGATAGAGTTTTGTCAGGACTGGCTCTCCCAAGGCCCCCAGTACTTCTAATGGAATGTTGTCCACTCCGGGGGCCTTGTTTCGACTCAGGTCTTTCAGTGCTCTGTCAAATTCTTCACACAGTATCTTGTCTCCCATTTCATCTTCATCTACATCCTCTTCCATATCCATAATATTGTCCTCAAGTACATCGCCCTTGTATAGACCCTCTATTTACTCCTTCCACCGTTCTGCTTTCCATTCTTTGCTTAGAACTCGGTTTCCATCTGAGCTCTTGATATTCATACAAGTGGTTCTCTTTCCTCCAAAGGTCTCTTTAATTTACCTGTCGGCTGTCTCTATCTTACCCCTAGTGAGATAAGCCTCTACATCCTTACATTTGTCCTCTAGCCATCTCTGCTTAGCCATTTTGCACTTCTTGTCGATATCGTTTTTGAGACGTTTGTATTCCTTTTTGCCTGCCTCATTAACTGCATTTTTATATTTTCTCCTTTCATAAATTAAATTCAATATTTCTTCTGTTACCCAAAGGTTTCTACTAGCCCTCGTCTTTTTACCTATTTGATCCTCTGCTGCCTTCACTATTTCATCCCTCAAAGCTACCCATTCTTCTTCTACTGTATTTCTTTCCCCCATTCCTGTGAATTGTTCCCTTATGCTCTACCTGGAACTCTGTACATCCTCTGGTTCTTTCAGTTTATCCAGGTCCCATCTCCTTAAATTCCCACCTTTTTGCAGTTTCTTCAGTTTTATGTACAGTTCATAACCTATAGATTGTGGTAAGAGTCCACATCTGCACCTGGAAATGTCTTACAATTTAAAACCTGATTCCTAAATCTCTTTCTCACAATTATATAATCTATCTGATACCTTTTATTATCTCCAGGGTTCTTCCAAGTATACAACCTTCTTTCATGATTCTTGAACCAAGTGTTAGCTATGATTAAGTTATGCTCTGCACAAATTATACCAGGCGGCTTCCTCTTTCATTTCTTAGCCCCAATCCATATTCACCTACTATGTTTCCTTCTCTCCGTTTTCCTTCTCTCGAATTCCAGTCACCCATGACTATTAAATATTCGTCTCCCTTCACTACCTGAATAATTTGTTTCATCTCATCATACATTTCATCAATTTCTTCATCATCTGTAGAGCTAGTTGGCATATAAGCTTGTACTACTGTACTAGGCATGGGCTTCGTGTCTATCATGGCCACAATAATGCGTTCACTATGCTGTTTGTAGTAGCTTACACATACTCCTATTATTTTATTCATTATTAAACCTACTCCTGCATTACCCCTATTTAATTTTGTATTTATAACCCTGTATTCACCTGACCAAAAGTCTTGTTCCTCCTCCCAAATTCAAACGGTTCAAATGGCTCTGAGCACTATGGGACTTAACATCTAAGGTCATCAGTCCCCTAGAACTTAGAACTACTTAAACCTACCTAACCTAAGCACATCACACACATCCATGCCCGAGGCAGGATTCGAACCTGCGACCGTAGCGGTCGCGAAGTTCCAGACTGAAGCGCCTACAACCGCTCGGCCACAATGGCTGGCTCCTCCTCCCACCGAACTTCACTAATTCCCACTATATCTAACTTTAACCTATTCATTTCCCTTTTTAATTTTTCTAACCTACCTGCCCGATTAAGGGATCTGACATTTCATGCTCCGATCCGTACAACGCCAGTTTTCTTTCTCCTGATAACGACGTCCTCTTGAGTAGTCCCCGCCCGGAGATCCGAATGGGGGATTATTTTACCTCCGGAATATTATACCCAAGAGGACCCCATCATCATTTAATCATGCAGTAAAGCTGCATGCCCTCAGGAAAAATTACGGCTGTACTTTCCCCTTGCTTTCAGCTGTTCGCAGTACCTGAACAGCAAGGCCATTTTCGTTAGTGTTACAAGGCCAGATGAGTCAATCATCCAGACTTTTGCCCCTTCAGCTTCTGAAAAGGCTGCTGTCCCTCTTCAGGAACCACACGTTTGTCTGGCCTCTCAACAGATACCCCTCGGTTGTGGTTGCACCTACAGTAAGGCTGTCTGTATTGTTGAGGCACGCAAGCCTCCCCACCAACGGCAAGGTCAATTGTTACAATATGCAGTTAAATGTAAATAACCTAGTACATCGATTACGTACTAAATATAGTTTCTGTAATACAGCTTACTGCTTCAGAATCAAAAGTAAAGTGAAAGTTATCAACGAATGTTAAACGGTGAAAATTTTGGATGGCGCAGAAGGTCTTCTATCTGCACTTTCGGTGTTCCAAGCTTTTGCGAATTGTGCTCATGTCTAATTTTGTCAACAGGCTATTTTGATACTTCGTGGGGTGATTGTAAGTGCATAATTGGGTTCTGCATACAAAGCCTCTTAGAGTGACAATTTCAGTTGTTTGGACACATAAATGATTTTAAAGTGTGCACACGTCTCTCAGCCCAGCACTAACCTTCTCCATATCCCAATTCTCGGTGCAGCAAACTTCACGCTTTTTTTTAACTGCTTATAGTATTCTTGTTCCTTAATATTCGAATTACGGTCCTTCAAATCTCTCCTATTTTCTGTTGCGCTTCGGTCAGAAATGCTCAAAGTAGGAAGCTGCAGGCGAGCGCAGATGCTATGCTTAGAGCAGGCCGGGGTGGCCAAGCGGCTCTAGGCGCTCCTCTCGGGAACCATGCGACCGCTACGGTCACAGGTTCGAATCCTGCCTCAGGCATGGATGTGTGTGATGTCCTTAGGTTAGTTAGGTTTAAGTAGCTCTAAGTTCTAGGGGACTGATGACCTCAGATGTTAAGTCCCATAGTGCTCAGAGCCATTTGAACCATTTGAACAAGCTATGCTGTATAAAACACAACACAGCCATCGTGTGTCGCAAGGCGAGGCATTCAGCAAGACGTGGAAGTAGCAGACACAGCAGCAGCAAAATGGAAGAAGACAGAAGCCTTTCAACACCAGAAAACAAGGACACATTAAGTATACGTGCCACAAAGCATAGCGAACACCAAACAAGTGCATCCCCAGAGTTTATAAACACTTAGCCTGCTCCGTACTGAAATATTCTTGGTTTGATATCACAGCAGTAGCACCATGGGGCTGTGACACTCCAGACGCCGTTTGGAGTGGTTTAGGGGTTCTACAGTTGGACCTCGCGTCAGTGCAGCCTTCCCGGAGATATCATACACAGAGTCGCCACTAGCGTGGGCCCCGCGGAGCCCTGGGAAATACTGTGGTGGCCCAAGTGCTCCTACCGAGTGGGTCGTGGCTGCTGCAGCGCTGGAAGCATCAGCCGTGCCTCAGTGGCGGGTGCTTTATCCGCCAAGTCCAGAGGATATTGCTGATGCAAGCAGGGTCCGTCGCCACCGCTCAGCGTTGCTGCGCCTTGTCAGCATTACGGGACATCACACACAAACAAGAGGGCGGCCCCTGCCAGCTGGCGCTATTTGAAATGTATTCCGGCTGAGACTGAAGGCACAAATAGAAAAAAAAGATCCACTGTCTCCAGTCCTATTTCAACACACTCTGCCACAGCCACACGTCATTTAAGAGACTTTAACAGAACTGAGGTGTTCAGGTGCGTCAGTTTTGTATCAAATAGTCTTTTACTGAATTTTGACTGACAAAGAGAGCCGTCATTTTCATAGAATTCTGCTGATACAGCCAGTAATGGTAAGCCAAAACGATGAGAAGATGGTTCCTCGTCCATCCTATTAGCGTGATTAATATTTCATTCAAAAGCCCTGTCTATGGACAAACTGTAGTGGACGTTGGCCTCCATTCCCTTGTTTAAGAACATTTCACTGATAAGGCTGTTCTTATCACAATCGATATAAGACCAACTCCAACTTCGGTAGTTCAGGTACACATAGTGACTATTTACTATAAAAAAAGTCCCGATCACAATTTATTTATTACGGTGACCAGTTTCGACCACTACTGTGCTCATCTTCAGACCTACAAGTCGTATACAAAGCATTAAATACAGGGCTACATACATTAAAGAAAATACATAAAGTTAAAGCTATAAAACGATGAATTACCAATGAGTAAGGACCTCCCTCTGCAGGAGGATGACTACTGGAGAAACCAGTGCACGTCTTACTATATATATAATGGAGGCTCCGCCCACTTCTTACAGAATGATGTCATTACTAACCAATGGGTTATAGGTCGAATAACAATGTAAAAATCTCTTAGTTAAAAGAAATTGTCAAAAAAGGAAAATAAACACACACTAAACTTAGTTTTTTTTCTCTTAGTATTGTTCTGTAAGAATATTAATGTAATCTATGTAAATGGAAGTTTCTTATTAGACCAGTAAATCGTATCTGTGCAGCATGTACTATATATGTCAGTTAACGATTATTGCAGCCTACTCATAGAAAATCGTTACAATAAAGACATGTTGCTGCTCAGTAGTACTTCGTCTGACGTGATAGTCTTTGCCATTCCACTTTCGCAACAACTTCGTTAGAAAGAAGCCTGATGCCACATGTTTGCACTGGCATTTATCCCCACCATGGAAACCACTAGTTTGCCTCTCAACTTTACAACAACTTCAGTGGAAAGAAGCCTGCTGTCACATCTTTGAGATGGCGTCCAACTTCACCATGGCAACCAGTGGTTCCAAATGGTTCACTAACAGGCCTTGAGAGGGCAACCCACGTACTGTCAAACGAAGTTCATTTCTTCTACATGTTTATATATTTTCAATGCTTCTTAATTGACAATAGCTATTAAATAAGCTAAGTTAAGTGTGTGTTTATTTTCCTTTCTGACAATATTCTTTTAACCAATAAATTTTCCATTGTTATTCGACCTACAACCCATTGGTTAGTAATGACATCATTCTGTCAGAAGTGGACGGAGCCTCCATTGTATATAGTAAGACGTGCACTGGTTTGTCCAGTAGTGATTTTCCAGCGAAGGAGGTCCTTACTCATTAGTAATTCATCGTTTTATAGCTTTATAACTATATGTATTTTCTTTAATGAATGTAGCCCTCTAATTAAAGCTTTGTATACGACTTGTAGGTCTGAAGATGACCAGAGTAAGGGTCAAAACCGGTCACCGTAATAAATAAATTGTGATCAAGACTGTTTTCTATTGTAAATATTTGTAACACATTCATCACTGTTAATTCCCACAATGCATTCAAAAGTAAACATAGTGAGGTTACAAGCAGCAAGCAGAAGACGAACAGTTACAAACTGTACGAGGTGCATTCAAGTTCTAAGGCCACCGATTTTTTTTCTCAGGACTGGAAAGAGATAGAAACACGCGCATTGTTTTAAAATGAGGCCGCGTTCATTGTCAATATGTCCCAGAGATGGCAGCACCGTATGGCAGATGGAATTTTACCGCCAGCGACGAGAATGAGAACTGTTTTAAATACTTAAAATGGCGACGTTTTCCTTACTTGAACAGTGTGCAATCATTCGTTTTCTGAATTTGCGTGGTGTGAAACCAATTGAAATTCATCGACAGTTGAAGGAGACATGTGGTGATGGAGTTACGGGTATGTTGAAAGTGCGTTCATGGATGCGACAGTGTAATGAAGGCAGAACATCGTGTGACAACAAACTGAAACAACCTCGGGCTCGCACAAGCCGGTCTGACGACATGATCGAGAAAGTGGAGAGAATTGTTTTGGGGGATCGCCGAATCACTGTTGAACAGATCGCCTCCAGAGCTGGCATTTCTGTGGGTTCTGTGCACACAATCCTGCATGACGACCTGAAAATGCGAAAAGTGTCATCCAGGTGGGTGCCACGAATGCTGACGGACGACCACATGGCTGCCTGTGTGGCATGTTGCCAAGCAATGTTGACGCACAACGACAGCATGAATGGGACTTTCTTTTCGTCGGTTGTGACAATGGATGAGACGTGGATGCCATTTTTCAATCCAGAAACAAAGCGCCAGTCAGCTCAATGGAAGCACACAGATTCACCGCCACCAAAAAAATTTCGGGTAACCGCCAGTGCTGAAAAAATTGTGGTGTCCATGTTCTGGGACAGCGAGAGCGTAATCCTTACCTATTGCGTTCCAAAGGGCACTACGGTAAGAGGTGCATCCTACGAAAATGTTTTGAAGAACAAATTCCTTCCTGCACTATAAACAAAAACGTCCGGGAAGGGCTGCGCGTGTGCTGTTTCACCAAGACAACGCACCCGCACATCGAGCTAACGTTACGCAACAGTTTCTTCATGATAACAACTTTGAAGTGATTCCTCATGCTCCCTACTCACCTGACCTGGCTCCTAGTGACTTTTGGCTTTTTCTAACAATGAAAGACACTCTCCGTGGCCGCACATTCACCAGCCATGCTGCTATTGTCTGCGTGGTGCAGAACATTAGCCGGAGCAAGAGGGGTAGCCCCAGCGAGTGCTCCAGGCTTACTGCGTGGCTGGGAATTCCATGTTGACGCGATGTCGAGGAATGGGCTTTGTGTCGATGAAGGAGATTTGTATGCCGGCAGTCCCAAAGATGTCAGACTTTGTGAAACCATAATGGCAGACATTTCACATTTCATATAGAAATTAATAATAGCCAGAGGAATAATGATACCTTAAAAAGAAACATGTACATTACCATTATTTGCATGACGATTCTGATGGAACTGGCGGTCGCAGGAAATACTTGGAGGATAGATATATTTCGTAGTTGCGACTTGTGCACTTGTGAGATTTCCGTGGCTTCTGCAGTGAAGACGTAGTACGCATTTACAAGTGAATATCTCGCGATCTATGTTGTTGTTCATAACTGATTACGTGAAGTTGGAATCTATTGTTTCCCTGTTATTCAACTTATATTTTATTTTATTGTTGGACCATCGACACAAATAGGTGTTTTGCAGTAATAAACGGCATTCTCAAAGGTACTTCTGCTATCGTACTTATCATTTAAAGTCGTTAAAAATAGTACCTGCAGATTTTATTTGATTACAATCTTTTATTTATAAACTCTTATGATACATTCACAATTCGCAATTTCCGAGTGATAGGAACCTTCGACCATTCGATTCATCTGTATATTCGTATTGTATACTGTAGAATCAGTAGTGTCTGGCTTCTAATGCGGCAACTACGTATCCCAGCCCCTAGACAACGAAACCAGCCAAAACTTTTAATACTTCAACTCTGAGTCTGAGGGTACGTACTTGAGGGCCACCACATTTTTTTTTATTTGAAAGCCTACAAGGTGCTAATAGTGAATATATACTTCAAAAACAACGAGAAGACGAGCTATACTTCCAGAACCGCTGAATGTATTGAAGCCACCAGCTGGATTACATCATCATCATCACACAGAGATTTGGAAATCAATACTGAATTTTTAGGTGTACCCATGGACAGCTATAGACCCAGACCAAAATTTAGTAATGACAAAGAGCAGGCTGAAGAGAATCTCAGGAAGAATCAGTGTGGAAGGAAGTGGGATACTAGATTGTGTATTGTGAATTGAACTGGGGACCTAGAAACAACGGAAAGGCTTTGTCCCCGCCTTAGCCTTTAGTGATTCACAACCCCACAACGGGTTACAACAGTCCACTCACCCCCCCCCCCCCCACACACTGAACCCTGGTTTATAGTGTGGTTCGGCCCCCAGTGGACTCCTTCCTCCCACCCCCTCCTCCAGGGAACGGCTCATACCAATCGGATACTAGATTACTGGGGAACGATGACGCACATATGAAGCTTTCTGAGGCAGGAGAAAATGTTATTATGAATACCTCAGTAGTAAGTCCAGTAAAGAGGAAGTAACGTCTCTACAGAGGGCAATAATAGAATCTGCACAGACAAATGTAGGTTCAGGGAAGGTAACTGCTTAGAAACCTTGGGTAACAGAATAATTATTTCAATTTATTGACGAAGAGTGGCTACAAAAGTGCTTAGAAAAAAGACTAGAGTACAGCAACATACACGGAGGCTAGTAAAGTCATCAGATAGGGACAAGGGGCTGGAGTATCTCGTACACAAGGTTTACGTGCGTTTGTGCAACTGTCATTTGTTCCCAAGTGATTCAAAATGAAGATTTTTTCGATATGAATATTGCCTTTGAACGCAGTATGCTAGCTGGAGCTAGATATTAGGAATTTCAGTATTCCGGTAATCCACAGTCTAAAGTCTGTCGAGAGAACGCCGAATTTCAGGCAGTACTTTTGACCACGGACAGCATAGCGACTGGTGAACTTCACTTAAATACAGAGAGCAGAGACGTGTGCTTAGAGTTGTCAGTGCTAGCAGGCAAGCAACACTGCGTGAAATAACGGCGGAAGTCAGTGTAGTTCATACGACGAACATACTCGTAACGACACTACGGCGAAATTTGAAGTTATCGGCCACGGCAGTTGACGACCAACGCCAGTGTCTCTGTTAACGGCAGGACATCCTTGTAGAGCCTCTCCAGCGTCCGTGACCATATACGTTTTCTATCCTAGACGACTGATAGGATGAGTCGCGATTTCAGTTCGTGAGAGCTGGTGGTAGGGTTCGGGTGTGGCACAGACCCCAAGAAGCCATGGACACAGGTTGTGCATGATGGTGGTGGCTCCGTTACGGTGTTGACTGTGTTAACATGGAATTGACTGGGACCTTTGTTCCAACTGAACCGCTCATTGTCTGGGAATGGCTATGTTCGGCTACTTGGTGGCCATTTGCAGACAGTTGTGGGCTTCATGTCCTCAAACAACGATGGATTTCTTATAGATGACAATGCACCATGTCACTGCGCCAGAATTGAGCCATGGACACAGGTTGTGCAAGATGGTGGTGGCTCTGTAACGGTGTTGACTGTGTTAACATGGCATGGACTGGGCCCTTTGTTCCAACCGAACCGCTCATTGTCTGGGAATGGTTATGTTCGGCTACTTGGTGGCCATTTGCAGACAGTCGTGGGCTTCATGTCCTCAAACAACGATGGATTTCTTATAGATGACAATGCACCATGTCACCGCGCTACACTGTTCTCAGTTCATTTCAAGAACATTCTGGACAGTTCAAGCGAATTATTTGACCACTCCACTCGCACGGCATGAATCCAAATGAACATTTATGGGACATAATCGAGGGACAACATACTACTCGGATACTATTGCTATCATAAGTGCACCTTGAGGAATGTAATGTCATAATCATTTAATACTTTTCGCAATATTATTAGGAGAACATGAGAAAGGTGCATCAACTAGGAATCAGTTCCTGAAATTCAACATATACAGGGCAACAGTAGAAATATTGAATTTAATTGATGAAAGGAGAAAATATAAAAATGCAGTAAATGAAGCAGGCAAAAAGGAATACAAACGTCTCAAAAATGAGATCGACAGGAAGTGCAAAATGGCTAAGCAGGGATGGCTAGAGGACAAATATAGGGATGTAGAGGCCTATCTCACTAGGGGTAAGATAGATACTGCCTACAGGAAAATTAAAGAGACCTTTGGAGATAAGAGAACGACTTGTATGAATATCAAGAGCTCAGGTGTAAACCCAGTTCTAAGCAAAGAAGGGAAAGCAGAAAGGTGGAAGGAGTATATAGAGGGTCTATACAAGGGCGATGTACTTGAGGACAATATTATGGAAATGGAAGAGGATGTAGATGAAGATGAAATGGGAGATATGATACTGCGTGAAGAGTTTGACAGAGCACTGAAAGACCTGAGTCGAAACAAGGCCCCAGGAGTAGACAACATTCCATTGGAACTACTGACGGCCATGGGAGAGCCAGTCCTGACAAAACTCTACCATCTGATGAGCAAGATGAATGAAACAGGCGAAATACCCACAGACTTCTAGAAGAATATAATAATTCCAATCCCAAAGAAAGCAGGTGTTGACAGACGTGAAAATTACCGAACTATCAGTTTAATAAGTCACAGCTGCAAAATACTAACACGAATTCTTTACAGACGAATGGAAAAACTAGTAGAAGCCAACCTTGGGGAAGATCAGTTTGGATTCCGTAGAAACACTGGAACACGTGAGGCAATACTGACCTTACGACTTATCTTAGAAGAAAGATTAAGGAAAGGCAAACCTACGTTTCTAGCATTTGTAGACTTAGAGAAAGCTTTTGACAATGTTGACTGGAATACTGTCTTTCAAATTCTAAAGGTGGCAGGGGTAAAATACAAGGAGCGAAAGGCTATTTACAATTTGTACAGAAACCAGATGGCAGTTATAAGAGTCGAGGGACACGAAAGGGAAGCAGTGGTTGGGAAGGGAGTAAGACAGGGTTGTAGCCTCTCCCCGATGTTGTTCAATCTGTATATTGAGCAAGCAATAAAGGAAACAAAAGAAAAATTTGGAGTAGGTATTAAAATTCATGGAGAAGAAATAAAAACTTTGAGGTTCGCAAAGGACTTGGAAGAGCAGTTGAATGGCATGGACAGTGTCTTGAAAGGAGGATATAAGATGAACATCAACAAAAGCAAAACAAGGATAATGGAATGTAGTCTAATTAAGTCGGGTGATGCTGAGGGAATTAGATTAGGAAATGAGACACTTAAAGTAGTAAAGGAGTTCTGCTATTTGGGGAGCAAAATAACTGATGATGGTCGAAGTAGAGAGGATATAAAATGTAGACTGGCAATGCTAAGGAAACCCTTACTGAAGAAGAGAAATTTGTTAGCATCGAGTATAGATTTAAGTGTCAGGAAGTCCTTTCTGAAAGTATTTGTATGGAGTGTAGCCATGTATGGAAGTGAAACATGGACGATAAATAGTTTGGACAAGAAGAGAATAGAAGCTTCCGAAATGTGGTGCTACAGAAGAATGCTGAAGATTAGATGGGTAGATCACATAACTAATGAAGAAGTATTGAATAGGATTGGGGAGAGGAGAAGTTTGTGGCACAACTTGACCAGAAGAAGGGATCGGTTGGTAGGACATGTTCTGAGGCATCAAGGGATCACCAATTTAGTATTGGAGGGCAGCGTGGAGGGTAAAAACCGTAGAGGGAGACCAAGAGATGAATACACTAAGTAGATTCAGAAGGATGTAGGTTGCAGTAGGTACTGGGAGATGAAAAAGCTTGCACAGGATAGAGTAGCATGGAGAGCTGCATCAAACCAGTCTCAGGACTGAAGACCACAACAACAACAACAACAACAACAACAACAACAGGGTGTTACAAAAAGGTACGGCCAAACTTTCAGGAAACGTTCCTCACACACAAATAAAGAAAAGATGTTATGTGGACATGTGTCCGGAAACGCTTAATTTCGATGTTAGATCTCATTTTAGTTTTGTTCTTCCACTTACGCTCAATGGAGCACGTTATCATGATTTCATACGGGATACTCTACCTGTGCTGCTAGAACATGTACCTTTACAAGTACGACACAACATGTGGTTCATGCACGATGGAGCTCCTGTACATTTCCGTCGAAGTGTTCGTACGCTTCTTAACAACAGATTCGGTGACCGATGGATTGGTAGAGGCGGACCAATCCCATGGCCTCCACGCTCTCCTGACCTCAACCTTCTTGACTTTCATTTATGGGGATATTTGAAAGCTCGTGTCTACGCAACCCCGGTACCAAACGTACAGACTCTTCGTGCTCGTATTGTGGACGTTGTGGATGGCTGTGATACAATACGCCGTTCTCCAGGGCAGCGCATCAGCGATTCCATGCGACGGAGGGCGGATGCATGTATCCTCGCTAACGGAGGACATTTTGAACATTTCCTGTAACAAAGTGTGTGAAGTCACGCTGGTACGTTCTATTGCTGTGTGTTTCCATTTCATGATTAATGTGATTTGAAGAGAAGTAATAAAATGAGCTCTAACGTGGAAAGTAAGCGTTTCCGGCCACATGTCCACATAACATATTTTCTTTCTTTGTGTGTGAGGAATGTTTCCTGTAAGTTTGGCCGTACTTTTTTGTAACACCCTGTATTACTTATAATTCCTTCTCCACATCGAAGAGCTTCATTATATCACGAACAAACGGGAGTTCTTAGGAACGTACTGATCTAATAAATGGAACGGCCAGCAGGAATTGTAAGGTTTGATATTCTGGGAGTCAATGGAAATAGGAAATGAGCGTTTGGTGTCATTGGCCGGGAGGCCTCTTGCGGGGCAGGTCCGGCCGCCTTGGTGCAGGTCTTATTACATTCGACGCCACATTGGGCGACCTGCTCGCCGGGTGGGGATGAAATGATGAAGACAGCACAACACCCAGTCGCTGAGCGGAGAAAATCCCCGACCCAGCCGGGAATCGAACCCTGGCCCGTAGAACGGCAATCCATCTCGCTGACCACTCAGCTATCGGTGCGGACTGGGAGTTAAAGCAGTAAAGTCGATTTGTCCAGAATAACCAATCACGCAAAGGAAGAAGAAATACTAGCTTTATGACGCCTAGCAAAAAGAGATAATTTCAATAAAATATGAACCAGGGAACGATTTTCAAGCATGTAGGGTTTCGTTGTACTGAGAATAGTAACATGCAATTCAACAGGGAGCCTAAGGAAATATGAGGGATCTATGGATAATTCTGCGAAGTAACACATTAATTCCAGTAAAATCGATTTACTGTGAATTTTTAGCGGGCATATAGTGATTCGTTCCACTCAATGAGCTGTGCTCTCTCTAATAGAAAGGATCTTTAACTGTAAAACTCACATTCCACAACATGTAGTGGGCAGTGCCACACAGAGATTGGGTTCTGGCCATCACACATATTATATGGAAACAAGAAACTAAAAGAATCGCACTTGTATTTAAACAAGAAAGGTGGCCGAAGGCGATTAGATGAAAGAATAGAAAATGTAAATTTGGACTAGAATGGGGTAGTGCAGTGAACCATTGCTCGTGATGAACATAACAAAATCCACTACATCAAAACAAATTCATATACATTGCACACCACGACAAATTAACACGCCGCGAAGGCACTGGCATTGAACAGTCATACCGAAAGTTAAAATATTAAACTTAGCGACAACTAACATACTAAGCTCACGTGCTCGGTAACAGACTAAGGACAAAACATATCTGCAAGATCACATGTAACATGCGAATTTAATTATACTGAAAGTGCAAGCCTCGTTCACAACACTAATAATTACTAATTCTTAGTTTACTTTAATCGACGGATATCCTAGCCCACACAAAGCAGAGACTTGACTAGGTCAAGTTCCAAAGGAGCAGACATCCTCATCGAAGAACGACAGCCACAAGAGTAACTAAAAAAATCATCCGTCTGGCATCCTTTGAAGACAGAGCTTCGTTATTTGGCCAAGAAGGAGCTGGCATCGGACTAGTCAATACAGTGGATGCGAAAGTATGAGAATACTCTGGATTTGCAGCTTGCTGTGCTGGAGGATATTTATTGATCGGAACTACACATATCAAAAAAAGTTTTGCATCACCCCAGTTCCCAGAACTCCTGAAGACAGACGTTGACTGCGGATATTGTGTCACAGACACAGTCCCTTTGACTGTTCAGAGATGTCACTAAACCCGGCCAAAGATGTAAACAACCATGTATGGGCAGCTTCCATTAGACGGAGGGGGTCCGACGGCCGATCAGTTCCGGTCATTCCACCAGGAAGGAGTTAAACGGCTAGCGTTGTCTGTAGTTCAACCATGGCTAGACGTTCAATTCCGCGGTTCGATGGCGTCCGCAGTGTTACTTTGTGCAAGGAAGGGCTCTCAACAAGGGAAGTGTCTAGGCGTCTGGGAGTGAACCAAAGCGATGTTGTAGAAATAATTCAAAAGCCAAGATCGCTTAAATACTGTTTACTGGATAACCGGTTTCAACACACTAAGGGTGCCATCATCGGGTCTGAATATAGATTTAACGTTTGTAAACCATTTGGATATAACGATACATGAGGCAGACCAGCTGATATAAAATCATTGTTATATCAGCTGGTCTGCCTCACGTATCGTTATATCCAAATGGTTTACAAATGTCAATCTATATTCAGATCCGATGATGGCACCTTTAGTGTGTTGAAACTGGTTATCCAGTAATCAGTAATTAAGCGATCTTGGCTTTTGAATTATTTATACAACAGTATGATAGCCCCGCTATGCATTATGTGTTCACTGCAAAGCGATATTGTTCGGACATGGAGGGGATACAGAGGAACTGTCGATGACATGGTTCGCTCAGGCCGCCCAAGGGCTATTACTGCAGTGGATGGCCGTTACATACGGATTAAGGCTTGGAGGAGCCCTGACAGCAACACCACCATGTTAAATAATGCTTATCGTGCAGCCTCAGGACGTCGTGTTACGACTCAAACTGTACACAATAGGCCGTATTATGCGCAACTTCACTCCCGACGTCCAAGACGACGTCCATCTTTGCAACTACGACACCATTTAGCGCAGTACAGATGGGCCCAACAACATGCCGAATGGACTGCTCAGCATTAGCATAGCGTTCTCTTCGCCGATGAGTGTCGCGCATACCTTCAACCATACAATCGTCGGAGACGTGTTTGGAGGCAACCCGGTCAGATTCAACGCCTTAGACACAATGTCCCGCGAGTGCAGCAAAGTGGAGGTTCCCTGCTGTTTTGGGGTGGCATTATGTGGGGCCACTGGTGGTCGTGGAAGGCGTCGTAATGACTGTACGATTCTTCGACAGATAATGCAACCGTATCGGCAACATATTGGAGACCTGTTCGTCTTCATGGACGACAATTCGCACCGCCATCGTGCACATCTTGTGAATGACTTCCTTCAGGATAACGACATCGCTCGACTAGAGTAGCCAGCATGTACCCCAGACATTAACCCTATCGAACATGCTTGGGATAGATTGAATCGGGCTGTTCATGGACGACAAGACCCACCACCCAATCTGGACCAACAATGCCATGATGAAATTGTGGACAGTATGCCACGACTAATATAGGCATGCATCAATGGAAGAGGACGTGCTACTGGGCATTGGGGGTGCCAATGTGTACAGCAATGTGGACCACCACCTCTTAAGGTCTCGCTGTGTCGTGGTACAACATGTAATGTGTGGTTTTCATGAGCAATGAAAAGGGTGGGAATGATGTTTATGTTGGTCTCTTTTCCAATTTTCTGTACAGGTTCCGAAACTCTCGGAACCGAGGTGATGCAAACCCTGATGCAAACCTTTTTTTGATGTGTGTATTTAGGTTGGTATTTCTACACTCTGAACCAAGGAATTTTCTCTGATCCATCCCGCTACACTTGACAAAACATTGACACACGCATTGATACAGTAGAGTCAGGCATTCCTTGTGTGGTAAAGGAGAAGGAAAGAGTTTGCTGTTTTCAAATTAAATAAAACAGCGCCACTCCATTGCATCCTTCTCCCAGTTATATGCGCAATCTGACTAGAGAGCAGAGATAGCAGAACTTACGATATTTACGGAAATATGTACCCCTCTCAAGATATGTAAAATGATAAAGACAGTTTTGCTTATTATGGTGCCCAGATATTGTTACAGTAATAGAAAACAAATGGTTTTTTGTCATATGTGGAAAGTGTTCCAATTTACACGCAACGTAAAAACATTGTTATATAATTTTTTTTGTTTTTTACTCGTCAAACTACAACTGAATAGGTTAGGAGAGACCAACAAAATTTTAGTTACACGATGTACCATATAATGTGATGATTAGCTGCTGAGAAGCCGAAACCGGTAATAACACCATTTATGTGTTCTAAAACCGAAATACATAACAGAAAACTTTTTGTTCTAAATTTTCTTTTATGTGCATATTTGTAGTTCGTTTCTGATACCATTCTGATCCTGTCTGTCAGTTTACTCCGTAAATACTTCCTCTATTCGTGATGACCACTTACACGAAATAGTCGTACGTTATTACAACAGGATATTTTTTGTTTTTAATGTTTAATCGGAATAATTTGCTAATTTTGACCACACGATCAAGAGCGGCCAACGTATCACCACCCACATGCTAACAGCAGATTTTACAATGGTCGTAAAGAAAAAAGGAATAGCCGAAGCTTTTGTTGTAAAACTCGTATGTTTCAGATATGTATTTTGATATCTGGAGATATTACTACATATAATCTCTTTATTTTTACGTCTGTATCACAACTATATATCACTCTTAAGATATTTGAACTTCTTCACTTTTCTATCGTTTTATTTTTGTCAGAATTATTTCAAGTTGGGTGTCTGTCTGTAAACGTCATTGTGCTAGTTTTCTGCTTGGAAATTTTCCGCTTTATATTTATAAAGTTTTTATTCTGTACATAAAACTTATCTTCAGGCGTTCTTCTATCCTAGAAATTAGTGCAAGGCCGTCATACGGAAGGCCATTCAGATGTACCTCCACAGTTTACAGCTGCAAGCGTCATCGCCCACATTAAATACGTTAGATGGTAAACTACATCTTAGTCTCACTCTCTCAGTTGTTGTGAGTCTTGCACGAAGATCCAAAGCGAGCAGCGGGTGTTCTTGCATGTTCTGAGTCGCTGGTATCAGATGTAAAAGATATCATCTGAAATTCATAACATCTGATACTTTCTATCTCAAAACACTCTTGAACGATTTTTCAGAATCTTTAAATATTTAGCGTGTTATTTGGTTAAGATCTCTTTGATTACCAGTTATTTTCGTTATCAATTAAAGTGAAAATTACTGTTAACATCCCCTTTCTCATAATTACGCGTTTCTGTGGATTTCACCTATTTTATCACATGGATTTGTTTAAATTAATAAGACAGACAATTTTATTTACGTCTTGTGGAAAACCTGTAGCACCCTGTGGTAGTATAAGACAAAAATAGAATTTAGTACAATCTTCGAAATCATGTGGTAGTTGCGACTGCGTATATCAACGGTATGTAAACTTATTCAGTTGTCAAAGTCCGATTTTCCGTACACTACTTCCAAGACAAATTTTTGTACAGTGGAGTGTGAGCTAATTTGAAACTCCAGAGAAGAATGAAACAATACGCTGGCCCAGAATTCGAAACTATTTATTTATTTATTTGCTATTTTCTTTTGTTCTGTTATCTATACAAAAGAACAGACCAAATATTGCACATGAGTCTGCATGAATATAGCACATAATATTTTAACATAATTTCAAATCTATTAGTATGAACTAAGTATTATGCTGTTTAAGGGGAAAAAAATCTACATTGAAACTTCCTGGCAGATTAAAACTGTGTGCCCGACCGAGACTCGAACTCGGGACCTTTTGCCTTTCGCGGGCAAGTGCTCTACCAACTGAGCTACCGAAGCACGACTCACGCCCGGTACTCACAGCTTTACTTCTGCCAGTACCTCGTCTCCTACCTTCCAAACTTTACAGAAGCTCTCCTGCGAACCTTCTGCAAGGTTCGCAGGAGAGCTTCTGTAAAGTTTGGAAGGTAGGAGACGAGGTACTGGCAGAAGTAAAGCTGTGAGTACCGGGCGTGAGTCGTGCTTCGGTAGCTCAGTTGGTAGAGCACTTGCCCGCGAAAGGCAAAAGGTCCCGAGTTCGAGTCTCGGTCGGGCACACAGTTTTAATCTGCCAGGAAGTTTCATATCAGCGCACACTCCGCTGCAGAGTGAAAATCTCATTCTGGAAACATCCCCCAGGCTGTGGCTAAGCCATGTCTCCGCTATATCCTTTCTTTCAGGAGTGCTAGTTCTGCAAGGTTCGCAGGAGAGCTTCTGTAAAGTTTGGAAGGTAGGAGACGAGGTACTGGCAGAAGTAAAGCTGTGAGTACCGGGCGTGAGTCGTGCTTCGGTAGCTCAGTTGGTAGAGCACTTGCCCGCGAAAGACAAAAGGTCCCGAGTTCGAGTCTCGGTCGGGCACACAGTTTTAATCTGCCAGGAAGTTTCATATCAGCGCACACTCCGCTGCAGAGTGAAAATCTCATTCTGGAATCTACATTGAAGATTTACATGAAAAGGGAAATAATAAAACTAACTCGAAAGAATTATAAAAAAAGTCTACATTGTACCACTTGCCCATCTAGCTCACAGAATTCAGAAGGTACACTCCACTGGTCTATTACACTATGCAACATTTGTGATCACAAAGTTTGTAATTTATTATTCTGGACTACACTACTATTCAACACTACACAGCACTACACTAGACGACACTACCACATTACTGTGTTCGGTACCAAAATCAAGCTGGATTTCTTATTTGTCTGGATGCTTAGCTTCCAGCGCGCTGAGGTGCAACTGGGGATTCTCAGGGGCTGCTCTGGTGTGCCATCAAAGGTGCGGAGATGGGGTGACGGCTGTCAGGCCTTCAGAAAATCCTTCCTGGTCCTCCCTGAGGCTCATCTCCTCACTGCTTTCAGAAAGCTGCTGTAGGTACTGGACGATGCGATCCGGGGTGCCGTTTGCTCCACATTCACAAGTGACCGTGGTGAGCTGTCGTATTTTTAGTAAGTAGCTGGGATACCGACCATGTCCCGACAGGTTCTGTATAGCTCTCATCGTCAGAAGTAAGTATATCATTATTATTCTTTCTTTTATGTTAGAAAGGAACTGGTACATTCTCCTCCATTTTTCTACCCTGTCCCAGATTTCTTGCCATTCTATTGCGATGCATGCCTTTATTCCCTTATTCGATACGGCCCTATGTGCCAAGTATCTCCCATAACTTCCCACTTTTTGATCCAATATTGTACACCTCTCTTTCTTACTGTTAGGTCTAGAGGTACCGAGAGTAATACCACCTGCAGCACGTCAGTCGTGCATAGGAGTACTCTCCCCGCCGCTGCCGCAGAGGCTGTGCGGTCCTTACCGCTCCGACTCTATGAGTCCAACACTCGAACAGTAACCTGCAATAGCTAGTAATATTGCGTTGTGGTAGGCTGTTATTTCACTTAGTGGAAGCTGAAAACTTTCTTGGACAATTGTTACTACTTCTTTAGGACTCTAATGCCTCTGTAGCTCACAATTTCTACATGTACACGGAAGTTTTGCTTTTCTTCGATGTTAATTCCGAGGTACCTACATACTTCTTTACTTTTCACAGGTTAGTAATTTATTCTGATTTCAGGATTCCTCCTTATTTATAATGTTCCTATTAGTAGGATATAAACTCTTTTAGAGTACTGCTGCGCAGTGTGGGATCCTTACCATATAGGACTGACGGAGTACATCAAAAAGTTCAAAGGAGGGCAGTACGTTTTGTTTTATCGCGAAATAGGGGGAGAGTGACACTGTAATGATACAGGATTTGGGATGGACATCATTGTTTTCCGTTGAGAAGGAAGCTTCTCACGAAATTCCAATCACAAACTTTCTCCTCTGAATGCGAAAATATTTTGTTGACGCCGACTTACATAGGGAAAAACGATCACGATAATAAAATAAGAGAAATCGAGAGCTTGTGCGGAAAGACATAGGTGTTCGTTCTGTCCGTGTACTATAAGAGATTGGAATAACAGAGAATTGTGAAGGTGGTTCGATGAACCCTCATCAAGTCACTTAAATGTGATTTGCAGAGTATCGATACAGATGTAGATATTGTGCACAGCTATCGTTAGTTTGTTTTCTACGCATCAGCTGCTTAGTCTTCCAAGAACTACCTCTAATTTAGACCGTTTGTTAGCAGATACTGTAATTAGCAGACCGTCTGTGTAGGCAATGTAGCCACTAGTGTTTGTTGTACGATGAAGCTCGTTCAGTAATGGCTCTAGGACAACACACCACAACTATGGACCACAAACGGAGCCCAGTGGGACGCCTTTGGTGATGCGTTTCACAATTTTATTTCCAGGGAGTTCTAATTGCACCTGCCTGTCTGAGCAATGATTTCGTGGGCTGTTATAGAGACTCTGCTTGAGTATTGTGAACTGTGCTGGCTATCACAAATCATCAAACCAACCAGCTATGTCAATCATTATGCCTATAACATACTTGTCGTCCGAGGTGTTCACTATATTCATTGCGTGATTTGTCGCGTCCTCAGTGGATTTCGCATCCTGAAACCGTACTGCAGGGAGCTCATGTCTACTACGTGTCTGTGGTCCCGCTGATGGCAGCACAGAAGCTTCTCCTGTACTTTGCCTGGAGGATTTACAAAACATAGCGGTCTGTAACATTTCGATTCGCTTGGGTCTTTGTCTTCCCCCTCTTTTTAATATAATGATATTCGATGTTTTCCAGATCCTTGGCACCCGACCCTACAAAAGACATTCGTTTAGCAACACTGTTATATATGGTACAATTTTGACCACTAGATGATGCAACACTTCTGCCAGTATTCTATCAGCTCCTGGCGCTTTATTCTTTTTTAACTTCATTATTGCCAGACTCACTTCCTTCTGGGCAAATCACAGCGCTCTTATTCACATCTACATCTACATCTACATCTACATTGATACTCCGCAAGCCACCCAACGGTGTGTGGCGGAGGGCACTTTACATGCCACTGTCGTTACCTCCCTTTCCTGTTCCAGTCGCGTATGGTTCGCGGGAAGAACGACTGTCTGAAAGCCTCCGTGCGCGCTCTAATCTCTCTAATTTTACATTCGTGATCTCCTCGGGAGGTATAAGTAGGGGGAAGCAATATATTCGATACCTCATCCAGAAACGCACCCTCTCGAAACCTGGCGAGCAAGCTACACCGCGATGCAGAGCGGCTCTCTTGCAGAGTCTGCCACTTGAGTTTATTAAACATCTCCGTAACGCTATCACGGTTACCAAATAACCCTGTGACGAAACGCGCCGCTCTTCTTTGGATCTTCTCTATCTCCTCCGTCAGACCGATCTGGTACGGATCCCACACTGATGAGCAATACTCAAGTATAGGTCGAACGAGTGTTTTGTAAGCCACCTCCTTTGTTGATGGACTCCATTTTCTAAGCACTCTCCCAATGAATCTCAACCTGGTACCCGCCTTACCAACAATTAATTTTATATGATTATTCCACTTCAAATCGTTCCGCACGCATACTCCCAGATATTTTACAGAAGTAACTGCTACCAGTGTTTGTTCCGCTATCATATAATCATACAATAAAGGATCCTTCTTTCTATGTATTCGCAATACATTACATTTGTCTATGTTAAGGGTCAGTTTCCACTCCCTGCACCAAGTGCCTATCCGCTGCAGATCTTCCTGCATTTCGCTACAATTTTCTAATGCTGCAACTTCTCTGTATACTACAGCATCATCCGCGAAAAGCCGCATGGAACTTCCGACACTATCTACTAGGTCATTTATATATATTGTGAAAAGCAATGGTCCCATAACACTCCCCTTTGGCACGCCAGAGGTTACTTTAACGTCTGTAGACGTCTCTCCATTGATAACAACATGCTGTGTTCTGTTTGCTAAAAACTCTTCAATCCAGCCACACAGCTGGTCTGATATTCCGTAGGCTGTTACTTTGTTTATCAGGCGACAGTGCGGAACTGTATCGAACGCCTTCCGGAAGTCAAGAAAAATAGCATCTACATGGGAGCCTGTATCTAATATTTTCTGGGTCTCTGCTCTAGAAATTCAGACCGAAGTTGCTGATGGTATCCTTTTTATTCCAACGTTGTATCGTCCGGCATCAAAGTTCTGAGTAGAGACTGCGCTGATGTCTCCCAATCTGTCGTCATCGTGCCGTCTGATTGTCTCAGGGATGGTAATACAGTAGGTGATCGAAACTGCTTTATTGCAAGTTTGTGTGGAAAATCCGAAACATCAGTTACCAATTATCATCAATGTGCGTCTCCCATTTTTCTATTCTTGTTTATCGTAGTTTGACTGTTCGATAGACACTCAGCCTTCTTTGCCGTTCTGTTTCCCATAGGGATCTTTGAAAGTATCTCCTCGCCTGCTTTTCTCTGCATCTTAAGAACTATAAGACTGCCAGCCGGTGTGGCCGAGCGGTTCTAGGCGCTTCAGCCTGGACCCCGCGACCGCTACGGTCGCAGGTTCGAATCCTGCCTCGGACGTCGTTGTGTGTGATGTCCTTAGGTTAATTAGGTTTAAGTAGTTCTAAGTTCTAGGGGACTGATGACCTCAGATGTTATGTCCCATGGTGCTCAGAGCCATTTGAACCATTTTTTAGCTATAAGACTGGACTCCAGGGAATTTTAAATCCTTTTGACTTTCTAATAAATGTTGGGACAGCCTTGTCCTGCGCCGTCTGTAACCCTCGCACCAGTTCGTCCGCATTGGTGTCAACATAAAATCTGCTTTCTTGCCGTGGCTGCATCTTGAATTCTGCCTTTAAAAGTTACCAGTTCGCTTTCCGTAGATTCTCGATGTTAGCGTCTAAGTCGTTACAAGCGTTTGTAATTGTGAAGTGAATGACTTGTCGTAGGTCCTTCACATACCTGCCATTTGGCAATGTGATCGCAGATTGCTAGGATTATAATGCAGCAAGTTATTACGAGATGACATTCGTTGCAGTAAGGCACGCAGCCGTCTAGTAAGGTGGCTGTAGGATAAATAATTTTATTTTTTATTTTTTTTCCGCTTTGATCACAGAACAGTTGACGCTGGCTCCAGTGAGAACTGCATAGAGTAACATTCAGTCGATACGAAGATTCATACCTTCTACGAATCAAAATATCGATATTACTTATTATCCGATTTTGTTCAAATTTCGTACACGGCCTTTAGTTATTAATGGAATAATGCTGTCAAAATTTCAGATTTTTATTTATTATAGTTTTGGAGATAAGGAGAATTACCTAAAACTCCTAAAACCTAAGCTTGTTTTTTAAAACCAAGTTAGGAATAATAACAGATTGACTTTCATTATCATTTCAAGCTATTCCAAACTTATCACTGCATAAAAATCAATTAATTAGACTTTCCTTTTAAAATTTTAGTCACTGTGCATTACGTAATACAAAAGTCAATCAGAATTATTATTTGATTATGTTTGGCCTTGTGAGTGGGTGAGAACGATTGAGAGAGTGTATGTGAGACATATGTTAAAATTTAATATTTCATTTCACGTAAAACCTTGCACAAACAAACTATGAAATGTTACGTTGCAAGCACGATTCAGATGACGTATGTCAGTGTGTGGTTGCTTTTGTACAAAAGTAGACAGAATTTGAAGAATATTTCGCACTTCGTTTATTTTGATTAAACAAAATACAAGAATTTGAAGTTTTTCTGACATTAATTACTGTCAAATTGGTGGTTGGATAAGGCAATATTTGCCTCGAAAATGATCTGGAAGGAACGTTTTGATTCGTCGTTTAGATCAACAGCCAATCAGAACTTAGCTGTTTCCGTGCGAAAAGAGGAGTGGGCATGCAGGAGAATACCTCGAGAAGAGTCGCTTCTTAGCCAGTCTACGGATAACACGATGTCGATGTCGGATCTCTCATTTAAAATGCTCTGTAAGATCAGGAAATAGTCAGCTAAATTCGGTTCGAATCGCCATGAATGAAGCGACTGGATTTACGAACATCTTAATAAAAGTTTGGTGTTTCTAAGTTAAACAGTTTGAGAAACATGAGCGTTTGAACTTCCTGGTTGCAGTAACAACTCCTCGTGGCGTTTCTCGTGCTCTGTACGGAATATTTTGGCGAGCACCTCTTACGAAGAAGACCACTGAAACGACCGAATGTTTAACTGGCGAACAGTTGTGGATCTGTGACTGGTATAACGTCAAAATTAATCGGATCGGACTTACTAAAGTTCTGGCTGCTTTTAGAGTGTATATTTGTTATACAGACAGTGATCTTTGAACGATAACGCTTTGCCATATTAAATACGTACTTGATAGCCGTTTCGTGTGTTTCAGTATGAATAAAAAGCAGAGTTAATCTAATTTTAAATGCTTTTCTGCAAGTAGACTGAAGATCCCGAACGACCGGTTTTTTAATCATGAACTTTCAAGAACTGACTTTCAACTAGAGTTACGCGGCTTCTGTGTGGTAGGTACATCAACGCTGCTTTTACACTGCCTAACACGTATCGGCTACCGCAGAGTGAAGGGACATTGTCAAGAATCCTATCAAAGTAGGTGAACTCAACCATAGCGTTAACAAAAACGCAGACGACCGACACCGCCCCCCTCCAATTGGTGCATTTAGCGTCCGGGAATCGCGAAGTTCTAGTGAATGCGAACTTTAAAAGCAGCAGTGTAGCTAACCCGATAAAAGAAAGACCCAAACGTGCACAAATGAACTTTGATAGAAAGACAGAGGAACTACGTGATCAACGGAAAGATAATTCAGAAAGGACAGTAATAGCGAAGTGGAAGATTTAGCGGCTAGAACAACCGTCAGAGAAAGCGGCTGACGACGTCGGTAACAGCTGAAGATGGCGCGACAACGACTAACAGCAGCCGGGAGTTTGCGGTACTTGGCAGCAGGGGACGGAGTGTGGCCTAGAAACTACATATGCGAACTGACCCACTGCAACATCTTGTCGTGCTGACGACGATGGAGAAAAGCTAAAATGTATTCTACTTCGGTTGGTGTGTGAGTGCGTGGAAAGAACCTTGTGAACAAGGCGGAAAATAATAACCATGCTGTAGCAGACGAGAAGGTGTTCCTTGCCCTTGCCCCCACCCTGCAACGCTCCCAACACCTTCTCCAATCCCATGTTGACCAGATCACCGCTTGGTGCAACCAGTGGTTGCTCAAGGTCAATCCTTCTGATCCAGGCGATCATTGTTGGCAAAACCACCCCTTCCTTCTGTCTCCTCAATGTCTATATCACCATTTATGGCTGTCCTATCGCCCTCACCCCTACCCTCAAGTACCTTGGCGTCACCCTTGACCGTCGCCTCTCCTGGATCCCCCATCTCCAGATTTTCCAAGCCAAAGCATGCTCTCGACTCCATCTCCCCAAGCTCCCTTCTGGCCGCACATGAGGATCCGCCCTATCCTCTGCTCTGCCCTCTTTACCTGCATCTCCACCACTCCTACCTTTTACAAATCCCTTCAAATCCTAGAACGCCATGCTCTCCGCCTCGCCTATCGCATCGGTCTCCCCTCCACCACGCAGATCCTGTATGACCTTATTCTGTTCCCGCATCTCCTCCTTTTCCTGGAATGGATACGGATCCTCTACACCTCCCGTAAAGTTGATCCCCCTCACCCGCTTTTCTCTCTCATCCTCTCCCACCCCAGTTCGCTGCCGCGCCTGTATTCCCACATCCCACCTGCTTTCCATCTCTCCACTCTCCATACCTTCACCCAAGGTAGCTTCCACCAACTCCCCCTCCCTGATGATGCCCTCATCCCCTCCCTTTACCCCTCCTACCAACTTCGATCCTCCCCTTCCACACCCTGTGTTTTTTTCCTTAGGGCACCCTGTCTCCCTCCTCCCTTCCTCCCCCCTCCTCCCCCCAGGCTACCCCTACCACCGTACCTTCTTTCCTCCCCCTCCCATCTCCTCTGCCACTGGCATCTACGCTCTCTCCTCTCCCTCCTCCCCCACCGTTTCCCCTTTTGGCGGATTCGCACACGTCAAGTGAACATTAACGCGCCAGAGATCATCGCCATCAGTTCTGTGTGTGTGCCATCGTGTTACTGCTTCAGTATTTTCACTGAACCACGCTCCATCGTTCACATGTTATCTCAGTCACCAGTCTTCGTGTACAGTGCTGACCATTTTTTTAAATTTTTTACTACACCTGTGAACGGCTCCTGTGCTTTTAACTCATGTGTCTACTGTTTTTTGTCCACCATTACTTTGTGTTTTTCTGTGTCTTCATTGTTTCTATTTGTACTGTCTGTAGCCTAGCCGAAGAGCGGCGTAATATTGCCGCTGCCGGCCCACCTTTTGTATAAGGTGTCAAAATAACCATAAACGAAAAGAAAACGTGAAGATGGGGGTTGATTTGTAGAAAGTAATACAAGCAGATGATGCAGTGGCTGGTGAATTTAGTTTTGATGCGTCACAAGCAAATGATAGTGGCTTGACAGATTCAATGCATGCTAATTATGGGACAGACAATGAACAGAACACGGTGGAAACCGATGTCAAGTGTACACCGTTTCGTGTTCAAAGGCTAAAAAGGGAATTGAAGGTTCAAATCTCCCCACCTATTCCTACTCAGGAGGAGAAAAGTGAAGCAGAATCTGAGGTTAATGTCAAGTTTACACCTGTTACTGTTACAGAGATAAATCAGGAAAGCAGGAACCTCTGGCAATTGCTTGTGAGCAGAAAGATAGTGGCTCAGAAATTTTAGCAAATATTTTGAAACATACGGGGGATTTGAATATCAAAATGAATGGATTGGGTTGTGATATAAATATCAAAATGAAGGAAATGGGTTCTGATATCAAGAATTCTTTAAGTTCTGAGATAAATGGGTTTCATAGTGAAGTTGATGGATTGATTTCTGAGGTTAATCAAGGATCTGCTTACATGTCAGTAGAAATTGAATCCAGAATGGAAAACAAAATTTCTAAATTAATAAATTCATGAAAAAACGATTTGACTTTGTTTAGTGACAGTGTAAAAAGTGAAAGTAGAAAAGTAAAACAAAAATGCAACAATCCGTTGTAAGAGTATAAAAATGAATTGACTTCTCAGATTAAGCAAGTTGCTGATGACAGCAAACAGTAAGGGAAACAAGTAAATGCAGATTTAAATGAAATGCTGGAGTTGGGTTTGAACCGTCGTCCTCCCGAATTCGATTCCAGTGTGCTAACCACTTTGCCACCACGGTCGGTAACATTTTTGAAGCAACCCGTTCCTGCAGCTAAACCGATAACGAACTACTTTATGCTCCTAATCTCTCCAGTGTCCCGTCTCTGCGTCTTTGCTGAGCTAATCATGGCAAGTTTCGTACTGTTGTCGTGGGTGTGGACGAATACCAGTCCAACACCGTTTTCATTAAGTATGACAATCTTTCCATGTCGTGAAGTCAATGATGCTGAGGCACCATTCTTCTCAGCAGTAACACCTTCTGATGCAAAATCATAACCACCACAATTTTTTCGGTAAATGAGTCCAGCAGTCCCTTTAGCCTACTGACTCATGGACACAATTTCTGGAGCTTTTACTTGAATTATTGGTGTACAAAGAGGAACTGACACAGCCGTGTTATTTATGTAATTGCCTAATTAAAACTTTTTCCTCGCCTGTATATGTTTCAGCTTTTGCTTCGTGACGCAGTCTGGCTCTTTCACAAGTAAGTCCTCCGATTTGCTAACAATACCACAGTGTCAAAGATGACGTCACTGAAGTGTCTTGCTTTCGTCGTCCTTCAGTAAGATTTTTCGACCACTGAAAACACTTTCCTCTTATTTCGCACAGCATTTGTGTGAAAGTAACCACTTTATTCCACGGAAATGAAACAGTTGTTTCCTGTTTACGTCTGTTGATACAGGTGACGGGGGGAGTCGGGGGGGGGGGGCGGGTGGAAGTAAGCTTTAAGAGATTTTACTTGCGTTATGAATGTTGTTGGCAATTGGATGTCTCGAATGCCGCTGGGGGGCGCAATTACCGCTTTCAGTTGTTAAAATCGGTCCACTCTTTCCCTTGTGGCATCTGCTACTTCGTCCGTCAACACATGACAGTCTATGTCTAACCTTCCACAGCTTCAAGTAAACGGATGACCGACGGAGGGACACAATGTCTTACTTAAAAAGAGTAGTGTGTCAAACGGCAGATGGTTTTCACGGGAATTTAAGGAAGTTTTTCCAGGTTCAAAGTTAGGGAACGGTTCACTCTTTTGAACATCTCAGAGTGCATGGTATAAATATGGTACCATATTAACGAGATTTTACTGTAAATCCTCTGCTTTTCTTCGTAAAGCCACAAGAATTTCCACGAAATTTAAAGTTCAAATACTTTTATGCTTGCATTTCCCGATAAAGTGAGAGAATAGAAGCCGACTTTCAGAATTATTGACAGTCTTGGTCACTTGACCACTACAAGACATTGCAGATGATGTACGAGCAGAAGTAGCGGATTGCATACGTCACTATACCCTGGTAAGAGAACGTAACGTTGAAATTGGGCTGTGCCACATGTGGTGCACATCACGTTTATTTCAAATTGTGATGTCTTAAATTATAAACGTTAACTTGCGCTGTCACCAGAATTATATATCTATATAAAATATTGGCGACACTAATTGTAGGATGGAACTGTTGCTTGACAGCTCTCTTATTTTCGCTTTGTCACACTATAATTATTCCACAGAAAGAAAGGCTATGAAATTACAGTTTCAGTAATTTTCCAGTTCCCATGATAAAGAACATTTAGAATTATGATAGTTAGTCTTATTAATAATACTTCTTTAAATCACCTCGTTCACAAAAGTTTCACTTCAAGTGTACGAGCTTGGCACTGTGCAATTACACAAAGTCTTTGTCACAGGGACAAAATCACAGGATGACAATTATATTAAATCCTGCCTAGTCGTGAATATGAAGTGTCTATGAAACCTGCTTTCTCGGATCGCTAAACAAAAATCCAAAGAAATCGTATTAAAGAGTTTTATCACGAAAAGTAAATGACAATACTTAACTTTGGGAATTACATAGATCTACATCTACATCTACTTATATGCTCCGCTAGCCACCAAGCGGTGTGTGGTGGAGGGCACAATTCGCGCCAAAGTTATATTCCCCCGCCCCCGCCCTCTGTTCCACCCGCGGATCGCGCGAGGGAAAAACGGCTGTCTGAACGCCTCAGTACGAGCTCTAATTTCCTTTATCTTTGAATGGTGATCATTGCGCGATTTGAAAGTTGGTGGTAATAATATATGCTCTACATCCTCGGCGAAGATCTGATTTCGGAATTTAGTGAGCAACCCCTTCTGTTTAACGCGTCGTCTATGTGCAAGTTTGTCCCATTTCAAACTTTCTATCAGATTTGTAACGCTCTCGCGTTGGCTAAATGTACCAGTCACGAATCTTGCCTCTCTTCTTTGTACCTTCTCAGTCTTTTGAAAGAGACCCGACTGGTAAGGGTGCTATACAGACCAACAATACAGTAAGACTGGACGAACTAGCGAATTGTAAACAATTTCCTTTGTTGAAGGACTACATCGCTTCAGGATTCTACCAATAAACCTCAATCTAGAGTTTGCCTTGCCCGTTACTTGTGTAATCTGATCATTCCATTTGAGATCATTTCGAATAGTCACACCCAGATACTTGACTGATGTTGCCGCTTCCAAAGACTGTGCATTTATTTTGTACTCGTACATTAATGGGGATTTTCGCCTTGTTACACCCAGTAGGTTACACTTACTAATGTTGAAAGATAACTGCCACTCATTACACCAAGCATTTATTTTCTGCAAATCCTCACTGATTTGTTCACAACTTTCATGTGATGCTACTTTCCTCTAAACTACAGCATCATCGGTAAACAGTCTAATGCCGCTGTCAATACCATCAACTAATCGTAAAAAGCAGCGGACCTATAACGTTTCCCTGGGGCACACCTGAAGTTACGCTTCTTCCTTTTGAAGTCACCCCATTCAGGACGACATACTGCTCTCTGTCTGTTAGAAAACTTTCTATCCAACCGAATATATCATCGAATAGACCGTAAGCGAGCACGTTTTGGAGCAAGCGACAGTGCGGAACCGAGTCGAACGCCTTTCGAAAGTCGAGAAATATGGCATCAACCTGGGAGCCAGTATCTAGAGCCTGTTGTGTATCATGCACAAAGAGGGCCAGCTGTGTCTCGCATGACCACTGTTTCCTAAAACCGTGCTAGTTTCTGCAGATGAGCTTCTCATAGTCTAAAAAGGTCATTGTGCCTGAACACAAAATATGTTCCATGACTCTACAACAAATCGATGCCAATGAAATTGGCCGGTAATTATGTGCATCCGATTCTCTACCCTTTTTATAGATTACTATGACCTGGCCTTCTTCCAATCCCGTGGAACTTTCCGCTGTTCCAATGATCTCTGATAGATGATGGATAAGAATGGTGCTATATTTGTAGCATAGTCAACATATAATCTTACGGGGATACCGTCTGGGCCAGACGCCCTCCTGGCATGTAAGGATCTTAACTGTTTTACGATCCCAGATACACTAAACACTATGTCAGCCATCCTTGTGTTTGTTCGATAATTGAAAGGGGGGATGGTGCTGCAGTCCTCTACCGTAAACCAGTTTTTGAAAGCTGTGTCGCAAGCAAAGGGCGACATCCGAAATAAACAAGGTCCTTCAGTGTAACAATTATAATACAAGCGAAGTGATGATCTTTGACGCTTCTACGCAAGTCGCTAGTCTTGAGGCTGCTGTTCGACTGGGCCGCGACCAGTCTGGCGTGACGCTTATGCCTTCTTCACATTGATGACCCTGCTGTCGCGTTGTCGTGCTGGAGAGGGGTCGGTCAGCGTGCGAGTGGATGACTTCTCGTCACAGCCCTCTCTGCTCTATGGTTCCCGACTTGCGTGCCGCCGCTTGACTTTACGCCGCAACAAATTATTTATTCAAATCGGTAATCCTCTGAGGTACATATGTAACAAGGGTGGCCAATGAGCAGTTTTCTATATTTTTTTCTTCAAATAAAAAATTTTACCTTCCTCCACAGATAACCACAGTCAAAAATTTAAAAAAATATTTTATACCCACTTCACGATCACATAGAGTAATATTCTTATTTCGTGAAAAGTCTTACTCCTGCATTTCTGGTGGAACACTGCGTGATATTACTCTTTCCTAAAAACATGTCACGTAATGACAAGAGACAGTAGGAATTACTTAAGGACGTAACAGCAGTTTATCTTATTTACAGAAACTGTCGAATCGAGTAACAAGACGTAAGTAGAACCATGTAAAACGTAATCTGACTTACCACGTATTGAAGCAAAAACAGTTCCTGCCGATATTTACGTACTTAAAAAGTAAAAAGAAAATTTCTTCTTGACACACAGCACCGCTTCTCATATTATGGTCTTGTGGTCACTGGAGTCCAGAGCGCGAATTTCATTTAGATTTTGAGTTAGGAGAAGATAGAAAGCCGCAGAACGGCTGGAATGCAATATAATTTGCATACTGTTTAACGAGAATCTCATTCCAGTAAATAAAGTAACCTCATCGGTTCACTGGTAGAGTTCGGAAGTCTAACTGAGAGGCGTTCTAAAAGTAATTTTTGTACCGGAAACTCTTTTTCATTGTTGAGAAAAGTAATTATGTTCCAGCGTTGACACGTTAGGCATAGCAGAAAAATTTTCATAAAAGAATATTTTGTGAAGTGGAATATCCGCTGCATTGTATTATCACGATGTGGAAAAACTGGGGTTTATTTTCAAAGATAACCTCAGTAAAATGTATTTTTTTTTAAATTTTTTCTTTTCCAACGAGTTAGAATCCTGAAAATAAGTCTAAACTGGAACTAAGTATTCTGTGTTTGTTCGCTTTCGAGGTAAATTATTTCAGTCAAAGAGCCGGGTTGCAACGCCTCGCCTCAGTACAATTTATATTCAAAGGAAAACTGCTGTCGTTATTGCAGCCTTCCTGTTTCAGCCCCATACTTAAATATGTTATTACGTTTACGTGTATGTGTTAGGGATCCCACGCAGTAACACGGTCATTCGTACCAAGCATTGCTAGATGCAAACACATGAAAACTTGTCCCACACCAAAATATGTAAAGCGAAATACGTAATTTGATAAAATTAGTGAAACTGAAAAAAATCATAAACCTGAAATCGCGTATGGGGGGAAAAGGTTTCAATTAATGGAAGCAGCGAATTTTGTACTATGGGCATCCACAGCTGTAAAGTTGAATTAGGATGAATAAAACCGCTTCAGCTGTATGATAAAACTTTATGTCTGATCCAACTTGTCTTGCAGTATTAGACCCACATGTCAGGAATACAGATTTATAATTTATTCCAAACGATAAGCAGCAGATGACCTAATATTATTCGATCCATTGTGATTAACAAACAAGAGGTCGGTAGTCCAATTGAGGATAAAGCAGAATGTAGGAAACATCATCCCGACACATAAACACTAAGACTTAACATCGTCGTGACAACATAAGGTCAGCAGTGACCGCCTAGACTGACAACAATGTTAAGCCTTAGTTTTCCTGTATCTGGATTATGATCCCTACATTCTACTTTATTCTAAATCTAACTACCGACTTCTTGTCCGTTAAACAGATTTATCACAATTGATCAAAGAATATTAGGTCATCTACTGCTTATCGTTCACAATAAATTATAAATCTGTATCCCTATAGATCTGGCTTTAACGCCGCGAAACTAGTTGCATCAGAAATAAAGATTTATCACACAACAGAAGCGGTTACATTCATCGTGGTTCAATTATTGCAAAAATCTGAGGGCATACTAAAAGAAATGAACTTCTCCGGAACACTTTGGGAAGAAATTGGGTATTATCCTTGTTATCTCATTCATCAGTCATTCGCTTGTAAACACGAGATATACTCTTAGGTGTTCAACAATTAATATGACCCGGAGAAGGCATTTCCTCCATATTTGAAAATAGGGGAACTACACTAAGCCTTGCAACACGTTACCACCGGTACAGATTTTAACAGAGCTATGCCAGATACGGGAACTAATTAGCCCTCCAAAAGAGAACACTGTCGATGTATTAATATCTCGCAACCTTGGAGATTAGCACCAATCACACTCGACTGCATGCACTTGTAAAATTGCCCCTACAAGGCCGTAACAGCAGGTACGCTGAACCGTTGGATCTTGGTGAAGTTTGGACTTCTCCAAGGAGATTCTATTTTTTGTGCTTGAAAAGAACACTCACACGTTCATGGTATCGTAAGAGCTGTAAGGATTCTAAAGGTAGCAGGTTATGGCATGGTCCTCCATGGTCGTCCACACAGTCGCGCCAACTTGAAAAAATGTAACTATTACGCAGGGCAACTGAGGTGATATGATACGCACCCAGACACATTTGCAGAAAGTAGGATTTCACTGGGTGTACTGAGTGCACACCACAGTCGTAACTATCACCTCCCGCTACGAAGAAGGACGCGAGGGGAACAGAATGATTGGCCCTACAGAAAAACGAGGTATTGCCAAAAGGGACTTAATGTGACATTCCGGGACTGATATCTCTCTAACAAAGACAATAACAGGGACTACTGTGTAGACTTGACGTATCCTTTGCTGTATCTGTCCGATAATCCTTTCGAACTCCTGCCATACTTCGATCCGTCAATTAGCTGTTAGCAGCACTGGATGGGTCAATTAGTGCATATAACTAGTTCCAGGTATCAACAACGACTCATGATGGGCTGGTACAGTCAGCGTTGGGAACTTCCTTAAACGTGGTCGTTTCTTGTACGGCCCATTTCCCATAACGCGAGAGTGCCATCCACCCATCTGATCTTAAAATCCATTGAGTGGATTGACCATAAAGTTGAAACAAAGAGACTTTTCTGGGTGCACTTGTCACCATCCGTCAGGTGAAAGGATGTGTAAGCAAGATGGGTATTGCTTAACGTACTCATATACAGGGCTATTACAATTGATTGAAGCGATTTCATAAATTCACTGTAGCTCCATTCATTGACATATGGTCACGACACACTACAGATACGTAGAAAAACTCATAAAGTTTTGTTCGGCTGAAGCCGCACTTCAGGTTTCTGCCGCCAGAGCGCTCGAGAGCGCAGTGAGACAAAATGGCGACAGGAGCCGAGAAAGCGTATGTCGTGCTTGAAATGCACTACATCAGTCAGTCATACCAGTGCAACGACACTTCAGGACGAAGTTCAACAAAGATCCACCAACTGCTAACTCCATTCGGCGATGGTATGCGCAGTTTAAAGCTTCTGGATGCCTCTGTAAGGGGAAATCAACGGGTCGGCCTGCAGTGAGCGAAGAAACGGTTGAACGCGTGCGGGCAAGTTTCACGCGTAGCCGCGGAAGTCGACGAATAAAGCAAGCAAGGAGCTAAACGTACCACAGCCGACGGTTTGGAAAATATAACGGAAAGGGCTGAAGCCGAAGCCTTATCGTTTACGATTGCTACAAGCCCTGATACCCGATGACAAAGTCAAACGCTTTGAATTTTCGGCGCGGTTGCAACAGCTCTTGGAAGAGGATGCGTTCAGTGCGAAACTTGTTTTCAGTGACGAAGCAACATTTTTTCTTAATGGTGAAGTGAACAGACACAATGTGCGAATCTGGGCGGTGGAGAATCCTCACGCATTCGTGCAGCAAATTCGCAATTCACCAAAAGTTAACGTGTTTTGTGCAGTCTCAAGGTTTAAAGTTTACGGCCCCTTTTTCTTCTGCGAAAAAAACGTTACAGGACACGTGTATCTGGACATGCTGGAAAATTGGCTCATGCCACAACTGGAGACCGACAGCGCCGACTTCATCTTTCAACAGGATGGTGCTCCACCGCACTTCCGTCATGATGTTCGGCATTTCTTAAACAGGAGATTGGAAAACCGATGGATCGGTCGTGGTGGAGATCATGATCAGCGATTCATGTCATGGCCTCCACGCTCTCCCGACTTAACCCCATGCGATTTTTTTCTGTGGGGTTGTGTGAAAGATTCAGTGTTTAAACCTCCTCTACCAAAAAACGTGCCAGAACTGCGAGCTCGCATCAACGATGCTTTCGAACTCATTGATGGGGACATACTGCGCCGAGTGTGGGAGGAACTTGATTATGGGCTTGATGTCTGCCAAATCACTAAAGGGGCACATATCGAACATTTGTGAGTGCCTAAAAAACTTTTTGAGTTTTTGTATGTGTGTGCAAAGCATTGTGAAAATATCTCAAATAATAAAGTTATTGTAGAGCTGTGAAATCGCTTCAATCATTTGTAATAACCCTGTAAGTAGTGGTCTGAGAAATAGTGCACATGTATAGCAACAAAACAAGCAAAGCACCGATCCACTTCCTGACCTGATGTGCAAACCGCCACCGACCTACTACTGTGGCATGCGAGGATGCGATATGGAGGGGCGTTTGGTCAGTACACCACTCTCCACGCCGTTGTCTGCTTTGTTGACCTTGGAGCCAAAACTGTTTCAGCTGTTCCTCAGTTGGCAGAAAGAGCTGCACACTGTTCCAGTCAAACCAAGCAAAAATACCTTGCAGAATGGGGAATCGACACAGCGTCCTTCGCATAGTAGCAGGAACCTAAAATTTGGAGGACTGAATTCTCCAAAGGGTGATTGGGGGGGGGGGGGGGCGCAGAGGAGGAGTGTTTAAGCTGAGCCTCTGCCAGACCTTTACAACCAGCGAATAGGTATGTGGAAAAGCCACTGACATGTCAATTCTTGGCGCATCAGCATTGCTGTCACAGAATGTGGCCGAGTGGTTCTAGGCGCTACAGTCTGGAAACGCGCGACCGCTACGGTCGCAGGTTCGAGTCCTGCCTCGGGCATGGATGCGTGTGATGTCCTTGGATTAGTTAGGTTTAAGTAGTTCTAAATTATAGGGGACTGATGACCTCAGAAGTTAAGTCCCATAGTGCTCAGAGCCATTTGAACCGTTTGAACACCCAATCACCTAACCACTTCGAAGTCCGTGAGTTCCGCGGAGCGCCCCATTCTGCTCTTTCAAAGTGTCTAATGATTACTGAGGTCACTGATATGGAGTATCTGGCAGTAGGTGGCAGGACAATGCACCTAATATGAAAAACGTATGTATTTGGGGGTGTCCGGATCTTTTGATCACATAGTGTATCAAATACCTACAATCACCACACCAGTGTGATCACTATCTTCGGTGTGTACATGCATAACACTAAATCTTATTTCCATTTCCTTCTCCACTTCTACCACACGACTTTGAAGCAAACTACCTAGTAAACTGCGTCTTATTTCAAACATTATCCATCCAAGAGAGGTTTAACACCTTATCTGTTGTCTTTGGGGTAGTTTCGCTCTCGGTATATCATAGCTGTTTTCCTTCTGTCCAGCAGTGGACAAGGACCTTTGTCACATTGTCTACACATTCCACGCTCGCCTCATCATATGAATTCATATCATTTCTCCAGTCAATATCCCTTTCTCAACATACACTAGTCGTATAGGGATGAATGAGGTGTAGTTAGAAATGTTTCCTAACCGGCTTCTGACATTGCATACCGATTTTGCGCTATAATTTACTACTTGTAGAAAATTTTAACGTAACAAGCGAAAGGATGTCATGAATGCCTAGATTCTTATTATTTTTTACGTAGCTAACTTATTAAACAGGAATAAGACCCTCTATTTTCATATTATCTTATTACAAATAGCGTTCTATATGTTTTAAAGTACTTATTAACTGGATAATTTCTATACAACATTCACGTAGATAATAATCGTGATCACTGCGATGTTCTATTATCTCTGCACATAGTAAAAGTTGAATTTTTTAAACGAATATGCTTTTCGAAACGACAAACATGTTAGTCGTCGTCACCTCGTGTTGTGATTTACCTATTGCTGCTACGGCGTGACGTCGTCACGAGGTGCACTTAAAATCTCAAAAAACATTTAGAAGTTATTGTGGCCTTCTCTTCCACAAAAGGTATTACTGGCGAAACTTAAGACTTACAAGCAATAGCGGTATGTCGTTATTCAATACTATAAGACTGTGCAAATTTTCTTCTTTCGTCATTGCCTGATAGCCTTACAGTATCATTTTTCGCTCAGCCCTTCACTTGTCAGAATATCACCATTTGATTATTTCTGCTCTGCTGGCTTACATTTTCGTTATATGTCATTAGTGACATTTGACAAGTAACTACTGAAGAACTTTCTTAGCATGCTTTCCATATGCTTGACATCTCTAGAGCCTATCTGTTAATTTTGCAAAAACAGACATAATGTCTGATGGGACAGCCGCAATCAGTGGTTTTACAATGTTACTTATAATCCGTCTTGATTGCAAAATGTTTATTCATATGACCGATTTCGGATCCTCTAGAACCATCTTCAGATCTGATATTTCGGTTACATGAGAAGCTGTCCACACACAGCAACCTTCACATGCTGCGTCACATCACGCATGTAAAGGTTGCTGTGTGTGGACAGCTTCTCATGTAACCGAAATATCAGATCTGAAGATGGTTCTAGAGGAACCGAAACCGGTCATATGAATAAACATTTTGCAATCAAGATGGATTATGAGTAACATTGTACCTATTGATTACCATAGCTGTTTTACCATACCAGTTTGGACAAGAAGAGAATAGAAGCTTTCGAAATGTGGTGCTACAGAAGAATGCTGAAGATAAGGTGGGTAGATCACGTAACTAATTAGGAGGTATTGAATAGGATTGGGGAGAAGAGAAGTTTGTGGCACAACTTGACTAGAAGAAGGGATCGGTTGGTAGGACATGTTTTGAGGCATCAAGGGATCACAAATTTAGCATTGGAGGGCAGCGTGGAGGGAAAAATCGTAGAGGGAGATCAAGAGATGAATACACTAAGCAGATTCAGAAGGATGTAGGTTGCAGTAGGTAGTGGGAGATGAAGAAGCTTGAACAGGATAGAGTAGCATGGAGAGCTGCATCAAACCAGTCTCAGGACTGAAGACCACAACAACAACAACAGCTGTTCGTATATTTATACTTCACTGAGGTGACAAAAGTCATGGGATAACGACATGCACACATACAGACGGCCACAGTATCTCGTACACGAGGTGTTAAATGGCAGTGCCTTCGTGGAGCTGTCATTTTTACTCAGGTGTTTCAAGTGCAAACGTTTCCGAAGTGACTATGGAAGCACGACGAGAATCTACACACTTGCAATGGTAGCTGGAGCTAGACGCAAGGGACGTTCCAGTTTGGAAATCCGTTGGGAAATCAGTATTCCGAGAATCGCAGTGTAAATACTGTGCCAAGAATACCAAATTTCGGGCATTATCTCTCATCACGGTCAACGCCGTGGCCGATGGTCTGCACTTAACGACCGAGAGCAGTGGCGTTTGCGTATAGCTGTCAGTGCTAACAGACAAGCGACACTGCATGAAATAACCGCAGAAATCAGTGCGAGAGTTGCGACGAACTTAACGCGTTAGGACAGTGCGGCGAGATTTGGCGTTAATGGAGTATGGCAGCAGACGATCGACGCGAGAGCGTTTGGTAACAGCACGAATCGCCTCCAGTGCGTTTCCTGGGATCGTGGCCATATCTGTGGGACCCTAGGGGCTAGAATACGGTGGCCTGGTCATCTGAGTCCCTATTTCGGTTGCTTAAGAACCGATAGTAGGGTTCGAGTGCGATGCAGGCCCAACGAAGCCATGGACCCGTCAACAAGGCACTGTGCAAGATGACTGTGGACGTTGCTTACACGGAAATGACTGAGTCCTCTGGACAACTGAACCGTTCATTGACTGGAAATGGTTATGTTATGCTGCCTGGAGATCATATGCAGCAATTTATGGCCTTCATGTTCCCAACGTGCCATGTCACCTGGCCGCGACTGTTCACGACCCTTTTGAAGGACATTCTGGACAAATAGAGTGAATTATTTGGGCACTCAGATCCCTCGACATGAATCCATGGAACGTTTATGGAACTTAAACGAGAGGTCAGTTCGTGCACAAATTCCTACACGGACAACAGTTTCGCTATTACGGACGGCTATAGAGGCTCTGTCTCTGTCTCGGGTTCGTTTCTAACTACCGTCTCGTATCCATTTCCTGTGTCCCTCTCTTTTTTGGGTTTTAGAAAAGCGAACGGAGGATACATTTTGCGGCACTGTCTCTGGCGGGACGCTTGAATTTCTGCGCGCAGTGCTCTGATTGGTTAACTTCAATGCTAATTACCTCGAACGTATCGAATTTTTTTCTTAACAATTATTTCTCAGTACAAACTACCTCGCAACACACTTACAAGCTTTTCAGACTGTTTCTGACCAAACTCCAATTCACAATATACATAAATGATCTTGTGGATAACATCGGAATACTGAGGCTTTCTGCGGAATATGCTGTAGTATATCGAGAGGTTGTAACAATGGAAAATTGTACTGAAATGCAGGAGGATCTGCAACGAATTGACGGATGGTGCTGGGAATGGCAATTGAATCTCACTGTAGACAAGTTTAAAGTGCTGCAGATACATATAAAGAAAGATCCTTTATCATTTAGCTACAATATAGCAGGTCAGTAACTGGAAGCAGTTAATTCCATAAATTATCTGGGAGTACGCATTAGGACTGATTTAAAATGGAATGACGATATAAAATTAATCGTCGGTAAAGCAGATGCCAAGCTAAGATTCATTGGAAGAATCCTATGGAAATGCAGTCCGAAAACAAAGGAAGTAGGCTACAGTACACTTATTCGCCCACTGCTTGAATACTGCTCATAGGTGTGGGATCCGTTCCAGATAGGGTTGGTAGAAGAGATAGAGAAGATCCAACGGAGAGCAGCGCGCTTCGTTACAGGATCATTAAGTAATCACGAAAGTGTTACGGAGATAATAGATAAACTCCAGTGGAAGACTCTGCGAGAAATACGCTCAGTAGCTCGATACGGGCTTTTGTTGAAGTTTCGAGAACATACCTTACCGAGGAGTCAAGCAGTGTATTGCTCCCTCCTACGTATATCTCGCGAAGAGAACTTGAGGATAAAATCAGAGAAATTAGAGCCCACACAGACGCATACCGACCATCTTTCTTTCCACGAACAATACGAGACTGCAATAGAACAGAGGACCGATAGAGGAACTCAAAATACCCTCCACCACACATCGTCAAGTGGTTTGTGGAGTATGGATGTAGATGTAGAAGCTTATTGCTCATGATTAAGCTTCTTGTAATCATTACCGTACCTATTATTATTATTATTATTATTATTATTATCCACTGTACATGTACTACGGATTTTGTGTGTCAACTGATTAAGAGGGGCCCCCAGCGATCCAGTATTGCCAGGGGAAATGAATACATATATAAATTAAATAAGTGGTGGGTCTCTAATAAACTATATTTCCTATTTCGCGCAGACAGTTTTCCTGAACTTGACGACTATTTACACTATTTCACCTAAACTGGTCAACGTCTTTAGACTATTCTCTGGCTGAGAATAAGGGACGATTTTCTTTGAGTACCTCCTGATCCCGTTTTGTACTGAACAGAGTCTCGCTATGTAGATTGGGATCCATTCACGGAGAATGGCGCTGTAACTGCCCATAAATTTCCCGTATTGCGATGCTGCTGCCATTTCATCCCTTGCCTTACACGGTATTTCCTATTGTGCTGTGCACTTTACCGTACATTTTCGCCTGACGACGCTGAATTTCATTCTTCTTCTTGTGCTGTTCTCCATTGCAAATTTATTCTGTTGAATTTTGTTGCAGTTTTACACATAGTAGCCCGCTGAAAAGGACGATTCTCATAGATAAGTATCTACTTATTACGCAAAAGAAATTTTAAGTTTTCTGCGACAATACACTTCGTAAGATTACAGTTTCTGCTTCCGACACTTTCATTGGCATAATCTATTTTTTCCTGGTCAAAAATACACACACACACACACACACACACACACACACACACATACACACACACACATACATACGCGCCCGAGCACGCGCGCACACACACACACACACACACACACACACACGGATGCGAGTGAGAACGCTCGCATTACACAGTTCCGATTTTAGTGGCGTGTCAGTGTTCATGTTCGTCTTAAAGTTTGCTTTTAAACTAGAGAAAGTTTCATTAGAACGAGTCAGTTCCGGGGCACTAAGCGAGCTGCTCACTGAAAACGTGCTGTTACAGAAGGAAGAAATTTCGCGGCAATATTTTGAGCAGTACATCTACATCTACATCATACTCCGCAAGCCGCGTAATGGCGTGTGGTTAAAAAATGGTTCAAATGGCTCTAAGCACTATAGGACTTAACATCTGAGGTCATCAGTCCCCTAGACAGAACTACGTAAACCTAACTAACCTAAGGACATCACACACATCCACGCACGAGGCAGATTCGAAACTGCGACCGTAGCAGCAGCCGTTTCCGGACTGAAGCGCCTAGAGCCGCTCGGCCTCAGCAGCCGCGAATGGTGTATGGCCGAGGATACTTCCAGTGCCACTATCTGATCCCTCCAACCCTATTCTACTCGAGAATGGTGCGTGGGAAGAGTGACTGTCGGTAAGCTTGTGTATTGGCTCTAACTTGTCGAATTTTCTCCTCGTGCTCAGTACGTGAGGTGTAAGTGCGGGGAAGTAATATGTTGTCCGACTCCTCCTGAAAAGTTCTGTCACTAAATTTCAATAGTAAATCACTCCGTGATGCGCAACACATCTCTTATAACGTGTGCCAGTGGAGTTTGTTTGGTATCTCCGTAACGCATAAGTAGACATTTGCAGATGCAAATTGGTTTTATTTTCCGAGAGATCGTTACTAAATATACGTAATTCCTAGGTACAAAAATACACTCCTGGAAATGGAAAAAAGAACACATTGACACCGGTGTGTCAGACCCACCATACTTGCTCCGGACACTGCGAGAGGGCTGTACAAGCAATGATCACACGCACGGCACAGCGGACACACCAGGAACCGTGGTGTTGGCCGTCGAATGGCGCTAGCTGCGCAGCATTTGTGCACCGCCGCCGTCAGTGTCAGCCAGTTTGCCGTGGCATACGGAGCTCCATCGCAGTCTTTAACACTGGTAGCATGCCGCGACAGCGTGGACGTGAACCGTATGTGCAGTTGACGGACTTTGAGCGAGGGCGTATAGTGGGCATGCGGGAGGCCGGGTGGACGTACCGCCGAATTGCTCAACACGTGGGCCGTGAGGTCTCCACAGTACATCGATGTTGTCGCCAGTGGTCGGCGGAAGGTGCACGTGCCCGTCGACCTGGGACCGGACCGCAGTGACGCACGGATGCACGCCAAGACCGTAGGATCCTACGCAGTGCCGTAGGGGACCGCACCGCCACTTCCCAGCAAATTAGGGACACTGTTGCTCCTGGGGTATCGGCGAGGACCATTCGCAACCGTCTCCATGAAGCTGGGCTACGGTCCCGCACACCGTTAGGCCGTCTTCCGCTCACGCCCCAACATCGTGCAGCCCGCCTCCAGTGGTGTCGCGACAGGCGTGAATGGAGGGACGAATGGAGACGTGTCGTCTTCAGCGATGAGAGTCGCTTCTGCCTTGGTGCCAATGATGGTCGTATGCGTGTTTGGTGCCGTGCAGATGAGCGCCACAATCAGGACTGCATACGACCGAGGCACACAGGGCCAACACCCGGAATCATGGTGTGGGGAGCGATCTCCTACACTGGCCGTACACCACTGGTGATCGTCGAGGGGACACTGAATAGTGCACGGTACATCCAAACCGTCATCGAACCCATCGTTCTACCATTCCTAGACCGGCAAGGGAACTTGCTGTTCCAACAGGACAATGCACGTCCACATATATCCCGTGCCACCCAACGTGCTCTAGAAGGTGTAAGTCAACTACCCTGGCCAGCAATATCTCCGGATCTGTCCCCCATTGAGCATGTTTGGGACTGGATGAAGCGTCGTCTCACGCGGTCTGCACGTCCAGCACGAACGCTGGTCCAACTGAGGCGCCAGGTGGAAATGGCATGGCAAGCCGTTCTACAGGACTACATCCAGCATCTCTACGAACGTCTCCATGGGAGAATAGCAGCCTGCATTGCTGCGAAAGGTGGATATACACTGTACTAGTGCCGACATTGTGCATGCTCTGTTGCCTGTGTCTATGTGCCTGTGGTTCTGTCAGTGTGATCATGTGATGTATCTGACCCCAGGAATGTGTCAATAAAGTTTCCCCTTCCTGGGACAATGAATTCACGGTGTTCTTATTTCAATTTCCAGGAGTGTATTTAAGCAATGGAGAAGAGTACATCTGTAGCAACAGAAAAAGTCATATTTGAAGACCGTCAAGAGATGATGAAATAATAATTTCTATTTATCTGATAATGTAAATTAAAACTGTCTATATGAGTGTGTTCACTCAGTGGCATCATACCTGAAGATAATTCAGATTATCCAAATCAGTAGTAAATAATGATTTTATCAGCAGGTGTTAGTGGTTGTGAAAGACAACTTTTTGTTTGTCGAATACTTCCGAACTATCGGGCACAGTCCGCACAAAATACGAAGTGTGTGAGACAAGTAATGAGACTAAATTTTTTTGCACCAATTTTTTTTTCCAAACAAAAATATTGTCCTCATCAAAGTAGCTCCCTTCGGCTGCTATACAGCGGCGTAGTCATCGTTCCCAGTCGTGGCAGCAGCACTGAAAGGCTTCAACTGGTAAGGCTTTTAATCTGTTGACCACATTATTTTGAACTATCCCTGCAGTCACAAAATGACTTCAGACATTTTCCAGTTTCGGGAAAAGAAAAGAATTACGAAAACTGAGATCAGGTGATTTGGTTCAAATGGCTCTGAGCACTATGCGACTTAACTTCTGAGGTCATCAGTCGCCTAGAACTTAGAACTAATTAAACCTAACTAACCTAAGTACATCACACACATCCATGCCCGAGGCAGGATTCGAACCTGCGACCGTAGCGGTCGCTCGGCTCTCGACTGTAGCGCCCAGAACCGCACGACCACTCCAGCCGGCCAGATCAGGTGAACTGGATGTCTGTGGAACAATAGGAATGCCTTTTCAAGTCAAAAATTCTGTGATGGAAGTGACCGTATGACATTGGGCGTTACCAGGATTAGGCATCCTTTTGTCTGCAGTGTCTGGTCTCACTCGATTCATCCTTTTCCTACGTCTTTCAAGGAGATCTTTGCAAAATACTTGGTTGACAGTTTATCCTGGCAGATCAAATTCTTAAACACAATACCTCTACCGTTACAAAAGCAAATTAGTGCTGTTTTAGTCCCTGATTTGCTCATTCCAGCTTTTCTCGTTCGAGGAGGTCTCAGTTTGCCATTCCTTACTTTGCCGCTTTGTGTGAGGATTGTGCTAAAGAGTCCATGACTAATCACCTGCGATCACATGACTGAACCATTCGTGGACACACCATTTTGGCATAAATATTTCGCATGTGCAAACCTTCCGTCAGAATTATGTACTGTGAAACTGTTTGAGTTTAACAGGTTTCCAGTCATCCTTAATGTTAAACGTGGGACTGGTCTCACGAGATCACGCACACGTTCGGCGTTTTCGTCGGTTTTTGAAACTGAATGTCTCCCTGAGAAAAGTTCATCTTCAACTTTTTCTCGAGTTTCCAAAAATGATTTGTGCCAACGAAATGCTTGTGCCCTTGATACCGAACGTATCCCATCGGCTTGCTCGAACTTTTCAAAGGTCAAACTCTCTGATTCCTCATGGTTAACACAAAACTCGTTTGCATAACTTTGCTCTAAATTCGGCTGTCCCGTTTTCGCAAGAAGCAACAAAAACACATCTGATGGCGCTCCCAAAAATCACGTAATGACTGTACGAAGCTGAAACTAGGACTGAGCATGTGGATGCGATGAACACAGCGGTCTAAACAAGTAGAACGAAACAGCGTTGTCGGTATCATTACTTTTCTCACACACCTCGTATATTATTTGCAGTAAATTTGTCGTTCACGGCCAAAGAGTTACTCAAATTTGATGAATCTGGTTACTGAGTAACGACCAAACGTAACGCGGTAAGGCGGTTGTACAGCAGGCACACATGTCATTGGAAATACTTCCGTAATAACGCCGGAAGTCTTGCCCACTACGTATTATTTTGTTTCTCTATTTTTGAATACCGTTCTTTCAGATGTAACAAATTTACTTTGTAATTAAGGAAGGTTTTTGGAATTTCACGGAAAACCTCTAAATATTCTGGACATAATTAAGTCCATGAAACGCTATAGGGATGCATGGATACGGGAGTGGTAAATTACTAGACCCAGACTCAGCAGAAAAATTAAACATTATTTCAGTCCATAAATTTACATCAAGCACACACTGGTAACCTGATCATTTTCAATGAAGCAATAGAGTTACTGCACTGTAAGACCTCAAAGTTAAAATGTTACAGAGTGCTGATAAAGAACAATATGAATCAATTATTTAAATGCACCTCAAACAGATTAGATCACTTACTTTAAAACCACAGGTAATGCAAGAGAGTTCAGAGACGCCAGTAATTAGCAATACCATGTAATTATCTGAACGCGCCCAAGATAGGTTATACCACGTATTATAAAAAATTATTTCATGGGGCAAGTATTGCAAGATAGTTTAGAAACGCCATAAAAGATCTGATGGGGTGATACACGAAACAACATTTAAAACGCCACTGATCAAAGTATCAACTTAACATTAAAGGCCGTGTGGGGTAGCCGAGCTGTCAGAAGCGTCTTGTCACGGTCCGTGCGGCTTGCCCCGTCGGAGGTTCGAATCCTCCCGCGTGAATGGCTGTTTGTGTCGCCCTTAGCGTAAGTTAGTTTGATTAAGTAACGTGTAACCTTAGGGACCAATGACCTCAGCAGTTTGGTCCCGTAAGACCTTAAGACATTACCACATATTTCCAATTTAACTAAAGCTTTTTTAAAACTCCAAATAATCAAGTATACAACTTAACACCAAAATTATATAAAGGAGTGACAATAACTGTATTAGAGGTCGCTACATACTTTACGGACGTCAATAAAAGAATTATTTGGACTCAAAATCTTTAAAAAAATTAAAGACCAAATTAGACAATGTATTGACGGACGGTTATATTAAAAGGTGACAATAAAACAATATTTTAACACAAAAGGCACCAAACATCAAATTAACCAATGTAATATCGAAATCTGTTTCACTGAGGCCAATAATTAGAACAAATACTGTAACGTTCCATGTTTTTAATATTACTACAAACCCAGGATTCATACCGACGAAGAGGGCCAAGGCCTCGAAATTTTGCACAACTGGCAGTTACATTCGATGCCGGTCGCCCCTCTAGTTTCACAAAAGTAGAATCAGGACAGTGAAATTTTGGAGCTCTAAAACAGAAAAAAGCGAATATTGCCACATATGCAGTATCACCTGAGAAACAATCACATATCATTTGGAATAAGCAAACAGTTTTGCATATTTAACGTCCCTCAACTGTCCATATAAACTCAGCCATGAATAAACAGTTACTGTAGAGCCACTTTGGACGAACAGTGTACATTTAAGCAAGTCCGAAATGCTGGAAAATGCTGCCTAGATGATACACGTTACCGGCACACTTAATCGCCCCAAAACACATACAAATTATCGATGGCACTACCTTAGAAGTTTGAAAAAGAAAATGTGACATCCGAACTATTAATTTACTATGCAACACAGGAGACAAACGCTCGCCGTTAACTTAATAAACGTGAACGTGAATTTGGATCTAGGGATAGTTGCGATTCGAGCACCGAGCGGGAAGTTTCTTGTTTATTTCACTTGCCGCAGCGTCGCTTGTGTCAAGTTTTCCTTGTTAATGGTGTTCTGCCTGCCGAGTGAATCGTAGCACCTACACTCCACCTTACTGTGTTCACCTACTTCCCTTGCTATCGCGTGTATTCCACAAAAAGGTACTGTGGGATTTACTTTCGATAAGACAACGCGACACGTGCAGCCCGAGTTTAAAATTTCGCAACACACGGGTAAATTAATCTCATTCATGAAGAACGCTGAACTTAACGAAGATCAATTTCGTCTTCCGTCCCATTACTTACAATATCATCATCATTGAACTCCTAGATTTATAGGTGATGGCTTCGAAATAATTTTCTTCTAAAGGTGATTGAAAAGATTAGTATTAAACTTAGGCAAGATGGGACCACTGTAACGAAATGAAATAAAGACAGTAGTTATTGCCAGTAATGATGAATTTGTAACCAAAACCACGAAATTCTTGGGTGAATAATGTTTCCAAATTGGAGGAGGATCCGACTACTTTACAAAAATAATTTTGTGTCGCAGTAGGTGACTAACAAACGGATACCCATTAACATGTGGTCAGGTAGAAACAGCATTAAAGAGCATGCGGAATGGAAAGTCGACAGGCTTTGATGATCTCAGCTCAGACATGATAAAGGCAGCTGAAACATATTAGGCTTAAATTGGCTATGTAGTGTTATCAGTGATTTCGGAAGAAAACCAAATCCCAGAAGATTAGGGTAAAGGAGTTATCATTGCTCTGTTATAAAGAGCAGTCGGGGAAAATGTGCAAGTTACAGAGCCATCACGCCGCTCTCACACATTCTGAAGTTGTTAGTAAAGTTCACAGAAATTACACTTCGAAAGACAGTAGAATCCTTGCTTGAGGGAGAACATCATGGATTCAGGAAAGATGGAGGTACTGTAGATCTCATTTTTCCACTAAGGATGCTGACAGAAACGTGCTGGGAATATGGAATAAATCTCGTGATTTTTCCTCGTATTTGTGGACACTGGAAAACCGTGTGACAGCGTTCCTCGAAACGAGATATGAGTATGTTTGGAACACTTAACGCTGCCAAAGTATCTAATCGAAAAAGTCAAGATGTTATACCACAAGTGTTAAAGCTGTGTAGAGATAGGAAACGGAAGATCAGAATGGTGTGGAACAAAGAGAGGTGGCCAACAAGGAAGTGCCCTATCACCACGCCTGTTTGTAAGTAATGGACAAGATCATACTCTATCATGAAAATAGAGAGCAAACGAAGTGCCCTGGTTTTTGCTAATGATTTCATAGTATGGGGAAGACAGAAAATAAAGCACAGTAGAAACGTAATGATGGGAACAATACATTCAAAAATTTCGGACTAAACAAAAGTAAAACAAAGACAATATAAATGGTCATCAACAGGCAAGGAACAACGTCAAATAAGTTTGTGGAAGGAGTCAAAGTAGAAGCTGTTTCTCATTTCAGATACCTATAAACCATGATCTCGCAAGACAAACAGGAAGTACTCAGTAGGACACATAAAGCATTCAGTTTTTGCAATCAAATTAGAAATCTGGCAACATAAAATGCCACGAAAAGCAAAAGCGACGATGTTCCAGACCTGTTTCTTACTAGCGTTTACATATAGTTTACAAACATGTACCGTACCTACTAAAAAAAGACCTGAGCAGAATTCGGACAACAGAAATGAGATTCCATAGAACTATGAATCAAACAACTATAAAGGACAAAACCATGAATGAGGTTGATAGAAAAGTAGTTGCTATTGAGGTTTCTGTTGCCAGTGTCATAAAGAAACGCAGGCTTCATTGATATGGGCACATAGTAATGATCACCGAAAGACCTGCCAGAAAGTATTGCAACCTGAACGTCGTAGGCAGAAGACAAAGAAATCAATGGATAGGGACTGTAAGGTCAGGAGTGGAGGAGAAAAGACACAAATGGGAAGTTGTCCTGGAACATACGATGTATGCAGACAGGAGGAGATGGCGAGGGCTTTTACACGACACTCGCGAAACTAGACTTGGGAAACGATGATGATGATGATGAGCAGATGCTTAAAAGCATTTGGTAATAACTTTTGATAACGCATTTGATTAATGTAAGTCCACACCTAAGGTACGATCCCAGTTTCAAGTGCACAAAATTTTTTTCGAAGTCATTTCCCTACAAAACTAGGAATTCAGATTTCTCGCTGATTCAGCCCGGATGAAGTCTACCGGAACACAGCCGAAACGTCTTTTATTTTAGTATTTTAGCAGCTTAGGTATTTTATAAGATGATACGGCAGTACAGATGGATATTAATAGGATTAGGACAATCATTGACCTGTATGAGTATAGCAGCGATTACTCAACGTCCTCCCTATAGTTCGTCATTTAATTTGTGAAATAGTAGCCACACATACTCTCATGCGTATAGTGCGTTGGCCAAGTTCTGCCGATTCTGATATTTCACATAGTAAAAAAATTAACCTGTGAAGAGAGTAGATCTGCAAACTGGTGTTATACGCTGTGTGTGTAAACCTATTCTGAATATGCATTTTCCTCAATGGTCGAGAACTGCATCAGACGCTGCATTCAAATTTGCAACTGATTTATACGTATTTGGTGGTGATTTGGTTACAATATTACACAATTTTCTTCTGTTGGGCACGTCAGAGTGTTTCGAGAGAATGGGTATATTTGTGGTTGCAAGCGCACTCATTACTCGAAAACATTGGTGTACATATTTGTGGGAACTATGTTTAGTTTCAGAGAATGATGTTTGTTTAACATTCCTGAGCATACTATCTGCATGCTTGAGTATAAAATACAGGGCGAGAATGTCAGCTTTACTGACACTGAGTTTGGCTGTAAGTTTAACTTCAGTCTTTGTACCTCATATTCCCACACGTGCAATTACTTACTTTTGACTAAATCACTGAAGTTCGTTCACAATAATATAATGAGATTAGGTCACCATTTGAGTGCACAGAAATTTAACTATTTAAATTTAGGTTTGGCGTTGCGTAGTGTTACGAAAGGACATCGAAAACGTTCAAAGAACTAGAGATCGTTTAATATGTATGCATAGGCGAGAGCAGCACGTATATGACTAGTTGGGAATCCAGTCTTTAATATAACCCTTTATAAAGAAAGTTCTGTTTACGTAGACGTTTATAATAACAAATTATTGACTTTAAAGAACTCTGGCAGAAGTATTCATCACTTTTTGAATACCCACCTCATTGTCTTCTAAACATGGTGTAAGTAGTGAACGTGGTAAGCCTTCTTGCTTTTGAGCGTCTCTGGATGTGGTACTGTTATATCAGTACACAGGTGAAAACTGAAAGTTCTGTAAGGTGTAAACGCTTGAGATTAGTGATTTCTAAGGTAAGCAATAATTCTATATTGAATTCTGCTTATATTTTTTGTATAAATTATTAAAGAGCGTTGCGTGTTGAAGTATTTATTATAATAATTATCTTATGCTTTGCCCAAGCTGGTAAGAATAGCCGAAAAATGTTCATTTTCGAAATAAGAGTTCTCGTCTTTCTAATGAAATCGTCGATTATAATTATGTTTCGTTGATTCATTAAAGAGTGTTTCCTTAAGTTCTCAAAGTGTCGGCTAAGATGTTACAGCGACAGAATCACACATTAGCCACCAAAAGTTAGGTTACAAACGATTTTAATAACGAATGTGAACATTTGTCTTAGATTTACTAACTGAAACACCAACAAATTTTATTTGACAGTTGATGAGTCTGCGGTGGGATTGAAAGGGAAACTTAATGTGCCAAATAAACGAATTAAAAGGGGTTTTAAAATAATAAAAAAATGTAAGCATGTGCTCTTACAGGGTACACTGTCCAGGAATGTCAGTGTATGAGGACAAAAACTAAGGAGGTAACTGTAACATGTCCTTAGGTTAACTTGTCATAGAAAAACATTCAGTCCCTTGTAAAGCACTATGGTGCCGCTTGTTCCTTTAAATATTTTTTTTATCAAATGTTGTAGTGATAAAAGATTTACTAGGGAAAAATGTGTTTCCTTGGGCTACACACAGACATAAAGTTCTTCCCTGTGGATAAATTAACTCTGAAAATGGGAGAAAGTGATACAGTTATGGCTGAGGATATAGGAGCAGAAAATAGGATAGACTGGGGAGAAGTGAGCTACTGTAATTAGCACCATGAGTAATGCTGACTCTAAATGTTTACTTCTGAAGATTAATAAAAAGTGCAACATCAGTCATGGATTCAGACTGACATATGGCAGGGGGGAGGGTGTTGGGTCGTTTTGATTGGCTTCTCTATACTATAACATTTCATGGAAGTCCTTATGATGGCGGCTAAAGTTATTTTATTATTGTGCTGAAACAAGTATTTTAAATAGTTACATCCTCTGTAAATATATAGTCAGTAAATGTATGTCTGACAGGAAACCTTATGAGTCATTTGAAATATGGGTCTCAGTTAGCAGCTGAAATGGCTAGTCACTCCTCTGCACGTATCATAAAATGCCCAGTAGTTCAGATTGGAAGGGGAAGAAAGGGAAATTGTACTGATGGCCGATCAACTGCAGCCAATTCTTGGTCAGCATCTACCGGCAAAGAGTACTAAGTTTCGAAGATGCTCTCATTGCAGTACTGACAGCCGTCCTGTGTGGCCGAGCGGTTCCAGGCGCTTCAGTCTGGATCAGTGCGACCGCTACGGTCGCAGGTTCGAACCCTACCTCGGGCATGGATGTGTGTGATTTCTTAGGTTGGTTAGGTTTAAGTAGTTCTAAGTTCTAGGGGGCTGATGATCTCGGATGTTACGTCCCGTAGTGCTCAGAGCCATTTGAACCAGTACTTCCAAAAAGCAAAATCGTTCCACAACAATTTGCATAAAATGCAGTGTTGCCCTGTGTTGGCTATGCTTCATACCTTTCCACAAGCCAAAGTCATAATTGTGAGTAAAACTCCATTACGTTGGTTTCCTACGTTTTTTTCTTGTAGTAAGTTTATAACGTCTAATAACAAATACTCTCACATGATCCTTCAGTTGCTAATAAACATTATAGAATGACTGTTAATGACGTATATTTCTCAGTTATTTATATTCATTCTAATTTATTTCTTTTACAGGTTTTAATATACAGGGTGTTTCAAAATGAATATGCGTATTGCAAAGTATTATTATCGATCGCTGCACCTGGGATCGGCTATTGGAGAAACCAATACATAGTATTGTTTATATTAGTGGCCGCTAGATGTCAGCTGTCTTCTATTTCGCTTACTGACCATCATATGTTTAAAAAGGCTGCTCCGCAGCAGGAATAATTTTGTGTTCTCGACTTCGCGAAGTGCCATTCCGTGATTACAGCGCAAAGACATTTCAGGTTGAGGTACCAGATTGATCCTCAGAATGGGTGGAACATTCGCAAATGATATCGACAGTTTCAAGAAACAGGAAAGAGCCCAGGCCGCTCTCGCGTTCCTGAAGAAAATGTTGCAGAAATTCAAACTGCTTTCCAACGTAGTCCTTCAAAATCAACTCGCCGTGCCAGTCGGGACTTACATCTGTCTACAACAACAATTTGGATGGTTTTGAGACGTCGGTTGGTTGTGAAACCATACACGTTACAGTTGTTACAAGCTCCGTGTCCTGATGACAAACGCAAACGTGTGTCATTTTGTAACGATATTCTTGATGGTACTGACAATGATAACACATTCACACAACGCATCGTGCTCAGTGATGAAGCAACTTTCCAAGTTATTGGTCAGGTAAACAAACACAATGTTCGAATTTGGGGCCTACAGGACCCACATGCAGCCACTGAACATGTACCAGATTCGCCCAAAGACAATGTGTTTTGTGCGATATCCTGGTCATCTGCTTACTGCCCATTCTTCTTGGATGGAAACACGGTTAAAGGTCAGGAATATCTCGCTATGTCACAAAACTGGTGGTTTCCGAGGCGGCACGAAGACAACTTCATTTTTCAACAAGACGGGGCACCCCCGCACTGGAGTCTCCAAGTGCACAAATATCTGAATAAAACTCCACCGAACCGTTGGATTGGTCGTCATGACGCTGGCGACTTAGCATGTCTCAGCTGCGCTCCAAGATCACCGGATTTGACACCCTCTGACTTCTCCCTGTGGGGTTTCGTTAAAGACAACGTTTATGTATCACCACCCCCACAGAATGTGGAAGAGTTGAAGAACCGGATCCGTACGGCAATAAAATCAGTGACGAAGGACATGCTTGCCCGAGTATGGCTGATGGAGGACATATTGAAGATCTGTAATCTTAACTTGAGAGGTTCGTTAATATCTGTGTAAAGTTTCATATTCGTATGTTTCAAAGTTTAATAAATACACTCCTGGAAATTGAAATAAGAACACCGTGAATCCATTGTCCCAGGAAGGGGAAACTTTATTGACACATTCCTGGGGTCAGATACATCACATGATCACACTGACAGAACCACAGGCACATAGACACAGGCAACAGAGCATGCACAATGTCGGCACTAGTACAGTGTATATCCACCTTTCGCAGCAATGCAGGCTGCTATTCTCCCATGGAGACGATCGTAGAGATGCTGGATGTAGTCCTGTGGAACGGCTTGCCATGCCATTTCCACCTGGCGCCTCAGTTGGACCAGCGTTCGTGCTGGACGTGCAGACCGCGTGGGACGACGCTTCATCCAGTCCCAAACATGCTCAATGGGGGACAGATCCGGAGATCTTGCTGGCCAGGGTAGTTGACTTACACCTTCTAGAGCACGTTGGGTGGCACGGGATACATGCGGACGTGCATTGTCCTGTTGGAACAGCAAGTTCCCTTGCCGGTCTAGGAATGGTAGAACGATGGGTTCGATGACGGTTTGGATGTACCGTGCACTATTCAGTGTCCCCTCGACGATCACCAGTGGTGTACGGCCAGTGTAGGAGATCGCTCCCCACACCATGATGCCGGGTGTTGGCCCTGTGTGCCTCGGTCGTATGCAGTCCTGATTGTGGCGCTCACCTGCACGGCGCCAAACACGCATACGACCATCATCGGCACCAAGGCAGAAGCGACTCTCATCGCTGAAGACGACACGTCTCCATTCGTCCCTCCATTCACGCCTGTCGCGACACCACTGGAGGCGGGCTGCGCGATGTTGGGGCGTGAGCGGAAGACGGCCTAACGGTGTGCGGGACCGTAGCCCAGCTTCATGGAGACGGTTGCGAATGGTCCTCGCCGATACCCCAGGAGCAACAGTGTCCCTAATTTGCTGGGAAGTGGCGGTGCGGTCCCCTACGGCACTGCGTAGGATCCTACGGTCTTGGCGTGCATCCGTGCGTCGCTGCGGTCCGGTCCCAGGTCGACGGGCACGTGCACCTTCCGCCGACCACTGGCGACAACATCGATGTACTGTGGAGACCTCACGCCCCACGTGTTGAGCAATTCGGCGGTACGTCCACCCGGCCTCCCGCATGCCCACTATACGCCCTCGCTCAAAGTCCGTCAACTGCACATACGGTTCACGTCCACGCTGTCGCGGCATGCTACCAGTGCTAAAGACTGCGATGGAGCTCCGTATGCCACGGCAAACTGGCTGACACTGACGGCGGCGGTGCACAAATGCTGCGCAGCTAGCGCCATTCGACGGCCAACACCGCGGTTCCTGGTGTGTCCGCTGTGCCGTGCGTGTGATCATTGCTTGTACAGCAGTGTCCGGAGCAAGTATGGTGGGTCTGACACACCGGTGTCAATGTGTTCTTTTTTCCATTTCCAGGAGTGTATATGCATTCGAAATAGATATATTCTTTTTGAAATACCCTGTATTTATTGTTCAGAGGACTACGTTGATATATATACATGTATATAGCTACTTCAGAGAACCACTTTGAGACAATTTATCTAATACTATTATTATTATTTTCCGTTATTCCATTTTGAGAGTGCGAGAGTGCGATTGAACCTGAGTAGTCATGATTCTTCTTCTCTCTTTGTTCTTCCGAAATTGTCTTCATACATTCACTGTGTACTCTCTTGCATTCTTCTAACCATCTTCTTCCCGTTTTGTTCTCCATATGTTCTTGTTTCAGTGTGTGTTTCTGTATGATGTTTCTTAACTGTTCTCTATTGTTTAAGTTGTCTTGGGTGATCCCCAGCTCTTTAATATCTTCTTCTGCTTCAGTGATCCACTTTGTCTTATTTTTGCTCTTGTTTACTGTTTCAAAGATTTGTCTTGTGAGACTGCTTTTATTCATCCTGCTGATATTTCCATAAAATTTCATCCTTCTCTTTCTAATGGTGTCTATGTCTTTGTAAATCTCTCTAGTTGGTCTCTTCGTCCAAATTCCTTCCCGAAACACTGGTCCATATATTTTCCTCAAAATTTATCTGTCCTGATTTTAAGTCTCTCTGATCTTAGTATGACCATGAGTCACTGTAGTTTCTGTAGCATTAAGTGCTTCTGGTAGGAGTACTGTGTTGTAATGCCTTAGTTTCGCATTGACAGAATTTTATTTTTTATTATAGTGATTCCAAATGAGCTTATATGCTTTTTGTAATCTGTAATGTCTATTTTTGTTGGCTATTGAGTTCAGTCCTGATGGTTGGATTATCTCTCCCATATATATATATATATATATATATATATATATATATATATATATATATATATATATATATTAAATAAATAGCCTCAACATGGTTCTCTGAACACACTATATACAGCGGGTTTCAAAAAGAATATATGTATTATCATAAATTGAATCAAAGTGGTTCCCTGAACATATATATATATATATATATATATATATATATATATATATATATATATATATATATGTTCTCTGAACACTACCCAAACATCTTTGTGAAATGCGGAGTAATCATACATATACATAAGTAAAAGTAGCAACCTGTAGGCATGAAGCATTCGTCCAATGACACATGTGTTATGGAACAGTTTTTCCGAAAACAAGCTTATTACACATGCAGATCAGTAACGAAACTCCCATTTGATAAGTATACTAAATTTCCATCGATAGAAATGACGCGGTACAGTATTAGCGATAGTAAATAACTAAGTACTGCAGCATTGCTGTTCTCTTACCCATAATCCTCATTTATATGAAGTATAGCTGTAGTAACATGTTGGAATTACCAGGTAGTAAAGGACGCAGACCTGTTAGGAGCTACCAGAGAGATCCGCCCTCAGTCTCGGATACTTGGGCGGCCGCTGGGGCAGGGCTGAGCATAACAGTGCACCAGCCAGCAGCTTTCCTGTGTAGAGCCGCAGGTCATTGTACGTACGCACAGGTAGCATCTGCCATACAGACAATGCTTCGAGAAAACATTTTATGGCCTGGAAATGGAGAGAGGGGACTCACCATTCCAGTGAGCAGCTTTGTGCTGAAGATGTGGAAACTTGGCTGTCTCCCCGTAATAGCACAACAGACTAAAAATAAATATCTAAGTGACAGGTAGGCGTATGCTCGGTCCTGGACCTCTGAGGACGAGAGAGCGCCGAACGCTTTGACTGCAAAAACGCGATCTTTACTCAATGTGAAACCTGCTAGTATTGGTTAACGTAAATAAATTCTAAGTTAAGGACAACAGATGGTGAGGCAGAGCACCTCATTGGCCGTGGAATGACACAGAGCGTGACGTAGCATTGTCGACAGAGGATGATATTATGTAAGTCATCAGTTAATCACTGAGAAGAAGGAGAAGAGTGTTTTGTAAGGAGAAGTTTGATCGGCCTGTACTCGGAACAACGGGAGAAGAGAAAATCATATTTCAGCGAGAGACGAAAAATACAATGCCAAGTTACCTTTTAATTCGTATTTGACTGTTCGTCAGATCAAGGCGCTGATCCTGACAGCCGCCGCAGAGCCGTCCAAGCTAATGCTTTGGGGGCCTAAAGCATTTCGGACCAATCTAGTCTTATCCCCTGGCAAGGATCGTCGATTCCAAGAATCACAGATCTTGTAGCTACTTCAGCCACTACCTGTAATATTATGGCGAGATTGTGCAGGCACCGTGAGACGAGGTGTAGGAAAATTAGCTTCATCCTGAAGACGTGCATTTTTATACACTACTGGCCATTAAAATTTCTACACCAAGAAAAGATGCAGATGATAAACGGGTATTCATTGGACAAATATATTATACTAGAAATGACATGTGATTACATTTTCACGCAATTTGGATGCATAGATGCTGAGAAATCAGTACCCAGAACAACCACCTCTGGCCGTAATAATGGCCTTGACACTCCTGGTCATTGAGTCAAACAGAGCTTGGATGGCGTGTACAGATACAGCTGCCCACGCAACCTTAACACGATACCTCAGTTCATCAAGAGTAGTGACTGGCGTATTGTGACGAGCCAGTTGCTCGGCCACAATTGACCAGACGTTTTCAATTGGAAAATATGCTCTCCAGGGCAGCAGTCGAACATTTTCTGTATCCAGAAAGGCCCGTACTGGACCTGCAACACGCGGTCGTGCATTGTCCTGCTGAAATGTAGGGTTTCGCATGGATCGAATGAAGGGTAGAGCCACGAGTCGTAACACATTTGAAATGTAACATCCACTGTTCAAAGTGCCGTCAATGCGAACAAGAGATGACCGAGACGTGTAACCAATGGCAGCTCATACCATCACGCCGGGTGATACGCCACTATGGTGATGACGAATTCCAACGTGCGTTCACCGTGATGTCGCCAAACACGGATGCGACCATTATGATGCTGTAAACAGAACCTGGATTCATCCGAAAAAATTACGTTTTGCCATTCGTGCACCCAGGTTCGTCGTTGAGTACACCATCGCAGGCGCTCCTGTCTGTGATGCAGTGTCAAGAATAACCGCAGCCATGGTCTCCGAGCTGATATTCCATGCTGCTGCAAACGTCCGCGAAGTCTTCGTGCAGATGGTTGTTGTCTTGCAAACGTCCCCATCTGTTGACTCAGGGATCGAGACGTGGCCGCACGATCCGTTACAGCCATGCGGATAAGATGCCTGTCATCTCGACTGCTAGTGATACGAGGCCGTTGGGATCAAGCACGGCGTTCCGTATTACCCTCCTGAATGCACCGATTCCATATTCTGCTAACAGTCATTGGATCTCGTCCAACGCGAGCAGCATGTCGTGATACGATAAAGCGCAATCGCGATAAGCTGCAATCCGACCTTTCCAAAGTCGGAATCGTGATGGTACGCATTTCTCCTCCTTACACGAGGCATCACAACAACGTTTCACCAGGCAACTCCGGCCAACTGCTGTTTGTGTATGAGAAATCGGTTGGAAACTTTGCTCATTTCGGCACGTTGTAGCTGTCGCCACCGGTGCCAACTTTGCGTGAATGCTCTGAAAAGCTAATCATTTGCATATCACGGCATCTTCTTCCTGTCGGTTAAATTTCGCGCCTGTAGCACGTCATCTTCGTGGTGTAGTAATTTTAATGACCAGTAGTGTAGTAATTAACTACGCCGACATGTGTGGCACATTCCTTCCTATAGTACTATTTTAATTAATCATACAACAATCGCTAAGCATTCCAAATTACAACTAACTTTCTTCTACGATTATTAGCATATATCCCCCTGCCCGACTCCTTATGTTAACGATGACAAGGACTTAACGTTGTCACTGGTTACCATATATTTATCTAAGATTTATCATGATAAAATTGCCTACAGGTTACCACTTGTTTAATAATCTCTTTTTTTTAATAAATCCAAGTTACTATAACCTTTGTTTCACTACATAGTCATAAGTTTCCCCATTCACAATTTTGGAGGGCATACTTACATATGTTTATCGACGCCTTCTATAACTCTTCTACATTTTCAGGCCCGTGGCGCAACACATTATTGATCATTGCCTGCCAGCATTCAACTCACTGACCTGCATCGTCCGATCAACAAACAACGGCGCCCAACTAAACATGCTGCAAAGCTACCAGTCTGTATCAGTTGTTTAAGATCTATAATTCCCCTTCTACATCGACAAGTACGAATATTATGAGACTGCTGTTGATTAATTTTAATCCATCTCTTGATTATTTCATCCTACTCATTCTAATAAAGTTTATGTATAACAAAAAGAGAATTCTGGCATCTACTACATCAGCTTAAAAAATCTTTATATTGAAATGCTTTCAGTCACAACACGATCTCTATGCTTATTTTGAGATCTCCTTCTGTAAAAGCCTCGAAAAAACGAAGTTCGTGGTGTGAAGCACAAAACGCGAGAATGGCTGGAGTGACAAAGTGGTCCACTCGTGCGCATTGCCTGGCTTTTCTCTCCTCGCTGCCTCCTAATGCTCGAGATTTTTCTTACGTCTGGTTCAGTCGTAGGGAAGTGAGTTGTTGTCGGTAAATATTACTCCTGTAACATTTCCATTTTTCATCTTGTATACTTTTCATTCCGTGTACTGAAGTTGTCTGCTGCATAGTGCATCACTTCCTGATATGCGTCAGGTACTGTCCGTAACAGGTTACTTTATTCGTAGTCACTGTCGCATAGGCGAATGCGGTTGTTCTTTCCTGAGTGTACTTCTGCTTATAAGCTTTCCGATACAACAACAACACACTTCTGTGTCACCATCCACATTTTTTGGGTTTTTCTTGTTCTGTACTCACAGGGAACATAGTACTAGTGTTTATTACGATAATTTGAATACTTGTCGGCATTTAGTCAATAGCGTTACCCCGCAGCCTGTTGCACAAAATTACAAATTATCGGAGACCATTTATAATGTTCTTCATACTTCCTCCGCAAATCTGTGTATTTGTAATTTGTAATTAAGTGTAGTTACCTCGCAACCAAACGACCAGATTTTGTGTTTTTTGCAATAAAGCAACGTTTTCCACATTGAAATCTGATATGACGCTTGAAGAAACATCCAGCAGGTACTACCTTACTTACAAAATGAAATTTTAATGTGGCATCCATTTAAGCCCTAGTCTCTCTCTAATTTTGAAAGTCTGTTCGTTTTCAACGTTTACTGTATTTTTTTGAGGTTTCATTATTGAGTTTTATATTATACCTTGGTGGTCAGTTGGGTAAGTGCGAGACAACGAGTGCAAAGTCCTGGTTTCAGTCATCTGTCAGTCCACGGAGTTTGCTGTCGCTTATCGATTACATCACCCCTGAAAATGATTTCTTAACGGAGAAATTTCCAAGCTTCTCCGTGATTCGGAGTAGGTGATATTAAATTTTAGTTCTCTCTGTGACTGGCTTGGTAAGTTCGTTCAGTGATCTGAGAAAGGTATGGGCGTACCATAACTTGCAGGGCCAGGAACAGTAGAGCGCTTGGTGATCTAACCAACATTTGGCTTGATGTCATCTACTTTATTGCTGTTTACCTATATACGATCGTCATTAACGAAATTAATCGAATGGTGTCTCTACACGGCATTAGATAGAAAAACACCGTTTTACAAAGAAACAGATTCTTTAGAACACTCTCGATTCACATTATTCATTCTCATAAAATAGTTGTACCTTCCTTTCTGTAGGCAAAAGGTAGAAGAGACTGTTCGAATTCTGGTCCATTGCAAAATCAACATATGTCTTGTCGAATATCTGGCGAACTGCTGGGTGGCAGGGTGAGTCCTAATAAACAGCATTTTTGGGAGAAGATTTCCAACTCCATTAACTACCTTACAACCAAACGAAACCTCCCGAAAACCTTGGTCAGACATTCGTAAAAATAGACAACACATTTAGGTGAGTGGTTATCCGCAGGTCGATGTATTCAGTAATTGAACTATTTTGAAAACAAATCACTTAAGCTGCCAAAACCTAATTATTTATTCTTCGATCAGTTTTCTTGACTGACCCGTCATCAGGAACCTTGCCCCGGCGTTAATTACAGGCAAGCTGAAAGCACGTGTGCTGCCTGACAGACCATCAGCGTCATTAATGTCATAGGGAATACTCGGAAAGATGCATAAAGGTGTAAGTACGTCGTTACTTGTTAATATTACATGGTAGAACGGACACCTCAGTTTAGATTCAACTCTAGATCAACTGTATTGAATATGTCCGTTTTGGTGCTTCACTTTGTACTTTGACGAAGCCCAGGTAACGAGCTGGTACATACGTAATGTTTTGTCGTGGTGGTGGTGGAAGTGGTAGTAACGTTTTGGTTTGGGTGTACAACACCAAGGATAAAAAGTGTCCAATAATGCAGCTTTAACTTCAGTTACAAAACAGAAACGCCTTACAACAAAGACGCACGCACGCACGCGCTCGCACAATAACAGAAGCACTGTTAAATTACACTTAACGCTGTGCGACATGTAATACAGTACATGTTATAGCATACTTAGTATAGTTTTTTTAATACAGTCTCCTTCAGTTTCTTGGTTCACCGCTGGCTCATATGAATAAACGGTAGCTAGAACAAATACGCTGATTATGCCGAGTGGCAATTGAAGAGCACAACGCAAAAATTATGATAGTCATTTTTTTCCTATTTTCAGGTTAGGACAGGAATTTGTAGCTCAAATACGGCCGAATTTGTTCGGGGGGTGTACACGGCAGGAATGCTGGCAGTTGCTAAGTAATTTGCCATTTTATTTTTGTTGAGCACTGTACAACCCATAAATGTCATCTGTGCTCACGGCACATATGATGACAGTCATTTCATAATGTCGGCAAAACCTGCTTGATCAGGAGTTCATCGTGTTGTCTTCATTCTTTTGTTTACTTTGTGTTTGTGGTTAGAAAGTCGCCAAAGTTTATAGCTTGTGTTCTTGGTAGTAGTTTCTGTGAAAATGAGTGAATTAAGTGAGTCAAGAGATACTAAAAGGTAATTAAGTGAGTCAAGAGATACTAAAAGGTATCAGATAAATTACATAATGGTAAGACAGAGATTTGGGATCCAGGTTTTAAATTGTAAGACATTTCCAGGGGCAGATGTGGTTATGAACTGCAGATTGAAACTAAAGAAACTGCAAAAAGGCGGGAATTTAAGGAGATGGGACCTGGATAAACTGAAAGAACCAGAGGTTGTAGAGAGTTTCAGGGAGAGCATAAGGAAACAATTGACAGGAATGGGGGAAAGAAATACAGTAGAAGAAGAATGGGTAGCTTTGAGGGATGAAGTAGTGAAGGCAGCAGGGGATCAAGTAGGTAAAAAGACGAGGGCTAATAGAAATCCTTGGGTAACAGAAGAAATATTGAATTTAATTGACGAAAGGAGAAAATATAAAAATGCAGTAAATGAAGCAGGCAAAAAGGAATACAAACGTCTCAAAAATGAGATCAACACGAAGTGCAAAATGGCTAAGCAGGGATGGCTAGAGGACAAATGTAAGGATGTGGAGGCTTGTCTCACTAGGGGTAAGATAGATACTGCCTACAGCAAAATTAAAGAGACCTTTGGAGAGAAGAGAACCACTTGTATGAATATCAAGAGCTCAGATGGCAACCCAGTTCTAAGCAAAGAAGGGAAGGCAGAAAGGTGGAAGGAGTATATAGAGGGTTTATACAAGGGCGATGTACTTGAGGACAATATTATGGAAATGGAACAGGATGTAGATGAAGAAGAAATGGGAGATAAGATACTGCCTGAGGAGTTTGACAGAGCACTGAAAGACCTGAGTCGAAACAAGGCCCCGGGAGTAGACAACATTCCATTAGAACTACTGATGGCCTTGGGAGAGCCAGTGATGACAAAACTCTACCATCTGGTGAGCAAGATGTATGAGGCAGGCGAAGTACCCACAGACTTCAAGAAGAATATAATTATTCCAATCCCAAAGAAAGCAGGTGTTGACAGATGCGAAAATTACCGAACTATCAGTTTAATAAGTCACAGCTGCAAAATACTAACGCGAATTCTTTACAGACGAATGGAAAAACTGGTAGAAGCGGACCTCGGGGAAGATCAGTTTGGATTCCGTAGAAATGTTGGAACACGTGAGGCAATACTAACCTTACGACTTATCTTAGAAGAAAGATTAAGGAAAGGCAAACCTACGTTTCTAGCATTTGTAGACTTAGAGAAAGCTTTTGACAACGTTAACTGGAATACCCTCTTTCAAATTCTGAAGGTGGCAGGGTTAAAATACAGGGAGCGAAAGGCTATTTACAATTTGTACAGAAACCAGATGGCAGTTATAAGAGTCGAGGGGCACGAAAGGGAAGCAGTGGTTGGGAAAGGAGTGAGACAGGGTTGTAGCCTCTCTCCGATGTTATTCAATCTGTATATTGATCAAGCAGTAAAGGAAACAAAAGAAAAATTCGGAGTAGGTATTAAAATTCATGGAGAAGAAGTAAAAACATTGAGGTTCGCCGATGACATTGTAACTCTGTCAGAGACAGCAAAGGACTTGGAAGAGCAGTTGAGCGGAATGGACAGTGTCTTGAAAGGAGGATGTAAGATGAACATCAACAAAAGCAAAACGAGGATAATGGAATGTAGTCAAATTAAATCGGGTGATGCTGAGGGGATTAGATTAGGAAATGAGACACTTAAAGTAGTAAAGGAGTTTTGCTATTTAGGGAGTAAAATAACTGATGATGGTCGAAGTAGAGAGGATATAAAATGTAGACTGGCAATGGCAAGGAAATCATTTCTGAAGAAGAGAAATTTGTTAACATCGAGTATAGATTTAAGTGTCAGGAAGTCGTTTCTGAAAGTATTTGTATGGAGTGTAGCCATATGTGGAAGTGAAACATGGACGATAACCAGTTTGGACAAGAAGAGAATAGAAGCTTTCGAAATGTGGTTCTACAGAAGAATGCTGAAGATAAGGTGGGTAGATCACGTAACTAATGAGGAGGTAGTGAATAGGATTGGGGAGAAGAGAAGTTTGTGGCGCAACTTGACTAGAAGAAGGGATCGGTTGGTAGGACATGGTTTGAGGCATCAAGGGATCACAAATTTAGCATTGGAGGGCAGCGTGGAGGTTAAAAATCGTAGAGGGAGACCAAGAGATCAATACACTAAGCAGATTCAGAAGGATGTAGGTTGCAGTAGGTACTGGGAGATGAAGAAGCTTGCACAGGATAGGGTAGCATGGAGAGCTGTATCAAACCAGTCTCAGGACTGAGGGCCACAACAACAACAACAACATGTGAGTCAAGTGTGGATGAAGCTTGTGAAAACGTCAGTAAACCTAGCACAAAGAAGAGAAAATCCCATGGAAGGGTAAGAGATGTGATGAAAAAACTTAAAGTTTGTACTCACCAAACTGGGCCCAATTGCAGATGTAAAAGATTACAGTGTTTTGAAAGAGCGACGTTCATCATTGCTTGATTAAAGTTAAGTATGAAACTAATTACGTCCGCTTTCTCAATTCTCATTCCTTGTCATGTTCCAGACCTCACGTCAGTATAGTTCTTCCCTCTTCACGCCAGCCTGCGTGAGCTAAAGCACGTGCATTTCGTCCTCGTCTAGTAACACGGTGTTGGCTCTTCTGCCAACACAACACTTACCTAATTTGACCACAAATGACGTTTACTACCGCCGTCAGTTGTCATTGTATTTGTTCAATGTCCACAGCCTATCTACGGGAAATGCAACTTTTTTTGCTTACCCAGAAACAGAAGGAGGTAAAGGTGCAGACGAAGTAGCATCGATGTTGCACTATTATATCTTCACCATGTTACAGTCCAATGTCAAAAACTTGTACATATTTTGCGATTTCTGTAGCGGGCAGAACAAGAACTGAACCTTGTTTCGCTTCTGTCATTATGTGGTACAAATCATAAGAAAAAACTAGACTGCGTAGCAATCATATTGCCTATTCGCGGCCGCTCTTACCTATAATGCGATAGAGATATAGCCCTGATAAATGGCAAATTTCCCGCAGGGATACCAGAACATAGGGTAAATGAAATAAAGAATGCCAGAGTAAAGCCCTTTCACTGTAATTGAAGCTGACCAAAACCTATTTAGTAAATGGACTGCTTTTTTGGAAAATCACTATCACAAGAAATGCCCATTTGCTACACGACCAATTCGTGAAATAAAATTTTCAATAGACTTTGTAGGTTAGTTGAATACGGATCAACTTACACTGGGTACTTTCTTATGTCACCGATTCTAACACAACACCATCTTACCAAGCTTTCAAGAGAGACGGAAGACCCTAGTGATAATACGTCCTTATCTTTACCACCAATTCTGCGTGAAGGTAAGAGAAAATGACTCAACACTTTACCTTTGCTTTCACATATCAATAATCTATAGACCTACAATGAGTTATAGAATAGTACCTCACAACAATACGGTAACCTTGAAAGTAATGAAAACTTATCAGTACAGGAAATATTTTTGCCATTATTGCAACAGATATTTAGTCAAGTTATTATTTAAATTCATAATACGCTATGTAAGTAGGTAGGTTACTATTTTATGACAAAAACCAAGAGCAGGTTCCCTTATTTAGCCCAAAAGTTTTGTTATTTCCAGATCTGATTAAACTAAAACCTGGAAAGTACCAAGACCTTCAGCATCTGAAGCAGTTTTGCAGTCCATCTGCTCAAAAGTACTTTGAAGAACTTCCTCATTGACGAAACATAATTTGTAAGTAACAGTATTAAAATAAAATCTATATGGGCCTAATGTGTTACTGAAGCAGTTTTGCAGTCCATCTGCTCAACAGTACTTTGAAGAACTTCCTCATTGACGAAACATAATTTGTAAGTAACAGTATTAAAATAAAGTCTATATGGGCCTAATGTGTTAAAATCTAGAATATTATAAATCTTATAAAATAAACAGTAAACAGAATCTGTTTACAGGTTACAAGATCCACTGAAGAAGCACAGAAAGATAGTGGTCTTTCATCGTTTTTACCAAGTTTTTTATGACTACCACCACTTCTATCATGTTTTCTGTGTACCTATTTAAGTTCTTAATTAATAAAGAACCTTAAAATCGGAAATGTGTTCATTGTATTACATTTATTACCTAAATAAACAGGTATAGAACACTAAAAATGTTGTTGTGATAATTATACGGTGAACGTTTATGATATACGAGAGACTAGAGCAGAAAATTCGTAGTCCTGAAAAGTTACAAAAAAGTGACTATCATCATTTTTGCCTCGTGCTCTTCAATTATTTCCATCTCGCTGCACATAGCAGTGAGCCAGCTTATGTGCTCTCCATTGTTGCGTAGACAACGCGAACGCGGTTTGTTTGTTGTGTTTCATTGGTGAGCTGCGGAGCGTTGTTTAATGATTCAGATATGTTGCACAGTGGTACTACTTTTTATTTTGTTATATAGCATTATATTTTTAATACAGCCTCTTTAGTTGCAGATTGTTTTAACTGTAGCTCATGAGTAAATGCTGATTTCAATGGCGCTGACGATGTCCAGTGACATTGCGTTTGTTCCCTTGCATGTGGTTGATAACCGATGTCTCGGATCATGCTAGGCGGATAGGTTATATGGGCGTTGCGTGTACACTAGGAGAAACGGTTTTTGTGTGTTTCAATAGCGAGCTGTAAGTTTTATTTTAATGATCGGTTGCAATTTGTACTACTGCTTTGTTACTATGCAACACAGTTCATCCTGTTTTAAATAAAGCCACTTCTCTTGATACACTTTGTTATCTGCATGCTGGAAAATGTTGAGAAAGATTTTGTACAATTAATAGGGTAGCAGAGACATCTAGTGTGCCACAAAGGAGGCGTGTCACTCGTCGCTGCATGGCTGAATATTTTCTGTCCATAAGGGGCGGTTCTGGTCAACACCGATGAAGGAATGGATTTTTTACGTAATTTGTATCCCTGAAGTATACAGACTACGCCTTTAAATGGATTTTTTTATTGTATAAGGATCTTAAAAGTTACAGCTTCTAGAATGGAACCGCGCACCGATCGAAATAAAGACTCCCGATGAATTGTTGTTGTTGTGGTCTTCACTCCAGAGACTGGTTTGATGCAGCTATCTATGCTACTCTATCCTGTGCAAGCTTCTTCATCTCCCAGTACCTACTGCAACCTATATCCTTCTGACCCTGTTCTGTGTATTCATCTCTTGGTCTCCCGTCTGCAGCTCGTGGTCGTGCGGTAGCGTTCTCGCTTCCCGCGCCCGGGTTCCCGGGTTCGATTCCCGGCGGGGTCAGGGATTTTCTCTGCCTCGTGATGACTGGGTGTCGTGTGATGTCCCTAGGATTAGTTAGGTTTAAGTAGTTCTAAGTTCTAGGGGACTGATGACCATAGATGTTGAGTCCAATAGTGCTCGGAGCCATTTGAGCCATGTTTTCTTGGTCTCCCTCTACAATTTTTACCATCCACGCTGCCCTTAAATACTAAATTGGTGATCCCTTGATGCCTCACAACATGTCCTAACAACCGATCTCTTCTTCCAGTCAAGTTGTGCCACAAATTTCTCTTCTCCCAAATTCTATTCAATACCTCCTCATTAGTTACGTGATCTAACCATCTAATCTTCAGCATTCTTCTGTAGCACCACGTTCCGAAAGTTTCTAATCTCTTCTTGTCCAAACTATTTATCGTCCATGTTTCACTTCCATACCTGGCTACACTTCATACAAATACTTTCAGAAACGACTTCCTGACCCTTAAATCTATACTCGATGTTAACAAATTTCTCTTCTTCAGAAAGCTTTCCTTGCCATTGCCAGTCTACATTTTATATCGTCTCTACTTCGACCATCATCAGTTATTTTGCTCCCCAAATAGCAAAACTCCTTTACTGCTATAAGTGTCTCATTTCCTAATCTAATTCCCTCAGCATCATCCGAGTTAACTCGACTACATTCCGTTAGCTTTTGTTGACGTTCATCTTGTATCTTCCTTTCAAGACACTGTCCATTCCATTCAACCGCTCTTCCAAGTCCTTTGCTACCTCTGACAGAACTACAATGTCATCGGCGAACCTCAAAGTTTTTATTTCTTATCCATTTAATTACTACTCCGAATTTTTCTTTTGTTTCCTTTACTGCTTGCTCAATATACAGATTGAATAACATCGGGGAGGGGCTACAACCCTGTCTCTCTCCCTTCTTAACCACTGCTTCCCTTTCGCGTCCATCGACTCTTACAAGTGCCATCTGGTTTCTGTACAAATTGTAAATAGACTTTCGCTCCATGTATTTAACCCTGCCACCTTCAGAATTAGAACGACAGTATTCCAGTTAACATTGTCAAAAGCTTTCTCTAAGTCTATAAATGCTAGAAACGTAGGTTTGCCTTTCCTTAACCTATCTTCTAAGATAAGTCGTAGGGTCAGTATTGCCTCACGTGTTCCAACATTTCTACGGAATCTAAACTGATCTTCCCTGAGGTCGGCTTCTACCAGGTTTTCCATTCGTCTGTAAAGAATTCGTGTTAGTATTTTGCAGCCGTGACTTAGTAAACTGATAGTTCGGTAATTTTCACACCTGTCAGCACCTGTTGTCTTTCGGATTGGAATTATTATTGTGGTGTCACCGCCAGACACCACACTTGCTAGGTGGTAGCTTAAATCGGCCGCGGTCCATTTAGTACATGTCGGACCCGCGTGTCGCCACTGTGTAATCGCAGACCTAGCGCCACCACCAAGGCAGGTCTCGTGATACGAGAGAGCACTCGCCCTAGTTGTACGAGAACCTAGCTACCGACCAGATGTACGAAGCCTTTCTCTCTCATTAGCCGAGAGACAGAATAGCCATCAGCTAAGTTAATGGCTACGAACTAGCAAGGCGCATTAGCCATACAGTGATTGAACTTAAAGTCTCCTGTGTATCGTCAAGATCGATGTACCACAATGATATTAAAGATAAGTATTAATCCTGCTCCGCACTTTTCCTCCTAACATTAATTACGTATCCTGTTCCAGTACATCACGCCCGTCTGCGTTAGTCTAGCTTGCCTTTTCAGCCATCTCAACTTCACGGTGTCGGCCCAGCTACCGACACAACAATTATATTCTTCTTGAAGTCTGAGCGTATTTCGCCTGTCTCATACATCATGCTCACCAGATGGTAGAGTTTTGTCAGGACTGGCTCTCCCAAGGCTATCAGTAGTTCAAATGGAATGTTGTCTACTGCCGGAGCCTTGTTTCGACTCAGGTCGTTCAGTGCTCTGTCAAACTCTTCAGGCAGTATCATATCTCCTATTTCATCTTCATCTACATTCTTTTCCATTTCCATAATATTGCCCTCAGGTACATCGCCCTTGTATAGACCTACTTTCTCTTCTTTGCTTAGAACTGGCTTTTCATCTGAGCTCTTGATATTCGTACAAGTGGTTCTCGTTCCTACAAAGGTCTCTTTAATTTTCCTGTAGGCAGTATCTATTTACTCCTAGTGATATATGCCTCTACATCCATTTGTCCTCTAGCCATCCCTGCTAAGCCGTTTTGCGCTTTCTATCAATCTCATTTTTGAGACGTTTGTATTCCTTTTTGCATGCTTCATTTACTGCATTTTTATATTTTCTCCTTTCATCAATTAAATTCAATATATATTCTGTTACCCAAGAATTTCTACTAGCCCTGGTCTTTTCACCTACTTGATCCTCTGCTGCCTTCACTATTTCATCTCTCAAAGCTACCCATTCTTCTTCTGTTCTATTTCTTGCCCCCATTCTTGTCAGTCGTTCCCTAATGCTCTCTCTGAAATTCTCTACAACATTTGGTTCTGTCGGTTTATCCAGGTCCCACCTCCTTAAATCCCACCGTTTTGCAGTTTCTTCAGTTTTAATCAGCAGTTCATGACCAGTAGATTGTGGTCAGTGTCCACATCTGCCCCTGGAAATGTCTTACAATTTAAAACCTGGTTCCTAAATGTTCATGAAAAGATTCGACCGTCACACGAGTTTTTATTCATTGAAGATTTATTCAAAAGATGGACCGGTGCGAGTAAGTACCACGACGACTACAGATCACTGCGTGCATTTGCAAACTGGTACGAAAAATTTTTTTATTGCGGGACATAAACTATGAAATAGCAGCACATACAGCTGCTGGTGTATTTAAAAGGAAAGTTATTCATATATTCCGAAGACCACGTACATGTTATTCGGAATCGTCGTAGGGACTAACAACAAAAACTGACAGGAAACACGTTGCCGGCGCAGAGCAAGAAGTGTCCCAGTTTGTTAAAAGAACCCGGGATGGATAAATACAGCATTAGATTCAGAACCAGAGCATATCTGAGGAAGAGGAAGGATACCTCTATGGTCCTGGGACCGTAGATCATCCCTGAGGTTTGAAACCCTTTTTTTACGCCAAACTTTAAATACGTTTTTTTCCGACAGAAAGTTATTCAGCGTGCGAAGCGCTATAGAACCTCGACAGATTACTCGAGTTACTTGATTTTTTAAATGAGAGAAAATTAAATTTGAGAGAGTTTAACGACAGCTTTTTCTTTTTATTCGAATTTTAAACATTTGAACTTGGAAATACACAACAAGAAACGGATATGGTTCTCAATTAGCTGCCATTTTATTTTCGAGGTATTTTTCAATTACCCATTGTGATGCACCTCCCTTCACCCTAGATTCATTCTTAATTAAGAACATTCAATTTTTATGGATGTCAAAACAGCAACGAATCTGTATAACGCTTCGCGCAGACCAGGACGAACGGCGAGGCGCATACTTTGACAAGGTCTGCAACCGCCATTTTTAATTCGTCATGGGATAGAAATAGCTTGTTTTCATACACGAATTTGTATATAATAAAGCAGTAAACCCCTATTTTAATAATAACAATGCAGTATGAAAATAGTTCTAAACATCCATCATGTTTGTTGCCGCTCGGCCAAAACCTCCCTTCGACGTGTCACCATGTATGGCGTACTGATTTCCATCGTACACAATATTAACGATTTTGTTACTAAGCTGGTATGGCTGATTAATGTGACTGTACCATTTATGTAGGCAATGACAAGGGTTGTGTAGTGTACTGGGTTTGTTCCAGTACGTAAATGTTGTCACGTTTTCTAATAATGACTTCTGACTTCTGATTTGGAAATACTGTACAGGGCTATTACAAATGATTGAAGCGATTTCATAAATTCACTGTAGCTTCATTTATTGACATATGGTCACGACACACTAGAGATACGCAGAAAAACTCATAAAGTTTTGTTCGGCTGAAGCCGCACTTCAGGTTTCTGCCGCCAGAGCGCTCGAGAGCGCAGTGAGACAAAATGGCGACAGGAGCCGAGAAAGCGTATGTCGTGCTTGAAATGCACTCACATCAGTCTGTCATAACAGCGCAACGACACTTCAGCACGAAGTTCAACAAAGATCCGCCAACTGCTAACTCCATTCGGCGATGGTATGCGCAGTTTAAAGCTTCCGGGTGCCTCTGTAAGGGGAAATCAGCGGGTCGGCCTGCAGTGAGCCGGAAACGGTTGAACGCGTGCGGGCAAGTTTCACGCGTAGCCCGCGGAAGTCGACAAATAAAGCAAGCAGGGAGGTAAACGTACCACAGCCGACGGTTTGGAAAATCTTACGGAAAAGGCTAAAGCAGAAGCCTTACCGTTTACAATTGCTACAAGCCCTGACACCCGATGACAAAGTCAAACGCTTTGAATTTTCGGCGCGGTTGCAACAGCTCATGGAAGAGGATGCGTTCAGTGCGAAACTTGTTTTCAGTGATGAAGCAACTTTTTTCTTAATGGTGAAGTGAACAGACACAATGTGCGAATCTGGGCGGTAGAGAATCCTCACGCATTCGTGCAGCAAATTCGCAATTCACCAAAAGTTAATGTGTTTTGTGCAATCTCACGGTTTAAAGTTTACTGCCCCTTTTTCTTCTGCGAAAATAACGTTACATTGACACGTGTATCTGGACATGCTGGAAATTTGGCTCATGCCAACCGACAGCGCCGACTTCATCTTTCAACAGGATGGTGCTCCACTGCACTTCCATCATGATGTTCGGCATTTCTAAAACAGGAGATTGGAAAACCGATGGATCGGTCGTGGTGGAGATCATGATCAGCAATTCATGTCATGGCCTCCACGCTCTCCCGACTTAACCCCATGCGATTTCTTTCTGTGGGGTTATGTGAAAGATTCAGTGTTTAAACCTCCTCTACCAAGAAACGTGCCAGAACTGCGAGCTCGCATCAACGATGCTTTCGAACTCATTGATGGGGACATGCTGCGCCGAGTGTGATAGGAACTTGATTACCGGCTTGATGTCTGCCGAATCACTAAAGGGGCACATATCGAACATTTGTGAATGCCTAAAACAACTTTTTGAGTTTTTGTATATGTATGCAAAGCATTGTGAAAATATCTCAAATAATAAAGTTATTGTAGAGCTGTGAAATTGCTTCCATCATTTGTAATAACCGTGTGCATCAGTCTACCTTTTTAGGTCTGGAGATGGTCACCATTGACCGGACCTAATCACCTGGGTAGTGAATTTTTGTAATCTGTGACAAGATTCATAACAAGTAAATACTTCCTGGGTCGCTGTGAAACATTATAGCCAATGTATTCAAACCCATGAACAGTTGAGTGCCTCTCCCTCATGTCTACCGACCACAGCGTCCACATACTGCTGCGCAACATTTTATTTTGCACTAAAGCGCCAAAGAAACTGGTATAGACATATGTATTCAGAGATATGTAAACAGGCAGAAGACGGCGCTGCGATCGGCAACGCTTATATGAGGCAGCTATTAGATCGGCTACTGCTGCTACAACGGCAGGTGATCAAGATTTAAGTGGATTTGAACGTGGTGTTACAGGCGGCGCACGCGCGATGGGACACAGCGTCTCCGAGGTAGCGATGAAGTGTGGATTTCCCTTATGACCATTTTACGAGTGTACCGTGAATACCAAGAATTCGGTAAAATATCAAATCCACGACGTCGCTGCGGCCAGAAAAAGATCCTACATGATTCTCAGACACCAGAATGCATGTTGTTGTGGTCTTCAGTTCTGAGACTGGTTTGATGCAGCTCTCCATGCTACTCTATCCTGTGCAAGCTGCTTCATCTTCCAGTACGTACTGCAGCCTACATCCTTCTGAATCTGCTTAGTGTATTCATCTCTTGGTCTCCCTCTACGATTTTTACCCTCCACGCTGCCCTCCAGTACTAAATTTGTGATCCTTTGATGCCTCATAACATGTCCTACCAACCGATCCCTTCTTCTAGTCAAATTGTGCCACCAACTCCTCCCCAATTCTATTCAATACCTCCTCATTAGTTATGTGATCTACCCAGTGATGAAAATTCTTTTCTTTTAGTTATCATAACTTTTGTTCAAAAGTTCTTAATTTGTGGCAATGGCTAATTGTACAGGATTTCAATGCTGGGCCATCAACAAGTGTCAGCGGGCGGACCATTCGACCCAAACATCATCAATATGAGCTTTCTGAGCCGAAGCCCCACTTGTGTACCCTTGATGACTGCACGACTGCACGACTGGGCTCTCAACACCGGCATTGGACTGTTGATGACTTGAAACATGTTGCCTTGACGGACGAGTTTGGTTCAAATTGGTGTGGGGCGTGTGCAGTTGGACTGATATGGGAACCCTGATATGTCTGTGTACAACTCTGACAGGTGACACCTACTTAACCGTGCAGCAGGACAATGCGACCCCCCACACGCCTAGAATTGCTACAGAGTGTCTCCAGGAACACTCTTCTGAGTTTAAATACTTCCGTTGGCCACCAAACTCCGCACACATGAACAACATTGAGCATATCTGGGATGACTTGCAACGTGCTGTCCAGAAGAGATCTCCATCCCCTCCTACCCTTACGGATTTGTGGACAGCCCTGCAGGATTCAAGGTATCAGTTCCCTCCAGCACTACTTCAGACATCAGTCGAGTCCATACCACGTCGTGTTGCGGCACTTCTGCGTGCTCGCGGGGTCCCTACACGATATTAGGCGGGTGTACCAGTTTCTTTGGGTCTTCAGTGTAGAAATCAGGACATGTATTCACGTGCATTGCCACGATAGTAGGTCTCCCAGAACTAAATGGTGTTTCAAAAAGATTCATAGGCTTTCAGAGGACAATATGTTAAATGAAGAAACTAACTTGTAAATATCAACCCACACACCGAAAACAAAAATTTAACTTAGACATCGGCTGCAAGCTGCCGATTCATGTGGATGCTGGAAGGGATCTCCATGCTCTATCTCACGCTCGATTGTTCTCACCTATGGGCTCGCGTGTTCTCACATGTGAAGCCTAGACAGAGGTGGCACAGCTACTTGGAAACTTAGTTAGACTGTGTGCCATTGCACCTTCAGCCGTAAGGGGCGCTAGAACCACGATGGTGGTTTTATTTTGTAGTGTTTTATGAAAGACTTCATGTGTGTTCTTTCAACAAAACTTTAAACGCAGTACGAAGTAGTTCAGCAACGGCGCTGAAAGCGGTCACTGCAAACGCGCCAGTCAATATACAGAGACCAGTTTGACTACCGTGTAGCTCTTTGCCATGCGTACATTTGTGAATGGTAAATGAAAACTTCGCTCTAGAATGTAATAATCCATAAAAACAATCCACAAATATTATGAATATATATTCAACATCTCCTTCTAAACCACTAGACCGATTTCAACCACTTGGAACACATATTACTTAGAGTCCTGAAACAATCTCCGTGGGTGTAAGAACTACCAGCCTACGAAAGGGGTGGGCTGGAAAGGAAGTGTAGGCGAAGACGCCTGAATACCCAGATATTATTCTTCCATTATTTGAGACTGAGAGCAATAAGTGACTTGCAACAAACTTTACACACAATTACAAAACTGTAAGAAACTCTTTCTCGCTGACAACCCCTTCAAGGCTATGAGAGGGAAAACATTCGTCGCTCACTACATTTCACTGTTTACGCAGTAAAACAGGCGCATCAGCAATGAGCTTTTTCATTTGTTACTGCTTTGCTACAAACTGTGTTTGTGACACGTTTTGCAGATAGGATTCACAAACACTGCTGAGCGTAAATGCAAAATTATATCATTGCATGACAGTTCAGGAGATGAAACCTCATAAACATTGAATTGCGTGAAACCGAAACTGAAGGGCGAATTTTGCTGGAGTTATATGTGAATTACACACAAAAATTTGTAAAATATGGTACATACATGTCAGATATATGTAACAGGTGTGTACGTGGGCAAAGCCACTGGTAACGAGTTTCTTAACAGCCCTGCATAGATTTCAACCAAATTTGGTACAAGCTCTACTTACTGTCCCGAAAGAAATACTGTGTGTGTAAGAATCTGCAGTGTCCCATTCAAAATGGTTCAAATGGCTCTTAGCACTATGGGACTTAACTTCTGAGGTCATCAGTCCCCTAGAACTTAGAACTACTAAAACCTAACTAACCTAAGGACATCACACACATCCATGCCCGAGGCAGGATTCGAACCTGCGACCGTAGCGGTCGCGCGATTCCAGACTGTAGTGCCTAGAACCGCTCGGACACTCCGGCCGGCCAGTGTCCCATTGGGATGTGGTGTTAACGTGAAGAGAGGACGGTAGAGGGTAGTGGAGCGGACGACAGCGAGAAAGAGGGAGGAGATGGTCACGGATAGGGGGAGAAGTGGACATGGACGGAGAGAGCGGATGGGGAAATGGGCAGAAAGGGGTAAAGGGAGATGAACAGAGACGGAGGGGCGACGGAGACGGTAATAGACAAATAGAATAAATACATACCTGGAAATTGCTCCACGGTTTTATGTACATGCACGTAAGTGATGTATCCTTGCAAAATCGGACTTCTATTTTGAAAATAAAAACGTCGTGGTCCAGTGAATTAGCTAAACATTTCCTCCATGTTTCTGTCTTCATTCATTGCGAAATTAGATTATTTTTTTCTGTGTAATAATTTCCACACATCAGCTTGGCTCCTCTCTTTGGCGTACCAGACACTTCTCCGTCATTTTCTGACAAACTCTCATTTTAATGTACGCCAGTTTTTTAAATACGACATTGTAAAATTGAATTCTACTGCACTCGCCTGTGAGTTCCTTGAAGCCCCATTCACCCTTTTCCTTCTGTTGCTGTTCCCGCAGCGCTTTTCATAATGCTGCCTCACCAGCTGGAGTTAGTCTCGTCAGCGAAGCAAAGTAACATTGTGTGCTCAGGAAGGCAGAGCAGCTGCGTGGCCGCTGGCAGCGAACAGGTGCCCGGGGCGCATGCGCACTCGCCCGAACCCCTTCCGGGGCAGCACGGGCAGCCTGCCTCCCAGGGGAGCGCGGCTGCAAACACCTCCCCTTTCCTTAGAGGCTCCACCTCGCCGCTTTAATTACGTGCTACACGAGAGAACGGAAAGAACACCAAATTTAATTTTCGAGGCGAGAATTTACTGCGTTAGCTCACTAGCACATTCGGCGCATCTAAAGTCGTCATGTTGCCTGTGTGCACTGCGGCGGAGCCCCTGTTTCGAGGACTGAATGGCGCACTGCGGCCCTACAGAGAAGACGGCAGACAGTGGCCTCCTTATGATAAGGAGAAAGTGATAATCTCGCAGTGCAAGTACAACCTCCTACTCCACAAACAATTTTTTCCTCCAGGATGTCAACTGGACAAAACCTCTTTATTCCTTTTATCTCGCTGTATACAGACTTTTTGGACTTGTTGACAGGTACCAAAATAATCTAATTCATCATCTGTCACTGATTATGTGAAATGTCTTGCCTAGATTCATCATTACTATTTCTTGAAACTTCTTAACTGAGTTTTCGCAGAATATGGTCCCTAGCAATTCCACATCTACATCTACCCCTAAGTCCACATTTGCATCAACAGCTTTACTTCGCAAGCAACCTTACGATTTGTGGCAGAGTGTAGACTACTTTGAGTATAAGTATCACGTCGCCCTGTTCCTGTCAAATGTCGCGAATGGTTCTCGAGAGGAACGATTGGTGGTAATACTTCGCGTGGGGTCGAATTTTTCTAATCTTATATTCACGGCCTTTTTCCGAGATAAGCCTAGGAGAAAGCAATGCGATATCATATGTCCATCCTTGTGATTGGAGGTCTCGAGGACTTTAGCTGTTCACTTATGCAAAAAAAGAAAAAAAGAGAGAGAGAGAAAAAAAAAGAAACACAGACAGCCATTCTTATCTTGTCATTTATAGTATTGCTACCAGTCTCGGAGCTTAGTGCTCCATCTTCAGCTTAGCTAATGCTGATGGGGTTAAACCATCCGTATACGTGATGCATCAGTGAGTGGCCAACATCTACAATTGCTTTACCCAGACCACCTGTAACCGCTATGTTGTCTCTCCGACCATCGACTGTAGTCTCCAAAACTATCAACTATATTTCATGGTTAACACCTTCTGAAGGTGGCAGGGGTAAAATAGAGGGAGCGAAAGGCTATTTACAATTTGTACAGAAACCAGATGACAGTTATAAGAATCGAGGGGCATGAAAGGGAATTAGTGGTTGGGAAGGGTGTGAGACAGGGTTGTAGACTCTGCCCGATGTTATTCAATCTGTATATTGAGCAAGCAGTAAAGGAAACAAAAGAAAAATTCGGAGTTGGTATTAAAATCCATGGAGAAGAAATATAAACTTTAAGGTTCGCCGATGACACTGTAATTCTGTCAGAGACAGCAAAGGACTTGGAAGAGCAGCTGAACGGAATAGACAAGGTCTTGAATGGAGGATATAATATGAACATCAACAAAAGCAAAACGAGAATAATGGAATGTAGTTAAATTAAATCGGGTGATGCTGCAGGAATTAGAATAGTCATTGAGACGCATAAAGTAGTAAATGAGTTTTGCTATTTGGGGACCAAAATAGCTGATGATGGTCGAAGTAGAGAGAATATAAAATGTAGATTGGCAATGGCAAGGAAAGCGTTTCTGCAAAAGAGAAATTTGTTAACATCGAGTACAGATTTAAGGTACAGGAAGTCGTTTTTGTATGGAGTGTAGCCATGTATGGAAGTTTAGACAAAGAGAGAATAGAAGCTTTCGAAATATGGTGCTACAGAAGAATGCTGAAGATTAGACGGGTAGATCACATAACTAATGAGGAGGTACTGAATAGTGTTGGAGAGAAGAGAAATTTGTGGCACAACTTGACTAACAGAAGGGATCGATTGGTGGGGCATATTCTGAGGCATCAAGGGATCACCAATTTAGTATTGGAGGGCAGCGTGGAGGGTAAAAATCGTAGAGGGAGACCAAGAGATGAATACGCTAAACAGATTCATAAGGATGTAGGTTGCAGTAGGTACTGGGAGATGAAGAAGCTTGCACAGGATAGAGTAGCATGGAGAGCTGCATCGAACCAGTCTCTGGACTGAAGACCACAACAACAACAACACCTTCAGCATTAACTAAGGCCTGAGGATGGTGCAATGAAGCACCGAAACTGCTAGTCATACAGTAAATGACGTCATAAGGACAGCTGTAGGTGTTTCATTTTCTTACACAATGCATTTGAATCGTCTATGAATATAGACTCTCAGAACTTTAACCACAGACTACACTCTGATGCAGATCGCCTCTCTTGCTGCGTCACAGTGAAGTTGGCTGAGCACCTCCGTCGTTCTCTCGTGCTTACTGAATAAGCCTGTAACGAAACGTGTTGTTCATCTTTCGGATGTTACCTATTTTCCCTGTCTGTCCTGTCTCGTACGGATCCCAGATTTACGAGCAATATTCAGGTATTGGTCGAGCGAGTGTTTTGTGAGCTATTTGCTTTCTTGGTAGGATACATTTCCCGAGCATTCTTACACTGAATCTCTGTTTTGCATCTGCCTTACAGGTGACTAATTACATGTGTTCGTTCCACTTAAAATCTCTCGGTACGCATTCCCCTAAACATTTTATGAAAGCAGCGTGTACCGGTGATTGTTCTGCAACCGTATAATCATAAAGGATAGGCTCTTTCTGTCTACGTGTTCACGACACGTTAAACCTGTTTACGTTAAATTTCAGGATCCATTGGAGGTTTTCTGCATTTCTAAGACTGCAGCTTCTCCGTATACAACAGCGTCATCCGCGTAAAGCCTCATGGAATTTCCTTTTCTCTTTTATGCGGCCAGCCACGAATTCCTCTTCTGTACCAACCTCTTCATTTCATAGGAGCACTTGCAACTTACGTCCTCAATTATCTGCAGAATGTATTCCAATCTCTGTCTTCCTCTCAGTTTTTGAACTCTAGTACCATGCAAGTCAGCCCCTGATGTCTTGACAGGTGTCCTATCATCTTGTCCCTTGACCTTGTTGTCAGTGTTTTCCACATATTCTTTTCCTCTGCGATTCTGTGCAGGACCTCCTCATTTCCCTTCCTTATCAGTCCACCTAATTTTCAACATTCGTCTGCAGCAGCACACCTCAAATGCTTCGATTCTCTTCCGTCCCGGTTTTCCCACAGTCCATGTTTCACTACCATCCAATGCTGTGCTCCAAACGTAAATTCTCAGGAATTTCTTCCTCAAATTAAGGCCTATGTTTCATACTAGGTGACTTCACTTGGCCAGGAATGCCATTTTTTCCAGTGCTAGTCTGGTATTGCTGTCCTCCTTGCTCCGTCCGTCGTTGGTTATTTTGCAGCCTAGGTAGCAGAATTCCTTAACTTCATCTACTTCATGACCATCAGTCCTGATGTTAAGGTTCTTTCTGTTCTCATTTCGGCTACTTCTCATTACTTTCTTCTTTCTTCGATTTACTCTCAGTCGACATTCTGTACTCACTAGACAGTTCATTCCATTCAGAAGATCATGTAATTCTTTTTCATTTTCACTCAGGGTAGCAATGTCATCAGCCAATCGTATTATTGATACCTTTCACCTTCAGTTTTAATTCCACTCCTGAACCTACCCTTTATTTCCATTATTACTTCTTCGATGCAGGAATTGAACAGTACGGACGAAAACTACTGTCTTACACCCTTCTTAATCCGAGCACTTCGTTCTTGGTCCACTACTCGTATTATTCCCTCTAGGTTTTTATGCATATTGTATATTACCCGTATCTCCCTACAGCTTACCCCTATTTTTCTCTGAATTTCGACCGTTTTGCATCATTGTACATTGTCGAACGCTCTTTCTAGGTCGACAAATCCTTTGAACGTTTCTTAATTTTCTTTTAGTCTTGCTTCCATTATCAACAGCAACGTCAGAATTGTCTCTCTGGTGCCTTTACCTTTCCTGAAGCCAAACTAACACATCCTCAATTTTAGTTTCCATTTTTATGTATGTTATTATTGTCGACAACCTGGATGCACGATCTGTTGAGCTGATTGTGCGATTCTCGACTTGTCAGCTCTTGCAGTCTTTGGAATTGTGTGCATGATATTTTTCTGAAAGTCAGACGGTATAATACCAGATTCATACATTGTACACAACAAGGTGAATAGTCGTTTTGTTGCCACTTCCCCCAATGATTTTAGAAATTCTGATAGTATGTTGTCAATCCCTTCTGCCTTATTTCATCTTATGTCCTCCAAAGCTCTCTTCAATTATGATTCTAATACTGGATCCCCTATGTCTTCTAGATCGACTCCTGTTTCTTCTTCTACCACATCAGACAAATCTTCCGCCTCATAGAAGACTTCAATGTACTCTATCCACCTATCCGCTCTCTCCTCTGCACTTAACAGTGGAATAATGTTACCACCCTTTCTTTTACTTTCACATTTTTCATGCAGCCATTTCGTCTTAGGTTCCCTGCATATCCTATTTTTTCTGTTAGCCATAGTTTCTTTACGGTTACATTCTTTGTACCTATGTTTTCCTTTGCAACTTCTCTGATTGCCCTTTTTTGAAATTTCCACTCCTCTTCAACTTTACTGCCTACCTAACTAGCCTTTATTGCTGTATCTACAGCCTTAGAGATCTTCAAGCGTATCTTGTCATACCTTATTATTTCCGTATCCCACTTCTTTGCGTATTGATTCTTCCTGACTAATCTCTTAAACTTGAGGCTACTCTTCATCACTACAACATTGTGAGATGAGTCTATTAGCTCCTGCGGCGCCTTACAATCTGGTACAAGATTTTGGGATCTCTGTCTGACCATGATGTAATCTAACGGAAATCACCCGCTCTTTCCCAAGCATACCGCCTCCTCTTGTGATTCTTGAAGAGAAAAAAATGGCTCTGAGCACTATGGGACTTAACTTCTGAGGTCATCAGTCCCCTAGAACGTAGAACTACTTAAACCTAACTAACCTAAGGACATCACACACATCCATGCCCGAGGCAGGATTCGACCTGCGACCATACCGGTCGCGCGGTTACAGACTGTAGCGCCTAGAACCACTCGGCCACCCTGCCCGGTTACGTAGGCTACAGTCTGACTGATTCATACTTGCTGCACCCAGACTACTACCTTCCAAGCTGATTACCTAAGTGTAGACCAGATAAGATTCAAATTCAAAGATACAGTATCGACAGCAATAGATAGATTCACACCGCATAATAAGAGACGGGACTGATCCACCATGGTACACAAAACACGTCAGAACACTGTTGCAGAAGCAACGAAACACGCTTGCCACATTGAGAAAAACGCAAAATCCCCAAGACTGGCTAAGTTTCACGGAAGCTCGAAATTTAATGCGGGCGTCAATGCGAGATGCTTTTAATAGTTTCCACAATGAAACATTGTCTCAAAACGTGGTAGAAAACCCAAAGAGATTCTGGTCGTATCTAAAGTACACCAGTGGCAAAAAACAGTCAATACCGTCACTGCGCGATAGAGATGGAAATGTTGCCGATGATGGTGCCACTAAAGCGGAGATACTAAATACAGATTTCCGTTATTCCTTCAGGAAAGAAGACGAAGTAAATATTCCAGAATTCGAAACCAAAACAGCTGTTACCATGAGGACATAAAAGTAATATATCAGGTGTTTCGAAACAACTCAAATGACTTAAGATAGGCAAGTCTTCCGGTCCAGATGGTATATCTATCAGGTTCCTTTCAGAGTATGGAGACACAATAGCGCCTTTCTTAGCAATCATATACAACCACTCACTTGACGAAAGGTCTCTTCCTAAAGACTGGAAAGTAGCACAGGTCACACCAATATTAAGGAAGGTAAATAGGAGTAAGCCATTGAATTACAGACCCATATCACTGGCCTCAATTTGCAGTAGAATTTTGGAGCTTGTACTGTACTCGAATATTATGAACCACCTTGAAGAAAATGATTTGTTGATACATAACCAACTCGGATTCAGAAAATATCGTTCTTGTGCAACACAGCTAGCTCTTTATTCCCATGAAGTAATGAGCGCTGTCGACAAGGGATCTCAGATCGTTTCCATAATCCTAGATTTTCAGAAGGCTTTTGATACCGTTCCGCACAAGCGACTATTAATCAAATTGCTTGCATATGGAGTATCGCGTCAGTTGTGTGACTGGATTCGTGATTTCCTCCCAGAGAGGTCACAGTTCGTTGTGGTAGGCGGTAAATCATCGAGTAGAACAGAAGTGATATTTGGCTTTCCGCAAGGTAGTGTCATAGACCCTGTGCTGTTCCTGATTTACATAAACTATCTAGGTGATAATCTGAGTAGCCAACTTAGATCTTTTGCAGATGACGCTGTAATTTACCGTCTGGTAAAATCATCAGATGATCAATTCCAGGTACAAAATGATCTAGAGAGAATTTCTGTATGGTACGAAAAGTGGAAACTGGCACTAAACAAAGAAACGTGCGAGGCCATCCACACGGGTACTAAAAGAAATCCTATAAATTTTGAGTATACGATAAATCGCACAAATCTAAGGGCTGTCAATTCGACTAAATCTCTAGGAATTAAAATTACGAGCAACTGAAATTGGAAAGACCACATAGATGATATTGTGGGGAAGGCGAAGCCAAGACTGCGCTTTGTTAGCAGAACACTTGGAAGATGCGACAAACACGTTAAAGAGATAGCCTACATTACACCTGTCCGTCCTCTGCTGGAATATTGCTGCGCGGTGAGAGATCCTTACCAGGTAGGATTGACGGAGGACATCTAAAAAGTGCAAATAAGGGCAGCTTGTTTCGTGCTATTGCGCTATAGGGGTGAGAGTTTCATACACGGTCAGGTGTCTTGCGGAGTATGGATGTAGATGTAAACGTAGATTTAGATATGATACGCGAGTTGGGGTGGCAGTCACTGAAACAAAGGCGGTTCTCTTTGCGGCGAGATCTATTTACGAAATTTCGATCACCAACTTTCTCTTCCGAATGCCATAATATTTTGTTGACACCCACCTACGTAGGGAGAAATGATCATAAGAGAAATCAGAGCTCGAACGGAAAGATTTAGGTGTTCCTTTTTCCCATGCGCCATTCAAGAGTGGAATGGTAGAGAAAAAGTATGAAAATGGTTCGATAAACCCTCTGCCAGGAACTTAAGTATGAATTGCAGAGTAACCACGTAGATGTAGATGTAATAAACGTGAGTAGATACTGAGTGTTCTTAAAGTCAAAGTAATTGGATCATGTCCCACACACACGGCAACGGCACATGTGGTATCAGCAGGATGGTGCACCTAAGCACCTCGATCATGCGATACAAAATCATTTCGCTGTGACCTTTGGTGGAAAATGTATAGGACGCGATTAGCCAGTGGCACGGTCTGACCGTCCCCCCTACTTGACGGCCTTTGGTTTTTTTTCGTCTGGGGACACCTAAAATTCGTTGTTTACGAAACACCTATCGAGACAGAGCTGATAACGCGACCTATGCCAGTCTCTGACGCAATCCTTGCTTTGATAGGGGTATTTGAACTGTGCGACATATGTTCACACGTCGGTGCTCGGCGTACATTCAAGGAGGAGGACGTAGTTTCGAGCAGCTTTTGTAGCTGTTTGCAAATAAGAAACGTCAACCCCACCTCCCTTTTACCTTGATTTCACAAAAAAAAAAAATTGGAAAAGTTGCCCAGTTAACCTGCTACCATGTCGGATGGCGGTTCATATGCCTACCGTCTCAGCGGCGATCAACGCTGTTAAATGAAACCTAGCGACAAACACTAAAGTTTGCGAACATGGGTTGCTACGTGAAAATATCTTGTTATGACCTACTCTCCCAGCCTTCTCATTCTTTACGTTGATTTTAGAAACACTTAGGCGATGTTGGTGACAGTGTTGCTGTAGAATATTTTTCTAGAGGGTGGACGTTGAGTTCTGCAGTACAGTGAATTTAGAGGTGCTCATTTTCTTTAAAACAATCAGTTGCACCTAAGTTCTAAGCTCTGGCATGTAGGAGATGCGTATCCCTAGACGGGAGCTGCGTACGTCATCAGAGTTCTAATCAGTGTCATGTATATGGACCTCGACACCTCCTACTCAGTGTGCTTTCCCTGTTGAGCATTGGGTAGAGTTGTCTGAGCCTCGCTTGCGCTCTGTTGGCAACGTATTCGATGTGGATCCCCCTGCAAGTTTCCAGTCCTGTCAGACACCGAGATATCTTTCTCTCGGAAACTTACTGGACGTGTATGTAGTGTTACCTGTCTAAAGTGTTGATGTTTTCGCAGTACTTAAGGTCTGCGTGTGAACAGAGCTGTTCGTACTTGTCGACGGTTTCTGTAATACGCCATCGTTCCAACCAAGGCTCGACAGTTCTGAGAGCCGTCTGTATTCGTGAATCTATGTTCGACGGTTTCCAATCTTGCGCAAGGATGGCTGTGTCATCAGCGTAGATGACTAACGTCGTGTTTAGTGTTGCTGGGAAGTCGTTAATGAACAGATTGAACAAGATGGGCCCTAGGATACTTCTCTGAGGTACAGCAGCTTGGATACCGCGTAGTGTCGATTGTTTGCCCTGCACGTCAGTGTTAAGACATATGTTCGTGACATGTGAGTGAGTGAGACGCACGAGTCCGTCCGGGAGACCAGCACCGCTTAGTTTGCGTATAAGGCCGCTGTGCCAGAGACGGTCAAAACCTTTTAGATGTCCAGGATCACGGCCCCTGTGGCTTTGTTCGCGTTGTAGCCGTGTGTTATAAGTTCGACTACGCGCAGTTGTTTACTGGTGTCTCCCGTCTTAGGGTATCGTTTTTGGTGATGCAGTGCCTAGTGATGCGATTTAGTATTACCTTCTCAGCAATCCTGCTGAGCGAGCACAGCAGACTGATGGTTCGGTGATTTTGTGGGAGGAAGTGGTCTTTCCCCGGCTTCCTGAATATCAGGACCTTGGCCGCTTTCCAAAAGTCGGGGAAGTGTTGGCGTTTTAAGATGGCATTCGTTACGTGTACAACGTATTCTACGGCTCTATCCGTGATCTTCTGGAGGACACGGCTTTGATTGCCATGAGGCCCATGGGCTTTCCTAGCTTCGGTATGGTTGACAGCCCAAGTAATTTCGCTTGTACTAGTGCGTCTGATTTCGTAGCGCGAGGGCTGGGCTACAGCCCGTGTAACCTCTTGGTCCGTTTCAAGTGCAAATACTGGACCCGAAGGAGCCAGATTCGGCATGAAAGACGCTGCAAGTGTAGTGGCCATAAGCTCGGCCTTCTCAGTCGCGGAGAAGGCCGGGCCGTCTGGTCCTTGCAGAGTCGGAATATAATGTTTCTTCCTGGTGAAGAGTCCGGTTGGCTTCCACACGCCAGGATGTGTAGCATCCAGCCCTGCGAGTTTCTGCCCCTTTATTCGTTTCGAAATGTTTGTATTTTGTCCCGTATTATACCCTGGAGTCTGCTGACGTGCAGTTTATAGAAGGGGCACCTGGTACACTGCCAGTATCTTCTGAGGCGGTTCCTCACTGAGGTAAGGCCCAGGATTTCCTGGGGCAAGGCCGTCGAGTGTGGGTTTTGTGTTTTACTTGGAATGGCATCAGTCACTGCATTTTGGACGCCAGTAGTAAGAGCCTCCACCGCCTCATCAATGTGTTGCGTGTTGTTAATTTCGTGGGTATGCGGAATGCGACTTCGAACGGGGTCCAATTCGCGCGCTTGTAGTTCAGTATCCTGCGTGGTTCTGTGTCCTGCAGTGTTTCTTCTGTGTGTAGTATCACAGGCAAGTGGTCTGAAGCCAGATCGTTTTCAACCATAAGGTTAAGTGTGCATGTAATGCCCTTGATGAAGGCTATGTCTTACTTGTGTGGCCTGTGTAGGCAAGTACACGGGAACGTCCGGCCCAAGTACAATGTAGTTTCGGCCTAGTGCATGTTCGTATAGTTTATTGCCGTTGAGGTACGTATTCATGAGTTCCAATCGGGGAGTTTTGCGTTTAGATCTCCAGCGGCGATTACCCGCGGTGCTATGTTGAGAACTGTGCTGATATCGCGTGTTATTATGTTTCTAGGAAGATTGTTCAGCGATATCAGCGGGGTGCTGGTTCCGTTGACCTTAACCCTGACCGGCCTGGCCTCTAGTCTCTCAAGTGCAGGGAGCTCGATATTCGTGTGTTTTATGTCTTTGTGTAAGAAGATTGCTGTGGCGCCTCCCCTACTGCCGTCCATTCGTCGGTACGATAAACACAATAGCCTGAGATATTTAGCTGTTTGTGAGGCGTAAGCAGTGTCTCGTTCACTAGCACGATTCGGATACCCTTTCGCTCCATGAACGCTACCATTTCTGCTCTTTTGTTTGGATCACGTTGGCATTCAAAAACAGAATCTGTGAGTTTGTGTTGGCGTCTGCATTTCGCGGCTGGTGTGGCGTGTTATCCATGTACTGGTGTAAATAGTGGCGTGACAATGGTCTGCATGCTACTACAGCTGAGCGAGTCCGACATTAACTGCGTGAAGAGCTGTGAGACACACTCCATAATCTTCATGACTGCTTCGTTGGTCATGAGTCAGGTCAATAATGTCTCCATTATTCTTGGAAGTGTTGAGGTAATGTTGGGAGTGTCGACCTGTGCGTTGATGGTTGTGTTGGTGGCCGCTAGTACTTGTGTTGGCGTCTGGCGTGGGCGGGCTTGTGTGTCAGCTGTTTGAGTGACAGTTGTGGACGCCTGAGTGGTCTCTGTGGTAGATTAGATTAGATTAGTTTAGTTTTCGTTCCATAGATCCGTGCTGAGGAGATCCTCGTGGATGTTGAGGTAATGTTGGGAGTGTCGACCTGTGCGTTGATGGTTGTGTTGGTGGCCGGTAGTACTTGTGTTGGCGTCTGGCGTGGGCGGGCTTGTGTGTCAGCTGTTTGAGTGGCAGTTGTGGACGCCTGAGTGGTCTCTGTGGTAGATTAGATTAGATTAGATTAGTTTTCGTTCCATAGATCCGTGCTGAGGAGATCCTCGTGGATGTGGAACATGTCAATTTTTTTTAAGCTGAAATAACAATACTAATAGTATGAATATATGCAATACATCATTTGTTTCTATTAAAAAATCCGTCAATGGAGTAGAACAAGTTGGCCACTAGTAAGTCTTTCACGCTCCTTTTAAACTGGTCTTTATTTGTAACTAAATTTTTTATGTTTACTGGCAAATTATTGAAGATGAGTGTTCCTGAGTAGTGGACCCCTTTTCGAACTAAAGTAAGTGCTTTTAAGTCCTTGCGCAGATCATTTTGGTTCCTGGTATTGTATGTATGAACTGAGCTGTTTGTTGGAAAAAGAGATATATTATTTAGGACAAATTTCATTAATGAGTAAATATACTGAGAGGCTGTAGTTAGTATACCCAGTTCTTTGAAGAGGTTTCTACAGGAAGTCCGTGAATATACTGCACAAATAATACGTATTACACGCTTTTGGACTCTGAAAACTTTTGTTTGACTTGAAGAGTTCCCCCAAAATATTATACCATATGACACTATGGAATGAAAGTAGGCAAAGTGTGCAAGCTTTTTCATTTTTATGTCGCCTATTTCTGCTAACACTCGAATTGCAAATACAGATTTGTTAAGGCGTTTCTGCAGTTCTGTGGTGTGCTCTTCCCAACTGAATTTATTACCAAGTTGTAATCCCAGGAATTTAAGACTGTCAACCTCTTCTATCTGCTCTTCTTCGTATTTTATGCATATGCTGGGTGGAAACCTCTTCCAGGTTCTGAATTGCATATAGTGAGTCTTTTCGAAGTTTAATGTCAGTGAGTTGGCTTTAAACCATTTATTAATATCCATGAAAACATCATTAGCAGATCTTTCTAGAACTACATTTGACATACTATTTGTTGCAATACTTGTGTCATCTGCAAACAAAACGAACTCTGCTTCTGGCAGTGTAACTGATGAGAGATCATTAATGTACACAAGAAAAAGCAATGGCCCTAAGATGGATCCCTGTGGGACACCATTCTTTAATGAATTAAGTACATTTTCACTGTAGGTGCAAATAGCCTTCTCGATATCAGAACCCTTCAGAAATCGAAACTGTGTTCTTGATAATATGTTATTTGTGGTCATATGGTTGAGCAGCTGCCTGTACATTACTTTTTCCAAAATTTTTGAGAATGCTGGCAAAAGTGAAATCGGTCTGTAGTTTGATGGTATCTCTTTATCCCCTTTCTTGCATTGAGGCTCAACATCTGCATATTTTAGCCAGTCAGGAAATGTCCCAGTTATAATTGACTGGTTACACAAGTAACTTAGAATTGTACTAAACTCACAAGAACATGCCATAATTAAATTTGTTGATATTTCATCGTACCCACTAGAATGCTTTGTTTTTAAAGATTTTATTATGGACGTTATTTCTTTTGGTGAAGTGAGTGATATATTCATGTACTTGAAGCTATTTGTGAAGGCTAGTTTCAGATATTCAAGGGCATTATTTACTGATCCTGAAAGTCCCATTCTATCAGTAACGGATATAAAGTACTTGTTAAATAGATTTGCCACACTTTGCCCATCAGTTACTAATGTGTCATCTACCCTTAGTGCTATTTGCTCCTGTTCCTTTCTGGTTCTACCAGTCTGCTCTTTCACTATATCCCATATTGTTTTTATTTTGTTCCCTGACATTGCTATCTTCTTCTCGTAGTGCATTTGTTTAGACGTCTGAATTACTTTTTTTAATGTTTTACAGTATTCCATGTATTTAGCTAAATCAACAGCATTGGAGCTATTCTTGGTCGACAGATACATTTTCCTTTTTGTCTTACAGGAAATCTTAATTCATTGTGTAATCCATGGTTTTATTATAGACTTCTGTTTAATTTGAGTAACTTTTAGAGGAAAACAGTTTTCAAACATAGTACTGACACTGTTCATGAATGTGTTATACACTCCTGGAAATGGAAAAAAGAACACATTGACATCGGTGTGTCAGACCCACCATACTTGCTCCGGACACTGCGAGAGGGCTGTACAAGCAATGATCACACGCACGGCACAGCGGACACACCAGGAACCGCGGTGTTGGCCGTCGAATGGCGCTAGCTGCGCAGCATTTGTGCACCGCCGCCGTCAGTGTCAGCAAGTTTGCCGTGGCATACGGAGCTCCATCGCAGTCTTTAACACTGGTAGCATGCCGCGACAGCGTGGACGTGAACCGTATGTGCAGTTGATGGACTTTGAGGGAGGGCGTACAGTGGGCATGCGGGAGGCCGGGTGGACGTACCGCCGAATTGCTCAACACGTGGGGCGTGAGGTCTCCGCAGTACATCGATGTTGTCGCCAGTGGTCGGCGGAAGGTGCACGTGCCCGTCGACCTGGGACCGGACCGCAGCGACGCACGGATGCACGCCAAGACCGTAGGATCCTACGCAGTGCCGTAGGGGACCGCACCGCCACTTCCCAGCAAATTTGGGACACTGTTGCTCCTGGGGTATCGGCGAGGACCATTCGCAACCGTCTCCATGAAGCTGGGCTACGGTCCTGCACACCGTTAGGCCGTCTTCCGCTCACGCCCCAAAATCGTGCAGCCCGCCTCCAGTGGTGTCGCGACAGGCGTGAATGGAGGGACGAATGGAGACGTGTCGTCTTCAGCGATGAGAGTCGCTTCTGCCTTGGTGCCAATGATGGTCGTATGCGTGTTTGGCGCCGTGCAGGTGAGCGCCACAATCAGGACTGCATACGACCGAGGCACACAGGGCCAACACCCGGCATCATGACGTGGGGAGCGATCTCCTACACTGGCCGTACACCACTGGTGATCGTCGAGGGGACACTGAATAGTGCACGGTACATCCAAACCGTCATCGAACCCATCGTTCTACCATTCCTAGACCGGCAAGGGAACTTGCTGTTCCACCAGGACAATGCACGTCCGCATGTATCCCGTGATACCCAACGCGCTCTAGAAGGTGTACGTCAACTACCCTGGCCAGCAAGATCTCCGGATCTGTCCCCCATTGAGCATGTTTGGGAGTGGATGAAGCGTCGTCTCACGCGGTCTGCACGTCCAGCACGAACGCTGGTCCAACTGAGGCGCCAGGTGGAAATGGCATGGCAAGCCGTTCCACAGGACTACATCCAACATCTCTACGATCGTCTCCATGGGAGAATAGCAGCCTGCATTGCTGCGAAAGGTGGATATACACTGTACTAGTGCTGACATTGTGCATGCTCTGTTGCCTGTGTCTATGTGCCTGTGGTTCTGTCAGTGTGATCATGTGATGTATCTGACCCCAGGAATGTGTCAATAAAGTTTCCCCTTCCTGGGACAATGAATTCACGGTGTTCTTATTTCAATTTCCAGGAGTGTATTTTTCACTCATGTCATGAGCACTATAAACATCTTTCCAGTTCATATCTTTGAGCAGTTTTCTAAAACACTCAATTTTTGGTTGATTGACTACTCTCCTGTACTCAGATTTAGCAGTCTTGATAATCTGCTTAGAATTTACACCTAAAACAAGGAGCTGCGTGTCATGATCTGATAGTCCATTTATAACAGGTTTTATGATATGATTTTGTTCCTTTGATTTGTCTATAAAAATGTTATCAATGGCTGTCCTTGAGGATTTAGTGATCCTAGTTGGAAAGTTTACAGTGTGAGTTAGATTGAAAGACAACATTACTAACTGCAGTGAATGTTTACTGGAAGATTGCATTAGAAAATCTGTATTAAAGTCACCAGCAATCAAAATTTCTTTGTTTCTTCCTGTTAAATAACCCAAAAGAGCTTCTAGATGATCTAAGAATAGATTATAATTTCCTGCAGGTGCTTGGTAAATAGTTATTATTACATAGGATCTGTTATGGAACTCTACTTCTGTTGCACATGCTTCTAGATGCTGCTCTAAACAGAATTTATTAATGTCAATATTTTTGAATTTATAGCAGTTTTTGATAAATGTGGCAACTCCTCCTCCATCCATATCTACTCTGCGAAAGAACTTGCCCCCCTTCTAACAGCCGTGTACCGCAAGTCTCTAGAGGAACGGAGGGTTCCAAATGATTGGAAAAGAGCAGATAGTCCCAGTCTTCAAGAAGGGTCGTCGAGCAGATGCGCAAAACTATAGACCTATATCTCTTACGTCGATCTCTTGTAGAATTTTAGAACATGTTTTTTGCTCGCATATCATGTCATTTCTGGAAACCCAGAATCTACTATGTAGGAATCAACATGGATTCCGGAAACAGCGATCGTGTGAGACCCAACTCGCCTTATTTGTTCATGAGACCCAGAAAATATTAGATACAGGCTCCCAGGTAGATGCTATTTTTCTTGACTTCCGGAAGGCGTTCGATACAGTTCCGCACTGTCGCCTGATAAACAAAGTAAGAGCCTACGGAATATCAGACCAGCTGTGTGGCTGGATTGAAGAGTTTTTAGCAAACAGAACACAGCATGTTGTTATCAATGGAGAGACGTCTACAGACGTTAAAGTAACCTCTGGCGTGCCACAGGGGAGTGTTATGGGACCATTGCTTTTCACAATATATATAAATGACTTAGTAGATAGTGTCGGAAGTTCCATGCGGCTTTTCGCGGATGATGCTGTAGTATACAGAGAAGTTGCTGCATTAGAAAATTGTAGCGAGATACAGGAAGATCTGCAGCGGATAGGCACTTGGTGCAGGGAGTGGCAATTGACCCTTAACATAGACAAATGTAATGTATTGCGAATACATAGAAAGAAGGATCCTTTATTGTATGATTATATGATAGCGGAACAAACACTGGTAGCAGTTACTTCTGTAAAATATCTGGGAGTATGCGTACGGAACGATTTGAAGTGGAATGATCATATAAAATTAATTGTTGGTAAGGAGGGTACCAGGTTGAGATTCATTGGGAGAGTGCTTAGAAAATGTAGTCCATCAACAAAGGAGGTGGCTTACAAAACACTCGTTCGACCTATACTTGAGTATTGCTCATCAGTGTGGGATCCGTACCAGGTCGGGTTGACGGAGGAGATAGAGAAGATCCAAAGAAGAGCGGCGCGTTTCGTCACTGGGTTATTTGGTAACCGTGATAGCGTTACGGAGATGTTTAATAAACTCAAGTGGCAGACTCTGCAAGAGAGGCGCTCTGCATCGCGGTGTAGCTTGCTCGCCAGGTTTCGAGAGGGTGCGTTTCTGGATGAGGTATCGAATATATTGCTTCCCCCTATTTATACTTCCCGAGGAGATCACGAATGTAAAATTAGAGAGATTAGAGCGCGCACGGAGGCTTTCAGACAGTCGTTCTTCCCGCGAACCATACGCGACTGGAACAGGAAAGGGAGGTAATGACAGTGGCACGTAAAGTGCCCTCCGCCACACACCGTTGGGTGGCTTGCGGAGTATCAATGTAGATGTAGATGTAGATGTAGAAGTAGGAAGCTAGCTTAAATCCTGAAATGTCTAACATATCTATACCAGTAGTCACTTGATGTTGAGAGAGGCAGATTATGTCAATTTGGTTAGATGAATTCATTTCTTCGATACAAATGAGTAGTTCATCAACTTTATTTCTAAGTCCCGGAATGTTCTGGTGTAATAAAGATAACTGATACTGCATACTAATGGGATTGTAACTGCTTTGGTGAAGATTAACTGGCAGTTTCTGATTACTTTCTGTTAAACACTGTTTAAATGGAGGCTGTATGATAAAATCTGACTCCTGTTCATCTGTTTTCTCAAACTGAGTGTGGCTGCCAATCTCTCTTAAAACTCGTTTTCTTTCCCCCTTCCCTATCCTAAAAAAGGCATCCCTCTGACACCTGTGACCACTGGTATTTTACCACTTGTGCCAGTGTCCCCCCTTAAGTTTTCTGCAATCAACCCAGACAGTTTTCCCTTCCCTTTCCTATTGAGGTGAAGGCCATGCCTAGTGTAGTCCCACCTGTCGATAGCATCCGCAGGAATCAAACCAATATGGGACCCTATACCCGTCCTAAGCAGCCACTCCAACTCCAAGTTCACCCTCCCTACGGAAGAGTTCAAAAGAGGCCGATCATGGCGTCTCAACACAGACACAAATCGTATGCTTCGTTGCTGATGCTATCTTCACCAGGTCAGTCTCTCTGGAATATTCAGAGTCTCTGCCAATGCTATTTCCCGGACCACTCACTATAACCACGGCATCCTCCTTTGTGAAATCCTTGCATAAAGCGCCTGCATCCTCTGTTACCTGACCCAGATCTGCACTAGGCTTGACAAAGTTTGTGACCTGGTACTCTGGACCTAGATTTTCCTGCAGTAGTTAGCCAACACATCTACCATGGGAACTACCTAACAACAGAACTTTCTTTCTCTTTACAAATTTCCCTACCTTTTTCAAGTCCTTGAAAGCTTGTTGTGCCCTTTCTACAGCTTCACCTACATGAGGCTCATCCGATTCTGACTGAGGCAACAAGGCAAATCTATTTTCAAGATTTATGACAAAGCTGTCTGATGCTCACCTTTGCCTGTTCACCCTATTACCTGTTGCCACTTCCCACCTCTGTTCACCCTTCTCCCTCTTTAACCTGTCCAGATCCTCCCTTGCCTTGTCTAGGTCAGCTTGAAGAGCTGCAATTTTCCCTTCCTGTTCCAGTATTTTCCTATCTCTACTGCAGATCCCACAATACCACTGGTGAGCCTCATTTATGTCCCTATTTTCCATATCCCTACATTCGTACCAATGAAAGAAACAACAGCACCCATCACACCACACCCCGGAACTAACGATCCTACGGCATGTCACACACTTCTCACTCACGGTAAAAACAGAAATCGTATAAGCTGATAAACAAAGGACCCTAGAAACTATTCAGGCAGATATAAATAAATTGAAAGAGTACTGAATAAAAAAAAAAAAACTGGTGATTACATATAGCCGGCCGAAGTGGCCGTGCGGTTAAAGGCGCTGCAGTCTGGAACCGCAAGACCGCTACGGTCGCAGGTTCGAATCCTGCCTCGGGCATGGATGTTTGTGATGTCCTTAGGTTGGTTAGGTTTAACTAGTTCTAAGTTCTAGGGGACTAATGACCTCAGCAGTTGAGTCCCATAGTGCTCAGAGCCATTTGAACCATTTTTGATTACATATAACTCACTGTTTACTTACGATACGCGCGCGTGAAATTAAGCCTAAAATCCGTGCTATAGGCGCGAGAAGGAAAATAAACTTCTTACCCCGTTTAATCTTCTTTAACACTTCACTAACACTTCCACTAATGTAACAACACTTATATTATATTTATACCAACTGGAAACGTTTATCTATAAGTTTAATTCACTGCTTACTTACGATTTGCGCGCGTGAAATTAGGCCTATGATTCGTGCTACAGGCGCGAGAAGAAAAATACGCTTCTTACCCCGTTTAATCTTATTTTATACTTCACTAAGACTTCCACTAATTCAACAACACTTATATTATATTTATAACACCTGTACACGTTTAAAAATAGCTTAATAACAACGCTTTTTATAATTATTTAGTGCAGCAAATACTCGAAGACTCCGCGTCGGCGCAGTGTTGCCAACCCTGGTGAGTGGGTGTTTTGTGTGGTTCGTTGTGTTGGTGTCCGAATTGCGTACGTGCGTGTTGGTGTCCTGTTGTCTGTGAGCTTGTTGAGGTGTGGTCTTGCCTCTCCTGTTCCGGTTGTTTCTCCTTCTCCTTCTCTGGCGCTGTGGCTGTCCCTGTGTAGGTGCGCTCATTTTACCTGTGTCTTCAAGCCAACAGGCAGTGCCGTAGGTAGAAGTAGCCAAAAGGGAAAATTACATTATACGATAATTTGAAACTTGCCGTGAACACTTCATCGCATTTAAATCCACATCTGATATCTAGACCAGAGGAATTCCTAACCAATTTGGCAGTGGGCCATTTGTTTTGGAAAGTAGATCTGGCTGACACTACCTGGGGCCGCCTGTAGATGAGGAAACGAAACGGATCCTTGTCAGACATACGTCCCTTGGTATATTTGGACACAAAAGAAAGTAGCAAGCTAATTCAGGCTGACTTAAATTCTGTAAATAGCTTTATCTACATCTCCCATCTCCGAACTGGCAGAGGGTTCATCGAACCACGCTCAAGTTATTTCTCTAATGCTGTAACTGTAACCAGGGTTACAAGGGAACACATTTACAACCTGAAGAGGCCGAAAGCCCACAGACTGAATAACTGACTCCTTCATTTCTATTTAATCGAGCTTCCTCAGTCATATGAGACCTGAGTTTCTCCCGGCGTATAAAATGTTCAGGTAACTTACGGTTATACAGCCGGGTGACGTCATCAGCTACCGCCGACATTTCGACAGGTGCACACTAGAGTGCTGCAACGCTTTGTATTCGACTCGCCAGCTGAAGGGGACCGAACCCCTAGTGGCCGGCCACATATGATTCTGTTCGGCCACGTTCTCGCTCGGTGTCTCACGTCCGGACTCCAGATAAGTCAACAAACGAGCATGAACGGTCCTCGCTGACGTCCCACTTCGCCTAGACTCGTCGCACTGCACAAAAAGTGGTTCAAATGGCTCTGAGCACTATGGGACTTAACTTCTGAGGTCATCAGTCCCCTAGAACTTAGAACTACTTAAACCTAACTAACCTAAGGATATCACACACGTCCATGCCCGAGGCAGGATTCGAACCTGCGACCGTAGCGGTCGCGCGGTTCCAGACTGTCGCGCTGCACAAATCTCGCAACTCTCTCTCTTCCTCCCTCTCGTTTACTACAAAGATAGTATTTCCCACAACGGTTGCGTGACACAGTTAACATCATACAGCACGTGGAAAATAGTCTGCTATTTCAGCAGAATCACAGAAAAAAAGATAAGAATCATTTCCAAACGTAAGATTTGTCGTGTCTATCATTAATAGGAAACTACGCACACATTAAATAAGTACTATCCCTGAAATCAATGAGACGACTGTCTTTGTATAGAAGACTACGAAGGACAGTGTATGTTTACAGCAGTAACTTTTCACTTGTTTCCAAGAGAAGAAAATTTGTAGTTATTGTTGATCAGCAGCAGATCACTGGCGCGTGCTGAATTTAACTCTCTGTGGCCATTTGTCAATAACAAAAGCCACCTTCGCTAAAGCACCGTCCACTAGGCGCACTTGTTGCCGCCATAAAAAAAACACGTCCGACAACAGCAGCCATGCCTGCTAGATCCTCTTCATGTCTGCTCCATCCCGTAAGATCTCGTAATCGTCGCCGGGGTTCATTAAAATATAAATATCCAGTTCATTTGCTGCGGGGCATCTATTGTTCTTCCAGTCATTGAAACGATCTCTCTTTCTACATGGTGATGAGAGGGAGGAGAGAGGGTGGCGGGGGTTGGGGGAAGAGAGAGAGAGAGAGAGAGAGAGAGAGAGAGAGAGAGAGAGAGAGAGGGAGGGAGAGAGAGAGAAAGAAAGAGAGAGAGGTAATAAAGAACTGATTTGTAAATCATGATGGCGTAACCGTAAAATATATGTTTCTCTTTGATCAAACATTCGATTCTACTGTAACACATTACTAACTATCTTCTGGTAAACCTTGCGGGATGTAAGGTCGTGGTCCATGAAACTCTTCAGCTCCTAACGTTTCGTCCAGTGCTTCGCTGGACATCTTCAGAGGGGTGTTTCTCCTCCGGTGAGTCGGCAAGACTCACCGGAGGAGAAACACCCCTCTGAAGATGTCCAGCGAAGCACTGGACGAAACGTTAGGAGCTGAAGAGTTTCACGGACCACGACCTTACATCCCGCAAGGTTTACCAGAAGATATGTCATCCGGTCGTGAAAGCCTTCATACTATGACATTACTAACTATATAACACCGATTACGTTTATGATTACGTGTTGCACCTCCGCAATTTCCATACATTTGTTGCACACTACTAAGAACTTCCTTCTTTTCACTTACATCAAGAATATTCACATCAAACAAAGACTGCGAAAAGAACGTGGCAATTTTATAGTTGGAAATAATTGCAGCTATCTCACGTAAAAAAGTCAGCAGTTGATTCTAATTCTTTATAACTCCTGTTAAAAATACATACAGTATCTGTTAGCATACATGAACAGCACTATCTCATTACAGGTCTATCCTTTCCTTGTATCATAATGACACAGTACTTGTAATTACACAAAACTCACCTAACGCTCCATGTCATTGACACTGGAGATTTGTAGAAGTTTCCAACTGTGGCACGCCGGCCGAAGTGGCCGTGCGGTTGAAGGCGCTGCAGTCTAGAACCGCGAGTCCGCTACGGTCGCAGGTTCGAATCCTGCCTCGGGCATGGATGTTTGTGATGTCCTTAGGTTAGTTAGGTTTAACTAGTTCTAAGTTCTAGGGGACTAATGACATCAGCAGTTGAGTCCCATAGTGCGTAGAGCCATTTGAACCATTTGAACCAACTGTGGAAATCTTAAATGGTTTTAGGAAATATACAACGCCTCCTGTAAGCCCATTACCACATCCCTCTAGTCTCGAATTTTTTTCCGTCAGTAAAGCATCAACTTCGTTATACTAAGTGTATACTAACTCTAACACACAGTACAAGATGTTCCTAGGTGTGAACAGTTGTTACAAAAATGATTTCAAAGAGGAGGTACTTTTCTTCGTGTATCGTACAATGCATTTAGTAGAAGTTATTCTTGCTGCGATGCTCGGGGTATGATTTAACAAGCCGCTATCTTCACGGAAAGTGTGCCTAAATGCTGCGTTTGTGCAACGAGGACAAGGAAGCCTTTCGCGATTTTTCGAGTCTTTTATTATATGAGCGACCTTGCGTTCCCAGCCACACTTTCTTCTGTTTGTTTCATAATATTTATTCCCACCTTCTTAACTTCCAAGAATTTAATTGTAAATTAATCATTATTCACTAGAGACCAATTTGTTTTTATTTAAGGTGCTGTAAGCCTCAGATAATACACCTGATTGTACGAATCAGTCCATATATCAATTGTGGCAGCACATGTTTTATTAATAACTTCCGTAACAGCAAGGTGCTAAGTTGTTTCGAATTTCATCAGCCTGTTCTTTGAAATGGCTACTTATAGTAGAGGAATGTGACAGGACATCTCAGACGCTGACTCCTCCATAATGTGCACTTAGATCGATTCATTCTTGGCCTAGTTTTTTGAACGTTCACCAGAAACAGCATAAAAAGCTCTCATGTCTTTAGCACACATTGCAACATAGTTTGTTGCTTTACTACTTTTTATTACTGCCTGTATCCCCGAAGGAGCTGTGTCAGTGTGGGATTTCTTACAACTGCGTTTCTTTACTCGATTCGTCCCAGCCTAGAACCACAATAGTGTACAGCAGTTTATGCGCGACATGTATCCATTGCACTTGCTGTTTTCATCAACAACTAAAAGAAATTTTTTGTGCACATTGCTTTCTTGACCTTCCCGTTTCCTCAGTCAGTTTCAAGTTCACTCCTTGCTGCCCTGGCGTCCTGAGGATGCATGATTACAGACACAAACAAACCACTAATGAAAATCCTGATCTGTCTGTAGTCGCACACGGATAAAGACGCATGATCTTTAGAGTCAAACATCACGTAGCATTGCGTCATGGCTTCAATGCTTGGTCATACTAATTAGGGAGGACAGCGTATCCATTTCGGCGCGCTCGGCCTCTATCTCACTGGGTGCTCGCTTACTCGTTCATCCAGGATTCTACACTGAGGTGATACCGACATGCACATATGCAAATAGCAGGAGTATAGGTGCAATGCATGCTCTCGGGAAAAATTACGGCTGTAGTTTCCCCTTGCTTTCAGCCGTTCGCAGTACCACAACAGCAAGGCCATTTTGGTTAGTGTTACAAGGCCAGATCAGTCAATCATCCAGACCGTTGCCCCTGCAACTAATGAAAAGGCTGCTGCCCCTCTTCAGGAACAACACGTTTGTCTGGCCTCTAAAAAGATACCCCTCCGTTGTGGTTGCACCTACGGTACGGCTATCTGTATCGTTGAGGCACGCAAGCCTCCCCACCAACGGCAAGGTCCATGGTTCATGGTTCATGGTAATGGATATAAAATGTAGACTGGCAATGGCAAGGAAGCGAAGAAGAGAAATTTGTTAACATCGAGTCATGATTTAAGTGTCAGGAAGTCGTTTCTGAAAGTATCTGTATGGAGTGTAGCCATGTATGGAAGTGAAACATGGACGATAAATAGTTTGGACAAGAAGAGAATACAAGCTTTCGAAATGTGGTGCTACAGAAGAATGCTGAAGATTAGTTGGGTAGATCACATAACTAATGAGGAGGTATTGAATAGAATTGGGGAGAAGAGAAGCTTGTGGCACAACTTGACTAGAAGAAGGGATCGGTTGGTAGGACATGTTCTGAGACATCGAGGGATCACCAATTTAGTATTGGAGGGCAGCGTGGAGGGTAAAAATCGTAGAGGGAGACCAAGAGATGAATACACAAAGCAGATTGAGAAGGATGTAGTCTGCAGTAGGTACTGGGAGATGAAGAAGCTTACACAGGATAGAGTGGCATGGAGAGCTGCATCAAACCAGTCTCAGGACTGAAGATCACAACAACAACAACATAGGTGTAATAGAGTAGCGCATTGCTGGAGCTGTCATTTGTTCTCAGGTGATTCATGTCAAAGGTTTCCGCGGGATTGCGGTCGCAGGTCTGGAATTTACAGATTTTGAACGCGGGACGGCAGTTGGAGTTAGACGCAAGGAACATTCCATTTCGAAAATTGTTAGGGAATTTAATACTCCAAGAGGCACAGTGTCAAACATATGCCAAGGATACCAAATTTCAGGCGTTGCATCTCACCACGAACCACACAGTGGCCTCCGGCCATCACTTCACGACCTAGGGCATCTGTGTTTGCATAGAGTTGCCAACAGACAAGCACCATTGCGTGAAATAACAGCATAAAAGAATGTGGGACGTACGACAAACGTATCCGCGATGGCAGTGCGGCGAAATTATGCGTTAATGGGCTATGGCAGCAGAAGACCGACGCGAATGCCTTTGCTAACAGCACGACATCGCTTTCAGCATCTCTCCTGGTCTCGAGCTGATGAAATAAGGTTCGAGTGTGACGCAGACACCTTGAAACCATGGACCATGCTATCAACAAGGACTGTGGAAGCTAGTGGTGGCTCCATAATGGAGTGGGCTGTTTTTACATGGAATCGAGTGTCTCCTCTGATCCAGCTGAGCCGATCGATCACTGAGTGGCTATGGTTATGTTAGGCTACTTAGAGAGCATTTACGTTCATGGAATTTATATTGTCAAACGACGACTTCACCGGGCCACGATTGGTTTGAAAAATATTCTGGAGAATTCGAGTGAATTATTTATCACCCAAATAGTCCGACATCAGTCCCATCGAACATTTATGGGACACAACCTAGAGGTCAGTTCGTGCACAACACCAAGCACCGGCAACACTGACGGAATTATGGACGGCTATTTAATTTACAGGGTGTTTCAAAAATGACCGGTGTATTTGAAACGGCAATAAAAACTAACGAGCAGCGATAGAATTACACCGTTTGTTGCAATATGCTTGGGACAACAGTACATTTTCAGGCGGACAAACTTTCGAAATTACAGTAGTTACAATTTTCAGCAACAGATGGCGCTGCAAGTGATGTGGAAGATATAGAAGACAATGCAGTCTGTGGGTGCGCCATTCTGTACGTCGTCTTTCTGCTGTAAGCGTGTGCTGTTCACAACGTGCAAGTGTGCTGTAGACAACATGGTTTATTCCTTAGAACAGAGGATTTTTCTGGTGTTGGAATTCCACCGCCTAGAACACAGTGTTGTTGCAACAAGACGAAGTTTTCGACGGAGGTTTAATGTAACCAAAGGACCGAAAAGCGAGACAATAAAGGATCTGTTTGAAAAATTTCAACAGGAACGTGACGGATAAACGTGCTGGAAAGGTAGGGCGACCGCGTATGGCAACCACAGAGGGCAACGCGCAGCTAGTGCAGCAGGTGATCCAACAGCGGCCTCGGGTTTCCGTTCGCCGTGTTGCAGCTGCGGTCCAGATGACGCCAACGTCCACGTATCGTCTCATGCGCCAGAGTTTACACCTCTATCCATACAAAATTCAAACGCGGCAACCCCTCAGCGCCGCTACCATTGCTGCACGAGAGACATTCGCTAACGATATAGTGCACAGGATTGATGACGGCGATATGCATCTGGACAGCATTTGGTTTACTGACGAAGCTTATTTTTACCTGGACGGCTTCGTCAATAAACAGAACTGGCGCATATGGGGAACCGAAAAGCCCCATGTTGCAGTCCCATCGTCCCTGCATCCTCAAAAAGTACTGGTCTGGGCCGCCATTTCTTCCGAAGGAATCATTGGCCCATTTTTCAGATGCGAAACGATTACTGCATCACGCTATCTGGACATTCTTCGTGAATTTGTGGCGGTACAAAGTGCCTTAGACGACACTGCGAACACCTCGTGGTTTATGCAAGATGGTGCCCGGCCACATCGCACGGCCGACGTCTTTAATTTCTTGAATGAATATTTCGATGATCGTGTGATTGCTTTGGGCTATCCGAGACATACAGGAGGCGGCGTGGATTGGCCTCCCTATTCGCCAGACATGAACCCCTGTGACTTCTTTCTGTGGGGACACTTGAAAGACCAGGTGTACCGCCAGAATCCAGAAACAATTGAACAGCTGAAGCAGTACATCTCATCTGCATGTGAAGCCAGACACGTTGTCAAAGGTTTCGGGTAATTTCATTCAGAGACTACGCCATATTATTGCTACGCATGGTGGATATGTGGAAAATATCGTACTATAGAGTTTCCCAGACCGCAGCGCCATCTGTTGTTGAAAATTGTAACAACTGTAATTTCGAAAGTTTGTTTGCCTGAAAATGTACTGTTGTCCCAAGCATATTGCAACAAACGGTGTATTTCTATCGCTGCTCGTTTAGTTTTTATTGCCATTTCAAATATACCGGTCATTTTTGAAACACCCTGTAGTTTTAGAAAAGGTGTTGCGGCAAATGCCGATAAACCAAAAAATGTTCAAATGTGTGTGAAATTTTATGGAACTTAACTGCTAAGGTCATCATTCCCTAAGCTTACACATTACTTAACCTAAGTTACCCTAAGGACAAACACACACACCCATGCCCGAGGGTGGACTCGAACTGACTGCAGCGGCTGAGACAGCTCGGCTAATCCCCCGCGGCGCCGATAAACCCCGGGAGGAAGAATACTTAATCGGCAAGTTCAGGTCGTAGCATATGCGGATGACATAGCATTAATTGCAAGGAATGTAAGGGCACTAAAAGGGAACTACGATACGTTAGAGGAAGCAGCAACAGAAGTAGGTTTAGAAGTAAACATAAACAAAAAAATCGTTCAAATGGCTCTGAGCACTATCGGACTCAACATCTGAGGTCATCAGTCCTCTACAACGTAGAACTACTTAAACCTAACTAACCTGCCCAAGGCAGGATTCGAACCTGCGATTGTAGCGGTCGTGCGGTTCCAGACAGTAGCGCCTAGAATCGATCTGCCAAAGCGGCCGCCCTTAAACAAAACAATGTATATGGTGATGGGGGAGTCCAATATAAACGGACAAAAGAATTCAATATTAATGAATGGGAAAGAATATGAAAGTGCGAAAACATTGAAATATTTAGGTTCTGTAATAACGGAGGGCAATAAAGCAGCAGTAGAAACTCAAGAAAGGATAGCGAGTGGAAATCTTTGCTATTTTGCTTTGCAGAATGTATTTAATTCTGGGAATGTTAGTAGGAACACAAAAATCAAAATATACACGACCATATTAAGACCTGTAGTAATATATGGATCAGAAGGCTGGGTATTAACGTTAAAGGAGGAAAACTGGTTATTGAGATGGGAAAGATAGATACTGAGAAAGATTTTTGGAGCAGTGGGAGAGGAAGATGGCTGGAGACTAAGGACAAATGTAGAACTACTGATAGATATTGTTTTTAAAATTAAGCAGGGAAGAATAAGAATGGCAGGACACGTACATAGAATGCCAGAAACTCGGAGTGTCAAGAAATTTTTCATGGGAAAACCTGACGGAGAAGAGGTAGACCCATGAAAAGGCGGCTGGACGATATGGAAGAAGATCTAAAGGCAATGGGAATAAGAAATTGGAGAAGGAAGGCGAGGGACAGAGAATAATGGAGGCAGTTGAAACAGGAGGCCAAGGTTCTTCAAGGACTGTAGAGCAAACCAGAAAGAAGAAGAAGAAGAAGAAGATAGAGGCAGCATGGCTCAGTATTTCTGCAGGGAACTTCAGCTACTTATTGAGTCCACGGCACGTCTAGCTGGTGCATTACGCCGTGCAATAGGAGGCCCGAGACGAAATTCTGAGTTATCCCATGGCTGTTGTCACTTCAGTCCAAAGCACACCCTGTCATTTTCAACTGAACTTAGAACCTCTGTTAGCAGATAAATTCCGTATGGATAAAACACACACACACACACACACACACACACACACACACACACACACTGCAAATAAAAGGGCTACCACACAACCAAGGATGATCGAAGTTAGAAGTTAAGGATAGTGAATATTAATTTCCACCGGGTGAGACTATTGACTCTGTACCACTGTTTTTTGACCAATTATAGAACGGGATTTCACGTAGAACTTAGGCACCATGAACTCTGTTTATAAGGTTACTTGCTAATTTAATTTCAGCTGATTCCCTAATTACATTATCCCAATAATCGTGTAAGTATGACAGAATCTCCTTGTTTATTCCATAGGATGAATGGTGCCATGACAGTGTTTTGCAATACCCGTTTTGCTCCGGTGTCGTAATCCAGCGTGACGGTTATGTTCAGTACAACGGTCGCTCCCGGACTTGTTAGTCTGGCCAATATGTGACGTGCCGAACTGCAACAAATACGATACAGACCCACTTTAATCATAAGAGGATTCTCCTTTACGGAACCTCAATGTAATATACTTTCAGATTTTATTTCCGCGGAATACGACCAGTCCTGTTCGAAATACTCCCTCCGTAAGGCAAAAAGGCCGTAGACTTTGATATCACCTAGGTATTGTCATCATTTACCTGGTGCATGGTTGTTAGAAAGCGCAGCGCACACCTCATCTGTCTTTCGCTATACCCGTTCTGATGAAAGGTTATCTGAAGATGGGCTAACTCAGCTGACGAGCTCGTAGTGTATGATATGAGGTATGAGATGAAGTGGTCTCTGTGAGTCACGGTACGGAGTATCCCTTCACGCTTAGACGGATGGTGGTAACTGTAAGCCTACAGATACAAGTCAGTGTGAGTAGGCTACATATAACCGCTATCTCCCGATGTATCATTAAACTTCCTTCTGACCAAATGATCAAGGAAAGGAAGGCAGCCATCCTTTTCCACTCCCATCGTGAAACGGATATTTGGGTGGACTGAATTTAGGTGTTATAAAAAGTCGTTCAAGTCATGAGACTAAACCACAAAACGATCGTCTACATGTCTGAAAAAACAGGCAGGTTCCTAACCGGCAACTCCAAGGCACGTTCCTCGAAGTCTCCCATAAACAAATTGACAATAATAGGTATCAATGGCTTTACCTTCGCAACTCCGTGTGCTCATAGTACAGGATATTGGATGAAAAGAAAATGGGAGTCAACAGATGTGTAAAAAGATTAGTTAATTCAACAACTAACGTAGCCTTAATCTACCGTAATGAATCAGACAGACAAACGCGACTGAAGAGAGAGATATCAGAATCTACTTTTATCGTTTTACGTTGTCTAACGCCTCTCTGTGCCAATCGACAGCTTGCTGTTCGATATGAAAAGGGCGGGGCAAATTACTTTTTCTTTCTGGCAGTTACCACAGTCGTACAAAGTTTCTGAACTGGTAGTTTCTGCCTTCGACATCAGTTATTGTGTACTATTCGCTACTCGCCAATTTTGGCTGTTATGCCGTTTTCAGGCGGCAGTACAAGCCACCGAGATGGCCAGTTGCCAGCACGTGGCGGAAAAACTAACCAGAAGACTCTTCTGTTGTTGGTGTTAAACACGAACGTGTCCAACCCAAGCTATGTTTCTGACGTTATTAACCGTTAGACAATGGCTAGTGCTGTGACATTTTATTTTATTACAGCTGACAGTGTATAAAACTCGTAGTGTTTTCTTTAGGTAGCTTGTGCTATATATTTACCAAATTTGGCTTACTACTCACTCTGCCCTAACAGAACAAAATAGTCCTGTCACAGTAAAGCCACATATAACACTACCGTCCGCTACTGCTGGAGGCAGTTTGTACAATGAAATTATTTTTATTAAATAAATTACAGTTAAAGAGGCAGAACAGTGTTACTCTCTGAAAGGAATTTTGTTGCTTCGGCCGTGATGTACTTAAAGGAGGTGGCTTATCAAAAGTGGAAGTCAGAATTAGTTAAATATTTAAACAATAACAAACAATATTTTGCCTATCCACACTGTCCAAATGATAAAGAAAACGGTCGCCAGCATAGTTAGGCATAAGAATAAGTAACATTTTTGTTCAAGAAACTAAATATGAGTAACTTTAATGGACAGACACAGCCTATACTTTATCACACGAGAGTGCAATGAACTCTGTGACTAGGAGATGTTGACGTTAAAGAAAATGCTAACAGTAATAGAACATCAAAGCTATTCGCATAAGTACGACAGATTATGACACACACTATTGCCTTCAGAGCTTAGTCAAACTGAATGGTTTCAATAATATTACTGTTAATATTTACTATAAAATTATGAATAGGACATGGATTCTGTCTTACTTTTCAAACCTTTTCCTACCTAAAAAAATTGTAAACATAGTTCACCACAAAATTATGAATTGGGCATAGGTTAAGTCTCTCTCAGCTAAACACCCTTCTACGTAGAATAAAATTTAAATGAAATGCACTGACAAGCACTTTCTCAGTAATCAGTAACTGAAAGCAGTTACAGTAATCATAACAAATGGTCTATCTACCAAATGTTACCTACTAGTGAGCACAATAAACAAACTGTAGGTCCTATTACACTAATGATATGCACTTTCCTATACACATGGGATCGTTATTTTAGCAAACATAACCATATGCACTTTCCCATACACATGTGATCGTTATTTTAGCAAACATAACCATGAAACTTTCATCAGTAATTTGACCTGTTACTGCAGTAAAATACAGGTTGACATAAAACATCAGGCATTGACTCACCTGGTACAGTGGACAACAAGCTGTAGTATTCATTTACTGAACAAAATTTGGTAGCCTCAGTATGAGTAAGTATTCTATCAGCTTTGAAATAACAGCAAATTGTTTTAAGACCTAATTGAATATATCTGCTTCTACAATTCGATAATTCTTTGAAAACCGATAGATTTTTTAAGCAATAACTTTGATTGAAAAATTTACTTCAACAACCGGTTACCATGGCACATTCTCTATCGATATTAATTTTGACCGCAACTTTTAATGTTTTAAAGAGGCCTTTTAATATAACACACTGGGCTTTGATATTCTTTCAGTTAGGATTTTTTTATAAGGATGGGGCCCCTCCACGCCCGCACCAACGTGGTGACCAACACAAAAGTTCTACTGTCACCTCCGTATGCATGTTAGTTTTGAATCAGGCGTCACAGGATGCAGGCTGTGAGGTTATCCATGCGTCTGGGTAAGACTACTCATTAACATGGTCCATCAGGAGATAGAAGTGGTCGAAAACGATCGAAGGGTAGCGGTTGTAAGAGCAGAGGAAAAAAAGTGCCAAGGCCAGCGCCAAGGGAAAAAAACCTCTGCGACAGTAGGACGGGTAGTAAGGGCAGTAGCGGCTTGCTATCTGCGACAGTGCATGCAAGGTGTGGTTGTGTTAGTTCGAGGTATCGTGCATCGTTACCTTTGTCGTTGCTGGAGCTTGTTGCGGCGCTTGCTGCAGTTGCTGCGTCCCTGCAACAGTTCAAGGTCGTTGTGGATTAGTGGGCGATCGGTCATAGATCGGCTCACGGACTGTGTAGGGGGGTGTGTGTGGCTGGTTTGCGTGCTGTGTACAGTACGGTTTCCCTGCGGTTGCCTGTTTTTCGGCTAGTCGCACATCTGGGTTTCCAGTAATAACTGTGTTGCAGGGGCTCGCCAGTACTGTCGTGTTAGCGTTCTATAGACCATAGATGTTCAGTTCCTAGCCAGTAATGTCTTTGGTCTGTTATGCTTCCATCTATGGTTGTGGTCGTAGTTACCCAGAGGAAGGATAAACGGGTTGCGCGAATGTCTCGTGTTATTGTACAGTCGTGTGGAGAGTTTTTGGAATACCTGCAAGATAGTATCTAGCCGGTATTCCCGGTGAAGGTCCGCGATGCGTGTGTAGCGCGGAGCGTTGCTTATGATTTTGAGTACTTTGTTCTGTATGAGCTGCAGACGGCGCAGGCGAGTTGGCGCAGCGTATCCCCAGACAGGGGCTGCGTACGTCATCAGGGGTCTAAGAAGTGTCATGTACATGGGCCTAGACACCCTCCTGTTTAGTGTGCTACGCCTGTTAAGCATAGGGTAGAGTTGTTTGAGCCTCGCGTTAGCTTTGTTGGTCACGTGTTGAATGTGGTCCCCCCCAGAGTAGTTTCCTGTCCAGCCAGACACCGAGGTATTTGACCTTCTCGCGGAAACGTATTGGGCGTGCATGTAGTGTTATTGGGTTGCAGTGCTGATGTTTGCGCAGTTGCTTCGGCCTTCTAGTAAACAGAACGGCCTCGCACTTGTCGACGTTTACTCTAACACGCCATTTCACCAGCCAAGGCTCCGCCGTTCTGAGTGCGGTCTGTAGTCGTGAGTTAATGTTAGACGGCTTCCAATCTTGCGCAAGGATGGCAGTGTCATCCGCGTAGATTGCTACCGTCGTGTTATGTGTAGCTGGGAGGTCGTTGATGTAGAGGTTAAACAGTAAGAGCCCTAGGATACTTCCTTGGGGTACTCCTGCCTGTATACCATGTCGTGTCGATTGTTTGCCCTGCACGTCAGTGTTGAAACTCCTGTCCGTGAGATATGAGTGTATGAGACGTACGAGCCCGTCGGGGAACCCTGCATCACTGAGTTTGCTTATTAGGCCGTTGTGCCATAGACGATCGAAAGCCTTTTCGATGTCCAGGAACACCGCCCCAGTTGCCTTGCTTGTGTTGTATCCGTGTGTCTCAGGGTGTCGTTTGTGGTGCAGTGCCTGGTGAGTCGTTTTAATATTACCTTCTCAACGATCTTGCTGAGCGCGCTCAGCAGACTGATGGGTCGGTAATTTTGTGGGAGGGAGTGGTCTTTCCCCGGCTTCCTGAACATCAGGACCTTGGCCGTCTTCCAAAAGGCGGGGAAGTGTTGGTGTTTGAGTATGGCATTCGTAATGTGTGCTAGGTAGTCTACAGCTTTGTCCGTGAACTCCTGGAGGACACGGTTTTGAATGCCATCGTGACCAGGGGCCTTCCTAGCGGTGGTATGCATGATGGCCCATTTGATTTCTGCTGTGCTAGCTTGTCGGATGTTGTTGCGCGCTGGTTGGGCCAAGATGCGTGTGACCTCCTGGTCCGTATCAAGTGTGAATGCTGGGTCTGAGGGATCCAGGTTCGGTGTGAATGACGCTGCGAGTGTGAGGGCCATCAGTTCCGCTTTTTCTTCCGCAGAATATGCTGGTCCGTCTGGCCCTTGTAACGTGGGGGTGTACAGTTTCTCCCTGGTGAAGTGTCGGGCTAGCTGCCACACGCCAGGCCGCGTGGTGTCTAGCCCTTCGAGTTTCTGGTCCCATTGTTGTGTCTTGAATGTTTGTATTTTTTCCCGGATTATACCCTGGAGCCTGTTAATGTGCCGTTTGAAGTGCTGGCGCCTGGTACGCTGCCAGTGTCTCCTGAGGCGGTTCCTCATTGAGATTAGGCCCAGGATATCCTGGGGCAGGGCAGCACTGTGTTGTTGTGGCGTGCGGATTGGTATGGTGTTGGCTATTGCGTCCTGGACGGCGCCGATGAGGGTTTCGACTGCCTCGTCAATTTGGGCTGTCTCGTTAATCGCGTGGGTTGGTGGGATGCGACTGTCAAGCGTTTCCTTGAACTGGGTCCAATTCGCGCGCCTGTAGTCTAACATCCTGCGTTGTTCCATGTTCTGCAGTGTTTCTTCAATGTACAGTATAACGGGTTGGTGATTTGAGGGCAGATCGTTTTCAACGGCAACGTTGAGTGTCGTTGTTATGCCCTTGATGAGAGCCATGTCTAACACGTCTGGCCTGTGTCCCCTCCGGTAGGGAATGTGCGTCGGTTCGGTCGGCGCTAGTGTGATGTAGTTTCATCCTAGTGCATGCTCGTATAGTTTCTTGCCGTTGGAGTTTCGTATTCGTGAGTTCCAGTCCGGGTGTTTTGCGTTAAGATCTCCAGCGGCTATTACGCGCGGTGATATGTTGAGTATTGTGCTGATGTCGCGTGTTTTGATGTTTTTAGGGCTGTTGTATACTGATACCAGTGTAGTGTAGGCTCCGTTGAACATGACCCTGACGGCGGTTGCCTCTAGTTTTTCGAGTTCAGGGAGCACTATGTTTGTGTGTTCTATGTCTTTGTGTATGATGATGGCTGTTCCGCCGTGACCGGAGCCGTCCGGTCGGTCGGTACGATAGATGCAGTAGCCGGTGAAGTTTAGTTGGTTGCGTGGTTTGAGCTTAGTTTCGCTCAGCAGTGCGATAAGGATACCCTTACGCCCCATGAACGCGGCGAATTCCGCCCTTTTGTTATTGATCCCGTCTGCATTCCAGAACAGGATCTGTGTCAGTGTCTGGTTGTTTGCGATGGGGGGCGGGGTGTGGTGTGTTATCCATGTATGAGTGGGAACAGTGTGGTGAACGCTGTTTGTATGGCAGCCCATTACTGCCCGGGTTGGGCAGCCGTGAGCTGTGTGATGAGTGTGGCGACGGCCGCCCAGATCTTGTGAAGGATCTGGGTGGTCGTGTGACGGGGGAATAGTGTTTCCAATAAACCCCCAGATGTTGTGTTGGCGTTGTGTGTGTCGGCCTGTGGCTCAGTTGTGGTGTTAGCGGCTGCTGGTGCGGGTGTTGGCGTTATGGATGGGCTGGCGCTTGTGTTGTTATGTGGAACATTTTGAGGTGCCTGTGTATTAGATGTGGTGGGGGGAGGAGTAGTGTGTGTGCTGGTGTTGCTGGCTTGCTGACTGTGTGTCTGTGTGGCATTGTTTTGTTGTCGCTGGGTATTCTGTTGTGGTGCGCGTGTGTTCCCGCTTCTGTTTCCACGTGTTCGCCTACGCCTTCTCTGGGTTTTTGGTTCTGGGGTTCCCTGTGTTAGTGTGTTTTCTTGTGTGTCATGTGTAGGTTCGCAGGCAGTGGCTACAGGGGGTGGGGTCGTGTTGTTTCTGGGGGCTGGTGTTGGTACCGGTGTGGGTGCAGTGTCGTGTGTTGGCTGAGACGATTGTGTTGCTGTCGCAGCGGTTGTGATAGGTGTGTGTGCTGGGCGCAGAGGTTCCGCGGCCTGCACTGCTCCTCCAGGGCGTGTAGCCATGGCGAACGACACACCGTTCCTGGCAGGGTTTGGTGCGGGCCTTGGTCGTGTTATGACGTTGGGTGGCTTCGACTGTTGGTTTTTGCGCCTCTGCGCCTCTCTGTATACGTTGCAGCCCCTGTAGTTGGCCGCATGGGCTTGGCCACAGTTGGCGCAACGGCGTATGTTTTCGTGTATTAGTGTGCATGCGTTGGAAGCGTGTTTGCCAGCGCATCCGCGGCAACGGGGTGCCAGGCCGCAGCGGAGGCCCGAATGACCGAACCGCTGGCAGTTGTTACATTGTTGGGGGACTTGTGGCGGTTCGTAGGTTTCTACCCTTACGTCCATCCGCAGAAGGCTTTTTATTTGCAGTAGGCCGCGGGAGGCGGCCGTGTCGGCCACCTCGACCAGGTAGTGTGGTAGACGGTGGTGGGAGCGGAAGCCTGTCATCCTGGAAGCACTTTTGCAGTCGAATCCAAGGAAGTTAAGCGCCGCTTGTACTGTGTTGTTTGGGGTGTTGGGGTCCACTCCCTTTACCACGTACTGCTGTGTCCGTTCTTCGGCGGTCCTGTACGTATAGTGCTCGATTTCCTTTTCTTTGAGGAAGATAAGGAGATCTTTATATTCACTGTTAGTTGATACGTACAGTGAGGCCCTATCCCCAGAGTACTTCGTGTGTAGCGTGCAAGGTGAGTGCCTTTCCGCGAATGTTGTGTTGAGGACGCTGAGGTCCCCGTAGTTCTGGATTACGACTGGGGGAAAACCAGTCTTCTGTTGTGTGGGCGTAGCTGCGGTTGGTACTTGTGTGGTGTTGCTGACCGCAGGTCGGGTCGTGTTTGCTGTTGTATTGGTGTTCCTAACCGGAAGCGCGGGTTTTGGTGTAGGTAGCAGCGCCTTTCGGCTACCTTGCGAGTGTGGTTGCTCGCTTGTTTGCGTGGTGTTTCTTTGTTTGCGTCGTGGGCCCTCCACCTGCCAGGGCCCAGTGTAGTGTTGTTCTGTGTCCGCATCTGCGGCTGCCGGTTCCGCCGTTGGAGTCGGTTGCCGCAGTGGGACAGTGGTGCATGAGTCACCAGATGCAGGTGAATGTAATGTTATGTGCAGTGTACTTGTCCGCATGGGGGACTCACTTGTGCCGCAGAGGTCGGTTATCAATCGACGCTGGCTCAGCAGTTCCTGCGCTTGCGCAGCGATCTGCTGGTCCTTGTCGGCCAACACCTCCTCAACGGCGGCAAGCGGGACGCTGACGTCGACGGGAACAGCCGACTCTCGCGCCTCTTTAGCTGCAGCCTTGCTGCGGGTTAGGGCGGGGGAAACACCGGCGGAATCTGCCATCGTGTGTTTGCAGGAGCTTTATTTGGTATGGGTGGGCACGACAATTATGCTTTTTCTGAAAAGAAAAGGTTAATAGTAGGTCCTACAGAAGAGGGGGAATGCCCTACGGCCTACCGTGCGCCGTTGGTGCAGTGGCGCGGCACCTAAAGGAGGTGCGGAGGAAGAGAAGTGGCCTACAGTACGCGGGGTGGTCCGACGTGAACGGGCCCCTGGCACTGATCAACCCTAACACAGAACGAGAGAGTCTCGCTAGGTTTGTAACCGAAGTTACGGGTTACTGTGAGTCAGTGACTCTTGACGACAATAGAGCTTCTCCGCGAGCTACGCGGCTTTTCGACGAAAGGGAGCAAGCTGAACCTTCCGCCGACCCACCGAGCGCTACTGGCGCCTCGAAAGGAACTCTCTGTAGAGCAGAGCGGTCAGCGAGGCCTAAACCCCAATAGCTACCGTTGCACCGGCCATCACCGGCTGAGAGCTCCTTCCACTACGACGGCAGGAGCGCGTCTTTTCAGTTAGGATACTCGGTAAGCACTTTAATATGGGAAGGACCCTGATTCGATAAGTGACTGAGGGTAAAAAATCAGGGTAGGTACAAGAGTTCAGATATAATTTACCGTATATTTGGGCACACATATCCAATGAGCTGATCCTTCACTGTACAATTCTACTATTTCCTGGTCCCTTTTCAGTGATTGCGCAATGTGGTGGCGAGTGCACGTTGTTGGGTGGAGATGCAGATAGACAAGCTGGACTCTGTCATTTCTCGGTGGCGAAGATAGATATTAATTTCAGAGTATTGCCAGCATATTACTCCATTCATCAGAGGATTTAACGCGTACTAAAACGGCACTAAAAGCTCCTCTCGGCACCAGCACAAATCACAACCTTTACATGAGCTGTTAGCGGTTCAGTAGCTCGTCTCCGAGTCATTGTTCCACTTATTTATCCATGCCAACCACATTTTGCGAGAGCTACACAGTTCCGTTCCCGAGGGGAACCACACCACCTTTTACAAACAAAATAACCAAGAACCCTAGGTGAGGATCAGCAATTACACAACAGCAGCCAAACATATTAAATAAAATAGATCAACTACACATGTTGGTATTTATCCAAAAAAAATTTTCAGACAGAAATTACAATTATATAAAGTAAGTTTTGTCCCCTCCAAATGAGGCAAAGAATTTAAATAATAAAGACAATACATTACATATGATTAAACCAGGACATCAAAGTTTCCACAAAGAAAGAAGTACACATTTTTATGCAGTACCGAATTAATCATAGAATAATTACAGAAGCTCAACGATGGAATGTTGAACAAAACAGAAAGCAAAATGAATCAACAAACGGTATGTAGTGTCTACGCTACGGTCTTACAAGTGTTCTCAGCAATGTTATCGTTTCCAGCTACTATTTTTAAAGAATTTTATACGAACTTTACGCATTATTAGTCCTGTACAGTACCATCCTTTGTAGTGGTTTCTACTTTTATCCGTGAAGATCTTGAAAGTGCTCGTCTTCCTCAAACCGACCATCAGCCTTAAGTCTGTGTTTAGGAAGATCCATGAATTCATCCTCACCCAACGCAACCACAGACACCTCCAACAACACTTCTTACCAATAAACCAGAATCGGTTTTGTCCCTATTTCTGCTTGGCCGGCTAACTCCTCCATTTTTCGCTCCTCCTATACCAACAATACAAGTGTCGAGCCTCCCTCTTCCTATGTCTACTCATTGATTAAGCCTACAACTATGTGTGGCATTCCGGTCTCTTATTTAAAGTCCACTGATGTGCACTTCCAGTCAACTATATCCGTCTGCCTGGCTCCTTTCTTTGCTAACCATCCATTTTATGAAACAATAAACAACACACCATCCCACATTTACCATCTAGTTTCAAAATCTCCCGAAGAATTCATTCTGCCGTAGCTCATTTATCCCCTATGCTCAACTGATAACCCAAAACCTGCACTTCCTACTTACCTGCTCCCATACATTGACGACACTGCGTTCCTGTCGCCTACCTTACCCTCCAGTCATTGAAACTATCCCTTCAACTACTGCTTTAATTTCTTCTCGTTGTTTAACCAATGATACGTCTCCACCAGTCCCATAAAAACCCGGAAAGCGCTAGCAAAGCAATCCGTCTGAATACCTTTACCGCGTAATTCATAAACGGCCAATCACTCACATTAAAATACTAAAATACCATGGATTAACATTCCATGCGATATTGACCAGGAATTTCCACCTAACAGCCGTCAAAAAGAACGTTCTCAGTGGACTAAAATATAATACGAAGGCTAAATCCACTTGCCATTCCCCATACCTTTAAGAACCTTATCCCCTTCATGCCCACCTACTCCAGTATTGAATGTGTATCCGCCCTTTCTAAATTTACAGCTCCCTACAAATCCTGGGCCACAACGCACCTCAGTAAGCCTTCCATATTTGTCTACCTTTCTCCACCTGTCTTCTTTCGGAGTTAACCAGACTCTCACATCTGTCCCAAAATTTAGAACATCTTTGGCTCTTCTACACCTCCAGTAAACTTGAATTGCAAGGCACTGTAGTCTCCCTCATTCTTGGGAATCCTGACTTGCTGCTCCTTGCTTGATGGCTCAACTTCTACATCACCATTCACTCCTCATCCTCTCTCCAAATATGAACTCAGCCCAGAGGTCTACCCTTCGTTCCAGCCAGAAATTAACCCACCCATACCATTCCAAATGCATGCTCCAGCCCCCCTTTCCGTACCCAGCTAGCATCTCATTTCTATATAACATTTACTTCTGAACTATCAGTTCCTTCCCAAAAACACATCACCCATGTTTTTTTCCATCCCAGAAATCTCATACATTCTACGAGGGTAATCGCAAAAGTAAGGTCTAGTATTTTTATAAGTACATAAACCTGTTTATTTCTACAGTAGTTTACATCAGTTTACAGCTTGAACATTTAGCTATTTTTCGACATAATCACCATTTCTGTCGATGCATTTTTGTAGACGCTGTGGCAATTTTTGTATGCCCATGTCATACCAGCTCGCCGCCATGCTGGTCAGAAAGTTACGAACTCTTCTTTCACCTGGTCGTCGGAGCTGAACTTCTGGGACCACAATTAACGCTGACAGGTACTGAGAGACTCTGAAAAAACTCAAACGGGGAATTCAGAACCGGAGAAGAGGAGTGTTGAACATGGGCGTACACATTCTCCATGACAATGCTTGCCCACACATCGCTCGGCAAACCGGTGCTCTCCTGCAACAGTTTAAGTGGAACATAATCACCCACCCACCCTATAGTCCTGACTTGGCTTCCAGTGACTATCACCTGTTCCGTAGGTTAAAAGAACATTTGGCAAGGAAGCGATTCAGCTCCGACGACAGGGTGAAATAAGAGGTTCATAACTTTCTGAACAGCATGGCGGCGAGATGGTATGACATGGGCATACAAAAACTGCACAGCGTCTACAGAAATGCATCGACAGAAAAATAGCTAAATGTTCAAGCTGTAAACTGATGTAAATCATTGTAGAAATAAAGAGGTCTATGTACTCATGAAAAAAAAGGAGACCTTGCTTTTGGGATTACCCTCGTAATCCCCATTCATATATCATCATCATAAACATGATAGAATATTCATCGCGGCCGGCCGTTGTGGCCGAGCGGTTCTAGGCGCTTCAGTCTGGAACCGCGCGACCGCTACGGTCGGAGCTTCGAATCCTGCCTCGGGCATGGATGTATGTAATGTCCTTAGGTTAATTAGGTTTAAGTAGTTCTAAGTTCTAGGGGACTGTTGACCTCAGATGTTTATAAAGGTACTTTGCGGGCAGGCGTGTCAATTAGCACCATATTAATTAAAATCGGGGAAGAATTAAAAAGTGGAAAGTAATAGGAAACTTTAATAACTGCACAATATGACCAAGAAGCAATATAATGAAAAATAATAAAAAGCAAAGTAGCAAAGACCAAGAGGGACAGAAAGACATAGGGACGCGTTTGTTTTTTAATACATATAAAAGAACATGTAACACATTATTGAGCTCTTTACCTTCAGTTATCGCGATCGGGCTAGTCGATGAAAAAGTTAAGGAGATTATTTAAAGACTCTTCAAGCGCGTTTAAAATAAATTACGTGCGACGAAGTGATCAGAGACGTTTATTGTCGGGTGAAGTGAAAATGAATCCGACAACATAATTCGAACTTTGTGTTAGCTGGGAAAAATTAACTTGGACGTAAAATACTAAAAAAGAAGGATAGGATCATCACCTCCAATCCCGATTCATATTCCATATTTAGTTAGTGAAAAGAAAAGTTATAATAAACAAACTACATTTCAATTTTATCCACGAATTTGGCTGCATTACGTAGTCTTGACTACATGATAAACAATATCTGTGGATGTTGTATGCAGAGTATCGTCATAATATTTAGCCAACCAATATTGTGGGACGCCAAAAATGTAAATGCATGAAATTGTTCTTACAGCGGATGTATAATGTGTGAGTGCGACGAACTATATTGAGAAACTGATCATTCATTACGTACTTGCATATTTATCTGCGAAAATGGTCCTTGTCGGTACATCAGCATAGAGTTCGAATAGAATCGCTGGAAACTTTGCAAACCATCCAGATTAATCGAACATCTAAATACGCATAATGCTGGTACCACCAGGATGTGTTCTTTCTCCTCACCCCCGTCGCAGTAATTGAATTAAGAGTCAGCCGGGAAATACATTTAAATCAATTGATGACCATTGAGATAGCGTCACGAATTTTCAAACGTCCACTGCCATGTATGAAGGCGAGTGACACCACGAGTCTTAACGTCGATCGAGGGGTGTCCTCGTGATCGTATTGAATGACATTGAGCGGTTACAAGTCCCACATTCCAGAATGATATTTTCACTCTGCAGCAGAGTGAGCCCTGATATGAAACTTCTTGCCAGATTAAAACTGTGTGCGGGACCGAGACTCGAACTCGGGACCTTTGCCTTTCGCGGGCAAGTGCCCTACCAACTGAGCTACCCAAGCACGACTCACGGCCCGTCCTCACAACTTTGCTTCTGCCAGTACCTCGTCTCCTACCTTCCAAACTTTACAGAAGCTCTCCTGCGAAACTTGCAGAACTAGCACTCCTGAAAGAAAGGATACTGCGGAGACATGGCTTAGCCACAGCCTGGGGGATGTTTCCAGAATGAGATTTTCACTCTGCAGCGGAGTGTGCGCTGATATGTAACTTATTGGCAGATTAAAACTGTGGAAACATCCCCCAGGCTGTGGCTAAGCCATGTCTCCGCAATATCCTTTCTTTCAGAAGTGCTACGTAGTTCTGCAAGGTTCGCAGGAGAGCTTCCGTAAAGTTTGGAAGGTAGGAGACGAGGTACTGGAAGAAGTAAAGTTGTCAGGACGGGGCGTGAGTCGTGCTTGGGTAGCTCAGTTGGTAGAGCAGTTGCCCGCGAAAGGCAAAGGTCCCGAGTTCGAGTCTCGGTCCGGCACACAGTTTTAATCTCCCAAGAAGTTTCAAGTCTTTAACAATCCTACAACAACAAAAGTCAAAATTTTAATAACGATTGTGGTGTTGCTCACGCTGCTAAATACTGCATTTTCGGGCAACAACAGTCATATTATTTGGCAGGTGTCATTAGAGCACAGTTAATAAAGTCATTTCATGTAATGATCAAAAAACTAGGCACTCATCTTTTTGTTTCTCACGCTGGTCTCGTCGTAAAATCATGGCTCAATCGTTGAAAATGTAGGTGGTTATGATTACAAGCTCGGATGCAAAGAGGCCTAGGTTTCATTCCGCTAAATCCAAAAGTTATGTAGATGCGCTTCACAAACCATTCTTCAAGATTAAACCTTTCAAAGTTAGCACAATGGTGATGTAAAAAAATAATCAGCACTCCGAAATTAAGTTACACTTCCTTTTCACTGCTTTTATTGCAATATCACGTAAACACAAAACATCACTTCACAATACAAAACATACTTGAAAATATCTCTCTCAGAGTCACTGTTAAAGTTCACATTTTATAAGCGGACTACAATACGCGTCTTTGTAACATTACGTCTAAGACGTCCGACTCTCTAACAACTAACTAATAATCGCTTACGCGCCCAAAAATCGGAGTTACAAGTACGTCAAAGATCATAGTGACAAAAGAAGGAATACACATAAGAATAGTATCAGTGCAATATAAACATATCGATGTATCAAAAGTGAAATCAAATCTGAATGTTGTCTCAAAAAAAAAAAAAAAAAATTGTTCAAATGGCTCTGAGCACTATGGGACTTAACATCTGAGGTCATCAGTCGCCTAGAACTTAGAACTACTTAAACCTAACTAACCTAAGGACATCACACACATCCATGCCCGAGGCAGGATTCGAACCTGCGACCGTAGCGGTCGTTCGGTTCCAGACTGAAGCGCCTAGAACCGCACGGCCACACCGGCCGGCAATGTTGTCTCAGAAATATGTTAAGTAGTTAACAGAAATACAGTAGAATATTACTGGTATCGAGAGGTTCAGGTGAGGTACCATAATGGTTACGTAATTCAAGTACCATTACAAGTCCCACATTGCTTAGAGGCTATATTCATCGCATCACGTTAATGTCATTTGTATTTTAAACTTATAAATCGTTTCTGACTTTAATATGAACTGTTTCACAAAATGCGTAAACAATAGGCGAAGTGAGGCAATATGATCGCTACTGTCTACCCCCTTTCCCCGGCCCCTTCTCCACTATTTTGAGTAGAAGGGGGGGGGGGAACGTAGATAACTTTTAAATGGTAAAGAATGACGAATTGTGACAAGTTTTAGTTTGCCTGTTGCATTCTGGCGACTGCGAGTCGTGGTGACTTGTGCTCATTCACGCCAAATACCGCGTGAAAATGGCACAAAAGCGAAATTGGCCAGTAGTGGGAAATACACAGTAACTAGAGTGGAAAGTGAGAAATATTAGCATTTCAATGCGGGCAGAGTCCTTCGCTTGATCACCGCTCCTCTCCGCGCTCCGTCCCTCTCCATTTCCCGCCTCAGCCGCCGTCGGTGACGCCAGCCGCGTAGCGCGGCGCGGCGTGCACAGTGGTTTACCAGTGCAGGGCCCGCGGCGCAGCGCAGGCCGCGATTCGCCGGCTGGCGCACGCCGGGGCAGATGAGATCGCCCGCAGGCGGACGCGCCCGGAAACCGATTTCACGGATGACCTCGGCGTGCAAATGAGACGCGGGACGCCCGCAAACCTGAGGAATCAGCGCTGGCCTGCTTGCCGAGTGACGTCCGGCACTGTGCAATTACATGCAGGTCTTCAGACCTGCACTGGAACTCAGTACCTAGCTGGCATTTGCGGTAAATTATTCGCAACACGTTGTAATTTCGGCGAACGAAAGTTTGTTACATTTGACTTCACAGCGATCCTGGAATCTAGATATACTGGATGTCACGAACCAGTAAATAGCGGTGATTCCAAGATACACAAATGGTTATAATACTAGCGGAAAAATGCTCATAAAGGAGCATGAAAAATGCGTGTATGGTCGTTCTAATCAAAAGATTCTGACTAAAAAGTAGGGGTCTATAACGTCGCAGTCTGGCTAACTAGCGGTAGAGCAGTATATATTGAAGTTAATATATATACAGGGTGTTTCAAAAATGACCGGTATATTTGAAACGGCAATAAAAACTAAACGAGCAGCGATAGAAATACACCGTTTGTTGCAATATGCTTGGGACAACAGTACATTTTCAGGCGGACAAACTTTCGAAATTACAGTAGTTACAATTTTCAACAACAGATGGCGCTGCAAGTGATGTGAAAGATATAGAAGACAACGCAGTCTGTGGGTGCGCCATTCTGTACGCCGTCTTTCTGCTGTAAGCGTGTGCTGTTCACAACGTGCAAGTGTGCTGTGGACAACATGGTTTATTCCTTAGAACAGAGGATTTTTCTGGTGATGGAATTCCACCGCCTAGAACACAGTGTTGTTGCAACAAGACGAAGTTTTCAACGGAGGTTTAATGTAACCAAAGGACCGAAAAGCGATACAATAAAGGATCTGTTTGCAAAATTTCAACGGACTGGGAACGTGACGGATGAACGTGTTGGAAAGGTAGGGCGACCGCGTACGGCAACCACAGAGGGCAACGCGCAGCTAGTGCAGCAGGTGATCCAACAGCGGCCTCGGTTTTCCGTTCGCCGTGTTGCAGCTGCGGTCCAAATGACGCCAACGTACACGTATCGTCTCATGCGCCAGAGTTTACACCTCTATCCATACAAAATTCAAATGCGGCAACCCCTCAGCGCCGCTACCATTGCTGCACGAGAGACATTCGCTAACGATATAGTGCACAGGATTGATGACGGCGATATGCATGTGGGCAGCATTTGGTTTACTGACGAAGCTTATTTTTACCTGGACGGCTTCGTCAATAAACAGAACTGGCGCATATGGGGAACCGAAAAGCCCCATGTTGCAGTCCCATCGTCCCTGCATCCTCAAAAAGTACTGGTCTGGGCCGCCATTTCTTCCAAAGGAATTATTGGCCCATTTTTCAGATCCGAAACGATTACTGCATCACGCTATCTGGACATTCTTCGTGAATTTGTGGCGGTACAAACTGCCTTAGACGACACTGCGAACACCTCGTGGTTTATGCAAGATGGTGCCCGGCCACATCGCACGGCCGACGTCTTTAATTTCCTGAATGAATATTTCGATGATCGTGTGATTGCTTTGGGCTATCCGAAACATACAGGAGGCGGCGTGGATTGGCCTCCCTATTCGCCAGACATGAACCCCTGTGACTTCTTTCTGTGGGGACACTTGAAAGACCAGGTGTACCGCCAGAAACCAGAAACAATTAAACAGCTGAAGCAGTACATGTCATCTGCATGTGAAGCCATTCCGCCAGACACGTTGTCAAAGGTTTCGGGTAATTTCATTCAGAGACTACGCCATATTATTGCTACGCATGGTGGATATGTGGAAAATATCGTACTATAGAGTTTCCCAGACCGCAGCGCCATCTGTTGTTGACAATTGTAACTACTGTAATTTCGAAAGTTTGCCTGCCTGAAAATGTACTGTTGTCCCAAGCATATTGCAACAAACGGTGTATTTCTATCGCTGCTCGCTTAGTTTGTATTACCGTTTCAAATATACCGGTCATTTTTGAAACATCCTATATATATATATATATATATATATATATATATATATATATATATATATATATATATATATATACAGTCACTGTAAATAAACTTCTAAAGAAACGGTAACTACTGTATGATTTTTAGGTGTAGAAGAAGGAGGCTGGGTTGAATGAAACGCTTTGGCTGTCAAGTTAGTCCTGCGTAAGTCCTTCAGTGATTACGTTAGCAGAATACTACCGAAAGATATTTCACAAAATCAAAAGAAATTCTGATAAGCAAAGGTGGTTAGTGGCACCACAGTTAGTGTCCAGAAACTCATGGATGATACAGGGACTGAAAATGTGGTTAGCAAAGCTAAATCAGAAATTTTTAACACTATTCTCTGGCCAGAATATAATTATCGTACCACTGAAAAGAACCGAGCGAAGTGACGCAGTGGTTAGCACACTGGACTCGCATTCGGGAGGACGACGGTTCAATCCCGCTTCCGGCCATCCTGATTTAGATTTTCCGTGATTTCCCCAAATCGATCCAGGCAAATGCTGGGATGGTTCATTTGAAAGGGCACGGCCGACTTCCTCCCCCATCCTTCCCTAATCCGATGAGACCGATGACCTCGCTGTTTGATCTCTTCCCCCAAACAACCCAACCCAACCCTATAACGTTGCAGTCTGACTAACTAGCAGTAGAGCTGTATACTGGGTGATCAAAAAGTCAGTATAAATTTAAAAACTTAGTAAACCACGGAATAATGTAGACAGGGAGGTAAAAATTGACACACATGCTAGGAATGACATGGGGTTTTATTAGAACCGAAATGCAGGATGGCGCTCCACCCCATATTGTTTAATTCGTGAAAGATCTGTTGCGCGCGTCGTTTGGTGATGATCGTGTGCTCAGCCGCCACTTTCGTCATGCTTGGCCTCCCAGGTCCCCAGACCTCAGTCCGTGCGATTATTGGCTTTGGGGTTACCTGAAGTAGCAACTGTACCGTGATCGACCGACATCTCTAGGGATGTTGAAAGGCAACATCCAACGTCAGTGCCTCACCATAATTCCGGACTTGCTTTACAGTGCTGTTCACAACATTATTCCTCGACTACAGCTATTTTTGATGAGTGATGCTGGACGTATTGAGCATTTCCTGTAAAGAACTTCATCTTTGCTTTGTCTTACTTTGTTATGCTAATTATTGCTATTCTGATCAGAAGAGGCGCCATATCTCGGACATTTTTTGAACTTTTGTATTTTTTTGGTTCTAATATAACCCCATTCCAAGCATGTGTGTCAATTTGTACCTCTCTATCTACATTATTCCGTGATTTATTCAGTTTTCAAATTTATAATGACTTTTTGATCACCCGGTATATTGACGTTGTATAAAAAAATCTATTTGGGGGCCGCTGAAATCCCACCGAGTGCGTATTATTTGTCTCGATCATGTCAAGCAATTACGTGCTCACCGGCGTATTTAAAAACAGCTACACGTAGGGATATATCAGTTCCTATTCCGGTATTAATCATACCTTCAGTACATACACAACACCAATATCTCCACTAAAGTTTTTCAGTTTACTGGAGCCTAATAGTTCGTAACAGAGCGATAATTTGTTAATGTAGCAAAGAGTACTTACGCACGCCGCGTTCCTTGGACAATCAATGTCGTCGCACAGATACTGAGTACACAATGAATGGACCGAAAGAAGTTATTAACGCAGTAATAACACTGATTGCTCGTTTATTGCATTGTTTTCACATCCTAACGTTGCCATGAGGAAGTAGTTTTTCATATCTGGGTGGGATTAATGACGTATACTTCAGTCCAAGATATGACGCGAGTTCCAGAGTCCATTAACTGATTTTATGAAAGTTAATTCTTTTCTCACAATTCGGTTTCGAAATTTAGTCACTATATCGGTCCATCATCAATAGTTTCTAACTTTGGGTAATGTCCAGTCTTTTATTGCAAATATTCAATTTAACACAGTTTCGAATCTTTCACTATCTGGATTCTACGTGGTATCCTATTTGAAGTTACTGACTTAGTTCTTTCAAGTTCAGTGCGCCGTAGTAGATCGCAAACCTTTAGCGGTCAATACACAATCTCGTCACGCCCACGTGTACTAGTACACGCTGAGGTACGACTTGCTTCGGCAAACTCTCGTAACACAGTAACAGTGCGTGGCTCTTCCTTAGGTATCACACACGATTCTCAAAGAGTAGGCATAAGGAGAATTCTTTGAGATCTTTCGTCCTACTCCGTGATTTCTTATCATGGTACTTTGCGATCTACTATGATTTTATTTTGAAACTACTGGGATTCTATCTTTCTTCTTTTTTCTTCTTTTTCAAAACACTAAGCTACTTGGTACTGAATTTCTTTTCTATGTACGTGCTACTATTCAAGCAACATATTCCAAAGGGGACTTTGTATTTTTTTTATGAAATTTGGAACTTGATTTTTGGGACTTTTGGGCTTTGAGGTACTACTTTTGTATTCTTCATTTTTCGTTCAAAGGAAGCGGGGTTACAGGTCCCAGCTGCCTCATTCTACCTTCCTCAGCATCTTTATAAGTTTCCCCAAAAACTTTTGCACTCGAACATATTCGCGCTTTTTCTAACATGCAACCTACCTTAAAATAGCTCCCGTAACTGTCAGTCATGCCCACTAGTTCATTGCTGTAAGTCACCCACATCCATCCACTCCCAGTTGCCCTTTCTCACACACTCATTCAGCCCAGTTTACTGTCATTATCTCTTTGTGTCTCTCTGCCGTTGTCTCCTGTGTCACAGCCAGTCCGTTTCGTTCTGTCCTATTACTGCAATCTCTGCTCATTGTCACTCTCTCTCTCTCTCTCTCTCTCTCTCTATCTCTCGCTCTCTCTTGCTGCTAACATCTCATCCCCGTCAATTTTCACTACCACTACCTCTCTCTCTTCCTCGTTGTGACACATACCCTCTACTCACTCAATACCACTGGCTCTCATCAACTTCCACTTTATCTTAATTCCTACCTCCCTGGGCGCTGTCCTTTTCACTCTTTTCGTAGAACTGTTCTGTCACTATCAAACAATAGAAAATCCAAGATGGAAGTAACAATATTATGAAAAGAATAGCTGCCACTCACCATATAGCGAAAATGCTAAGTCATAGATAGGCACAAAAAAAAAAAAAACATGTTAGTCTGGCTGCCTGAAACTGTGATCATGTGTAAGTCAGTAGTGTTCGCGTGAGTGTATGTGTGTGCGTCTGTTGTCTGTTTTTGACAAAGGCCTTATTAGTCGAAAGTTTATTTCGCGACAGTAATTTTGTTGTGCCTATCTGCGACTCAGCATCTCCGCTATATGGTGAGTAGCAACTATAGTTTTTCATAATATTGTTCTATCACTATGTTTCATAGCTACTGTGTACCATTCTTACTCTGACGCTTTGTTATTTCTGTAACACAACCACTGTTACTGTCTTCCAGTGCTTATTACCTGTCCGTTTCTTTGTTACTGTCACTGTCAGCATAAAATGGCGCTAATATGTTCACACGCCAAAATTTTTAGGAAAATTTTAACCAACCGATGGGACGTCGGCGAGCTGCTTGTAGTCGACGCTGACCCCGGTGAAGTACTCCGGCATCTTTACTCCTCGCAGGCCCTCTTTGCGTAGCTCGTGGCTTCGGACGCTCGGACCTCGTGACCGTCTCTCGTCGCGACGCTACCGCCAATCCCTAAACTTCGTGCCTCCTCACTCGGGCCAGGTGTAGTGTAACGACGTAAGTTTTTTATAAATGATTTTCTTTTGACATATGACCATGTGTAGACTTCGTCACCTACGTCAGTTACAACACACTTCAAAATTATTTATATTATTTTTAAATTGTCTCAGAATGGTTCTTGAACGAAACTGTAAAACATCATTTGAGTCGTATGCGTAGAATTACGTCACTCAGTCCAATTGGTTTGCGTAAACTTTTTCAATTTAGATGTCGTTTGTTTCTCCTCAGAAATTATATTAATGCAAGTGATCTGCTTTAATAAATATTAGAACCACATTGAATAAACTTTCAAGAATCACACCCGCTATGAACGCTGTGAAAAATTAATAATCTTGCCAAATAAATTACGTAACATAATTCTTCATAAATAAATTCTCGGAACACGTATTTAAACTTTAGTAGCATCCACTAGTTTATTATCTTCCTACATATAGACGTGAGCCTGAGCCTTTACAAGACAGGACTGAACATTTACAACATGATTAACTTTCTATGACGTCATTGTTGTACAAACATTGCAAATTCTTATTTTTTTTCCATTTTTTAGAAGCACGACGCAACAACTCGGTTTCAGGATCTTCTGTTGCTCTTTGGCTGTCGACCCGCGACGTATAGTGGCCATCAATTTTCTCTCTGGTCCCGCCAGTGAAGATGCTGTCTCCGTTCGTTGCGCCGCCCTCTCCGTACATGAAACATAAAAAATAAATACAAAAACTTTAGACAATTCACAACCATTACAAATATTACAAAACTACATAAACAAAAACTAAATTAAACTTATATTCACCTGCAAACTGGGCTGACACTGGTGGATGGGTGACGCTTCAATTTCGCGTCCCACTACACAGGGAACCCGTATATATACCAGCAAGTAAAGGGCTTCTGAGGACACAACCCACAAATACCAACTTTTCCTCATAGATATTGTCAAGAGGGGCAGTCGATACTATACTTGAGCTAGTGGCGCCCGACAGAACAGTCTACTAACTTAATGGCACCACGGCTCAGCTACGGAGCGAATTATTAATTGACAGTGATATAAACGGTAACCTGCTTTTTTAAATTTTTCACGACGATCAGCTGTCAGTAGTATTGTCTAACTTAGCTACGAGGTATGATTCAGAAGGTCCGTTTGGTTTACTTCTGTACTCATGCGAGGATGACTATACAGTATCTCTCCCCAGCAACATCGACCGTCCTTAAATCATTATTTCGACACCACAAGACAAACTTCAACATATTAATTCGACAGTCGGAAATAACTGGAAATAACAACAAATTGCTTGTTAACTTTTTTTTATTAATAGTGAATGGCATTGCGTTTTCCTTACATACAAAAGTGCGAGAACATGATGAAAAGTAAAATAAGCGTCATTAACATTCTTCACGGCTACATACATTGTAGATTCCTCTACGTAGTCACCTTGACGACGAACACATTACTCCCAATGAGAGACCTGTTTGTTGATACCGTCCCTGTATAAAAAAAAAAAAAAATGGTTCAAATGGCTCTGAGCACTATGGGACTTAACTACTGCGGTCATCAGTCCCCTAGAACTTAGAACTACTTAAACCTAACTAACCTAAGGACATCACACACAGCCATGCCCGAGGCAGGATTCGAACCTGCGACCGTAGCAGTCGCGCGATTCCGGACTGCGCGCCTAGAACCGCTAGATCACCGCGGCCGGTCCCCTGTATAATGTTTGACTTTATTGACTGAGCCACAACCTCACCTCTGCTTGCACCGTTTCATCACTACCAAAGTGAAGTCCTAGAAGGTGTTTTTTTGTAGTGATGGATTAAAAAGTTCGCAGGAAGAATATTCTAAATGCCCTTACATCCACCCCCAGCTTCAAGGTCGGAAAATAAACAAATTACTCAAGATAGCTTCTATATTCAGATTATTACTCTACTATGGGTACATTCTAATGCGGGTATAAGACACAGTGAGGAAGCATGCATCTTAGCCAAACAAGCGATAATAACAGGCTATATTGTGGACTACAAAACCCCGCAAACGAACTGTATGCATGGCATCATGCTCCGAGTCAATCGCTGATTTAAACCCATCCTCTTTTCTTCTACCAACTACGAGAACGAACGGAAGGATTTTATTAAATCGATTAACTCACTGAGTTGTCAACCTCCTCTACGGGCTACTCAATATTATCATCTAAAGACATTCATGTATATGTAGTAATTGGTAATTTCATGAAGAAGATTGGAAAAAATCAATAGTATAGCTACAAGGTGAAGTGAACCTTACTTCATGTTACTGATATGATTCTTTATATTTTATGCTGTACCAGATATTATTATACCGTTTCATAAAAATTTGATGGCTCAGTAGAAAAGATTCTCTTAAGGTCAAATAAATAAATTAGAAGTTTTGAAAACGGATGAAAATCGGATGGGACCAAGTCGGAACTGTGTGGAGAATTGTTGCGATATCCCAGCGCTCCTTTGCGATCTGGCATTGTCGTGCTCAAGGATAGGGCGTTGCATGTGTGGACGTACTCTTCCAATTCGAAAATAGACTACAGAACGCTGTTTCTCAAGCACTGACACAGTTAGTTTACACACCACCATGTTACACGCTACAATTCAGAGCCCTATACGGGCGGAGGGCTGCAACATTCATCAGTGAAGCTGAAAAGTCGACCGAGTAATATGATTTACAACTGACAACCTAGTAACCAATTGCAAGCACGTTGGGAACAAGAAAAATGTAGCAGCAAGTACAGGCAGGTTGACAATGGACTATCCTTCAAAAATTGTGCTGGTATGTCATGCACAGACGTACGAAGATGAAGCTTTGCATAGTGTGCCTCCTTCACACAGAATCGTATAGAACTAAATTATTGATTGCAGGAAATCATGGAAGAATGTGAAATGTGATGCAATGGAACTTTACTAATTAAGTGAACAGATGAAACCCTCAATGATATGGTAGTAATAGGGTAAGGGTGGCATGAACGCAATTTTCATACCAAATTAATATCAAACTGACATGCAAATTAATTAAATTGATCGATTAATTACCCTCTCCAACGACACCCACCCTCATCCTCAGATGATGTCACGTGTTTTACTCAGCCTACACGACGGTCCAGACCTTCTGCCCACCCCACCCTCCTCTTCCCTCTCCCCCTCCCACACTATTGACGGGAATTTCAAATTCTGCCAAGAATTTCGAAATTAAGAGGGAATATTGAATTTTGGTGGCTATTAGTGGGAATTTCGACATCCCCCCCCCCCTCACGCAATGGCGGGAAGTTAAAAATGGCAGTGCCCTTTCTGGTACTCGAACTCTGGTCCTCCTGGAAGGAAAGCTCAAGTGCACCCCCCTAAAACAATTATACCACCAGAGGTGCTTGGAAATGGTGGGAAATTAAAAATGTTGGTGCCCTTTCTGGGTCTTGACCATGGACCTTCTGGACAGAAAGTCGAAGTGCAACCCCCAACACATGTAAACTGCCTAGATGCAGGAAAGGAAGGTTAGGTTAGTGTATTTTATTTATTTTGCTTGGGAATCTGAAATAGAGATCAGTCCTAATTACGTAATTAATCATATAAATCAGTCTTAACTACAAAACAATGTATGCTGAGTCAGTCGTACCGACAATCATTTCTTTTCCGATTTCTCATAGAATTTTATTATTTCGTTGATTATTCAATCATTCTCTCATGGTAACCTCAATCTCTTTCTCATGGTAACCTCCCCCTTGGCAGTCCCCTCCTGGAGATCCGAGTGGGGGACTATTCTGCAATCTTTTGCTAAAGGAGAGATCACCGTAACACTTCTTCGATTACAGGCCACATGTCCTGTGGATACACGTTACGTGTCTTTAATGCAGTGGTTTCCGTTGCCCTCTGCATCTTCATGCCATTGATCTTTGTTCATTCTTCCACCTTCAGGGGCAGTTTCCCACCCCTAGGACAAGAGAATGCCCTGAACCTCTGCCTGTTCCTCCGTCCTCTTTGACAAGGCCGTTGGCAGAATGAGGGTGACTTCTTACGCGGGAAGTCTTTGGCCGCCTATGGTGATTACTGATCCAAATTTGAGCAGCGGCGGAATTCGTACTTGGGACCGAAGACGTTTTGATTATGAATCAAAGACGCTACCCCAAGGCCATAGCTTCATACAACCTGTTAAATGCCTCTTTTGGAAGACTAGATCCCTCCATGAAACAACAGCAGCTTGGAAAGCAGGAAGCCCTCAGCAAAGAACGACCACAGACTCCGGCGTATCTGGGAGCACAGTTTTCCTCAGATGTGGCCTGAGCTTGGAACAAGTTCGTGGTCCCCTTGAGGAGATGGTCCCTCGCCAACACAAAAGGGAAATTTAGTGGCACAGCCACATCCCACAGGCCACTCTCTGTTCAGGACACATCTGCCTAGTTCGACCACCTATCCACCTACCCATCTACCCACCCACCCACCCACACACACACACACACACACACACACACACACACACACACACACACACACACACACACACATACATACATACATACATGCTGGACCGTCCCACACACCAACTCACACAAGTGACTCCCATTCTGTGATGGACAGCACTTATCTCTAACGTCATCGTATCTCTTATAATCGAGAATCTATTAAAAATGGAACACAATCGCAACGATAACAGATGTCCTCTTTCCTCGAAAATAGACACAGTCCATTTTCTTTCATCTAATGAGTAAAATCGGTTTAGTTTTTCATACAATTCACATCTCAGTATTTTTGCGACATCATTCAACAAAATGCACAACTGTCAATTACATAGCACCTACTATTTTGCTCCGAAAATTACCGATCGTTGCAGAATGTCCTCGTTATTACGAAACCATCATTGGAGTAGAGATAAACCTAGAATTTAATCCCCAAAGAAAAAAACATCTATATTAACCAAGTTCTTTCAGCTTGATGGACAAATTAGACGACCTGAGAGCATCTCTCGCGCTCCAATCAGTGTCTCTAAATAAACTGTCATGCACACGTGTATTACAAACATTTCCACAAAATACTCTTCCAATTTCCAAATTTTGTGATGTCTTCCATACGTTGTCAATGAGAAATATCGCCTCTTTGTTTCATTTTTACCAATCTATGTGTTGTGCGAGCGGCATAGTTTACACTTTGCAATGTTCAGATTTCTGTGAGAGCCAAAGGATCGAAACGTGATAATATCAATTTAGCAGCTGACCATACCTTGAAGTCATGGTAGAAAAACATAATGTCGGGCGTTGTACATAACTTAAGTTATATGCCGCTTGAATGTGTTACAGCTAAAAAATCAGTATATTACTCTGCTTATTAAGAATTAATACATAAACCCTCCCTTGTGATTGATTGTCTGTTGCGTATGGTCTTTCTCCAGTACAGTCCACAGAACTTTACACAGATCTGTGAAAGCGACTTAGGGCACTGGCCACATGCCCCAGTGAAGCAATATGTGAATATGTAATACGCTTGATGCCAATATGCAAACAGTATTTGTCTTTTTCGATATATTGGAAGAGGGAGACACGGTAAAATCTTGTAGGAGTTTCTATTACCAGGGGTAGTATAACTGTTTATAACTGTTTAAAGTATGGATGCAGATAGTTCTACAAACCACACCGGGTTTGCTCATAAAACTAACAAAAATCGGATGTATCTATTCTCATAGAATCACGAGTGTTTTCGTTATTATCGTCACAATTGTGTGTTCAAAAAAAATAGGTTTTACAGCAAGTCCTCTGTTATTTTATACTTCATAACCTCTAATTATAAAGTGAATACCACTCGAACGATAGTTTGTTGTGGAACATAGAAACCATAGTGATTTTTTTTTTCTTGACATGTGAGCATATTGGGTGAAACGGGCTGTGACGATCAAATTGCTTATAAACCCAGAATGACCGGAATCTACTGTATGATATAAACTCTACAGGCGTTTCGTTGTAAGGGACTTACGTAACAAAAATGTCGAATGTAATCACACAGATGGAAATTGGTTTCGATATAACAGGAGACAGACAGACACCGTAAAATCTTATAGGAGACTGTATTACAAGACAGGATCTCACGATTTGTTTCGTAAACGCAGGTGTGATGTAGCTTTGCACTGTAATAACGGGACTTTTCATAGCTTACAAAACAGAAAAATCCTCTTGAATTATACCTTTTTGTTGGCGAACATTAAATGATTGTGTTTTTTCCGACATGTGAGCCAATGGAGTGAAAGATTATATTCTCTGACGTTACTTCAAGTGTCTGAAATGTTTGTAATACACACGTGAATAACAGTTTATTTGCAGAAACTAATTCGAATGCGAGAGACGCTCTCAGGTCGTGTAAAGTCAGAGTTTACATTCTCGGTTTTCTTACTCCGATGACGGTTTCGAAATAACAAGGACATTCTGCTGGGATCGGTTGTTTTCGGAGCGAAATAGAGGAAGTTATGTAAGCGGCGGCGGTGCACTTCGTGGGATGTAGCAAAATACTGAGATGCGAAATGTATCCAACAGTCGAGCGTAAAAACTGTACCAATTTTGCTCATAGGCTAAAAGAAAATGCACTGCGCCTATTTTCATGGAAAGAGGACATTTATTATGGTTGCGATTGGGTTTCCACATTTTAATAGACGCTAGATTATAAGAGATGCATTGATATTAAATAGCAGTATTCTCCATCACAGAATGGTCCTCGCTTGCTTGTGTACAGTCCAGCACACACACACACACACACACACACACACACACACATATATATATATATATATATATATATATATATATATATATATTTGTGCGTTTGTGTGGGTGGGTGATAGCGCTAGACAGATGTGACCCAACTAGAGCGCGGCCTGTGGGGCATGGCTGTTGTGCCTTAAATTTCGACTCAAGGAGAGCACAAGCTGTTGCAATAGCTGCAGCTGAGAAAGACTGTGCCCCTAGATATGGCAGACTCTGCGATCGCTTTTTGCGGAGGGCTTTTTGTTTTCCATGTCGTTGTTTCCATGGTGGATACATTCTTTCCGCGAAATAGTTTAACAATTTGCATGAAGTGTTTTTTTCTTGTATTTTGTCCATCTGTGATTTCCCCAGACTGGAGACAGTATATCATTGCCACCAAGAGGATTTCTTTGTGGGCCATCAGTGGCAAGATACGCTACTAGCCATTACAGTACTACACCAAGAAGAAATGCAGATGATAAACAGGTATTCATCGAACAAATATATTATACTGGAACTGACATGTGATTACATTTTCACTCAATTTGCGTGCATAGAACCTGAGAAATCAGTACCCAGAACAACCACCTCTGGCCGTAATAACGGTCTTCATACGCCTGGGCATTGAGTCAAACAGAGCTTGGATGGCGTGTACAGGTACAGCTGCCCATGCAGCTTCAACACGATACCATAGTTCATCAAGAGTAGTGACTGGCGTATTGTGACGAGCCAGTTGCTCGGCCACCATTGACCAGACGTTTTCAATTTTGAGAGATGTGGAGAATGTGCTGGCCAGGGCAGCAATCGAACATTTTCTGTATCCAGAAAGGCCCGTACAGGACCTACAAAATGCTGTCGTGCATTATCCTGCTGAAATGCACGGTTTCGAAGGGATCGAACGATGGGTAGAGCTACGGGTCGTAACACATCTGAAATGTAACGTCCATTGTTCAAATTGCCGTCAATGCGAACAAGAGGTGACCGAGACGTCTAACCGATGGCACCCCATACCATCACGCCGGGTGATACGCCAGTATGGCGATGACGAATACATGCTTCCAATGTGCGTTTACCGCGATGTCGCCAAACACGAATGCGACCATCGTGCTGATGTAAACAGAACCTGGATTCATCCGAAAAAATGACGTTCTGCCATTCTTGCACCCAGGTTCGTCGTCGAGTACACCATCGCAGGCGCTCCTGTCTGTGATGCAGCGTCGAGGGTAACCACAACCACGGTCTCCGAGCTGATAGTCCATGCTGTTGCAAACGTCGTCGAACTGTTCGTGCAGATGGTTGTTGTCTTGCAAACGTCCCCATCTGTTGACTCAGGGATCGAGACGTGGCTGCACGATCCGTTACAGCTATGCGGATAAGTTGCCTGTCATCTCAACTGCTAGTGATTCGAGGCCTTTGGGATCCAGCACGACGTTCCGTATTACCCTCCTGAACCCACCGATTCCGTATTCTGCTAACTGTCGTCGGATCTCGACCGACGCTAGAAGCAATGTCGCGATACGATAAACCGCAATCGCGATAGGCTACAATCCGACCTTTATCAGAGTCGGAAACGTGATGGCACGCATTTGTGCTCCTTACACGAGGCATCACAACAACGTTTCACCAGGCAACGCCGGTCAACTGCTGTTTGTGTATGAGAAATCGGTTGGAAACTTTCCTCGTGCCAGCACGTCGTGGGTGTCGCCACCGGCGCCAACCTTGTGTGAATGCTGTGGAAAGCTAATCATTTGCATATCACAGCATCGTCTTCCTGTTGGTTAAAATTTCGCCTCTGTAACACGTAATCTTCGTGGTGTAGCAATTTTAATGGCCAGTAGTGTAGAACAAGTCTCTATCCCCGCCTGCTGTGGGGAGAGGGAGGGAGGAATAGAGTGATGAGGGGTGTAAGGGGGCGAGGAAAACTACCTCCAAGTTGGTTTGTTTGTGAGTGCACATTGAGTACGGCACAGCTGGAACTGCTGCCCTCTGCACTCTACTGGGGTCATTTTTTGCACTGTTCCGTTATTACGATTTTTTTTCCAATCCCCATAGCATGTGTTGCATTATGACCCATACATCAAGAGTGCTGGTTTTTGTATTGTGGTAGCATGTATTGGCTTCGATTACCTATGCTGCATATCATGGCGAGCAGGCGTCATCCATCCTATGGACCTGGAATGCACTAAAAAGTTAATCCAATCTTTGTCGCTCGATTCCCAAAACTTTTATTTTCTCATACTAATTACATGTTTTCTAAGGATCTTCCAAACATATTTGTTTCAAACTTCCAGTAAATGTTACACAGTACCTTCTGCATAATTTAACACAACCTTTTTCCAAAAAACTGTATATTTTTGAATATATAAATAAAAAATTGCAAAAAAATTTTGTGAATTTTCATTACAATTGAAAAAAATCATCTTTAATAACTGAACTAAAATTTGGTAAAATCCCTGTGTTAAGTTTTAGCCCATATTCCAATAAATAATCTGTAAAAAGTTCAACTTCCTACCTCAAATACTTTGTGAGGAAAGATGTAATTTATAAGCATTATTTTAACATTGCAAGTATAGGGCGTTCCGGAGCCCCTTAATATCAAGAATCCGGTGAAATCTCAAATCTCCGACATTGCTGCAGCTGGAAAAAGATCCTGCAAGGATGGGACCAACAACGACTGAAGAGATCGTTCAATGTGACACAAGTGCAACCCTTCCGCAAATTGCTGCAGATTTCAATGCAGGAACATCAACAACTGTCAGCGTGCAAACCATTCAATGAAACATCATCTGTATGGGCTTTCTGAGCCAAAGGCCCACTTGTTCACTCTTGATGATTGCGCAACACAGTTTTATATCTCACCTCGGTCGATCAACACTGACAGTGAACTATTCACGACTGGAAACATGTTGCCTGATTGGATGAGTCTCGTTTCAAATTGTATAAAGCGGATGGAAGTGTTCAGGTATGGAGACAACCCCATGAATCCATGAATCCTATATGTCAGCAGGGGACTGTTGAAGCTGGTGGAGGCTGTGGGGCGTGTGCAGTTGTAGTGTTACGAGTCTCCTGATACTTCTATATACGACTCCGACAGGTGATATGTACATCAGCATCCTGCCTGATCATCTGCATTCATTCATGTCCATTGCACATTCTGACGGACTTTGTCAATTCCAGCACGTCCATAATTGGTACAGAGTGGCTCCAGGAACACACTTCGGAGTTTAAACACTTTCTATGGCCACCAAACTTTCCAGACATGAACATTATTGAGCATATGTGGGACGCCTTGCAATATGCTGTTCAGAAAATATCTCCCTCTCCTCGTACTCAAGGATTTATTGACAGCCCTGCAGGATTCATGGTGTCCAGCATTACTTCAGACATTAGTCAAGTCCATGCCATATCGCGTTGCGGCACTTCTGCGTGCTGTCGGGGGCATTACATAATGGCATGCAGGTGTACCATTTTGTTTGGTTCTCCAGGACCGATCTGTATGATTAATTACGCAATTAGGCCCGATCTTTACTCCAGTTTCCAAAACAATACAAATAAAGTGCAGTAACATGACCTTTCTCTCCTTCACAAGGGCAGTTCTTCTCTGTTGAGCGAAGCGCTTGTGCTTTCTTTCCAGAAGGACCAGGTAGAGTTCTGGAAAGTGCACCGCCATTTTTAATCTCCCAGCAGTTCCCCGATGGGAGGGGGAGGGTGTTGTTAGATGTCAGCACAGCTCTGGGACAAATAAATTCCCACCAAAATTGGAAATTCCCGCCACAATTAAAAACTCCCACAAACATTCGAAATTCGCAGCAACATTCGAAATTTCTGCAAATAGGACAGGTGGGGTGCGGATTGAGGGGGAGGGTGGGGGCGGAGGGGACACACTTGCAGACTGAGAAAAACTCATGATGTCATCCGGTGGTGGGAGTGGGCATGGTTGGGGGAGGAGGGATAATTAATTGATCAAGTTAATTTATTTGCTTATCAATTCGATGTCAATTTGGTAGCAAAATTGCGCTTGTCCGCCCTTACCCTACTACTAACGGTACTAGGTAGAATAGTGAAGGAAGGAATTCCATGGATCATGAATGCCGTGTTAGAGTATAAGTGAATAATTTACTTTGTGTGGGAAGATTGACAGAGTGGGAAACTTGCACAAGGAGAGAAAAATTTTAATTACTAAAGATGTTGGCTGCGTCAAGGAAACAGTGAGGTAAACATCAGATGAAGAGGGGCGCAGTGAGAGGGTGGCATCAAATCAGTCGAAACACTGTTGACTTGATATATATTTTAGCAAGTTGGTACTTCAAAACCGTAATATGGTAACTGAAAGACGTACGTAAGTAAACTGTCATTAGCTGTAGAAGTTTTGTTATTATATGCTACTACTTCCTGTCTGTAACCATGATCTTCTGCTAAGCGACTAATAGTGTTTTCATCGTCCTCCTTTCTTTCCTATTGATCATTGTGCCATCAGTACAGACTTTACCAGGCACACATCAGTCTCTGTACTATATAATATGATAGCATTTTCCTATTTAAGTCAACATTAAGGCAGCTGTGTTTAATATATGAGAAGGCAGTATAATAAAACGACTTTGTCCAGTGACAGAAGTTGATTCATAACGACCGAAACTATCAGAATATCTCAGTAATGTTTAGACTGTTTAGTGGTATATACAGGGTGTTACAAAAAGGTACGGCCAAACTTTCAGGAAACATTCCTCGCAAACAAATAAAGAAAAGATGTTATGTGGACATGTGCCCGGAAACGATTAATTTCCATGTTAGAGCTCATTTTAGTTTCGTCGTCCACCTCTGCTCAATGGAGCGCGTTATCATGATTTCATATGGGATACTCTACCTGTGCTGCTAGAACATGTGCCTTTACAGGTACGACACAACATGTGGTTCATGCACGATGGAGGTCCTGCACATTTCAGTCGAAGTGTTCGTACGCTTCTCAACAACAGATTCGGTGACCGATGGATTGGTAGAGGCGGACCAATTCCATGGTCTCCACGCTCTCCTGACCTCAACCCTCTTGACTTTCATTTGTGGGGGCACTTGAAAGCTCGTGTCTACGCAACCCCGGTACCAAATGTAGAGACTCTTCGTGCTCGTATTGTGGACGGCTGTGATACAATACGCCGTTCCCCAGGACTGCATCAGCGCATCAGGGATTCCATGCGACGGAGGGTGGATGCCTGTATCCTCGCTAACGGAGGACGATTTGAACATTTCCTGTAACAAAGTGTTTGAAGTCACGCTGGTACGTTCTGTTGCTGTGTGTTTCCATTCCATGATTAATGTGATTTGAAGAGAAGTAATAAAATGAGCTCTAACATGGAAAGTAAGCGTTTCCGGACACATGTCCACATAACATATTTTCTTTCTTTGTGTCTGAGGAATGTTTCCTGAAAGCTTGGCCGTACCATTTTGTAACACCCTGTATAAATATGGCCTTCAGTAAAATGATGACTTCATAAAGAGAAGAAAGTAAAACATCAAAATATTGCGTACAGCAGGTTTTGGTTAACAAGCCTGTAGAAACTCACTTTTAACCGTCTGGGCGATGTTTCCCATGTTGGTGACTGCGCAGTAAAGACCAGTCTCTAGAGATTCTTGACGACACGACAAAGTGGCAGAAGCGCTGTAAGGGTGCAGGGACCAACTTCCAGTTGGAACGCAGGTCACGTGACGCCCGCGCGTCCCTGGCCTGACACCCTTCTGCCCCGCTAGGGCCCTGAAATATTTATCGCCGTGAAACATATCGCGGCAACGGCGTGCGCCTGCAGATGCTGCCCCGCGCGACGCAAATCTGCGAACCGCGGGGAAAGCAACCAGCAGCGGCCTTGGCTGTGGCGTCGGCCGAGCCAGCTTGCCACTGAGGAGACCACCACTCTTCCTCCTACCCCCCACCCCCCTCCTCTCACACCCTCATCCACAACTCCTGATAAACTTTTCTGAGCTGAGTGTGTATCGCGCTGTCACACCAGGTGGCACCAATGAGTGAACTTCGGCCGAGGCGGAAAGTTGTAAAAATTGATTTCAGGCACTAAATCCGAGAGGAAATTCACTGGGTTTCTCAACATAAGGTGTGGACTTGGTCCTCTAATTCTTATTATTCGGGGTAAGTTTTCCATGCCTTTCAGGAGGAACAATGGTTAGCAACATAGTACGACTTCCTTTAGAATCTCAAAAATCTCTAGATGCTGTTAGAGGTAAACCTGAAATTTTCAGAGCCCATTTCATTAAAATTATTGACGTTGTTATTCTTCTTACTAATCAGAAGGATGGTTGCATGTATTAGTAGCGGAATATTGACAACACAATACAAATCCTCGTTCATGGAAACCATCATCCGATTTAGAAATGTATGCGTTTATTGGACTGCTGATTTTAATGGGTGTTCTGAATGCTCTAAATGAACCTGTCAGCTAGTAAAAAACATCATTGTTACAGAATCTTTGAAATAATAAATTTCAAGCTCACTGCCTTTTTCTGCGTTTTAGTGATAAAAATACTCGTAATGACGGAAAGACAACTAGCATCCTGGCAACTATAAGGAAAATGTGGGATACGTTTACAGCCCTGGCAGACTATTACTAGCTGATGAACCACTAATCACATTTAGGGTAAAATGCCCATTCATTGTACATGTGAGGTTATAGCCTGGGAAATATGGCAAAATATTTGGACTCTTGCTGATTGTGAAACGTCGTACGCTAAGACCTTTCAAGTTTACATTGGGGAGGAAGAAACTCCACAAAAATGTGTAAGTGGAGGAGTATTAAAAGCCATATTGTCTTGTCTCGTTCAAGGATATGAAATAGCTACAGACAACTGTTCCTCAAGTGCCCAACTGGCTAAGGAGATTCTCCAGAAGGGCCTTACACATTGTGGAACACTATGGAAGAACAAAGCTCAAATTCGGTACGAACAGTAACTTTTATGTCTGCATGGAGTGTCAAACGTAATTTGGAACTGGCAGCAGGACGTGACCGGGGTGTGACCCAAGATCTGATGTCCGCCAAAAAAAGATTAGTCTCAAAGTAAGGCGCCAGCGATCAGGAAGATTACTTATCTTTATTCTCCACACTGAACCAGGCACCGTCTATTACTCTCATAGCAAGTAGCTACGAAATTAAGTTCACAATACAATTCACAAATCCACAGTGCAATCCAAATCGTAACTAAGTTCTAAGCCCAAGGTTGTCATAAAAGATCTATACAATAACACTTCGATATTAACATAGCTAGCGAGCAAAAGCGAGTGGCCGTGGCGGCAGGTCTGTGTTCCCGTTATATCTTGTGGCCATAGGGGGAGCTGCAGGCAAGAACTATTGAATGGCGCAACGTCTTCAGCCGGACATGACGCCATGAACTTCCGGCGGGAGGAATAAGCGTAACTAAATTAAAAGCACTGTGTTCAAAGTTTCCAGAGTACTGGTTAAGATTTGGCTATTTAACGTAACAGAATACGATCATATACAACATACTCATTTATAAAAATAATACGCAAAAAACCGACTTCGTGACACAAAAATTATTACTTACGCAATATTCTTGAATGTGCATAATCACCTAATAGAATTATTACCATAAATTTATTATTAGTAATGATGAAACACTGTTAAAAATGTTTGGGCTGTGAAATCGCTCGGTTATCTTCATAACATTTATGCGTTGGTTACCATTAGGTGACGCAGTAGTCAAGAAAAGAAGGAATTCTTTAAGGAACGTGAGATACCACAGCTTTGTCAATTCGCGAAGGATGTTAAAGAAAACCATAGCATATGCCAAACAAGCTTTCTTCGATTAAACAATTCTACAGGTACCAAGTAATGAAACGGAAATGCAGAAAATGGTTCTTAAGGCTTCTGTAGCATAGTCATACACAATGGAATTGACTCTGAAGAAACAGAGGAATTCAATTGGAAGAACTAGATCGTATTGCTATGTAATTAATTCTAATATACCAAACGAATAGGTTTGGTAAACAGCGGATAAAGGTGAATGTCAACAGAAGAGATTTACCGATAGAGCGTGGTTTTAGGTGGTGTGGGGTTCGAGCTGGGTTTTGTGCAAACTTGGTGCTCTATTTAACAGTTATTTTATCAAGCATTGAAACTTGAAATAACGGAACAGAAATACTACTTACAAGGAAACTTAAATTATATATCCATAACCCGATAGAAACTTAAATAGAGGTGACCAATATCACAAATATCCTTATTATAATAATACGATAAATTCTAATCCAGAACAAATTCTTTCTTGCTCTCTCTCACTTCTGGCAGAGAGATCACAGTTCGTAATAATTGACGAAAAGTTTTCGAGTAAAACAGAAGAGATTTCTGGCGTCCCCCAAGTAGGTGTTATAGGCTTTCCGCTATTCTTTATACATACAAATTAGGATACAATCTGAGCAGGCGTCTTAGGTTGTTGGCAGATAATGCGGTCGTTTATCGGCTAGTAAAGTAATCAGAAAATCAAAATTATTTGGGAGACGATTAGGAAAAGAAATCTGTATAGTGCAGTTGACCCTAAATAACGAAACGTATGAGGTCATCCACATGAATGCTAAAAGGAATCCATTAAACTTCGGTTACACGATAAATAAGTCAAATCTAAAGGCCACAAATTCAACTAAATACCTAGGAATTACAATTACGAAAAATGAGTATTGGAAAGAAGATAGAAAATGTTGTGGAGAAGACAAATAAAGACTGTTTGTGTAGGAAGGACACTTCGAAAATGTAACACAATTACGAAAGACATTGTCTACACTACGGTTGTCCGTCCTCTTTTAGAGTACTGCTACGCGTTATGGGATTCTTACCAGAGAGGATTAACAGAGTACATCGAGAATGTTCAAAGGAGGGCAGCATATTTTGTATTATCACGAAATAGGTGAGAGAGTGTCACTGACATCATATGGGATTTGGGGTGGACATCATTAAAACTAAGGCGTTTTTCGTTGCGACGAAATCTTCTCATGAAATTTCAGTCACCAACTTTCTCTCCCGAATGCGAAAATATTTCGTAGACGCCAACCTACATAGGAAGAAACCATCATAATAAAATAAGTAAAATCAGTTCTCACACGGAAATATATACACAATGTGACCAAAAGTATCCGGGCACCTGGCTGAAAATTACTTACAAGTTCGTGGCGCCCTCCATCGGTAATGCTGGAAATCAATATGGCATTCGTCGACCGTTAGCGTTGATGACAGCTTCCACTAAGCAGGCATAGGTTCAGTCAGGTGTTGATAGGTTTCTTCGCGGAGTGCTGGACTGAGGAGAGGTATCGATGTCTGTCGGTGAGGCCTGGCATGAAGTCGGCGTTCCAAAGCATCCCAAAGGTGTGCTACAGAATTCCGGTCAGGACTCTGTGGAGGCTAGTCCATTACAGGTACGTTATTGTCGTGTAACCACTCCGCCACAGGCCGTGCATTATGAACAGGTGCTCGATCTTGTTGAAGGATAGAATCGCCATCCCCGAATTGCTCTTCAACAGTGGGAAGCAAGAAGTTGCTCAGAAAATTAATGCAGGCCTGTGCTTTGATAGTGCCACGCAAAACAACAAGGGGTGCTAGCCCCCTTCATGAAAAACACGACCACACCATAGCACCACCGCCTACGAATTATACTGTTGGCACTACACAAGCTGGCCGAAGACGTTCGCCGGGCATTCGCCACACCCACACCCTGCCATCGGATCGCCACATTGTGTACCGTGATTCGTCACTCCACACAATGTTTTTTTACTGTTCATTCGTCCAATATTTACGCTCTTTACACCAAGCGAGGTGTCGTTTGGCATTTACCAGCGTGATGTGTGGCTTATGAGCAGCCACTCGACCATAGAATCCAAGTTTCCTCCCTCCCCCCTAACAGTCATAGTACTTGCAGTGGATCCTGATGCAATTTGGAATTCCTGTTTGATGGTCTGGATAGATGTCTGCCTATTACACATTACGACCACCTTCAACCGTCGGCGGTCTCTGTCAGTCAACAGACAAGGTCGGCCTATATTCTTTTGTGCTGTACGTGTCCCTACACGTTTCCACTTTACTATCAGATCGGAAATAGTAGACCTAGGGATGTTTAGGTGTGCGGAAATCTCGCGTACAGACGTATGACACAAGTGACAGTCACTTGACCACGTTCGAAGTCCGTGAGTTTCGTGGGGTGCCCCATTCTACTCTCTCACGATGTTTAATGACTACTGAGATCGCTGATATGGTGTAGCTGGCAGTAGGTGGCAGCACAATGCACCTAATACGAAAAACGTAAGTTCGTGGAGTATCCGGATACTTTTGAGTACATAGTGTAGGTGTTCGCTTTTTCCACGCGCTGTTCGAGACTGGGATAATAGAGGACTATTGGGAAGGTGGTTCGATGAACCCTCTGAAAGGCACTTAGTTGTGATTTGCAAAGTATCCATGTATATGAATTACTGTGTATGTATATGAATTACTGGGCAGCAACATAACAATTCACAATACCTGGCATCTGCCCAGAACAAAGAGTAATAACTCTGAAACTTACTATGCGAAAGAAGTGTCACTAAATATAAAGCATAATGAAACTTTGGAAAACTAATTCTACTATCCTGAGACGACCAAAACACCTGCAACCCACAACTCAACCGATCTAACTATGCTTTTGTTTGAATAACTTCTTAAACAATAACATCCGCACTTTCTCATAAAAGCAATAGTAACAACCTATTAATGGAACCACATAAAATCAATAACAAAATAAACTCTTAAAATCACTGTAGTAACAAGTTCATTTCCACTAACAGCGGCAAATAATTTCTGCTTAATGCAATTAATCATGCTCACAGCGTGAAATAATACAATTATTCCTGCTCTGTCCCACAGTATGCACTGCTGAACGCCCAAACGCCATAAATATCAAGCCAGCTATTTACACAGCACCCACTGACTTCCATGTAGGAAGTAGTTCACAAGTGGCTACACTCAGTGCATGGTTTGCACATAACAGTGTACCACCTCAATCACAGTAACACCATACGCTACCGAAGGCTGCGAAAGTACTCACACAGTGCTTCCCACGACATGAGGGATCTATTTCTTTGCCTCCACTGGAATTACTGCATATACGGGTAGGAAATAAATCAACGGCTCCACCAGGCCGTTGTCAACATGGCGGCCTCGCCCTTGCTAATCGCCATTTCGTCTTGCGACCATCCCTCACCTCAACTTCTTTCGTCCTTGCACTTGGCTCTACACACGAAAATCATCTTTGTGTCAGTACAGCAACTGACCTCCTCCCGTAACCTCTGGCCCAACTCGCACTCATATTTACTGACACTTCGGCCCACACAAAAAACGGCCTCAGGTGTGTGTGTGTTTGTGTGTGGTTTGGGAACGTTTGGGCGCCCAAGGGCGAGGTTATCAGCGCCCTGACATCGATGAAAACTCTGGATAAGAACGAAAACTGTCGTACACGCATGCACACGAAACTACCACGCAATGAATGTCGCATAGGCACTCTCACGTGCATTAAAACCAATAAGGAGGAAAGATAGCTAATCAAGAAAGTAAAAGAGGGAAAACAAACCACAAAAGAGCTAAAAGAACAGCACAGCGAAATGAGACTGGATAAGAACGAAAACTGTCGAACACGCATGCACACGAAACTACCACGCAATGACTGTCGCATAGGCACTCTCACATGCATTAAAACCAATAAGGAGGCAAGATAGCCAATCAAGAAAGTAAAAGATGGAAAACAAACCACAAAAGAGCTAAAAGAACAGCACAGCGAAACGAGACTGGCTGATCACTTACGAAAAAATTTGGGTGAGCCAGCCACCCCGTTGACACATTAAAAATATCTCCCCAAGATCTTGTTAAAAATGTGGGACAATTCACAGAACTTTAAAACTCCAACCACACTCATTTGAGCATTACATAAAATAGACTGCAGATCCGCCGGCACGTCCGCTGCAGTCCGTTGGTCAGCAGATAAAGTGCAGTCCAATAAAAGGTGGTGCACCGTGATCTGCACCCCACAAGCACCACACATCGGAGGGTCCGCTCGCCGGAGTAAAAATCCATGCTTCATAGGGCTGTGGCCGATGCGAAGACGAGTAAGGATGACCTCGTCCAGTCGACGTGGCTGGAGGAAGTACGCCACGGCCGAGCTGTGGGCTTGACGACACGGAGATCGTTGTCGGTCACTTGTAGCCACTCATGTTCCCAGCGACACAGGACTTTATACCGCAACAGCGAGGTGAGGGCATGCAGTGGAATAGCACACTGAAAGACCTGAAGGTCACGACACGCCTCCTTGGCCGCTCGATCAGCCCTTTCATTCCCCAGAATTCCCGCGTGCCCTGGTACCCAGCAGAAAGACACCAGCTTCCTCAGTCGCTGTAGTTGGGGGAGGGCGTCGTGGATAGTCTGGGTTCCTTTATCTGCTGGGTTCAAACGCTGGAGAGAGTAAAGGGCGCTCAAAGAATCTGAACAGACGAGGAATTTAACACTGGGAGAAAGTCTCATCTGCTCCAGCGCCCGCAAGAGGGCATATAATTCTGCGTCAAAGACGGTAAATTCAGGAGGAAGTCTGACCTTGAAAACACGATCCGGGAAGACGACAGAGCAACCAACAGAGTCACCCTGCTTAGACCCATCCGTAAAAACAGCTACACGGCCGTGGTGCTCAGATAAAACGGCAGAAAAGACCCGATTAAAAACGGAAGCAGGAGTGTTATCTTCCCTGTACCGCACCAAATCTAAAATCACTCTGGGCCTCTCCAATAACCAGGGTGGCAGCAGGTTAAAACCCTGGGTTTGGAGTCGTACAGACTCCACACTGAGGGACTCTAGCAGATGTTGCACACGGATCCCAAACGGCAACGTAGCCCGGGTACGGTGGGAAAAAAGGCGGTCCAGAGGCGGATGAGCAACAATATGGTGAGCAGGCGAGGTTGGAGCTGCAAGAAATTTACAAGCCTGACGCCGGATGGTAGGTGGCGGTTCCCCGGCCTCAGCACAGAGGCTGGGTATGGGACGTCCGATAAGCACTGGCACACTCACAGCGACAGTGGCGGCCTCAGAAGACGTTGCTAGTTCCGTTCCCTCTACGTGACTGACTGCGCTCCCATGGCTTGTAACAACAACGACGCTGTACTATTGTACATATAAGTAAAATTTCTTTTCCGTCTGGTTTTTCGATAAATTAGTGTAATTGATGTTCTGATTTCATTTCTTTTTTGTTTCATGCCATTGTGTTAAGAAAACTGTAAACAATTTTCAATGTGAATATCAATGTTTATGTCAAATGTCAAGCAATATTGTAATAGAATTGAAATGTAACAAATGTTGAGACTGTTGTAAGATGTTTAAAATTGTAATTGTGCGGCTGGTCCATAGGTAGGCAATGTGTTAGGATATGTAGAACGCAAAACCTCGGGTGAATACCCTGTCTGTAAGGGAGCGGTAAAAGGTGGATGGCAGGCGAGAGCGGGGAAATGCACGCGGGCACTGCACGGCACAACGGGCTCAGCAGTAGTAGTTGGAGTTTGGCATTGGTCTGAGCAACACCTTCTGGAGCGAGGAGGCTCTCCTAGAAGACGTAGTTTCACTGAGCCTCGGGAATGCCGTTCCAAATCCCACACAGCATGGCAAAATTCCCTAGGCACTAAATGGAAAAGTATTGCGACGCTAAGAAGAATTAAAGTGCCGATACATCAAGAGCCATAGCTGTCATTGTATGTGTGCTCTGTGCCTCGCCATCTCGCCGCTCGCCAACCGCCGCATGGATACAACCAGGTTGAAACTTTTAGTACTGTATTCGTATGGACTATAGAGTGAACTGTTGAATAATAACCAAAATTTTACCAGAACTGTCCCCTCATTTAATTATCCTCACAACTAACCTAGACAGGGTCCTTTCCAAATGTTGTTCAATCCGAGTGTCCCGAAATGACAAATTAAATTTTGTGTTAACAATAATTACTTGCAGACCTAGTTATGTTAGAATGGTGTTTAAAGAGCTGGTTTGTTAATGAACCAGTAAATGAATAACGAAGGTCTAACGAAGTTGAAAGATAACTTTAATATTGATATAGTAATGAAGTTTAATTATTTCGAGACAGATATAAAGGTATTTAAATGAGAAGTAAATAAGATAAAAAGAGTAGTAACTCATATACTGGAAATCTTGAACGCATGATAATTTCAGTAATCAATTGTTTTAGTATAGTGATCATAGTGATATAGTGATATAGTGACAGTTTCAGGGTCCCGCCCCCCTTTAACCCATTTGAATTCTGAAGTGTTCTAAATTGGTTTGACCAGCAAAAGTTAAAGTCAATATAAATGTCAAAATTTATCAGTGTTTTATCTTTATCAAAATTGACATTTTGTGTGTGGCCCCAAAATGCTATTTCTAGGGTAACCTATGCCCGTTTTTAATCAGATCAATAGACAGTACGAAGTTTTGTAGTATACATTATAGTGTAGTGTTATGTATTCATGGTTTTTCCATTCAGTACAGAACGTGAAACTATCAGTTCAATAGATTTTCTGGTTCTAAAATTCTACTATATTAAGCAGTGCTACTACTTACTGTTTAGCATGAATATACGTCAACTTGTACAGGGAAGAAACTCAGTTAATGCCTAATTAGGGTGGCGACCGTATTATTATCAAATTGGTAGCATCTTCAGTGTTGCTTTTGGTACATACTGACGTGTCATTGTATTTTGAACTTACTTGACGGATCATTGTTATTACAGAGTGGGTGTAAGTCTGATTTGCCACCATTCAGGTACACGCGGTCAATATCTATACGAAATTCCTGTCTCGTAAGGTGAACCCCGCTCACTTACCATAGTGCAGGCTTTAATGAGTATTGTGTGCCACACGCGCACGTTACAGGCTGTCATCAGGTTAACGGGATACGTGTATCAAAAGTTTCGATGTTCACGACCATGACACTGAACAGAAATTGAATCTCTGGTAGAGGGAAAAATCGACTGAGCTGGTCGACACATCTCAAAAGGAGCTGCACTTTTCCCCAAAACTGTCACGAAACGTATTTCATGATATTATATGCGCATCCCCTTCAACGTAGTCGCACTCTTACTCTGCATCATAACTGCAGACAACACTCAGTATTACCAGTAACCGTTCAGGCTATTGCCTCTTCTCTTCCCTGCTTTTGCTACATTCGGGGCTTGTTATTTTTCTGCAGAGCTGTAAGCTTCCATCGGCGGGGACAAGATAGGAGTTTAGATAAGTGAACAGGGTAAAAGGATAATAAACATGTTAGAGCCAACGGCTGACTCCCAGAACAGGTAGACGAGAACGGCTACCGTTTCAACCTCCCCAGCACGCCAGGTGGTTTACACGTCTAGATTCTTGCCGGAAAACAGTGTTGTTTGAAGAATCATTTATTTCAGTCATCAGTCTCATCACTGGTTTCATTTGACTCGCCAAGCTCTTCATCTCAGAATAGCACTTACAACGTACAACTTCAATTATTTACTGGATCTATTGCCATCTCTGTGTTCCTCTACAGTTTTTGCCCGTTACAGCTCACTCTAGTAACATGCAAATTATTCTCTGATGTCTTAACAGATGTCCTATCATCCAGTCCTTCTTCTTGTTAGTGTATTCCATATACTCGTTTCCGCGTCAATTCTGCTGACAACCTTCTCAGTCCACCTAATTTTCAACGTTCTTCTTTAGCACTACGTCTCAGATTATTCGATCCTCTTCTGTTCCGGTTTTCACGCAGTCCATTTCCCTACCATGCAACTGCAGACTCAAAATGTACATTCTCAGAAATTTCTTCCTCAGACTAAGACGTGTTTGATACTAGAAGACTCCTCTTTCCCAGGAATGTCCTTTTTTGCCAGTGCTAGTCTGCTTTTGATACCTTTGTTTCTCCGTACATCATTGGTTCCACCCATTACTGCCTGAACTTCGTGAGCTCCAGTCCTGATTATAAGTTTCTCATTGTTCTCATTTCTGCTACTTATTACTTTCGTCTTTCTTCTATTTACTCTCAGCCAGTATTATGTGATCTTTACATAGCTCACGCCATTCAGAAGAACCTGCACATTTTTTCTCATTTACTGACGATAGCAATGTCATTAGCGCCGGCTGGGGTGGCCGAGCGGTTCTAGACGCTACAGTCTGGAACCGCGCGACCACTACGGTCGCAGGTTCGAATCCTGCCTCGGGCATGGATGTGTGTGATGTCCTTAGGTTAGTTAGGTTTAAGTAGTTCTAAGTTTTCGGGGACTGATGAACTCAGCAGTTAAGTCCCATATTGCTCAGAGCCATTTTTTTGTCATTAGCGAATCATATCATTGATATCCATTCACCTCAAATTTTAATTCCGCTTTTGAACCTTTCCTTTATTTCCGTATTTGCTTCTTCGCTATATAGATTGAAAAGTACAGGCGAAAGACTTCATTTCTATCTTACATCCTTTTCAATTGGAGCACTTCGATCTTGATATTCCGGTCTTATAGCTCCCTCCTGGCTCTTGCACATGTTGCTTATCAGCTGTCTTTCTCACCTATCTTTCCCTATAGCTTAGCACGAACTTCCTCAGAATTTCGAGCATCTTCTATCTTTTCCATTGTCGAACACTTTTCCCGGGTCGACAAATCCTATTAACGTGTCTTGATTTTTCTTTAATCTTCCTTCTGTTATCAACCGCAACGTCAGAACTGTTTCTCTGATAGCATTACTTTTCCTAAAGCCAAACTGAACGACATCTAACACATTATTCTATGCATAACTCTTGCGAGCAGCTTGAATGCATGAGCTGTTAAGCTGATTATGAGATAATTCTCGAACTTTTTAGCTCTTGCAGTCTTCATAATTGTGTGAATGATCTTTTCCGAAAGTCAGATGGTACATCGTCTGACTCATATATTCTGAATAGTCGTTTTGTTGCCATTTCCCCAATTATTTCAGAAATTCTCGTGGAATGTTATCTATCACTTCTGCCTTATTTGATCTCAAGACTTCTAAAGCTCTTTTATATTGTCATTCTAAAACCGAAGCCCCTACCTCTTCTATATCGATTCCTGTTTCTTCTTCTACCACGTTCTCCACTCCTAGATGTCTTCAGTGTACTCCTTCCACCTATCTGCTCTAGGCTCTGCATTTAAAGTGGCGTTAACAGTGCACCATCAGTGTTGCCACACTTGCTCTGAAATTTATTTTTTTTTTTATTTTTCTATGTGCTGAGTCAGTCCTGCCGTCAAGCATTTCGTTTTCGGTTTCTTCACGCTTTTCATGTATAAGTTTGGCGTTAGCTTCTTTGCACCTCCTATTTATTTCATCCTAAGTGGCTTGTATTTACTCATTCCTGAATTCCCAGAAACATTTCGGTACTTCTTCCTTTCACCGATCAAATGAATTTTTTTTTCTGTTAACCATGGTTTCTTCACATTTAGCTTCTTTGTAGTCCACAGACATAATTAATCGCTCCTGGCACTGCCCAACTTATCACCTCGCTGTATGGAGCTCACCATCATATGTCATTACTGAGAGAGATGGCACTGTTTTTAGGACACTGGACTCGTTTTAGGATGGACTCCGGTTCAGATCACTGTCCTATTATCAGCATACGTTTTCCGCGTTCCTAAATCGCATCAGACTGCTGCCGGGATGGTTCCTTTTAAAGAAACGGCCAATATCCTTCCCCATTCTTTCGTAGTATGAGATTCTACACCATCTCATCGCACTGATGAGCGGGAGTTAAACTCTAATCATCTTTCCTCCCTTCATCTACGTCGCGATATTCACCTGTATATTTCTTTATTTTCAGAAAATCTTAGCTATTCCTGTCTCCAAAGACATCTCTATAACCCGGTCTTGGACATATTCAGCGCTATTTTGTTTAATGTAAGTACTTTGATTCGTCCCATGTGATGATGTGCACTCTCTCATCTCGTATTTCAGTTCTGACTTACTGTGAAACGTCTCAGGAGTGAATACAATGACGAACAATACCGTCTGGCTCTCCGAATTCTACACATTCACAGTTATCGTTAAATCGACGCCCTTTTCTATTTGAGTGCATGGCGAAGGTTCATGCACTGTAAGTATACGTATGACACCCCTAGAGAGTAGAGTGTACATCATTTAGAATCTTCTTCACACAATGGGAAACAACTCACAGTCGCTCCATACTGTTGTACCTCTGTCCCAATCCTCCTGCCATTTCAGCGCTATGTACCATTTCCTGCTTGTTGTTTGCGTTTAGACCAAATTCCTCTGTTACTTTTTCTGCATCGGTTCTTTTTAACCAGTATGGTGCTTACTTACTTCCGATTATTAGGTCTATGGAATGTATTCCTAGTATTACGAACAGAGATACTGTAGAAAAGATACTGCATGTGTTCCTAAATCTCAGGAACAGGCTCTTTCCATATGCGGCGACAAGTACACACAATACTCTACTAAGGAAGGAAGTAAAGACTCATGATACACTGCCACAATGCCACACAAAAATTCGCTCACAGGCGTTTAACTGTAACTCTGTCCATTACACCACACAATCAGTGTGGCGGCCAACACAGTGAACAATGCTTAATTGCAAGGACTCAATATAGAGTCGCTCTCCGATTCACTCTCGACAGAGGTGCTCTCCCAGTGAAGTACGGAGGAGAGACTTCTTCCTCGCTCTCTGAGTACACGTACGAGCACGCACGCTCTCGTTACGTGTTGTCACTCCAAGAGCGACAACGGAACGGCTCCTCTCCACGCCAGATGTGAAGGGGTATATCTATCGGTCTCTTCCATTACTCCTTCAGCTCAAGGCGCCAGAAATATCGTCTGCCTATCAGCATTGCTCTTCTAGAACGGGAGAATGACGTTTCATTTATGGAAATCCGTAGCATCGGCGTTTGGCGTTTGCTGTCTCCCTGTGAAAATCTCTGAAACTGCGTGGTCTGTTTGTAAAGAATGTGTAGGCTGGGCGCTCCCATACAATGTAGCGGAATTTGCTTTTAAGCCGAACACAGGGTCGTTCTTCCTTTCCCTTGGGCAAACAATATCTGCTCTATGGGTGGTCACCGGCTGACATAGATAGGCTGAGTCGTCCTCTGAAGGGACCGGCCCCCCAGCGTGCGGTTTGCATCTCCCGAACTAAAAGCCCCTGTGAACGTCGTGTCTTCAATGTGTATGTGTACGCCAGCCTCGAGTATTTCTATCTCGGAGGGAATTGGCGATTTACTAGTTATTTGCTTATCATTTACATGAATTCATAAACATTGATTTTATCTTATCGAGTTTGGGTTCGAATGAAGCGTCTTGATGTGCGGAATATGATTATGAGGGCGGAATATGTAAGTAATGAAGGTCAGGAGACCATGACGTCTTACAGCTATCACATGCTTTCATCGAATTTGAGCCGCCCCAACTCCTTTCAAAACCTGACGACTGCAGTCAAGGACCGGATTACTGCACAGCGGCGCCATGGTCTCCACCACTGCCCAATACAAAGCCCATAAATAGAAAAAAGTGAGGATTTAAATCTACACTGTGGAGAGAGAGACATAGAGAGAGTAAGGTCTCGTTCGCTACGTCTTTACACTGTGCCTCTTGTTTGGTACATCACCTGCAGACGCACCACACGTTGCAGTGGACAGGTTGAACTGACCATTGATGGGGGCGTAGTGTTCCATGAGTAGCGGTTGAAAAGCGTCGATGCAGTATGCCTCCTGTCCTCCCAATTCCACAATGCTTTATTATGAAAACTTGTAAAATGTGTATGTGCAAATTGGAGTCAGATATGAAAATGAACTGCATTTCTTTTAAATCCATTCGAAATTGGAGAGACTGCTGAACGAATGTTTGTTTCAATTGCAATACAACAACAGTGATTTTGTAGGTAATTTCTCCCTTTTCTTTCATCTCGAAACTTGCAGACATTCCTTGCATGTGTACTGCGTAAGGCTGCAGCGAGTGGCCGCGTAGTTTGAGGCGCCATGGCACGGATTGCGCGGCCCCTCCCGCTGGAGGCTCGAGTCCTCCCTCAGGCATGGGTGTGTGTGTTGTTCTTAGCATAAGTTAGTTTAAGTGGTGTGTAAGTGTAGGGAGCGATGACATCGGCAGTTTGGAGCTCTTAGGAATTCACACACGTTTGAACATTTTGTATTGCGTACGGTCCAAGACAATTTCTGTGAGCTGTGTCAGCTGCAGAGTAAACAGGACATTTCAGCAGAAGAACTGTCTGAACCGCGCGCTGGATTGGGTGCAGACAAAGCGCCGACCTCAGTTTCTGGATCAGGTAAGCGGGATGGACAATGATCCACTGTGTGCCACCTACTTCCTACATAGGCACTATTGACTATGCTCCTTATGCTAGCATCTGCTGGTACGAACATCCATGAAATATTTCGGTGGTGGAAGGAGGACTTTCTAAACTTCACTGCAAGTTTTTTTAGCCATTCTTAAGAGCAGTTGTCTACAGGAGATAGTCGTCGTTTCAGACGACCGCTTCCAAGACAGGCATTGTGGTCCATGTTCCCTTTTTAGCATCTACTGGTATGAATATCCACGAAACGCTTCGTGGGTGGAAGGAGGATTTTTTATATTACACGGCCAGTGAAGGAGGATTTTTTATATTACACGGCCAGTATTTTGAGCCACCCTTAATAGGAGTTATCTAAGGGAGATAATTGTCCAGTATGCCGCCCTCTTCCAGGACATTCTTGTCCATGCTCTCTGTTCTAGCATCTACTGGTGTGAACATCCACGACACGTGTGCTAAATTACACTGCCCAGTTTTTTAAGCAATTTTTAAGAAGGGTTTTTCAGGAGAGATAGTTGTCCTGTGTGCCGTCCAGTACCTAACCGACATTCTTGGCACTGCTCCCTCTTCTAGTATCTACTGGTACGAACATCCGTGAAACTTTTCTGTGGTGGAAGAAGCATTGTTTTAAATTACATGGCCAGTTTTTTGAGCCATTCTTAAGAGAAGTTTTCTAGGAGTGACAGTTGTCCTGTGTAACGCCCACTTCCAGGACAGATATTGTCGGCCAGGCACGTTCTGCTAACGCCTGTTGGGATGAACATCCGTGAAACATTTCTCTGGTGGAAAGAGAATTTCTTAAAATTTCACGAACAGTTTCTTGAGTCATTCTTAAGAGGAGTTTTCTAGGGGAGGTAGTTGTCCTGTGTGTCGCCCACCTCCTGACGGACAGTGTGGCCAGGCATACTCTGCTAACATTTTTACTGCTATGGAAATCCGCGAAATGTTTTATAGTGGTAGGAGGATTCTTCAACAAAAATGCCAGGTTGGAGTATTCTTGAGAGAAACGTTTCTACTAGCGATACCGACCTCTAAAGCCTTCTAAAAGACACGACCAGTCCCTGAAAATGATGGTCACATGCTTCAGTAGCCTTTTTGTTGTCTAGCCCAACTTCCTTCTTGTTCTTCTCTTTTTATGCTCCCGCGTTAGAAAATTGCTTGCAGAAAGCGCTAAAAATTACACATTTGGATTGGCTGGGGTATCTTGATATAAAACATTTAGGCACAAGTTTCTCTAAGAGAGGCTGGAGTACACATGATTTGGAGGGCCACATTTTCCCAACATTGGTGGGAATGTGGCGACATCTGCTTAATTTTTCACTGTTGGGAACGGACAAGAACGTTATTCTCCGGATTGGAAATTGCTTCTTCATTCGTAGAGAACGTCACCAGAGCTGATCTGCTCTGTGATTTTTCGACTGTTCAGATTCTACACTGGATAGTGACACTTTGGATTGTGCCACGAGTACAGTGACCTCAAACTATGCTTGCAGACAGCACACCCCGGCCTCTCTTTGCAACAAAGTCACTTTGCTGTTTACACTCGTCAAAGACACTTCGGGTTCCGCACTCAGCTGGGAGCCTTCTCGCTGAGAAGATTCCGCCCAGTAGATCCTGGGTCAGACATTTTCTGAGACGATGCAGCAGCAGCGCGCTCGATCTGGGAAATGAGGGCAGCATAGTTGCACAAGTACTTCACTTACATTCCAATCACGACAAGCAATCATTGTTGCCCAGTTGCGAATCTGGGTCAATTAAAATTTAATATGTTAAAGGGCTGAACATACCATGACGCCTTTGCTAACATTAACTCACTATTGTGATGTATTTTTTTCCGTTTATTACTATTGTTGCTACATCTGGACTAACTTTTACCAAGTTACTCATTAATGATTAAAGGAAATCAATTTGTGCTAATAATTGCAGGGATTTATCTTGCTGTCGAATTTTAATTTCATATGTAGTCATCTCTGTTGAGAACGAAACTTGTAATTTTTCCCGACACGCTGATCCGGTTCTGGACCGAAAATCAGCATTTATTAATTCTTTTTATCACGGTTAAATTAGCATGGTTCCTTGGGCAGATATCTAGACAGTAAATATCATCCTCTCCCTCAATATGTTCAACGGCAGGGGGTGTTTCACACGGTGTTAGGGAGCAGTGTTGGTGGACAACATATTGCGCTACTTGGATTGAACATTTTTGCCACGCAACGTTTAAACTTGGCTGCAGGGTATTGGGGCTTATTCACTCGTGATTTACGGCCACCTAATATGAGATGCAGCACTCTGCTGAGTCCGGTGAGGCTGCATTTGTTAATGTGATTCAGTGCATTTTGTTTTGTTTTGATTCCACTGTCCCTCGAGGCTCTCTGGCGATATTAAGAGTATTTCTGTCGAACGTTCCTTTAAGTTTGTTTTTTTCTTGTTGCGAATCCAGAATGTATTCTTGTTCGTTCCAGAAGTTTATTAATGTAATGTGTGACCCAACCAGGCATAGACGTTACATAAACTGCCTTTGGGTTCAGAATGAGATTTTCACTATGCAGCAGAGTCTGCCCTGATATGAAACTTCCTGGCAGATTAAAACTGTGTGCTGGAACGAGACTCGAACTCTCGACCTTTCCCTTTCGCGGGCAAGTGCTCTAGCATCTGAGCTACCCTACCACTACTCACGACCCATCCTCACAGCCTTAATCCTGCCAGTACCTCGTCTCCTACCTTCCAAACTTCACAGAAGCTCTTCTGGAAACATTCCCCAGGCTGTGGCTAAGAGATGTCTCCGCAATATCCTTTGTTCCAGGAGTCCTAGTTCTTCAAGGTACGCAGAAGAGCTTCTGTGAAGTTTGGAAGACAAGGGACGAGGTACTGGCAGAACTGAAACCGTGAGGACGGGTAGCGAGTCGTGCTAGGGTAGCTCAGATGGTAGAGGACTTGCCCGCGAAAGGCAAAGGTCCCGAGTTCGAGTCTCGGTCCGATACATAGTTTTAATCTGCCAAGAAGTCCCCTTGGATTATCGAGTCCTGTGTGCTGCCAAGTACAGCTTGAATAGTAATTCCTCTTGGCACGGATTTCATGTTTCAGTGTTCACTGAGGGGTTATATTTCTCAACTACTCAAGTGTATAGCTTTACTTTTATGTCTCAGAGATGCACAAATTCTCCTACCAGCCTGCGTACCCGCGTTTCCCCAGCAACTATTACAGCAGCTCAGCCTGCCGTAACGGAGACACTAGAGTTCATATGTACTGAAGTACAGTGCTTAAAGCAGTCCAATTTGGGGCTCCGCAGGCCTGTCAAGCTTCCCGGGACTCGGTCACCCTGCTCCATCTGGCAACAAGTTGAAGCAGCAATTCAACGTGACTCGCCAGGTATATGTTTCCGTAGCTCATGTATCATAGCAGTGGTAACATAAAGTGAACAAACAGTATGTTCCAGTCAGGAAACAGAGTTTAAGTCCAGATTCAAATATATCAGTTGCTGTCTCGCAATACAAACTGTCCACAAATTTACCATAAGCTCATTCTGAAACCTCGAGTATGTTACAACATGTTTGTAAATCTTACCAGCTGATTCCTCACTGCTGAGTTACTTTAAAAGATGTTCAAATTGCTCTGAGCACTATGGGACTTACCATCCGAGCTCATCAGTCCTCTAAAGCTTAGAACTACTAACTAACCCAAGGACATCACACACATCCATGCCCGTGGCCGGATTCAAACCTGCGACTGTAGCAGTCGCGCGGTTTCTGACTGAAGCGCCTAGAACCGCTCGGCCACAGCGGCGGGCCTTCAAGGAGGACATAGGTATAGTGGCCGACGAGCGTGTGGAAATAAATGCTACAGATTTGAGGTCATTTAGCAGTGTATAAGCTTTCTAAATTTACATCAAAGTTTGTAATACGAAAAATATGGCTCAGTGGATACTGCATTCTGGTATGAAACTTAACGCGAAGAAAGCGTAGAATGAAAGAAAAGATCCCTTCTCACATTAACGGAATACGGAAAACGAAGTACATGTTTGCGAAAATGCATTTGAGGAATTTAGAATGAAATACTTTGGCCGTTTAGAATGAGTTCAGTGGAGCCGCAGCATTTCTGCTTGCAACAGAAACCATGTATTAAAAGTGCCCTGATGATGGTTCGAATGCAGAGTAGCCAGTACTAGTCGAAATCAAGATGAAGTTCCAGAGAGTGAAAACATACTGATTAAACTGCTACGTAGCGTGTCACAGCGGGAAGATGGCGAGGCAGGTTTGGGCACAGCTTGGCTTGTTTGGGAGTAAAGCAGCCTGCTCGCTCTGCCTACCTGGTTAACAGCCAAGCATTGGCGGTTTAAAAATGAAATGTGTACACTTTCGCCGAAGTCGATGGGCCCATTGCCTAGTGGTATACGTAACTTACAAGGCACCCAAAACAACCTTTACAGAGCTGAGCCTAATGGATCTCCTAGTCTTTGTTCAATTTTTGTGATCGAAGCCGCTACTTCTCAGTCACGTAGTTTCTCACTTGGCCACACAAGGTGTTGTGTACATAGTTCCGTGTAGTCAGCGCGTACAAAACTTTCCCACTAGAGCGCGCCCCGCTAAGTACAACAGCGCAGGCGCAGCGCTCGTCCGTCTCCGCACTACGAGATGGCGCTGCCTTAGAGACGGACCAAATTCTGCTTCCGCCGATCCGCGTATTAATATGTAACGCAGCCAATGAGATTGCTGCTAACATAGATCCTTTTCTCCTGGCGGATTACACTCACGCTGTGACGTCTGAACGCGCGAGATATTATAACGAGTGTACAGACCTCCAATTAGTCAGTCTGCATTTGTCTGCACCAGTCTGTACCAGTCTGCATTAGTCTGTACCAGTCTATAGTCAAGTTTCAGTCTGCACCTAAGAAGATAATCATATTCCTGTACATAGCCATGAAGATACATGTATAGACACTTCGTCACGTATCAGAGATATGTGAGAATAAGCTTAACGTACCAAGACCAAAGGAACTTCAGATTGTCAGTTGTAAACAGCATCCAGAATCAAGTTACATAAGGTCTATGCTTTTTATTATTTTAATAAATGTGTGTGAAAATTAATCAAGTCCTGTTTAAAGTTGGTCACCGTCAATCTGCTACTCTAAGCATGCAAAATGGGTCAAATGGCTCTGAGCACTATGGGACTCAACTTCTGAGGTCATTAGTCCCCTAGAACTTAGAACTAGTTAAACCTAACTAACCTAAGGACATAACAAACATCCATGCCCGAGGCAGGATTCGAACCTGCGACCGTAGCGGTCTTGCGATTCCAGAATGCAGCGCCTTTAACCGCACGGCCACTTTGGCCAGCCTCTAAGCATGCAAGTGGCATTCCTATCGTCTGACCCAACGGCAGAAGATAAACATCCCACGATAAGACCATGAGACATATTGCTGACACTAGCCTACTTCGTTAGAGCGACAAGTCAAATAATCTGATGGTGTGTGTACCGAAGGTCTTACAGTACGCACACCACACAAGGACTATGTGTATGTCGCTTGGCTGTCCGGTGTGGCCAAGCGGTTCTAGGCGTTTCAGTCCAGAACCGCGCGACCGCTACGGTTGCAGGTTCGAATCCTGCCTCGGGCATGGATGTGTGTGCTGTCCTTAGGTTAGTTAGGTTTAAGTAGTTCTAAGTTCTAGGGGACTGATGACCTCAGATGCTAAGTCCCATAGTGCTCAGAGCCATTTGAACCATTTGGTATGTCGCTTGGTGCCAGCACCCGACAGACCCGGGCAGTGACACATCTAAGTGCTAGACATGCCCGACAGGGCCAAACAAGCTGGTATAGGCATGCCTATTCGAATTCAGAGCTATGTAAACAACCATAATACGGCGCTGAAGTCCGTAATGCCTACACAGACAACGTGTGTTTGGCGCAGTTGTTAAATCTGTTACTGCTGCTACAATGGCAGGTTATCAAGATTTAAGTGCGTTTGAACATGATGTTATAGTCAGCGCACGAGCGATGGGATGCATCATTTCCGAGATAGCGGTGAAGAGGGGATTTTCCCATACAATCATTTCACGAGTGTACCGTGAATATCAGGAATCCGATAAAACATCAAAACTCCGACATCGCTGCGGCCGGGAAAAAAATCTTGCAAGAACGGGACAAACGACGGCTAAAGAGAATCGTTCAACGTGATAGACGTGCAACCCTTCCACTTTGTGCAGATTTCAATGCTGGGCCATCAACAAGTGTCAGCGTGCAAACCGCCGATTTGGGCTTTCGGAGGCGAAGGCCCACTCGTGTACCCTTGATGACTGCACGACACAAAGCTTTGCGCCTCGCCTGGGCCCGTTAAAACCGACATTGCGCTGTCGATGACAGGAAACATGTTCTGGTCGGACGAGTCTCGTTTCAATTGGTATCGAGTGGATGGATGTGTACGGGTATGGAGACAACCTCATGAATCCATGGACCCTGCATGTCAGTAGGGGACTGTTCAAGCTGGTGGTGGCTTTGTAATGGTGTGGAGCGTGTCCAGTTGGAGTGATATCGGACCTCTGATACGTCTAGACACTACTCTGGCAGGTGACACGTAAATGAGCATCCTGTCTGATCACCTGCATCCATTCATATCCATTGTGCATTCCGACGAACTTGGGCTATTCCAGCAGAACAATGCAACATCCCACACGTCCAGAATTGCTACAGAGTTTGTTAGTGATCTGACGCAAGCCAGTGTTACCACTAAGGCAAGTCCGTTTGTCGTCCTTGCTGGAGAGGAACTTATTATGAACTGTTATTTTTTAATACCTGTCAGTCTACGAATCTTGTTAGTTACCCAATATTTAAAGCTATAAATAAAGTGTGTAACTTTATTCTTTTATTGTTTTAAAACTGATTTGGTAACTGTAACTGCTTAGTACAATCTGTAACCTTAATGGTCATGATTTTTGAACTAATGTTTTATTTAATTTCTATTTATGGCTCGTTCAAAGAGTTTTGTTTAGAGTGTTTTAAATTATGTGAAATATGCCTTTTAAAATATTTTGCCAAATTTTTGTTTTTGATTATCTCTGGAAAATAGAAGCAATATTTGTATTAAAATCTGACTCAACTGGACGTCATTACCAATCGCTCATCTGCACCATTCAGTTGCTATTGTGGTAAATAATCTTACTTATTCAGTAAATCAGGCTTCTCGTCATGACAATTTCGCTTTGAGAACTGTATAAAGTGTTTTATTTGTAGCTATTTTAAGTTTGTTTTCCGAACAGGACGTGTGAGACGGTGCGATAACATCTCCACTATTTTCTTCTATGTCTGGCCTATAGTTGTCTGTTACAAATGTCACCGTCGTCGGAAAACTCGATGCGTCCTTCTGCTTGTAATCACTTATCTTCTGTTGCAGAGTTTATAGGCCAAAATCCTAGAACTCTGCCATACACAGCCGTGTGGACGTCATTCAGAGGAGTAGTTTGCTGTCATCCTCATTGGACAGACAAGTTTGCCTTTCATCTGTTCGTGATAGCATCGGAAAGCAAGGTAGAGATTATTTGGTCATCCTAGAGTATTCAGTCTAGATAAGAAGGCAGGCTTCCATAAGTAGTCGAGGGCTTCGTGTATGTCTACCATAATACCAAGTACGTACTACCATGGCGTGTACTTAAAGAACATAAAATGTAGTCGGCGTGGACGAATCTCAGTCCGGATTTAGAAAAGGCAAGTCCACAGAAGATGTAGCGAATCAGATACCAAGAGAGATCGGCAGCAGACCGTAGAAAATGTCTGTTGATATTCTGTAGCACTTTTACGGATTACAGTGCTTACTATCTGTAGATGTCAAGGATGGAATAGGAAAAACTGAAATAACTAATGCACCCGTATGGACGCATTACTCCCCACGAAGAAACAATGAAAAAAAAAGAGTCATACGCATACAGTGAGCTAATTGACACGTATGTACGTGATAAGGTCAATAAATGACAGAGGTGTGGCAATTATTACATCCATTACAGCGGCATGTCGATAACGAGCACGAGATGACGACAACAAAGTCAGGTATTTAAAATGCTATTTTCCAATAACGTTTTATTAAACGTATCACACTCACTGCCATTAAAAGGATAGCCTTTGTGACAGAGCTGTCTGGCTTTATCACCATATCTCGAAGTGCAGCTGCACCAGAAATATGTGGAACGAAAGAACCATCTGGAAAACTATGTCAGGGGTTTACTGTCCAATGTATTCGGTCGAAACGTTTTGTGAGACAGTATTACAAATAATGTATCAAAAATTAAATAATAAGTAGGCCAACGTATGATATCATATTTATGATAATTGTTGACTCATTCAACTTATTTTCAACGTAAAAACTTTTTGTATTGTGACAGTTACCATAAGGAGGACAAAAAATTAAATGTTTGATTTTCTGCAGATACTATGTGTAAAGCGGTGTCTATAATTTCCGGCAGATATTTCCTGGGAACGTACAAGGATAAGAAAAAAATGTAATTCAGAATGCTCGGAGACGATTTATCAAACACTATTGGATGAATGGTCTGCTTGCATATTTTAAGCATATTTTCTAATCAGTATTCACATAATATATGACTTCTACAAGTTTCTCGTGTGTACGGAAGGGAGGAGAAAAGAAAGAGTCGTGAAGAGTATTCGCCCAGCGTTATTGACGTAAATTAGGAAGTTATTCAACCTTATGAGATACGTACTACAATAAAATTTAGTTTATCTTAGTCACAGCGGCATTTCTCACAACTTTTACTGAGCTAGATAATTACTAGTCACTCGAAAAATATACCAAATAAAGTGATTTAGGAGAATGGTATGAAGCAGTCTTTTACTTTTCTTACCAACTTAGTGCGGTGTTCAGGAGATACTTACTGAATCTCGGATCACTGATACAATAATGATAGAATAAGGTCAGCACACGGTATCATGTATGTAGCGCCTGTATTAAAGTCTGGATTTGCTTGAAGTGACTAGGAGTGCTAGACGTGTGGAATAAATATATACAATATTTCCTTAAGCATCTATTGTGAAATACATACACTTCTTTTTTTGGACATCCGTCTTCTAGCTGGTCCCCTATAATTTCCTCTACTGTGCCAAACTTTTCATCTCAGAATACAGAATAGCACTTGCAGCCTACGTCCTCAATTATTTACTGGATGTTTTCCAGTCTCAGTCGTCCTCTATAGATTTTACCCTCTACAGTTCCCTCTTCCGGTGAAGTCATTCCCTGATGTCGCAACATGAGTCCTGTCATCCTGTCCTTTCCTCTTTTCAGTGTTTTACATGTGTTGCTTTCTTCGCACATTCTGCAGAGAATCTCCTCATTCATTATCTCATTAGTCCACCTAATTTTCAGTGTTCTTCTGTAGCACCACATCTCAAATGCTTCGATTCTCCTATGTTTCACTGCCATACAATGTTGTGCTCCAAACGTAGATTTTCAGAAATTCCTGGAATTAAGGTCTATGTTGGAGATTGGGTTACTTCTAGTAGCCAGAAATGTCGCCTTTGCCTTCGCCTTTGCTAGTATACTTTTTATGCCCTCCTTGCCCGGCGCGTCGTGGATTACTTTTCTGACTAGGTAGCAGAATTCGTTAACTTCATCTACTTCGTGACCACTAATTCTGATATAAAAGTTCTAGGTATCCTCGTTTCTGTTACTTCTCATTACTTTGCGTTTATCTTCGTTTTGCTCTCAATCGATATCCCGCTCTCATTAGACTGTTTATTCCATTCAGCAGATCCTGAAACTGAAGACAGAAATGACATCTGCGAATCTTATCATTTATATGCTTTATTTTGCTTCGATGTATTAATTGAACAATGGAGCCAAATGTCTTCGTCCCTGCCTTACACCTTTTTTAATCCGATTACATTGTTTATTGTCTCCCACACTTTTTTTCCCTCTTGGATCATCTACATTTGGTACATTACTGTCTTTCCCAGCAGTTTATCTCTATTTTTCTCAGGTCGACAAATCCTATGAACGTGTCTTCATTATTCTTCAGTCTTGCTTGCGTTGTCAATCGCAACGTCAGAACTGCCTCTCCGGTGCCTTTGCCTTTCTAAATTCAAACTGATGGTCATCTAACAGATCCTTAATTTTCTTTTCCATTCTTCTGTATTTCGTACTTGTCAGCAACTTGGATCTACGAGTTGTTAATCTGATTCTGCGAAAATTCTCGCACTTGTTGGCTCTTTCAACTGTCGGAATTGTGAGAATAATGTTTTACCGAAAGTCTGATCGTATATCTCCAGTCTCATACATTCTACACACCAATGCGAATAGTACAATTGCTGCCACTTCCCACAATGATTTTAGAAATTCCAGTGGACTGCTATCTATCACTTCTGCCTTATTTGATCTTATGTACTCAAAGCCCTTTTAAATTCTGATGCTGATAATGGAACCTCTCTCTCTTCCGTCCTATTGACTGCAGTTTTTTATTCTATCACGTCATAAGACACCTCCTCACCCTCATGGAGGCCTTCAGTGTACTCTTTCCATCCACCCGATTTCTGCTCGGCATTTAGGAGTGTAATTACCACCGCAAACTTAACTTTACCGCCAATGTGTTTAATTTTCCCAAGGTTGTTTTGAGTTTGCTATATGCTGAGTCAGTTCAGACAATCATGTCTTTTTCCATGTCTTCGATTTTTTGTTGTCGGTTTTGGCTTGGTGTCGATTCTAATGAGAACAACCCCATCGGTGAACTAATCACAGTAACTTATCTCCGTCCTGTCTTCCTATCCATAAGGAATCCTTCTCCCGCTACACCGTTTCCTGCTGCTGCCGATTTCTCCATATACTCATCCGACCAGAAATCTTTGTCTTCTTTCCATTTCACTTCAATGATCCAAAGTGTTTCTAGATTGAGCCTTACCATTTCTAGATTGAGAATTACCATTTCCAATTTCAGGTTTTCTAGTTCTCTTGCCACGCTCAAACTCCTGACATTCCACGCCCCGGTTCGTTGACCGTCATTCTTTCGTTGATTATTCGGTCTTTTTCTCATTGTCACGTTCACCTTAGCAGTCCTCTCACAATGATCCAAATGAGGGTCTAGTCCGGAGTCTTTTACCAACGGAGAGTTCATTATGATACTTTTTCAGTTACAGGGCACATGTAATCTGTATACACGTGTAAATAGGCTGTTTAGCTTTTTATGTTGGTAACGCTACGTAGCGCTCTGTATGAAAGTCACTGGCTGTTCTGTGTGCAGTCTGTGGCTGTTTGGCATTGTTGGAATATTCGCTATTGTAGTGTTCGGCAGTTGAACGTGAGCAGCGCGTAGCGTTGCTTAGTTGGAGGTGAGCCGCCAGCAGTGGTGGATGTGGGGAGAGAGATGGCGGAGTTTTGAGAGCGGGTGATCTGGACTTGTGTCCATCAGAGACAGTAAATTTGTAAGACTGGATGTCATGAACTGATATATATATTATGACTTTTGAACACTATTAAGGTAAATACATTTTTTGCTTTCTATCAAAATCTTTCATTTGGTAAGAATGCCTATCAGTAGTTAGCACCTTCAGTAGTTAGAATCTTTTATTTAGCTGGCAGTGTTGGTGCTCGCTGTATTTCAGTAGTTCGAGTAACGAAGATTTTTGTGAGGTAAGTGATTCATGAAATGTATAGGTTACTGTTAGTCAGGGCCATTCTTTTGTAGGGATTATTGAAAGTCAGATTACGTTGCGCTAAAAATATTGTGTGTCAGTTTAGTGTTGATCAGGATAAGTAAAGAGCGAAAAGTCTGAGTACGTTCAGCTCTGTTCAGGTGTTTGAAAATCAGATAACGTAATGGGTATCCAAGCACAGTAATTCATAAATTTTTCTAAGGGTATATGTTTCATATGTCGACCCTTAGCCGAGGATAACTCACTGGAATCTTCTGATTCTTTTTTTGTGGTTTGTGTAATTAGTGTAGCTATTGCTTATTGCTATAGCGTAATTGTAGAGAGAATTTCCTTTGTAATTGTAGTTTTTCATTGTTGTACAGTAAAACAGTTGTGGCATGCATGTAGATCTGCACCAAGTATTTCGCAGCTGCGCTTTCAATTAACTAGATATAAAATTTCAGTGCTATGCTAATGAGTACGTTCAGTTCTGCTCAGCTGTTCGAAAATCAAATAACGTAAGGGGTATCCAAGCACAGTAATTCATAAATTTTTCTAAGGGAATGTTTCACACATTATGTGTCCTTAATTCAGTGGTTTCCACTGCCTTCAGCAGCCTCATGCGGTTCATAGTTCACGATTCTTCCAAGCCGGCCGTTGTGGCCGAGCGGTTGTAGGCGCTTCAGTCCAGAACCGCGCTGCTGCTACGGTCGCAGGTTCGAATCCTGCCTCGGACATGGATGTGTGTGATGTCCTTCGGTTAGCTAGGTTTAAGTAGTTTTAAGTCTAGGGGACTGATGACCTCAGATGTTAAGTCCCATAGTTCTTAGAGCCATTTGAATCATTTTTGATTCTTCCGCCTTTTATTGGCAGTTTTCCACCTCAGGGCAAGGGACAGCCCCGATCCTCTGTCCATTCCTCCGCCCTTCTTCACAACACCACAATGAGGGTGACTGCTTATACCGCAGCCGCCATTGGTGATAATTTCTGTTCAGCATTGAAGCAGTGGCCGGGTACGTAAGCGGGACCGAGAATGTTTTGTTTACTTGTCAGAGACGCTACCCACAGATCACAAGTTGCACACTCAAAGATACTTGAGCCTATTCTAAAATGTCTGTACAGAAGTTGTTATCAGGCAGTTATGGAACGACTGCATGTTTTTTCTGAATAAGAACTGATATCGGAAAAACACCGATATCCAGTTACGAGCAAAATACCATCTGTAATCTCGACATGTACATCTATGCTGTGCAAATCACTGTACGTGCATGGAAGAGGGTACGCACATCGGACCAGTTATTAGAACTTCCTCCAGTTCCATTGACCTACGGATCGTGGGAAGAATGTTGGGTTAAATCCCTGTGTTCTTGCTATAATTACCTTAATTTTGTCTTCGCAGTTGCTATGGGAGCGGTGTTTACGGGATTTTATTCCTAGCTTCATCACTTAAAGTTAGTTCTACAATCATTCTAAGTAGCATTTCACTGTATAGTTTTCACTTGTTTTCAAGGCCCTGCCACTTCACCTCTTTCTGCGTCTTCGCGACTCTCTCCCATCGGTCAAAAAAAAAGACTGTGACAATATGTGCAGCCCTTATTTATATCTGTTCAATATACCCTGTTAGACCCATTTAGGGTGGGTCCCTTAAACTTGAGTAATATTGCAGACTGGGTCGTATGAGTGTTTTTTATCAGTGTCCTTTCTAGGTCGATTGCAATTTCCTAGCATTCTACCAATGAACCCAGACTGTCACCTGCTTTGACAAATATTATGTGATCGACCCATTTCATATCCTTACAGCTAATTACATGCGGTTATGTGTGTGAATTGACCGTTTCCCTCTGTGACTCACTGATATTATAGCCACAGAGTACCACGTTTTTGGTTACGTGAAGTGCGTAGTTTTACATTTCTGAAAACTTTACACAAACCGCCAATATTTGTGCCACTTTGAAACCTACTCAAGACCTGACAGAATAAATGCACACCTTCTTTAAGACCGTAATTCACCACAAATAATTGCATCATCTGCAATAAGTTTGAGGTTACTAATAATATTGTCTTCAAGGTTATTAATATTAATATACAACATAAACAGCAAGGGCCAAAGCCACATTCTTGGCGCACACCGGAAGTTACTTCTACATACGTCGATGACTCTCCGTCCACGGTAACTTAGTGCGTCCTCTCGACAACACAGGCCTCAATCCAGTCTCAAATTTCGCTACATACCCCATACAACCGTATTTTCGGTAATAACCGTTGATGTGGCGCCGAGTCAAATACTTTCCGAAAATCGAGAAATACAACATTTACCTGACTGCACGATGAGTTTCTGTATGTCATATCAGAAAAATGATAGCTGGGTTTCACAAGATCTATGTTTTCAGAATACGTCCTAGTCGGTAGAGAGGAGGTAATTCTGTTCAAGATACCTCGTTATGTCTGAACTCAGAATACGTTCGAAGATTCTATATCTTATGGATGTGATGGATACTGAATGGTAGTTTTGTGTATAGCTTTTGCCACCCTTGTAGACGGGTATCATCTGTGTGCTCTTCCAACTACTGGACAAGGTTATGTGTTTGAGGGATCTACAGTATAGTACAGTTAAATGAGGGGCTAACTCAGCCGCAAGTTGCGTGTAGAATCCGTTAGGGATTCCATCGGGTCCTGGTGCTTTGTTTAGTTTTGATTATTTCAGCTGTTTCCCTGCACCACTGAAACTAATATCTATTTCACTTATCTTTTCAGTGGTACGATAATTATATTCTGGCCACACTCCTGGGCTTTCTTTTGTAAAGAAACATTCGAGAATAGTGTTAGAAATTTCTGATTTAGCTCTGCTAGCCACAATTTCAGTCCCTGTATCATCGATGAGTTTCTGGACACTAAATGTGGAGCTACTAACCACCATTAAATACCAGAATTTCTTTGGAGTTGGTGAAATATCTTTCGGTAGTATTCTGCTACGGTAATCACCGAAGGACGTATGCAGGAGTAACTTGACAGCCAAAGCGTTTCATTCAACACTGTTTTGACTACATCATCCTCCTTCTTATACACTTAAAAATGGTTCAAATGGCCCTGAGCACTATGCGGCTTACCTTCTGAGGTAATCAATCGCCTAGAACTTAGAACTAATTAAACCTAACCAACCTAAGGACATCACACACATCCATGCCCGAGGCAGGGTTCGAACGTGCGACTGTAGCGCACATAAAAACCATACAGTAGTTTCTGTTTCTTTAGAAGTTCATTTACAGTGACTGTATTCATTGCATAGGTTCTCTTCCATAATTAACTGTCTTACTGGGTACGTATCTATCCAGGGCATTGTCAACTGTTCTTTTAGACTTGAACCGTAGGTCTCATTCATTCTCCTGTCCTGAGCTATAAGTTATAGATTTTCTAATTTAAATATACCACAGGTTCCTCGTTTAGTTTACAGAACATGTAAATTTTTCTAACTATTTTAATTTCCTTTTGTACTTTGGTAATCATTTTGGTGTCACCGCCAGACACCACACTTGCTAGGTGGCAGCCTTTAAATCGGCCGCGGTCCGTTAGTATACGTCGGACCCGCGTGTCGCCACTATCAGTGATTGCAGACCGAGTGCCGCCACACGGCAGGTCTAGTCTAGAGAGACTCCCTAGCACTCGCCCCAGTTGTACAGCCGACTTTGCTAACGATGGTTCACTGTCTACATAAGCTCTCATTTGCAAAGACGACAGTTTAGCATAGCCTTCGGCTACGTCATATCCTACGACCTAGCAAGGCGCCATATTCAGTTACTATTCTGAACAGATAATATTGTGACTCACGTAGCGTCAAGAGCGACGTTCATCATTAATGGATTAAAGTCAAGTATCAAACTATTTACGTCCGCTTTCTGAATTCTAACTCCTCGTCATGTTCCAGACCTCATGTCAGTATAGTCCTTCCCTCCTCACGCCAGCCTACGTGAGCTAAAACGCGTGCACTTCGGCCTCCTCTAGTAACACGGTGTTGGCTCTTCTGCCAACACCACACATTGTTGCTACAAATTCCTCGTCGTCACTGAGAACAGTTTCCATACGGACATCCTCAAACAGATCAGGTCTATTAGTTACTATTATATCTGATATATTTCTGTCAAGAACGAGGGAGCGATCTACTTCTTCTAGGTAGTTTTCAGAGAAGGCATTTTATAATGTTTCACACGATGCCTCTCACGACTACCAAAACTGTAATCACGCTCAGCTACTAGAGAATATTTTATATTAGAGAGCTGGATACATTTATTGTTGTACTAGTTCTGAGCAGTGTGACTGAACATGACTATGTGACAGGTTCCACACGAATAGTATACCTGTTTATCAACTGTCGGTCCGTGCTTTCATCTACACCTAATAGTCTAACATCCGGCACTGCTCCAGAAGGCTAAATGAAAAAAGGTGTTTCGCACTTAATGATGAAATAGTACTGTTTTACACATAACTTGAAAGCCTCCTGCTTCTTTCTCTTGACCTAAACCTAATGCAATACATAATTTTGACACATGATTAATTATTGACAGTATCTTAACAGTGTTTAATTGAAATATTCAGAAGATTTCAATGCGCAACGGAGAATCAAATTGGGAACTTGAATGAATATTTGCTTAAATCGAAGATCACGATTACACCTCGAACTTCCTGGCATGATCCGAAAGTGTAAGTGAGACCTCATTTATAGGCAGGTCACCCAACGAGGATGAGCGACCTCACTTTGGAAGCCTGTCACCTATTCATAAATAGAACATAAATAGCTGACGTCGAACATATTCTGGGACACTTCGAAGTTTCACCAACACTGACTTCCCTTTCTGTAATTGTATGCAAGGCATTCGTAATATTTCTCCTAATGGCACCATACATTTCGCTAATACAGCTTAAGACACAAAAAACCAAAGCAGCATGGAAGATTTATTCAAATGCGATGGAAATCGGTAGCTGTGATGTACGTGTGCAGCCAAACAACTGAGTACAGTTCAAAAAAAACCTGGATGATTTATTCAGGAGAAAGAGCATCATAAATTGAGTAAGTCAAAAATGTGTTGGTCCATCTCTGCCCCCTGTGCAAGTACTTATTCGTCTTGGCATTGATTGATAGAGTTATCGGGTGTTCTCCTGAGGGATATCGTGCCAAATTCTGTCAGATTGGTGCGCTAAATTGTCAAAGTACCAAGGTAGTTGGAGAGACTACCCTTAATGTTTCAAACGTTCTCAATTGGGAAGATGTCCGGTGACCTTGCTGGGCAAGGTGGGGATGGTAATCATGGAAACAAACAGTAGAGACTCGCCCCGCTTGGGGGCGTACATTATCTTGCTGGAATGTAAGCCCAGGATTGCTTGCCATGAAATTATCGTCGACGTACCGTTGTACTGTAGGGATGCCGCGGGTAACAACCAAAGCGATCCTGCTACGAAAACAAATGACATTCCAGATAATCACTCCCAGTTGTCCGGCCTTATGGTGGACGGCAGTCAAGTTGGTATTCCATGGCTGTCTGGAGCACTGATCACTCCCGGTCGTCGAGCCGTATGGTGGACGATATTCGGTATTCCGCAGCTGTCTGGGACATCTCCAGAAATGTCTTAGCCGGAAATCGCATTGAATGGAGTAGAACGGTGTTCAGTGATGAATTCCAGTTCGAACCTAGCCCCGACGAATAGCTCTTTGTCTTCGATAAATAATTCAATTTAACGAAACTGTAACCATTCGTTTGTAAGCGCACGTAAATTACATCTACCAACTTCCGTCCAATTCGGATAATTCCTTGCTGCAGTGTCATTTATTTTGCCTTATAGTGCCGCTGAATTCAAAATGTGTGTAATAACGTGTTCCCAGATGAGGTACTGCCTCAAGTAAAAATGTGAGAACACATTTGAGCAGTTCGAAGATTAAGCTAACTTGATAAACAACCGCGGGAATGAAGTAAGTCGAAAGGAGTGGACTATCTCATTATTAATACATAACTCAGGCTGTGGCACTAACAAAACTCGTTTTGTCCCTTAATGCACCACGTGTTACAAAATTCCAGAAAACATGAGAAACATAACAAAAGAAATTGCGAAACAAACTTTTATCAAAACACATGAGATGACTTTATAAATGGAAGCTGGTAACGGTGTCTTTTTAATAAAGTAAACCGAAACCAAATTGCAGCTGTTTATTTCTGAACGCTATAATCATTCTCTGTAATATAACAGTCACGGTTCTCGTATAGTGTCGTTATATTACAAAATAGTATTACATTTCCATTAGACAGAGATAAAGAACAAAATGAAAAGATGCTAAAAATATATGTAAAGCAAGAACTGTATTGCAGGCCTTGCCTGAAGAAGAGATTTTAGGTTATCTGTTGGGTCTTTCGGGAGTAAATTGACTCATCATAAGTAACCAGACACCCTATGAAATGCAAAATTGACCATGAGAGTTGGAGCCACCAGTACAAGACGAGTTGTCAGTGTAGAAGCAGTAAGAGCAGAATGAGTCGGTCGGGTAGATCACATTTACTGCAAACGTAGACTAGTCACTGGATGTCACACGAGTGACAAAACCTTCAGGGACAGTTCAACCCTTTTGAAGCTGCCCAAATCGACTTTTGGTGCTGTGATTGTAAAGTGGAAACGAGAAGGAACAACATGCATCTAAACCAAGCCCAGGGTCGCCTCACGCAGTGATGGATAGAGATCGCCAAGCATTGGGGAGGGCCCGCCACTGTGGCCGAGCGGTTCTAAGCGCTTCAGTCTGGAACCGCACGACCGCTACGGCCTCAGGTTCGAATTCTGCCTCGGGCATGGATATGAGTGATGTCCTTAGCTTAGTTAGGTTTAACTAGTTCTAAGTTCTATGGTACTGATGACCTCAGATGTTAAGTCCCATAGTGCTCAGAGCCATTTGAACCATTTGAACCATTGGGGAGGGCGGCTGTAACAGTTCCTATAAATTTTCATCCAGAAATCACTCGTGAGTTCCAGAGTGCTACCAACAGTCCATCTTGTACAATTTGTGCAGGCAGTTATAGAAAATGAAGTACAGTGATCGAGCAGCTCCTCATAAGTCACACATTTCTGTAATCGGTGTTAAGCGTCACTTGAGGTGGTATAAAAAGGGGGCCCTGGAGATTGGATGACAGGAGACGAGTGATTACCCCATATCTTGTGACAATTCGATGGTAAGATCTGTGTCCCACATAACTACTTTCTCTGGTTTCGGCTCTTGACGAAGAGTGTGGTGCCATTCCTCCGCAGATATTCCCAGAGGAGTTCAATAAGCGTCATGGTACTTTGGTTTAGACAGTGTATAGAGGACATTGAGCGTAGTAATTACGTAGAGATTAAATGTCTGGCTGAACGCACAGAAGAATAGAGGACTGCATGACATCTTTCGAGAAACTAAAAAGAGAAATTACGTTAAAAAGCACACTCTACTTAGGACTTATAAAATATTTGCAAACATAGAAGAGGACGTATACGTGGACTGAAAGTCTTTTACCATTCCTATGCAAAGTAATTATTAGCTCGTCACCGAGCGAGGTGGCGCAGTCGGTACCATACTGGACTCGCATTCGGGAGGACGACGGTTCGAACCCGCGTCCGGCCATCCTCATTTAGGTTTTCCGTGATTTTCCTAAATCGCTCCAGACAAATGCCGGGATGGTCCCTTTGAAAGGGCACGGCCTATTTCCTTCCCTGTCCTTCCCTAATCCGATGAGACCAATGGCCTCGCTGTCTGGTCTCCTCCCCCGAACAACCAAACGCAACCCACTATCTCGTGAGACGTCTACTACGAGATGGTGCCCAGTCGACCTGAATCAGACCTGGCGGGCCGTGCTGCAGTCGCAGTGTACTCATGTTACTGTGATGCTCCCACATGCTTCGTGAAATCATATTGGAATCTCTGGACGGAATACGACGCTCTTTTCGTAAGGCACTATATACTATTGCGGAAAATTAGAGAACCTGCATTTGAGGCCGACTGCACAACGATTGTACTACTGCCAACGTACATTTCGCTTAAGGACCACGAAGGCAAGATGCGAGAAATTAGGGTTCGTACGGAGACTTTTAGTCAGTCGTTTCTCCTTTGTTCTATTTGCGAATCGAACAGGACAGGAAATGACTTGTAGTGGTGCAATACTGACGGCCATGCTCCGTATGGTGGTTCGCAGAGTACGTGTGTGGATGTAGATGTAGATGGTGCTATTCCCCAGTTCTAGGAATTTGTACCATTAAATTAACTATTGCACCCCCGTCCCCAATCAGTGCAGACTACCCTTTAACAATGGCACTACTTAATTACAGAGATTTTAAGTCTTTCCTTTTTCGCCTTATTTAAGAATATCCTCTCTGTAATATCGCGGAACATATGCTTCACCACAGTTACGGAAGTGAAAGAGTGGCATTCATAGTTGTTGTTGTTGTTGTTGTTTTGGTCTTCAGTCCTGAGACTGGTTTGATGCAGCTCTCCATGCTAATCTATCCTGTGCAAGCTCCTTCATCTCCCAGTACCTACTGCAACCTACATCCTTCTGAATCTGCTTAGTGTATTCATCTCTTGGTCTCCCTCTACGATTTTTACCCTCCACGCCGCCCTCCAACGCTAAATTTGTGATCCCTTGATTCCTCAGAACATGTCCTACCAACCGATCCCTTCTTCTAGTCAAGTTGTGCCACAAACTTCTCTTCTCCCCAATCCTATTCAATACCTCCTCATTAGTTACGTGATCTACCCACCTAATCTTCAACATTCTTTTGTAGCACCACATTTCGAAAGCTTCTATTCTCTTCTTGTCCAAACTATTTATTGTCCATGTTTCACTTCCATACATGGCTACACTCCATACAAATGCTTTCAGAAACGACTTCCTGACACTTAAATCTATACTCGATGTTAACAAATTTCTTTTCTTCAGAAACGCTTTCCTTGCCATTGCCAGTCTACATTTTATATCCTCTCTACTTCGACCATCATCAGTTATTTTGCTCCCCAAATAGCAAACCTCCTTTACTACTTTAAGTGTCTCATTTCCTAATCTAATTCCCTCAACATCACCCGACTTAATTCGACTACATTCCATTATGCTCGTTTTGCTTTTGTTGATGTTCGTCTTATATCCTCCTTTCAAGACACTGTCCATTCCGTTCAACTGCTCTTCCAAGTCCTTTGCTGTCTCTGACAGAATTACAATGTCATCGGCGAACCTCAAAGTTTTTATTTCTTCTCCATGGATTTTAATACCTACTCCGAATTTTTCTTTTGTTTCCTTTACTGCTTGCTCAATATACAGACTGAATAACATCGGGGAGAGGCTACAACCCTGTCTCACTCCCTTCCCAACCACTGCTTCCCTTCCATGCCCCTCTACTCTTATAAGTGCCATCAGGTTTCTGTACAAATTGTAAATAGCCTTTCGCTCCCTGTATTTTACCCCTGCCACCTTTAGAATTTGAAAGAGAGTATTCCAATCAACATTGTCAAAAGCTTTCTCTAAGTCTACAAATGCTAGAAACGTAGGTTTGCCTTTTCTTAATCTTTCTTCTAAGATAAGTCGTAAGGTAAGTATTGCCTCACGTGTTCCAACATTTCTTCGGAATCCAAACTGATCTTCCCCGAGGTCGGCTTCTACCAGTTTTTCCATTCGTCTGCAAAGAATTTGCGTTAGTATTTTGCAGCTGTGACTTATTAAACTGATAGTTCGGTAATTCATAGTAGTGACAAACATTAATTTCATTGAAGTTCTATTGGTTAGAAGGCATCTTCGATTTATTGTCGGTACTTTAGGAATGTAAAAAGACAAAAGGCAGCCAGTGTCGTCATATACTGGAGCGAACTTTAGTTTATATGAAGTCTAGCGCTATGCATGAGTGGTCGCTTGATGCGGCTGCTTTCAGCTGTATGGGAAGCAGTCGGAGCGTGTGCGACACTGCTGCTGGTTTCAAACGTTCTGTTAACGACGAACAAAAGGAACTACGCGAAAGTAAATTTTCTTCTCACGTGATGATTCTGCTGTCGTTTCTGTAAATCAGTCTGCCTGCTTAGCTGGGTAGAAACGTGCTCGCCTCCCATGCAAGCGGGCCCGAGTTCGATTCTCGGCAGGGCTGGAGATTTTCGCCACTCGGGGACTGGGTGTTGTGTTGTCCTCATCATCATTTGATCCTTATCACCGGCGCGCAACTCGCCCAATGAGGCGTCGACTGAAATAAGACTTGCACTTGGCGTTAGACCTTCCCCCGATGGGGCCTCCCGGCTAACGATGCCACACCCTCTTTTCATTTCTTTAATTCAAACGTAAAATACGATTATTGCAGAGTTCACCTGCTAAACAAGCAGTTGCAACACAAATACGTTATTATAATTTTAAAAAATTTCTATCTTTCTGTTTGTACTGTTGCAAAAGTATACGTAATACACACATCAAAAAATGTTTTGCATCACCTCGGTTCCAAGAGTTCCGGAACCTAACAGAAAATTGGAATTTAAATCGACATAACCATTATTTCCGCCCTTTTTGTTGCTCATGAAAACCACACATTGCATGTTGGACCACCATACAGCGAGACCTTCAGAGAAGATGGTCCACATTGCTGTACACACCGGTACCTCTAATGCCCAGTAGCACGTCCTCTGTATCCGTCGTGGCAACTATCCTCAAGTTCATCAAGGTACTGTTGCTCCAGATTGTTCCACTCCTCAACGGCGATTCGGCGTAAATGCCTCAGAGTGGTTGGTTGCTCACGTCGTCCATAAACAGCCCTCTTCAGCGTATCCCAGGCATGTTCGATAGGGTTCATCTCTGGAGAACATGATGGCTACTCTGCAGCTCGTGGTCGTGCGGTAGCGTTCTCGCGTCGCGCGCCCGGGTTCCCGGGTTCGATTCCCGGCGGTGTCAGGGATTTTCTCTGCCTTGTAATGACTGGATGTTGTGTGATGTCCTTAGGTTAGTTAGGTTTAAGTAGTTCTAAGTTCTAGGGGACTGATGACCATAGATGTTAAGTCCCATAGTGCTCAGAGTCATTGGAACCGTTTTTTTGCTGGCTACTTTAGACTAGCTATGTTGTTATCCTGAAGGAAGTTATTCACAAGATGTCCACAATGGGGGCGCGAATTGTCGTCCATGAAGACGAATGTCTCGCCAATATACTACCATTATGGTTCCACTATCGGTCGGAGGATGGCATTCACGTATCAAAAATGGTTCAAATGGCTCTGAGCACTATGTGACTTAACAGCTGTGGTCATCAGTCCCCTAGAACTTAGAACTACTTAAATCTAACTAACCTAAGGACATCACACACATCCATGCCCGAGGCAGGATTCGAACCTGCGACCGTAGCAGTCGCGCGATTCCGGACTGCGCGCCTAGAACCGCGAGACCACCGCGGCCGGCATTCACGTATCGTACAGATGTTACGGCGCCTTCCATGACCACCAGCGGCGTACGTCGGCGCCACATAATGCCACCCCAAAACAGCACGGAACATTCACCTTGCTGCACTCACTAAACAGTGTGTCTAAGGCGTTCAGCCTGGCCGGGTTGCCTCCAAACACGTCTCCGACGATTTTCTGGTTGAAGCCATATGCGACACTCATCAGTGAAGAGAACGCGATTCCAATCCTGAGCGGCCCATGTTATTGGGTCCACCTGTACCGCGCTGCATGGTATCATGGTTGCAATGATGAACCTCGCCATGGACGTCTGGAGTGAAGTTGTGCATCATACAGCCTATTGCGCGCAGTTTGAGTCGTGACATGACGTCCTGTGGCTGCACGAAAAGCGTCATTCAATATGGGGGCGTTGCTGTCAGGGTTCCGCCGAGTCATAATCCGTAGACAGCGGTCATCCACTGCAGTAGTAGCCCTTGAATGGCCTGAGCGAGGCATGTCATCGACAGTTGCTGTCTCTGTGTATCTCCTCCATGTCTGAACAACATCACTTTGGGTGACTCCGAGATGCCTGGCCACTTACCTTGTTGAGAGCCCTTCCTGGCACAAAGTAACAATGCGGACGCGATCGAACCGCGGTATTGACCGTCTAGGCGTGGTTGAACTACAGACAATACTAGCCGTGTACCTCCTTCCTGGTGGAATGACTGGAACTGATCGGCTGTCGGACCCCCCCCTCCGTGTAATAGGCGCTGCTCGTGCATGGTTGTTTACATCTTTGGGCGGGTTTAGTGACATCTCTGTGTGTGTGATACAATAACCAACGTCTATCTACCGGAGTTCTTGGAACCGGGGTAATGCAAATCTTTGTGATGTGTCTAGTGCACTTATTACCAACGTTCGACATTTGTACACGCCCATACACATTCATGAGAGTAAGCATAGTTGAAGCTCGCTGTCACAGTGAAGCTACCGGTTGAAAAACTGCATCGCCCCTCTCGGTGGAAAACCTGGAAATGATAGAAAAATGGATATAAAATTGAGGATGATTCAAAAAGAAAGAACAGATTTCAATTGTGTATTACATACAAACTACAGAAGGTGGAAATATATTCTGCATGTCATTAGCTAGAGGAAACTCCAACGTTTTGATACAGCTGCGCTGTAGTTTGTTTGTGGCAACATGGCCATTACACTACAAAAAAAGAAATGCTTCAAATTTCTATGAGCACTATGGGACTTAACATCTGAGGTCATCAGTCCCCTAGAACTTAGAACTACTTAAACCTAACTAACCTAAGGACATCTTGTGTGTTGGAATTTGCACGAAGTCGATCCACTATTCAAGTGCAATGTGCTTTCCGCCGTCGATTCATCAAGAATCCGCCTCTGTACATGCAGATTTATGACTAGCATACGAAATTCTTGGATGGGCGGGACAGGAACATCAACATCCTCAAACAATGGTGGGACGCGTTCTGAGAGAACATCTGCACACACAGCCCTAGAAGTTACAGTTCGTGCAGAAACTCTGTCCGGCCGGTCATAACAGATGGTACAAATTATGCGTTTCAGTTCTCCAGGATATGGCAGAGGACACATTTTCCGAACGACTCATCTCTTCGGACGAATCGAAGTTTCGTCTATCGGGCAAAGTAAACGTCCTTAATGTAAGAATTTGGAGGTCTCAAAATCATGCCGCCATCGTCGAACATGAAAATGACTCACCGAAACTGAATGTGTTTTGTGTTGTTTCTGTTCACGAAGTTTATGGACCTTTCTTTTTTGCAGAGGAACCTGTTACAGGAATGTCATACCTGGGCACGTTGCGAAACTGGCTGTCTCCGCAGCTTCACGAAGATGCCAATAATTTCATTTTTACGTATGACGGCGCCCCGTGTCACTTTCATGTTGAGGTGCGGCGTCATCTTAACAACACTATCTAACACCGTTGGATTTTAAGAAGTCGACGACAGTATCTTGTTCATTGTTTTTGGCCCTCCAGGTCACCAGCCCTCACACCTTACGATTTTTTTCTGTGGTCTTACATTGCTTTGCCCTGCTTATCGCAGCTACTCTTAAACATCTGAGAAATCGAATTGTTGAAGCTATTGATTCAATAAACAGAGACATTTCGGTTCGTGTGTGGAATTAAATTGACTGCCGTTTCTTTCTCTCTTGCAGTGCACGGGGTTCATGGTGAGGGCATGGTGCAGTGCTTGTGCGAATATAAAACTCTAAACCTTCCTCTTTCCAGTGACATACACAGTGTGTTTCTGCCTTTCATAGTTTGTCTGTAATAGACAGCTTAATTTGATTTTTTTAGTGACCCTGTACTACAAAATTCTGTTCTTTTTGGATTCTTTGGGTCGTTGATTCCTATTCCGATGTAGGAATTACAAAATTCAGTACAGTTGATTTAATTTGGAGGATCAAACTTATAAATTTAGAGAATTCGAGGAAAAATTCAGGTACAATGTATGTCGAGGCCACTGTTAACGAATTAGTAGTCGAAGTTGCCGTATTGAAATGTTTTACTCGATATTTTACATTTTTCAGTCGCTTGTGTGTTATTGCTTTCAGAAAGGCCAGCTCGAGCGGTTCACTGGAAGATGGTTCCATAAGCAGATCTTTTACCCCAACTGACATCCGTATATCTTCTTCAACTATCATTTTCTGGACTCTCGAGATGAATGGATCCGAAGACGTAAAAAACCAATGGAATACACCATGCATTGCTTTCTCACTGGAATATTTACCAGTAAAACCTTCTCGGTAACGCCAAGTATCACTATTTCGAGTTTCCTGCGCATCTTCAGATAGGCGAACAAACGGCAAAGGAGATTCGGTTACAGTATTTCAGTGCTTCAAAACTATGAGGACTGATAGTTGGTGAAGACTGATGTCGGCTCAAAAATGGTTGGCTCTTAGCGCTATGGGACTTAACAGCTGAGGTCATCAGTCCCCTAGAACTTATAGCTACTTAAACCTAACTAACCTAACCACAGCACACACATCCATGGCCGAGGCAGGATTCTAACCTGCGACCGTAGCGGTCACCCGGATCCAGACTGAAGCGCCTAGGACCGCTCGACCACAACGGCTGGCACTGATGTCGGCATCGGGTATTAATGCAGAATATGGTGAGTCCAGTAAACTCGCACGACATCCTCGAGAAGTATACATTCCCTTTCAGAGTTTTTCTGCTCCACTTCTGTATACAGGATGAGTCACCTAACATTACCGCTGTATATATTTCGTAAGCCACATCAAATACTGACCAATCGATTCCACAGACCAAACGTGAGGAGAGGGGCTAGTATAATTGGTTAATACAAACCATAAAAAAATGCACGGAAGTATGTTTTTTAACATAAACCTACGTTTTTTAAAAATGGAATCCCGTTAGTTTTGTTAGCACATGTGAACATATAAACAAATACGTAATCAGTGCCGTTTGTGGCATTGTAAAATGTTAATTACATCCGGAGATATTGTAACCTGAAGTACCACTCCTCCGCTGTTCGGTCGTGTGTATCGGAGAGCACCGAATTACGTAGGGATCCAAAGGGAACGGTGATGGACCTTAGGTACAGGAGAGACTGGAACAGCACATTACGTCCACATGCTAACACCTTTTTATTGGTCTTTTTCACTGACGCACATGTACATTACCATGAGGGGTGAGGTTCTGTGGAATCGATTCGTCAGTATTTGATGTGGCTTACGATATATATCCAGCGGTAACTTTAGGTGACTCACCCTGTATACATACATACTTCTGTATCTACGTGCCTACTCCGCAAGCCACCTTATGGTACATCACAGAGTATTAGTTATTTCCTTTCCAGCTGCACTCGCAAGCAAAGTAAAGGAAAAACGTCTGTCTACATGTCTCCGTACCAGCTCTAGTTTCTCGTATTCTCGTAGTCATTACGCGAAATGTTTGTCGGTGGCAGTAGGAACGTTCTACAGTCAGCTTCAAATGACGATTCTGTAAATTTCCTCAATAATATTACCCGAAAGAACGTTGCCATGACTCTGGAGAATCCTATTTGAGTTCCCGAAGTATCTCCGTAGAATTTGCATGTTGTTCGAACCTACCAGTAACAATTGCTTCGATGTATTCGTTTAATATGACCTGGTGTGGCCCCCAAAGACTCTAGTACTACTCGAGAATAGCTCACACTATCGTCCTCCAAGGGGTCTCCTTTACAGGTGAAGCACATTTTCATAAAATTCTGCCAATAATCCTAAGTCGACCAGCCGCGTTCGCTACCACAGTCCTCAAAGCCTCGTTCCATTTCATGTGGCTCTGCAACGTTACTCCCGGATATTTAAACAACGCGACTGCGTCAAGTAGTACTAATGCTGTATCCGAAATTTACGCGTTTGTTTTTCCTACTCAGACCCATAACATCCATTTTTCTACATTTAGAAACAAGTGCCACTCATCGCATCAATTATAAATTTCGTCTAAGTCATCTTGTGTCATCCTGCAGTCAATCATCTCCGACGTCTTTCCGCACCACAGCATCATCAGCAAGCAACCGCAGATTGCTACTCACCCGGTCCGCCATTATCATTTATATATACAAAAAATAACAGCGTGCCCATCACACTTCCCTGGCTCACTGCCGACGATACCCCTGTCTCTGATGAACACTGGTCGTCAGGGAAAACGTATGGAGTTTTTATTACTGTAAAAGTCTTCGAGCCACTCACTTATCTGGGAAGCTATTCCGTATGCTCGTACCTTCGTTAACAGTGTGCAGTGGAGCACCGTGTCAAATGCTTTTCGGAAATCTAGAAATATGAAAATTGACGGATAGGTAGATGTGAAGGATACATGTGTTTTAGATCTAGACTTCTCTCTACAAACGTCTAATAGTTTTGCATACTTTTGGGGAAAAAACCAGGAAACTTTAATCTTGTAAAAAAACTGTTTGCCAATTTGCGAAAAAAATTTTGATCTCAGTTCCGAATAACTTCACAAGAACACTATAGAAAACTCCAATGACATAGTTTATGCAATTAATAGTTTAGGATAACCATTTACAAGTGTAGTCAACGAGTTCGGATAATGTCGGTAGTACTTTGGTTTTAACTCGATATACGTCATCAAAACGTTTAAAACTGTCCCTACCTTCTATAATGCTGCCCATCTTATCTTATCCTGACAACTAATCATAATAACTGTGATCTATTAAACAGCCCACACAAACCATATTCGAAAAATATTTCTTTGTCCAATTCATTGTTTATCATGAACCGTCAAGGTGTGCGTCATATCGACTTGATATTGAAATGACATCGTAGTATTGAGCAATTATGTACCAGTCCAATCTACGCAAGATTTTGCCGGAGTAAAATCAACAACGCTCACCTCTTTCTTCTCTTCTGTCCAGGTTTGGAACCGAGTTGGCCCGCTGTGCGCCTTCGGGATGAACTGACCCTCGCGCAGTGTAGTTACGGTGTTGAAATATTGTGTAACACTGAATCAGAATTGTTTGTATACTACCGTCTTCTTTAGATGTGGTCATAATATAAAGTCTGTAATTACGGATATTTCAGTAATGATGAACTACAGTACTACTTATCTGACAATGACATTTATGATCATCTCAAATGTTACTTTCATCCTTACGTTTTGTGCACCAATGTAACATAGCAAGTGCCATACTTTGCTAGCATGTATTGATTGACTGCGGTTGCTGTATGGTGTAATAGTTCACCCTGTTGAGTGGTGCTTAAGATAGGTAAATAAATTATTGGAACCAATGTGAAGTGAATTAGAAATTAGAAACTAAATGAAAAACATAGTTTAGTTTAGAAGAGTTATACACTGTAAGTGATGAAGAGAAAGGAGCGACCATCATAATGGAAGAAGTAAAGTCTGCCATTGCTGCAATGAAAAATGGCAAAGCAGTAGGTACAGATACAATACCGGGAGAAATACTAAAATGCTTGAACCACAATGGAATAAGAGAAATATTGAGGTTATGTAATAAAATATGTGACAGTGGTGAATGGCCTGAGGACTTTTTGACAACAGTAATGATTCCATTATCGAAAAAACAAGGAACCAAGAAATGCAGCGAGCACAGGACAATCAGCCTCATTTCACATGCAGCCAAAGAAATGTTAAGAATAATTAATAAAAGACTTGAAAAAGTAATAGAGGAGAATCTCGGCGAGGAGCAGTTTGGCTTTAGACGGAATACGGGCACCAGAGATGCAATAGGGCTCCTACGAATCTTGGGAGAAAGGTTTATTGAAAAAGGAAGAGACCTATATATGCGCTTCATCGATTTAGAAAAGGCATTTGACAATGTGGTTTGGGACAAGCTGGCGACTATTACGAGGGAAAAGAGAGTGGACTGGAAAACCAGAAGACTTATAAACTCATTGTACCTTAATCAAAAAGTTTCAGTTAAAGTGAGAGGAGAAAGTACAAACTGGATCAGACTAGGGAAAGGAGTAAGACAAGGATGCTGTTTATCACCTACTCTTTTCAACCTGTACTTGAAAAATATGATTGACCAATGCTCATTAGATGACAAAGGAGTAGAAATTGGAAGAAGAAGAGTAGGGTGCTTGAGATTTGATGATGACATGGTCCTTCTAGCCACAGGAGAAAAAGAATTACAGTATTTGGTGGACACCATTGCAACTAACGGAAAAAAATATGGAATGAAAATTAACACAAATAAAACAAAAGTATTGACAATAGGAGGAAATAAGGAAATAAAAATTGTGCTGAATGGAGAAACACTAGAACAGGTGCAAAATTTTAAGTATCTTGGAAGCAGGATAGACACCGACTGGAAGTGCACCACAGAAATTAAAACAAGGATAGCAATGGCAAAAGAGACGTTTTATAAGAAAAGGAGAATCTTCTGCAGCGGTCTGGACAGAGAACTCAGAAAGAGACTCCTAAAATGTCTTCTATGGAGTGTTCTTCTGTATGGCGCTGAAACATGGACTAGGAGGAAAAAAGACGAAGGCTGGAGGCTTTTGAGATCTGGACATGGCGTAAGATGGAAAGAATAAGTTGGATGGACAGAGTAAAAAATAAAGAAGTACTGAGAAGAGTGGGAGAGAAAAGGCAGCTACTAGATGTAATAAAGAGAAGAAAAAGAAATTGGATTGGGCATATATTAAGAAAGAATGACGGACTGATAAAAACAGTTTTAGAAGGTTATGTAGAAGGGAAAAGGAAGCGAGGAAGGAAGAGATTCCAGATACTGGATGACATGATGGACGGTACAACATACAGCAGCCTTAAGAAGGAAACAATGGATCGCAGAAAATGGAGAGGCAAAGGGCCTGCTAATAAAGCAGATAACTGATGATGATGATGATACACTGGCAAACAGCGGACAGAGCAGAAGAGGCAATGACCGTGAAGTCAGCACGTTCAGGAGAAGCCATCGCCCTCCCCACGTAAGCGGAAGCTGTCGATTCAGCCGTCAGGGCATCGCCCGACCGGCTCACGTGTTTCTCACATGTGATCAAAGGCCTTCGCCTACATTCCAAGAGCCAATGACCGACGTTAAGAAGATTCTTCGAGAAGCTCTTCAACGTGACAGAAGAGGCAATGACCAGCTCACGTGTTTCTCAATTGTTACATGTGATCAAAGGCCCTCACCTACATTCCAAGAGCCAATGACCGACGTTAAGAAGATTCTTTGAGAAGCTTTTCAACGTGACAGAAGAGGCAATGACCGTGAAGTCGTTCACCTCCAGTGAACTGAAGTAAATAAATAAGCGAGACGCAGTGGGCCCGACAGTAGTTTTCAGTTCAGTTCCGGTACAGTTCAGTCGGTGCTGAAGACCGTCATGCAGGAAGAGACTACATCGCACACAGAAGCACCAAGTCCGCCGCTGTAATGGAATAGCAGGCAGCGGCCTCGGCGCCAGAAGACAGAAGTTAAAAGGTATTTGATTTTCACGAACCCGGGTGACTCGTGAGGACGGGAAGGAGACGGCCTCACATCAGCAGTCACCTGTGAACTGGTGATGAGGATCTGACAGCCGAAGACTGGAAAGCTGGAGTCCGTTGTTCGAGTCCGGGACACTGGCCTTCCCCCGCCGCGCCGCTTCGCTGGCCGCCGCACAACACTGTCACAAGCGGCCGTATAGAGAAGAAAAACACTGGGACGCCACATCCAAGGTATCACCATCCGATTCACGACTTCGTTCTCAATAATTAAACGGGCCATCTCACTATGCGATCTCCAGTCAACTGGACGAAACAGCGACACGAGATATACACCACCACGCGTAATCAGACGCAGCCGCTCACGCAAGCAGAAGGCTTCGCAAACGACACAGCTGCCGCACTCCCAGCCGGAAAAATCCAATAAGGAAACCATTGTACAAAACTATCAATAAAAGTTATCTTATGTAAAAATGCTGTTTCATCCAACCTCATACCCGAGCCAAGGAAGAGCCCACCCTGACCACATGTTGTTAAGAGAGATAAAGTAATTTATTTAGTGTTTTTCAACCTGTCATGAGGCTACCCAGTTTCATCCCCAAAATTATTAGAAGGAATGGCACTTAGCTTGACTCTTCTTTTACAAAATTCCCAGAAACAAAATAACAAACTTGTAGACGTCTTGCATAAATAACCTAGTGAATTGAAGCTGATGCATCCATCGCCGAATTCTTTCAGCCATAGCAGGTGTAGTTTGGCATTCTCTACAAAGTCACGGTGCATTGTTGTGACTGAATATCACCTGTTAAAACGTCGCTCGTCGATGTATTATCAACTAGATGCACGTTAGGCAATGAACGAACAACAGAGCGAAGGGCTTGCTGCTCTTGGGAGAAGCAGCCGGCACTCTCGAGAAACCATGGCTTACAATTGGCACCAACGTAAACGTTTAGTTTCACTGTGTAAGAAAAAATCCACTCCTCTGTTTCTATCTCGATTTATCTACAGCACATAGTATTGTGAAATCGGACGAGTCTTTTTAAAACACTGTGTTATCTTGTGTGTGCGAACCACCAGTTTCCCAACTCCTAACCATTAGTTGTCAATGTACCTACATAACTCCTTATTTATCTTTCAAGTTTCAATATGATTTCATACATAGGGCTGTAAAACTTCCTAGCATTGTTGTACGATTTACTTTTTTTGCCTAAACTCTATGATTTCCGTTAAACCTTCTACAGATTTTTAATGGTTTAAACATATCATTCGGTTGATAACCTTCACAAATTCCTTTTAAGAGACACAAAAACTGAAAGGTTAAATGCTAGGGTTGAATTCAAGATCTCATACCTAAGCCAGAGGACACTGTAAATGGAGTGTGTCAGACTTCATATATCGATGAATAAAGGAGAAAACTGATATAAGTTTTCGATTTTTTACCACTAAGTAACGACTTCTGCTTCAATGTTTACTATATTACTTGCTCGTAAAACACGTTCACTAGATTACAATAACTCTTATTATGATCGATAAACATACGGCAACTGGGCTGTATGCCACAATGCCGAATTGTTGCAACGTCAGAAGAGAAAACACAGCTTTACGAAATTAGGACGATTAGTAACTAATGTGTCACTTTATTTCCGTTATTTCAGAAAAACTGATTCATTATGTATCAGGCTCTCGTAAGTCAGATATTTCACAAATTTAAAAAATTTCAGCTGTGTTCATATCGAAGGAGTATCTTTCTAATAGCTATATGCACCGTGTTTTGTATCATTAGCAATCTTAAATTATTGTTTCTGTAAATTTTAAACTGCACTGAAGAGTGGAACTGCAATATACATTCATGGTATTCGATGTACGAAACATTCTTTCGGAGCAGAAACATTTTTTCTCCAATTCACGAGCACGCATATTCATTAATGCGTTAAAGTGCGGCCTTTCAAAATGGTATGCATTCGGGCTTTAGCCGTAAAGTACCGCTAAATTTCAGCTTTCAATAAAAACAATTGCATGTAATTATTTACATTATAAATGCGCAGCATATTCAGTGACGGTGCAGTAGTCCCAAAATGAATAATGAGCTTTTACCACTGCTCATTACTCTCGTATTACATTAGCTCTCAACATTAGATGTTGCTGGAAATAAAATTATAGAACTGTGATTTATCACGTAGTTTGCATTCAAGTAATAGGTACGTATGCAAATTACTTACCTAACAAAGTAACTAAAACGAGACATCTGAACCTCTCGCACGTACGTTTGATGACATAAAATCATCTACCCTCAGGTTTCAAAGATAAAAGAATATAGTTCAGTGAAATAATTTCGTGAAGTGCTTGAGAGTGGATAAGTAAAGCAATGTTTTGCTTATCTTTTTGGTATTCACACAATATTCTCCGGTTCAGGAATAAAATGGTAGAAAAAATTGTTCGTGAAATGTACAGAGCGCTTCACGCGTTGTGAACATTTTAGGAAACGGTAGAAAGGACTACACATTCCATGTAACATTTGTTCAATATTTATTGGTTACAGATTCAGCTATTTACGGAAGGTAATTTTAATTTCTCGTACTTGTACTCCAGTTGCCACGGTTTCTTCTATCAACTGTCAACTTCGTCTTAATGCTGAAGTTGCGAAGCTGCTCTTCAGTGAGCATTGCTGAATATTTCGACAGTACTGTGGTTTGTTGGTCGCTTCCACTGGATCGTTTAAGAAAGCCGCAAGTATTTATAAATGCAAATTATACCTGTACGATATGTCTGCACGAGTTTTGTGATGGAACCTTTGCTGCTGCTTCTGTAGAATACGGTAGATGATTTCTGAACCACAGAGTAGCGGATTCTGGAGTGTTTACTCGGGTTTTCACTATATTTTGTGAGACTGATACTGTGTTCAACAATAATTTTCCATCCGCAAACGCTAATAAACAGAGTGGGAGTGACGTGAAAGATATAGTTTGGTTTGTAGGCTGCAGTCCTTTGACAAGTAAGCTCGGAATTGTTCCACGTATCGGTGTTGCTTGCAAAATAATATGATGGGAGACTACGTGTGCACTGCCTCTAAACATATCATTTACAGAGGATTCAACACCTTAGCAGATGAGGGTAAGAAATTTGAATTTTATCGGTGGATAATGGCCGAGTAATCCCGTTAATAGTGTTCAGTGACGCAGTCGTGACGATATCATCAACACTCGTAACTCACACCGGTGGTCCGACGAAAACTCACATTCCTTTTTGGGGATATTATCCAGAATAATTCTCTGTAAATGTATGACCCTGTATCATAAACTGTTGTCTTACAGGATACGTTATCTAGACGATTTTCGCAATGAGCTTCCAGTATTATTGGAAGAGATTCCTTTGGCTACAACGACGGGTACGTTCTTCGAGCACGAGGAGTCCCCTGCACATTCTAGCTGCAGGTGGTACATTACCTAAGTCTTCCCACGGAAGACGGCTCCGCAGAAATGGTGATTTTTCGTTGGGACTAAGGCCCCTCTCTGTAGGGATTGTTGAAAACCGTAGTCCACAGAGAAAAATTAAACACTAGAGATGAACTTATCGTTCATATCATAAATAATGCTCCCAACGTCAAAGAATTTCGAAGTGTTTCGTGTATCCATGTTCATGCTTATTGGTGCACGGTTTTAAAAAGTCTTTATGAACAAGGACCTTAATTCTTGCATTTTTTTAAAGAAATTTCTTTAAAAAGGAAATATATCTTTGTTGCTCTGCTCTTGGTTAAGTTTATGATCTGTTTTCCTTAGAGATGAGCAGGAGGAGGAAGAGGAGCAGGAGAGAGAGAGAGAGAGAGAGAGAGAGAGAGAGAGAGACAGACAGACAGATTTTGTCTGGTCTGTGATTCATGTCACCCAGTTCGCTTTTGAAATCGTATTTTGGTGAGGGAGAGGAACAGACAGATAGGCATATTTTGTTTGGTCTGTGATTCATGTCACCCAGGGCGCTTTTGAAATCGTATTTTGGCGAAGTCACTTTAATCTTTTGATACCTCATATTTTGTCCTAGTACTGTTAAAACCTTGTTATTTTATTCATAGTTAGGAGTAGAATTTTATTCAGCGGGGCTCATGATTTAAGATCTGTTTTACCTCCTTCACCTAGTTTTCAAATGGTTCAAATGGCTCTGAGCACTGTGCGACTTAACTTCTGAGGTCATCAGTCGCCTAGAACTTAGAACTAATTAAACCTAACTAACCTAAGGACATCACACACATTCATGCCCGAGGCAGAATTCGAACCTGCGACCGTAGCGGTCGCTCGGTTCCAGACTGTAGCGCCTAGAACCGCACGGCACCTAGTTTTCAGATCACATTACCGAAGGAAGTGTCCTTTTTCTTTAAGAATGTAAAAGACATAGTTGGTTTTTCTTCATTTTAAAACATGTTATATTGTTTTTATGTGGGTTTTAAATTGTTGAAGAATGTGATCGTCACTGTATCATAACTAAACTCTTTGAGAAGCGAACAACTTAAAAGGTCGGACGGGCAGTTATTTTTGAAGCTTTCGTGAGATGTCGTTCTCTACAAGGGGCTTGGGATGCAGTAGGAAGCTGTTGTTGATTGGAAAGGTACTGAGCAATAATAAATTTATTAACGTTTCTGAAAACACTGATGAATTGATTTTTAAAGCAAAGAGCCAAGAATAACATTGACCATTTCAGTAACCTACTAATAATGTACTCCTCAAGAGGGCAACAGTATAAAATCACTTCCTTTTTGCAAAGAGTATTAAAAAAAATACATTTACATTACAAACAGCAAAACATATGATCAAATGATTATGCCACAAATATCAAACATCGGATATTGCCAATATTCATCAAAACTACCGAAAAAGAGGGGGTGGCAGTTGCAACGCCAGTAGCAACAATTCCTCCTTGTCTACTAACATAGAACGGTGGTTGCCGCTACCATACCACTAGACACCTTCATTAACAATTTCAGTCATAGTACTCAGGCATCTTTAAGAAGATCACAGTTGACAAGAGGTACAATCACCTATCCTGTAACACAGAGACAACTTGTTAATTATTTAGTAATAATTAAACGTACTACAAATGCAGAAATTCTTATATAGATGCACACAAGTTAGTGAACAGGTCGAGCTCGAGACACTAGCCAACAAGTAACTATCGGCATTCCTCAAAAATAAGGTAGGTAGATTCAACAATTTTCACTGACTATTAAGTACAATTCCTAAATAAAATGAATTACATCTGCATTCTATACCCTTAAATTCTAAAATCATTTTGCGGTAGTGACAGCCACAAGGCCACACACATTGACAGAAATGGACTCACGGAGTACCAGACAAAACCTACATAAATAACCCATTCATCAACATAACAACGGGCAACCAGGATACGGGGTCAAAATAGCCACCACACGACACCAAGTGACGTGCACACTAATCGGATCCTCAACGTGGTTTCTCGTAAAATCCAGCGCCCATTGACAAACTCCTGCTTCGAGAGCGCCAATAGAAGGATTACTCGTAGTCGGAAACCTACGGGTATCATACAGCAGACGCCACCGCGTCCAGTGCTTGCAAAGGTCACACCGCTCTCCAACCCGGCACCACAATGGACACAAACTACTTGCAACTTCAACAGCAGAGGACACGCCGAATACTGTGCGTCCTGCGGGAGTAGATTTTAACGAGCCATGCTCACGGCTTCGACGAACACTCGGCCCCGCAAACCCACAGTCAGCAAAGGCACCACTATTACCAACGGACCCGGCACACGCTTCACCACAACAACACGCCGCGTCACTTGCGCTCTCCGTCGCCCGTGTCACTCTCTCCTCTTCTCTAGATCGTCGCAGCCCTTAACTACCTTCTTCTCCGACTTCTGCCGGCAACAGTAACACTCCACGCGCTCTTGCGGCCAGAGGGATTCCAAATCCGCGGGAATTACATGAAATTAAACGCTGGCGCACGGCACAGGGCTGTATCTAATTTAATGTTCAAACAATATATGTCTTGAAGAACTGTTGTTGTTGCAATCGGTGACCTTTATTGTTGTTATTCTAATTTTTAAGCTGGCCCTTTTTGTCAGTTATTTGATAAAATAAAATTATGTAAGAATTTGTATGTGTTTATTTCCTCGAATGTGCGTTTGGTAACTTCCACTATCTTGTGCTTATTACGAGATAATTCATTTACGATACCCAATTATGAAATGACACATTTGGCTGTTACTTAACGCCATCGGTCAGTATTTGTTTGGGTTAAATTCTAGCAACTGCTTCTCTTTAACCTATAAAAATTAGATTGTCAGAAAAATTTTGGCTTCACACTATTGGAAACTGACACCAATTAGCTTTAGCATGGAAACTTCCTGGCAGATTAAAACTGTGTGCTGGACCGAGACTCGAACTACGGACCTTTGCCTTTCGCGGGCAATTTCAAAATGGTTCAAATGGCTCTGAGCACTATGGTACTTAACATCTATGGTCATCAGTCCCCTAGAACTTAGAACTACTTAAACCTAACTAACCTAAGGACAGCACACAACACCTTTTTTTTTTTTTTTTTTTTTTTTTTTCATTTTGTTCGATATAGTTCGTTGCTTGTGGTCTGGGCGGACGTCACAAGACATCCGTTAAAGTTGATCGTTGAATCCTTGACTCAGTTTTTTTATTACAGAGAGCACACAGGCCTCTGACCGAACACGCTGAGCTACAGTCATCACGAGGCAGAGAAAATCCCTGACCCCGCCGGGAATCGAACCCGGGAACCCGGGCGTGGGAAGCGAGAACGCTACCGCACGACCACGAGCTGCGGACTCGCGGCAAGTGCTCTCATTCTGGAAACATCCCCCAAGCTGTGGCAAAGCCATGTCTCCGCAATATCCGTTCTTTTAGGAGTGCTAGATCTGCAAGGTTTGCAGAAGAGCTTCTGTGAAGTTTGGAAGCTAGGAGACAAGGTACTTGGAGAACAGAAACTGTGGAGCGGGTCGTGAGTCGTGCTTGGGTAACTCAGATGGTAGAGCACTTGCCCGCGAAAGGCAAAGGTCCCGAATTCGAGTCTCGGTCCGCAACACCGTTTTAATCTGCCAGGAAGTTTCACATCAGTGCACTCTCCGCTGCAGAGTAAAAATCTCATTCTGGAGCTTTAGCATTACTTCCATAGAAACGTGTGATGCGCTTAGCATCCACTGTAGACAACAGCTTGTCGACACTTCAAAGTCATGACATGATTTCACGAATCTTTAGTCATAAAAAAAGGATTTTATGGTTCTCTGTGAGTATCTGATTAATGGAATGTTGAAGTGAATCGGCTATTAATATTCCAACACGCATCATACTTAATCTGCATTATCTCATCGGACTCAGAAAAGGTGAAATAGACGAAATCGGCTGAGGAAGTGACTGATATTTTGCAGAACTGAATTCATTCTTTTGTTGTCTCAAGATAGTAACAAAAGCTAGAATCCCCTCGCTATCTTTGGAAACAACGAACATCCAACATGCTGGAGTAGCTTGGTTCAGCAACTTCTATTAATCAGTAGAACGAAAAACCAGTCCAGGTTGCAAATTTTTACTTTTGATTCATTCGATAACTAGTTTCAGGCCGATACCCATTTGCAAATCGTCACAACAAAGTTGAAAATGGCATTGCACATTTTTTACACTTTCGGAAATGCCATTTTCGACTTTGTTCTGATTATTATTTCGTATTAAACTTGGGGAATCTGCGAATCTGAGCTTCGAAAAGTTGAAACGGGTCTATGAGGAACATTTCTTACCAACAGCGCAAGATTTTCACTGGCAGAAATCATTATTGTAGCACCGAGCACACATGGAATATAAACCCTGCTCAGGGAGCCCTTCAAAAACCGACGAAAAAGTCGAACTGTTGTGACGTCAGACCGACGTTTAACAATAAGGATGATAGATGGCACGCTGAACTTAAAACATTTTCTCCGTACATAAAATTTTTACCGACATTTTACACATCATAAAAGTTTGTGCCAAAGTGGTACTGAAAAACCTTACAACTGAGCAGAAGGACACTGGAAGAAATGTGTGCCTTGGTCTTCTTGAGAGGATAGCCATGACAACGAATGGCTCAGTCGTGTAATCACATGTCATGAATCACGGATTTTTGAATACGATCCTGAAACAATGCTACAAATTGGAGAGTGTCACACTGAGACATGTCCTCGACCAAAACAGCTCGAATGAGCGAAACAAAGATCAAAACAATGTTGATTTGCCTTTTTGACTGTAGGGGCATCGTGGACAAGGCACTTGTTTCTCCAAGACATGCTGTCAACCAAGTGTTTTACAAAAATCTCCAGTGTCGGTTAGACCGTCAGTGAGAGAGCACTTCGATTTCCTGCTGCTAATAAGGCGAGTACACCGTTCGCTTGTTACACATTTTTGCGAGCTTCAAACAGGTACAACTTATTTTCAGTTATCTGGGTAGTTACTATTTTATTTTTGTAATTTCTTGCGTGTTTGAGTGCCCACTAGACACAACCGTTTATTTTAATAACAGTGTAGTGTACAGTATCGCCGTTGCTATCGACCCTCGTATCGTACAGGCTTTTGTTTGTTTGGTTAGAACAGCTCAGTGTCGGTTAGACCGTCAGTGAGAGAGCACGTCGATTTCCTGCTGCTAATAAGGCGAGTACACCGTTCGCTTGTAGGGTAAACATAGTCATGTGTAGGGACTGTGGTTGTTGTGAGCGGACGCAAGGAGAATTGGCCACTCTTCGGGGGCAGGTGGAGGCTTTGTCTGTTAGGCTCATCGAGCTCGAGGCGCAGGCGTCGGCTCGTAGTGGCGTTGGGGCAACTGTGGTGAGACCTATGCCTACTTCGGTGGCCTTGGAATCACATGGAACCCCTGATGTCGCTGCGTCTTCCGGCAGTGAGCATCTTACCGGTCAGCCATCACTCCAGGGTGAATGGCGGACAGTGGTGGGCTCGCGCGTGCCTGGCCGAAAGGCGAAGGTGGGATCTGGCCGCGTGGCAGCTGCCTTACCCCTTTCCAACAGGTACGGGGTGCTTCCTAGTGGTGATGACATCGTTTCCGAGCCACCACAGGATGCCTCGCCTGTTGGGCCAGTGGCCGATTCTCCGGCAAGGTCCCGACAGTCACAGAGGGCGGGGCTATTAGTTATAGGGAGCTCCAACGTTAGGCGGGTTATGGAGCCCCTTAGGAAAATAGCGGGTAGGTCGGGGAAGAATGCCAGTGTGCACTCGGTGTGCTTGCCGGGGGGTCTCGTCCGTAATGTGGAGGAGGCCCTTCCGGCAGCTATTGAACGCACTGGGTGAGACCGGCTGCAGATAGTAGCACATGTCGGAACGAATGACGCCTGCCGTTTGGGTTCTGAGGCCATCCTTGGTTCCTTCCGGCGGCTGGCTGATTTGGTGAAGACAACCAGCATCGCACGCGGAGTGCAAGCTGAGCTTAATATCTGCAGCATAGTGCCCAGAGTCGATCGCGGTCCTCTGGTTTGGAGCCGTGTGGAGGGTCTAAACCAGAGGCTCAGACGACTCTGCGACTATAATGGTTGCAAATTCATCGACCTCCGTTATTGGGTGGAGAACTGTAGGGCCCCCCTAGACAGGTCAGGCGTGCACTACACTCCGGAAGCAGCTACTAGGGTAGCAGAGTACGTGTGGCGTGCACACGGGGGTTTTTTAGGTTAGAGGGACCCCCCCTTGGGCGAAACGATAAAATACCTGACGGCTTACCAGAGAGGACATTATCATCGTTGATAAAGAACGTCCGTCCTCAGAGACCAAAAACAGGAAAAGTCAACGTAATATTGGTAAACTGCAGAAGTATCCAGGGCAAGGTTCCTGAATTAGTATCTCTTATTGAAGGAAATAGTGCGCATATAGTATTAGGAACGGAAAGTTGGTTAAAACCGGAAGTGAACAGTAACGAAATCCTAGACACAGAATGGAATATATACCGCAAGGATAGGATAAACGCCAATGGTGGAGGAGTATTTATAGCAGTAAAGAATTCAATAATATCCAGTGAAGTTATTAGCGAATGCGAATGTGAAATAATCTGGGTTAAGTTAAGTATCAAAGGTGGGTCAGATATGATAGTCGGATGCTTCTATAGATCACCTGCATCAGCAACCGTAGTAGTTGAGCGCCTCAGAGAGAACCTGCAGAACGTCGTGAAGAAGTTTCGTGATCATACTATTGTAATAGGGGGAGACTTCAATCTACCAGGTATAGAATGGGATAGTCACACAATCAGAACTGGAGCCAGGGACAGAGACTCTTGTGACATTATCCTGACTGCCTTGTCCGAGAATTACTTCGAGCAGATAGTTAGAGAACCAACTCGTGAAGCTAACGTTTTAGACCTCATAGCAACAAATAGACCGGAACTTTTCGACTCCGTGAATGTAGAAGAGGGTATCAGTGATCATAAGTCAGTGGTTGCATCAATGACTACAAGTGTAATAAGAAATGCCAAGAAAGGAAGGAAAATATATTTGCTTAACAAGAGTGATAGGGCACAAATCGCAGAATATCTGAGTGACCACCATCAAACGTTCATTTCTGAGGAAGAGGATGTGGAACAAAAATGGAAAAAATTCAGAAACATCGTCCAGTACGCCTTAGATAAGTTCGTACCGACTAAGGTCCAAAGCGAGGGGAAAGATCCACCGTGGTATAACAATCATGTACGAAAGGTACTACGGAAACAAAGAAAGCTTCATCATAGGTTTAAGAGTAGTCGAATCATAGCTGATAAGGAAAAGCTGAACGAAGCGAAAAAGAGCGTAAAGAGAGCAATGAGAGAAGCATTCAACGAATTCGAACATAAAATATTGGCAAACAATCTAAACAAGAACCCTAAAAAGTTTTGGTCATATGTAAAATCGGTAAGCGGATCTAAATCCCCTATTCAGTCACTCGTTGACCACGATGGCACCGAAACAGAGGACGACCGAAGAAAGGCAGAAATACTGAATTCAGGTGTTCCGAAACTGTTTCACTGCGGAAAATCGTTACACGGTCCCTGACTTCAGCCGTCGCACGGACGCCAAAATGGAAAATATTGAAATAAACGATATCGGAATTGAAAAACAACTGCTATCACTTAGTAGCGGAAAAGCATCCGGACCAGACGAGATACCCTTAAGATTCTACAGTGATTATGCTAAAGAACTTGCCCCCTTTCTATCAGCAATTTATCGTAGATCGCTGGAAGAACGTAAAGTACCTAGCGACTGGAAGAAAGCGCAGGTCGTTCCCATTTTCAAGAAGGGTCATAAATCAGATTCGAATAATTATAGGCCTATTTCGCTTACGTCAATCTGTTGTAGAATAATGGAACATGTTTTGTGTTCTCGTATTATGGCGTTCTTAGATAATACAAATCTCCTTCATCATAACCAACATGGATTCCGCAAACAGAGATCATGTGAAACTCAGCTCGCCCTATTTGCCCAAGAAATTCACAGTGCCGTAGACACTGGCGAGCAGATTGATGCCGTATTCCTGGACTTCAGGAAGGCATTTGATACGGTTCCGCACTTACGTTTAGTGAAAAAAATACGAGCTTACGGAATATCGGACCAGGTTTGTGATTGGATTCAGGATTTCCTAGAAGAAAGAACACAACATGTCATTCTTAACGGTTCAAAATCTGCAGATGTAGAGGTAATTTCGGGAGTACCGCAGGGAAGCGTGATAGGACCTTTATTGTTTACGATACACATAAATGACTTAGTTGACAACATCGGTAGCTCCGTGAGGCTATTTGCAGATGACACGGTTGTCTACAAGAAAGTAGCAACATCAGAAGACTCGTACGTACTCCAGGAGGACCTGCAGAGGATTAATGCATGGTGCGACAGCTGGCAGCTTTCCCTAAACGTAGATAAATGTAATATAATGCGCATACATAGGGGCAGAAATCCATTCCAGTACGATTATGCCATAGGTGGTAAATCATTGGAAGCGGTAACGACCGTAAAATACTTAGGAGTTACTATCCGGAGCGATCTGAAGTGGAATGATCACATAAAACAAATAGTGGGAAAAGCAGGCGCCAGGTTGAGATTCATAGGAAGAATTCTAAGAAAATGTGACTCATCGACGAAAGAAGTAGCTTACAAAACGCTTGTTCGTCCGATTCTTGAGTATTGCTCATCAGTATGGGACCCTAACCAGGTTGGATTAATAGAAGAGATAGACATGATCCAGCGAAAAGCAGCGCGATTCGTCATGGGGACATTTAGTCAGCGTGAGAGCGTTACGGAGATGCTGAACAAGCTCCAGTGGCGGACACTTCAAGAAAGGCGTTACGCAATACGGAGAGGTTTATTATCGAAATTACGAGAGAGCACATTCCGGGAAGAGATGGGCAACATATTACTACCGCCCACAGATATCTCGCGTAATGATCACAACGAAAAGATCCGAGAAATTAGAGCAAATACGGAGACTTACAAGCAGTCGTTCTTCCCACGCACAATTCGTGAATGGAACAGGGAAGGGGGGATCAGATAGTGGTACAATAAGTACCCTCCGCCACACACCGTAAGGTGGCTCGCGGAGTATAGATGTAGATGTAGATGTAGAAAGGCTCAGGAAAAAGGTGAATTAGTGAGATTGTACATGTAGACGCTGTATCACGACAACGCACGATGTCACATGGCCGCTTCCAGCTCGACATTTTTGATCTCAAAAGGTATTCCTGTTGTTCCACAGCGTCCCCCCCCCCTTTCTCCCTCCTGTCCCTGGACTTTGACCGCGTGAATTCTTTATTTGCCGGAGACTGAGAAACGTCTTAAAAGAACGTCATTTTGGGACTCTGGAGAACAATAAAAAGAATGTGGCCGACATGTTAAAAGCCCATCAGCGCTGCTGGCAAGACTGGAAACAACGACTCCGCCGTTATATAGCTGCCAAAGGGAAATACTTTGGAGAGCACAATACTCATGTTGCAAGGAAAAAAATTAATAAATAAAAACTTTGGCAGTTAAAACAACCAGTCTCCTTACTTTTTTCACACATGTCGTATGTTTAGGTGGCGCATCTTTCGTTATTAACTGGACAATGTATTGCCCATTATTTAGGAACTGTAATGTAGAGTTGTTTTAAATGAATGTTTTGTTGTTTGAATCAATGTTCTAGTTTTTCTTTTTGAAAAAAGCGGGTTGCGGTATTGGAGTCCTATACAGTAAATGCATCACTGTAGTTTCCAATGTTGCTCTCCGTTTCCTGTCACTACACTCTACAAGTAAACGTAAGACCACTGTTCTCGTTCTGCCTGAGATCGAAATAATAAACCCCGTGGAGGCCCGGGAAAAGAATAGGCCTCTGGTATGTTCTGCCAGTTGTAAGAGGCGACGAAAAGAACAAACCACTAATAGGGCTAACCACCCTTTTAGTGCAATTAGTTGGTTCAGGACAGAACTAAAGAAGCCTTGGACAAGCGCCGTCATGGTCGGGGACGACGCTTGAACCCAATGCCCACCCACAATGGTAACGACACTGCTAGCCAACTGGAAAATGATTTAAATCCAAATAGAGTTGTTTTGCAGGATATGCTTCCTGCAACCACCCTAGAAGGAAAACAAAGACAGAGGATGAGATGGTCAGATGAAGTTAACCGACACCTCACGTTCTATTACCAACCAACAAACCTAGGAACCAACACAACTGGATACAGAACACAAGTATACACAACATTTATTACCAGATACCCAGAATTAAAATTTTTAACAGAACACCGACTAGCTGATCAGATCTGTGTAATAATCAAAAATAACAGGATACCCCCATCAGAATTAGAACACATCAAACAACAAGTACAACAAATACTGGAACAAAATTATGTGCAATCAGAAGAAGAAGAAAATACGGTAATGGACTCAAACATCCCAGAGCAAACAAACAAACAAAGAACAACATGCATCAATTAAACAATCAGAGGAAAACGAAATCTTAAGACAGCCACCTGAACAAGCACAAATAGAACACAAAGTGACACACATCTTAGACATAGAAGAAAAATTCAGCTGACATATAGAATACGAAGACACAAATACAGACATTAGATCATTCTTGCATAGACCACCGAATAACCCACAAGTTGAAACAACAATAACAACTATCAACACAATCATACACAACAAAATAAGTGAAAACACAACCATGGAAGAGTTACAACTACTGGTTTATATAGGAGCACTCACTACACTAAATACACACACTAGGCAGAGATCAGAATCAACCAACACAGAAGAAACCCACAAAACCAGCATGGCAGCACAGGCTACAGATCAGAATAGAAAAACTGAGAAAAGTCATCGGACAGCTAACACAATTTATAAGAAATGAAATATCAGACAAAAAATGAAAAAGGTTAGGTAAAATCTCACAACAAGAGGCGATAGAGCAATTAGATGAAAAGAAGCAGAAATTACAGGCATTGGCCAAACGACTTAGAAGATACAAAAAAAGTGAAAATAGAAGGAAAAAAAAACATTCAACACAAACCAAAAGAAATTTTACCAGACAATAGATAACACACACATTAAAATAGACGATCTACCAAACATAACAGACATGGAACACTTCTGGAGCAACATATGGTCACACCCAGTACAACATAACAGGCATGCACGGTGGATACAAGCAGAAACAGACACATACAAGATGATACCACAAATGCCTGAAGTGATACTATTGCAACATGGAGTCACCCGAGCAATTAATTTTACGCACAATTGGAAAGCCCCTGGAAAAGATAAAATAGCAAATTTCTGGCTAAAGAAGTTCACCTCAACACATTCACATCTAACTAAATTATTTATCGGTAACATTGCAGACCCATACACACTCCCTGATACACTTACACATGGAATAACTTATCTGAAACCTGAAGATCAAGCAGACACAGCAAACCCAGCTAAGTATCGCCCCATAACATACCTACCAACAACATACAAAATATTAACTTCAGTAATTACACAGAAATTAATGACACATACAACACAGAACAAAATTATAAATGAAGAACAAAAAGGCTGTTGCAAAGGAGCATGAGGATGTAAAGAGCAACTGATAATAGATGCAGATGTGACATATCAAGCTTAAACTAAACAAAGGTCGCTACACTACGCATACATTGATTACTGAAAAGCTTTTGATAGTGTACCCCACTCATGGTTACTACAAATATTGGAAATATACGAAGTAGATCCTAAATTAATACAGTTCCTAAACATAGTAATGAAAACTTGGATAACCACACTTAATATCCAAACAAATTCAAATAATATCACATCACAGCCAATACAGATTAAGCGTGGAATATACCAAAGAGACTCATTAAGTCATTTCTGGTTCTGCCTTGCTCTGACTCCACTATCCAACATGCTAAATAATACAAATTATGGATACAATATTACTGGAACGTACCAACACAAAATCACACATTTGCTATACATTGATGATCTAAAACTACTGGCAGCAACAAATCAAAAACTCAACCAATTACTAAAGGTAACAGAAGTATTCAGCAATGATATAAATATGGCTTTTGGAACAGACAAATGTAAGAAAAGTATCATAGTCAAGGGAAAACACACTAAACAAGAAGATTACATATTGGATAACCACAGCGACTGCATAGAAGCGATGGAAAACAGATGCCTATAAATATCTAGGATACAGACAAAAAATAGGGATAGATAATACAAATATTAAAGAAGAACTAAAAGAAAAATATAGACAAACACTAACAAAAATACTGAAAACAGAATTAGCAAGAAACAAGACAAAAGCTATAAATACCTATGCTATACCAATATTGACTTACTCATTTGGAGTAGTGAAATGGAGTAACAGAGACCTAGAAGCACTCAACACACTTACACGATCACAATGCCACAAATATAGAATACATCACATACATTCAGCAACAGAAAGATTCACATTAAGCAGAAAGGAAGGAGGAAGAGGTTTTATCGACATAAAAAACCTACATTGTGAAGAGGTAGACAATTTAAGAAAATTCTTTCTAGAATGAGCAGAAACTAGCAAAATACACAAAGCAATCACTCATATAAATACATCGGCTACACCATTGCAATATCATAACCACTTCTACAACCCTTTAGATCACATAACATCAACAGATACGAAGAAAGTAAATTGGAAAAAGAAAACACTACATGGCAAGCACCCGTATCATCTAACACAGCCACAGATCGATCAAGACGCGTCCAACACATGGCTAAGAAAACGCAATATATACAGTGAGACGGAAGGATTCATGATTACAGTGCAGGATCAAACAATAAACACCAGATATTACAGCAAGCATATTATTAAAGATCCCAATACCACAACAGATAAATGCAGACTTTGCAAACAACAAATAGAAATGGCTCTGAGCACTATGGGACTTAACTTCTAAGGTCATCAGTCCCCTAGAACCTAGAACTACTTAAACCTAACGAACCTAAGGACATCACACACATCCATGCCCGAGGCAGGATTCGAACCTGCGACTGTGGTGGCCGCGCGGACAAATAGAAACAGTAGATCACATCACAAGCAGATGTGCAATACTAGCAAATACAGAATACCCCAGAAGACATGACAATGTAGCAAAAATAATACATCAACAACTTGCCATACAACATAAACTAATAAAACAACACGTTCCCACATACAAGTATGCACCACAAAATGTACTGGAGAATGATGAATACAAATTATACTGGAACAGAACCATTATAACAGATAAAACAACACCACATAACAAACCTGACATCATACTCACCAATAAAAAGAAGAAATTAACACAACTAATCGAAATATCCATACCCAATACAACAAATATAGAGAAGAAAACAGGAGGAAAAATTGGAAAATACATCCAAGTGGCTGAGGAAGTCAAGGACATGTGGCATCAGGATAAAGTTGACATTATACCGATTATACTATCACCTACAGGAGTCATACCACACAATATCCACCAGTACATCAACGCAATACAGCTACATCCAAACTTATATATACAACTACAGAAATCTGTAATTATTGATACATGTTCAATTACCCGAAAGTTCCTAAATGCAGTTAAAAGGAAGTCACGATTGATCAAGGTCCGCGTCACTTTCCATTTTTGACCAGACATGACGTCTGAGAAAGGAAATAATAATAATAATAATAGTCAATGTAATGTTCCCATTGCACTATGCAAATGGACAATTCCATAAGTGCTCGAAATATTTCGACGATTGAGCTATCATCTCCGTGTGCTTCGACTCCTAGCAGGTTGTGGTTAATTGATGATGCCACTCTGAAAGTTTCCTTTTTGAGTCTGCCCCTCACTATTTTGAGAGTTAGTCATTGTTCCTATATGTGAAAGATTCACGAACCTAATATCCTCTCAATAGCTTCCAATAGGCGGTAAGATGTGAATAAGTTAAGAGTCGAATCCCAAGTCAGTGTAAGGTGAGGGGGGTATGTTTTAGCTCCTTCATTTCGTTCATTTCACTCGTACTGGCTATTCACTAGGGATATGTTCCAGTTTCGGGAGGCCATCAATTGTCCTAGGTTCGGTACACGGCAAGATGCAAATATTACAGGTGTGTAAGCGAGATGATCCAGACACAAAACGCACAGCGGGATTATACGTCGGATCTTCAAAACAAAATACCAAAAACTTTCTGTCAATGTGACAGCACTGTAACCACTCAGACACACTGTGACCTCCCTTTTCTCTTTGCTCCGTTTCTTTTTGATCTTTCCTCTTCTTTCCTCCGTCTTCGTACCGCGGCTATATATCAAGGTTTTCAGTGCAGAAATGTTGTGAGAAGGGGCACATGTGTGTGGTGGTTCACGATATCGTAATGCTGTGAGGGAACGTCACTCGTGCCTCTAATTTGAGAACACTGATGACTGAAGTACGAACATTTCTCAAATGAAAAAAAGGTATGTGCACTCTTTTCTTTTAAAACTATAAATACACTCCTGAAAATGGAAAAAAGAACACATTGACACCGGTGTGTCAGACCCACCATACTTGCTCCGGACACTGCGAGAGGGCAGTACAAGCAATGATCACACGCACGGCACAGCAGACACACCAGGAACCGCGGTGTTGGCCATCGAATGGCGCTAGCTGCGCAGCATTTGTGCACCGCCGCCGTCAGTGTCAGCCAGTTTGCCGTGGCATACGGAGCTCCATCGCAGTCTTTAACACTGGTAGCATGCCGCGACAGCGTGGACGTGAACTGTATGTGCAGCTGACGGACTTTGAGCGAGGGCGTATAGTGGGCATGCGGGAGGCCGGGTGGACGTACCGCCGAATTGTTCAACACGTGGGGCGTGAGGTCTCCACAGTACATCGATGTTGTCGCCAGTGGTCGGCGGAAGGTGCACGTGCCCGTCGACCTGGGACCGGGCCGCAGCGACGCACGGATGCACGCCAAGACCGTAGGATTCTACGCAGTTCTGTAGGGGACCGCACCGCCACTTCCCAGCAAATTAGGGACACTGTTGCTCCTGGGGTATCGGCGAGGACCATTCGCAACCGTCTCCATGAAGCTGGGCTACGGTCCCGCACACCGTTAGGCCGTCTTCCGCTCACGCCCCAACATCGTGCAGCCTGCCTCCAGTGGTGTCGCGACAGGCGTGAATGGGGGGACGAATGGAGACGTGTCGTCTTCAGCGATGAGAGTCGCTTCTGCCTTGGTGCCAATGATGGCGTATGCGTGTTTGGCGCCGTGCAGGTGAGCGCCACAATCAGGACTGCATACGACCGAGGCACACAGGGCCAACACTCGGCATCATGGTGTGGGGAGCGATCTCCTACACTGGCCGTACACCACTGGTGATCGTCGAGGGGACACTGAATAGTGCACGGTACATCCAAACCGTCATCGAACCCATCGTTCTACCATTCCTAGACCGGCAAGGGAACTTGCTGTTCCAACAGGACAATGCACGTCTGCATGTATCCCGTGCCACCCAACGTGCTTTAGAAGGTGAAATAAGAACACCGTGAATTCATTGTCCCAGGAAGGGGAAACTTTATTGACACATTCCTGGGGTCAGATACATCACATGATCACACTGACAGAACCACAGGCACATAGACACAGGCAAGAGAGCATGCACAATGTCGGCACTAGTACAGTGTATATCCACCTTTCGCAGCAATGCAGGCTGCTATTCTCCCATGGAGACGATCGTAGAGATGCTGGATGTAGTTCTGTGGAACGGCTTGCCATGCCATTTCCACCTGGCGCCTCAGTTGGACCAGCGTTCGTGTTGGACGTGCAGACCGCGTGAGACGACGCTTCATCCAGTCCCAGACATGCTCAATGGGGGACAGATCCGGAGATCTTGCTGGCCAGGGTAGTTGACTTACACCTTCTAGAGCTCGTTGGGTGGCACGGGATACATGCGGACGTGCATTGTCCTGTTGGAACAGCAAGTTCCCTTGCCGGTCTAGGAATGGTAGAACGATGGGTTCGATGACGGTTTGGATGTACCGTGCACTATTCAGTGTCCCCTCGACGATCACCAGTGGTGTACGGCCAGTGTAGGAGATCGCTCCCCACACCATGATGCCAGGTGTTGGCCCTGTGTGCCTCGGTCGTATGCAGTCCTGATTGTGGCCCTCACCTGCACGGCGCCAAACACGCATACGACCATCATTGGCACCAAGGCAGAAGCGACTCTCATCGCTTAAGACGACACGTCTCCATTCGTCCCCCCATTCACGCCCGTCGCGACACCACTGGAGGCGGGCTGCACGATGTTGGGGCGTGAGCGGAAGACGGCCTAACGGTGTGCGGGACCGTAGCCCAGCTTCATGGAGACGGTTGCGAATGGTCCTCGCCGATACCCCAGGAGCAACAGTGTCCCTAATTTGCTGGGAAGTGGCGGTGCGGTCCCCTACGGTACTGCGTAGGATCCTACGGTCTTGGCGTGCATCCGTGCGTCGCTGCGGTCCGGTCCCAGGTCGACGGGCACGTGCACCTTCCGCCGACCACTGGCGACAACATCGATGTACTGTGGAGACCTCACGCCCCACGTGTTGAGCAATTCGGCGGTACGTCCACCCGGCCTCCCGTATGCCCACTATACGCCCTCGCTCAAAGTTCGTCAACTGCACATACGGTTCACGTCCACGCTGTCGCGGCATGCTACCAGTGTTAAAGACTGCGATGGAGCTCCGTATGCCACGGCAAACTGGCTGACACTGACGGCGGCGGTGCACAAATGCTGCGCAGCTAGCGCCATTCGACGGCCAACACCGCGGTTCCTGGTGTGTCCGCTGTGCCGTGCGTGTGATCATTGCTTGTACAGCCCTCTCGCAGTGTCCGGAGCAAGTATGGTGGGTCTGACACACCGGTGTCAATGTGTTCTTTTTTCCATTTCCAGGAGTGTACTTAAAAGATCGTTTCAATAAATTCTATCACTGTCCGTTAATGAATTGCTAAGCAACGTATCAACAAGCTGACTATGCAATGATTAATATTTGTCGTATTCCGACAGTAAACCGCTTCGCGCTTGCTTTAAGCGTCAAAACGATTACGTAGTTATTATCAAGCTAACGTCTGTAAATTTTGGTTAATGTTACTGAATCGCACACGATATCCATACGCATATCTTAAACTCTGCGCCGATATTTGAGAATTCACGCGCGATTTGTTTGCACCAAAGTCGGGCCGTGGTTCCCTAATATAATTTTTAAATCAACTTCGTGTTGTAAACTAACAATGCTATGCCCATTCATGAAAATTACACAAGATCCGCACTCGACAACTACTTGATCGTTCACTCGAGCAACACGAAAGTTTTGTTCTTACAAAGAGAAAACATATCATGCATAATGCAACAAAGTGATTTGCTATGTCAAAACATATTTGTATCTATCTCATTGAAACTCAATACCTGTTAAATGGTGTACCTAATTAAATTCTTTACTCTGTAAATAATCAATAAAATTTATAAATGAATTACATGTATAAAAAATATCTCAGGTTGATACGACGTCATGGGTCACTACTTGTTTCGACTCATCTACACTCACGTGACGCAAAGTAGGTTCGACTATATTGGACATACTCATGTAATGTTACAACACAATCGTCGGAAGTGGTGACGAGTACTACGGGGGTCTTGCGAAAGCGTGTTGTTGACATCCGACCTTCCCGAAGAGAGGAGGTAACCTATCATAAACAGAAAATGAAAACATGTGGCCTTTCAATATCAAGCAATTTGGAAACTGCTCTCAGTCAGTTAAAGTCGTAATGTTAGGCTCCATAGCAGTAGTTAATTCATAGCTTAAACTGAAGACATCTTTTGGGATTGGAATGCAATGGGATCGCTAAGTCCGCTGATCCAGAAACTTGACGCCTGCACAGTAACTGCCGTCGTGATATCTTGTTTATTGATTACTGACAGTGTTTACTGAGAGCAGATCCATTTGACTAAAACATCTAAAACAGACAAATTATCTGTCGTTTAACACTGCACAATCCCCATGTATACACAATAACTGGAGTAGACGACCAAGTGTATCAAACGTTATTGTAGAAATACAAGCAGTTGTGAAATTGAGTCATAGAATTACCTGGAAATTTAAGAGATCAACCGAGATTATTTTGTTGTTGCTCCTGAGGTTGCAATAATATGACTGAACATTGCACAGAGAAAAGAAAACGCCAGTAACACCTTTGTCTTTCGGATATGATATTGGCCACTAACATTTTTTTTTTTTTTTTTTTTTTTACGCGATTCATAAAATGTCACGGAGCGGACATGCTCACAGAAGTGGCACACCAAACGGTTGCCTGAATGTTGGATGAGGTGATGATTCTTCGATAAGCTACAGTGCCGGTCGGTACAACGTACGTGAGCGAATATGGCCGCGCCGCTGTGACAGGGCGATACGGCGTCCTGGGAGAACATGGTCATAACAGTGAGACCCCACCCCACCCCACGAGGCGCTTCCGGGTGCGGCTATAAAACTGAACGCCTCAATGAAACTCGCAGCGAAGTTGGATCGCTGTACACCCATCCCAGCACGGGCAGGAACGACCGCCGCGGCTTATTCTTCGGGGGTCGTCGTATTTCACTGCTGTAACGATCCAGAGCGTGAGCAAAAGCGAATTTAGGAGACGTTGCTCGTCGTAAATAATGTAAATTCAAGTAGTTCCTCTTACTTCTGCCCTACGGCGCTTGAAACAAAATTGGTTTTTGTTTTGTTATTGAGCCGCGGTAGTCGATCATCAACAATGTGACACATGTCGGTATATTTGTAACAGAAATGATCCAATACCAACCACAGCACACCTGTGACTAGGGAGAGAGAAGATCTGTCGATACTTCTGGGCGCGGGTACTCTCGATACAAATTCTTTTTTGCTCGAAACTTTGCAAGTGAAACATTCGCTCATGTTAGTATTTTGCAGCAGGTATCGTATCGAATGATCCTAATAATTTATTACATTTTTATTGTGTACTCAAGTATTTTGGAAACGTGACTCATTTCCAATACTTTTCATCAACTGAACGCGGGAGCACAAACAAGGCGACTACTGAAAGTACGATTTGCGTGCAACCAACTGTGTTACGGTACTAAAACTTTTGCGACGCTTCGCCGAAATTGGCAACAATTCGCTCGCATTTCGTTCACTAGGAATCGGCATGTTTTCGTGTTTCGATTTCTGTGATTGTAAGTTTAAGTAGCCGATACCTTTAAAAATTTAGAAGTGATGAGCTGGTATCTGAACTTTCATTACTCCCTTCACCATAAAGGGTACATTTTATACTACTTTCCAAAAACTACATCACCGGCAGAAATATGTATTCGTCTCTCTCTCTCTCTCTCTCTCTCTCTCTCTCTCTCTCTCCCTCTGTGTGTGTGTGTGTGTGTGTGTGTGTGTGTGTGTGTGTGTGTTGTGCACAACTCCTAAAACATCACTTGGATCCCAATGAATTTTAAAACTTGTATTATTCTATTCAACATGAAATTCTACTAGCTTCACTACCACAAATAAATTTTAAATGCTGAGACGCAGAGATTGGAGGCACTAGAATCTACTGTCAAAATTTTATTGACAAAAAGCCGTTTTAATCGATATAGACCTATAGACACTTTTCTTTCGATGATACTAGTGTGTAAAGTGTTCTACTTTTTGCATCATTACAGTGATTGTACAGTTCGATTTCTTGATTAGTAACTTTATGTTATTCGCATCTCATGAAATTTCTTCGACCATTCTTAAGGAAAACTCTGTTTCTATAACATTGAAAAGAACAAACACGTTATTTACCCAAAATTTTTACTGTATATTGTCAGGTGATTGGAAAAAAAGCATTTGGCATTCGACGAATAAGCTTTTCACCTTGCACTGCGCGTAAGATAGAAAAGCTAAAATAGATACAGAAAAGGAGGGCTGCCTAAACAATACCGCTTGTTCTTCGTTTACGATATTCAGGTTGCAGTGAGTTAACTAGTATATTATTCGCACCCAAATCTTCGTTGCAGAAATGAAGATGAAACTCACTGGGACATGTGTTTGAGTATTTTAGTCCCCAGTCAATCCGGCTTGCCGGCCGGAGTGGACGAGCGGTTCTAGGCGCTACAGTCTGGAACCGCGCGACCGCTACGGTCGCAGGTTCGAATCCTGCCTCGGGCATGGATGTGTGTGATGTCCTTAGGTTAGTTAGGTTTAAGTAGTTCTAGGGGACTGATGACCTCAGAAGTTAAGTCCGCTAGTGCTCAGAGCCATTTGAACCATTTCAACCAACCCGTCGACAATGAGACACATTACTGTCTGATTTCATGACAGGAGTACACTGTAGTAACCACGAAGTATTTAGCTCTATGTCGCCGGAGCTATTTAAAATAGAACGACCACATGAGACGACATGCAGGAAATTCAGAAGAAATGAGTTTCATTAGATGAATCTTAAGAAAATATATTTCACCCACTAAGGAAATAGCTTAGCACATAAATAACATACAACGTACTTAGGGATTACCATTACAAATAACCTAAATTGGAACGATCACGTAGATAACGTTGTGGGTAGAGCAAACCAAAGATTGCGATCCATTGGTAGTGCACTTAGAAGGAGCAAAAGAGCTACTAAAGAGACTGCTTACAACACACTTGTCCCCCCTATTATGGAGTTTTGCTGTGCGTTGTGGGATCGGGTGGGACTGACGGATGATACTGAAAAAGTTCAAAGAAGGGCTCCTCGGTTTGTGTTATCGCGAAATAGGGGAGATAGTGACACAGACATGATATGTGAACTGGAGTGGCAATCACTAAAACAAAGGTGTTTTTCGTTGCGATGGGATCTTCTCCTGAATTTCAATCACCAGTTTTTTCCTCCGATAGCCAAAACATTCTGTTGGCACCCATCTACATAGGGAGAAATGACCATCACGATAAAATAAGAGAAATCAGAGCTCTCGCAGAAAAATTTAAGAGCTCGTTTTACCTGCGCGCCGTTCGAGAGTGGAACTGTGGAGAGACAGCTTAAGGTGATCCATTGAACCCTCTGCCAGGCACTTAATTGTGAATAGCGGAGTAATCACGTAGATGTAGATGCAGTGTGAACGAAAGCATAACGGAAATGGTTATCCAGTCCTAGTTATAAATGCTACGAGATCGGCATGAAACACAGAGAGACTTCATGAGACCATTCAAATTGGTGTGAACCAATATTTACTTCCAGCCACGCATACTTGCGAAATAACTGTGAGCTTGAGCATAAATAATGTGTCAAAATTCCGTTAGCACTTTGTCTATGAAACATAAAATTCATGAATAATGCTCGCATAGTCACTGTATTTATTCCAAATAGTCTCCCCCGGAACCAATACACAGCTGAAATCGTTTTAAAAGTGTTTTGAAAGAGACACTAAAGCCCTTTTTTGGATTTCCATTTAGTACTGCAGTACAGTTTTCTCGGATGTCCTATAATGCATCGTGTTTGTGTTATTTCACTACCAACAGCAGTTCGGATAACAACCAGAAGTCGACTGGGCCGAAATCCAGAGAATACGGTGGGTGATTCAGGACTGTGATCCATTTGCTGGCAAAAATCTCGTACATAATCTTCACTTTGTGGATCGGGCAATGAGGATGAGCGACCAGGAGCCTGCATCCCAGTATGCGGGTGGAATTCAGTGAATTCTCGTCCACTCAAATAAACTTGATTTCGCCTCGCTGCTCCACCATAATTTTCCAACAAATATCAGGTATATTTTGTTACATTTGCAGCCAGGACGTCTACTGCAGAGAAACAAGAAATTTGACCTTCTAAAAGGCTGTTGTCGAAACTTTAAGGAGTGTAGTGCCACAATTCACCACTAGATAGCGTTGCAGCTTTGAATTTCACATAATAAGTCCTAACTAAACTGGGACGTAAACTTACCGACAGTCGTTCTTTCTGAGTACTATTTGCAAGTAGAACGTGGAAGTGGAGATAGCAGGAAAACAAGTGACCTCCACCATCCACTTTGTGTGGGCAAACAGAATATAGACACAGGCATCAGCTGAAAGACTGCTGGTAAATTTCTATGGCCTGCTACATTGTTCAAATATCTACGGTAATACTACGAAGCGACTTGAAATCAGACCAATATATGCAATGAATAGAAAGAATAGCGAACGGAAAAGGGGTGCGGTCATAAGCAAAACTGGTACATCTGTGAAAGAAACCGCTGACAGAATGATAGTGCGACATGCTCCATACTCCATCCCGTGGAGTGCTTATGTCACTGGCGTGTTCGGCAGACTGCTAAATCGTGGTACTATGATAGTATCAGCATAGAAACCATATTGAGAATGAGAGAATGGCACCAATGTCATTGCGAAAGGCAGTTTTCCCTTTTCCTTGGATAGAGCACTTGAAATATAGGAGTATCATGTCACACCGCACTACCCAAAAGTGTGGAGGCTTGGTGCTGAAACAAAAGGGATTAGGACGTATAGCAAAACATGTGGACTTTCACTTTTTCTACCGGTACCTGAAACGCATGGAACACGTCAGGAAATTGCTAATATCTTAATTAAGTATTACGTCTCTATGCATGTAACAGTTGATTTTGGAGTACAACTGCAAGTATTAAGGAATCAGACAATTTACATTGATGAAGGCGAGAATTATAACATGCGAAGCCGAGGGAACTCACAGCGAGACCACAATAGCAAAACGATTTTTATACTTTTTTATATTATTTTACATGAACTTAATATCTGGGTTCACAGTCTTCAAAAGCTTTTCGATACAACTTGTTACATCAATATCGATTGTAACTAATTTATACTGTGTAATTATGTGTATGTGACAATGAAGTGTTTGGTCTTTACTAATGAAGGTCATTGAATTGTCAGAGAGAAAGTTAAAGTTTGTAATATGTGTATCAAGGAAAACAAAATAATGTTTAAATATAATAGAACTTTATAAAATATGGTACGTTCAGAAAGAGAAATTGTACTTTAAATGCTGGTTCATACTTAGGGAATTTGTATTGTATAGTATAAAAGGTGTAGGGAACCCCCTCCGCTACGGAATTGACCTGGCGCGCGTTAAAAGGTGGTTTTGGCGGTCGACTGGGTGGCTACTGGGTGAGCATGTTACGCTGTCAGTGGCTAGCCATTGTATGGTTAACATCGAGGGTGCCAAATGAGGCATTTGATAGCCAATTTATATTGAGATTGCCTTGGATGTGGGTTCGGCTGACGTATGGTGCTCTTATTATCATGGAATGGCTCTAAAACGGGGATAATACGTCGCCAAGAAGAATTTATAAAGAGCATTCAGCATCAACAGTGTGAGACCAGATAGCCGCCACGTGTTTGCCACCATTATTGCGCCACTGCTCCGCCTGCTTCAGGAACTCAGATACGTATCATAGTATGGACCAGTATGTTTGTGTGAGAGATTTTCAATAACAATTCCACTGATATAAACATATGTGTGAATCTTAAAATTGTCCTGATCATGAAACCAATGCAGGGTCCCATCCTAAACGTGCAGGAAGCCTAGTATCCTGTTTCTGAATAACTATTGATTTGTGTCTGCATTAAATGTGCCAAAGTTCAGAGTATAAATGTTGATAGTTAAACTACCTGCTTCACAGGTGGTGAGAAAGGCACACAAATTGAACTTATATGAAAGTAATTTCGCTTTGATTATTACTATGAACTATTTTCAGAAGTTAATTGAACTTAATGTTTGAATTACTTGCCTTAATGTATTAACATATAAATTATTTCAAGTGGGTTTGTTGTTGTTCTTGTGGTCTTCAGTCTTGAGACTGGTTTGATGCAGCTCTCCATGCTACTCTATCCTGTGCAAGCTTTTTCATCTCCCAGTACCTACTGCAACCTACATCCTTCTGAATCTGCTTAGTGTATTCATCTCTTGGTCTCCCTCTACGATTTTTACCCTCCACGCTGCCCTCCAATACTAAATTGGTGATCCCTTGATGCCTCAGAACATGTCCTACCAACCGATCCCTTCTTCTGGTCAAGTTGTGCCACAAACTTCTCTTCTCCCCAATCCTATTCAATACTTCCTCATTAGTTATGTGATCTACAAATCTAATCTTCAGCATTCTTCTGTAGCACCACATTTCGAAGGCTTCTATTCTCTTCTTGTCCAAACTATTTATCGTCCATGTTTCACTTCCATACATGGCTAACTCCATACGAATACTTTCAGAAATGACTTCCTGACACTTAAATCAATACTGGATGTTAACGAATTTCTCTTCTTCAGAAACGCTTTCCTTGCCATTGCCAGTCTACATTTTATATCCTCTCTACTTCGACCATCATCAGTTATTTTGCTCCCCAAATAGCAAAACTCCTTTACTATTTTAAGTCCCTCATTTCCTAATCTAATTCCCTCAGCATCACCCGACTTAATTAGACTACATTCCATTATCCTTGTTTTGCTTTTGTTGATGTTCATGTTATATCCTCCTTCCAAGACACTATCGATTCCGTTCAACTGCTCTTCCAAGTCCTTTGCTGTCTCTGACAGAATTACAATGTCATCGGCGAACCTCAAAGTTTTTATTTCTTCTCCATGAATTTTAATACCTACTCCGAATTTTTCTTTTGTTTCCTTTACTGCTTGCCCAATATACAGATTGAGCAACATCGGGGAGAGGCTACAACCCTGTCTTACTCCCTTCCCAACCACTGCTTCCCTTTCATGTCCCTCGACTCTTATAACTGCCATCTGGTTTCTGTACAAATTGTAAATGGCCTTTCGCTCCCTGTATTCTACCCCTGCCACCTTTAGAATTTGAAAGAGAGTATTCCAGTCAACATTGTCAAAAGCTTTCTCTAAGTCTACAAATGCTAGAAACGTAGGTTTGCCTTTCCTTAATCTTTCTTCTAAGATAAGTCGTAAGGTCAGTATTGCCTCACGTGTTCCAGTGTTTCAACGGAATCCAAACTGATCTTCCCCGAGGTTGGCTTCTACTAGTTGTTCCATTCGTATGTAAGGAATTCGTGTCAGTATTTTGCAGCTGTGACTTATTAAACTGATAGTTCGGTAATTTTCACATCTGTCAACACCTGCTTTCTTTGGGATTGGAATTATTATATTCTTCTTGAGGTCTGAGGGTATTTCGCTTGTTTCATACATCTTGCTCACCAGATGGTAGAGTTTTGTCAGGACTGGCTCTCCCAAGGCCGTCAGTAGTTCCAATGGAATGTTGTCTACTCCGGGGGCCTTGTTTCGACTCAGGTCTTTCAGTGCTCTCTCAAACTCTTCACGCAGTATCATATCTCCCATTCCATCTTCATCTACATCCTCTTCCATTTCCATAATATTGTCCTCATGTACATCGCCCTTGTATAGACCCTCTATATACTCGTTCCACCTTTCTGCTTTCTCTTCTTTGCTTAGAACTGGGTTTCCATCTGAGCTCTTGATATTCATACAAGTCGTTCTCCTATCTGCAAAGGTCTCTTTAATTTTCCTGTAGGCAGTATCTATCTTACCCCTAGTGAGATAGGCCTCTACATCCTTACATTTGTCCTCTAGCCATCCCTGCTTAGCCATTTTGCACTTCCTGTCGATCTCATTTTTGAGACGTTTGTATTCCTTTTCGCCTGCTTCATTTACTGCATTTTTATATTTTTTCCTTTCATCAATTAAATTCAGTATTTCTTCTGTTACCCAAGGATTTCTACTAGCCCTCGTCTTTTTACCTACTTGATCCTCTGCTGCCTTCGCTACTTCATCCCTCAAAGCTACCCATTCTTCTTCTACTGTATTTCTTTCCCCCATTCCTGTCTATTGTTCCCTTATGCTCTCCCTGAAACTCTCTACAACCTCTGGTTCTTTCAGTTTATCCAGGTCCCATCTCCTTAAATTCCCACCTTTTTGCTGTTTCTTCAGTTTTAATCTACAGGTCATAACCAATAGATTGTGGTCAGAGTCCACATCTGCCCCTGGAAATATCTTACAATTTAAAACTTGGTTCCTAAATCTCTGTCTTACCATTATATAATCTATCTGATACCTTTTGGTATCTCCAGGGTTCTTCCATGTATACAACCTTATTTCATAATTCTTAAACCAAGTGTTAGCTATGATTATGTTGTGCTCTGTGCAAAATTCTACCAGGTGGCTTCCTCTTTCATTTCTTAGCCCCAATCCATATTCACCTACTATGTTTCCTTCTCTCCCTTTTCCTACACTCGAATTCCAGTCACCCATGACAATTAAATTTTCGTCTCCCTTCACAATCTGAATAATTTCTTTTATTTCATCATACATTTCTTCAATTTCTTCGTCATCTGTAGAGCTAGTTGGCATATAAACTTGTACTGCTGTAGTAGGTGTGGGCTTCGTATCTATCTTGGCCACAATAATGCGTTCACTATGCTTTTTGTAGTAGCTTACCCGCATTCCTATTTTCCTATTCATTATTAAACCTACTCCTGCATTACCCCTTTTTGAATTTGTGTTTATAACCCTGTAGTCACCTGACCAGAAGTCTTGTTCCTCCCGCCACCGAACTTCACTAATTCCCACTATATCTAACTTCAACCTATCCATTTCCCTTTTTAAATTTTCTAACCTACCTGCCCGATTAAGGGATCTGACATCCCACGCTCCGATCCGTAGAACGCCAGTTTTCTTTCTCCTGATAACGACATCCTCTTGAGTAGTCCCCGCTCGGAGATCCGAATGGGGGATTATTTTACCTCCGGAATATTTTACCCAAGAGGACGCCATTATCGGTTGACCATACAGTAGAGCTGCATGCCCTCGGGAAAAATTACGGCTGTAGTTTCCCCTTGCTTTCAGCCGTTCGCAGTACCAGCACCACAAGGCCGTTTTGGTTAATGTTACAAGGCCAGATCAGTCAATCATCCAGACTGTTGCCCTTGCAACTGCTGAAAAGGCTGCTGCCCCTGTTCAGGAACCACACGTTTGTCTTGCCTCTCAACAAATACCCCTCTGTTGTGGTTGTACCTACGGTACGGCTATCTGTATCGCTGAGGCACGCAAGCCTCCCCACCAACGGCAAGGTCCATGGTTCATGGGGGGGGGGGGGGGGGGGGGCAAGTGGGTTTAGAAACCAATATTGGCAAACTGCAATTTGTTTCTGAAACAGTCACAGAATTTGCCTATAAAGACAGTTTCAGTTTGTGGGTCCCCGCTGTATTCTTTTCTGCTATACGAAAGATAAACGTTATATTGCACTTGCTAAAGAAATCTGACACATTTCCATAATAGTGAGAGTATAAAAATTGTTTATGTAGCGTTATTTCACTTCATTTGTGGTGCTTGCATGTCAGTTACCCCAGGAGTAACGTCTTAGTGCTGAATAGGTTAATGGTAGAGATAGTAAATATTATTACTATGAGTGAAATATCATTTAACTTGCTATGATTACTGATTTGTGTAAATGGCAACTACTGCTACCCACTACTCAGTTCGTCCGGTATTTGTGTGTATTCATTTCACTATTCAAAAGGAGTATTAATAGAAGTCACTTTACCAAACTCAGATTCATTTTTCTTTAAATTATTATGCCTCATTAGGCTGACGACCGTTTGTTGTTTCATTCACGTGAACTTCACTACTTTCATTGCTTCCAAAATAAAGTCTTTTAGTTTTCTATTAATTGCCACAGATACGAAATTAATGTTTGATACCCTCTAGTCATTAGGCAACTACAAATCCTCACAGAGGGTAACGCAAGCTAGCTATTAGGGCAGACATGCAGAAACTTGAATACCAGATACACAGAACACAGAAGAGCATTAAAAAGTAACAGCTGTCATTCCACATTTGCTGAAAATCTTATGGACAAACAACATAACCCAACAAATATCAATACTGATTTGAAAATTCTCAAATGCAGAAACAGCTGCCCACAAAAACTGTTAACTGAAGAAAATTATCAGGTTCTAAAAGCCATAGTGGAAGGAAACCAAGTGATAAATGAATACACAGCTCTCTGCAATGGAACTCTGTTCTCTGCCCTCAAAGAATTATTAGACAAATCCAGCCTATAGAGCTCTCACCCCGCCCCCCCCCCACCCTACCCCACATACACACACACACACACACACACACACACACACACACACATACACACACAAACAATCAAACAAACAATCAAAAATGCACACACCTCTGAAAGATTCAGAACAACCGCCAGGAACACCTTCAACTGTTCCACCGTCAGCCATCTTGTTTTTACACCTCAACTGTTTCACTGTCCGCCATATTTGTTTATATAGCTGGTAAACAGTGAAACAGTGATAGTGACAGTGTCAGTGACAGTCAGTATATAGTGTTCGACAGTGATAAAGATGAGGAAAAAGAAAACTTAAATGGAAAATAATGTAGATAGACACACACACATAGAATTAATTAATTTCAAGTATAGAAATAACAATTTTCAAATCGTAATTTTAGCTACTTTAAGGTAAGTCATTGCCGACGACAAACTGTGTAACAAAACAGTCACTTTAGAAACACGATACATCAGAAAAACCACACCATGTGGTAAAAAGGTATGAATTCATAATTTTATGTGTTTTTTCAAATATTTGTAATTACAATTTAAAAACTAATAGTTACATGTATACAAACAGTAAAGAACATTCTTTATCTTTAACAGCTATAAAATAAGAGTCCACTGAAGGTGCTGCAACTGCAGTGAAACATGTTTGGTTAAAAAACAAAATTGTGTTTTCCTAAAGGTGGACCCTATCCAAGAACATATATTAGCTGTGTAGTGTTATACGTGGCTTTCACGTATCAGAACTTAAGGTTCAGTTGCAAGGAAACTGCGGCTGGCGTTATAAACTCTGAAAAATTCTAGATGAAATCGATTTTGATGTCTTTTGACCACCTTCAGTAATTTGATGTAGCTTGGCACTGTGGTAGAGTGTTCGCCTGCAATGAGTGGAGCTAGGGTTGGATTCAAGCAAAGGTGCGTGCTCTACGAACGTTTCAGTGAATCGTAAAATCCACAAAGACTGAAAAAAACAGGTAGCGCTCAAGACTGGTAAATGGCGTATCGCTTCTAGTTTTGATCTTCCTGTTTCGTTTCTTTTTCCATTCATTTCTAATACTGCGTCATTTAAATAGAAAATTCGTCAAATATATGTTTATGAACATACATCAAACTGTCGTTTTTATAAATAATTTGCATCTTATTAATCATAATTACATATTCCACACAAAAATCCAATTTTCATTGCAAATATAAATTCTTAATGACCGATCTCTCATAGAAGATCTTTAATGAAGATTGTTTACATTAAAAGAAGACAAAATACTTTTTTCGTCCTTTATGTATTTTATTCTTCACAAAAATGTTCGTTGATTATGCATCTATGTTTAAATTTCGAATCCACCAATTGCCGATTAAAGTTAGCTTACTAAAACATGGACGGAACACTTCAAACCTGATTTTCGAAAACTTTTTAGAGTTACATTGAGCTACTTCGGCTGATTGATACCTGAGTTCTGAGCTTCGCGAAGCATAAATATAAAAAATTTAAAAAATTGAACTGCCGTGCGGTCTCCTTGTTAGTTAGGACGACAAGAACTGCACAGCCGCGACAAATACCCACCTTTTTTTGTATGACAACAGTTATTACGGCTCTAGCCCTAACCGCGTCGCGCTTAAACAACGAAATGAAAGTACGGGCTGAAACACCGACAACAACTGAAAGGTCTGTCTCATGTTGAGAAATTATGCTCGGCCCAGTGGGTGAAGGATTATAGTTCGGGCGTATGCCAACCTTCTTCTCCACGGTCAGCCACTGTCATGCGAATTATATGTTTGTCGTCCGGTGTTGATGCCCTATTTCGTCACGCGTTATCGTGTTATGACATACCCTGTACTCATCAGGCACTGACGACGTGGTAGTACTATTATATTCTGTACCATGGTCAGCGGATGCCCTAAGTTGAATTAGTATAACTTAGGCACATGGGACATTTTGACCGTGATTGGGAACAATTGTGTCTGACGCAGATCTCCATAACTAACAAGCTGTGTAGAGCATCATTCAACGTTCATTTACGGCAGTTTACATGTTGAGAACACTCTTCTCCCCCTCCCTCCCCCCCCCCCTCCCCAAACATTTTATTTGTGATTATATAAGTTGTCTGACATATTTAACATTGACTGTCCAGTATATCAGAACTGTTTACAAACAATTAAAGCTAAAAAATAAAAACGTGGAAGAAATCAGCTGCAGCAACGTACACGATTCCAATTTATTTGTTGTCTTACATCGCATGAAACGCAACGGAAAACATAAAAATGTTGAAAATTAGACAATCGACGAAGTTGTAGGCGAGACTGAAAAGTGAGCTATAAATAGATGATGCCATGGTACTTATTTATAAGATTTATGTATTTATTTTATTTACTCGTGTCAAAAACATGTATCCTTAGCATTCCACAGTCGAGGTCACTAACCATCTAATATTAATCTGTATTTCGATAAATACATTAAGAGAAATTTCAAAGAAAAGAAAGAAAGACATAGATGACAGTGAAGAAACTTTAGGGGCATGCTTCTTGCCATTAAGGAAGGGGCCAGGTAGTGTTTTGAAACAGCAATCACCAGACTGGGGAACAAGAGTATGAACATGTGAGAAAATGGAACGAGTACGGATATCTTTTGAACGCAGTCCCAGACGTTTAGCGGTGACATACCCAAACCTTACCACTGTCATGACGTACATTTTCCAACTTCGTGGATGATTTGAAGTTTCATCGTCCGCAGCTCGTGGTCGTGCGTTAGCGTTCTCGCTTCCCAAGCGCCCGGGTTCCCGGGTTTGATTCCCGGTGGGGTCAGGGATTTTCTCTGCCTCGTGATGACTGCGTGTTGTGTGATGTCCTTAGGTTAGTTAGGTTTAAGTAGTTCTAAGTCCTAGGAGACTGAAGACCATAGATGTTAAGTCCCATAGTGCTCAGAGCCATTTTGATGTTGCATCAATATAAACTGCACGTCAGGAGTTGAGAAACACTTACTGGAAAAACTGACTCGCTAACTGTACTGAGGTTCTTGCAATGATTAACCGAGAACTTTTGTTTCTACAAAAAGTTGCTGTTCTATGAAACAAACTTCTTCATTACTAGCTGGGTTAATTAGAAAAATTTGTGGTATTGGCCTCGGAAAATCCACGATGTTTACGTGAAAGACTCCAGGCCACTTCAGGAGTTCTATGGGGAGCATGCGTCATGAGTGAGATTTGAGACGACTAGTCTCTGTTACTTTTTTTAGGATGTGCCGGAAGTGCAGCGCAAGTGAATGCCGACCAATGCTGCAGAACGTTGGAGAACATCGTCACAATGCAAGGAAAATGGTTGGTGAACAACATTTGATTCAGCAGCATGGTGCAATGGCTCACGCAGCACGCCGAAGTACGTCTGTATTCTGACAATCGTTTCCATACCGTGTGATGTTCCGCTTTGGCGGTTTAATACGGGCAACGCGTCCGCAGATTTAACAAGACCGGATTGCTTCCTCTATGGTATGTCAAGGTAAAGACCTCTGCCAATCGTTTGCAGACAGCTGACGAACATATGACAGAATATTCACCGTGAATTAAGAACCAGCACGTAGGATATGTTAACTCGTTTAGGGAAGCCTTCCTGCGATGCTTTCAGCAGTCCAACAAGGCAAAAGGGGCAGATTTGGAGGAGTTTGTTTCAAAGGCCTAGTGAGGTCTGCCGATACGTGTTACATATTACAGTAATTTCAATTCTTCACTGTATTAAAATAGTACTCGCATCCACCAAATTTTTGTTATAATTCGAAAGTGGTGTGCTGACCCCATGCCCCTCCTATCCGCATGCTCCACTGAGGATGACACGACGACTGGATGGTCTCGGTAGGCCACTCGTGGCCTGAAGACGGAGTGCTTTCTAAATGTAATATGTGCCACCTTATAATTCCATAGAAATAGGTTGTCGTGGTAATTCCAGTTCAATGAAGGAATGAATACATTGAAATATACCATTAGTTACCCGTAAGATGCGCGATAGTACCTTACAACACCAACACGCTTAATATTACGCCACGAAAGGTTACAGACACTGAGAAACCTAGCAAAATTTTGCATTGTAAGTCATAATGGTTCAAATGGCTCTGAGCTATGCGACTTAACTTCTGAGGTCATCAGTCGCCTAGAACTTAGAACTAATTAAACCTAACTAACCTAAGGACATCACACACATCCATGCCCGAGGCAGGATTCGAACCTGCGATCGTAGCGGTCGCTCGGTTCCAGACTGTAGCGCCTAGAACCGCAGGGCCACTCCGGCCGGCGTGTAAGTCATAATCTTTATCGGATTCACTTCGAGAAATGGTATGACTGGTTCAGTTACAACCACCGTACTGCCACTGTTAGTGCTGTTCCCAGGAACGCCACACCCTTCCTTCGAAAGAGTGGGTCTGCGTGTTCTGAAGTACTTCTTCACAAGTGTGAGCAGTGATTGTACATCGGAAGAAGTGAAAAAAAAAGAAGAAGAAAAAAAAATAAGACAGCTAGAACGTATGTTCCGAGTTCCGTGTTTCGTGTCCGGGTCACGTTATTAGTGACCTACTATCGCCGCCCTATCGACACGCTACGCTGCTGACGCATCATAACGACCCGCTAGGGAGCGGCGGCGGCGGCGGCAGCGGCGGCCATGAATATTTCACCGGCCCATTTCTCGCGCCTCTTCTTTCGCAAACTCCGATACGGGCCAGCGTCGAGTTGCCTTGTCGTCCGTAATGCGAACCGAGCCGGAGCGAAGGAAAGCGATAGACGGAGCTCAACGGCCGACAGTAAAGTAAAGACCCAGCGAACAGCGAGGCTCCGCGATCCGAGAACCGGGACTCGATTTCAGGTACGCCCCCGACGGGGATTACTAGCACTGCAAGCTCAGCGACCGATCTTGATAGCGTCATCTGGAGACGCACTAGGTTTCTCTCTGCCTACACCCGTACCGCAAAACCTGCCACCATTCTTATCACGTTTTCCCACAAAGTGGGGCATCAGCTTGCGGAGAATGGTGTGTAGATTTCTGTACGTGTATAAACTACTTGGAGGATATAATAAATAATCGCATTTCCCGGTCGGCATTATCCTGATGGTGGGGCACATGCATCGACAGAAGTACAGATTGCGGGTTTTCCTAATAAACTACACACCCTCCGACTCAACGTGGAAATATTAAAAGTTTTGGCTGGTTTCGTTGTCGTAGTGGCTGCATTACAGGCCAAATACTGCTGAATGTACAGTATACGATAAGAATACAAACATGAATCGAATGGTAGAAGATTGCTATAAATCGGCAATTGCGAATTCATACAGAAATTTATAAATGAAAGATGGCATTTAAATAAAATCTGCTGATACTATCTTAATGACTGTAAATGATGAGTACGATAGCAGAAGTACCGGGTGATCAAAAAGTCTGTTTAAATTTGAAATCTGAATAAATCACGGAATAATGTAGATAGAGAGGTAGAAATTGACACACATGCTTGGAATGACATGGCGTTTTGTTACAACCAAAAAAATTCAAAGGTTCAAAAAATGTCCGACAGATGGCTCTTCATCTGATCAGAATAGCAATAATTAGCATAACAAAGCAAAGATGATATTCTTTACAGGAAATGCTCAATATGTCCACCATCATTCCTCAACAATAGGAATAATGTTGTTAACAGCACTGTAAAGCATGTCCGGAGTTATGGTGAGGCATTGGCGTCGGATGTTGTCTTTCAGCATCCCTAGAGATGTCGCTCTATCACGATACACTTGCGACTTCAGCTAACCCCAAAGCCAATAATCGCACGGACTGAGGTCTGGGGACCTGGGAGGCCAAGCATGACGAAAGTGGCGGCTGAGCACACGATCATCACCAAACGACGCACGCAAGAGATCTTTCACGCGTCTAGCAATACTCTTTTTTGTCCTAATAAAACCCCATGTTATTCCAAGCACGTGTGTCAATTTTTACCTCTCTATCTACATTATTTCGTGGTTTATTAAGTTTTCAAATTTATACTGACTTTATGATCACTCGGTACTTTTGAGAAAGCGGTATATTTCTGCAAAACACTTAATGGTGTCGATGGTCCCGCAATTAAATAAAATATAAGTTTAATAACAGGAAACAATAGTAATTAGTTATGAACAACAACGCAGCTCGCGATATTCACTTCTAAACGCACACTACGTCTTCACTGTAGAGGCCACGGATATCTCACAAGTGCACCAGTCAGCACTGCAAAGTATTTCTATCTCTCGCGATCACGCGCAAACTGCTGCACTCCAAGTCTTTCCTGCCACCGTACGCCGCGCCGTCCAGCACTTTCCGTGTTCTGTACCGTCGCGTCCAGCACTCCCCGTGTCCTGTGTCGTTCTCCACGGACTCCCCTGTGTCCTCTCCGGTAACTCACTTCTATGCAGTCTCTCTTAGTAACGAGCGCTGTAATTGGCTAGAGCGCTCCTTGCATGTCTCCATGACAACGTACACCCACAAACATAATGAAACACATACGAAATACTGTATTTACATTACAATAACTTGAAATTTAATAAATATTCCTACGGCTGGACCATAAACACGCTCTAACACACATTATTAAATACATAAACAATCAAATAAGCATATATCAAAAGAAAAGAAGCAAAAGGTAGACAAGGAGCCCAATGTCTCTGTGCTTTCTAAAAGACAGCAAATATTTGACCAGTTTCTTCATGAACAGTATATATCAGATATAAACAAAGACATAGATGAATAAATATATTTATAAGCATGCTGCTACCGTTTATTCGTGTAACTGTGGAGTATTTGTGGCCTGACGCGATCGATAGTAATCGGCCACTTTGACCTCCAATAACTCATGCACTATTTACATTACATGCCTGTAATGCATACCAATTTAGGTTTACACCAATAGCTTTCTAAAGACATGTAGATCGACGAAATCGGACGAACCGTTTAGATTTTCGAAATTCGTTGCTGGATGTTACTTGTATAATTTATCGTCGGACACTAAACTTTAAACTAATAAAGATATTGAAAATCTGGTTACACCATCAGAATCGTTGTGCAAATAATGGTAATGTACATGTTTCTTTTTGAGGTAACATGATTCACCTGGCTGCTATTAATTTCTAAACGAGTTGGGAAATATTATGGTTCACAGAGTCCGCCATCTTTGGCCCTCCCGGCATAGACATCTCCTTTGACACGAAGCGCGCCGAACGGTCTAGGCGCTGCAGTCATGGAGTGTGCGGCTGGTCCCGGCGGAGGTTCGAGTCCTCCCTCGGGCATGGGTGTGTGTGTTCGTCCTTAGGATAGTTTAGGTTAAGTAGTGTGTAAGCTTAGGGACTGATGACCTTAGCAGTTAAATCCCGTAAGATTTCACACACATTTTTTGACACAAAGCGCCGTCCTCGTCACAGTGTCAGCATGGAATTCCCAGCCACGCGGAGGATGGACCACGTGCTCCGGCCACCCCTCTTCCCCAGCTAACGTTCGCCACCACGTGTTTGCTGCCGGGCCACGGGTTTCACGCGCGTCCTGTGCGGCCACGCCAACTTAGAATATTTTCTGGGCGCCACAATTCGCCCGTTACCTCACAAATTCACAGCAGTTCTCTTTTATATCACTTAACTCCATCTGATTCTTAATTCTGCTATGAAAATACACTACTGGCCATTAAAATTGCTACACCACGAAGCTGGCGTGCTACAGACGCGAAATTTAACCGACAGGAAGAAGATGCTGTGATATGCAAATCATTAGCTTTTCAGAGCATTCACACAAGGTCGGCGCCGCTGGCGACACCTATAACGAGCTGACATAAGGAATGTTTCCAACCGATTTCTCATACACAAACAGCTGTTGACCGGCGTTGCCTGGTGAAACGTTGTTGAGATGCCTCGTGTAAGGAGGAGAAATGCGTACCATCGCGTTTCCGGCTTTGATAAAGGTCGGATTGTAGCCTGTCGTGACTGCGGTTTATCGTATCGCGACATTGCTGCTCGCGTTGGTCGAGATACAATGACTGTTAGCAGAATATGGAATCGGTGGGTTCAGGAGGATAATACGGAACGCCGTGCTGGATAGCAACGGCCTCATATCACTAGCAGTCGAGATGACAGGCATCTTATACGCATGGCTCTAACGGATCGTGGAGCCGCGTCTCGATCCCTGAGTCAACAGATGGGGACGTTTGCAAGACAACAACCATCTGCGCGAACAGTTCGACTACGTTTGCAGCAGCATGGACTATCAGCTCGGAGACGATGCCTGCGGTTACCCTTGACGCTGCATCACAGACAGGAGCGCCTGCAATGGTGTACTCAACGACGAACCTGGGTGCACGAATGGCAAAACGTCATTTTTTCGGATGAAACCAGGTTCTGTTTACAGCATCATGTAGGTCCCATCTGTGTTTGGCGACATCCCAGTGAACGCACGTTGGAAGCGCGTGTTCGTCATCGCCATACTGGCGTATCAACTGGGGTGATGGTATGGGGTGCCATTGGTTACACGTCTCGGTCACCTCTTGTTCGCATTGCCGGCACTTTGAGCAGTGGAGGTTACATTTCAGATGTTGTACGATATGTGGCTCTACCCTTCCTGCGAAACCCTACATTTCAGCAGGATAATTCACGACCGCATGTTGCAGGTCCTGTACGGGCCTTTCTGGATACAGAAAATGTTCGACTGCTGCCCTGGCCAGCACATTCTCCAGATCTCTCACCAAATGAAAACGTCTGGTGAATGGTGGCCGAGCAGCTGGCTCTTCACAATACGCCAATCACTACTCTTGATGAATTGTCGTATCGTGTTGAAGCTGCATGGGCAGCTGTACCTGTACACGCCATCCAAGCTCTGTTTCACTCAATGCGCAGGCGTATCAAGGCCCTTATTACGGCCAGAGGTGGTTGTTCTGAGTACTGATTTCTCAGGACCTATGCACCCAAATTGCGTGACAATATAATCACATGTCAGTTCTAGTATAATATTTTTGTCCAATGAATACCCTTTTATCACATGCATTTCTTCTTGTTGTAGTAATTTTAATGGCCAGTAGTGTAAATGGCACACCAGATCATCACTCTCGATTATTACGCCGTATGGCAGGCACAGATCTGGCTGGTATCCCACCACTGTCTGGGGCGTCTACACACATGTCTTCACTGGCCATCGGGCCTCAGTTCAAAGCGGGACTCATCACTGAGGACAGTTCTACCCAGTCAGTGACATTCCAGGCCATGTATGTGTCTGAAGATGACCCGTCAGTAGTGGGACACCGACCTGACTGTCCCCACAATACGGAGCAACAGTTCGAAGCGGGACTCATCACTGAGGACAACTCTACTCCAGTCAATGAGATTCTAGGCTGTATATGTGTCTGAAGATGATCCATCAAGTATTGGGACACCCTGACTATCCCCACAATACCGACTGACAGCCAGGAGTGTTTGCCCAGGGTGCCACTTCATTTCACAGCGGGACCCTGTAACGCCGGAAATGCATATCCTCCTATTTTCATCTATTGTACTATTATTTTTTTCCTTGTTTTGTTACCTCAAGATATGACATTTCTGTCTCTTTATATATTGTAATTGTTTTACTGTTTGTATATATATATTTATGCACTCATGTCGATGTATAATTGGTTTGTTTCGTAAATATTATTTGTATTTTTACGCTGGGTCTTGCCTAGGGAAAACTGCTATCGAACGATTGCATCGATAGGTCGTGTGAAGACTCAAAGTGTGTAGGATCTTTGGCAGTGTTAACTCTGCCGCGTGAAGCGTGGGCAGGACAGTGAGAGTCTGGCGGGAGTAGCGAGTGGAGCAGGTGTTGTGTGACGCTCCCGCTAGTTGCCGCGCTTTCGGGGTTTGGCAGCATGTAATTGCGCTCGACTCGCGATGATAGTTTCTGACATGGTGTCGCGGACGGGAAGCATTAGCTGGCGCACATCAAGAGCCCGTTTCGCCTGGTGACCGTGTCGAGAAGAAGGCGCGCCAACATCCAGCTTCTGCAACAGCGACGGCCGACAATGAGTGACTGTCGCCACCTCCTCGATCGACGGCTTCGAACCTTCAATAAACCAACAAGGAAGACTGGAAGCACGTAAAGTTTTAGAACTGTATGGCAGACCTCAGCTTTTCAAATTGTTCCATTTGCCTCGCAAAATTACAGCAACTTAGCATGAACCTTTGTTGCTCATTGTCCCGATTGCATTGCCAAGCAGGGTCCCTTCCTTTTCCGAAATGAACCCGAGTATCGTTGAAATTCAAACGCCAGCATTAAAATAATATAATTAGATTTCACTGCTTTAATTTCAAAGTTCAGTAGCTGGCTACAATATTTAGGTTACACGAGCACAAATTAAGAGTGCGAGTTTTGTTAGCATATTTTAGCTTACCTGTGACTGCAGCTCAGCTTGGTACGTACTAAATTTTACTATTGTTAATAGTTCAGAATCATTTAATTCAAGTTCAAAGTTAAATCTCTCGTTTCTAAATTGCGTAGAGTCAAGTTGCTTTTGAAATGATTGTTGAGGTAGTCCAAGACTAACCGTATTTTACTGTATTTCGATGTGCTTCAGAAAGAAAGCTTCTTATTAATTTCAGTCACTAAATTAACTTTCAGTTTTCTGGTTTTATTAATTCTTCTGCTAAATTAAGTCAGAGTGTAGCGAAATTTATTACTTCTGACAAACTTTCAGTTTTCACACTACACGTGTCAACCTTCAGTTGCCACGCTTCTAGTGCTAATTATATGTGTAATAACCTTACTTTTTCGGTTACTATAGTAATTGTCCTTAGGACTGGCGACCGTGATTTCCTCCAAATCTCAAATATCTAATTACCGCTAGTTAATTGTTAACGTAACGGCCGCACATTTACTTTCTTTATTAACTTTATCCCTTTTCAAAATTAATTTCCACAAGTTTCATTTGCATTTTTCCTTTCATTTAGATGTAACCCTTTCCTCCCTCTTTACCGACAGGTTAACTTCGGTGACGATTGCTTTTCCCAAATTTCCATTAGGTACACGCGGTTTAATTTTTCACTGTCATTAAGGTCGATAAGTGAGGGGGGAGGTTACACGTGGCGACCTGGTGACAGGACAATCTTCAGATTTGAGGTTGTTCTGGACACGAATTTTCTTTGGTGCAAATGTCGTAACAAAGTACTGGTTACGTACAGGCCGTTACGTCAGCGAGAATAAGTAGTGGGAGTAATCCTAATTACATTTGAGATTTGTCATTTATATTGAAAATTATTGAAATGAGTGAAGGCAACAATTACCAAAATTTGGTAGACTTGGATACGGAACAATCGGTCGAACAGTGGGAAACGCGCACGGCGGTTCCCATTGTTCAGGGGCAGGCGGCTAGCGTGAAAGACGCGACCGCCGAAACGCAACAAAGAGCAGAAATGGAATTCCAAACTTTAGAAAATGTTTCGGAATCGGAAGCGAAAATCAAATCTGTACCCCTTGATGATGAATACGGGGGAACATATATAGAGGAACCAGCTACGGAAGTAAAACGGGTAGTCTCCGGGAATTTAACTGATTTATAGAATGTTTTGATTAATGAAATCAAGAGTCAATCGGCAGAAATTATAGCTCTGTCTGCCAAGCAAGAAGCTCAGTCTGAAAAAATTGAACGAAAGCTAGACAATCAGAACAAAGCTATTAATGTTGTTAACAACAATGTTGGAGTTGTTAATACAAAAGTTGATAAAATCAAAGAAGATATTGTTGTAATTAATACCGAAATCGGTAATCTTAAACAGGAAATGATAGGCGTTCAGGCGGAAATTGCGAGCATAAATACTCGTTTTGATTCTGAAATTAGCAGAATCGAGAAAAGTGTAGGAGAAGCAGTTGCTCCGATCATCGAGAATAAGGTGGAACAAATTCAATTAATGAAAAAAGAGGATCAAAAGAAGGTGGAAACTTTAAAGGCTTTAGTGTCCGAAGTAGACACTAAAGTGAGGGAGCAGGCTAATACCTGCGAAGAGAAAAAGAGGGAAGTGGAAACGCTTGCGACAACCACTTGCCAAGTAATTACGAGAGTGTCGGAATTAGAAAAGAAACTTGACGAAAAACAGAGCTATGTGCCAATCTGTGCACATAGTTCGGAATTGTTGACGAAAGAGGAGCGGTTCGACCCCATGAAAAAAGGCGGTATACACGCGACGGATTTCATTAAAAATTGTGAAAGAGTTTTACCCAGATCATGGACTAATGAGAGAAAAATTAATGCGGTTATTGATGTGCTGGCTGGTGATGCCAAGCGTTGGGGCTTAAACCTCGACATTACGAACCTGACTTTTGACGAGTTTAAAAATTTGTTTCTGGCTGAATACTGGTCAGAGCAAAAACAGCAAAGTGTCTGGCGCGAATTTGTCGTATCGAGGCCTTTCGATGCGAATTCGCGCGGTTCGATGAGGGAGTTTTGTGAGGGCTGGATCCGCAAGTTGGAATATTTGCGTGATCGCCGCACGGAATCCGAAATAGTCTGGGAACTCTACAAGAAGCTTCCAGATGATACAAAACGCTACGTAGGAAGCAATTACAGGACAATCAATGATTTCCTGGAAAGAGTTGAGGACGAGGACAATTGGCGCAATAATCGCGACAGTGGTGGAGGCCGTGGTAACAACAACAGGAATCACAACAACGATAACTATGGGAATAATGCATACCGCAATCTTGGCAGCAATAACAAAAATGGTTCGGACCGTAATAACAATCGGTACAATGCAAATAATAACAGGAATGACGGAAACCAGTATCACACTAACGTGATACGGGCTTCACAGAATAGTAATAACGCCAGAGGGTGTGATCAGCCGCCTCAGCAGCATCCGGGGAGCGTATCTGCTGGGACGAGACAGGGAAACCATTAGCCGCGCCGGTGAGGGGCCGAGCGGGCGTGGAGAAATTTTGGCGGCCCAATAACAGGAGAAAACCCAGGTATCGTCATTATGAAAATTCCGTGTGGAATAATCAACGGCGGGAGAGTGTGCCAGTGTTAAGAGAAAAGAGTGCGCCCACAAGTAGTAGATCAGCTGTATACACGGCAGTAGAAAATACATTCGCTGTCAGTGAGAACAATTTAAGTAGTGTTCCGGAAATCGATCATAAAGTGGCAGCTGTAATACCCACAGCGGAACTGGAGATTGAGTTTAAGAATGATTCGCAATTGTTGAGAGAAGATCAGATGTCGGATAAAACGTCCGTCATTGAGCGAGGGGATGCAGAGAGGGATGAGGTCTGGTTAAGGCAGTTCGGTCGCTTATACGACGAACTAAGAGATTATAGGGGTCTGTATGGGAGAAGTGTTTATGGGGAGCGCGTGCAGTATTTGCCGCGTCTCGTCCCACAGGAAGATAGTATTTGTGAAATGATAGAAAGTTCTGGCCCTAACCGGCAGACTTTACCAGAAACAGTTGATGTTAATGGGGAGCACGATCAAGATGCGTCGTGTTTCGTCCCGCAGGAGTTGAATGTTGAAGTAGTAACGGAAAGTTCTGGCCCTAACCGGCAGACTTTACCGAAAGTTGTAATGGTAGAAGTAGCCGACCCATCCGACGCGAACATCCAGTTTAAACATTGCGAGAGTATTAAGGAGAAAGATTACGAAAATTTTAGTGATAGCCGGACACGATTGGTAGAAAAGCACATAGATTACAGCTTGTATGAGGTTAGAGCTGACATTATACAGTCAGACGATAGCAGTGTGGGTTGCGCAGATCCAGAGGAAGTAATTTCAGATGCTACTGGGCACATTCCTCCAGGTAGATTGGCAGATGAGATCAATCTGACCAAAGTGGAATCAACGAAGGTGACAGTTAGTGAAGTGATAGCAAAGCAGCACTCACTAGTTGACGAGTTACAGGAAAAGGTTTCGGTATTGGAGGCGAAGCTACAGACTAAGCCTCAGGACAAACGTGTTGAAATTAAAACTGTATGTGAACAGAGGCTGAAAAAGCCGCCAGATAAGCCGAATTTAGGATCAAAGCCGGATGGTTTTTTCTGGAATGACCTGGATATAGACGAGGATTTACTGTGGGAAAATAATGAAACAGTCGAGGACAAGTGTAGACAGATAGTAGTGTCTGTTAATATGCACGACCTACAACTAAACGTGTTGATTGACACCGGTGCAGAATTGAGTGCTGTATCTGGGAAAATATTTGAGTTACTGAAAGACAGACCCGGCATCGTAGTTATGCCAGTAACAGGAGTGAAAATTATCGGTGCTACTGGGAAGGCCAGTAAACCGGTCACAAAACAGATTTTTGTCCACTTCGAGATATGTGGGGCACGATTTGAACAAGAGTTTGTAGTCGTGCCAGACTTAACTACGGAAGTAATTATCGGGTTAGATTGGCTATTAAAGTACCGTGCAGTGATTAACTGCGAAAGCAAAACTTTGACATGTATGTCACTAGATAAAACGATAGTAGTTAGCTTTGACGAGGCAGGAGACGGTGTGCATAGGCAATACCAGCCTATACACATTGTTAATTGGCCGAATGGTATTGATGTAGGTATGAATTTGAACTACTGTAATGTGAGGAATCTCGGCATTGACAATAGTGTAGAAACTGAATTGGAAAGTATTGTAGACGGTATGTCAAACGTAACACACGAACAAAGACGAGGCCTGTATGAAGTGATGATGAGGAATAAGAGTGTGTTTTCAGACAAACCGGGTCTTGTGGAAGGATATAAATGCAAGTTGCATGTAATTCCGCACGAACCATTCTTCGTGAGACCGTATGCTATACCGCTGTCCAAAAAGGAAGCAGTGCAACGGGAGATAGATAAGATGATCGAATGGGGAGTGATTGAAAGAAGTACAAGTCCATACAATAACGGTTTGGTCATTGTAGCAAAACGGGATGGTAGTGTGCGTATCGTGATTGACGCACGCACGTTGAATAGGGTCGTTCAACGTGAAACAGACAGACCAGAGAGTATGGAGGAGATTTTGCAACGTTTTCATGACGTTAAGTTCATGACTAGCCTCGATCTGACAGCTAGTTACTGGCAAATAGAACTCGAAGAAGAATCTAGGCCATACACCGCCTTCTTGTTTGCGGGCAGGTGTTATCAGTATAGAGTACTGCCGTTTGGACTTAATATATCTGTGTCCGTATTCATCAGGGCCCTAGATAAAGTGCTAGGACCGGCTTTGAGTTCAAGATTAACTGTATATGTTGACGACCTATTGTTGGCCAATGCCACTTGGCATGACCATTGTGACCTGTTAGATGAAGTTTTTAGAGCATTGCGCCGTGGCGGAATGACTCTAAAGCTAAAGAAATGCGAATTTGTGAAGCAGGAACTGAAATTTTTAGGGCATGTAATTACCACTGCTGGTATTACGAAAGACCCAGAGAAACTAGAGGCAATAAGGAATTGTCCTCCACCCAAGTCTAGGAAACAGTTAAAAAGTTTTCTAGGGCTCACAGGATTTTACCGTAAATTTGTAAAAGGACAAGTGTTTAATGATGAAAATTTGAATAACCTCTTACGCAAAAATGTTCCGTTTGTGTGGACTGACGGGTGTCAGACCGCTTTCGAGAGATTAAAAGACGAGTTGTTAAGATCTAACATACTATTTCATCCTGATTTATCGCTACCCTTCCATCTGGGAACGGATTCGTCGAATTACGGGGTGGGGGTAGAACTGTTCCAAGAAGTTGGTAAAGGAGAGGATAAGGAACACCGGACGATAGCGTTCGCGAGTCGAACTTTATCAAAAAGTGAGCGAAACTACACGATTTCTGAGAAAGAGTGTCTCGCTATCGTGTGGGGATTCACGAAGTTCAAGGGTTACCTATGGGACCGTAAGGTGATTATTCATACGGACCATAAGGCGCTCACTTATCTGAAGGATTGTAAACTACTTCACGAAAGACTGACTAGGTGGTCGCTGTATTTACAGCAATTTAACTATGACATCTGTTACGTGAAAGGGACCGACAATTGCGTAGCGGATGCGCTGTCGCGGTTGCCCGAGTCTAATCAAGGTCTATTGAAAGATGAGGCAGATGGAGTGGTCAAATTGTACTATTTTAAAGAAGTTGAGGGACGTAAATTGATAATGAACATTTGTAAGAATCTACGTCGTCATCAGAACGAGGATGGTTGTTTAAAAATGGTGAAAACCCGATATGATGAAAAGAGTCCAGAAGGAGAGAAATTAAGGAAGTATTACAAGATATACGATCATATCTTGTACATATGTAAGGGTGAAGATAGTAATATTTGGCGGGTATGCTGGCCCAGCAAATACGTCACGGAAATAATAGACTACTACCATTTGGCGTATGGTCACTGTGGACCAAAGAAATGTACGGAAAAGCTGAGTGAAGTAGTGCATTTCAACAACATGTTAAAACGAGTTACTGACAGAGTGAAAACTTGCGATTTATGTCAGAAGGTGAAGGTTACTAACTGTACGAGTCGTGGTCCTATGCAAAGTATAAGGCCTAACGACACCTTTGAATTACTGTGCGTGGACTTGTACGGACCTTTGCCCAAGTCATCAGGAAACTTTGCCTACATTTTAGTAGTGCTAGAAGCTTTTTCCAAGTTCATCAAGCTATACCCGATTAGGAAAGCTACAGCCAAAGCGGTCTATAGCAAGCTTGTGAACGATTATTTTGTTCATATTGGTAAGCCCAAGGCGATTCTATCAGACAATGGGGCACAATTTACTTCTAAGTTGTGGAATGAAGGCATGGAAAGTAATGGGGTCGAGGTGATCCATATTTCAGCTTATTGTCCGGCTGGGAATCCCGCTGAGAGGTATATGCGCGAGCTAGGCCGACTTTGCCGTACCTATTGCCATCACAACCATAGGGCATGGGGCAAATATGTAGCAGTATTTGAGAGAATTATGAACACCTTGAGACATGAATCTACGGGATTTTCTCCAGAGGAAATCCTGCTGGATGACAGAAGTAAAAGTTTAGTGGAAGAGATAATCAAATTCCCTCCACGGATTGACATTAGTATTGGTGTGAAAAAAGATCGTTTGCGAGAAGTAATGAAGCTAAAAGCCGATGCTCGCATACGTCGTCATGACGCTAAAGCGCGTTTTGCTAAGTTTGCGATCGGAGACTTAGTACTTGTAAAAGCTCATGAGAAATCGAGCGAGATAGACAATGAAATCTCTAAATTTAAGTTTGTTTATAATGGACCATATAAAGTCATTGGTATACCTCACACAAATGCTTATTGCTTAGAGTATCCAAGCTCTGGAAAGCTATTAGGTATACGAAATATAGTAGATTTGAAATTGTACCAACCTAGGATCGATTAATACCACACACTGGGTAATTTGTACAATATGTAAATATAGAGTGTAAGATTTAAGGTTTGCTAGATTGCCATGCTTTTGACTGACCAAGGTCATTAAAGAAGTTGTAATTAATAAGTAATTAATTTTGATTAATCAATTTAATTTTAATCAATTTAATCATGATCTAATCAACTGAAAAATCCAAGCTGCTAGTTTAAGTTTTCAGCTGAGTCACAGTAGATTAAGGAATGTAAATATGATTTTGTAAATAGCTGTAAGATTTCATAAATATGTGATTTACTAGTCATTGCCGATGTACTTAGACGCTGTTTTAAGTTTCAGGCTAGTACATGCGTGTGATGATGGACAGTGTTGAGTTATCCACTGTGATAGTATTAAGGGACTCCTTGAGATTACTCGGGAGTGAGTTTTTCCTAAAGAATTCAGTGAAACGGACGTTCTGGAAACGCCGTCATAAGGGCGAGTGAGATCAAGCGTGCCGCACACGCGGGCGCAACAATACTGGCGAGGCGAGCCGCTGTCGGCTCTTGTGCCGCTGTTGGCTCTTGTGCCGCTGTCGGCATCCTTTGTACTCCCGAGTACGGAATGTGGAATTGTTTTTCTTCCTGGACAGCTGAAAGAATTCTACTGTCAATATTTATGTTTTTTTCGATCTGACGTATATTATTTTCTTGTTTAGCGTTAATTGGACATGACGAGAAAATTAATTATGAAAAGGTTACATAAAAATGTGTATTCTATGTAATTAATTATTAGTTTGCGTATTTTGATATACCTGTTTTTTATGACCATGTACTCTGATTAATTTTGTAAATAGTGTTCCATTTCTTGATACTGTTGGGAATTTTGACAATTTTAGAATAGCTAAACCATTTTCTATGTTTTCCATGAATTTTAATATGTTGTCAACCTGTTTTATTTTGTGCAAGGTGACAGAGTGGAATAAGATTAGGAGTGTCTCCACTCAATTATTATGGTCTAAAAATTGGTTTATGGTTAATTAGACGAATGCTAACTTTTGTTGGTGTTTTGAGCATATGCATTTCCGCTGTTTCTTTTTTGGGACATTTTCTGAGTCTGTTTACGTTGCACGAACATCCTCAGACAATGTGGGGCACGTGTAACGCCGGAAATGCATATCCTCCTATTTTCATCTATTGTACTATTATTTTTTTTTCCTTGTTTTGTTACCTCAAGATATGACATTTCTGTCTCTTTATATATTGTAATTGTTTTACTGTTTGTATATATATATTTATGCACTCATGTCGATGTATAATTGGTTTGTTTCGTAAATATTATTTGTATTTTTACGCTGGGTCTTGCCTAGGGAAAACTGCTATCGAACGATTGCATCGATAGGTCGTGTGAAGACTCAAAGTGTGTAGGATCTTTGGCAGTGTTAACTCTGCCGCGTGAAGCGTGGGCAGGACAGTGAGAGTCTGGCGGGAGTAGCGAGTGGAGCAGGTGTTGTGTGACGCTCCCGCTAGTTGCCGCGCTTTCGGGGTTTGGCAGCATGTAATTGCGCTCGACTCGCGATGATAGTTTCTGACATGGTGTCGCGGACATCAAGAGCCCGTTTCGCCTGGTGACCGTGTCGAGAAGAAGGCGCGCCAACATCCAGCTTCTGCAACAGCGACGGCCGACAATGAGTGACTGTCGCCACCTCCTCGATCGACGGCTTCGAACCTTCAATAAACCAACAAGGAAGACTGGAAGCACGTAAAGTTTTAGAACTGTATGGCAGACCTCAGCTTTTCAAATTGTTCCATTTGCCTCGCAAAATTACAGCAACTTAGCATGAACCTTTGTTGCTCATTGTCCCGATTGCATTGCCAAGCAGGGTCCCTTCCTTTTCCGAAATGAACCCGAGTGTCGTTGAAATTCAAACGCCAGCATTAAAATAATATAATTAGATTTCACTGCTTTAATTTCAAAGTTCAGTAGCTGGCTACAATATTTAGGTTACACGAGCACAAATTAAGAGTGCGAGTTTTGTTAGCATATTTTAGCTTACCTGTGACTGCAGCTCAGCTTGGTACGTACTAAATTTTACTATTGTTAATAGTTCAGAATCATTTAATTCAAGTTCAAAGTTAAATCTCTCGTTTCTAAATTGCGTAGAGTCAAGTTGCTTTTGAAATGATTGTTGAGGTAGTCCAAGACTAACCGTATTTTACTGGATTTCGATGTGCTTCAGAAAGAAAGCTTCTTATTAATTTCAGTCACTAAATTAACTTTCAGTTTTCTGGTTTTATTAATTCTTCTGCTAAATTAAGTCAGAGTGTAGCGAAATTTATTACTTCTGACAAACTTTCAGTTTTCACACTACACGTGTCAACCTTCAGTTGCCACGCTTCTAGTGCTAATTATATGTGTAATAACCTTACTTTTTCGGTTACTATAGTAATTGTCCTTAGGACTGGCGACCGTGATTTCCTCCAAATCTCAAATATCTAATTACCGCTAGTTAATTGTTAACGTAACGGCCGCACATTTACTTTCTTTATTAACTTTATCCCTTTTCAAAATTAATTTCCACCAGTTTCATTTGCATTTTTCCTTTCATTTAGATGTAACCCTTTCCTCCCTCTTTACCGACAGGTTAACTTCGGTGACGATTGCTTTTCCCAAATTTCCATTAGGTACACGCGGTTTAATTTTTCACTGTCATTAAGGTCGATAAGTGAGGGGGGAGGTTACAACCCCTTTGGTTGGCATCCGCGGCACCCTTACAGGATGGCGGTAAGTCGACGACATTCTACGCCACGTTTTGTTGCCCTTCTCCAGCCTGGCCTTAAATTTAAGCAAGGTAATAGATGATGCCCGCCCACAAAGGTCGAGAGTTTCCACTGCTTGTCTTTGTGCTTGCCAAACCCTACTTTAGCTGGGGAGATCACCGAATCTCTCCGTACCCAGCTCGAGATTTTGACGATCTACCACATCGATTGGACATTATCTAGCACGATATCGCTCAGGAGAACATCCAACGACTCTATCAGTCAATGCCAAACCGAATTACAGTTTTCATAAGGAAAAGAGATGGACCGATGCGTTATTGTGTTACTCAATCTGTAATGCTCTTTTTATCGAATAAATCATCCAATTTTTTTCTGAAATTTTTATCATTTGTTTTTCTTTACATTGTTGTGGTGTTGGACGCCAAGTGTGGCGTATTGACACCAAATGTAGTGGATTGGGTGCCAGGAGGTGCCATATTAAAACTCAGCAAGAACTTTCCAAGTGATTTATTTGTTTCACTACAATGCTTACTTCGTCAGTCTGCATCACAGGGACCAGCAATGATGAGGTCACCGCCCTAGCGACCCAGTGCGATGCACTGTGTTGAGCTGACCTTGTACAACAGCAGAGCGCGCCGCCGTCAGGATGCCGCGGTTGACTCGGCGGTCTGCTGCGACCCTGCCAGCTCAGCTCAGCTCGGTGTGAGCAGCGGGTGGCCAGCTGCGTCCTTAACCTCACTGGTGTGGCTGAGACTGCAGCGACGAACAAGCGCCCGCTATCCTGCGTCTGTATCTGCGGCCCTGCCTCGGAAGTCTCCGTCGTGTGTCGGGAGCCGAGACGACTGCCTGTGGTAGCGAGCCGAAGCGTGGCCCGCCCTGGCTGGTTGCGGACCCGGCGTCAGCTTCAGAGGGTCGAACCAACGACCCGCCATGGACTGGGACACTCGCGCCCTATCTGTTGCCGTGTGTAGCCTGGCGGTGTGACACGCCCCGCCGTCCAGGAGAGCTGCCACACTTGAATGAATCTCGTTAGAAACGACACCTACTTATACTCGGCTGTGCGCCTCTGTTTTGCCAAGTGCGCCGCTTCGTGTCACATCGCGTAACACTTAGGTTGGCCGGTGGTCCTCTTCTGAGTGTGACTCGCGCCAAGGAAACTGCTGTGTGCGCCCTCTCTGGCAGTTCTACGCCCCTGTGGCCTCTATTTGCATTCTCAACTGCTGATCTGCGTAACTTGCTGCAATGCGGCCCACTCCTGGCTGTAACTCGTGCTCTGAAAATCGCACAAAACTAATTTCCCCTATCCTAAATGGTGGTGCCGCTACAATGTGTAGCCTCACATTTACTGATTTCAACCTCATCCGGACGATCCCTTCGCTATGCGCCGATCCTCTTTAGAGTGTTTAATCGAGTATCTCAGTTAAAGACCCGCCTCCTTTTGCCCAGTCGTGCGCATTTAAACCGAGTACCATCTAATGCCTAGAGCGCCACACCTTGGGACTGTGCTTTTAACTGGTGTCGCTAAATAAATTCGCTCCCAGGGACAACCCAATTCCACAAAGAAACCATAATTAGAACTTCACACAGTTACCTCTAGGCGAGCTGAAATTTGCGGCAAGAGCCCACCGAGCGTTGAGGTATTTACAGGGGAAATTAACGGAGAAGAGAACATAGGTTTATTTGCACTCCCTCTAGAATCTTCAGATAAAAGGAACACATTTAACGTAATCTACTGCAATGCTTGATTTCTACGTATCAAACTCATAACCAACTTCCGATGACACATAACTGATCGAAGAGCCGATCACGCACGAGCACTGCCAAATTTTGCCCATCCAAATACTACTCGTATGTTCAAGAGCTTAGTTAAAGCTAAACATTATTACGGTGTAACTCGGTCCACGAAAGCTCGTAATGAATGTTGCAACAGTCTCACAGCACGTACACCTCTGCGAAACACCTTTGTGCCCAGATGGAAACCTGGATCCACCCCATGGAAATGTTCCAGACAACCAGTAGAGGACCTGAAGGAATCGAACAGTTAATATGTGGCTGCCAATCTCATAGCTCCGTTCTGAAAAGAAAGAAAAGTCGCGTTTCCATGTTGGTGACCATCACTAAGCCTGTGCGATGTTGACACGTTAGCAGCTGCCAAGAGACTCCGTGGTCAATTTAGTGGGAGAAACCCGACTCCGTCTCGCGCTTCCGCACCGTGCTGAAAAACGGCGCATGCCGAACTGACATCCTCTCGCGACGTACCGAGGGAACTCCCCAATAAAATAATTCTTGCCACCGACGCTAGCTTGCAGGATATTGATACACACGTATCAGTTTCCTTGCAGCACGGAAATGGATATAAATCAAAATTAAGACTGTACGAACCTACGATCTTACCAGAAATACTGTGGCTATGATTGCTCTACTTGGGAAACAACATGCAACTCGAACGTTAAAATACTGCAAACAAAGCAAAATCGATGTCTTGGAATATTTTAAAAGGACCTCGATGGGCAAGAACAGACGATTGACGTCAAGAACAGGAAATGTGGACTATACAAGAACAAATTAGAGAAAGAATATATATCCAGGAAAACCCGAGGGACTAACACGTACCACCAGACATTTAGCCTACACTAGGACAGTGGAACCAGAAGGATGACACAAAATTAGATTGCCTAAGGTAAACGTGGCAAACCAGTAAATAACGATACGCGTCCTAAGAAAATTACCGAGTGGGCTAAAAGGAATATGTGACCAGCGGCTTACGAAAGCTAGGATGTAAGCAAAGTGAACAGGAAGCACAGTCGGCAGTACTTCTGCAGAAGCACATAAAAAAAAGAAAGAAAAAACAATTTAGCCTGAACCCCAAACAGTTAGGTGAAGACATTGCTTTCAGGACCTAGGTTACTATTAATCAGCACGCATTATCAGGTGATTTATTTTTGGTGGGCGTGAATTTGGATCAGGTTTCACGATTTACTCAAGTCCAGGTTCAGAATGGAGGAGAAGTGAACTGTCCAACTGACTCCGGCTATAAGACTTCTCTCCCAATAAGCATACCGGCAGAACGTTTCTCATCTTTATGCCGTACGACTGCTCAATTTCGTCCTCCTTCAACGCTAAGTTTTTTATTTCTTCCGGGAAACCCTGCTAACGATTTCATTCACTTCACACAGTAGTCTGACGTTTCTCATTTATCGCGGAAAACTATACACTACTGGATACACGGTCGCTTCTTATTATTCCTTTAAAATGTCTAGGAGCTGCAATGTATTTCCCTAAACAGTTCCCTCCTAACATCACAATAAAAAAACGTCAGTATCGAATCATTAAAGTACTGGCTTTGAGAAATCATTCTTACTAGAGCCCAGGCTGAATATTGTACACGTTGCGTGTACGTAAAGAAAACGAAGCAATTGCTCAGAAATATACAGTGCAATGAAAGAAACCAAGAGACCAGGAGCAACGTAGCATTAAGATATATCCAGAATAGACGTCAGTGTAACCGAACGGAATGAAAGGCAATCTCAACGTCAAATGTAAGCCAGTTCGCTTAAGAGGGAACGTTAACACAATGTTGCGTAGACAGCGCTGACCGGTGAAAGAACGATTCGTCGTACACAACGCGGGAATGTAGTATGAGCATTAAGAAACTATTAGTTTTATAGAGTTTGTTAGTGACCGAAGTGTAATACATAAAAGATGTCATCGACAAAGGTTGTACGGTAAATTCTCAACACTGCTGAAAATGGAAAGAATTGGAAAGTTGTCGTCAAAACATTTGAAAATATAAATTTGTTTTGCTCGAGGAGATACATACATACTGAAAGGGGTCTGTTGGCTAACTGGCTGGCTCTGAGCACTATGGGACTCAACTGCTGTGGTCGTAAGTCCCCTAGAACTTAGAACTACTTAAACCTAACTAACCTAAGGACAGCACACAACACCCAGCCATCACGAGGCAGAGAAAATCCCTGACCCCGCCGGGAATCGAACCCGGGAACCCGGGCGTGGGAAGCGAGAACGCTACCGCACGACCACGAGATGCGGGCAAAAAGGGGTCTGTTCCTCCCCCTTGTATATTCCTTGTAATTAACATATCTTGCAAACAAATTTATTACAGATGTTCTTCTGTTGACTTATTCAGATCTTGCAAGAAGAATGCGTTTGATCTAACTCTATTTCTTGTTCATGTCAGCAGTCTCTTACCGTTTCTTGAATAATTGCTATGGATACAGAGATGACTGAATTTGAAAGCGGTTGTGATAGCCTCCTATGAGTAAGGTTGTACCGTCTTCGCTATGATCTTTTCACAGACATCCTGTAGTGTAGACTGCTGTCAGTTCTGAGCTTTACCCGCTTTTTAGGTCCTACGTTTGGCTAGTATTAGCAATGGAAACAAACTTCACAGTGCCATAAGTCAGGTTCCGCGCCCCAGTGGACGTCCGTTGGTCGTTTTCTAAGACACTGTTAGGCCTTCGCCAACTCATAAGCATTTTCCAAGACACTGTTTGGCCTTCGCCGACCCGTAAGACTCACCTTTCTACGGAACACTGATTTAATAATGTTTAAGTTTCGTTTTGATGATTAAATATTGATTACTGTTAGGGAACCACCTAATTACTTCAACTAAAAGCTCATTTTTTTGCCTTAAGTCACGTTATTTAATTGACTAATTCTCAGTGAAACGCGTGGAGTTTCACCGTGCTTGGTTTCTGGTCCAGACCTGATCAACTGCTTTCAGCACTACCGTTCGTTAGCTTTACTGATTTCCCCTAAGCCTGTTAATTAACGTGCAGCAGTTCGGCATTAAACTCACCAGAGCGAGTAATTTCAATGAAATTATCCTAACATAATCAGATTGTGTGACCTGTCTCATGGTGCCTGGCGTTTAGTTCAAATTGTGAAAAGTCATTAACTGTTGTGCTGAATAGCCTGTGCGGGCCCTATCTCGCTTTTGGCAATACATAACTGTCAAACCCGTGGCTTTCGCACGCCTTCCTGTTCAGTAGATGTCACAGTAGTGAGGACTGCCTTGTGTATTCGTAAGTGCGTCTGCCAATGTCGTTACGGTACCTTTACTGCTTGACTATGTATGCTCAAATATTCTGAGCAACGAAATTGTGCAAGTAGCACTCATTAACCTAGATGTATTAAATATTAACCCGTCCATAGCACCAGTCATTTCCAGCATCTGAATAAGCTGTATTGAATTTTGATCGGAGGCGCCTCTTGATTACTGTTAAAATATTTTGTGACAGTGTCTAACTATTATGGTAAGTTTCAGGTGACGTTTGTTTACTTTGATTCAAGAGCGCGCTACTCACTGATCTGGACTATACTTGTGGACCTGCTACTCTCACGAAGTTTGTCAATCTTCAGACGCGCTCGCAGAGCCTGTTTTAGTGGAAGACTCTGTCCACTCATGTCAGTACTTCGTGCTACGCTGACTGTATTTTGTTCTTTGTATTTTAATTAATCACTGTAATTTGCTGTGTACTCCCGTAAGCGTGCGAAAGCACAGTCGTAAGTTAACAAGTGTCAGTCCAGAGCGGCTTAGATCAAATTCGGGTATCGTCCGCGCCATTTTGCCTTACAGTGCGACGTGTTCTCTCACCGCTGTACTGATATATGTGATTAAGGTGCTTGTGTGTAGAGTTGTTGAGGCTCGGATCCAGCTGATCCGGTGAGTAGTTTAGTTAAATAGCATTATCTTGAGGATTTAATATCTTGTTTTAATACTAACCACATCTTTTCAGCGGCAAGCGTCGTACCACTCAGTTAAAACTGCGCTTAATCAAACCTCGCCCAGACATTTGATTACACCACTGAAGTAACTGGCATTAAGCTTTAATTGCTAAGGCTCCCGTGTGAAATAGTGATAATTCCTAAAGTTTAACAGAATGGTTTAACGTTGGTCTCGTATTTGACATATGGCGTTGCTAATCTCACAGACAGCCCCGGCCGTTAAATGGGTCTTGTTCTATCCTATTGAGGTACCAGCGGTGATGATTTATTTTTCACGCCCGACTTAGGTGTAAATTGTTTAAATAAGAATGAGGAGGGAAGACTTACTCCCGCTGAAACTCAAAGCCAGTTAATGTATCATTTGAGGTCATTTTAATTGAAGGTACTGTGTTCGTTGATATCCTGGGGTGACGTACGTTATATCTTTTAGTTCTGTTTAAGTAAATTTCGGAATTTCTTAAAAGTGACATGCGTTACGCTTAGCCGTTTTGTCTCTCTTGGTTCAGTTTTTTAAGAGTAACGTAACTCGCATTTGGCAGTTTGGTATTTCTGCTCAGTTGAAGTAAAATCTAGTCTTCCGACAAGACGGCATATGCCACTTTCTGATAAAATGTACTTATATGCTATTAAAGCAAGCACGCATATTGTTTTAGGACTTTGATGCTGCTAGAGCTATTGCCCATTTTGTTTAAGGGACACACGTGTCCGTTTGTGCTTTCGAATATTTGTATATAGAAATCCTGGATGGATTTGCGTCAATGATCTGGGCTAGTATGATTAATGTTCTGATTAAAGAGATATTTTAAAGATTTTATAAAAACTGTTTGCACCAAAGAGAAAAAAACATAAAAAAAGGAATTTTCTAAAAATTTTTCGAAGTTTTTTGGATAAAAAATTTTGTTGTTATGTGGTTAATTGTTCGTTTTTATTGGCACATTACTACCCCCATCACCTGCTGCTCTGACATTTCATAATCCCCCGCAGAAATTTATTCGTGAGTTTCATGTGTGTCATTTTGTGATTTAATCTTACTTTCACAGCTACTTTCTGGTTATTATGAACTGGTGTGTGGTATTCACCATTCACCACATCTAGCGGAAGCACTGGTTTTCCGCTGTATATTAATTCCATTCCAAAGAGGAAACTGACCAGAGTAAATGGCTCTGAGCATCAGTCCCCGAGAACTTAGAACTACCTAAACCTAACTAACCTAAGGACATCACACACATCCATGCCCGAGGCAGGATTCGAAGCTGCGACCGTAGCAGTCGCACGGTTCCGGACTGCGTGCCTAGAACCGCGAGACCACCGCGGCCGGCCTGACCAGAGTAAAACAACACCTGTATGAGTATAATTTCAAAATTTCCAGTTATCAGCATGTATCGAGTTTAATGTATTTTTTTCTGGAAAACTCTGAATTTCTGTTCTCTGTAGCTTCCCACTTTCACATCGTAAGGATTTACTGGCCTGGGTTAGTTAGCAGACTCTTCCTGTAACTTATTTAATATGATTACTCTGACAATGTTTTGTCTGTGAAACAGCTAATATGGAAAAGAAGGGAAAATAATTTCCTACCTCATATTGGCGTTGGTAAGGTACACAGGCATGAACTTTAGAATATAGTTGATAAATGGAGTTTCCCTCCGAATGTAATAATATGTATCAGAAGTTTGTATAATCGGACCTGCTTCAAACACAATTTATCCAATTACAGCGGGCAAAATGTAGCCATTAACCTGGGAATAAGACAAGAGTATGTATTGCAACCCACGCTTTTTAATATTTATATGGACGATATTTTACACAGATGGAACAGGTGCGAGCTGCAAATAAGTTAGGAGGGACCACTTTACTTGTGCTAGCGTACGCGTGATAATTAGGTAAAACACCAAAAACAATTTTTAAAGAGGTATTTAATTAGTACGTAAGATATGCGAAGAATATAATTTCAAAATTTCTACCTCGGAGTCAGTAACCGTGGCAGCCCAGGGCGAACATCCTATAAGAGCAAACCTTATTTTGCATCACGGAATTTTAGAACAGGCTCAACATTTACAATATTTAGGCCGTGATATCTCGTATTGGTATGACAGAGACATAAATAATAAATTAGGAAGGTACCAGGTAATGTGCGGAGCTGTTCACGGAATCGGAAACATTTGAAGCTGTACAAGATGTTGGCAGCACCCGTTATTCTACATGGAAGTTAAACGTGGACATTAAGACCGAAAAAGAACAGCTATTTACAAGCCACAGAAATGAAACTTCTTTCGGTACTTCTTGGGCACATATGCCTTAATAAAATAAGAAACCAGTTTACACGGAATCAGTTGCATAAATCTGCAATACAGGATAAAATGAACGAATATAGAAGCAAGTGAGTAAATCATTTGGAAAGAATGGACACCACAAAAATTTCGAATGTGGCGCTATTATACGGGCCCATTCGCCCAAGAGACCCAGGATAAGTGAGTAAAGGTTGCTTAAGGCCAGAACAGACGGAAGGGCCTAATTCTTGAAAGGATGACGATGTTGTTGATGATGATGATGATGATAACTTGCGAATCAGAACTATTCTTCAGTTAGCGAGTTCTGGGATACGTATCAACATCCTGTTGTGGGGTAACCATGGTGATATTTATGCTCAAAAAACTGATTAACCATCCCAGTGGACGTTAAAGAACCAGTCATCATTAATATTGTACTTGTGTCACAAGTGCTTGTCAAGTAATCAAACTTTGATTGCTATGAACCTCCACGCATCTGTGTATAATCTGCCACAGTTCTTACCTCTCACATGAACCACCTTTCATTATAAATCTCCCCGAAGATCGTTAAAGCGTTCACTATCTTGAAAAGGTTATTTTCGTCAGAGAGATCTTCAGGAAAGGAAAGGTTGTTCCCATGTGTAATATGTTGTTGTTGTTGTGGTCTTCAGTCCTGAGACTGGTTTGATGCAGCTCTCCATGCTACTCTATCCTGTGCAAGCTTTTTCATCTCCCAGTACCTACTGCAACCTACATCCTTCTGAATCTGCTTAGTGTATTCATCTCTTGGTCTCCCTCTACGATTTTTATCCTCCACGCTGCCCTCCAATACTAAACTGGTGATAACTTGATGCCTCAGAACATGTCCTACCAACCGATCCCTTCTTCTGGTCAAGTTGTGCCACAATCGTCTCGTCTCCCCAATCCTATTCAATACTTCCTCATTAGTTATGTGATCTACCCATCTAATCTTCAGCATTATTCTGTAGCACCACATTTCGAAAGCTTCTATTCTCTTCTTGTCCAAACTATTTATCGTCCATGTTTCACTTCCATACATGGCTGCACTCCATACAAATACTTTCAGAAATGACTTCCTGACACTTAAATCTATACTCGATGTTAACAAATTTCTCTTCTTCAGAAACGGTTTCCTTGCCATTGCCAGTCTACATTTTATATCCTCTCTACTTCGACCATCATCAGTTATTTTGCTCCCCAAATAGCAAAACTCCTTTACTACTTTAAGTGTCTCATTTCCTAATCTAATTCCCCTAGCATCACCCGACTTAATTAGACTACATTCCATTATCCTTGTTTTGCTTTTGTTGATGTTCATCTTATATCCTCCTTTCAAGACACAATCTATTCCGTTCAACTGCTCTTCCAAGTCCTTTGCTGTCTCTGACAGAATTACAATGTCATCGGCTAACCTCAACGTTTTTATTTCTTCTCCATGGACTTAAATACCTACTCCCAATTTTTCTTTTGTTTCCTTTACTGCTTGCTCAATATACAGATTGAACAACATCGGGGAGAGGCTACAACCCTGACTTACTCCCTTCCCAACCACTGCTTCTGTCCCTCGACTCTTATAACTGCCATCTGGTTTCTGTACAAATTGTAAATAGACTTTCGCTCCCTGTATTTTACCCCTGCCACCTGTAGAATTTGAAAGAGAGTATTCCAGTCAACATTGTCAAAAGCTTATATAATAGAATATAATAAACCCTAATTGTGAATTCTCAGTGTGTAGTGTTAGCGAGGCGATGGTGATACACACTGCACACTTCAAGAAGGTAGTTTATCTACACTTCTGAGTCTGACAAGAAAGTTTGTTATTGGCTTGCACGAGATTGCACACACAATTGCTCGTTTCCAGTTGATAATCGTTGTAAGCTGTCTAAAGCTTTGTCAAATTACTCCTCACGTCGTTGCATAATTTTGTCAAGCCGAGCTACTTGTTGCCCCACACTTTGCAAGCTCTCCTGAGGAGCCTCTTGAGTGCGAGGAAGCAGAAGACCAACAATGTTTACGGCATTCGACCCTCCGCATGTTGTCTACCGTGCAACCACAATATTGGCGGATAATGGCAACAGGATGTGGGATTGGATGTAGCCAATGGTGAGCACAGCACGAGGGATCAAATCAGCGGGTGGCCATCCTAAAATCTTTACTTGCTAGTCATCAATTGGCTCCTGAATAATGAGAAAAGAAAGGAATGAAACTTCCTGGTGAATTAAAATTGTGTGACGACCCGAGACTCGAACTCGGGACCTTTGTCTTTCGAGGGAAAGTGCTCTACCGCATGAGCTACCCAAGCACGGCTCCCGACCCTTCCTCACAGCATTACTTCCGGCAGAGCCTTGTCTCTGAGCTTCCAAACCTCACAGAAACTCTCATGCGAAACTTCCCGAGTTCGAGTCTAGGTCCGGCAAACGGTTTTAATGTGCCAGGAAGTTTCATATCAGCACACACATCACTGCAGAGTGAAAATTTCATTCTGGAAACAATCCCCCAGTACGTGACAAAGCCACGTCTCTGCAATATCCTTTCTTGCAGGTGTGCTAATTCTGCAAGTTTCGCAGGAGGGCTTCTCTGAGGTTTGGAAGGTAGGATACGAGGTTGTGGCGGAAGCGAAGTTGTCACGACAGGTCGTGAGTCGTGCTTGGGTACCTCATGCTGTAGAGCATTTACCCGCGGAAGGCGAAGGTCCGAAGTTCGAGTCTCGGTTTGGGACACAGTTTTAATCTGCTAGAAAGTTTCATATCAACGCACACTCTGCTGCAGAGTGAAAATTTCTTCTGGAAAGAAACGAATGGTCGAGCCCAAACAAAGCGGCAACTCCCCGTACGAAAACCTTTTCCCACCCACAAAATCCTGTTCCCATCCACAAAAGAAATGTTAGATATCTGGTGGAACAGCGATGGTGTGGTGTACTACATATTACGTCCCCGAGGTGTACCACTACTGCTGACATTTACTGTCCATTACTGAAACTTATTGCTGACGCAATCCAAGAGGAAGAGCCAGGAAGACTGCTCGAAGTGATGCTAATCCACGATAACGCCCACCGGCATTCTGCTAGACCGACAGACAACACTATATAGGAGTTGGGTTGGGATGTCATTCCACTACCTCCTTATTCATCTGATCTTGCGCCCATTTCAACTTTTCCGCTCCCTGTCACACAACTTCAAGGAACTTTCTTTCTGGATGAAAATGCGTCCCGAACAAGGCTCGTCGAGTTCTTCATCTCAAAACCACGTGATTTCTTAAACGCGGAATCGAAAAGTTACCCCATCGTTGGCAGAGTGTTGTAAGTAGTTGGGTTCAAATGGCTCTGAGCACTATGGGACTTGAATTCTGAGGTCATCAGTCCCCTAGAACGTAGAACTACTTAATCTTAACTAACCTAAGGACATCACACACATCCATGACCGAGGCAGAATTCGAACCTGCGATCGTAGCGGCCGCGTGGTTCCAGACTGTAGCGCCTAGAACCGCTCGGCCACTCCGGCCGGCTTGTAAGTAGTGAAGGAGAATATTCCTTTTACGAGCTTCTGGGACTTGAAGAGGGAAGTGAGTACATAATATTTTGAAAAGGAATCTATGTCCGGAAACCTATCGTCTCCGTTCTACGACGGTTTCAGTTCAGATGTTTAACTCATCCACTTCTGCTTGAGGAATTGAATTAGGAGTGACGCAGCAGCATTATTAGGCAACAATTCGCAAGGAAACCTAACGAAAAATGTGATTATCATTTAAGCACATTTGTTTGCATTAACACTTAAATATTACGTGTTTACATTAATTTTCGATTAATTCGTAGATTATGCGTAACTATTCTAAGCCATCAAATGATCCGATTCCGTTCATAATTCTCCAAAAGATCATTAATTTAGGCGCTCAGAGTCTTAAAGAACTTATCTTTGTTTGATTTTCAGGAAAGGAAATATTGTCGTCATGTGTAGTACAATAATCCCAAAGCGTGAATCGATATAATATGCCGCAAAGAAATAAAGAAGCTCTTAGAAAGAAAAACGTCACACCTTTTTTTAAATAAAAACACATCAAACAGTTTTCGTAGTTGCAGTTGTCATGATATTTCGGTTCACAACCGTTCATTCATCTTCGTGAAACCTCAAGGAATATTCATTACATCTGGTAAACTTCAAGAAACACATCAAAACGTATTTAGAAGGCACTACATAGAGGCCAAGGGCGTGAAAGGGAAGCAATGGTCGGGAAGGGAGTGAGACAGAGTTGTAACCTATTCCCAATGATATTCAGTCTGTATATTGAGCAAGCAATAATGGAAAAAAAGAAAAATTTGCGGTAGGAATTAAAATCCATGGAGAAGAAATAAAAACTTTTAGGTTTGCCGATGACATTGCAGTTCTGTCAGAGACTGCGAAGGACATGGAAGGGCAGTTGAACGGAATGGACAATGTCTTGATAGCAACATATAAAATGAATGTCAACAAAAGCAAGCCGGCCGGGGTGGCCGAGCGGTTCTAGGCGCTACAGTCTGGAACCGCGCGACCGCTACGGTCGCAGGTTCGAATCCTGCCTCGGGCACGGATGTGTGTGATGTCCTTAGGCTAGTTAGGTTTAAGTAATTCTAAGTTCTAGGAGACTGATGACCTCAGTAGTTAAGTCCCCTAGTGCTCAGAGACATTTGAACCATTTGAACAAAAGCAAAATGAAGATAATGGAATGTAGTAGAATTAATTCGGGTGATGCTGAGGGAATTAGTTTAGGAAATGAGACAGTTAAAGTAGTAGATGAGATTTGCTATTTAGGAAGAAAAATGACTGATCATGGTCGAAGTAGAGGATATAATATGTAGACTGGCAATGGCAAGGAAAGCGTTTCTGGAGAAGAGAAATTTGTTAACATCGAGTATAGATTTAAGTGTCAGGAAGTCGTTTCTGAAAGTATTTGTATGGAGTGTAGCCATGTATGGAAGTGAATCATGGGCGATAAATAGTTTAGACAAGAATAGAACAGAAGCTTTCGAAATGTGGTGCTGCAGAAGAATGCTGAAGATTAGATGGTTTGATCATATAACTAATGAGGACGTATTGAATAGAATCGGGGAGAAGAGAAATTTGTGGCACAACTTGACTAGAAGAAGGGATCGGTTGGTAGGGCATGTTCTGAGGCATCAAGGGATCGACAATTTAGTATTGGAGGGAAGCGTGGAGAGTAAAAATCGTAGAGGGAGACCAAGAGATGAATACACTAAGTAGATTCAGGAGGATGTAGGTTGCAGTAGGTACTGGGAAATGAAGAAGCTTGCTCAGGATAAAGTAGCATGGAGTGCTGCATCAAATCAGTCTCTGGACTGAAGACAACAACAATAACAGCAACAGGATAGAGCCCTTCCACCTCATCCATTCTGTTATGTAACCTTTCTAAGCCCAAAGTATTTATTTTTCTCCTTCAGTAGAGCTGATGATTATCAAGGTTAGAAATAGGATAATTAAAGAAAATAGTCTCGTCTGTTTATCTTTTTATTTACACATCGTGTAGGCTTACCCTCGGGGTATTTTACATCCTAAAATAATTGCAACTTTCTTATACAGGGAGGTCGGAAACAGTGTGAATAGCTTGTAATAGAGTTGCATGGTAATTTTTGCTGAGAAATAATTGTTAAGAAAAAAACTCGATACGTTGCACCGCATCCGAGTTAATTAGTATAGAAGTTAGCCGATCGGACTGTTGAGCACGCGAATTCAAGCGGCCAGCCAGATACAATTAGTGTCAAAAATGGTTCAAATGGCTCTGAGCACTATGGGACTTAACATCTGTGGTCATCAGTCCCCTAAAACTTTGAACTACTTAAACCTAACTAACCTAAGGACATCACACACACCCATGCCCGAGGCAGGATTCGAACCTGCGACTGTAGCAGTCGCGCGGTTCCGGACTGAGCGCCTAGAACCGCTCGGCCACCGCGGCCGGCGATTAGTGTCAGTTGTTCTCATATCGTAGACGGCAACGCACAAAACTACTCAGCCCAAGGCTTGGGTTCGATCCTTACTATCGCCCCATCTTCATCTTTGCGTCACTTTCTTGTTCGGTTTTAGAAAACCAAAAGAAGAACGACATTGACTCTGGCGGGCTGTTTGAACTTCGCGAGCAACGGCCTGATTGGCTAATTTCAATGCTAATTAACTCAGAAACAGCACAAGGTATAGAATTTTTTTCTTAACAGTTATTTCTCGGCACAACATACCCTGCAACAACCTTACAATCTTTTCACGCTGTTTCTGACCACCCTGTATTTGGCCTCCTTCGTGTAAAAATTTTTTGGAAAGATTTCCAGGCTATAATGGAAACTTCAAAACGTGATACGAAAAAAATCAAAAAATGAAATAAAGATTAAAAAGAAAGTGTAATGTACAGACGGTAGCAGAGCCAGGATAGGGAAGATGTAGGCACATTTATTTGGTCCAAGCCTTGTTGATACAAATTTATTATTTAACAATAATTGGTTATGCATCCAAGTTAATACAATTAACAGTTTGAAGGAAGTTTTAGCAACAGAAAAAAATTTTTTTTAAACATTCTCCAGAAGAACAAGCAGCCCCACTCTGAAACATTACATAAAGGTACTGTCAGTAAAAGGTATATTATATATCATGTGCAGTCATCAAGACCTCAAGAATACTGTTTTGGTTCAACGTAAGGTGAAAACACCAAAAATGCAGATCTTCAAAATAACTTACAAATAAATAATTTAACACATCACTCGCAAAATTACACGAATTATTTCACACATACAGTCTATTACGAGCTCAACAGTCATTTCTGCCAGCTGTGTGATACCTAAATTTGATTGATACAGAATATACACAGCTCAAAAGAATGATCTTCCAACATACTATAAAACAACTTTATAATAAAGGATAACTGCCTTTTTCCCATGCAAATTTCTACAGATACAGCTTTTGTACTAACAAGCTACAGTTGCTGCCTGTTACTTGCTACAGACAAACAAACACATCTGTCACTAAATGATTGATTAACGATGTGGAAATTCAGAGCTATCAACTTCTTGTAACAACTGATTCTCAAATGCTGCCACGAAAAACATTCTACAAAACAGAATCACAAAAAAATGGTTCAAATGGCTCTGAGCACTATGGCACTTACCTACTGAGGTCATCAGTCCCCTAGAACTTAGAACTACTTAAACCTAACTATTCTAAGGACATCACACACATCCATGCCCTAGGCAGGATTCGAACCTGCGACCGTAGCGGTCACGCGGTTCCAGACTGTAGCGCCTAGAACCGCACGGCCACTCCGGCCGGCCAGAATCACACAAATTAAAGTTCCACTCACTACATAATCCAACAAATCACGCAATATAAATAATGGTCACTTCGTAACAATGGAACTGAAAAACATTACACACTCAAGTGTGCTTCTCACTCACAACAGATCTCTTACGTGCATACACAACACAGCTCAAAATCTATATCCCAAGCAATATTTGTAGAATTAGGAAATTTGCCATTTAAACGCACCAAGTTTAATAAGATCTAATGTAATAATAATTTGGACAGAACTTTCAGTAAATGATCGATGATAGTGGGTACCGTGCCATATACTATGAAACAAATTAAGAATTATTCACAGTAGACACCTGGCACGTGACAATATTCTCTGAATTATTCCAAATCACAAAATGTTGGCTACAAGTACCAACCCCATAATAAGTAATGATCATGAAATATAATAAATGTATATGAAAATTTCGGCCTTAGCCAGGTGACGAGAATCACACCAATGCAGTTTCCTGATACACTCGAGTGCTACGCCCAACAAACAATAGCTGGTCATGTTGAACGACGCTAAGCAAGCGAGCATTCCGTCCTCCCCACATGCTCGCAGACAGCCACACTCATCGCAGTCCTTCCTTGATCGGCAGGCACCAGTTGACTGCCCGCCGCTTCCGTTCTGTCGCCATATACCAACCTAGCCGTCCTCCCAAAACTGTTGCTTCGCGCACCAGCGACCACGCCCCCTATCGCTGCGGCGAAAACAAGTGAAATAATCTCGCGGGTAAATCAACAATGCTGAACCATGACACGGCTCAGAAAGAGAAGCACAAAATCTGCTACTATAACATGCGTGAGTGCGAGGAGAATAGATTGAGTTCCAGCTTTAGCAGACGACGCCAGTATTCCCACACTAACATCAATGTCAAAACATCCTCGACATTGACGTCTCAGTCAGTTCCGTTCCATTGATGACCTGTATGAATGCGTCCATCTAAAATGCAATGTTTTGTCGTTCTGTTCTGTATCGTCATGCTTCTGTGAATCGACCTGTACTCTTTGTTACATCGGTGGCACGCGGCAGTATTGATGTATCCACATCTGACAAAACAAACATTCAGTTACGTTTTCATAGTGTTTATTGGTGTTAAATGTAATAGTATTGTCTCGCCTACACTCGTAACCTTTGGTCAGCAATCACTACCCGCTTAGTCTGCTAGTCAGGAACCTTCCGAAGACTAAACACCTTGTTTTCGGGGGCAGGATCACTAGCTGGCGTTGTTCCAGTGCGTGACGAGGGGGCATGGGCGTAGGCCGGCGTCCAGAGCTAGAATTGTTGGTAGAATCGTTAAAATTGCCATCGGTGGCAGTAAAAACTGAAGATGGTGTTTATAGAGAGGAATAATTGTATTGAGAAGTGGAGCGTTACTAATTAAGCAGAAGAAGCGAGTGTTAGCTTTCTGTTATCAACAGAACTGAAGTTACTGATTGGATATTTCGTGAATTAACGACCTACTGGAAATTGTAGTAAAACTTGAAACCTGTATCTATGATAGAACGGAGATAGATTAGATGGTAATTTTTCCAGAATTTAGATTATCAGTGTGGATTACAAAAGGGTGGGAGTGAAAGGCTTAGTTAGAAACATTCATTGTTGGGAACCAATATTCTAAGATTTGTCTACATCGTGTCGGCATTTATAGCAGATCCTGATCACGCGTAATTACCAAGTCGATGGGCGTTAATTACAGAAACATCACGAACAATAGGTCAACGGTTCATTTCTGGCCGGGCGCTATGTGTTAAAGCTCCGATCACCGAACAACTAAATAGACAGTAATACGTGTAACTTTCAACTGTTATCGGCATTTTCCGCTCTGAAATATCTCGTGAACGGACTAATAAGCGCTTTGCGTTTCATTAGCAAACATATACCGAGTCTCTACTGTTCTGCCACATTTTTCATTTCGCTTTCGCTGTATTGATCTCCCTACAGCGTTCTGACGTACAAAGAGTATAATAGACAACTGCAAGGTACTACACTGAGAGCAAGTATGTACGTAGGACGTATGGGGCTGCCCTAAAGAAGTAACTCAGCAGGGAAAGTAATCGTTGTGGAACTAATGCACTCACGAGTAACCCAATCACCTCTTCTCTCAGGGAGAGAGCGTTCTTGATATCACAACGAGCCGAATATTTCGGCATCTCATGTGACAGCACTTTAACCATCCTTAGAACGCGTGGGTGCTTGTTGACGGCGTAGATGCGGATACAGGTTCAGGGAAATCTCTTGCCTCTGAGGAGAAAAACGTCCCCTAAAGGTGGACGAATCAGCAATGATCAACGGCATCAGGTTGCAGAAGGCAAGGGAAGTCACTGCATTAAAGAGACATAGGACATGTGGCATGTAACTGAAAAACACCATGATAATCTCCCCACTGGAAAAAAATTCCGTAATAGTCCACCATTCGGATTTCTGGGAGGGGACTGAGAAGGGAGAGCTGATCATGAGAAAAAGACGGAATAACCAACGAAAGGAAAACACTCTGCCAGTCGGGGCTTAGAATGTCAGAAGTTTGAACCAGGGAGGGAAGATAGAAAATTTTAAAATGGAAATGCTAAGGCTCAGTCTAGATATATTGGCGATCAGTGAAGTGAAATGGAAAGAAGACAAGGATTTCTGTTCAGATGAGTATAGCATAATGTCACCAGCAGCAGGAAATGGTACAAGTGCGGTAGGATTCCTCATGAATAGGAAGGTAGGGAAGAGATTGAGTTGCTGTGAACAGTGCAGAGGTAGTGTAGTTCTCATCAGAATGAACAGCAGACCTACACAGACAACGATAGTTCAGATGTATATCTGAAGAGATAGAGAAAGTATGTGAGGATATTGAACGGGTAATTCAGTATGTAAAGTGAAACGAAAATCTAATAATGATAAGAGACTGGAACGCCGTAGTATGGGAAGAAGTAGAAGAAATGGTTACGGGAGAAGTTAATCACCTACGCGGATGACACAGCCATCCTTGTGAAAGATTGGAAACCGTCGAACATAAATTCGCGATTACAGACGGCATTCGGAACTGCCGAGATTTGTTTGGAAATATGTCATATTAAAGTCAACGTAGAGAAGTGCGGAGAAGTTCTGTTGACACGCAGACCGAAGCTACTGCGCAAATATCAACACTATAGACAGTTAACACTACATGCACGCCCACTACGGTTCAAGTTAGGTGCCTCGGTGTCCGACTGGACCGAAAACTTACGTGGGGAGACCACATAGTATACGTTGCCAACAGAGCGCATACGCGGCTCAAACATCTCTACCCAATGCTCAACAAAGAAATCACACCAAATAAGAGGGTGTTGAGGTCAATATACATGACTCTGATTGCATCTCTGATGACGTACGCAGTTTCCAGCTGGGGATATGCAGCTCCCGAACGCCTGCGCCGCCTGCAGATCATACAGGACAAAATGATACTCATCATTAGCAACGCTCCATGCATGACCCACACCGTGGACCTTCCCAATGAATAACACCTTGAAATCCTCAAGGACGTATTCAAAATACTCGCTACACGACTATAAACTAGCTCGAGCCATTCGAACAATCGTTTCACTCTCACTCTGGGAAACTATGATCACAATAATAGGTGGAAGCATAAATAGTCAAAGCTAGGGTGTAATGACTTATGGCCAGATAACATGCACTCACGAGCGACATCATCAGCACAACAGCACATGAACAGTACTGTCTGGTTATGCCAGTCAACGTCTATCTTGTGGAGTTCTGGGAACCGGGGTGATGCAAAACTGTTTTTGATGTGCGTACATGCAGTTCACAATTTAGCAGTGATGAAGAGTAGACTGAAGTTCAAGAGATTAGTAAGGAAGAGTGAATATGCAAAGAAGTGTGATACAGAAATACTAAGAGATGAACAGACAGGCTTGAAGTTCTCTATGGCTACAGATACAGCAATAAGAAATAGTTCAGTAGGCAGTACAGTTGAAGAGGACATCTCTAAAAAGGGCAATCACAGAAACGGGAAGGAAAAACATACGTAAAGAGGGTAACTGCGAAGAAAACGTGGGTAAGAGAAGAAATAGATCAGTTGGTCGATGAAAGAAGGAAGTGCAAAAACGTTCGTGGAAATTCAAGAATACAGTAATACAAGTCATTGAAGCATAAAATAAATAGGAAGTGCTCAGAAGCTAAGACTAAATGACTGCATGAAAAATGTGAAGTAATCGAAAATGAAATAATTGTCGGAAGGACTGACTCAACATACAGGAAGTCAAAGCAATCTTCGGTGACAGTAAAGCAGTAGTGGTGCAATAGGAATTCCAGTCTTAAATGCAGAGGATAGCGGATAGTGGGAAGAGTACATTAAAGGTCTCTATGAGGGGCAATATTTGTCTGGTGTGGTAGAAGAAGAAACAGGAGAAGATTTAGAAGAGACAGAGGAGCCAGTATTAGAATCAGAATGACGTAGGAGCAAATAGGGCAGAAAAGACTGTTTACATTGCATCAGAATTTCTAAAATCTATGCCCGAAGTGCCAACAGAACGAAAATTCACGTTGGTGTGTAGAATGTATGAGTCTGGTGACATGCCATCCGACATTGGGGAAAAATTTCATCCAAAGAATTTCTGAGACTGCAAGAGTAGACAACTGCAAAAATTATTGCACAATCAGTGTGCGAGCTCATGCATTCGAGTTGCTGACAAGGGTAATATACAGAAGAACGGCAAAGAAAATTTAGGCTCAGTTGGGAATTAGAAAAGCAAAAGGCACCAGAGAGGCAATTCTAACGTTGCAGTCGATAATGGAAGGAAAGAAAGAAAAAGCAAGACCCGTTAATAGGATTTGCTGACCTGGAAAAAGCGTTTGACGGTGTGAAATGGTGTATGATGTTCAAAATTCTCAAAATAGTAGGGGTAATCTGTAGAAACAGCCGGGTAATATACAATATATACAAAATCAAAGAGGGAATAATAAGAGATGACGACGAAAGGAAAGCGCTCGTATTAAAAAGGCTGTAAGACAGAAGTGTAGTCTTTCCCCTACACTGTTCAATCTGTACATCGAATAAGTAATGATGGAGATAAAGCAAAGGTTCAGGAGTGGAAGTAAAATACAAGGTGAGAGGATATCGATGATTCTATTCGCTGACTACATTGCTGTCCTCAGTGAAAGTGAAGAAGAATTACATGATCTGCCAAATGGAATGAAGTACACAAGATCGACTGAGAGTAAACCGAAGGAAGACCTAAGTAATGTGAAGTGGCAGAAATGAGAACAGTGAGACATTTAACATTTAGACTGGTGAGCACGAAGTAGATAAAGTTTAAGGAATTCTGCTACCTAGACAGCCAAATAACCAATGACGGACGGAGAAGGAGGACATCAAAAACAGACTAACAGCGGAAAAAAGGGAATTCCTCGCCGAGAGAAGACTACTAGTATCAAAGCAAGGCCTTAATTTGAGGAAGAAATTTCTGAGAATGTACATTTGGACTACAGCATTGTATCTACCTCTTATCGATACCCTGCAAATCGCATTTAAGTGCCAGGCAGAGGATTCATCGAACCATCTTCACAATTCTCTATTTTTCCAATCTTTCCATATGAGCTCTCATTTCCCTTGCCTTATCATGGTGATCTTTCCTCCCTATGTAGGTCGGTGTCAACAAAATATTTTCGCATTCGGAGGAGAGAGTTGGTGATCAGAATTTCGTGAGAAGATTCTGCCGCAACTTAAAACGCCTTTGTTTTAATGATGTCTACCCGAATGAAATGTTCAAATGTGTGTGAAATCTTATGGGACTTAACTGCTAAGGTCATCAGTCCCTAAGCTTACACACTACTTAACCTAAATTATCCTAAGGACAAACACACACACCCATGCCCGAGGGAGGACTCGAACCTCCTCCGGGACCAGCCGCACAGCCCATAACTACAGCGCCCAAGATCGCTCGGCTAAACCCGTGCGGCTACCCGAATCCTGGAACATTTCAGTGTCACTCCCTCCCCTATTTCGCGATAATACAGAACGTGCTGCCCTTCTTTGAACTTTTTCGATGTACTCCGACAGTCCTATGTGGTAAGGATCCCACATCACGCAGCAGTATTATTATAGAGGGCGGACAAGCATAGTGCAGGCAGCCTCATTAGTAGATCTGTTACATTTTCTAAGTGTCCTGCCAATAAAACGCAGTTTTTATTAGCCTTCCCCACAACATTTTCTATGTGTTCCTTCCAATTTAAGTTGTTCATAATCGTAATTCCTAGGTATTTAATTGAATTTACGGCCTTTGGATTTGACTGATTTACCGCGTAACCGAAGAGTAACGTATACCTTTAGTCACTCATGTGGATGACCTCATACCTTTCGTTATTTAAGGTAAAGGAAAACAGTCACTGTAAAAACGAACTGCAGCAGGAAAACCACACTATGTGGTAAGAAGGTATGAATACACAATTTTATGTGGTCTTCAAAAACCTGTAATTACGATTTACAAACTGATATTTATATCGTATTTCAACAGTAAAGGATATACCTTATGTTTAGCAGCCGTAATAATTTTTTAAAAAAACCACTAATGATGCTGCAACTGCAGTGAAACATGTCTGGGACAAAAACAAAATTGTTAATGCAAACACAGACAGAAGAGATTTAAAATCAAGATGATTATCGTCGTCGGCGTTGGTCTGCTGTCTGACAAGAACAGTACTATCACTGAACTGTTCACTGTAACCCACTCTTTGCTCTACCTCTCTATTCATAACTCCCGTTGTACCATTTTCTGCTGCTGTTCGTATCACCCTATGCTCATCTGAACACAAATCCGTCTTCTTCCCATTTCACACCACTGACCCCGACTATATCTAGGCTGAGGCTTTGCATCTCCCTGTTCAGTTTCTCTTGCTTCCCGACCACATTCATACTTCTGACATTCCAAGCCCCGACTCATAGAACGTTATCCTTTCGTGTATTACTCTTTTTTTTCTCACCGTCATCTCCATTTTGTGAGTCCCCTCTCAGAGATCCGAATGTGGGACTATTCTGGAATCTTTTGCCATGGGAGATATTATCGTGGCGCTTTTTTCAATTACAGGCTATATGTTCTCTGGAAACACGTTATGTGTCTTTAATGCAGTGGATTCCGTTGCCTTCTGCATTCTCATGCCGTTGACCATTGCTGATGCTTCCGCCTTTAGCGGCAGTTTCCCACCCCAACTACGAGTGAATGCCCTGAACATCTGTCCACTCCTCTGCCATCTTTAACAAGGCCGATGGCAGAATGAGGATGACTTCTTACACCGTAAGTCTTCGGCCGCCAATGCTGATTATTAATCAAACTTTAAGTGGTGGTGTGTCTCGATTCCGGAACCGAGGACATTTTGATTACTAATCAAAGGCGCTACTCCTAGACAACGGTTGCAGAAGACTTATGATTCAGAAAAATAAAAAAAGACAGTTAAAAGTTATCAGAATGAGATTTTCACTCTGATGTGAAGCTTCTGTAAAGTTTGGAAGGTAGGAGACGAGATACTGGCAGAAGTAAAGCTGTGGCGACGGGGCGTGAGTCGTGCTTGGGTAGCTCAGTTGGTAGAGCACTTGCCCGCGAAAGCCAAAGGTCCCGGGTTCGAGTCTCGGTCCGGCACACAGTTTTAATCTGCCAGGAAGTTTCAATTACTTGTTATTCTTAACGGAACAAAACCATCAGACGTAATTTCGTGAGTGTCTGAAGGGCGTCTTTTACGGCATTACAGTTTACGTTCCATACAAGTTACGAAGCGGATAGCGTCAAGGACTCCATGAGAACGTTGGTGTTGCCCAGAACAATGAATCCTACAAAGGTTCAAATGGTTCAAATGGCTCTGAGCACTATGGGACTCAACGTCTGAGGTCACTAGTCCCATAGAACTTAGAACTAGTTAAACCTAACTAACCTAAGGACATCACAAACATCCATGCCCGAGGCAGGATTCGAACCTGCGACCGTAGCGGTCTTGCGGTTCCAGACTGCAGCGCCTTTAACCGCACGGCCACTTCGGCCGGCAATCCTACAAAGGATTTGGAACACATGTCTGCTAGTTGATTCAAAACAGAAACGAATTCAACGTAATAACACTATCAAGTCACATTAACCTGACCACCTGTGAAAAGCCTTTTGCAGCGGAGACCTCTGAGAGACGTACAGGGAGAGAGTAATGTTTTGGAATGTACCGACAGGGATGTGGAGCCACGGCGACTCCAGTGGCCAGCTGCACAAGGTTTCTCAGTTGAGGATCCATGGCAGGAACAGCCCAACAGATGTGTTCTCACAAATTTTCGATTCGGTTGATATCCGGGGAATATGGAGGCCTTCGTAGTGCGGCAAACGGATCCTAGTGATATTCGGAGCGCGCCTGTGAACTTACAGCTGTGTGACACCTTGCATTGTCCTGGTGGCACGTATCCATCGTGTCGAGGAAGTACGATTTGCATGTGGTGAAGGGCATGGTCTCCATATCTGTGCTGATCCATTGTGCCTTCCATACCATGAGATCACCCAAGGAATGCAACGAAAATATTCCCCAGATCATAACGATTCCTCCTGGCAGCAGGGTGATTGCTTTCAGACGGTTCACACCCTATACTCCAATGGCCATCTGTCCGATATGCCATGAAACATGATTCATCTGAAAAGGCTACCTGTCGTCACCCAGTGCACCTCCAGTTACGACACTGGTGAGCAAATTCCAGGGTCCGTAGCCATAAACAGCAATCATCATGGGTGCAAGAATCAGGCACCTGATGTGTTGTCGCCCAGTGAAAGTCTGTGTAGTGCAGAAAGACCTTCAAAACTGCATATTATGTGGAAGTGCTTAATAAGCTCGCGAGCGTCAGACGTCGCCAGTGTCTGCAGCTCCGCCGAGACAAAATGCCCGGACATACCGCCCTGATGAGTGATTATCAGGAGAAGAAGGACGGTGTATCGCTGTTCCAGCCCTCCTCTTGGCCGACCTCACCCCAAAAGATTATTGTTCCGCCTCGCTAAAGACACCCCTCATAGGAAACCATTTCGCACCAGTCGACAACATAAAAGATGCTGTAGTGCGCGCCCTAAGGGCCTTCTGCGGTGCTTACAACACTTGTAAATAACTCTGGTAACGATATGTTAACGCAGGATGGTCATATTTTGAAGTTTATAATACATCTGCTCAGATCAACAAATTAATTTTTGTGGACTTAGTGGCATTATCTAGCTGACAAACCTCGAAGCGCCAAAAGTACTGACCACTACACATCCTAAGAGACTTTGTGGAGTGAAGGTGTAGATGTAGATGCAAGTCAGTTCGTTACGCAGGGAAAACGTTTATTGAAAAGGTGGCAATGCTGTCCGGGTTTTTTTTTTCTCAGTAGGCAACAGTCTGGAGGAGATAAAGGTATTCTCGTATGGAAAAAGTTCGCAAGGGATGCAGTCGGGTCCCTGCCAAGCTTGCCAACGTCTGTGAGGGGCGAATGACCAGGAACGTTGTAATGTTGTTGCTTTAATTTGTTCTGCAAGCGGTGCTGCCATTCAAGACCATAAAAGTGGGTTAAAAGCTGTGAGCTGTCTGGGGAAGTTAACCTTGCATTACTGCGCAACTGTTTCACCAGGTATACAGTCTAGCTTACCAAATTCCGAACCAGACTAACATTAATTATAATCTTTTAGTAGCCATACGACAACCGGTGATATATATATATATATATATATAAGAGAATTTAAATAAAAAGAAATAAATCAGTTTACATTTGGAAATTTATTTTAACATTGATCATTGAAATTTCAGCATATTAAACTTGATTCATAACTAAACTGGTGCCTTATTTAGGATTGTGAAAATGTGAGTTTGTAATCTTACGGAACACATCAAATATGGAGCCAAGATTGGGAGACTGCGTACAACACTGCATTCATAAAATAACACACTAAGAACGTTGAAACATATGCAAGAGGAAATTAACCACCACCAAACGATTCAATTTTCACCCAAAGAAGTTACGTTCGTAGCGCAATCCTGTCCGTCACGTAATTACCACACACTGGTATACTAAATTCATACTAACTCTCTGTGACATCTTCCCGAAAAGAATAGCTGAGGGCTTTTTTTATGCTTACACCACATGCTTCACGTGGTGAACTTGGTTTACACAAAGAGTGTAACTCCACAATAATTTTGATAACTAAAATAAATTACATCGAAACGCAATTTACTAAAGAAAAACCTCGAACTGCTTACTATCGTCTTATTATTAACCTGATGGGTCAAACAATTGTATAAGCACGTGGTACTGGTGTCACAAAGTACACCCCACGTGGGTTGAACATAAAGAAAAGTTGCTATATTGAAAAATATTGTCAAGACCAGACGTTATAATCTCACGCACATTCGCATTGAAGATTGATGATCTTAGTTAGAGTTACTGATCAACACGTGGTTCCACTTTACTCACAACGTAGTGACAAAGCAGCTACTGGATGATATCCTGAACTTCACACGAGAATTACACTGCGTTGCAATTTAAGATAACATTAGATATTTTATAGCTAAACCCGAAATAAAGGTGATTAAATTTTCAGTTAGGCTGAATTTAAGAAATCCATTGTCCTACGGACTTAGCAGACACGCGCTTAGCCGGAGATCTTACCACTTCAGACGCTCGCCGCGGACAGACTGCCGTGGTCCCTTCCTGAGGGTGGCTCACAAATACCAACGGAAGTGGCCAGAGGGGCAGCTTCCTATACCAACATGACAAGGGACAGACAGGACCATACTAAGAATAGAAACCTCTCTGCTTTTAGAAAGCGTAGCTACCTGTTCCGACGTTGGTCCTACTGTTCTCTAGCAGACAGGCTTGTCTGCTACCCTCAAGCATGCAACTAGAAATACATTTGCTTATTCATCCTCTCACACAGAAGGGAAGGGGGATGACGGTATCTTATCATATACAGTATATAAAAGAAAGCGGATGTAGGTTCCGTATGAGACTGTGTGACATGAATTACATATTAACTGTGTTTTAAAGTGTAGTAGTGTGACAGATCGTTCTTGTTTATGTGTAAAAGTAACACGTTCCACTACTCAGTCTCCTCCCAGATAGTCAGAAACGCCACAGTAAATTTAGAAGAGGAATTTATGCCGTAAATGACAACAGATTTAAGAAATTAACATGAAAGGAATTGAACAGAGACTTTTAAATGTAATGATGCATGTTCCTTTATACACATCCTAAGAGACCTTGTGGAGTGAGGGTGTAGATGTAGACCCAAGTCAGTGCCCTATACAGGGAAAACGTTCATTGAAAAGGTGGCAATACTGTCCGGGTTTTTTTTTTCTCAGGAGGCACCAGTCTGGTGGGGATGAAGATATTGTCGTATGGGGAACGTTCGCAAGGGATGCAGTCGGGTCCTTGCCAAGTTTGCCGACGTCTGTGAGGGGCTGATGAACAAGAATTCAATGACGCATATTCTTTTAATGACCTGCAGCACTATAATAATCATTGTGTTTGCATATGACTAATGACAAAACTGTTACCTCCTATAACCGCACGATGATTAATATCAGTGAAATATCACTTGCAGCAAATTCTCAAAAACCTAATCTAAGATTACGGTCGTATGAATGATATACTGTGCAGACATCCTGCGTAGTAGGCAATAATTGTGAGATAACCTGTAACAGTGATTGATGTTCGTAATTTTCAAATTCTTAATTATCGATTGCACACGAATGAAACGTTTCCTGGTATAAATTTAAAACTGTAACAGCGAGAACTTTGCTATCTATAGATTATGTAGTGAACCATTTCATTATGCAAGTTACCTAGCCAGCAGAGAGGTTAAAATTATTCTTGTTTTTCGTGAGGTTAGATTTTTTTAAAATTTCTTTGGGTTAATGATGGGAATGTGATGCTTATTTATCGAGCTAGAAGCATTTCATGACTCCCAGACATGTAATTTACTCAGGCTCAACGGATCTGCTTGGGTTGGGACAACATAAGCTCTGTCCCTGACGTATCGGGAATGGCACTTTCCGCACGCCTCGGATGTTTCTGAGCGATCAGTTCATCGGCGTGGCAAGCATTGACTCAGACAGCCTGTAACATTAATGTGGTAAATCTTTCTCTGTGTACAAAACTGAAGAGGAGAACCCTATAACCCAGAAACTTAGCTCAGTGGGAGAGGGGTAAAAATAAGAGAACACGTGTCTCGGTTTACCATGAAATCTCGAATTTTTCTGAGAAAACGACGGTTAAATTCTTTTAGTGCGTATCAAATTTGACCCAAGCTGTGGCATGGCTGGTCGCTAGTTTCGCGTATGAGCACTTTTCCACCCCGTGTTCGAAACCTGATTATTGTCTTTTCTTGATCAGCAGACCAACTTTGATGAGCCACAACATTATGGCCACCTACTTAACACGTGTTGTTCCACTTGTGGAAAGCAACTCAGCAGTGTTTCTACCTGCCGTGGATTCGACAAGTAGTTGATAGGTTACCAAATGTCTACACACAGGTCATACACTTCCCATAATTTAGGGACTGTTGGTTTGTAGGTGCATGCAATAGCGTCTCAGTCGGTTTCAAGTGTTTCAGACAAGCCGAATTAGACGGCCAAGACAACAACATGAGTTCACTATTATGCTGTTTGACGAAAGGTCTCTTCCTAAAGACTGGAAAGTAGCACAGGTCACACCAATATACAAGAAAGAAAATATGAGTAACCCATTGAATTACAGACCCATATCACTGACCTCAATTTGCAGTAGGACTTTGGAGCACACTCCGTACTCGAACATTATGAATCACCTTGAAGAAAATGAGTTATTGATACATAACCAACAACGGATTCAGAAAATATCGTTCTTGTGCTACACAGGTAGCTCTTTATTCCCATGAAGTAATGAGTGCTTTCCACAAGGGATCTCAGATCGATTCCATATTCCTGGATTTCCGGAAGGCTTTTGATACCGTTCCTCACAAGCGACTATTAATCAAATTGCGTGCATATGGAGTATCGTCTCAGTTGTGTGACTGGATTCGTGAATTCCTCTCATAGACGTCACAGTTCATAGTGATAGACGGTAAATCATTGAGTAGAACAGAAGTGATATCTGGCGTTCTGCAAGGTAGTGTCGTAGGCCCTCTGCTGTTCCTGATTTACATAAATGATCTAGGTCATAATCTGAGCAGCCCCTTTAGATTTCTTGCAGATGGCGCAGTAATGTACCGTTTAGTAAAAGCATCAGACGATCAATTCCAATTATAAAAGGATCTAGAGAGAATTTCTGTATGGTGTGAAAAGTGGCAAATGGCACTAAACAAAGAAAAGCGCGAGGTCATCATCATGGGTACTAAAAGAAATACGATAAATTTTGGGTATACGGTAAATCGCACAAGTCTTACGGCTGTCAATTATACTAAATACCTATGAATGCCTATGAATTACTTAAAATGGGAAGACCACTTAGATAGCATTGTGGAGAAGGCGAAAAAAAGACTGCGCTTTGTTGGCAGAACACTTACAAGATGCGCCAGACCCTCTAAAGAAAAAGCCTACATTACACTTGTCCGTCCTCTACTGGAATATTGCTGAGCGGTGTGGGATCCATACCAGGTAGGAATGCCGGAGGACATCGAAAAAGTGCAAAGAAGGGCAGCCCATTTCGTGTTCTCGTACAGTAGGGGTGAGAGTGTTAGTGATATGATAAGCGAGTTGGGGTGGCAGTCACTGAAACAAAGGCAGTTTCCTTTGCGGCGAGATATATTTATGAAATTTCAATCACCAGCTTTCTCTTCGGAATGCGAAAATATTTTGTTGATGCCGACCTACGTCGGGAGAAATGATCATAATAATAAAATAAGAGAAATCAGAGCTCGAACGGAACGATTTAGGTGTTCCTCTTTCCCACGCGCCGTTCGAGAGTGGAATGGAAGAGAAGTAGTATGAAAATGGTTCGATGAATACTCTGCCAGGCACTTAAGTGTGAATTGCAGAGTAACCATGTAGATACAGATGCAGATATATGCTCAATCCACTGCAGCACGATTATGGCCTTTTGACACAGACAGTTATCGTGCTGGAAGATGCCATCGCTGTTGAGGAAGATATGAAGCACAAGGGTTACAGGTGGCCTCTAATAATGTTCACGTGGCTCACAGCTGCCATGGAACCTTCGATTGCCATCGCAGATTCCATGAAAGCCCAGGTGAATGTCAGCCGTAACATAATAATGCTCCCATCGACTTGCGTCCGTGGCGCGAGGCATGTTTCGAGCACACTTTCACTGGGATGAAGGCTTATCTGCACCCGACCATCGACCAAGTTTATCAATAAACTGGTTTCATCCGACCAGTCGACACGATTCCATTGATCGCGGTCCCATCTCGATGATACCGTGTCCACTGCAATCATAACTGACGATGTCGGAAGATGTAGGGGGTCCTGCGCTGAGGAACACCGTGGTCAACAGCGTGCGCTGAAAGGTGTCTTCCAAAATACTTGTGCCTGCGCCAGCATTATACACTCTCGTCAGATCTGCCACAGATCATCGCCTGTCGTGTTTTAGAGAGGGGCAAGCCCCCTATCTCTATGTACTGTGATGAGTATGTTGCCTAATCGTCGTTTCAGAATTCTTCAATTATTTTTCATAGATGCTCAAGATAGTAGCACGCGAACAGCTGACCAGCTTGGGCGCTCTCCTAATTTTCGCCACATTTCGACGCTAGAATGATTCCCCATTCTTCTCTACTCCGCTCATATGCATTTCTTACAGAGTAACGTGCCTTCAGCGCCAATAGACAGAATACAACCTCGCGGTAGACGGTGATCGTAATGTTTTGACTAATGTTCGTAAAAGACTACCGCATGGATGTGTAAATCAATAAATGAATGAGTAAATTATGTAAAACTATTTACTGTATGTATTTGACTTGGAAGAGCAGTTGAACGGAATGGACAGTGTCTTGAAAGGAGGATATAAGATGAACATCAACAAAAGCAAAACGAGGATAATGGAATGTAGTCGAATTAAGTCGCGTGATGCTGAGGGAATTAGATTAGGAAATGAGACACTTAAAGTAGCAAAGGAGTTTTGCTATTTGGGGAGCAAAGTAACTGATGATGGTCGAAATAGAGAGGATATAAATGTAGACTGGCAATGGCACGGAAAGCGTTTCTGAAGAAGAGAAATTTGTTAACATCGAGTATAGATCTAAGTCTCAAGAAGTCATTTCTGAAAGTATTTGTATGGAGTGTAGCCATGTATGGAAGTGAAACATGGACGATAAATAGTCTGGACAAGAAGAGAATAGAAGCTTTCTAATTGTATGCTACAGAAGAATGCTGAACATTAGATGGATAGATCACATAACTAATGAGGAGGTATTGAATAGAATTGGGGAGAAGAGGAGTTTGTGGCACAACTTGACAAGAAGAAGGGACCGGTTGGTAGGACATGTTCTGAGGCATCAAGGGATCACATATTCATGATTGGAGGGCAGCGTGGAGGGTGGAAATCGTAGAGGGAGACAAAGAGATGAATACATTAAGCAGATTCAGAAGGATGTAGGTTGCAGTAAGTACTGGGATATGAAGAAGCTTCCACAGGATAGAGTTGCACGGATAGCTGCATCAAACCAGTCTCAGGACTGAAGACCACAACAACAACAACAACTGTGAAGTTCCTGTAGTGTGTCTTGTCGATAATATTGGCGGTGTTGCCTACTGCTTCCAGAGAAGTGGAAAGGGAAACGGGGGAATTTGGTCGGTCAGCAAGTACATTTATTTCCGCATTCTGAAAGGAGCGTCTTTTACTCAACCCATTATGAGGTGCACATCTGGTTTTGTCCCGTTGAGGAAATCAGTAATAGAAACACATCATTTCCGAGATAGTTCTCAAAGCAAACAGACATCAATGAGGCCACCAGCAAAATTAGAACTAAAAGATAAGGAAACACATCTTCAGGACGAATGTATTACTGTGCGCTCTGTGGATATTCTGAACGAGTGTGACAATGCGGTCACTGAAGCTAGAGAAGTAGTAACTGGTGCAGTGCACTATTGTATCCAACTGTTATACAATAATGTGTTCACTATGATCTTCGTAGTAGCTCATCCGCGTTCCTGTTTTCTTATTCATTATTAAACCTACTCCTGCATTACCATTATCGGATTTTTTGCTTTTAACCGTATATTCAAGTGACCAGAAGTCCTATTCCTCCTGCCACAGAACTTCACTAATTCCCACCATATCCAACTTTAACATAACCATTTCCTTTTTTAAATTTTCCAATCTACCTAAGCGATTAACGGATCTAACATCCCACGCTCCGCTGAACAGACCGCCAGTTTCTTTTACCCTGATAATGACATCCTCCCGAGTAGTCCCCTCCCGGAGATTCGAATGAGGACATTTTACCCAAGAGGATGCCATCATCATCATTTAACCATTCAGTAGAGCTGCAGGCCCTCAGGAAAAATTACGGCTGTAGTTTCCCCATGTTTTCACGGTACGTGCACAGCAAATTTTGGTTGATGTTACAAGACCCGATCAGTCGATCATTCAAAATGTTGACCCTGCAGCTACTGACAAGGCTGTTTGCGCTCTTCAGGAAGATCACATTTGTCTGGCCTCTCAACAGATACCCCTCCGTTGTGGTTGTACCCACCATCAAGCCTCCCCACCAACGGCAAGATCCAGGGTTCATGGAGTGCAATCATAATTAATATAAGTACTGATATAAGAATGAAAATATCACACACTTCTTCACTTAAAAAAAATGACGCACCACGAAAGAACTATCCGAATGGGACAGAAATTTGTAAATGTGATGTACGTGTACAGACAAACTAATTATTACATTTTCAGAAAACCTGTACGATTTGTTCAAGAGAAAACCTTCACAAATTGAGCAAATCAACAACGTCTGCCTTTTGGCATTGATTAATAGAGTTGTTGGGTCCTATCCTGAGGAATATCATGCCAAATTCGGTCCAATTGGGGCGTTAGACGTCATAAATGATGGTTGGAATAAAATTGTCTTCACAGATGAGTCCCGCTTTTAACTGAGGCTTGATGACCTGGGAAGACCTATCTGGAGAAGGTCCAGACAACTGTAGTGGGATACCAACCTGCCTGTTGCCCGCGGTATGGGCCGACAAACAGGAGGGATGGTCTGGGGTGTCATATCTTTTCATAGCAGCCATCCTGGGATTACATTGCAGCAAGATAACATCCGCCCTCATAGGGAACAGTTTATACTGATGTCGAAATTATGAGAAAATAGCGGCAAGCTATAGGGAAAGGCGATTAATATACTCTTACAATATGTACAAGAACAAGAGGGAAAAATAAGACAGGAAGACCACGGATGAAGTGCTCGAATTAAAATGGGTGTAAGGCAGGTATGTTGTCTGTACACTGAAGAAGAAATGATGGAAATAAAAAAAAGTTCAAGAGTGGGGTGAGAATTCAGGGTGAAAAGCTATCAATGACAAGCTTCGCTGTTGACATTGTTATCCTCAGTGAAAGTGAAGAAGGATGACAGGAGGCGTTGAATGGAATTAGCAGTCTAATCAGTACATAATATGGATTGAGAGTAAATCGAAGAAAGACGAAAGTAAGGTGAAGTAGAACAAATGAAAACAGTGAGAAACATTACAATTGGGGATCACAAAGTATTCAAAGTTAAGAAATTTTGCAGCAAAATAAGCTATGACGGATGGAGCAAGGCGGACGGAAAAATCAGACGAACGCTGGCGAAAGAGGCATCCCTGGCCAAGGGAAGTCTTCTAGTATCACACATGGGTCTTAACCTGAAGAAGAATTTCTGAGAATGTACAACTGCAGCTCGGCACTGTACAGCTTCGAGGCACCCTGTGGAAAAATCAGAACAAAAGAGAATCGAAGCTTTTGAGGTGTGGTGCTACAAAAGAGTGCTGAAAATTAGGTGGACTAATAAAGTAATGAATGAGAATGGTCCCTGCATAATCGGCGAGGAAAGGAAGATATGAGAAACATTGATTAGAAGAAGGAACGGAATTATAGGATTTTTGTTAAGGTACCAGGGGATGACTTCCATGCTACTGGAGGGAGCTGTGGGGGATAAAATCTCTCGAGGAAGCCGGAGGTTAGAATACTTCCAGCAAACAATGGAGGACGTATGATGGAATGGTTATTCTGGCATAGGAGAGGAACTCGTGACGGGGCGCATCAAACCAGCAGAAGAGTAACTACTAAAAAAAATAGCAGCTCTTTCTCGTGAATAAATCACCGAATTTTTCTGAAATTGTGACCTTGTAATCTTTTGTTTGCTTGTACACCTAAATCACATCTATTTATTTTCGTCCCACTCAGAAATTTCCTTTGAGAGGAGTCGTTTTACGTCTTACATTGTATGCAGTAGATGCATAAAACTTATTGTGAAACTCAGTTGTAACTTTAAAACTAATGCAACGAACTTGTGTCTTCTTACTTGATTAAAAACATTCGTGTAGCAAACTTTTACGACCGTGGCTAGATAACTGAAAAAAAAAACAATAATCGGATTTCGATCACACGTTTCAGAAAGGGCGAAGCTGGGACGCTAGGTACTTTACCACAACTTTGGTCTACCTTATTGTACGCTTAAAGGGATCTAAATTACTTCGAAAAGTTTGACCGTCGTTTTTAGAATCGTCCGGGTGTTGTTGTGGTTCTTGTGGTTTTCAGTCCTGAAACTGGTTTGATGCAGCTCTCCACGCTACTCTATCCAGTGCAAACCTCTTCATCTCCCAGTACCTACCGCAACATACATCCTTCTGATTCTGCTTAGTGTATTCATCTCTTGGTCTTCCTCTACGATTTTTACCCTCCGCGCTGCCCTCCAATACTAAATTGGTGATCCCTTGATGCCTCAGAACATGTCCTACCAACCGATCCCTTCTTCTAGTCAAGTTGTGCCACAGATTACTCTTCCCCCCAATACTATTCAAAACTTCCTCATTAGTTATGTGATCTACCCATCTAATCTTCAGCATTCTTCTGTAGCACCACATTTCAAAAGCTTCTATTCTCTTCTTGTCCAAACTATTTATCGTCCATGTTTCACTTCCAAACATGGCTACACTCCATACAAATACTTTCAGAAATGACTTCCTGACACTTAAATCTATACTCGATGTTAACAAATTTCTCTTCTTCAGAAACGATTTCCTTGCCATTGCCAGTCTACATTTTATATCCTCTCTACTTCGACCATCATCAGTTAGTTTGCTCCCCAAATAGCAAAACTCCTTTACTACTGTAAGTGTCTCATTTCCTAATCTAATTCCCTCAGCATCACCTGACTTAATTCGACTACATTCCATTATCCTCGTTTTGCTTTTGTTGATGTTCATCTTATATCCTCCTTTCAAGACACAATCTATTCCGTTCGACTGCTCTTCCAAGTCCTTTGCTGTCTCTGACAGAATTACAATGTCATCGGCTAACCTCAACGTTTTTATTTCTTCTCCATGGAGTTAAATACCTACTCCGAATTTTTCTTTTGTTTCCTTTACTGCTTGCTCAATATACAGATTGAACAACATCGGGTACAGGCTACAACCCTGTCTCACTCCCTTCCCAAACGCTGCTTCCCTTTCATGCCCCTCGACTCTTATAACTGCCATCTGGTTTCCGTACAAATTGTAAATGGCCTTTCGCTCCCTGTATTCTACCCCTGCCACCTTCAGAATTTGAAAGAGGGTATTCCAGTCAACATTGCCAAAAGCTTTCTCTAAGTCTACAAATACTAGAAATGTAGGTTAGCCTTTCCTTAATCTATTTTCTAAGAGAAGTGGTAGGGTCAGTATTGCATCACGTGTTCCAACATTTCTGCGGAGTCCAAACTGATCTTCGCCGAGGTCGGCTTCTACCAGTTTTTCCAATCGTCTGTAAAGAATTCGTGTTATTACTTTGCAGCTGTGACATATTAAACTGATAGTTCGGTAATTTTCACATCTGTCAACACCTGCTTTCTTTGGGATTGGAATTATTATATTCTTCTTGAAGTCTGAGGGTATTTCGCCTGTTTCATACATCTTGCTCACCAGATGGTAGAGTTTTGTCAGGACTGGCTCTCCCAAGGCCGTCAGTAGTTCCAATGGAATGTTGTCTACTCCGGGGGCCTTGTTTCGACTCAGGTCTTTCAGTGCTCTGTCAAACTCTTCACGCAGTATCATATCTTCCATTTCATCTTCATCTACATCCTGTTTCATTTCAATAATATTGTCCTCAAGTACGTCGCCCTTGTATAGACCCTCTATATACTCCTTCCACCTTTCTGCTTTCCCTTCTTTGCTTAGAACTCGGTTTCCATCTGAGCTCTTGATGTTCATGCAAGTGGTTCCCTTATCTCCAAAGGTCTCTTTAATCTTCCTGTAGGCAGTATCTATCTTCCCCCTAGTGAGATAAGCCTCTACATCCTTACATTTGTCCTCTAGCCATCTCTGCTTAGCCATTATGCACTTCCTGTCGATCTCATTTTTGAGACGTTTCTATTCTTTTTTGCCTGCTTCATTTACTGCAGTTTTATATTTTCCTTTCATCAATTAAACTCAATATATCTTCTGTTATCCAAGGTTTTCTACTAGCCCTCGTCTTTTTACCTACTTGATCCTCTGCTGTCTTCACTACTTCATCCCTCAGAGCTACCCATTCTTCTTCTACTGTATTTCTTTCCCCCATTCCTGTCAATTGTTCCCTTACGCTCTCCCTGAAACTGTGTACAACCTCTGGTTCTTTCAGTTTATCCAGGTCCCATCTCCTTAAATTCCCACCTTTTTGCTGTTTCTTCAGTTTTGATCTACAGGACATAACCAAAAGATTGTGGTCAGAGCCCACATCTGCCCCTGGAAATGTCTTACAATTTAAAACCTGGTTCCTAAATCTCTGTCTCACCATTAGATAATCTATCTTAAACCTGTCAGTATATCCAGGCTTCTTCCATTTATATAGCCTTCTTTTATGCTTCTTGAACCAAGTGTTAGCTATGATTAGGTTGTACTCTGTGCAAAATTCTACCAGGCGGCTTCCTCTTTCATTTCTTAGCCCCAATCCATATTCACCTACAACGTTTCCTTCTCTCCCTTTTCCTACTCTCAAATTCCATTCACCCATGACAATCAAATTTTCGTCACCCTTCATTATCTGAATAATTTCTTTTATTTCATCATACATTTCTTGAATTTCTTCGTCATCTGCAGAGCTAGTTGGCATATAAACTTGTACTACTGTAGCAGGCGTGGGAATCGTATCTATCTTGGCCACGATAATGCGTTCACTATGCTGTTTGTAATAGCTTACCCGCATTCCTATTTTCCTACTCATTATTAAACCTACTCCTGCATTACCCCTATTTGATTTTGTGTTTATAACCCTGTAGTCACCTGACCAGAAGTCTTGTACCTCCTGCCACCGAACTTCACTAATTCCCACAATATGTAACTTTACCCTATCCATTTCCCTTTTTAAATTTTCTAACCTACATGCCCGATTAAGGGATCTGAGATTCCTCGCTCCGATCCGTAGAACGCCAGTTTTCTTTCTCCTGTTAACGACATCCTCTTGAGTAGTCCCCGCCCGGAGATCCGATTGGGGGACTATTCTACCTCCGGAATATTTAACCAAGAGGACGCCATCATCATTTAACCATACAGTAAAGCTGCATGCCCTCGGGAAAAATTACAAGGCCAGATCAGTCAATCATCCAGACTGTTGCCCTTGCAACTACTGAAAAGGCTGCTGCCCCTCTTCAGGAACCACACGTTTGTCTGGCCTCTCAACAGATATCTCTCCGTTGTGGTTGCACCTACGGTACGGCTGGCTATCTGTATCGCTGAGGCACGCGAGCCTCCCCACCAACGGCAACGTCCATGGTTCATGGGGGGATCGTTCGTGTATCTACGGAGAAAACGAGACACGTGTTCGCTTATTGTATCCCCTCTTTCACAGAGCGGAGTTTCTGCGAAATCGGGTTACGGCACCTGTCGTATTCTCCTCGTGAGACACGGTTAGCAGCTCAGCCTGAGCCGTGGGAACAATAGCGTTTTCGATATTCTGCTGTAAGTCTTCCAGTGTGAGGACAGGGATCAGACGAAAGACGGCCAGCAGATAGCACTGCCTGTGCTGATTGTCCTCTGCTTAACACCTCATACACCTCACGCACTCGCGACAAGGTTGTTAAAGCGTATAATCGTACATCTACTGTGAGCTGATTCACATATGGATTAAACAGTTACTGGTCTAATCGGATAGCGGTAGCAGTTTGGTGAAAGAATCGTTTTATGATACGAACAAGGACACTGTACACCACACATAACCTCTGATTACTACAGCGGCTCTTCATACCCATTGTGAGAATTTTATAGTGCATAACCGCACGTATTCTATCTGTTCACATTCTCTGACCGACTGAACTAGACTTCATCTGAAGAAATAAGACAAAAGGATAAGCAAAAACGCCTGATACCATTACAGTCAGAAACCACCGGCAGAACTCGTCACGCGAAAGTTCATCTAGATGCTAGAACTAATGCAGAACGGTAAATTGGCAAGGATACACGGGCAGGTTCTTGTTGATAATGTTCGACATACAGTCTTTCGATTCCCTTTTGGACAGATAAAATGAGTTGAGATTTTGCCGGAGTTTGTTACGGGGCTTACCTCATATGTTTTCTAATGTTCGAACTCTTTTCTCATTATTGGTGGCTTTTATCCGCTATAGAACCCGTTTAAAGCCATTTGGCGGTAAGTTTTGCATTGTGTTTTCCACGGAATGTGCTGAGTATAAAAATCAACAATGAAGAAGCGCTCTGTAATCGTGAACGACATTTTGTGTCACATTGGACTGGTTACTAAACAAGTGTGCACCTCTCACTCGCTTGAACGTAATGCCACAACGAAGCACTGAGGACAGAGCGTGTGGGAGATGGATATGGGCGGCCTTGAGACAGAAACTGGATACTGCATCGAAATTATGGTTTCTAGCATTTTCTATGATGGTCCGTTCTCATTAACAGAGGTCACTTCCGCGTCATTGTTATAATTATTTTCTAGTTCAGTTTTCTCTTGCCCACAATATACAAAAAACAACAGGAAAAAATCGGAATGGAAAACCAAGAACGGAGTTCTCAGAATGGAAGGTTGTAAGAATAGCATTCACTCTTTTTTCTTACTTCAGTCTACACATCGAAGAGGCAATGGAGGAAATAAAAGATAGGTTCAAGTGAGTGATTAAAATTCAGGGTGGAACGATTAAGATAACAAACGCCAATAACATTGTTACCGTTAGTGAAAGTGAAGAAGAATAACAAGATCAATCGAAATGAATGATAGATCAGATGAACAGAAAATACAGACTAAGAATAAATCGAAGAAAGACGGAACTAATGGGTAGTAGCAGATATGAGATTAGTGACTAACTAATCATCAGCATTACTGATCGCTAAGTAGACGATGTTATGGCGTTGTGCTTCTTGGAAGCAAATTAAAACGTGACGGACGGAGCAAGGAGGGCATAAAAAGCAGACTAACATAGGAAAGGAGGCTATTCCTGGCTGAAATGAATTTACTAGTGTCAAACACAGGCCTTAGTTTAATGAAGAAATTTATAAGAAGTATGTCTGCAGCGCAGCGGTGTACGGCAGTGAAACGTGGACTCTTGGAAAACCGGAAGAAAAGAGGATCGAAGGGTTAGGTAGACTAATGTGATAAGAAATGAGAAGGTTCTCCGCACAATCGGGGTAGAAAGGAATATATGAAAAACATCGAATCACATAACAAGTGTTAAGGCGCCAGGAAATCACTTCCATGTTGGTAGGAGAAGCCGCAGACAGTTAAAATCTTAGAGGAAGACAAAGACTGGATTACATCCAATAAATAACTGACGATGTAGAGTAAAAGTGCTACTCTGAGATAAAGAGGTTGAGACAGGAATGTGTACCGATCTGCATCACACCAGTCACAAGACTAACTTAAAAATTCCAGACAAATTTGATTTTACTTTACAATCAGAAACTGTCTTCCTCTTGTACTCAGTCTGATGTTCTCTTCATCGCTAACAACTGTGATAGGAAGTTCATCTCTAAGATTTCTTCTTTCTACGTTTATTCATAACAAAATCAAAGAAGCTGTTTACGGATATTGTAGGACATCTTTGAACGGTTAACTCTCGCAGTAAACAGCTTAACACCTAGGTCAAAGACAGGAACATGAATTGGGATTCGCCGGATATTTTAAGGAGATCAACGTACCCCACATTGAGGAATAATATGCATAGCAGTAGAAGGAGAAAACTAAGGTGTAAGACAGAGACTGATGTATATCGATGAAATAGTTGGACGTTGGGTGTAAGTGCAGTCTAAGAGCATAAGACAGGAATTCGTGGAGGGCACATCAAATCATTCAGAAGGCAGAGAACAACAAAAAAATTTAAAAAATTACAAACAGGATCCTTGTATTGGTCGGGGTAGCATGGATAATAACACGCATGCTTTTTTGGAAGTGTCAGCACCAGTAAGAAACTGCACGCTACTTTTCAGTTCACATTAATACTAAAATTGGTGTTTGACATCTGACAAATACGGATCACCTGGATTAATGCTTCTTTATGCCTGAGTTATACCGGAATATGTGTCGTTATAATGACGTTCCGTCTATATGACTACTTATAACACACACATGATAGCTGCACTCTCAGTTGAAATCTAGATTTGCAATGCAATAAAAAACAGATAACATTACGGTCGTTGCTGACCCTCCCCAGGACTGACAGAAAAGTTTAATTTCTGGCGTCAATACGAACTGGTTAGATCAAGAAGCGTGAATTTCACAACGGAAAGACTGTCGACATGCAAGTTTCGTAAAATAAAAATTCAATATCGTTAAGTTATAATAACGCTTTCACTCTTAATACAGTGTTTCACAAATCTGTTTCATGTAGAGAAACGCTCATGTTTATATCAAACAGTGATTGACATAACTTATGTACTACTTTGAAAAGAGAGTGGTGACTAACCGTAGTCTGTTTCTTGGGTGTCATAATCTCTCTAACAATTACGGAACGATTTTACCTAAATAATAGTGACAGTGCGATTGATTTATATAATTAAATCACTTATGATGTAGCTACATTATTCATCCCAGTCCTCTATTGGGTATGAAAACTTAAACTGTTCGGTGTAAAAATAAACACCGGTTATTTACGTATTTATGAAAGTTTAAATACAGTATACATATTATAAAGTACAATCTGTTATCAACGTATTTTACTATTAACGTGTCTCAGAACATCATTATTTACAATACTTCCGGTACCCTCTCCCCTCCCCCCTCCCCCCCCCCCCGACTAAATACATAACAGGGCAAACCACACTAAGTTGCCGCTGGGAGACATGTGACAATCTTAACACCGTTTCACAGTATTTAATACACTCCTGGAAATGGAAAAAAGAACACATTGACACCGGTGTGTCAGACCCACCATACTTGCTCCGGACACTGAGAGAGGGCTGTACAAGCAATGATCACACGCACGGCACAGCGGACACACCAGGAACCGCGGTGTTGGCCGTCGAATGGCGCTAGCTGCGCAGCATTTGTGCACCGCCGCCGTCAGTGTCAGCCAGTTTGCCGTGGCATACGGAGCTCCATCGCAGTCTTTAACACTAGTAGCATGCCGCGACAGCGTGGACGTGAACCGTATGTGCAGTTGACGGACTTTGAGCGAGGGCGTATAGTGGGCATGCGGGAGGCCGGGTGGACGTACCGCCGAATTGCTCAACACGTGGGGCGTGAGGTCTCCACAGTACATCGATGTTGTCGCCAGTGGTCGGCGAAAGGTGCACGTGCCCGTCGACCTGGGACCGGACCGCAGCGACGCACGGATGCACGCCAAGACCGTAGGATCCTACGCAGTGCCGTAGGGGACCGCACCCCCACTTCCCAGCAAATTAGGGACACTGTTGCTCCTGGGGTATCGGCGAGGACCATTCGCAACCGTCTCCATGAAGCTGGGCTACGGTCCCGCACACCGTTAGGCCGTTTGCCGCTCACGCCCCAACATCGTGCAGCCCGCCTCCAGTGGTGTCGCGACAGGCGTGAATGGAGGGACGAATGGTGACGTGTCGTCTTCAGCGATGAGAGTCGCTTCTGCCTTGGTGCCAATGATGGTCGTATGCGTGTTTGGCGCCGTGCAGGTGAGTGCCACAATCAGGACTGCATACGACCAAGGCACACAGGGCCAACACCCGGCATCATGGTGTGGGGAGCGATCTCCTACACTGGCCGTACACCACTGCTGATCGTCGAGGGGACACTGAATAGTGCACGGTACATCCAAACCGTCATCGAACCCATCGTTCTACCATTCCTAGACCGGCAAGGGAACTTGCTGTTTCAACAGGACAATGCACGTCCGCATGTATCCCGTGCCACCCAACGTGCTCTAGAAGGTGTAAGTCAACTACCCTGGCCAGCAAGATCTCCGGATCTGTCCCCCATTGAGCATGTTCGGGACTGGATGAAGCGTCGTCTCACGCGGTCTGCACGTCCAGCACGAACGCTGGTCCAACTGAGGCGCCAGGTGGAAATGGCATGGCAAGCCGTTCCACAGGACTACATCCAGCATCTCTACGATCGTCTCCATGGGAGAATAGCAGCCTGCATTGCTGCGAAAGGTGGATATACACTGTACTAGTGCCGACATTGTGCATGCTCTGTTGCCTGTGTCTATGTGCCTGTGGTTCTGTCAGTGTGATCATGTGATGTATCTGACCCCAGGAAAGTGTCAATAAAGTTTCCCCTTCCTGGGACAATGAATTCACGGTATTCTTATTTCAATTTCCAGGAGTGTAGATTTCTTCAGTTATTCATCGACCTTGATGAAGAATGAAAGTATGACTGGAAATTTAAAGATCTTAAAAGACGAAATAAGATCAGACTGAGTGCTGAGTGCTTTCCGTGTGATAAAGGCCGTTCCAGACACTCTCTTTTGTGACTCTTCAAGTTTTCCCGGCTGATATGTTGTAAGTAGTCTTCACGGGTTTGCCGCCGGATCACACTGCGCAAGTTCCACAATATTTCCTCGGAGCCACTGCCTGACATCTTCAGGTGCTTCAACTATGCTGGTGGCTAGGTACGACAGACGGTATCCCCACGTCGACGCCCCGTTTCTAGAACACGCCCGGAGAACGCACAGGTGCGGAAATCGTGCATGCGCAATGATTTTCAGATAGTCGACATAAAAGTTTTCTGGGTTTGGTACGGCGTCATAATTTAAAAAATCTACTGCAGCAGTAGTTTTTTACATTATGACGCGGTACCAAACCCAGAAAACTTTTATGTCGACTGATTCTGGCCGCGGAAGCCTACGCAATTATATTAGATTTGCAGATAGATGGTGCCAGAGTCAAACCGTAAATCGCAGAGCGGGTCTCGTGTGTGCGCGCTCTACACTGCGTTTACTAACAGTGCGGCCAGACGTTACTCACCAAAGACCGTACTAGATGTTATGACGGGTCTGTTATCGAAAAGTCTTGATTTTCGCATCGTGATTTAATAGCAGCCAATTCAGGGTTCCAGGCTGTGCTCAGTTGAAATCCCGCATCCCTGTTGATGAGAGTATCTATTGTGACCTCTCGTAGGTAAGTGGGACCATCATATTCGAAACTCTGAAGATTTCATAGGTCGCCTGAAAACTCTTAGACTGCAATCGTCGGATCTCTTAGTAAGTTTCAATGTTATGTCTTTATTTACAAAGGTGCTCTTGCAGTACTCCTCGGAGTTCATTACCAATAAGTTTGAGGAGGACATAGTAGCATTATTTAAACACGTGCTTACTTCAAACATACTTCTTATGTCATGACCAATATTTTGAACAAGTGGACGGTGTCGGCATAGAAAGCCCTCTGTCTTCTATGGTGGCCAATTATTTTATGGAGAACTCTGAAGAAAAAGCACTACAGTTAGCCACTCTCAAACACTCTTGTTTTCTGCGGTACGTGGATGATACATTTGTGGTGTGGCCACATGGACTTGATACTCTACCTACGTTTCTTCAGCATCAAAATTCGCTCCATATGAATATAAACTTCACAATGGAAGTGGAAAAAGATGGTGCTTTACCTTTTCTTGATGTTTTGGTACGAAGTAAAGCAGATGGGACCTTGGGACACAGCGCCTACCGCAAGCCAACGCATACAGATCTATATCTGCAGGCCACAAGCTGCCATCATGCTTCACAGTGCGGTAGTGCATTACGTACTTAAGTTCATAGAGCACATGTGGTATCTGATCCTGAAAGCCCGTCGAGTGAAATGCAACAACATTTGAAGACAGTGTTCCGACAAAAAAGGTTACTCTGAGAGACAGATACGCAATGCATTCAGACCCAGTCGAGTTCAGTATGGAGCAGAATGAAGATGCGAAGACACCCACCACTTTGGATTTTTTGCCGTATTTTGGTGCCATGTCGCCAAGAATCGGAAGAATGCCAGGAAGAGATGGCATTAAGTGTGTTTTTCAACCATCTGCAAAACTGGAAACCTGTTGGATTCCGTTAAGGATGATCTTGTCCTGAGGAAATGTGTATACAAGATTCCTTGTCAATGTTGGGCAGCATATATTGGCCAGACACGTCACACAGTAGAATAACGCTGCGATGAACACCAGCGTCATACACGCCTACACGCCTTCGTCAACCGGAAAAGTCGGCAACTGTGGAACACTGTCTGAATACAGGACATCGTACGTTTTCTGAAAAGATGGAAGTTTTGACCCCGACATCATCTTTCTGGGATTGCGCCATTAAGGAAGCAATACATATCCGTACAGCCCATAATCTCATAAACAGGGATGCGGAATTTCACCTGAGCACAGCCTGAAAACCTGCATTAGCCGCTATTAAATCACGACGTGAAAATCAAGACTTTTCGTTAACAGACCCGACGTAACAGTAGTCTAGTACGGTATTTGGTGAGAAACGTGTGGCCGCAGTGTTAGTAAACGCAGCGTACAGCGCACGCTCAGGAGAGCCGCTCTGCGATTTTCGGTCTGAGTATGGCACCATCCATCCGAAAATCATTGAGCATGAGCGATTTCTGCGCCTGCGCATTCTTCACGCGCGTTTTCTAGTAACGGGGCGTCGACATGCGGATACTGTCAGTCGTACCTAGCCACCAGCAAGGTTGAACCACCCGAAGATGTTAGACAGCTGCTCCGAGGAAATACTGCGGAATTTGCACAACGTGATCCGGCAGCAAACCCGTGAAGACTAATTACTCCCTTTTGTGTTGGGACTGTCAATTAAATTAGATCTCTCAGTGTCTTGTGTACAGCCGTTGTCGTCCTGTTGCAAAATTTAAACACTTCAAGTAAAAAGTTACATCAGAGGTTGAAAATACCGCTACAGCTGTAAGGTTGTTTTATTTAACTGACGATCGGCTTAGGGCTCTTATAGCCCATCTTCAGGTGTCGTAACTTGCTGCTGTGAGCGCGGCGGTGGACGAGTACGAGACTAGGTGTAGTATCAACCAGCGCAGAGACTCCTTGCTCTGCGCTGGTTTGTAGCACACCGCGTTACGACACCTGAAGATGGGCCTATAAGAGCCCTAAACCGGTCGTCAGTTAAATAAAACAACCTTACAGCTGTAGCGGTATTTTCAACCTCTGTTATAATGCTCAGCTGTGGACGTTCCTCCGACAGCATTGTCTCTAAAAAATTATATGTTGGCATCCGAACTGCATCAAGTCAGTGGTATTAGAAAACTGATGTTATAACTGCTGTTATTGTTCTTGTTGTTTCTGTCGTTGTACTATTCAATCTGAGGACTGGTTTCATGGAGCTGTCTGTACTAGTGTATTCTGTACAGTCCTGTACATCACTGAATAACTCTTGCAAACTACATCCATTTGAACCTGGTTATTGTATGCATGCCGTGCATAATTTCCCCCCCCTCCCCCCACACGCATCACATAGTTGACTATATGCTGACGTCTCAGGATGTGTCTCATCAATCCTTCCCTCGCTCATAGTCAGTTTCTACTACGTTTATTCATTCTACCCATCTAAACTTCAGAATTCTGCTATAGTTTTATCCCGTATCCACACTGGGTCATAATGTTAGTTTTTTTTGTTTTTTTTTTTATTTAGCAACTTTAATGCTAAAGGGTAGTCGGATACTGTTCCAAATTCCTCCCCTTTTCTGCACAAAACAGAAGTTATCCATACCTGTGTGCATCTAGTGTTATCCCACGAAGGAGTTTGCGAACGATTTGTAAATGTTTTCGAATGGTGTAACTGAGGCCGAACGTGAAATACCAGTTCCATTTTCACTTGGTCATACGTGGAAAACCATACAACCGGCAAATACTTTCAGAAAAAGCTTCCTGACTCTTAAATTTATCTTAGGTACTAACACTTTCTTTTCCAAAAGTGCCTTTCTTCCTGTAGCCAATGTACATACTGTACCACATCTACTTAAGCTATCATCTATAATTTTACTGTCAAAATAGCTGAATTTGTAACTTTTGTACTTTCTATTCATTGTAACTTTTCAGCTTTATGAAACTATTAGTGTAATTTTCCAACTCACAAAATTTTATAAGGAGTGTTTTTACGCCAGTCTTACTGCGTACCTGAAATAACTTAATGCTCGCTTGTAGCTGTGTATAACCATTACCAGTTTTGCATATGAAGCTTATGTGTATAAAGAATCGACGTCCATAATTACGTACATTACTTGTAATGTTTATGAACGATATTCATATTACCAATACATGTGATAACTGTATTGCTATCTGGACTTAATAGATAACATCAATATTTGGATCTTTAATAGAAAACAGTTACACAACCACTAAACGGCACTGAAGAGACAAACAAACTGATACACATAACTAATATCGTGCAGGGCCCCCGCAAGCAAGCGGAAGTGGCGCAGCACAACGTGGCATGGACTCGATTAATGTCTGAAGTAGTGCTGGAGGAAGTGGACTCCATGAATCCTATAGGGCTGTCCATAAATCCGTTGGAGTATGAGGGGGTGGAGATCTCTTCTGAACAGCTAGTTGCAAGGCATCCCAGATATGTTCAATAACGTTCAAGTCTGGGGAGTTTGGTGGCCAGCGGAACTGTTTAAACTCAGAAGAGTGTTTCTGCAGCCACTCTTTAGCAATTCTGAGGGTGTGGGTTATCACATTGTCCTGCTGATATTGCCCAGGTCCGTCGGAATGCACAATCCACATGGATGGATGCAAGTGATCAGACAGGATGCTTACGTACGTATCACCTGTCAGAGCCGTATCTAGGCGTATCAGGCATCCCCTATCACTCCAACTGCACACGCCCCACACCATTACAGACCCTCCACCAGTTTGAACAGTCCCCTGTTGGCGTGCACGGTCTCTCCATACCCGTATACGTTGACCCGATCGATACAATTTGAAACGAGGTTCGCCCGACGAGGCAACATGTTTTCCAGTCATCAGCAATCCAGTGTCGGAGTTGACGGGCCCAGGCGAGGCGTAAAGCTTGGTGTCACGTAGTCCAGCAAAACTCCGAAAGCCCATATCGACGGTTTGCACGCTTACACCCGTTGATGACCGAGGATTGATATCTGCGGCAATTTGCGGAAGGGTTGCACTTCTGTCACGTTGAACTATTTTCTTCAGTCGTCGTTGGTCCCCTTCATGCAGGATCTTTTTCCGGCCGCAGCGATGTAGGAGATTCGATATTTTAAAGGATTCCTGATATTCACGGTACACTCGTACCATAAAATCTCCATCGCTGCCTCGGAGGTGCTGTGTCACATCGCTCGTGCGCCGACTTTAACACTTAGTTCAAACTCACTTAAATCTTGATAACCTGCCATTTTAGCATCAGCAACCGATCTATCTGATAACTGCGGCAGACACTTGTTGTCTTATATAGGCGTTTCCAACAGTAGCGCCATATTTTTACCTGTACATATCTCTGTATTTGAATACGGATGCTTATACCAGCTTCTCTGGCGCTTCAGTGTACATAATATCAGATAACATACCGTACCACCGATTGTTTCACTGAATGTAATTTGAATTAACAGTCACTGTTCCCAAGGTGCACAAGACAATGTTTAAATCTGGCCCTTATAAACACTTTGCTTACCTGTGCGACAGTGGATTATTCGGCAATTGCGATGCAATCGCATTTATCTAGTAAAGGCAGAAAGACATTGCGCTGCTATTACCGGTACTTAAATACAACATGCGGAATGCACTGCAAATAATAATCGAATCTCGCGAGCTGAAGTGCCAGTCCTAAATGCTACTATTAAAAAGGAACCTTTAAATAGGCACTTGGACGCAGAGGCTTAATGTGGAAGAATTTCAAAATTCACTGCACTTCAAGTTTGTCTTCATTAGTATAAATTGAAAGGTGCCAGCTTAACTCCATAACTCGAAATTGTAATTGCCAAATTGTTATCATTCGGAAAGAAAACAGTGAATTTATCAGGTTAATTCTTTAGACAAATCTTTCATGAAAATTAATTCTTTAAAGAAGATTTAGAATCACTATTAAAACTGAAAATGGATATCGAATGCTGTGTTTCTTTCCTAAGTTCATGCTTTTATGAGATATTTGAAGCAACAGTATTCCAAACAAACAATGCAAGTTACGAAAATTTGTAAGGCAGAAAATGTTCCCTACACACATCAGACTTTCTGCAGTTCTAGTGCATCCCGTAAGTTACTTTCTTTAACACGTACCACGCTGTAGCAAATGCATTCCGAAATCAGGCCTCCAGACCTGTGCCGGGCAGAGTGGCCGAGCAGTTCTAGGCGCTACAGTCAGGAACCGCGCGACCGCTACGGTCGCAGGTTCGAATCCTGCCTCGGGCATGGATGTGTGTTATGTCCTTAGGTTAGTTAGGGTTAAGTAGTTCTGCGTTCTAGCGGACTGATGACCTCAGAAGTTAAGTCCCACAGTGCTCAGAGCCATTTGAACCATTCCAAACCCGTACAGACCCCTACTTCAGCCAACGGTAGGCACTGAAGTCCCTCTCACATGCAGAGTGACTACCTGACAACATATGGACTTTGGGATCGGGAGAGTTTCCTTTATACATGTACTCAGTACAAGTGTTAATGTTGCACGTATCACAAACAAATCTGGCACTTATAATGCCTTTCAAACTCATCTATTACTTTTTGTTCCGTGTCGTATTGTAGGGGCCTGGGTTCAGACCTGTGTTGTTGTGATGACGGAGAGTAGGGTGCAGTGGAACAGGTCGGTCGACATGCTGGGATTTAACAATACAACATTATCGGAACAGGGGTTAATTGCACTAAGGATTAAGTAGTGTATTTTTGTCTGAGAATAAAGGTGGAAGACAGCTGGGCAAACAGTAGCAGCAAATCACAGTTTCGGCCTCATAGGTGGTGTATTGCAAAGAAATTCATAGGAAGCTTCGGAAACCTGAGTGCTTATTACTGTACAGCTAGGGCAATGACGTCAGGCCTGGCACTCAATTGACGGAATGTGATCTACTTTTCCAGGCTCATCAGCGTCCGTCCCCCCTGCTATACAAGAATGGCTTTAAGGGTTTCATCTTTTTGAGTATCTGCTATATCAGGAAGCTGATAGGTGTTCTAATGAAACTTTTACTCTCTCTTGTGAATCAAGCAGTGCTTTCAGGATGGCGTTGTCTTCTCCTCACTGAGGTCATGTTGTTGGTTTTCTATTCAGGCTTCTCGCTCATGTGAGGTGGGACTATATCTTCTGGGTCTGGTCAGCTATTCGCAATGTTGGTCTTCTGCCTGTTTGTCGTTCTGATCTTCCTCACACTGGTCCTGTATCTACTACATGACAAATGAATTTGTTAGTTGTTGCAAGTCCATGTTGCTAGGTTTTTTTTATCTCTAGTCGTAGGTCACACTTCTCTTTGTCTTACGCTGTATAAGGACTACGTCACACTTCCCTTTCTCTTGTTGTTGTTGTTGTTGTGGTCTTCAGTCCAGAGACTGGTTTGATGCAGCTCTCCATGCTACTCTATCCTGTGGAAGGTTCTTCATCTCCCATTACCTACTGCAACCTACATCTTTCTGAATCTGTTTAGTGTATTCATCTCTTGTTCTCCCTATATGATTTTTACACTCCATGCAGCCCTCCAACGCTAAATTTGTGATCCCTTGATGCCTCAGAACATGTAATACTAATCGGTCCCTCCTTTTTGTCAAGTTGTGCCACATACTTCTCTTCTCCCCAATTCTATACAATACTTCATCATTAGTTATATGATCTACCAACTAATCTTCAGCATTCTTCTGTAGCACCACATTTCGAAAGCTTCTATTCTCTCCTTGTCCAAACTATTTATCGTCCATGTTTCACTTCCATACATGGCTACACTCCATACAAATACTTTCAGAAACGACTTCCTGACACTTAAACCCATACTTGATGTTAACAAATTTCTCTTCTTCAGAAACGCTTTCCTTGCCATTGCCAGTATACATTTTATATCCTCTCTACTTCGACCATCATCAGTTATTTTGCTACCCAAATAGCAAAACTCCTTTACTACTTTAAGTGTCTCATTTCCTAATCTAATTCCCTCAGCATCACCCGACTTAATTCGACTACATTCCATTGTCCTCGTTTTGCTTTTCTTGATGTTCATCTTATATCCTCCTTTCAAGACACTGTCCATTCCGTTCAACTGCTCTTCCAAGTCCTTTGCTGTCTTTGAAAGAATTATAATGTCATCGGCGAACCTCAAAGTTTTTCTTTCTTCTCCATGGACTTTAATACCTACTCCGAATTTTTCTTTTGTTTCCTTTACTGCTTCCTCAATATACAGATTGAATAACATCGGGGAGATGCTACAACCCTGTCTCAGTCCCTTCCCAACCGCTGCTTCCCTTTCATGCCCCTCGACTCTTATAGCTGCCATCTGGTTTCTGTACAAATTGTAAATGGCCTTTCGCTCCCTGTATTTTACCCCTGGCACCCTTAGAATTTGAAAGAGAGTATTCCAGTCAACATTGTCAAAAGCTTTCTCTAAGTCTACAAATGCTAGAAACGTAGGTTTGCCTTTCCTTAATCTTTCTTCTAAGATAAGTCGTAAGGTCAGTATTGCCTCACGTGTTCCAATATTTCTACGGAACCCAAACTGATCTTCCCCGAGGTCGGCTTCTACCAGTTTTTCCATTCGTGTGTAAAGAATTCACATTAGTACTTTGCAGCTGTGACTTATTAAACTGATAGTTCGGTAATTTTCACATCTGTCAACACCTGCTTTCTTTGGGATTGGAATTATTATATTCTTCCATTTCCATAATATTGTCCTTAAGTACATCGCCCTTGTATAGACCGTCTATATACTCCTTCCACCTTTCTGCTTTCCCTTCTTTGCTTTGAACTGGGTTTCCATCGGAGCTCTTGATATTCATACAAGTGGTTCTCTTTTCTCCAAAGGTTTCTTTAATTTTCCTGTACGCAGTATCTATCTTACCCCTAGTGAGATAAGCCTCTACATCCTTACATTTGTCCTCTAGCCATCCCTGCTTAGCCATTTTGCACTTCCTGTCGATCTCATTTTTGAGACGTCTGTATTCCCCTATTTGATTTTGTGTTTATAACCCTGTATTCACCTGACCAAAAGTCTTGTTCCTCCTGCATTTTTATATTTTCTCCTTTCGTCAATTAATTTCAATATTTCTTCTGTTACCCAAGGAGTTCTACTAGTCCTCGTCTCTTTACCTACTTGATCCTCTGCTGCCTTCACTACTTCATCCCTGAAAGCTACCCATTCTTCTTCTACTGTACTTCTTTCCCCCATTCCTGTCAATTGTTCCCTTATTCTCTCCCTGAAACTCTGTACAACCTCTGGTTCTTTCAGTTTATCCAGGTCCCATCTCCTTAAATTCCCACCTTTTTGCAGTTTCTTCAGTTTTACTCTACAGTTCATAACCAATAGATTGTGGTCAGAGTCCACATCTGCCCCTGGAAATGTCTTACAATTTAAAACCTGGTTCCTAAATCTCTGTCTTACCATTATATAATCTATCTGATACCTTCTAGTATCTCCAGGATTCTTCCATGTATACAACCTTCTTTCATGATTCTTGAACCAAGTGTTTGCTATGATTTAGTTATGCTCTGTGCAAAACTCTACCAGGCGGCTTCCTCTTTCATTTCTTAGCCCCAATCCATATTCACCTACTATGTTTCCTTCTCTCCCTTTTCCTACTCTCGAATTCCAGTCACCCATGACTATTAAATTTTCGTCTCCCATCATTACCTGAATAATTTCTTTTATCTCATCATACATTTCTTCAATTTCTTCATCATCTGCAGACCTAGTTGGCATATAAACTTGTACTACTGTAGTAGGCGTGAGCTTCGTGTCTATCTTGACCACAATATTGCGTTGACTATGTGTTTGTAGTAGCTTACCCGCATTCCTATTTTCCTATTCATTATTAAACCTACTCCTGCATTACCCCTATTTGATTTTGTGTTTATATCCCTGTATTCACCTGACAAAAAGTCTTGTTCCTCCTGCCACCGAACTTCACTAATTCCCACTATATCTAACTTTAACCTATCCATTTCCCTTTTTCAATTATCTCTTACGCTGCATAAAGGGCTATGTGTCGTTTGTTCATACTGAAATGAATGTCTTCCTGATATACTGTGTTTGTATTGCAGTACTCTTCTTTAGATTGCTTCTTAGTTCACAGTTTGGTACATCACCTACCCATCCATCTGCCTACCAGATTTCTTACTTTCATGATAATGTTGGTTACGATCTTTTCCATACGATATTTCAATATTTCCTGCTTAGTGGGAATTCATTACGCTATATTACATTAGCCTCACAGGTTTGTTCATTAAAATGCTTTTATTAAACAGATGACACGTTATGAATCTGTATTTGCCAGATTATAATTATCTAACTTTATATTCTTGTTTTATTAGTTATTAGGACATGAAACATGGTAATACATGCAGTTAACGTGAGGTTGACCTCCAGGAAGTTGTTTTATGTTTCACTGTTGATAAAGATTTTACCTTCAGATTGTCCTCATCAGTATCCGACTGTGTCTGTTTTGCCCCGATGATTTACAGGCATTGACATTAATATAATAGCCTGGTTACGTATGGGTTACATGTAATTTTGATCTCCGCTTAGTAGAGCCTCTTTTACTGTTTTATGGCATGTGTATTTTGTTCCCTACTTTATATTCATACAGCGTGCAACTGTTCTCTCATTTAATTTTGTAATTTAACTTTAATGTCACTTTGTGTACAGTTTGGTTTTGTTATATGTTAACTGCATATTACCTCTGTATACAGGCTGTTCCATTTATCTTGACCACCCTAAATAACTGTTCGTCCAGATGAAAATTACAAAATGTTTCAGTCAAATGTTCTTTAAACGTCAGAGGACATCAATCAGCATGATTGCTTTCGTTGCAGCTTTGTTTTTTACAAAGATATGAAGAGCGGTTATCACGTGGATGTGTTCCATTACCCCTAGTACCTGCACTAAGCGCTGGGAGCGTCAACATCAATGTTGTCTTAAGTAATTAATAACGTTGTGTTTCAGTGAATGGTACACTGTCATACATTTTTGAATAGGTCTTTAGGAGAGGAAATGAATTACCGAATAAAATATACAGGGTGCCATTTGAAAAGTCGTACCACTGTTCATACCTTCGTAAAAAAAGAAAAAAAAACTACGACGAAGGGAATCATGCTGATTGATGTTCCCCTGACGGCTAAAGAACATTTGCTTGAAACATTTAATAATTTGTGTCTACTCAAACAGTTATTTAGGAACGTCAAGATAAAGGGGATACCCTGTATACAACATATTACCACATTACCACTGTATATACTACATATTGCTACTGTATATAATCTGATTTGAAAATAATTACTTCACCCCTTAGTTATGTATTTTACACTGTTATCATTGTTGTTTTTACACAGGGACACTAAAATTGTGTAATGTAAAGCTGATACTACTAGCAAAAATGAAATAAAACTGGAAATTAGCCGGCTGAAGGTGTTTTGATTTGACATTTTCAATTGAACTGCCGAAGTATCGCAATTATTTGTATAAACGTGGACTAGCAGAGACTTTTTTCCGTTTTTTTCGGAATTGGTTCATGCCTTTTTGGAAGAATGCGGTTTATTCCATTTTGTTGTTTCTTTTTTAATACTCGTTGTATTTATAGTTTCCCAGTGACGCCACTCGATTTCAAAACGTAAAAGTCTTCACTATGATGCACATGTTATATTACACTTCCTCATGTATTTCAGTTATCGCAAAGCAGCAACGACATATAGCTAGAACTGTGATACTTTCAAAAGCAGCAGGATAAGCAACATCTATTACTCCACGAAGGACACCGCTGTACTATAAAAAGCTGGCTGGCAGCTTGACCTTGTGAGAAGGCTCTACTTTGTAAGAAAATTTCAGCACAGTGAGCAAGGTGGTGCAGTGTTCAGCACACTGGGCTCGCATTCTGGAGGAACACGATTCATAGCCGTGTCCGGCCATCCTGATTTAGCTTTTCCGTGATTCCCGTAAATCGCATCAAGTAAATACCGGGATGGTTCCGATGTTACCGATGACCCCGCTGTTTGGTCTGCTCCCCCAAATCAACCATCCAAGCGACCAAAATTTCAGCACCCTATCCGTCACCTGCATTATCATTTTCTTAAACCGCTGTGGATAAGTATCTCCGAAATTCCTAATCAATCCATAAAACTCCACAATGGTGGATTAGGCTAGATATTATTCAATTTGAGGTATTTTTACGTCACGCACCTAAAAATCCCACGAAACCCGTGCATGTATGTTAGAGAAGTTGTAACCTCCCTCTCACTTATCGAACTTAATGACAGTGAAAAATTAAACCGCGTGTACCTAATGGAAATTTGGGAAAAGCAATCGTCACCGAAGTTAATCAGTCGGTAAAGAGGGAAGAAAGGGTTACATCTAAATGAAAGGAAAAATGCAAATGAAACTGGTGGAAATTTATTTTGAAAAGGGGTAAAGTTAATAAAGAAAGTAAATGTGCGGCCGTTACGTTAACAATTAACTAGCGATAATTAGATAATTACGGTCGCTAGTCCTATGGACAATTACTATAGTAACTGAAAAAGAAAGGTTATTACACATATAATTAGCACTAGGAGCGTGGCAACTGAAGGATGACACGTGTAGTGTGAAAACTGAAAGTTTGTCAGAAGTAATAAATTTCGCTACACTCTGACTTAATTTAGCAAAAGAATTAATAAAACCGGAAAATTGAAAGTTAATTTAGTGACTGAAATTAATAGTGAGCTTTGTTTCTAAAGCATTACGAAATTCAATAAAATAAGGTTAGTGTTGGGTTACCTCAACAATCATTTCAAAAGCTACTTGAATCCACGCAATTTAGAAATAAGAGATTTAACTTTGAACTTGAATTAAATGATTCTGAACAATTAATAATAGTAAAATTTAGTATGTACCAAGCTGAACTGCAGTCACAGGTAAGCTAAAATATGCTAACAAAACTCGCACTCTTAATGTGTGCTTGTGTAATCTAAATATTGTAGCCAGCTGTGAATACCTTAACTGAACTTTGAAATTAAAGCAGTGAAATCAAATGGTATTACTTTAATGCTGGCGTTTGAATTTCAACGACGTTGCTGTAATTTAGTGAGAAAAATTTAACAGTTTCAAAAGCTGAGGTCTCCCATACAGTTCTATAACTTTACGTGCTACCAGTCTTCCTTGTTGGTTGATTGAAGGTTGGAAGTCGTCGATCGAGGAGGTGGCGACAGTCACTCATTGTCGGCCGTCGCTGTTGCAGAAGCTGGATGTTGGCGCGCCTTCTTCTCGACACGGTCTCCAGCCGAAACGGGCTCTCGATGCGTGCCAGCTAACGCTTCCCGTCCGCGACACCATGTCAGAAACTAACATAGCAAGTCGAGCGCAATTACATGCTGCCAAACCCTGAAAGCGCGGCAGCTCACGGGAGCGTCACACAACACACCTGCTCCACTGCCCTCCTCCAGCCAGACTCCCTCTGCTCTGCCCGCACGCCATGCGGTAGAGTTAACACTACCAGAGATGCTAAACACTTTGGTTCTCCCCACGACCTATCGATGTAATCGTTCGATAGCATAGTTTTCCCTAGGCCAGACCCAGCGTAAAAATACAAATAATATTCACAAAACAAACCAATTATACATCGACATAAATGCATTATGTACAAATAGTAAAACAATTACAGTATACAAAGACACAGAAATGTTATATCTTCAGGTAACAAAATAAGGAAAAAAATTAATTTGCAGTGCAATCGATGGAAATAGGAGGATATGCATTTTCGGCGTTACAAAGTCGTACTGCAAAGTATACTTTTTCCAGATAATACATCATGCACAGAGACACATTTGTGTGTGTGTGTGTGTGTGTGTGTGTGTGTGTGTGTGTGTGTGTGGCGGAAATTGTTTCAGGAGTTTCAGAGATGCACTAAGGCATACAAACATGAAAACACCCACACACAGAAATATCGAAGGCTGGTGAATAGAGTTTTCGCACATAGTCGTTATTCAGCAAAGCGCCTACAATGAGACCAAAGATAATAGTTTCTGTAGTTGAAACAGGAGGCGCAGCACTTGCAAAAAGTTATCAATTATCTAAAGTGTAACTCACATACAAATGAGACCGCATGGACAACTCTGTATAACTCATTCTTGAGCACTACACGAATGTTTGGGTTCTGCACCAGATTAGATTGAAGAAAGACATCGAAACAATTCAGATGCGTGCTGCTAGATTCTTCTCTCCTCTAGTTTACGATGGCACCATTCGTTAATGGATAGTTCGCTTTTCACTGTTTCAAATAACCAACTTCATCCGCGACACATGAACTGCTACAGATAGGGGATTACATTTTCCACTGTAGTAATGCCGTACTCACACAACTGTGAATTTCAGTGACTGATTTCCTCAGCAAGGCAGAATGAAGCGTTTTCTGTCGTCTCCATAATGAGAGCATATTAAAATGTTGAAATAGCTCGAATGGCTCTGAGCACTATGGGAGCTAACATCTGATGTCATCAGTCCCCTAGTTTTTAGATCTACTTAAACCTAACTAACCTAAGGACATCACACACATCGATGCCCAAGGCAGGATTCGAACCTGCGACCGTAGCGGTCGCACGGTTCTAGACTGTAGCGCCTAGAACCGCTCGAACAAAGCGGCCGGCATTTAAAACGTTGAACCGTATCGAAAAAAATTAAGGGTTTTTATGTTTCAATATGAAGAATCTGTACCCATCGGTGCTCACATCCGCCAAACATGATCATAGTTGCAACCTATTACGTGAGTAGTCAATCGACGATGTTACCAGTACAGCTCCACATAATCTTAATCGAACTTAAATTGTAGTCTTTTCCCGTTAATAAAGAACTACAACTCGTCTCGCTTTTAGTGCATTTTGAAATAACTATTTATCTCTTGTAATGAAATGTCAACGTTACCGTTGTACTTCAGTAGCTTCCATTCGTTACTATTAAATGTGATCGAACATCGTGCACTGCATCTAGGTTTTGACTAAGCGTTTGTTTCCTAATACGCATACCCGAGAAAGACCAGATGTATGCTCTAATGTCTGTGAGCGATGTTTATGGATGTTTGAAAAGGGGATAATTTATTTCCTCTTACTAGGGAAAACGTTTCATTTTACGCATTTATATGGCTTTTATTATTTGTTATCTGGCTATAAATATAATCACACGGTATCTTGTACAACAGTCGCAACCTGGTTTCACGCAAGACTATCACAAAGACTTCTTATCACTCCAAAAGGAAATTGGCTTTTTCTTGTGATAAATCGTGACAGAGGCACAACACCGCCAGACTGATGAGCTGAATAATGTAAAGCACTCTACTGATTCGCACACTTTGCTAGTCAGAATACAAAAATGAGATATTCGCTTTTAAACTCAACCGTCCACAAACAATTTGCACATCAAATCCAGAAACTTTCAGTATCCTGTAACGACCGTGAAGCAGCAGTGAAAGTTTTAGAATAAAATGCGGAGCTAGGATACCAGCTTGTGCTCGGTTGCAGGCAATGTAAGCTACGAAAACCTGCTGCAAAGTAATGCCTCAAAATTTTTGTTTGTAATTCCTTACAGCTTTTTACACAAAAGAATTGTTAACATTCTCCACCTTTATTGTTCATGTCTACATATTTATTTCTCTACATAGTCACTCTGACGGTGAGCAGATTTCTCCTAAGGAGAGACCAGTCTGTTGATACCGAACTGTGGAACGTCTGACCTTGTTGACAGCGTCACAACCTCATCTCTGCTTACATCACTATCAAAGTGAAGTCCTTGGTGCTGTTCTTTAAGTTTTGGAAAAAAGATTAAAATCGGACGTGTCAAAGTATGGAAGCTATGGAGGATGATCGGTGACAGTAAACGCAAGGCGTCGGATTGTTGCAGATGTCGCAGCGATAGTGCGTGGTCCGGCATTGGTACAGGTATGCTGAAGGACAGGGTCCCCCGCGTGTGGAAGAACTCTTCGAATTCGAAACTCGATTACAGCACAATGTTTCTCAAGCGCTGACATAGTTGCGTTACACACTGCCATGTTGCGTGGTATAATTCGGAGCCATCTGGCAGTAGAGGGCTGCAAATATGTAGACATGAAGAATAGAGATGTAGAATGCCAATAGCTTATTAAAAAGGCTTTAAGAGTTTTCACTTAAAAAATTATAAGGAATTTCTTTTCAACAAGTCCTTGTATTTGTCTTAACAAATTCTGCAGTCAGTCGGACCCCCATGTGCAGTTCTGCATCTACATATGTACTCCGCTAGGCACCAAGCGGTGTCTGGCGGAAGGCACAATTCGCGCCTAAGTCATATTTCCCCCCTCTTTCGCACTCGCGGATCGCGCGAGGGAAAACGACTGTCTGAACGCCTCAGTACGAGCTCTTATTTCCCTCGTCTTTGAATGGTGATCATTGCGCGATTTGAAAGTTGGTGGTGATAATATATGCTCTACATCCTCGGTGAAGATCGTATTTTGGAATTTAGTGAGCAGCCCCTTCTGTTTATCGCGCTGTCTATCTGCAAGTGTGTCCCACTTCAAACTTTCTATGAGATTTGTAACGCTCTCGCGATCGCCAGATGTACCTGGCGGGTACCAGGTTGAGATTCATTGGGAGAGTGCTTAGAAAATGTAGTCCATCAACACAGGAGGTGGCTTACAAAACACTCGTTCGACCTATACTTGAGTATTGCTCATCAGTGTGGGATCCGTACCAGATCGGTCTGACGGAGGAGATAGAGAAGATCCAAAGAAGAGCGGCGCGTTTCGTCACAGGGTTATTTGGTAACCGTGATAGCGTTACGGAGATGTTTAATAAACTCAAGTGGCAGACTCTGCAAGAGAGGCGCTCTGCATCGCGGTGTAGCTTGCTGTCCAGGTTTCGAGAGGATGCGTTTCTGGATGAGGTATCGAATATATTGCTTCCCCCTACTTATACCTCCCGAGGAGATCACGAATGTAAAATTAGAGAGATTAGAGCGCGCACGGAGGCTTTCAGACAGTCGTTCTTCCCCCGAACCATACGCGACTGGAACAGGGAAGGGAGGTAATGACAGTGGCACGTAAAGTGCCCTCCGCCACACACCGCTGGGTGGCTTGCGGAGTATAAATGTAGATGTAGATGTAGATGTACCAGTCACCAATCTTGCCGCTCTTCATTGGACCTTCTCAATCTCATCAATCAGACCCAACTGGTAAGGGTTCCATACAGACGAACAACACTCCAACACTGGACGAACTAACGCATTGTAAGATATTTCCTTTGTTGAAGGACTGTGTCGCTTCAGGATTCTACCAATAAACCGCAATATAGAGTTCGCCTTGTCCGTTACTTGTGTAATCTGATCATTCCATTTCAGATCATTTCGATTAGTCACACCCAGATAATTGACGGACGCTACCGCTTCCAAAGACTGTGCATTTATTTTGTACTCGTACATCAATGGGGATTTTTGCCTTGTTGTACGCAGTAGGTTACACTTACTAATATTGAGAGGTAACTGACAGTCATAACCCCATGCATTTATTTTCTGCAAATCCTCATTGATTGGTTCACAACTTTCATGTGATATTGCTTTCCTATAGACTACAGCACCATCGGCAAACAGTCTAATGCCGCTGTCAATACCATCAACCAATTGGTTTATGTAAATCGTAAAAAGCAGAGGACCTATTACGCTGCTCTGGGGCATACCTGAAGTTACGCTTCTTTCTGTTGAAGTCACTCCGTTCAGGACGACATACTGTTCCCTGTCAATTCTCGTGAACTGTATGCTGTCTCATTCACTGGATATACTCTACGAAATGAAACAATAAAAAAGATTTATTAATGTGACTGTGTACATCACTTTTGCATGCTTTCACCGTCAAAATTCGCAATTTTGTAGGATGAGAGGAGTGAAATGCACAGTAAATTTCAACGAACAAGGAGAATTTTGGAGAGCCAGAGTGAACGGTGAAAACCTCCGAGATGAAAGAGTGGCCCTAAGAAACATGACAGAGAAGACGGAGAACGGTTGATTCCTGAAATCTGATAATTTAGGCAATGATACAGAACACCACAGTCCAATAGCACGAGAGCACAAGATTCGTGAATGAGGTTTTACCCAAACGTTAACAGCCACTAACGATCCCTGCCACCGAAGAGCCCTAAGTGTGTAAGTCACGTTGTTATTGTTGTTCTGTTATATTTGATTTGCAGATTCTGCTGACTCCCCGATGCACTAATGATCTAGAGCTATCCTCTGTTCTGTGAAGATGAATAGAGTGACTTGGGCCGTCTTGCATGTAGGCTCATACTCTTGACAGGACTTCTCAAGTTCAGACCGAAGGTTTATTGATTTACAAGCCGCATAGTGCTTCTCATTTATCGGAAGGCTTTCAAATCTGGTGACAGCTAGTACCAGCCACGCACAGGATGTGATCCATGGAACAGCTCTTCGTTGTACTCACGGTTCAGTCATAGTGCGGTACGTAGGCGGGCATGGCACATTCCCAGACGTTAGAGTTTTAGCTGCTGGTATGGTGAAGTCGTTTAGTCATCATTCGCCAAGCACTGCCATGCTAGATTGGAATTCGTTGGATTATCGTTTCCTCTATTGTATAAAGTTTCTTTTTTTAATTTTTTTTTTTATGGTGGGATTCTCAATCTTCTGTTTTACGCGCCCCACTAAATTTTCCTCTCCACTGCTACCTTCTCATCTGAGGCTAGCATTTGCGCAAAAGTCCTCAGTTATAGTTGATATACAGGGTGTCCCATCTATCCCGACCATCCTAAATAACTGTTTGTCAAGATGCAAATTACAAAATTTTTCAAGCAACTGTTCCTTAGCCGTCAGGGGGACATCAATCAGCATGATCGCCTTCGTTGTAGCTTTGTTTTTTATAAAGATATGAACAACAGAATGACTTTTTGAATGGGATCCTATATTTTTTTATTCGGTAATTCATTTCCTCTCCTAAAGACATATTCAAAAATGTATCACAGTGTACCATTCACTGAAATACAACGTTATTAATTACATAACACAACACTGACGTTGACGCTCCCAGCGCTTAGTGCAGGTACTCGGGGTAATGGAACACATCCAAGTGCTGATGTTGATAGCGGACAAATGTAAACATAAGTAGAATGCACACCCGTCTTTCTGTCAACTATCGTCAGTGTTACTTTCTTCGTCGATTCTAATTTTCTTCTACTGCATCATAACTCAAACGCTTCTCTTCCGGTTTTTCTATCGTCTATGATTATTGTTCTGAAAAAGGGCAGTGTCAGAAATTACTTCCTCAAATCAAGACAAATTTTGAATTTAGAAAATATCACCGGTGCGATAACTGCAAACATCCAGTAAACCTTGGATGAAGTTCAGTACTGATACTCCCTATTTGCAAATTTTCGTAAACTTTTGACACAGTGCCTCACTGCAGACTGTTAATGTAGGTCTGAGCATACACAATAGGTTCTCAGCTACGTGAGTGACTCGAGAACATTTCAAGTAATAAAAAATGGTTCAAATGGCTCTGAGCACTATGGGACTTAACATCTATGGTCATCAGTCCCCTATAACTTAGCACTACTTAAACCTAACTAACCTAAGGACATCACACAACACCCAGTCATCACGAGGCAGAGAAAATCCCTGACCCCGCCGGAATCGAACCCGGGAACCCGGGCGTGGGAAGCGAGAACGCTACCGCACGACCACGAGCTGCGGACCATTTCAAGTAATAGAAACCAGTAGTGTGAGATCTCAATGAGAAACTTTTAACTTTCAGCAAAGGATAGCAAAATATAGAAGAACTATGGCTCAAATTGAAAAGAATAATTGATCATGCACTGGACAGATATGCATCCAGCAGAACAGTTCATATGGGGAGCGACTCTCCACGGTATACAGTCAGTGTAAAAAAACTCCTAAAGAAACATGGATTACTGCATAATAAGAGTAAAATAAACACAGAGGTGGGCAATAAATAGAGAGATACTGAATTAAACGCGTTTGGCTCTCAAGAGAGCAATGCATGAAGCGTTCACTGTCTACCTTAGCAGAATATAGTCAAACGGTCTTTCACAAAACCCATAGAAATTCTTGTCATATTTAAGGGCTCTAATTTGTACCAAAGTTAGTTTCAAGTTCCTAGCGAACGAGACTGAACCGAAATTGTGGATAGCAAAGTAAAAGCTGGAATGCTTAACTCTGTTTTAAAATGTTACTTTGCAGAGGAAAACCCAGGAGAACTGCCCAGATTTAATCTTGGTACCACTGAAAAGATGAGTGAAATAAGCATTAGTGTTAGTGGTGCTGAGAAACAGCTGAAATCGTTAAAATTGATAAAGCTCCAGAGCCCAATGGGAATCAATATCAGATTCTCTACGGAATCTTAGGCTCACGTAGCACCTCTACTAACTATTCCGAAGATCTCTCGAACAAAAAATCGTGCCCAGTTCTTGAAAGAAAAGGCGCTGGTCACACCTGTCTGCAAGAAGGGTGATCCGCAAACCTACAGTCCAATAGCCTTGTCTTCGATTTGTTGTGAAATCCTTGAACATATTCTGAGAGGTATCTTGAACAGGACAGCAACCAGCAAGGATAACGAAAATAATCGATCATGTGAAACCCAAGTCATACTTTTCTCACATGACATACTGAAAGCTTTCGATCGAGACTGTCAGGTAGATGCAGTACCTAGATTTCCGAAAAAAGAATTTGGCTCATTACCACATCTACACTTATTATCAAAAGTGGGGTCATAAGGGGAATCGAGTTAAATTTGTGACTGGATTGAGGATTTTTTGGTAGGAAGATGCAGCTTTTTATTCTGGATGGAGTGTCATCGTCAGATGCAGAAGTGACTTTGTGTTTGCCCCAAGGAAGTATGTTGGGACCCTTGCTGTTCATGTTGTATGTTAATGACTTTGCACACAATATTAACAGCAACCTGAGATTTTCTGCAGATGACACAGTTATCTATAATGCTTTACTTTCTGAAAGAAGCTGCATCGATATTCAGTTAGATCTTGATAAGATTTAAAAGAGGTGCAAAGATTGGCAAGTTGCTTTAAATGTTCGAAAATGAAAAATTGTGAACTTCACAAAACGAAAAACGTAGTTTTCTATGTCTATAATATCAGTGAGTCACTCTCAGAATCGGCCAACTAATAGAAATAGATGGTTGTAGCACTTTATGGGGATGTGAAATGGAGTGATCACATAGGTTCAGTCGTGGGTAAAGCGGGTGGTAGAGTTTGGTTTATTGGTAGAATACAGGTAAAGTGCAATCAGTCTACAAAGGAGATTGTTACAAACGACTCATGTGACCCATTCTAGATTATGGTTCAAGTGTGTGCGACCCATATCAAATAGGACTAGCACTCATGTAAGGATCGTGAGGATAAGATTAGAATAATCACAGCACACACAGAGGCATTCAAACAATTATTCTTCCAGTGCTCCGAAAGTGAATGGAAAGGGAAGAAACCCTAATAACTTGTATAATGGGATGCGCCCTCCACCACGCACTTAACGGTGGTTTGCAGAATATAGAAGTAGATGTAGATATAGTAAGTTGTGCTGGATGGTGAGTGTTCATCAGATACAGATGTATCATCAGGAGTGCCCCATAGATGTGTGCCAAGGCTTCTCTTATTCTCTATACACAAAAATGATATGACGGACACATGGCTGCCGTGGTGGGGCAGCTGCAACAGGGAAGAACGAGCTGACCAAACACTTGCTGTATGGCAACACTGGGCACAGTTTGTTTCAGGGCTACCTGGCTAGTCTTTTCCACAAGCACAACCTCATTACAGCGAATTTCCTTGTGTGAGTTTGGTGTAAGATGGGACAGCCCCACAACTCATTTGTTTGTGGGCTGCCTGGCTAGTCTTTTTCGCAAACAGAACCTCGTGACAGCAAGTTTCCTTATGTGAGTTTGGTGTAAGACGGGACAGCCCCACAACTCATTTGTTTCAGGGCTACCTGGCTAGTCTTTGCCGCACACAGTACCTCGTGACAGCGAATGTCCTTGTGTGAGTTTGGTGTAAGATGGGGCAGGCCCACGACTCTTTTGTTTCATGGCTACCTGGCTAGTCTTTTCTGTAAACAGAACCTCATGAAAGCGAATTTCCTTGTGTAAGTTTGGTGTAAGATGGGGCTGTTCTCTACTACTAGGGTATCTACTGATGTTACAATGTCAGCTGTCGTTACAATGTCAGCTGTCGCATTTTGGAGCATGATGTGCGATCGCAGGATAGTTAAATGGTGGAGAGTTTGATTAATTTCACTGACGTTTTTGCAACTCACTTTTAATATACACCATTTTATATAACAACACATTTCTAAGCAGTACCATACAGACAGTAAACCATTAGAAGACAATCATTTGAGATAGCAAGGACTCACAGTGGCAGATCAGCACAATAGCGTAACTAATTTTAATTTCTATAACACTTGACTATTTTCCCATGCATTACAGTGAGGTATGAATTGGGTATCAGCCTACTAAATAACTTAAACAATAACGCACGAACGACCACTGAAGTTAATGGAAATTCACTTAATCACAAATCAAGGCGGCTACCTCATAGCTGAGTTATTTAATCTTGACAATTCTCAGATCTGCTTTAGTTAAAAGACCTAATATTGACCAATCAACAATTACACCAAATCAAAAACGTAATCGTATACATTATATCTCTCTCTGCAGAATCACATAGATTTAAATAAAAAACAAACACAATACATCTCGAAAACTTTATATCCATTGCTATAAGCAATTGTAACAATTATTGATTTTAACCAGCAAAGATTAATCCTCAAATGCCACTTTAAGCTAGTGGGTATTCTAAGCCCGACAGGCAAAATTTAACAGGGAGGCCATAACCATTGCCTCAGTATATACTGTCAAACATCAGAGGTTATAAGAACCGATCCTTTTCTTCAGTTGTCACTCACTTCGGATTCCTGGCGGCACGCCTTTACATGCAGTCCTTTGGCATCCAACTCAGAGCTTCGTTCGAAATACAGAACATAAAATCTCAGACCGTTCCTGAAACAGGCGAGTGTTAGAAACAAGCAGCACATAAGATACTGGCACAGGCGTTTCCAAGAAGAACTAACGAGCCTCAAAACCAAGTCACTCTGCACAGTGTAGATCAGCGCCACAACGCAACATCACGATAACAGAGAGGGTACCAAACCAGGGTCATATTTATCACAACGGCTGCTTCCGTGTCCGAACTGAGGCCACAAAACCGGTGTGCGCCCGCGGAATTTGTATTATATGAAAGGACAAAATAGTTCAGTTATCATTAGTGCCGTACCGTAGGTGAACGAAAGATAGAAATCGTGATGACGTAGCCTTGCGTTTAAGGTTCAAGAGAACTACACAATCAAGATGCAATAAAGACGCCGCACTTCCTGTGCGACGGGACGTTTCTGGCGCAGTGTGTTTCCATCGACAGTTAGCTAGTGTTCCAACTGCCCAAAAAGCGACGTGCGGTTCCTAGTCTTCTCTTCGCATGGACACTACAGGAAAACAGACTGCCTATTCCCCCTTTTGGGATACGCGGCTGCCACGCTCTCCGTCTGTATTTCTCCTTCGGAGCCCCACGTTCAGGCAGATAAACCACTCGCAGCCAGAAACGTCACAAACGCATTTGGGGGGAAGTATGGCCAACCTAAGCCCGCCCTGTGGGCCGTGCGGTCTAACGCACGGATTTTCGAGCGGGAAGGAGCGCCGGTCCCCAGCACGAATCCACCCGGCGGATTTGTGTCGAGGTCTGGTGAACGGGCCAGTCTGTGGATGGTTTTTAGGCGATTTTCCATCTGCCTCGGCGAATGCGGGCTGGTCCCCCTAATTCCGCCTCCGTTACACTATGTAGGCGATTGCTGTGCAAAAAAGTTCTCCTCGTACGCGTACACCACCATTACCCTACCACGCAAACGTAGGGGTTACACTCGTCTGGGGGGGGCGGGGGGGGGGGGGGGTCCACTGAGGGCCGAACCGCACAATAACGCTGGGTTCGCCGTGGAGCGGCGGAGGGGTGAAGTGGACTGCGGTAGTCGTCGTGGGGTTGTGGTCCACTGCGGCTGCAGCGGGGACGGAGCCTCTCCGTCCTTTCTAGGTCGCCAGTTACCATACCATACAATACAATGGCCAACTTAGGCACATAGTACCGCACACCGCACGGATGTTAATAGCAGGGGCATCAAACACTCACAGCTCAAACCAGTCCTACGACTCCCTCTAGAGGGACAAACGTAAATTAAAGAAGCTTTCACGCCATATCCAATTATGTGTTATAAGGCTGGGATATCATGTTTGGAAAATACACTGTACACAATGTGCAACCGGGGCATTTCCAAAACACCTAATTAAAATGTCTAAACATTGATTTTTATTCTAACTTGTTATTCTAATTTACAGAAAAATATAACGTATATTATGATACAGAATCATTGTACTAATGGCAGTACAGGGAATGCTTAAAACATAACTTTTTTCTCACCATGCACATAAAACGAGCGAAACTTCTCCACTTAATACATACGACGGCCAACCAATATAAAACAAAAACCAACAAGATTTCAAATAGTGGCGAGTCGTCCTCTAAATTTGTATCAGACGTACAGTGGGGGACAAAAGTCAAGAGACACCTGTTAATATCCTTTTGCCCGGCGTAAGGCAGCAGCCAGACGTGGCATGGACTCAAGTCTTTGGAAGTCGCCTACGGAGATAATGACTCATGCTGACCCTGCAGCTACCCATGACTGCAGGAGTGTTGCCGGTGCAAGATTTTGTTCACGAACAGACCTCTCAATTACGTCCCATAAATGTTTGATGGGAGTCAAGTCGGGTGATTTGCGAGGCCAAATCATTAGCTCGAAGCGTCTAAAATGCTCCCCAAGAAAATAGCAAACAGTTATGGCCGGGTGACATGGCGCACTGCCAACTACAAAAATCCTATCGTTATTTGGGAACATGACGCCCATGAATGGCAGTAAAAGACTCCTATTGGCCTGAGATAACCATTTCCAGTCGATGATTGGTTCAGTTGGACCAGATGACCGATGATATTCCTTGTAAACACACCCCACACCGTTACGGAGCTACCACCAGACTGCACAGTGCCTTGTTGGTAACGTGTATACGTGGCTTCGTGAGGTCAGCGACACACATAAACCCTACATAAGCTCTTACCAATTTAAATTGGGACTCATCTAACCAGACCCCTGCTTTACAGTCGTCTAGGGTCCAACAAATACGGTCACGAGCTCAGGAAAGGCTCTGCAGGTGATGTCGTGCTGTTAGCAATGGCAATCGCGTCCATCGTTTATTGCCGTAGCCCATTACCGCCAAATTTTCCCGCACTTACTTAACAGATACGTTCGTCGTACGTCCCACATTGATTCCTGAGTTTATTTGACGCAGTGTTGCTTGTCTGTTTGACAACTCTACTACTCTCGGTCGTTAAATGAAGACCATCGGGCACCTCGCCTAAAATTTGGTACTCTTGGCGCACTCTCTGTGAATCTCGGAATATTGAATTCCCACACGATTTCCGAAACGGAATGACCCATGCGCCTAGCTCCAACTACCAGTCCGCGTTCAAAGTCTTTTGATTACGGCCGTGCACATGTATTACCTGACTGCTAATGAAAACTTCTCCAACGCACTGCACTTTATACCTTGTGTACGTGATACTACCGCCGCCTCTATATACAGGGTGGTCCATTGATCGTTACCGGGCCAAATGTCTCACGAAATAAGCGTCAACCGAAAAAACAACAAAGACGAAACTTGTCTAGCTTGAATGGGGAAACCGGATGGCGCTATGGTTGGCCCGCTACATGGCGCTGCCATATGTCAAACGGATATCAACTGCGTTTTTTTAAATAGGAACCCCCATTTTTATTACATATTCGTGTAGTACATAAAGATATATGAATGTTTTAGTTGGACCAGTTTTTTCACTTTGTGATAGGTGAAGCTGTAATAGTCACAAACATGTGGCTCACAATTTCAGAGGAACAGTTGGTAACATGTAGGCTTTTTAAATTAAAATACAGAACGCAGGTACGTTTGAACATTTTATTTCGTTTGTTCCAAAGTGATACATGTACCTTTGTGAACTTATCATTTCTAAGAACGCTTGCTGTTACAGCGTGATTACATGTAAAACCACATTAATGCAATACATGCTCAAAATGATGTCCGTCAACCTCAATGCATTTGGCAATACGTGTAACGACATTCCTCTCAACAGCGGGTAGATCGCCTTCCGTAATGTTCGCATATGCATTGACAGTGCGCTGACGCATGTTGTCAGGCGTTGTCGGTGGATCACGATAGCAAATATCCTTCAACTTTCCCCACAGAAAGAAATCCGGGGACGACAGATCCGGTGAACGTGCGGGCCATAGTATGGTGTTTCGACGACCAATCTACCTGAGCTGCAATATGCTATTCAATACCGCTTCAACCGCACGCGAACTATGTGCCGGACATCCATCCTGTTGGAAGTACATCGCCATTCTGTCATGCAATGAAACATCTTGTAGTAACATCGGTAGAACATTACGCAGGAAATCAGATTACATTGCACCATTTAGATTGCCATCGATAAAGTGGGGGCCAATTATCCTTCCTCCCATAATCCGCAAAGGTCGCTGATGTTCCACTTCTCGCAGCCATCGTGGATTTTCTGCTGTTGGTCAATGACGCTTCGTCGCTAAATAGAACGCGTGCAAAAAATCTGTCATCGTCCCGTGATTTCTCTTGTGCGCAGTGGCAGAACTGTACACGACGTTCAAAGTCGTCGCCATGCAATTCCTGGTGCATAGAAATATGGTACGGGTGCAATCGATGTTGATTTAGCATTCTCAACACCAATATTTTTGCGATTCCCGATTCTCGCGCAATTTGTCTGCTACTGATGTACGAATTCGGCGCGACAGCAGCTAAAATACCTACTTGGGTATCATCATTTGTTGCCGGTCGTGGTTGACGTTTCACATGTGGCTGAACACTTCCTGTTTCCTTAATTAACGTAACTATCCGGCAAACGGTCCGGACACTTGGACGATGTCGTCCAGGATAGCGAGCAGCATACATAGCACACGCCCGTTGGGCGTTTTAATCACAGTAGCTATACATCAACTCGATATCGACCTTTTCCGCAATTTAACACGGGTAACGTATCACGAAGCAAATACCGTCCGCACTGGGGGAATGTTACGTAATACCACGTACTTATACGTTTGTGACTATTACAAAGCGAAAAAAGTGGTCCAACTAAAACATTCATATTTCCTTACGTACTTCACGAATATGTAATTAAAAAATGGGGGTTCCTATTTTAAAAAACGCAGTTGATATATGTTTCAACTATGGCAGCGCCATCTACCGGGCCAACCATAGCTCCATCTGGTTTCCCCCTTCAAGCTAGACGAGTTTAGTTCTTTGTAGTTTTTTCGTTTGATGCTTATTCTGTGAGATATTTGGCCCGGTCACTATCAGTGGACCACCCTGTATGCGCATACGCTAACCGATGACGTTTCTCGCCTCAATGTATGCCAGTGAATCTGAAAAGTTTGTCGGAAAGAATTGATTATGTACTAGTGACTGTAGCATCATTACATTTTTTTCTGCAGCCGAGGTTGGCACCTTAATCGTTCAGTAGAACTAGAACTGAATATCGTCTCACAAAAGGGGTCATCAGTGTGAAAGAACCGTTTGGTCCCCTCTTTTCCCCGCTACAATAGGGTGTGCTGCTTATAAACAACGAGTTCTGTAGATCAGTAAAGTATTGACAGTATTTTTATAATCTTCGACACATTTACATCTTTGACAAACGTTAACAACTAATAACGACGCGTAATACAAGGTTAACATAAAACCGTTTGCTCTACATTTGCTATCGATAATCTTCTCACGGATCGCACTTCATCGAACATGCCCAGCTTATGATCTGAACTGTAAAAGAATAAAAATGTTATTATAAATAATTTATTGCACTTGGAGTCTTCCCGTTTTGTATAATTTTTAGTAATAATTTTCAGTTCTTTATAGGCATCTTAAGACACTTTTTGGTTCATTCGTTTTCACTGCCATAACATTTTATGTGCGTCTCAATAGGGGTGAAGTGCCCATTGTACAGAGACAGCGTGTCCTAAAATTTTATTCGTGAGAACTGCTGACTGTACGCATAGCTTAGTAACCTCAGAAACCTTGCGACAACCCTACTACCCTTTCCATGTGTTCAATACGTCAGTTAAAACTACATTTAGTCCTCAGGTAGGATATTAAGTGTATATTTCACGTGTATAACGACGGTAACTTTGAACATCTGGATCTCGGTAACGGATGATGATATCAAAAAAATGTAAAAATTTCGTCGATCTGCAATTAACTGAAATTATAGATGCGGCCTTTCCCACGACTAGAATTTTCGTACCCACAAACCATGGTTTTTTCAGAGTTTACTAAAGAATCCCCCACTCCTCCCACTGAACAAATTGTGCTTTTATACTTTGCCTCGTGCCCATCCGAGATCACACATAATGCATAGGAACCAACCGATTTGCTCACTTTTCCTGGATTGGAAGAAGTTAGAAGCATTTAGATTTTGACCCTGTACCGTCGGATAGCTACGCTACACTTGTTCTTCTGACAGGTGTACAAATGGTTGCTTGGTTGCTATGTCAAAGGTTATCCAAAACGCTTGCTCCCACTCCCCACCCCCTATCTCTGTGACCAATAAAAGCTGACTCCTCGAAAAAATCTGATTTTCTTGCGAGGCTTTTTGGAATATGTTTGTATCGTTCTCTGTCGTGCATGGACCGATTACTCGGTGCTGAGTAAATTTTCTGCAGCTAATGCACTGAAAAGCCAGGGAAACTGGTACACCTGCCTCATAACGTGTAGGGTACCCGCGAGCTCTCAGAAGTGCCGCTACACGACGTGGCTTGGACTCGACTAATGTCTGAAGTAATGCTGGAGGGGACTGACTCTATAAATCCTGCAGGGCTGTCCGTAAATCCGTAGGAGTACGAGGAAGTGGAGATATGTTCTGAATAGCGCGCTGCAAGGATCCCAGATGTTCAATAACGTTCATGTCTGGGGAGTTTGGTGGCCAGCGGAACAGTTTAAACTCAGAAGAGGGTTTCTGGAGCCACTCTGCAGCAATTCTGGGCGGATGAGGCGTCGCATTGTCCTGCACAACCGACATGAATGGGTGCAGGTGTCCAGACAGGATGCTTACCGTACGTGTCAGCTGTCAGAGTCGTATCTGCATGTATCAGGGGCCGACCGAAGTGGCCGAGCGGTTCTAGGCGCCACAGTCTGGAGCCGAGCGACCGCTACGGTCGCAGGTTCGAATCCTGCATCGGGCATGGATGTGTGTGATGTCCTTAGATTAGTTAGGTTTAATTAGTTCTAAGTTCTAGGCGACTGATGACCTCAGAAGTTAAGTCGCATAGTGCTCAGAGCCATTTTTGTTTCAGGGGTCGCATATCACTCCAAATGCGCACGCCACACACCATTGCAGAGCCTCCACCAGTTTGAACAGTCCTCTGCTGACATGCAGGGTCCATGGATTCATCAGATTCTCTCCATACCCGTACACGTCCATCCGCTCGATAGAATTTGAAACGAGACTCGTCCGACCAGGCAACATATTTCCTGTCATTAGCAGTCCAATGTCGGTGTTCACGGGCCAAGGGGAGACGTAAAGCTTTGTGTCGTGCAGTTATCGAGTGTACTCGAGTGGGTCTTCGGCTCCGAAAGCCCTTACCCATAATGTTTCGTTGAATGGTTCGCAAGCCGACAATGACTCAACATTGAAATCTCCAGCGATCATGCAGAAGGGTTGCACTTTTGTCACGTTGAACGATTCTCTTCAATCGTCGTTGGTCTTGTTCTTACAGGATCTTTTTCCGGCTGCAGCGATGTCTGAGATTTGATGTTTTACCTGACTCTGGTTCAAATGGCTCTGAGCACTATGGGACTTAACTTCTGAGGTCATCAGTCCCCTAGAACTTAGAACTACTTAAACCTAACTAACCTAAGGACATCACACACATCCATGCCCGAGGCAGGATTCAAACCTGCGACCGTAACGGTGGCGCGGTTCCTGACTGTAGCGCCTAGAACCGCTCGGCCACCGCGGACGGCAATTCTTTATATTAATGGTACAATCGTGAAATGGTTGTACGGGAAAATCTCCACTTCATCGCTACCTCGGAGATGCTGTGTTCCATCGCTCGTGCACCGACTGTAACGCCACGTTCAAACTCATTTAAATCTTGATAACCTGCCACTGTAGCAGCAGTAATCGATCTAACAACTGCCCCAGACGTGGGTGTTCCCTTATATAGGCACTGTCGACGGCAGCGCCGTATTCTACCTATTGAATATCTCCGTATTTGAATACGCATGCCTACCCTCTAAGAACCAACCACCTTGAAGCAAATATCATGTTTGTGTCGCCTTGATTACGTATACTATTTTATACAAGCTGTGAAACGTCCCCTTTGAACAATTTATACATGACTGTGCTTAACCTGACACACAATATTTTGTTAGCGCAACGCAATCTGACTTTCAAAATTCCCTACAAAAGAATGGCCCTGACTAACATTAAACTATACCTTTCACAAATCACTTACCTCACAAAAATCTTCGCTGCTCAAGCTACTGCAATACAGCGAGCGCCACTACTGCCAGCTAAATAAAAGATTCAAACTATGGAAGGCACTAACTACTGATAGGGATAGTTAGCAAATGAAAGATATTAATAAAGAACAAACAATGTATTTACCTTGATATCATCATATATAAATATAGCAGTTCATGACAAATTACAAAACTCCGCCATCTCTCTCCCCACATCCACCACTGCTGGCGGCTCACCTCCAACTGCGCAACGCTACGCGCTGTTCACATCCAGCTGCCGCTGCCCAACACTACAATGGCAGACAACAATGCAAACTAGTCACAGACTGCACACAGCACAGCCAGTGATTTTCATATTGAGCGCTACGTAACGTTGCCAATAAGAAAACATAAACAGCCTACTTACATAGGGAAAACATAAACAGCCTACTTACATAGCCCCCATGCTCCCCACAAAAATTTTACAAATTTTTTTTTGGGCAGTGGCCAATAATGATTTGACAAAATTTTTCATAACTACAATAACAAAGAAATCAAATGCACACACTTATTGATACAATGTTGGTCAAAAACTAAAATTTTCTCACAGTCCATAAAGACAGTCCTGATCATTCATTACGGTAATTACAGGTTTTTTTTCACAAAGTCTCATTAGTAAAAGAAATTGCACACAGAAGTAGTGGATTTCCATGCAGTCTTGAAGAAGTAGTGTTGTCCTTCCAACGGAAAGACAGTGCTGAATCTCGACATGCAGGCAAGTATTGGGTCACAACAGAGCAAACCCACTGCAGAGTCAGTCGAAGTTTGGAAGAATATTGGTAGGTACGTCATCACAAAGCAGACCCACTGCAGTCCTGGTAGAGATTGTGGTATTGGTGGGCCACCAGAGGTGCAGACCCACTGCAGTCCTTGTAGAAATAATGATATTGATGGATCATCAAAGATGTAGACCCACTGTAGTCCTTGTAGAGATAATGGTATTGGTGGGCCACCAGAGGTGCAGACCCACTGTAGTCCTTGTAGAGATGACCAGCAGCCATCTGTTGCGATTGTGCAGGTGCACATTCACCATCGAAGAGTCTTGCAGAGAATATAGCAAGTCCATAAACCACCACTTGTGTACTCACAAAGTTTTTGGAATTGTCCTTAGAACCAGCAATGCTGTTATCCAGTCCCTTGCTGAATTATTAACACACGTGCAAACACTAACAGTCCCTACTTCTCACATATTGTCCATATACTATGACCAACGGAAACGTGTGCAGTGAAATGTAACTAACAAGTTAATAATATCATGAACTGGTGACAATTACAATTTTATAACATAATAATACAATTACAAAGGTACAAAATACATCATTAAAAACATAACAATACAGATAACATTTGTAGTAATATAGGCGTTACAAAAGAATAGAAATAGACATATACGTCATTTTTTTTTTTTTTTTTTTGGCCAAACCATTTTCTTATAGCGTCTAAATGCATTTCTTCCAATTCATCATAGTTAGTTTCTTATATAGTCTACCCCTCTTAAGCTAACTTAAATCTACTGAGCTCAGATGCTAAACTAAGGGACGAGGCAATGCAGCAGCACATAAAACAATTAACACAAGCAGCAATGACATAAAGTACAGATTGGCAAAGCTAGCAGCAGCAATTGTAATAACTTATATCAAAACATGACATAGCTCAAGCAGAAAAAAATATTACACTAAAAATAACAATGCAGATAAGGGAAATGTATAATCACATCTTAATGTCTAAGTAATTAAAGTGGTGCACCACAAGAAGTTATTCTACCAAAAAGTTACCAATTACTTGAAAAGAAAATTATGAATGCAGTTACTAGTTCCTTCTTATTGTTCTTTCCTTTCCAAGTGCTCCTTTTTTAAAGAATGTGGATCATAAAATAATTATTTAATAGATCTGTTGACAGAAAGTGTTCACATTAGCAAATGCATTTCATTTTATAAAAGCAATGCTGCAACACAGCTGGAAACCAGATATCAAATGAAATAAGCAATTACGCAAACCAAAGCATAAAAATATCATTCAATAGTCATGTGGCATTTCGTAAGTCAGTAGCACTCAACTCTCGGAGAAAGACACTTGTCATAATCAGGTGTGCAGATGTACGAATATTTCCCATCAATTCACAAGCATTTCAGTAATTAGCACAAAGTGCGAGTAATCATACGTTTTCAAGTAACGAGGGTGTCGCATAAGCGATAAAAGGCACACCCTAATGGCTTGTTCTCCAGGTGTCTGACACAGCTGTGTGCCCACAACGCATTACAAAAATCATATGTTTTCAAGTAACGAGAGTGTCGCATTAGCGATGCCCTCTACAAAGGAATGTCAACAGCGAGTTTAATGGCCTCCCTTTTCTTATTTCTCCATCTCTGTCTCTGAAAGGCACTAATGGCTTCTTCTCCACGCGTTTGTCGCGCAGCTGGGTGCCCACGACGCATTATGTGCAGGTGGTCACTTAACTTTTGTACGGAAATATTTACGACAGCAGTTTCTGCTACCGTGGCAGTCTCATATAAAAATATTTCACAGGTCAAGAATTAGCGTTGGAAATCTGTAGAAACAAAATCCTATAAATATAAGTGTCCAAAAAAAAACATTCGTCAGCATTGTGATACAGTCACACATTTCATAACTCTTAAAGTACATTTCTTGGTTTCCAACATCCTTTTCATAAATCAGAGTCCCTAAACACTACTCATTATTCCTTACCTCATTATACATATACATATTCGTCGACACTTCTTCAATATTTCATCATGAGAAATACGTAGCATAATAAACATTCCTCAACAACATAATACACATCGTCGTCGTAATAATAACATCATAAAACTTCAATCAAATCTCAAAATCGTCGTAACTTCCTCCAATAATTTCTAAGCCTAAAAAGAATTCTCTGCTCATTTAAATAGTGTCATCTACCTCAAACGTACTTTAAAAATCATGATCTCATACCAAATACATCATTCAAAGCTCTCATAGTATCACAATGGTTCCGAAAAATATGAACAGTTTACAAAGTACAGACAAAATACAGTTTCATAAGTGTGAAGTTATCCAACTGTGTAATTGCGTAAACATGTGTCACTGATGTAGTAAAATAAATGTTTGTCTCTCTCAGTTAAATGATCAGATAGCTGTGTAATTTGTGTGTTAGAGAAATATGGTACCGATGTGTAAAGTTGTATAAGCAAATACCATATTAGCTAGGGTTCCTTGTGGTTGCCACACACATGGTACACAAAGTAGGCGTGTACCCCCTGAGGATAAGCATGCTTTCTGTGTTTATATGTTCACACATTTCTTACCTCATTTTTATTTTCCATTATCTTACCTCATCATTTATTTCCAAGAAAATCCTACCTAAAATACTTTTTTTTTTTTTGTCGTAAATGTTCAGGCAGTTTGATTAAGCAAATGCGGATGAGTTCTGAGGGGCTGTATGGGTTTGTCAGGTACTGATTCTTGTGCAACATGTCTTCAAAATATTTCACAAGACTGGAAAATTCAGACTGTTCAAAGTGTTTCATCATCATGATGCTATGTTTTACACGGTCTTGTGTGGCTTGAGACCAATATGCTGAGAGGAAGGCATGGTAAAATTCTCCCTCACTGTGGCAATCGTGAATGACCGATCGCATTCTTACAGCTGGTTCATTCTCTAAGTAGCCACACATAAATTCTAATCTGTGTTCTAACGACCAGTTGGGAGGAAAACAATGAGAGAATTGATGGAGCCATGCTTGTGGATGAATGTCGTTGCCATAATTCTTAAATGTTTTGAATTTACGTGTAGTAATGAACAGCTTATAGTCAAAATCGTCATGTCGACGAGTCGCATATCGGTCATTGTTAGGTCGTGTCGGCCGTTCCATCTCACAATTCGGTGCACATTGCCAATTTCTTTCATAACTTCCGAAATGCCCTGTGTTATTATTTTGTGGCTGTTCCGTATTTCTGTGTCCCTCTTCCCGTATTGGGGCGCGAGTATCCTCTGAAATACGTAATTCTTGTACTACTTGTGCCAACTGCTCTTGCACTTCCCGGATTTCTCTTTTGTACTGTGTATTGATTTGATTTTGATTTTGTTTGAATTTTCTAATTTGTTCATACTCTTCAGTGTCCATGAAGGCTACAGGTGTTGAGTCATACAGATCATCATCTACCTTTGTAGATAAGTTAGTGAACTGATCTGAAAGTTCGGCTACTTTATCCGATAGTGAAATCATTTCCTCTCTATGTTTTTCTGAACCAAGTTTCAGAGTGTCCATTTGTGTTGCAATCGTGTCTACTGTGACCTTTAAGTTTTCCTGAGTTTTTGCAAGTTGCATAACCGTATCGGTAGATGCAACTGAGTCAAATTTTGCTTGCAAGGTCTCATGATTTTCATGAACAATAGTTTGCAGTTCTTTTATGGCTGCTTCGTGATTCTGTAGTGCATTTTCATGACGCGAAAAAATAGGTTGGAAATGCTCACAAATTTGTGTTTTTACGTCATTACAGACTTTTTGACATTTCGATTCAATGTGATGTAACTCAGCAGTTAAATCCTCACGTGTTCGTTCAAGAGTTTGCTCCAATGAGTCTAACTTTTTAAGATTTTGTTCCATTGTGTCTAACTTTTGAAGCTTTTGCTGTGTTTGTCTCTGATTTTGTTCCATTGTGTCTAACTTTTTGAGATTTTGTTCCACTGTGTCTAACTGTTGCTGTGTTTGTCTCTGGTGTTGTTCCATTGTGTCTAACTTTTCAAGCTTTTGTCCCATTTGTTGCATTAATTGTAATAACAATGCACTGGTGTCTGAAACATGTTCCTCAGTGCTTTTCGGCAGTGAAGTTGCACCGGCAACATTCACATTTTGAAAAGCGGAAAATGTGTCTTGACTCATTTGAGAAAACGGTGAGAACCCAAAACCTGAGTCTGCAGTATTTGCAATATTGTGTTCTGTCATTTCGGCTTCCTGAGGCGAGCTATTGCCGACCGATCGATCGATAATGCTTCCCTCTTCACTAATTGTTTCACTGTCCACGCCATTGTTTGCCGCCCGCTCCATTTCCCTATGCACAATTACCAAATTACTACTTTGAACATCAGTTAATTCATTACTCGGTGGCGCTAACACACTGCTTTCATTTTCACTGTCATTTCTCAGTTTACTTTGGAGCCTAGTATTACGTTTTTCACACGCCATTATTGTCACAGTATTTCACACGACAACACAGAAAAACACAATTTGAAGAGCAAAAATAAGAGAACACATTAACATAACACTGAAAATAATATCTAGTTAATTACAGCTGCGAAATACTTGGTGCAAATCTATATGCATACCACAACTGTTTTACTGTACAACAATGAAAGGCTACAACTACAAAGGAGATTCTCTCTACAATTACGCGCTAGCAATAAACAAAAGCTACACTAAATACACAAACTACAAGAAAAAATCAGAAGATTCCAGTGAGGTATCCTAGGCTAAGGGTCGACATATGAAACGTCCCCTTTGAACAATTTATACATGACTGTGCTTAACCTGACACACAATATTTTGTTAGCGCAACGCAATCTGACTTTCAAAATTCCCTACAAAAGAATGGCCCTGACTAACATTAAAGTATACCTTTCACAAATCACTTACCTCACAAAAATCTTCGCTGCTCAAGCTACTGCAATACAGCGAGCGCCACTACTGCCAGCTAAATAAAAGATTCAAACTATGGAAGGCACTAACTACTGATAGGGATAGTTAGCAAATGAAAGATATTAATAGAGAACAAACAATGTATTTACCTTGATATCATCATATATAAATATAGCAGTTCATGACAAATTACAAAACTCCGCCATCTCTCTCCCCACATCCACCACTGCTGGCGGCTCACCTCCAACTGCGCAACGCTACGCGCTGTTCACATCCAGCTGCCGCTGCCCAACACTACAATGGCAGACAACAATGCAAACTAGCCACAGACTGCACACAGCACAGCCAGTGATTTTCATATTGAGCGCTACGTAACGTTGCCAATAAGAAAACATAAACAGCCTACTTACATAGAGAAAACATAAACAGCCTACTTACAGCTGTAACTAAATGCAGAAGGCAATAAAAGCCACTACATTAAAGACACGTAACGTGTATCCACAGGACATGTGGCCTGTAATTGAGGAAGTGTTATGATGATCTCTCCATCGCCAAAAGATTCCGGAATAGTCCCCCATTCGGATCTGCGGGAGGAGACGTCCAAGGGGGAGGTTCCCATGAGAAAAAGATTGAATAATCAACGGAAGGATAATGTTCTACGAGTCGGGGCGTGGAATCTCAGAAGCTTTAACCTGGTAGGGAAACTGGAAAATCTGAAAAGGGAAATGTAAAGGCTCAATCTAGAAGGTAGTAGCGTTCAGAGAAGTGAAGTAGGAAGAAGACAAGAATTTCTAGTCAGATGAGTATAGGGTAATATCAACAGCAGCAGAAAATGGTATAGTGGGAATAGGATTCGTTATGAAAAGGAAGGTAGGGCAGAGAGTGTGTTACTGTGAAGAGTTCAGTGATAGGGTTGTTCGCAACAGAATCGACAGCAAACCAACACCGACAACGATAGTTCAGGTATATGTGCCGGTGTCGCAAGCTGACGATGAAGAGGTAGAGAAAGTGTATGAGGATAGTGAAAGGGTAATACAGTATTTAAAGGGATATGAAAATCTAATAGTCATGGGAGACTGGTATGCAGTTGTAGGGGAAGGAGTACAAGAAAAGTTTGCAGGAGAATATGGGCTTCGGCCAAGTTTCAGCTAGTAATAGCGAATACTCTGTTCAAGAATCACAAGAGGAGGCGGTATACTTCTAAAAGGCCGGGTGATATGGGAAGATTTCAGTTAGATTATGTCATGGTCAGACAGAGATTCCGAAATCAGGTACTGGATTGTAAGGCGTAACCAGGAGCAGATATAGACTCAGATCACAATATCTTAGTGATGAAGAGTAAGCTGAAGTTTAAGATATTAGTCAGGAAGAATCATTACGCTAAGAGGTGGGATACTGAAGTACCAACGAATGACGAGATACGGTTGAAGTTCTCTAAAGCTATAGACACAGCAATAAAGAAAAGCTCAGTACAGTTGACGAAGAATGGACATCTCTTAAAAAGGGCCATCGCAGAAGTTGGGAAGGTAAACATTGGTACAGAAAAGGTAACTGCGAACCAACCACGGGTAACAGAAGATATACATCAGTTGATAGGTGAAAGAAGGAAGACAAAAAGATTCGTGGAAATTCAGGAATAGAGAAATACTAGTCGCTGAGGAATGAAATAAATAGGAAGTGCAGGGAAGCTAAGACGAAATGGCTGCAGGAAAAATGTGAAAACATCGAAAACGAAATGATTGTCGGAAGACAGACTCAGCATTCAGGAAAGTCAAAACAACATTCGTTGACATTAAAAGCAAGGGTGATAACATTAAGAGTGTAACGGGGATTGCATTGTTAAATGCAGAGGAGAGAGCGGATTCGTGGAAAGAATACATTAAAAGCCTTTATGAGGGAGGAGATTTGTCTGATTTGACAGAAGAAGAAACAGAAGTCGCTTTAGAAGAGATAGGGGATCCAATATTAGAATCAGTATTTAAAAGAGCTTTGGAGGACTTAAGATCAAATAAGGCAGAAGGGATGCAAAACATTTCATCAGAATTTCAGAAATCTTCAGGGGAAGTGGCAATAAAACGACTCTTCATGTAGGTGTGTAGAATGTATGAGTCTGGCAACATACCATCTGACTTTCGCAAAAGCATCATCCACACAATTCCGAAGACGGCATGAGCTGACAATTTCGAGAATTACCACACATTCAGCTTAACAGCTCATGCATCCAAATTGCTTACAAGAATAATATACAGACGAATGGAAAAGAAAACTGAAGATGCGCTAGATGGCGATCAGTTTGGCTTTAAGAAAGGAAAAGGCAAGAGAGAGGCAATTCTGAAGTTGCGGTTAATAATGGAAGCAAAACTAAGGAAAAGTCAAGACACGTTCATAATATTTGTCGATCTGGAAAAATCGTTAGACAATGCAAAATGGCGCAAGATGTTCGAAAATCTGAGAAAAGTAGGGGTATGCTATATGGAGAGACGGGTCATATTCGGTATGTACAACAGCCAAGAGGGAATAATATGAGTGGAAGACCAAGAACGAAGTGCTCGTACTAAAAAGGGTATAAGTCAAGGACGTAGCCTTTCGCCCCTACTGTCCAATCGGTACATCGAGGAATCAATGATGGAAATAAAAGAAAGGTTCAGGAGTGGAATTAAAATTCAAGGCGAAAGGATGTCAGTGATACGATTAGCTGATGGCATTGCTATCCTGAGTGAAAGTAAAGAAGAATTACATGATCTGCTGAACGAAATGAACAGTGTAATGAAAACAAAGTTTGGATTGAAAGTAAATGGAATAAAGACAAAGATAATGAGAAGTAGTAGAAATGAGAACAGCGAGAAACGTAACATCAGGATTGATGGTCACGAAGGTCGCGAAGGAGATGAAGTTAAGGAATTCTGCTACTAAGGCAGCAAAATAACCAATGACGGACGGAGCAAGGAGGGCATCAAAAGCAAACTAGCAATGGCAAAAAGAGCATTCCTGGCCATATCAAATATCGGTCTTAATTTGAGGAAGAACTTTCTGACAATGTACGTCTGGAATGCAGCGTTGTATGGTGGTGAAACATTGACTGTGGGAAAACCGGAACAGAAGAGAATCGAAGCATTTGAGATGTGGTGCTACAGAAGAATGTTGAAAATTAGGTGGACTGATAAGGTAAGGAATGAGGAGGTTCTGCGCAGAATCTGAGAGGAAAGGAATATATGGAAAACACTGACAAGGAAAAGGGACAGGATGATAGGACATCTGTCAAGGCTTCAGCGAATGACTTCCATGATACTGGAGGGAGCTGTAGAAGGCAAAAAACTGTGAAGGAAGACAGAGATTGGAATACACCCAGCAAATCATTGATGACATAGGTCGCAAGTGCTACTCTAAGATGAAGAGGTTGGCACAGGAAAGGAATTCGTGGCGGGCCGCATCAAAACACTCAGAAGACTGGTGACAAAAAAAAAGCTAAATTCTGTTGATGGATATTGGGGGTTTGTTGTGAGAGAGCCACCCTTCCATGTGATTCTTTTCCCATCCCGACCCGTAACTTGATTTTCCAGTAGTGTTCGCAAAGCGTGATTACGTTGTTGGGGTGGGGGGGGGGGGGAGGGAGGGGTGGAGAATTGTCTATCCCTTTAGTATCATTTGTCAATTGGGATTCGAAATTTCTGTACCAAACTCTTACAATTTTTTGAAAGCATGGAACACAGAGGTTGTTTAGGCTTATCGTATCTCAAGCACGCGCATCTTGAATAACACGGGTGCGACGCATCTTTGTTGGAGGTGGCGTTGCGAAGCTAGCAGCCAGGTCACGTGCGCACTAGATAATGCTATTCACATTTCCCGTGACACCACTGGCGTGGTAGGTGCCGCTATTCCTTACTGCTTCCGTAGTTGTGGACGAAAGTGTCATAACATTCAATTTTTGTAAGTTAATCAGTCCACCCGAGTTTATTTACAGCTGTGCGTCCCATGCCGTACAATTCAATGTTTGCCCTAGTGCTTAATGTTTACAATGACGTATCTCAAAAAATGTTCAAATGTATGTGAATTCCTAAGGGACCAAATTGCTTAGGACTTCGGTCCCTAGACTTACACAACTACTTAAAACAACTTAAAGTAACCTGTGCTAAGAACAACACACACACCCATGCCAGAGGGAGGACTCCCCGAACCTCCTGTGGGAGGGGCCGCGCAGTCCGTGACATGACGCCTCAAACCGCGCGGCTGACGTATCTCAGGTACTATGTTTTCTTATGTAGGTCATGGTACCTTGAGCGTATTCTTGCATGTGTCTCGGACTTCCTATGTACTATGAGGGTATGATTACCGTTGTTCCAATATCGTCAATGTTTCCATCATTTATGATTCCTTATGGAAGGGGGATGTACTTTCCCGCGCGCAGTTTGTTCTAATTGAATCTTACGTAAAGCGTCCGTTACGCTTCTATTTTTGCATACATATCTACCATACCAGGAATTGATGGAATAAACGGTGAGTGTATAGAATATGATGGTATGTTACATTGTCTCTGATCATTTAGCGGTAGGGATAGAACTCCTTGGAAGTGATTTTTTTTTCACCCCTTTAAGGTTGGACGTGTTTCACATTAAAATGATACCCATCCTCTCCGTGCACAAATATTAATCGATGTTGGAGGGCATAATGTGAACTGAGTGTCTCTGCAATGCATTGTAGTCCTTCTCTTCTTCATTGTGTACAATTATGTCACAGCTTACGTTTTCATTGTCAAACAATTACGATGGCGACTTTGTCTATCTGAGGTGCATTAAATGGACGTTCGTGTTCCCCAGGTGGTCTTTTGGCCACTCGAATTATAACTTTATAGTCATCAGAAATCATTCGGCCTAGTACGGTTCTGAACAAGTGAATCAGTTGATTGTATATGTGTAAGATCCACTGTACATCTGAGACTACTTCTCGTCTCAGTCCACCGATACTTGTACGTATTTGATCAATTCCCTTTTCTTCATTCCCAATGAATTATATGTGCTGAAATTAGTGGTATTCGTTGGGTAGTGGTAGTAATGATCCCTTGTATCGACAGATTTGACCTCCGATGGAAAAAATATAATCGGTTTTTTCTGTGTTAGTGTTGATCGAAGTGCCACTGAAAGAAGTCATTTGGAAGTAGGCGTTGTACGCTTTTATTTTTATTATATATGCTTTGATTCTGGAGTTTTCCCGGTCATGGAATGTAAACCTTCCTGCGAATGTACTTCCAGTGGTGGTAATCGAATCATTACATTCATTCAACAGAATCCAGGAGTTTCTATGCTGCATTTTGTCGCATTGCAAAGTTGGCAGGTGTTATCTATTCTTCCGATTAGGACGTGTTTCTCTTTGTCTTATTCTTTCGTCGGGTCATGGTGAAATGTTTCATTTGTCAGGTTGACCTATTTCCCTGTCCTCATCCCAGCTACTGAGAGGGGTGGGGGGAGGGGGGGGCAGTGATATTTTCACGGCTGGCTTCAGTTTGCATCTTTTTAACTTTGTGTCGCAATTCTTGATCCTTCAACCCGCTCACTCGTTGTTCTTCGGTTTCTCTGCTCCTCACGATGCTCTTTGTCGTTCGTTGGGAACTAGAACGTGCTTCACGCCCCGGTTTTGCTTCAGAACTGTGTTTGGGCATTGTCCAAAATATAAATAAAATCAGTTTTTTGTTATCAAATACACTAAGTACACTTTAAACTCTTTATTTTCGATTTATATTCAGTCACTATATCACGTGGGCCACTCACAGTTCACTTTTTCTATTCTCTCACTGCACAATTTTTCTAGTTCCTACCTTCGTCACTGATAAAAGACTGATGTTTGAATATTCGAACCCACATCATATCTTGCTTTATATACTCCTGCCTGTGGCGAATTCGAGAACATAGCAAAAAGGTTTCGAATCATCCACAGTGTTCCAGAATATTCCACAACGTTAGAGTTCTGAAATGTTCCACAATGAGCTTGGAGGTTCCAGGATGTTAATGAACATTCTGGCATCCAACCGAATGTTTCAGATTATTTCCGAGCAATGCTGAATATCCCGGATCATTGTGGAACATTCCAGAACATTCTGGAATGTTGTGGAACGCCCTCCAATACTATCAAATGTTTGGGATGTTCTCTAATACTGTCAAGTGTCCTGGATTTTTTGGTGATTTCTAGAGGGTTAAACTGCCTAGCCCTTATATCTTAAAAGCACGTCCTTCACGTAAAAACGGGACCCTTCTTCATGGAAGGGTGATAGATGACTACCACAACATATTACTATCTTGGACGTACTGGGAATGGTTTCTGAGTTTCAGCGGCATGTACAATGTACATTTATATTCAAAATATATACTGAATATTGATTACTAACTGTTTGCACATAATCACCTTGAAATACATCTCTTAGGTACTCTATGTCGGATACTATCTCTCAAAAAAAGGCACCTAGTCCACTTCCTCAGTTTCAGAGAAATAATTCACTGCTAATGGTTCAATAGAACTTAAAAGCTCCTTGTCTCGTTCCTACCTTGGTCTAGTACCGGCAGTGTTAAACAAACACTTACACACTTACATGATGATGGCAAGTACAGTTGTAAAATTGGAATAGCCTGTGCAGAAACATCTACTTAATATACAACCTGAATTTCTAGGAATGTCGTTGGGTGTGAGTACGTCTTTTACAGTGTGGAGCTAAGAGTGTGAAAACTGAAGTGAACTGTTAGTATACACTGGTTAATTCGTATTTTATGCGAGTTTCGGAATGAGATTAGCGGTAAGTGCTGTCTGTGGAAGTGTTTCCTGGCAACTAATGCACGCACATTTCATATAATATAGTCACTGACGTATAAATTGCTCTTGCTTCTGTTAACGTTTTCTGACTTGCTGTAATTCTGTGGTGGACATTATAGGCAAACTTGTCGCCACAACTCGTTATGGAAATAATTCACAGAGCGATGTAGGTGTAAAGATAGGTTGTCTTTGTTAAATGTTCCATTACATTCATAGGTTTTTGTGCTTATACTGATGTAGAAAAGAGCGAGAGCTGGAGAGGACGCCGCTAATTCCGTGGTGACGAATGTTCTGACCAAGTAGCATACTCAGCACCAGAGCTGGTATTAGAAGCTGCAGCTGGCCAGTCTGAATTCACGACGGAACGCAACGACAATTTTAAATTGTTAAAAGTTCTAATAGCGCTGTACATTTATTCTTTCTTATTGGTTCCCCAATTGTTTAGATGTTTTGAATGGGGAGTACAGTTTTCAAAGGGGAACGGCTTGGATCAAGTCGGTGATAGAACTGCCCTTGCATTGATGACTATCTTGCAGCTGGACTAAATGTATGAAATTTATACTCTTGTTCACATTGTCTGCAATGTGTATGAGGATTTTACCAGTTTGTGACATGTTACAGTGTGACTGGTGGGAACAGAACAGTATGATGGGTGCTATATCGTCAATGAAAAATTAATTTGAGAAAATAGCAGATAAATTCACTGTTATTCTGGTGCAGCTCCATGCAGCTCCTAGCAGTGTTGCAAATTAACATCATTTTTGAGAGGATAATGGACTTGAACGTGCTAGGTTGAAATTCTGAGGCGTTATTTTAAAGTTTAAAAATGGACAGCTTCTTAACAATATATTTAACTTGCTTATCGTCACTTTGTTAACGTTCCACATTCAAGCAGCATGTTTTGACCTCTACAATAACGCGTCATACAAATAAACAGTCCGTTCACAGTCCATATACTCAAAATACGAATGATCGCTGTACACTCTTCATAAGATAGTTCATAGTCCTGATATAATTCACGCTTTCAAAATGTATCTGATTCTGTCCAGCACACTTCCTCGCAGAATTTATCATGCGCTCGTGTTTTGTGATGAAACTGCTCATAGTTCTCTTCTGCCCTGCATATAAGTAGTCTTGACTCCCCATTGCTTTCTGCATTTGTTTCTTGACAAACCTTCTTTCTTCCAATCATTCTCTCTTGCGAGTCCTCTCCTTTGTTGAGTTTTTGGACTCGGATTTCGAAAATTTCTTCACTGCAACAATGCCAGTACGAGAGTTTTCCGGTAATTTCTATGTTTCATGCATCTCCTCTCAAAACCTTCCGACTTCCACCACAAAGAAAATTGCTGCTCCTTCTGCAAAATTACCACTTTTTCTGCCAGTTAGCATCTTCTTCTTGGTGCGTCTAGTTTCAGCAGAATTTCGCAGAGAGAACACATGGCTACACAACAGAATTCAACCCACAGATATCGACAAATCATTCAAGTTGAATTTTCAAGTCCACAAGAAGACCCAGAACTGTATGACATAGAGGGGAAAAACATGATTCAAGGACCACTTAGCCTTTAAACTCCAATTCGCCATGTATGATAATGGAAAATGTACAAAAAATACCCAAAACCATGTCTGAATGACACAAATCGGAGATGGCTACTCAAAAGACAGAAAACGATCACCCACAAATGATGGCTTCACAGCAAAAATACGAATAGGAGGCAGCGACGAACGGGAAATAGATGATCAGTGGGCAGTACCGTCTAACATGCTACTTCCCAAACACATAAACATAAAATAGTGCAGTTCATTGAAGTCCATCATTTACGTTTGCAAGACAGGAGTAACAATTCAGAAATGCGGGATACTCACGTACCAAATGGGAAGAACAGGGCGTCGGATTTTTTGTTTTCCCATACACGAACGCGAACCAACTGTACAACATCTAGCAGTACATTTGAACAATGGACAAGAGTTTCCTTTACAAAAGACATTGCCAGAAAAATTGCAAGCGAACCATCTCAGAACACAACATTAACAGCTGTCTACTAACTGTGCCAAACGGATCCATTCGCGAAAACATTTCTGTATAACGAAGTCTTTACCTATTATACGTGATACACAACAAGAAATACCTTTCAAAGACGATACAAGATATCCCAGTAGAAAATCATACAGGAATCATGTGAAGCGCGCTCTAGGCCGAGTATATACCAAACATCCAAACAACGCCGAATGTTTCTATCTCCGGATGTTGCTACACGAAATACGGGGCCCAACAAGTTAGACAGATCTCAAAACTGTTGACGGTTACCTATGCCACACATACAGAGAAGCATGCCAACCCGTAGGACTACCGGAAATTGACAACCACTGGGAATTAACACTACAAGAAACCTCACTCACACCCTCAGCAGGACAAATGAGAGACGTATTCTCCATAATCCTAACAACATGTAATCCATCGAATCCAGAACACCTATGGGACTCCTTAAAAGAGGGTATGAGTGACGATATACTGTACCAAATCTGACAAGTTCATCCAGAACTGACCATCGAATTAAACGACGACATCTTCAATGAAACACTCATTAGGCTATAAGATAAATGCTTAGCGTTAAACAACCAGACCTCAGTACAACTTGGAATGCAGGCACCACAAAAAGGTGGTATCAGTGTGCTAAACTTTGAAATTACAAAGGAAAAAAGCTACAACATCAACGAACTACTTCAGTACATTGTCCAAAACAAATCGCTACTCAGTGTCAGTCAAAAAGAAATTTGTAACGCTATCATGGACGTGATCGAGAACAATAAAGGCAGAATCACTTACTTGGACTCACCAGGCGTCACTGGGAAAACGTTTCTACTAAATCTAATGCTGGCAGAAACACATGCTGAACAACACATCGCTCTTGCACTAGATTCTTCCGGTACTGCAGCCGCACATATGGAAGGAGGATGAGCCACTCATTTCGCCCTGCAGTTGTAGCCGAGGAACTATTCCCGATAAGTAAAATCTCAAGAGCATTTGGATGAGGTGAACTCGCAAGCTATCTCCTGGGACGAATGCTCAATGGCACATAAAAAAACCACTCGAAGCTATGGATAGAACATTCCAAGATTTTGAGAAAACTCTGAAGTGATGGGAGGAGCTGCAATCATATTCTCATGCTAATTTCGACAAACATTTCCAGTTATCCCCAAGTCAATACGAGCAGACGAGACCAGTGCATGCTAGAAAAAAAATCACAGCTATGACCACTCATAGAAATACTGCGAATAACAAAAAAATGACAGCTGAACTGTTGAAAGACGAAACCAGCATATTTTGCCCAGCAACTTTTACTAATGGGTGAAGGCTCAAATCCTAATGACCAGTCAACCGGTTTCATTAAACTCACCAGTGATTTCTGCAACATAGATTCTGCTGAAACCGAACTCGTCGACAAAATTCATCCAAACATAGTTCACAGCTATACCAGTCGGAACTAGCTATCTGAAAGAGCAATTTTACCAACTAAAATAATATTGTCGACGATATCAACTTTAACATTCAAAAGAAATTCCCTGTGAAGAGAGAACATACAAATCGGTTGACGCAATGGTAAACTTTGTAGAAAATTTGACCTTCCCCACATAATTTCTAAATTCTTTGAATGAATAGAAACGCCAATACATTGCCTTCTACGTAAAATTGTATTTTCGATACTATCATACACTAATCAGAAATCTAAACTCACCAAAAATGTGTAAGTGGAACAAGGAGGATCGTCAAATATCTGTCGAATTACCTCATCGAAGCCGAACATTTGACTGCAAAGTACAAAAGACACAGTATTATTCCACAGAATACCACTAATCTCTATTGAACTGCCACTCCAGTTTCAAAGACTTCAGTTTCCAATCAAATTAGCATAAAGGTTTACAATCAACAAAGTACAAGGACAAAGTTTAAAATATTGCTGCTTCAGCCTCAAAAACTACCGCTTCTGTCATAGTCAACTATACGTAGCTTGCTCTCGAGTAGGAAATTCGAAAAACTTGTACATGTATACCCCAGATAACAAAATGAAAACAGTTGTTTATAAACAAGTATTGTAAATAGTTACAATATGTTTCCAATAATTTTTTTCAAATTCTTATACTTTATCAGTTAGTTAAATAGTTAGAATACGTTTTCAGTAATCTTTTTAGCTCTTAACTTTAAAGTTTATCCTTTTATTCCAACTACCACACAATCTCATTTGAACTCTCTGAGCGAAGCCAAGTAACCCAGCTAGTATTAAATAATGCGAATACTACGTGCAGCCTTACTTCTGTACAAATTCATTGCTGTAATGTGCTAAAATATAAATAAGTGTGGTACAACGGTTTTTCTGTTTGATGATGGGTAGATACAATAGTCTAAGAATATGTACCTCAATGTGTTGATAATTTACAATTTCTTGACATATTTATTATTACCTTTTAAGCCAAGGTACCGTACGTTTCAATTTTTTTCATTTATTCCACATGAATGAAGACTATTTCGCTTGAGACCCATGGAAGTGTTATTTTTCCTTTTTCAATGTTTATTCTTTATTCTTGTTTCTTAACATTCTTCACCATGGTGAATCCGCCCCCGTTAGCTGAGTGGTCAGCGCGGGGGAATACCTCGCAAAGGGGTCCGGGTTCGATTCCCGGCTGGGTTGGGTTGCTTGGGGGAAGAGACCATACAGCGAGGTCATCAGTCCCATCGGATTAGGGAAGGAAGTCAGCCGCGCTCTTTCAAAGGAACCATAGCGGCGTTTGCCTGGAGTGATTTAGGGAAATCACGGGAAACCTAAATCAGGATGGCCGGACGCGGGATTGAACTGTCGTTCAAATGGTTCAAATGGTTCTGAGCACTATGGGACTTAACATCCGTGGTCATCAGTCCGCTACAACTTAGAACTACTTAAACCTAACTAATGTAAGGACTTCACACACATCCAAGCCCGAGGCAGGATTCGAACATGCGACCGTAGCAGTCGCGCGGTTCCGGACTGAAGCGCCTAGAACCGCTCGGCCACAACGGCCGGCTTGAACTGTCGTCCTTCCGAATGCGAGTCCATTGTGCTAACTACTGCACCACCTCCCTCGTTTTACCGGCTGGGGCAGGAGATTTTCTCCGCTCAGGGACAGGGTGTTGTGTTGGCCTCATCATCATTTCATCCCCATCTGCGACGAGCAAGTCGCCCAATGAGGCGTCGAATGCAATAAGTACTTACCCTCGGCGGCCGAACTTCCCCGAATGGGAGACTTCCGGCCCAAAATGCCGTACGCTCATTTCCATTTCATCGTGGAGAATCTCACTATGGATCTATTCGAACGAAAACTACATCTAAACTATTGTGATTTCAGATCTCTTCGTTTTGCTGGATGTTCACTATGACTTACTGCATTATAATTTGAGTATGCTTTGTAGTTCAGCATTCGCATTCAAAATCGTTACGTAAGTATAATTCGGTTTGTAACGAGTATGTTTTTTTTTCTTTCGTCAGAAGGCAACGAAACGAAATTTTAGTATTTGGCTAAACGTGTGCAAGGTCTCACGGACGGACATCGATACCTCTCCTCAGTGCAGCACTCCGTGAGGAACCATCTCCCATTCCCCAAGAAACCTTCCAGCACCTGACTGAACGTATGTATGCCTACGAGAGTGGAAGCTGTCATCAAGGCTAAAGGTGGGCAACTCCGTATTGAATACCAGCATTACCGATCGAAGGTGCCACGAACTTGTAAGTCATTTTCAGTCAGGTGTCCGGATACGTTTGATCAGATAGTGTAAGTGTGCGATGCTGTAATTGAATGCCGGCCGCGGGAGCCGAACGGTTCTAGGTGCTCAGTCCGGAACCGCGCGACTGCTACGGTCGCAGGTTCGAATCCTGCGTCGGGCATGGATGTGTGTGATGTCCTTAGGCTAGTTAGGTTTAAGTAGTTCTAAGTTCTAGGGGACTGATGACCTCAGATGTTAAGTCCCATAGTGCTGAACCATTTTTTTGTAATTAAATTTTGAGGTAGTTCCTTTGCTTGTTCAAATATTTGCGTTATACTTGGTGTGATGAGAAAAATTTTAAAGTAATTCCCATTCTCATCGCTATCCAGTTACATTTCCATTTTGGGTTACCGCTGACCGTCCTTTGATTGAGCTTAATTTATAATTGTATCCGTATAGATGTAATAAAATTTGTCAGATTTGCCATTCTTGGATGTTTATTCTAAATTACCAGTTCTTAATTTAATAAATGTGACTGTTTAAGAAGACTGTGCAAGAGTTATCTTTTACTTACTTGTTATTCAAAGGAAGTTTTACTTATTTTTTTCTTTGTTGTTGTGCGCTCATTCCTTGTGATAGCAAGACTCAAAGTTCAATCGTGTCAATCCGTGGTTAACTTTGGAAAAGGCTTATTTTCATGTAACAATCTCCTACATTCAGAGATTATATTTTATTTGGCGCAATCATGTTTACTGTAAATAAATATGAACGTTCGAAGAACAAATAATGCAAGAATTGTTGTTCCACCCTTCCATCTGATTCTTTTCCTATCCTAACCTGTATCTTGATGTTCGAGTGAGGGCCAAGACGGCGAAGGTTAGCATATCACGTCCACCAATGTACCACTTTCCCGCTACACGCAAAATACCGCAATACACATTCAAATCTCCCCCACTGACTCTGGTATTACGTACTTCATTCACCAGCCACCTGATGTCTTCTACCCACTGCGGGTTTGTTTACGTGCCATTCATTGAAATTTGTGTTCTGCGTGGAAAGGTTTGTACCTGCTGTCGTGCTTGTGGTCCTTTGTCATATTGTACTACTGTACAGTGGTAATAATTCACTAAAGCAGCGGATGGAAGCTTCATGTACGTTTTATTTTCAGTGTGTTGCTGTTGTCCACGATGAATTACACCTTTGTCCAATACACCGACACGATGTTTTGTACGCCGAATCTCGATGTAGTTTGCCACGGTGTACCAGCGGGCGTCAAGGCGGGGCCCTCACCCCCAGCAGTACCAACAGTTGTGTTCCGAGGCAGCGCCGCCGCACACCCGAGTTTGAAGAGGGTGTACTTCATGTACGGAAGACTCTACGATGATGAGTACGTAGCAGGTATACTCAGTGTGGATCACCAAACTCCGATGTTCTCTGCGTGATCCGCAGCTACATCCTTACCACCACCCGAAAGTTACACGCTATGCAGTCACAGGATTCTGTTTCACAAGCCAGCTTCTGCACTGTTGTGTGGTCATGTTCAGCATCTCATGGCGGATCGTTCTCAATTCCTCTAACAGCCAAATGTCGGCTGATGAAAATCAGCCTGCTGTGCGCCTTCCTGGGTTTCTCGAATGATAGGGTTAGAAAATTTACGTGACGTTCCCGGATGGACCTGTAATTGGACCATATCTTCTTCCGCCACATCTCACGTGTTTCGCGTAGTTGCGATTTGTTCATAGCATACTGCATGGGCTCTTGGAAGGAGTGCTCCAGCATCTGCATCAGAACATGTGGTTCCAGCATGTATGCGGATCACTTGATCTTCCACGTGTTGTGGAGGCCGAATGTCACTGTTGTTACGGTAGGCTGAGTTTGGGATTTCGTGAAACAGCTTCTGGTGTAGTACACCGCTAAGAAAATTTCTCGCTGCCACTATTATACAGCTGTGCCCGAGGGTCAGATAACAAGATAGGAGAACGAAGGTTCTACAACATTCCAATAAATTAGTAACGAAGTGACACAGATGAGTTAAAAGGGTTTCACACTTCGTGTTAGTTGAGTACTGAAGTTTGCAGCACTGCTTGTAATATGAAATAGAAAGGCAGTTAATGGCTAATTGCAAACAATCGTAGGTAAACTTCACAGTACATAGCAAATGCAATTTACAACAAGCTATTGTTAAAATTCTATATAAAGCGATGCAGCGGCAGGTCAGTTTTGAAGTTAGTTTTGGAAGTGAAAGAGATCAGTGATGTCAGCCAGTGTTTTGTTTATATTACGAATGTGCAGTTCGGATGTCAATTATTGTGAATAAATTTTTCTAAGCATGAAAATTTCGCATTCACTCATCAATGGACTAGGCAGAAGAAACTTAAGTAACATTCAACATGAATCGTTACAACTTCTAAGAGTTCACTAAACGATGTCCTCTGTCTAAGTCAGCCCTGGACGATGATGTGTAAAACAAGTGGGTGAGAGCTGCTCTTCTATCTCCCGAGTAGGCTTCTGCCCGTTGTCGTCCGGTCATTGGCGGATTGTACTCGGCTGTCAATTAAAAAAAAATGGTTCAAGTGGCTCTTAGCACTATGGGACTTAACATCTTAGGTCATCAGTCCCTAGAACTTAGAATTAATGGCTCTGAGCACTATGGGACTCAACTGCTGAGATCACTAGTCCCCTAGAACTTAGAACTAGTTAAACCTAACTAACCTAAGGACATCACAAACATCCATGCCCGAGGCAGGATTCGAACCTGCGACCGTAGTGGTCTTGCGGTTCCAGACTGCAGCGCCTTTAACCGCACGGCCACTTCGGCCGGCGAACTTAGAACTACTTAAACCTAACTAACCTAAGGACATCACACACATCCATGCCCGAGGCAGGATTCGAACCTGCGACCGTAGCAGTCCCGCGGTTCCGGACTGCAGTACCAGAACCGCACGGCCACCGCGGCCGGCGGCTGTCAATTGGCCGAGGCGAAGTCGATATCTTCATACTCAACGCCGCCCGTGGCGCTGATGGAACTCGGGCAAGTGGCGAGTCTCTATCGTAATGGTACCAGCTCGCATATTTGCACCTGATGGGTGTGGGATTTTCTGTTCCCGGGAACTGGGTCCTCATCACTGCATCGTCATCATCATCATTCGTGACAGTGGTTAGATGGAAAAAAATTGGAGCCTGTGAAAACTGGTACTTTGTATGGGCGCTAATAACCCCGCAATTGGGCGCCCCACAAACAAACAAGAAGTTCAAATGTGTGTGAAATCTTATGGGACTAAACTGCGAAGGTCATCAGTCCCTAAGCTTACACACTACTTAACCTAAATTATCCTAAGGGCAAACACACACACCCATGCCCGGGGGAGGACTCTAACCTCCGCCGGGACGAGCCGCACAGTCCATAACCGCAGCGCCTTGACCGCTCGGCTAATCCCGCGCGGCCCCACAAACCAAACATCATCATCATCTTCTTTGCATCTGTGATGCTTTTGACCTAGCTGTGTCATGTTCGGACTACACAGCAACTACCATCAAAGTATAGGTGTTATCAGAGATCGATAGTATTGGTAGCCTCGCACTGCACGGCGCTCTTTATATTAAGATTTTAAACATGGTTGAAACAGCAACTGTTGAAATTCTTCACGGTAAATGATGACAGCCAAAACAGTTGCAGGATAAATATTCATTAAAATTCTTGACCAAGCTTACGGTATATAGAAATATACCTTCATCGGAAGTAAAATATCTAAAATTACATCCTGCAGTGGAGATTAATAAAACAATTGTTCCAAAGGCGTCGTCAGTAGTTAAGACATCATCTCCATTTATACAAAATGATTATGAATACAGGGTCGATGCGAACACAGTTTAGCATCAGTACTTCGCCTATGAACTATCGTTTATTATTCTTGTAATAGCTGAACTTGACTGCTGTTTATTCTTTTGTGCAGTTTCTTCACGACGCTTGGAAAATGCTGTAAGCTGTGTAAAACTTTTGCTTACTGTACTTACTTGTTCGCTAATCTGTCTAATTTCGCTACAATGTCAGTTATTGCAACACTCTGTAGCCCTCCTCCCATTAGTAATGTGTATCAAATAGTCCACCGCAGCACTAATGACTTACTATTTCCAAATATAAGTTTTTCTGACAGGGTGTAGTTGTTTCTCTCTGAGCGTGAGATGGACACCTTATTATCAGGAAAGTTTTCTTGTTGTCTCTACACCCTGAGAGTTGCGCTGTACCAGCAGTCAATACCGCATCCCCACTGGCCAGTAAATTTTTGCACCAGACGAACTACCAACCTGTAGTTTTCCACGTAACGTACGACCACTGTGTGCCGTGGACCGTCGGCTGTGGTGACGTCACGCGGGCCGCACATCTGCCAACAGCCCCTGTCTGCCTGCCTGGGGACTTCTCGGCGGCGGGCGCCGAGTTAGGAAGGCGGCGCCGGCTAAAGAGGCGGAGCGTCGCGCACAGCCGCCACCGCCCGCCGCAGCCGCCGGGATGTTTTCTCTGCAAACAGCGCGCCGCCGCCACAGGCGCGTCCTCCCGCCTCCCACACCCTGCCGCCACTTCCTCACCCCCCCCCCCCCCCCACCTCCCCGCAACTAAACCGCCGCTCGTTGCAGCTGCGCGAGACGTGTTCCATATCTCGTTCCCTGTACTGCGTATGCACTGGGGAAATATGTGCGGCCCGCGCTCTCAAGATTGCGAAAGGTGGCAACGTTCAAACATAAGGCTACCCCTGACACAGTCATTTTACACACCTTGCAACGAGGTAAGCTACGCTGTTCCCTCCCCCTAACGCATCGTATTTTCGAATTGCCGGCCTGGATATAACGCTAATAGCTGCCCTCACCGACCTATGTACATACACAAAGACAATCTTATTTTAGTTCTTGCATGAAGATTAGAACGCGCTAATGAAACAGTAATAACCATGCCTATGAGTCACTGTCGACGCCTTTCCTTGTCCATTGTACAGATGGAAATATGAACACTGGGACCAGACAGCAATAGGTGATCAATAAAAACTTCTACACAACTAGCCGGCCGGTGTGGCCGAGCGGTTCTATGCGCTTCAGTCCGGAACCACGCGATCGCTACGGTCGCAGGTTCGAATCCTGCCTCGGGCACGGATGTGTGTGGTGTCCTTAGCTTGGTTAGGTTTAAGTAGTTCTAAGTTCTAGGGGACTGATGACCTCAGATGTTAAGTCCCGTAGTGCTCAGAGCCATTTGAACCATTTTTTCTACACAACTGTAGGAAAGCAACAAGCATTCTGAACATATTGAACTTTAGTATTTGAATTTGAATATAAACAGCCACTACCGCAATTTGTATCTAAGGTTACTGGTTTCGGTCTGTTTTAGACCATCTGCATGTCCACACCATGAAGGTGGCTGTCAACGGAGGAGTCACTGCATCACCACGAACACTAAAAAGCTGAGCGTTTAACGTTCGTCGAGGCTTAGGTGTATTGCCGGCTACGTTCACGGACACCATCTACCACTAAGGTATGGTACTAAAGATGATCTAATACAGACCGAAACCAGTAACCTTATATAAAAGCTGCACAGCAGTTACTGTTCGTGGAGTTGTGCTCCATTCACATCCACCATCCACCATCGTGGTGTGGGTCTGAAGATGGTCTAAAACAGACCGAAACCAGTAATATTATAGAAACAAAACTTTATTGCGGTTGTGACTGTTTATATTCAATTTTCAGTAATAAATAAACCGATGTACTCCAGAGATACATGTCCTCAAAAATTAACGAACTCTGATAATTTAGCTACTTTTATGTATGGACAATTACATAATGTCATCATGCCCCTTCCCTCTCCTCACCCACAACTCTTCTCATCCCCTTCCACCTTCCTCCCCCGCTCTCTCTCTCTCTCTCTCTCTTTTCTATTTTATTGGAAATAGAGAAATTAAAGAGCTTTCAAGCCACCATAGGTATTTAGCGCAACAAATCACAGGTCAATATTTTATCGTAATATCAGCTCATCCAGTCACATTTCTGAACTTATTCTTAAGCCGTGCTGCTTCCTTCCCACTGCTCTATTTTATTTCCTGGAAATAGGATACTCATAAAGCTTCCTACACCAAGGATGGGTCGGACATAACATGTTTCTCGTCCAGTGGTGATGACAGCATGTCTGCATGTCACAAGCGCATACTTCGCCTGTCTGCAGGTAGCCAAGCTCCTAAATGTGCACTGTGTGAAAGCTGTTCTGTGGTATAGTTTAAGCAAGTGCATATACACATGAAGAAGAGGGAGTATTCTGTCTGCCACGCAGGTTCAAACAGGCATGATAGATATGCACCATGAGAATACATATATAGTTCATTGTATTATGGAAGTTTATCATTGCATTGTCATAGCACACGTACAATCATTGAAGTCTCATGTTGCATTTACAACAGTTAAGCTACATTTTCAGTTGCATTACTCATTTACAACTTGAACACTACGATTTCAGGTTGCATCTTTTCTATATCTGTAGCATTTAGGCTATAATGCCACATTGCAGTCAGAACCAGTATTTTAATGCTAAATCAATTTGAAACAGCCATTTGTTGCTATGTTGGCTTATGAGTAGGCTAGTCATCTGAAAGATGATTCCACTATATAAGTGCTTACTTTATCGAGTATGAAGTGTTAATCGTCTAATGCCAACTGAGACAATATGTAATTTCGATCCATTTCTCAACATCTTTTAAAACCGGTACTCGGTAATCATCGGTGCTTAGTCTCTTTCCTCAATAGCGTTTACCACCATTCAAAAAATGGTTCAAATGGCTCTGAGCACTATGGGACTCAACTGCTGAGGTCATTAGTCCCCTAGAACTTAGAACTAGTTAAACCTAACTAACCTAAGGACATCACAAACATCCATGCCCGAGGCAGGATTCGAACCTCCGACCGTAGCGGTCCTGCGGTTCCAGACTGCAGCGCCTTTAACCGCACGGCCACTTCGGCCAGCGTTTACCACCTTTCACTTTGTGCATTATGCATTGTGTTTCAGTTCTGAGAATGCATATTTTTGCCCCAGTACTATGATTTCTGCAGTAATCTCCCAAATATTTCATGTTTCATTAAACACACTTTCTTTCTATTGATACATTGGATGTGAGAAATGTCTTTGTTGAGATAATCTAAAAGAGTTGGACCACTTATGCACATAACTAATGCACATAAATATTTCATAGGCTTTCCATGTCTGCGGAACACATTTTAATATTCTTTACCTATGTTTCTTCAAGATTTACCTGTCATGGAAATCTACAAGAACCGTCTTATAAACATGTAAAATCGCCATTACTACAACTACTGGTTTGCAAAAAATTTATATTAAGCCTCCTTAATTCAACAGCAAAACTTTTCCTTAAATACGACACCATCCTTGAAATTTGATATATAAATCTCAGCTACAGCTACGTATCTACCCCCTAAATGTGTTACCAGCTTCACATCACTCATTTTTCTCATATTCTGCACAGTTTTACCAAAACACTTATCACTGAGCGTAAAAAAATACTTTCGAAATTTGTTCTTGCATTATATCGATATGAGGTTTTACCCAGTTATTTTCATCCGGCAAATTTTGCTTAGATTACGTTTATTGTTCAGACACTGCTTTAAATTTTTGTTGTGAGTCACGTAACCTTTACCATATAATGCAGGAATCAGATTCTCAGGAAATCTTGTCGATGGTAGCCCGAGGACTTAAAAATTTGTGACCATAGACGTGAAGTAAAGGAAATTTATTCTAGTGTCGGGTCACTGTTCGCAGCTTGTGAGATCGGATTCAATTTCATAGGTATTTTCTGAGTACTCAAGTTCTACGCTCAGAATGTAACCTACGCTTGAATCGCTTGGTATGCTCATTGCACCGAAACTGTCCATAGACAGCCATCCAAAATTAGAGAGTGGTAAGTACTGTGCAGTTGTCCGGGTGTAGAGACTATTAACACTGAGAGGCATAATGGAAGATTCATAGTTATTTCAGTTACAATCAGCAATGAAGCTGTAGTTTGCAACAGCGTATCTGTACGAACAGTGAAGGAACCAACAATTGTAGTTGTTCTGTATTTGTAAAAAGTTGCAGTTTTACATTAGTAGTTTCCAACGAAGCATCCGACGCTAATCCGGGTGAAATAACAGTATTTTTTGTTTTTGAAGGACATCACTTTTACGCCAATGACTGTTACAGGTTCTTTATTACACTATTGCAATTTCGGCCTTAGGCCATTATCAGGTGCTGATGTTATGGCTTTAAGCCATGTAAACGTAATGTTAGCTGATGGTCTAATGCATGTGTGACTAGTGATGTGTTAACGAACATGTGCATTTACAAATTATGTTGTTTTACGATGTCTGAATACGTGTTATCGCACTATGTAACAACGACACGAATGTATTTAACAGGGTTGACAAGACATGCAAACGTGTCAGCTTACATTACGTTGACATGGCTTAAAGCCATTATATCAGCACTTGATAATGGCGTAAGGCCGAAATTGCAATAGTGTAATAAAAAGCCTATAACAGTCACTGGCGTAAAGATGTCCTTCAAAAAGTTTTATATCACTGTGAATCCCAGCTACAACAAGTATATTCAGTATTTTTTGTGACAGAACTCTCGGAAATTGTCAGAGACCTCAGGGAATAGCAGCAAAAGGAGACGTCATTATTATTTCAAATTTAAGCAGAATTTGATCCATCTGCATTAAAAGTGGAGGAAACAGATAGGTTTTGTAACGATATGAGTATAAGACCTTGTGCATGCGGATTTGGAGTATCTAAAGCCATAAAATTTTAAATGTTCCTAGAATTTACTGAATATTACAATCACTCAGGCCTAAATAATTACTAATAGTCACCAAATAAGTAAGAAAGTTAGCACAGTGGCTACGGAGTACTCTAGTATGACGAGATCTGATGTATAAACAGTCTCCAGATGACCAATCTGTCAGATTTCCAGATTTCACGCGGTCTAAATGCTTCACCAACAAAACTTCAACTACTCTTTCCTGATTGGTCGAATCCAACTGGTTTAATGACGGATATTACACGAGGTGCTTATTTTACGGCGCACTACATTAAGTCAACGCGTGATTATACATGCCACATGCAGAAAAACACAAAAGAAAGGATTGACACTCATAATCACTGCATACACACGTTTATATGTAGTGAAAGATGAAGAAAATATGAAATAAAAAGCAAAATGTGGATCACTGAACATGCTAATACTACAATAATAAAGAGAAAGCTCTCACAAAAGAAATGAAACTTTTCCTGTAAAAGAACATTTAATTTAAGATTTAAAGCCCCTGGGGTTTAATAAGTGAGATATCTTTATCTATAATCATACTCTGCAAAATACTGTTAAGTGTATGGCAGAGGGTGCGTCAAACTGTACCAGTTTTAGGTCTATTTCCGGTTCCATTCACGCATGGATGATGCAAACAATGACTGTTTAAATGTCAATGTAAACGCTGTAATAAACTTAGTCTTGTCTTCACGATCTCTATGGGAGCGATACGTACGTGGCTCTAGCATAAAATCATCATTTAAAACCTGTCCTTGAAACTCCGTGGGTAGACTCTCTCGGGATAAAAAACTTCCTGGCAGATTAAAACTGTGTGCCCGACCGAGACTCGAACTTGGGACCTTTGCCTTTCGCGGGCAAGTGCTCTACCACTGAGCTACCGAAGCACGACTCACGCCCGGTACTCACAGCTTTACTTCTGCCAGTACCTCGTCTCCTACCTCCCAAACTTTACAGAAGCTCTCCTGCGAAGCTTCTGTAAAGTTTGGAAGGTAGGAGACGAGGTACTGGCAGAAGTAAAGCTGTGAGTACCGGGCGTGAGTCGTGCTTCGGTAGCTCAGTGGTAGAGCACTTGCCCGCGAAAGGCAAAGGTCCCGAGTTCGAGTCTCGGTCGGGCACACAGTTTTAATCCGCCAGGAAGTTTCATATCAGCGCACACTCCGCTGCAGAGTGAAAATCTCATTCTGGAAACATCCCCCAGGCTGTGGCTAAGCCATGTCTCCGCAATATCCTTTCTTTCAGGAGTGCTAGTTCTGCAGGTTCGCAGGAGAGCTTCTGTAAAGTTTGGAAGGTAGGAGACGAGGTACTGGCAGAAGTAAAGCTGTGAGTACCGGGCGTGAGTCGTGCTTCGGTAGCTCAGTGGTAGAGCACTTGCCCGGGAAAGGCAAAGGTCCCGAGTTCGAGTCTCGGTCGGGCACACAGTTTGCCAGGAAGTTTCATATCAGCGCACACTCCGCGGCAGAGTGAAAATCTCATTCTCTCGGGATAGTTTATGTCTGGCTTCAAGAGCCTGCCGGTACAGTTTCTTCAGCCTCTGACGCTCTCCAACGGGTCAAGCAAATGTGTTACCATTTGCACTGCCCTTCCCTGTATACGTTCAGTACTCCATAATTTTGGTATATGTACCACAAACGTGACCAGTATTCTAGGATGCGTCGGCCTAGTGATTTGTAAGTAATCTACTTTGTATACTAATTCCATTTCTCTAGTATTTTAGCATTAAAAAAATGGAATCCGGCGCCTGTTTTACCTGCTACTGAACATATGAGATTGTTCCACTTCGTATTCCTACGAAGTGTTATACCCAAGTATTTTGTCCACAGATCGTGGTCTAGTGGCTAGCGTTACTGCCTCAGGATCAGGGGTCCCGGGTTCGATACCCGACCGGATTGGGGATGATGTTTAAACATGGCGGCGAGTGAGTGACGTGCGTTAGCTTGGCTCGCAAGTTTGCGTGAAATCTGGAGGTGTTTTAAGCAGTTAGGCTAGTGTACATATACTAAAGCCGTATATCTACTACCGAGTGTCGTATTTTACATCACATACTGAGCACACATTACACGGAATCGCACTAAAAATGGAAAATCGCCGAACAACGCGCAGTGCAGCCAGCGGCCAGGCCGGCGACAGCGCAGGCGTGGAGTCCACACCGGGAGCTGCGGCCGCCCCGCCCGGGATCGCTGACATCGCCGCACTCGTGAAGGCTGAGGTGAGGTGAGTGCCGCGCTGCAGGCTAAGGAGACGCTCGGGCTCGTTGTTCAAACCATCACTGATGCTGTCACTGCAGCAGTGACGGATAAAATACAGAAAACTCTGGAGGCGAATGCGAGCGAGATCCGTGCACTGAACACATCGTTAAAAGCAAGTGAGGAGAAAGCACGACTGCTCGAACAGAAATTGATCGAGAAGACGGACGAGCTCGAACAATATCAGAGACGCAATAATCTCAGACTGTTCGGCATTCCAGAGAGCAGCAGGGAGAACACAGATGAACGTGTGATAAACCTTGTCCAAGAAAAGCTAGGCGTGCAGGTGACTCTGAGTGACATTGACAGAAGTCATAGAGTGGGTCGTAAGTCGCCAGGTTCTAGAAAACCAAGACCTATAATAGTGAAATTTATGTCGTATAGGAAGAGATCTGAAATCTTCAGAGCAAAGAAGAATCTCACGAAGTCGGGTCTGACAGTACGCGAGGATCTGACCTTTGAAAGACTAAACATTTTGAAGAGCGCGATTTCGAAATTTGGGCTACATAACGTATGGACAAATGACGGCAGGATAATGGTTAAGACCGAAAACGGAAAGAAAACAATTTGCAGTGTTAATGAACTCGAATGCCTGTGCTTTAGAAGCTAAATCATGTCTAATCTTGCTGCCACTAACCTGTATGTTTATATTGTTTACACTGTCAACCATATCGTAACTAATGTATTATCAAATTGTTCGTTTCTCTAAATAGCTATTTTTTTTATCTCTAATTATTTTTTCTCGTGTAATATTTGTTATTATTTGTATTATCAACTTTTCGTTTCTCCACATAACTATTTTCATTTTTAATTGTTTTTCTCATGTAATTTTGTTAATTATTGCATAAGGTAGTCTCACTTCCATCCTTAATTAGCAACCCACCATCATACTTTAGTTGTTATCCTCATAAGTGCAATTAATATCACACTCTGTCATAACGTGCAGATTACTCCCGTTGTATTTAGCGAAATTCCTTCCCCTGCCAGCCCACGGCTACTTCCATAACCGTTGCAGACCTCGCTGACCCTGGCCGCAGATCCCGTTGTCTCCCCAGGGACCTACCCCCTCCCCCTCCCGGCCGCTTTCACTGCACAGAACTGGGAGGACACTCCCTCACCCGCCTCTCCTTCACACGCCTTCCGCATTCCTCATGCCAGATCTTCTTGTCACCGCCAACCACGACCCGCAAACATCGGTCGGCAGCCTCCTCGGGCAATCAACACCCGAACGCACCAAGCTGCATATTGTACATGCAAATGTCCAGTCTCTGCCAGCTCACTTCGACGAGTTCAAATATATATTTCAAACTGCTGATATACACGTAATACTTTTGTCAGAGACTTGGCTCAAACCAAGTATTCCTACAACTTCCGTAAACCTAGATGGCTATATCTTTCTCAGGCACGCCAGATGCAACAGACGAGGGGGCGGAGTAGGGGCGTACATACACTCTGATTTGTCGCCTACAGTACTACACACATCCGACAACAATGTAGATAAACAAGTGGAATATATGTTCATAGAGATCAAATCATTTAACAGAAAGTGCTTAATATGTGTCCTTTACAAACCTCCTAAAGTAGGTGGGTTCGCCTGCTTCGAAACTGCCCTCTCTAGTCTCGAATCGTCATATGAACATGTAATTATAGCTGGTGACACTAACATTAATTTTCTGTGCAATAGTCCTTCCACTGGGAAATTTAAGAGGATGCTTTCTTCCTCAAATATGACGCTACTTCAGCTGGCACCTACTCATCACACGACTACCAGTCACACTTTCATAGATATATTCGCAACGAAATCCCCAAACAGAATAATCCGCACCTCTCAAATATCTGCGCCTGGCATGTCTGCCCATGACATCATTTCCATGACGTATTCACTAGAATGCCCTAGAAAGAAACAAAAACTGTCTACATACCGAGACCTCAAACGCATTAATTTGCCTGAACTCGAAACTGAGGCACAAGAAATAGTTTGGGGGATGACCTCTACTCCCCTCATGGACATAAACGACAAACTCCACGATTTCACTAACAAAATTACTCAACTATATGACAAATATGCTCCAATAAAGACCAGAAAAGCAAAAAGGCAACCTGCACCTTGGCTGACTGATGAACTAAAACAGCTCATGAATCTCAGAGATGCTGCACATCGAGCATACAAGATACACCCTACACCTGAAAATCACGCTGTATACAAGCAGAAACGAAACAAAGTCAGTCAAGCGGTGAGAAACGCTAAGCTCAGACATGCCCGTACATTAGCTGACAATAGATGTAGACCAGCTATCCTGTGGAAAAATCTCCGTAGTCTCGGTTTAGGCAAAATAAAAGTTGCAGAAAATCCCATGGTCCCAGCTGAAGAACTAAACCGATTCTTCACATCACCTGCAACCAAAATTGATCCGCAAAAAAAAACAGAGAATCATTGATTACTTCATTGGGATGAACGACTGTAGCAAAGAAAAATTCTATCTACAGCACGTCACTTGCAGTACTGTCAAGAAAGCCATAATGCGGATTAGATCAGCATCTACTGGACATGATGGTATCACTATCCAGATGGTAAAACTTATTATTGACCAACTACTGCCCTCTATAACAGACATTTTCAACGATTCATTAATCACAAGTGTTTTCCCTGAGGCCTGGAAACTGGGACAAATTAAGCCACTGCCTAAAAAGGACATCGCCACAGCAGCCTCTGACTACCGCCCCATCTGCCTTCTTCCTGCACTATCAAAGGCCTTAGAATACATAGTTCATGACCAGCTCACCAACTACCTAACTACTAACAACCTATTAGACGAATACCAATCAGGTTTCCGTAAACATCGAAGCACAACATCCGCTCTGATAAAGGTGACAGATGACCTGAAACTTGCCATGGACAGACAAGAAGCGACTATCATTTGCTTCTTAGATTTCAGCAAAGCATTTGATACTGTCGACTTCGACATCTTACTAGCCAAACTTAGCGGTCTAAATTTCTCACCAAGCGCAGTGCAATGGTTTCGCTCATACATGACGTCTCGTCAGCAACGCGTCCTGTCTGGGGATATAAAATCACAATGGCGGCAGGTAGTGTCAGGCGTTCACCAAGGCTCAGTATTAGGTCCTATACTCTTCTCTCTTTATGTCAATGATGTGTCATCGGTCCTGACCTATTGCAAATACCACATGTATGCTGATGACCTTCAGTTGTATCTAAGTGCGAAACCAAGCAATCTCAAGAAAGCTGTTGAAAATTTCAATACTGACCTCGACGCACTGTCAAAATGGGCACAGGACATAGGTCTAAAACTAAACCCATCTAAAACCCAAGCGGTACTTGTCGGTCACTCTAAGCTCATTAGCCCAAAACATCGGGAATCCGTACCACCTCTTATCCTAAATGGAACAATTATTAACTTCTCGCCCTCAGCAAAGAGTTTGGGAGTAATAATAGATGAAAATCTAAATTGGACAGAGCACGTAACTGCAGTGTGCAAAAAAGCATCAGCATCCCTTCATGTCCTACAAAAATATAAAAAACTCTTCCCTTTAGATCTGAAAAAGAAATTAGTACAAACGCTTATACTCCCAATCATTGACTACAGCGATATTATCCTACAAGGCCTCTCTCAGGAAAATTCCCGACGTCTAGAACTGGTCACGAATGCCTGCGTCCGATATATCTGTGACGTTCGACTTTTTGATCACATTTCACCAGCATATGCAAAATTGTCCTGGCTGCGTGCAGACAAACGCAGAGATTTCCATACACTCTGTCTCATCTACTGCCTTATAAATGTACACTGTCCCTCATATCTCTCCTCTTCCCTAACACTCATGTCGGAACAACATGACAGAAACACACGTTCCCATCATAATAAAATCCTCTCCGTTCCACTGCATCGCTCAGTCACCTTCTCCAAGTCCTTTACAGTAGCGGGAACCCGACTCTGGAATAACCTCCCTCGTTATGTTAGAGAACTCAAAAACATGACCGGCTTCAAAAAACAGTTAATGACGTATCTACTTAAGCAACAGTAATGCCTTCCTCTGTACACGAGTGCACTTCACCTCATTACTTCCCTCTCTCCCCCTCCTTAAAACTCCCTTACCCAAAACTCGCTATACCAGTAAACATCTACTTTACACACCAAAATATTAATGTACATCTGCACAAACCTTCATTACTATTGCGAATCTTTCTCATGTTTGTCATTATTATTTGATTTTTTTTTACTGTTATTATTATTGCTTTCACCATAATCTGTATGTATAGCACCTGATGTAAAAGTACTGCCAGCATTTACTTTATTAGGTCTTAGTCATGTTTATCATTATTATTTGATTTTTTGTTTTACTGTTATTATTATTGCTTTTATCATAATCTGTATGTGTAGCAACTGTTGTAAAAATACTTCCGCATTTACTTTATTAGGTCTTAGTCACTAGTCTTTATTCATATTGTCACTAGAGTAAGCTAATTTTCTCATTTAAACTATGTTTATGATGTTACTCTGATGTGTGAAATGCTGCATGTGTGGAACACTGGTCCGATGTAAGAGAGGGCCTGATGGCCCTAATCTGATCAGGTTAAATAAATAAATAAATAAATAAATAAAATTTTCGCTGCTCAGGGACTGGGCGTTTGTGTTGTCCTTATCATTTCATCATTATCATCGCCATCATTTCTGACGGCGTCTAGATTGTATTGCGAAAAACGGACGGTGTAAGAATTGGGACTTTGTACGGGCACTAATTCACAAACTCACTGATACTGTAACTGTGAGAAAATAGTCTTATTTGGTTCTGGGAAACGCACAGTTTTACATTTTTAAAATTTAAAACAAGTTACCAGTATTTGCACCACTTCAAAACCTTATTTAGAATCAATATTCGATTGAATATTTGTGCAGTTTTTTTTCAGAAACTACTTCATTATGGATAAATGCATCTTCTACGAAAAGTCTAAAGTCACTGTTAACACTGGTAGTCTTTTCGAGGTCCTCAGCACGCAGCATTTACGGCGAAGGACCCACGCACTCTTTTCTGGTCACACTCGAAGTAAATCTGTCAATGACTTTCCATTCCAGGTAACTTTCTGCTTCCCCCTACCAAATAATCCTTAGTCCAATCGTAAATTTCAGTCAGTAGATGATCCTACTAATGCGCGTTGATGTGGTGCTGAGTAAAATGCCTTTCGAAAAGTGAGAAATACTGCACTACCGAATTGCCTTGATCCGAGGCTTTCACAATGTCAAGTGTGAATTGAGTTTCATATCATCGATGTTCTCATAAATCATGGTCTTTGGTGTGGACGAAGTCATAATGTTCAAGAAACCTCATAACGTTTGAGCTCAGAATACGTTCTAAGATTGTACAACAAATCGCTGTCAATTGTACTCGATGGCAGTTTCGTGGAGCACTTCAGCTACCTTTCTGGTACAAGTGCGTGACCTGTGCTTCCCACCAAGAAATTTGTTTGAAATTCTTACCATAGATTGTAGTTAATAGATCGGCTAACTCAGTCGTGGAGTCTGATAGGGATTCCACAGGAACCTGGAGCTTTTTACAGTTTCAATTATTTCAACTGTTTCTCATCGCCACTGAAATTAGTACTTACTTTGCTCATCTTTTCAGTGGTACACTGATTAAATTTCTCGCATTTTGTAAAGGTACGTTTCAAAACTGCTACTCTAAGTTTCAGTTCCTGTCTCATCAGTGTGTTGGTAGACACTGACTGGTGCCACCTACTTCCTTTACATACTATCAGAATTTCATTGCCTTTTGTGAAAGATCATTCGTTAATATTCCACTACGGTAGCCACAGAAGGCTTCACCAGTTTCTCTGTTGACAGCCAAAAGCGTTACTTTCAGCATATCTCTATCTATAGTCCCAGTCTTCCCTTTACTATACTTACACAGTAGACTCTGTTTGTTTACAGGTTTCATTAGAGTTACTGTACATCGTGGAACTGTTCTAATGGGTATCTACCTTGTGCGTAGTTCACTATTTTATAGTTGATCTGTAGTTCCACTGCATCCCCTGTCCTGAACTAAGAGCATAAAGTTTCTCGCTGGGATATGACACAACTTTGTTGCCTTACCTCTAACGTATTTCTGTCATTAGTAGGGTTTACAACACTCTGTTCTAATTAGTTATCAGAGAAGATATTTAATAATGTTTCACATGTCTTGTGGCGCACACAGTTTACAAAACTGTAATAATCCCAATTGCTTGCCGAATGATTAAAGCTTCCTGCGATGATTATAGTGTAATGGGAGAACTTATACAGGGTGGTCCATTGATAGTGACCGGGCCAAATACCTCACGAAATAAACGTCAAACGAAAAAACTACAAAGAACGAAACTTGTCTAGCTTGAAGGGGGAAATCAGATGGCGCTATGCGCTATCGTTGGCCCCCTAGATGGCGCTGCCATAGGTCAAACGGATATCAACTGCGTTTTTTTAAAATAGGAATCCCCATTTTTATTACATATTTGCGTAGTACGTAAAGAAATATAAATGTTTTAGTTTGACCATTTTTTTTCGCTTTGTGATAGATGGCGCTGTAATAGTCACAAACATATGGCTCACAATTTTAGACGAACAGTTGATAACAGGTAGGTTTTATAAATTAAAGTACAGAACGTAGGTAGGTTTGAACATTTTATTTCGGTTGTTCCAATGTGATACATGTACCTTTATGAACTTACCATTTCTGAGGACGCATGCTGTTACAGCGTGATTCCCTAAATACCACATTAATGCAATAAATGCTCAAAATGATGTCCGTCAACCTCAGTGCATTTGGCAATACGTGTAGCGACATTCCTCTCAACAGCGAGTAGTTCGTCTTCCATAATGTTCGCACATACATTGACAATGTGCTGACGCATGTTGCCAGGCGTTGTCGGTGGATCACGATAGCAAATATCCTTCAACTTTCCCCACAGAAAGAAATCAAATAAATCCGGAAACGTCAGATCCGGTGGACGTGCGGGCCATGGTATAGTGCTTCGACGACCAATCCACCTGTCATGCAATATGCTATTCAATACCGCTTCAACCGCATGCGAGCTATGTGCCGTACTCCATCATGTTGGAAGTACATCGCCATTCTGTCATGCGGTGAAACATCTTCTACATCGGTAGAATGTTAAGTAGGAAATCAGCATACATTGCACCGTTTAGATTGCCATCGATAAAATGGGGGCCAATTGCCCTTCCTCCCATAATGCTGCGCCATACATTAACCCACCAAAGTCGCTGGTGTTCCACTTGTCTCAGCCATCGTGGATTTTCCGTTGCCCAGTAGTGCATATTACGCCGATTTACTTAACCACTGTTGGTGAATGACGCTTCGTCGCTAAATAGAACAAGTGCAAAAAATCTTTCATCGTCCCGTAATTTCTCTTGTGCCCAATGGAAGAACTGTACATGACGTTGAGAGTCGTCGCCATGCAATTCCTGGTGCACAGAAATATGGTACGGGTGCAATCGATGTTGATGTAACATTCTCAACACCGACGTTTTTGAGATTCCCGATTCTCGCACAATTCGTCTGCCACTGGCGTGCGGATTTGCCCCAACAGCAGCTAAAACACATACTAGGGCATCATCATTTGTTGCAGGTCGTGGTTGACGTTGAAACGTCCCCTTAGAAAAATTATACATGACTGTAATTAAACTGACACACAATATTTTTAGCACAACGCAATTTGACTTTCAAAAATCCCTACAAAAGAATGGCCCTGACAAACAATAACCTATACCTTTCATGAATCACTTACCTCACAAAAATCTTCGTTACTCAAACTACTGCAATACAGCGCACGCCAATACTGCCAGCTGAATACAAGATTCTAACTACTGAAGGCACTAACTACTTATAGGCAAATGAAAGATTTTGATAAACAAACAATGTATTTACTTTAATAGTGTTCAAAAGTCATTATATATATATATATATATATATATATATATATATATATATATATATATATAATCAGTTCATGACATCCAGTCTTACAAATTTACTGTCTCTGATGGACACACGTCCAGATCATCCGCTGTCAGAACTCCGCCATCTCTCCCCCCACATTCATCAGTGCTGGCGGCTCACCTCCAACTGCGCAACGCTTCGTGCTGTTAACAGCCAACTGCCCAACACTACAATAGCAAATTCCAACAATGCAAACCAGCCACAGACTGCACACAGCATAGTCAGTGATTTTCATACAGAGCGGTACGTGGCGTTACCAACATAAAAACCTAAACAGCCTACTTACAACGTTACACACGTGGCTGAACACTTCCTGTTTCCTTAAATAACGTAACTATCCGGTGAACGGTCCGGACACTTGGATGATGTCGTCCAGGATACCGAGCAGCATACATAGCACACGCCCGTTGGGCAATTTGATCACAACAGCCGTACATCAACACAATATCGACCTTTTCCGCAATTGGTAAACGGTCCATTTTAACACCGCACTTGCGGAATGTTACGTGATACCACGTTTGTGACTATTACAGCGCCATCTATCACAAAGCGAAAAAAGTGCTTCAACTAAAACATTCATATTTCTTTACGTACTACACGGATATGTAGCAAAAAATGCGGGTTCCTATTTTTAAAAAGGCAGTTGATATCCGTTTGACCTATGGCAGCGCTATCTAGCGGGCCAACCATAGCGTCATTTGGTTTCCCCCTTCAAGCTACACGAGTTTCGTTCTTTGTAGTTTTTTCGTTTGATGCTTATTTCGTGAGATACCTGGCCCGGTCACTATCAATGGATCACCCTGTATACAAGCAAAATGAGAATTTTTATAAAGTTTTCAGCAGGCAGTGAGGCCGGTGGGTGACAGGTGGACGTAATTACATGTTTATGCCCACCTCTGATGCTGAGTCTTCACTAAACAATCTCGCACGCAGCTTCAATTTCTGTCTAGTGGCTTTTGGGTTTCTTGTATACTGCGACAAATACACCACCTCCATTTCCCGTCAGACTATTCTTTTGAGCCGTGTCGTGTTATCTATTTTGCTAAGTTACGATCCAGCCGTCATTCGGCTGTTATAGAAGACATATACTGCAAATATACTATCACTGAAAAGAATAAGAGGAGAAGACAGTCGCAGAGTGAGATAGAGATGAGTTGTGAGTAAAAAGCGGCGTGCCAGACGTAGCTGCGCTCACCGACAGATCGAGCCGCTGCTAGCCTAACCGTCCCTCTGCCCACACAGACAGAAGGCAATGTGTCGACTCAGGTACCGGAGGTGAGGTGGTCAGGATTGAGACAGGTACCTCGCCCTTTGGTGGCTGTGCCACAGGCCTAGGTTATTGTAACGTCACCGGTTTTTCTAGTTGGTAGTTGATACATCAGTATTGATCGGCCCCGGCTAAAACTCGGCGATAGTCGGTAGAGCGATGATACAGTTATTAGGTAAAGACGACGTACAAAAAACAGTGCTAAACTGAACTCTCGACGTGTGAGTGATATTTACTTCACCAATTGTGACCAATGTTACGCTACTCGTCGTAATTAACTATTTTGTATTCGGTGGTTTAACAGTTGCTGGTTGGTTGGTTGGTTTTGGGGAAGGAGAGCATACAGCGAGGTCATCGGTCTCATCGGATTAGGGAAGGAAGTCGGCCGTGCCCTTTCAAAGGAACCATCCCGGCATTTGCCTTGAGCGATTTAGGGAAATCACGGAAAACCTAAATCAGGATGGCCGAACGCGGGATTGAACCGTCGTCCTCCCGAATGCAAGTCCAGTGTCTAACCACTGCGCCACCTCGCTCGGTTTAACAGTTGCAATTAAAATATTAATGATAAATTCAATTCAGTTCCACCGACACCAACTTCCCCATAGTTTGGTTCTAATTTGAAATCTCTAATAAGTCGTAACATTGCGATTGCTTCCTAACGTCAGAGAGTTTCTATACATGCGCCGAGCGCTTCAGTCAAATATTATCGCAGCACGCTAAAGATCACAGTTATGTCTCTAAACAATTTTATAATTTGGAATCACAAATGCGTAAACTGGCACGAAAGGGTGGTTTATTTCACAATAACAATCACATGCTAACAAGGCCGTGAGGAAGAAGCTTTCCCAGGTGGCGGTGGGCGGAATTTATAAATTGTCTACTTTAAAACTATTACCAAGTTCCAGAGTCCACTTGCAATTACGAATGAAGTTAAATGTCTATCACTGTTCAGTGCCCAACTAGAGTTGAGTCCGAGTTATCTAAATAAAAACTTCACTTCGGTCTAATATAAGGTAGTCCTCTATCTGAATTCTAAACGATGTTATAGTTGAAGCCAATGTTTCGTTTCACAGCGTCATAGTAGATCTCAATTATCAATCCTCGAAAAACAATCTAACCACGCCTACATATACGATTATTCAAACAAGTCTGACCAGCTTCGGCTAACTCTCGTAACGTAGTGACAATGGATCAAATTTTCCTTAGCCATTACTCACGATTCTCAAAGAGTACTCACACGAAGTATTCTTTGACATCGTTGGTTCTACTTTGCTGATTTTAACTATAATGATTTTGCGGTTTACTTTTATTTTGAGCAGGAGTTTACTGAGATTCTATCTTTCTTTTGTAAGTTGATAAATTACTAAGTACAAGGTTCTTATTTCAACTACTGGTTATTATCCAAATAATAGTGTTAAATGGACCTTTGGTTACTTGCTCACTTTTCATGGAATTTGGAACTTGTTTTGGCGAAATTTTTGGAGTATTAGTTGCTATTTTTTCTGTTTTCATTTTTCGTCCGAGGAAGTGGCATTACATTATGGTGCGTGAATGACAGGAACACAGGAGCTAGTGATCAGCCACGTTGCGTAAGCGGCAGGTACGTTGACTTTGGGAATTTTTAAACGGCGTTGTGAAGGTTTAAAGCAGGAGTATCCATGTTATATCACAACAGCAGGAAGTGTTCATATTCTAGAACACAAGTAAATTGTGTTACGACCATGTTGCAGCGCAAACGTAGCCCATCCGCCAAAGAATTAGTGCGCTCGGTCTAATAATAGTTACAATAATAGTTAAAATAGTAAAAAGGCGAACTGCTCCGAACTTTGGGTCTTATTGAATAATTCACCTCGTTGATGTTAAGACCAGAAAAAGAAGATGCAAGGAAGCCCGGGAACGTGACCAAAAGCAGGGTAAATATTAAGGAGTCAGCTTAATTTTTTTTAAATTATTGTACAGGTTAAGGCCTAAACTATAATGTATACAGTGTGTTCCGAAACATCAATTAAAAATTTCTGGACTTGTAGAGAGGAGTAAGTGCATAATATTTTGAATAGGAACCCATGTCCGTAAATGTACCATCTCCATTCTGCGACTTTTTAAATTCACGTGTGTAATGCGTCGACGTTTGCTGACGGAAAGAGAAAAGTCTGAGAGTTGCTTGTCATGGGATGCAAAATGGTAGAGAGGATGACGTGTACTTCCTACAAATCGTATTGGACCCGTTCTTGGAAGCTTTGCCACTGAAAGTCAGTCAGGAAATGTGGTTTCAGCATGATGGTGCACCACCCCCCTTCTCACGTGCATTTCGGAGACAGCTCAACAGACGATATGGTGACATATGGATAGGCCGAAGTGGTCCACCCGCGAGGCCCCCACGGTCGCCAGATTTAACTCTTTGGACCGCACGCAAAGTTAAGTTTACGAGACTCCTTCAGATCTGCTGCCACGAGTTGTGGTCGCTGCACTAGAGAATGAAGAGAAACCTGGTGGGAAGAGGACTGTAGACCAGAATATGTTTCGTAGATACAATGCCTGTAACGACGTTGATGGTCGTCGCAATGAGCCGCTATTGCAATGCATCAGTACTGTTCTGTGGCCGCGCGGGATTAGCCGAGCGGTCTTAGGCGCTGCAGTTGTGGACGGTGCGGCTGGTCCCGGCGGAGGTTCGAGTCCTCCCTCGGGCATGTGTGTGTGTTTGTCCTTAGGATAGTTTAGGTTAATTAGTGAGAAAGCTGAGGGACTGATGACCGTAGCAGTCAAGTCCCATAAGATTTCACACATATTTGAACATTTTTGAACTGTTCTGTGTTTACAGTATGCTGTTCTTTTCCTGTTTAGGAATAAAGTAAACACGTAATGTTCAAGTATTAATACAAAAAATGTGTTTCAGTGAAAAATGAAAGTTTCATTATGTTTCCCTTCGAATTGCCACCTCATAACTGAGCTTGTGTCGCTCCTAAAGCAGTTTCTCAAGCAGCATTGGATGAGTTAAATATCTGAACTGAAACCGTCGTAGAACGGAAAAGGGCGTTTTCGGACATATGTTCCTGTTCAAAATATTATGTGCACGCTCTCCTCTACAAGACTTAGAAACTTGTAAAGGGAATTTTCGAACACCCTCTACGTATATGAAAATTGTCATTGGGAATAAGCCTGTTAATAACAAAAGCTGTTATTGAACATTCTGCAGTATAGAAACAGTAAATGTCTTTGTTTTAAGCTTATTTGTTCAAATATAACTTCAGCTTGTATTTCTTTTTTGGAAAGCGCATGATTCGGTTTAATACATTTTTAATTATGAAAAGGTTGCTAGTTTAATGTGACTGCATTTGTATACAAACAACTTGAAGTGGGCTTTAGTAGTTTCCCGTGTAGTCTGCATGGCCAAATGTTACTCCATTTCGTAAGATACCAAATTAATCCTATTAAAGGTTTTGAGCACTAACAATGATTTGTTAGAGCACGGTGTAATTGTTCATCAATGTTATGATCATATCGAGCTGCTGAGTGCTAAATAAAGTGTTTAAAGTATTTGTTTGACAACCAGTAATCACACAGTACGTCCCACTTTGCGAACTCCATCTCTCTTCCCAGCTCACCTTCGAATTTACGCTAAAAATTTTCCCTAATATTCTTATTGCTGTCAGCTGAGAGCTTTAAGCAGCTTTCTCTGTGTAGTATAATGTGAACTTCGCTGCTTTTTAGGACCGCTGCACACTGAGGATTTTTGTTGCAGGTGATTCGGCAATTAAGCACTGGGATTTTAATACTCTCGCCTGCAGGGGGACTTTCGTTAGACCTTACGCTGATACTTCCTCGCCTCCTGCAGCTAATGTTATCTCGATTGGCTGGAGAATCGCCCAGTCTAAAAATCCACTCCACACAAAGTCAGGTACCTGGGTAGCAGCCTCTGACGTGCATTTCTCACATGACCCATTTAGGGAAACACTACAACTATCAACGCTATGGCGGAAGTTCAGGAAGTTACAGCCTCGCTTGTCACAGAACATACCTTGCACTGGTGAAACCTTCCACTCTCCTTAGAACCAGTGGCAATGATCTGTTCTGGAGACATTGCTGCATATAGTGAGCGTCGTTGACTCTCCGTGAACAATTGTTGAGAAATCTCTTCTGCCACTCGGTGGAATAATCCAAGTACGATAACATAGCCCAGAGAACAGGTATTGTTTGTCCCAACATGTGACATAATTTGCAGTTGCTTGCACTCTGTTCCGTCAGTCACTGTCGGACTAGTCTCATCAACAAGCTGAATGAGCCCCCAGACATTCAAACTGAGTGCACATGCTTTTCCTTCCCATCCCTTGTGGTAATTCCCCTAATGGGTACCATTATTCCCCATATGTATGAACGGTTAACAGGCCGCTACCCTTTTGAATTTGCCTCCCACTGACATGAACCACAGCGCTCTTCCCAAAAAGTTAAGTGAATCGTACTGGATGCAGGAAAAATGTGAAGACATCGAAAAAGATATGACTGTCGAAAGGACAGACTCAGCCTACAGGAAAGTCAAAACAACCTTTGGTGACATTAAAAGCAACAGTGGTAACATTAAGAGTGCAACGGGAATGCCACTGTTAAATGCAGAGGAGAGAGAAGATAGGTGGAAAGAATACATTGAAAGCCTCTATGAGGGTGAAGATTCGTCTGATGTGATAGAAGAAGAAACAGGAGTCGATTTAGAAGAGATAGGGGATCCAGTATTAGAATCGCAATTTAAAAGAGCTTTGGAGGACTTACGTCAATGAAGTTAAGGAATTCTGCTACCTAGGCAGTAAAATAACCAATGACGGACGGAGCAAGGAGGACATCAAAAGCAGACTCGCTATGGCAAAAAAGGCATTTCTGGCCAAGAGAAGTCTACTAATATCAAATACCGGCCTTAATTTGAGGAAGAAATTTCTGAGGATGTACGTCTGGAGTACAGCATTGTATGGTAGTGAAACATGGACTGTGGGAAAACCGGAACAGAAGAGAATCGAAGCATTTGAGATGTGGTGCTATAGACGAATGTTGAAAATTAGGTGGACTGATAAGGTAAGGAATGAGGAGGTTCTACGCAGAATCGGAGAGGAAAGGACTATGTGGAAAACACTGATAAGGAGAAGGGACAGGATGATAGGACATCTGCTAAGACATGAGGGAATGACTTCCATGGTACTAGAGGGAGCTGTAGAGGGCAAAAACTGTAGAGGAAGACAGAGATTGGAATACGTCAAACAAATAATTGAGGACGTAGGTTGCAAGTGCTACTCTGAGATGAAGAAGTTAGCACAGGAAAGGATTTCGTGGCGGGCCGCATCAACCCAGCCAGTAGACTGATGACCAAAAAAAAGGAAATTGACTCAATTTCGTTTTCAGCGGAAGATAGCACGTCGAACTCGTTCGTTAGAAGTATGGGTGTGATGCCATGAGTTCTCACAGGTAACTATCTTCCCTGTAGAGGATGCCTATAGCTACCATTAACACGTCACTCACAGTCAAGTAGGTGAGTAGTGATAAATCCTGTATTTCGTGTACCCACATGAGATGATAATACTTGAGGTTCGTTTGGTATCTCTGGTACATGAGTCTTAGTAGTCCTACTAACACATCCTACTGAAATACACCGTAACACAAGCTTTCATACACTTGGCAGTAGTAAGAGCGATTTGCAAATACTTACAAACAGCAAACAGCTCATCTCGTGCCCGGAAACAACATGCACAGTGGAAATGCAATTTCTCTGGTGCAGTAACTTACAGAACAGTAAATAGATTCCTTTAATCTAAGCTTGTTGGTTCTCTTTTAATTTACGGGTCTGATTCACCTCACGCATTACCAGTAACCTCTTAGAACTGAAGTCGTTTACAGCCAAAATGAGATATCTAACAAGACAGCAACAAAAAATTGTACAAAATTATCTATTTCTCTGAACGTTTTTCAGTTTATGGTCCCTAACAAATTCGACAATACCACTAGTTTACCACGAATGCAGAAAATACATATTCCTGTTAGAAGAGAAAATTAATGTTTCACGTTATGGAAATTATTTACTGTAACTGTAAAACGCGAACTCCGGTTTACTACGATCTTAGTTAGCACATTACTTATAACTTACGAAGATTCTAGAAGATACATGTTACTCGTAGGTTCTGAAAATGTTTCTTTATTCGTTACATCGGCTGCTGTAGCGCAAAACAGTTTTTCGCGGCACACAGTCTAAGGAAATACACAATGTATCACGAAACACACACGTGATACAATCAGCACGAAAAACAGTTTAAATTTTACCTCAAGTTTTTGGACCTACGTTTTCTAGACGATTTCATTTTATACACGTGGATTTCATCGGACACGAAGGAAATATTTGAAATGGGCTTCTGTAGGAAAACATAAGTTAGTAAACGTTGGAATTGCGTGGATTTAGCATTTAACTGGTTTCTTGTCGCCTTTTAGACTGGAAACAGCAACGATAAGACGTAAAAACTAATACATGAACTTCATTGCATTAATCTCTATGACTCAAATTTATGAAAGAAGAACTCCCTAACAGCCATGACGTCCGATGAAGAAACACCTACCTGTAGGAAATGAGGTGTCGTTATTCCAAGTTTGTGATCCATAATGCTTATTAGTGTAATCCTTATTAAGAAATGGCGCTTCAGTTGCCCTCTTGTATATACAACGGTGTCCAAAATTAAAGCAACAAATGGAAATTTTCCAAGGTAGCATTTATTTTGCCGCAAAATAGTGTAAACAGGTGATAGTAAGGTAGAAACAGTGTAAAGAATATAGAAAGCAAAGAGCTGCAACACGTATAACAGTAGAGAAGAAATGTTCTTCGTTTCTTCCAACTTAACGAATTTGTAAACACATTCCGACAACTGGTTAACGTGCTCAGTATGAGGTGTGACCACCTCTGGCAGCAGTACAGACCTGACAACGACGGGGCATGCTGTGAATGATGTCACCAGTCTCAAGTTGAGGCAATAACGCCCATTCTTCCTGCAGGGTTGCTCGCAGTCTTGGAGAGCGGTTAGTGGATGCTGACGTGATGCAAGCCGTCTCCCTAGTGCACCCCCAGACATTCACTATGGGATTCAAATCTGGAGAGCGTGCAGGTCACGCCATGCGTGCGATATCTCTCGTTTCCAAGAAAAATTCATCCAGCGGTGCTGCATGAGGTCGAGCATTATCGTCCAGCAGTACGAAGTCTGGGCCCACAGCACCTCGCAACAATAGCAGTTGAGGTCCCAAGATCTCGTCACGATACCTGGCTGCAGTTACACTTGCCTATTCACCCGTACAAATTCATGAAGAGGGCTTCGAGTGGTAAACATAATCGCTGCCCACACTACTAGGGACCCTCCACGATATAGGTCTCTTTCCACAATGTTTAGGCTCCGAAATCGTATACCAAGCTACTTCTAAATGCTAATCCATCGAGAATCAATCTCCAGAATAAATCAGAACTCACCTGTGAAATGGCCGAGCGGTTCTAGGCGCTACAGTCTGGAACCGCGCGACCGCTACTGCCGCAGGTTCGAATCCTGCCTCGGGTATGGATGTGTGTGATGTCCTTGGGTTAGTTAGGTTTAAGTACGAGGACAGTTCAATAAGTAATGCAACACATTTTTTTTCTGAAACAGGGGTTGTTTTATTCAGCATTGAAATATACCAGGTTATTCCCCAATCTTTTAGGTAAACAACACTATTTTTCAACGTAATCTCCATTCAATGCTACGGCCTTACGCCACCTTGAAATGAGGGCCTGTTTGCCTGCACGGTACCATTCCACTGGTCGATGTCGGAGCCAACGTCGTACTGCATCAATAACTTCTTCATCATCCGCGTAGTGCCTCCCACGGATTGCGTCCTTCATTGGGCCAAACATATGGAAATCCGACGGTGCGAGATCGGGGCTGTAGGGTGCATGAGGAAGAACAGTCCACTGAAGTTTTGTGAGCTCCTCTCTGGTGCGAAGACTTGTGTGAGGTCTTGCGTTGTCATGGAGAAAGAGAAGTTCGTTCAGATTTTTGTGCCTACGAACACGCTGAAGTCGTTTCTTCAATTTCTGAAGAGTAGCACAATACACTTCAGAGTTGATCGTTTGACCATGGGGAAGGACATCGAACAGAATAACCCCTTCAGCGTCCCAGAAGACTGTAACCATGACTTTTCCGGCTGAGGGTATGGCTTTAAACTTTTTCTTGGTAGAGGAGTGGGTGTGGCGCCACTCCATTGATTGCCGTTTTGTTTCAGGTTCGAAGTGATGTACCCACGTTTCATCGCCTGTAACAATCTTTGACAAGAAATTGTCACCCTCAGCCACATGACGAGCAAGCAACTCCGCACAGATGGTTCTCCTTTGCTCTTTATGGTGTTCGGTTAGACAACGAGGGACCCAGCGGGAATAAACCTTTGAATATCCCAACCGGTGAACAATTGTGACAGCACTACCAACAGAGATGTCAAGTTGAGCACTGAGTTGTTTGATGGTGATCCGTCGATCATCTCGAACGAGTGTGTTCGCACGCTCCGCCATTGCAGGAGTCACAGCTGTGCACGGCCGGCCCGCACGCCGGAGATCAGACAGTCTTGCTTGACCTTGCGGCGATGATGACACACGCTTTGCCCAACGACTCACCGTGCTTTTGTCCACTGCCAGATCACCGTAGACATTCTGCAAGCGCCTATGAATATCTGAGATGCCCTGGCTTTCCGCCAAAAGAAACTCGATCACTGCCCGTTGTTTGCAACGCACATCCGTTACAGACGCCATTTTAACAGCTCCGTACAGCGCTGCCACCTGTCGGAAGTCAATGAAACTATACGAGACGAAGCGGGAATGTTTGAAAATATTCCACAAGAAATTTCCGGTTTTTTCAACCAAAATTGGCCGAGAAAAAAAATGTGTTGCATTACTTATTGAACTGCCCTCGTCGTTCTAAGTTCTAGGGGACTGACGACCACAGCAGTTAAGTCCCATGGTGCTCAGAGCCATCACCTGTGAAAACAGTAGTGGCATTCTGTTCGACCGTCCAGGTGGCATGTTGGTGACTCCACTCTAGACGTTCCCTTCTGTGAAGACGCGTCAGAGGTAGACGTGAAGCAGGTCTCCGACACTAAAGGCCACTCTCCCGAAGTCTTCTGCTCACCATTTGCCTCGATACAACACGTTCATTGGATACTGCGAGCTCACATACCAGTTGCCGTGCAGTACTAAGGCGGTACTGTCGTGCCCATATAGCCAAATAACGGTGCTCTCTTCTAAAGTCACACGTCTTCGGCCCTGCCCTGGTCTTCAGAACGTGGTTTCCATTCTAAAAACAGTAGCCACATCCGAGAAACAGCACAACGATTCTCATTAAGCCGTCGGGCCAAATCAGTCGGCGACTGTCCTGCTTCCGTTCTTTCTGTGGCCCTCCACCGCAGCGAGTCTGGCGGGCATCTTTTCTGTGTCATACTGCACCGCCTGTGATTGTGTACACAGCTATTGTGGATGTGGGGCTCCCTGGCAAACAACCTCGTTTCATAGGTGCCCTGCGTTCATCGTTGGCTTGGTTGTCCGTTGATCAGAGTGCCATCTTACGTCCAAAACACGATCGTACGGACATCTGGTTGACAATTTGTATGATTATATAGCGGTTAGACACAGGACGGGGAAATGGCGGTTTGTTGCTTTAATTTAAGACACTAGTGCATTTCTCTGATTTTAACGAACAACTATACATCCGTAACCGAATGATTCGATCCTTTCTCTTTAAAGTTTCTGCGATTACTCAGATGAAACATTTATGACAGGACAGAACTTCTTGTAGTATCTATTATAGATGCCTAATGTGAAATTGTTGTTTGTTGTTGTCGTCTTCAGTCCTGAGACTGGTTTGATACAGCTCTCCATGCTACTCTATCCTGTGCAAGCTCCTTCATCTCCCAGTACCTACTGCAACCTACATCCTTCTGAATCTGCTCAGTGTATTCATCTCTTGGTCTCCCTCTACGATTTTTACCCTCCACGGTGCCCTCCAATGCTAAATTTGTGATCCTTTGATGCCTCAGAACATGTCCTACCAACCGATCCCTTCTTCTAGTCAAGTTGTGCCACAAACTTCTCTTCTCCCCAATCCTGTTCAAAACCTCCTCATTAGTTACGTGATCTACCCGCCTAATTTTCAACGTTCTTCTGTAGCACCACATTTCGAAAGCTTCTATTCTCTTCTTGTCCAAACTATTTATCGTCCATGTTTCACTTCCATACATGGCTACACTCCATACAAATACTTTCAGAATCTACTTCCTGACACTTAAGTCTATACTCGATGTTAACAAATTTCTCTTCTTCAGAAACGCTTTCCTTGCTATTGCCAGTCTACATTTAATATCCTCTCTACTTCGACCATCATCAGTTATTTTGCTCTCCAAATAGCAAAACTTTTTTACTACTTTAAGTGTCTCATTTCCTAATATAATTCCCTCAGCATCACCCGACTTAATTCGACTACATTCCATTATCCTCGTTTTGCTTTTGTTCATGTTCATCTTATATCCTCCTTTCAAGACACTGTCCATTCCGTTCAACTGCTCTTCCAAGTCCTTTGCTGTCTCTGACAAAATTACAATGCCATAGGCGAACCTCAAAGTTTTTATTTCTTCTCCTTGGATTTTAATACCTAGTCCAAATTTTTCTTTTGTTTCCTTTATTGCTTGCTCAATATACAGATTGAATAACATCGGGGAGAGGCTACAACCCTGTCTCACTCCCTTCCCAACCACTGATTCCCTTTCATGCCCCTCGACTCTTATAACTGCCATCTGGTTTCTGTACAAATTGTAAATAGCCTTTCGCTCCCAGTATTTTACCCCTGCCACCTTTAGAATTTGAAAGAGAATATTCCAGTCAACAGTATCAAAAGCTTTCTCTAAGTCTACAAATGCTAGAAACGTAGGTTTGCCTTTCCTTAATCTTTCTTCTAAGATAAGTCGTAAGCTCAGTATTGCCTCATGTGTTCCAACATTTCTACAGAATCCAAACTGATCTTCCCCGAGGTCGGCTTCTACCAGTTTTTCCATTCCTCTGTAACGAATTTGCGTTAGTATTTTGCAGCTGTGACTTATTAAACTGATAGTTCGGTAATTTTCACATCTGTCAACACCTGCTTTCTGTGAAATAGAGAGATGTATTTCGTTGGCTGAAATGCAATTACATAATTTCAAATAGAGAGTATTTCATGAAGGAGAACTGACTAAATATTTGTTTCGTATAAACTTCTACGGAATTTTTCCCTCTTGAATAAACAATATTTCTTTCTTGCGCCATCTTGAAATTCCTATTCTCGCACTAGTTACACTCATTATCAAAATAGGACGGCAAGAAAGTCTATCGATACAGCGCAGGGAGTCAGTCTCTTGCAGTTGTTCCCTCTGATTTATTTGTCCGACGTCCGTAGAAGTGGCAGGTATTTTTACTGAAGGCGAGCGAGCCTGAAAAATGCACCATTCCGTCTGTCAATGTCCTTTCATATTTCAGGCAGTTCCTGTTTGGAGGCGAACGTGAGTTCAGCAAGTGCTGCAACTTTTAGAGTTCTATCAGAAGGGCATCACAGATTCCGTTATGGACAGAAAGCCGCTTTCCAATGTATCAAGTGGCCGCCGTAGACAGGGAGGATTGCACAAAGTGGTGGAGAAAAAGCACAGCACACAGGGCGAAAGCCAGAAGCTGAAGGGAAGAATACAGCGCCGAACCTGTTATATGTCTCTGCGTGGAGAGGAACAGTTATTTTTCTCAGCGAGGCACGTGTCGAAATCATGAGAGGGCCAAAGCAGAACGTCAAAACGTTTAGGTGGATTTGTAGAAGACCTTCAACCAAAACGGGTGTAGTGCTTTATCGCTGACAGAAATGTAGTAATCTGCAAAACAGCCGACGTAATGTTTGCTGCCTCAACTGTGATAAAAGTTATACCCTGTAACGTTCAGTATCGTCTGTTTAAAATGTCTCTAGTTACGTTTGCACACGTCCGCATCTCGTGGTCGTGCGGTAGCGTTCTCGCTTCCCACGCACGGGTTCCCGGGTTCGATTCCCGGCGGGGTCAGGGATTTTCTCTGCCTCGTAATGACTGGGTGTTGTGTGCTGTCCTTAGGTTAGTTAGGTTTAAGTAGTTCTAAGTTCTAGGGGACTGATGACCATAGATGTTAAGTCCCATAGTGCTCAGAGCCATTTGAACCATACGTTTGCACGACTTGAGAGACAGTTTTCGACTGCGATATATGGCCTATTTTTGTAAATTTGTTCCATGTTCTTACATTTATGAATGAACTTATGTAAAGAAGTCTTACTTTTTCCACGTCACCGATTTCCAGTCACGTTTATTTAATTTAGATTTTCCTGAAGCCATATCACTGAGAATTGTATCCCACTATTACGAGTAGCATTTCACTCATTTTTTTGAATTGTACACCAACTTTCACTGCAATATTATCTAACCTCTACTTCAGTCAATTCATACCTATTACATGCGTGTTACTAGTCTACCCTACACATGTCTGATAAATGAAATCCGTTTTTGAATAGGGGGTAAGGGAAGACGGGTGCACATTTACGCGGATTTCCTTTCGGAATTTAATTTTTTTGGTTGGATTTGTCCTGTTTAATATTGTTTAGTCCTATAACACTGTTATAAACTATATCTTGGTGTATTTACTTCTAACTAAACACAGTGAAAAATAATTTTATATAGCCTCAAGTGGAGTGGGAGAACGTGCCCCGCGAATGGGGAAAGTTTAAGTATCCATCAGGGCAAGTTTGCGCATTTCGTAGAACAGGATAACGAGTAAACAGAGCACACTATTACTATTTTCAAAATATATTTTATTGGTGTCAAACAAAATTACAGGCTGACTTACACCAATTTCCTCTCCAGGATACAAAAAGTTTACTGGCAGTAAATAAAAATTTTGGCGAATTTCCAAATTTTCGCATAATAGGGCGTATATGGAAGTGTTAATGATAAAGGCTTAGTCATCATCGCTGTCCGAGATGCATTTAATGCTTACAAAAATAGCATGCTTCCTGTGGCAGAATCGCCGTGAGCCTACCTTTTACGTATAAGGAACTGGACTCGTTTCAAGCGTTAAACACAAAGGCAATTTTCATTTTCTCCGTGAGACTTCTGCAGGTTGTAAGAGAAACAAAGAACAACTGAATAGGATATTCGTTCAGACAAGAGTGCTTGCTAACAGACGTTTCCGAAGGACGATTTGGTGAGAGGAGATTGAGAGGGACGAAAAAATGCAAGATGGTGGACGACACAAAGGAAAATGGAAATTACATCGACTTGAAGAATATCTCAGAGTACAGAAGAGTATGGAGAGATACCATGTGAAAACCTGCCTTGGGCAGAACACCAATGACATCGCAAAAATATATCTATTCACGTTTTTCCTTGTTCTCGCTTTTAGCAGTTGCTTGCCTTATCAATCCTTGCTGTCGTAGAATTAACTATTCCTGCTTGAAATTAATTAGGTTCAAATAGCATTTTCAGTATTTCTAGCCTTTATTCTCCTGTACTTTCACTTTTTTAGGTTGCATTTCTAACTACTGTATCCTCAGAGTTTCCTTGCTTGGGGTATTTGATAGGACGGTAATGAAAAATAGTGCGTAGAAGTTGCCCGACAGACTGCATCAGCGTGCCCTATTATCATGATTTAGAAACTAAAATAGTAACTTTCATGCTTTGAAATTAAAAAAATTTTCCTTGTAAACTGCAACAATCGCCTGTAAATCAACATATATTATTTCTATTATCAGCTCTAAAAGATATGTTCCCTAGGAGATTCGGTATTTGAGCAAAAAACTTTATTCACCTTGCACAAAAACATAAATACGTTCTTCGCACTAAGACGTTAACTCAACTGCTGCTGTGAAGTTTGTGAGAACTCTCATTAGATGGCAGCACTAATCTTCCACGTCGGTAGCTCTCTAGCAAGACTGGTTCACTTGAAAAGTACCCTGCATAGACGTGAGCCTTGCGTAAATGTGTCCCACTCTCTCTCAAATATAATACTAATGCTTTTAATTAAAATTGCAACCGTTTTTTCCAGAATAAATTTATTAGAGATTTCTACTTGATTGTACAACACATTTCCCAATGTAACATATTTGCATATGAGTTCCAAATATTATAGTATGACAAAAGTATACGTTTTCACATACCTAAAAATTTACGGTCTTCTGTGCATTCTGTGCAGTGGAATAAAGAAATACAACAAAATACTTCAACAAGCAGCAGAAGTATAAAATCAGTTAAATCAAGAATGTTACCTGATGTAAGATAAAAATTCAGCGAGGTCCATATTAGTAGGTGTGGAGACGCTTACAAATCGGGTGTTATGAGGAAACAGAAAAATCTTTTCAGTTCTCCAATAAAATTTATGTAGTCCATTTTGCACATATTTTTAGATGTAGTCCCCTTTTCGGTTCCTGCATTCTGTCCAAGCCGTTTTTTTTTTAATGTGCAATGTGGGACATTTGAAAAGTATTCGTTTATGGTTGCCGCAACAACTGGACTCAGATCAGTTGTAGCCACAAATCTGTTTGGATGTAGAAATAGGTGGAAGTCACTGGGCGCCAAATACCTAGTACATATAGAATGTTCCAACAATTAGTATTTAAAATACTCATGTTTTCTTAATACTGAAGGACATTTGACAACTAGCACAGACTCCTGATTTCAAAACGGTTTTCTTTCTTGTATGCTCCTTTCCCCGACTCATGTCTTCTTATGTCCATCTTGTATGCTCCTCTCCCCGACTCATGTCTTCTTATGTCCAGAAGACGTAAGCTAAGTTCACAGAGTACTTTGCGATGTAGACACCGGAAAACTAATGTAAGTGATCACAAAATGTATGAAATTCTAAAGAAGTCTGATTGTGGTCAGCGTTTGACTGTAAGCAGGATGTGCTCTCTTCCTCATGCATCCTGAATCGCTGATCGCCGCTTGTAAGGTGTCAGACAAATAACACACCTTACATTAAATTCTTAAAACAATGCCGGTTAACTCGATATGTCACACGACAAAGTTATGAGAAAAGGTACGAATTTTATTGATACGCAAAGTGTAGAGAATAAAGAAACCAACATTTCGTGAATATAAACCACTAACGGTCAAGTTGTAATTGCACACAAGTAATTTCCCTGACCCGAACTACGAGATGCAGTTCTGAGGGAAAGGAAAATTTTATGACTGCATGCCATCTAGCACAGCTGGAACCCTTACCATGAGACACCGCGGCTACTGTATAGGGCTTCGGCAAAAGAAGCCCTTTTCCCTGTTTTTAACGACGATCTTCTGCAAGCCTTTCTACGGGAACATGGCGGAGATCTCAGATAAATGTCCAGAGAAAGCCAAATCAAAACATTGGTAACTCACTGTAGCCACCTGCGTTAAAACTAGCATGAAATAGAAAGCTGTTTATCTCAGTATTGCATAGCAAAAGTTAAACTGTGCACTACGAAAGATATGACGCCTGTGGCAGGCTACAAAAACTCTAGTAGGTGGAGATATAACACGTATGAACACCCTGAAGGCCAGAAAGAAAATGTGTGCCACCAGCTTTGATATAGGCAAACTGCAGACAGCGTAATTGGCTTCTTCTCTTGTAGAAAATCGTCGAGTGTTTGAGCAAGGCGACTTGCGCCATACTGAGACGATTGTGAGAGTCATTATGTGAACACTTGTTCACAGGCTCGTCTTAACTCATAAGGAGCTAAACTGCAAAGTCTCCTAGTATGGAGGATCGCACCGAGCACTGGCAGCTAACACTTGTGAGCTGTTTGAGGGCAACGATGGACGCGCTGTTCCAGCCAGACAGTAAGTAGCTTGAAACATCCTGAAAGATTAAAACTGTGTGCCGGACCGAGGCTCGAACTCGGGACCTTTGGAAGGTAGGAGATGAGGTACTGGCGGAATTAGAGCTGTGAGGACGGGGCGTGAGTCGTGCTTTTGTAGCTCAGTTGCTAGAGCACTTTCTCGTGAAAGGCAAAGGTCCCGAGTTCGAGTCTCGGTCCGGCACACAGTTTTAATCAGCCAGGAAGTTTCATATCAGCGCACACTCCGCTGTAGAGTGAAAATTTCATTCTAGAAACGTCCCCCAGGCTGTGGCTAAGCCGTGTCTCCGCAATATCCTTTCTTCCAGGAGTGCTAGTTCCGCAAGGTTTGTAGGAAAGTTTCTGTGAATTTCGGAAGGTAGGAGACGAGGTACTGGCGGAATTAGAGCTGTGAGGACGGGACGTGAGTCGTGCTTGTGTAGCTCAGTTGCTAGAGCACTTTCCCGTGAAAGGCAAAGGTCCCGAGTTCTAGTCTCGGTCCGGCACACAGTTTTAATCTGCCAGGAAGTTTTATATCAGCGCACACACCGCTGTTGAGTGAAAATTTCATTCTAGTAAGTACCTTTCCAGTTATTTTAGCCAGGAAATAAACAGTAGTCTCTGCTTCACCGAAGATGTAGGAAATGTATCGCACTGGTGTTTATCAGTCGGGAGCGATTTAGAATAGATTCTTAGATTCACAGCTCACGCCGACAGCCGCCACTGCCGCCGCCGACGCAAGGTAAGCACACGCAGTCGCGCTGTGCTAGCAGGTGATATTCACTTGACACTCAGAAATGTGGTTCTCTCTGGCTCTCCTAATTTTCGTTCATTCAACCATGACCTGTAGTTAAACATATTCACGGTTGTCGAGCTTAATGGAAGCAGACACATGCGATGTCCAATCTAACGAAAAGCATTGATCAGCCACCGTAGAGTTGTGAATTGTTTTAATTAGGTACTTCTTTTGATTGTTCTTTACTGACCCCATTCCATTTTGGGTATTTTCATTGTGCTTTTTAGTGTGATTGATATTTCTGGCCCCAATTGTATTTAGTTTGTTAGTATTTGTATCGACCCTGAGACATGATCAACAACCATCTTGAAACTTCCAGGCAGATTAAAACATGTGCCGGACCGAGACTCGAACTCGGGACCTTTGCCAGTCGCCTGGCAGAATTGAAGCTGTGAGGACGCTTCCTGGGTCGTGCGTAGGTGGCTCGAATGGTAGAGCACCTGCCCGCGAAAAGCAAAGATCCCGTGTTCGAGTCTCGGTCCGGCATATAGTTTTAATCAGCCAGGAAGTTTCGTATCAGCGCACACTCCGCTGCAGAGTGAAAATCTCATTCTGGCTATCGAACATCTTATCGTTAAAGAACCTTAGAATAGTTAGGAATTTTGCTTCACAATTGTGAACACCCAGCATCAATATTTTACCATCCTGTACGTAATTTTGCTAACATTGCTGTTTCATGAAGTCATACTTAGAGTAAAAATAAACCTTAATAACGAAAATCTAAGATTTTCATTTTCGCTAACATATAGCTACGCCTGAAACCGTACACTAATTTCTGTTAGCGATCACATTTCCTTTCCAGGGAGTATAGTGGAACCGACATTGAGATCATTGTCTGATTATATCACTGTCAGTACTGCTGCACTCTTCTGAACCCTGTATGCGCGAGATGGTATCTTCCTACCGTGCAGACCGTAGGTTCATCACCAAATCCCTTAAACACTCATAGAACGTCCTTGTGCAACTGTGGTAGGAAGATAGATCAGAACCAGTCTCACACGTGTTAGAACCTTGCCTGATTAAACACTTTATTGAAGTCTGCGTGTGTGGCTATAGGTTAGGATGTCCTATTGCAAGAGAAGTGCGGCTAATTCTGAAATTAGGTGCTTATTGAAAATCCATAAATATCTGTAGGAATCTTTGATGAGTTTTCATTTATAAACCGCAAAAAAAGAAAGAAAAAAAAGAATTTATGGAAGATAAGGTATTCCAGTGCATTCACTTGAATGAAACATTCCAAGAATATTTACGTATTTTTTGTAATTCTACATTACTTTATCACATAGAAAGGAAATCATTTTAGAGACACTAATAAGCTGGGCAATGAATGCAATGCTATCGTCTCCACGATTTTACTCAAATCGGAGACGACGTAGTGCGCCGACGGCAGAGGTGAGTGGCAACGCAGAGGACAATTGAATTCCGAGGTTCCACCAGCGAGGGCGCTGCAGCGGGGTAACGTTTTCGGTCTGTCAGCATAAATTTTACGCATGCGCGGAATCTTGCGGCGCGCTACATATATTGCGCAATGGAGGATGGGTGTAGAGGTGAAATATCATGGTGGCCGAACGGTTCTAGGATCTTCAGTCTCGAACCGCACGACCGCAACGGTCGCAGGTTCGAATCCTTCCTCGAGCATGGATGTGTGTCATGTCCTTAGGTTAGTTAGGTTTACGCAGTTCGAAGTCTAGGGGACTGATGACCTCAGATGTTAAGTCCCATAGTGTTCAGAACCATCTGAACCATTTGAAATATCATTGAATGCATTTGAACAATGACCGGCTGTAAGCCGGAAATTTAAACACTGATAATTAATATTATGAATATAATGTTTAGTGGCAATTAGTTTTGGTTATAATATCACACTCAAGCTACATAAACATAAAAATACTAAAAACCTAGAAAGATAAGGCTTAATCATTATGTGTGGTAAATTCTCATGTAAACTTCCGTTTAACTGTCTGAACATGTTGTATGATACAATTATCGAAAGGCTGACATGTATGCATAACAAGTGAGTCTGGTCTGAGAGGGGCCCATAAAGTGCGCAATACCTACGAACATAGCATAACCAACATTTCATGACACAGTATCTACAGACGTAGCATAAGCAAACTTTCGTTCATACAATAACTACGACCATAGCATTATCAAAACTTCGTTGACACAATAGCTACAAATACAGCATAAGGACGTCAGCGTCATGTAAAGCTCTGTGTGTAAGCAATAAGGATCCACATCTCACTCTGGAACAATAAGAAACGACATTTCACTATGAAACACTATTAAATATTCGATAAATGTTCGCAAATAGCGTAAGTCATATTTTGCGATGAACATCGTTTTTCTTGTAAACGGACATCAATAATTTCACTTTCTTCTTGCGAGCATAGGTGAACTGCTGAATGTATGTAAACAACACAGTAACTTTACAGCTGCCTAAGGACAATATCGGTACAGTAAAAGGGTTCGTAAGATGATTACAAAGTTCAGTGCAGCAAGTATTGCATGCAAAAATATTGAATCATGTTACCCCTGAAGCTGTCTATAGTTGCAAAAGAGTTGCCAGTGCAGGATTTTGTGCACTAACTGACCTCTCGATTATGTCGCATAAATTTCTATGCGATTCATGTCGGGCGATTCAAGTGGTCAAATAATTCGCACGGATTGTCCAGAACGTTCTTCAAACCAATCGCGGACAATTCTGGCCCAGCGACTGAAAGCATTATCATCCACAAATATTCCATCATTGCTTGGGATCGTAAAGTCCAGTTGCTGACCATAATCATTTCCACTTAATGATAGATTCAGTTGGACCAGAGGAAAGTCCGTTCCATGTAAACACAGCCGACACCGCTACAGAACGTCCACCAGTTTGCACAGTACCTTGTTGACAATTTGGGTCCATGGTTTCACGTGGTCTGGCCCTTGTAAACGCTGTGCTAGTGCACACGATACTCATTAAAGCCTGTACTATGGTACGTTGACGGGCTTCACCTTAAGAGTAAGGATTTTAGTATAGATATTGACCGCGTGTACCTGAATGGAGGCAAATCAGACTTACACCCACTCAGTAATAACAATGATACGTCAAGCAAGTACGAAATGAAACTACACGTCAGGACGGACAAGAAACAACACAGAAGATGCTACCAAATTGTTAATAATACGGTCGCGAGCCTAATTAGGCATTCACTGAGTTTCTTCCCTGTACAAGTTGATGTACGTTTATGCCAAACAACACGCAATAATACTGCATAATATGGTAAATGTTAGAACCAGAAAATCTACTGAACTGATAATTTTACTTTCAGTACCAATATAGATAAACCATAAATACATAACATTACACTATAATGTTTACTACAAAACTTCGTACTGTCCATTGATCTGACTAAAATCGGGCATAGGTTACCCTAGAAATAGCACTTTCGAAACACACACACAATCTCAATTTTGAAAAAGGTAAAACACTGATAAATTTTGGTTCTGTATTGACTTTAACTTTGCTGATCAAATCAGTTCAGTACACTTCAGAATTCAAATGAATAGAAAATAAAACCGGGGGGGTGGGGGGGGGGGGGGCCTGAAACTGTTATGATCACTGTATTGAAAATTTTGATTATTGAAATCATTAAGCACTCAAGATTTCCAATATATGAGTTACTACTCTTTTTTGTCTTATTTCCTGCTCATTTAACTACCATTATTTTTGTCTCAAATTAATTAAACTTCATTACTAAACCAATTTCAACATTATCGTCCAACTTTGACAGACCTTTGTTATTTACCTATATATTCATTAACAACATAGTTCCTTAAACATCATTCTAACATAGCTAGGTCTGCAGGTAATTATTATTAACATAAACTTTGAATCTTCATCTCGGGACACTCGGATTGCACAACATGTGGAAAGGACCCTGTCTAGGTTAGTTGTGAGGATAATTAACTGATAGGACATTTCTGGCAAAATTTAAATTGTTATTGAACAGTATGGAACAAAAGTAACACTGGTCCACACGAATACAGTACTAAAAGTTTCAACCTGCTTGTATCGATGCGGCGGTTGGCGGGCGGCGAGATGGCGAGGCACAGAGCACACATACAATCACAGCCATGGCTCTTGATGTATCGGCATTTGCTTCTTCTTAGCGTCGCAATACTTTTCCGTTTAGTGCCTATGGAATGTTGCCATGCTGTATAAGCGTCGGAAACGGCACATCCGAGGCTCAACGAAATCACGTTTTCCAGGAGAGCCTCCTCGATCCAGAACGTGTTTCTCAGACCGATGCCCAACTCCGACTACTACTGCTGAGCCCGTTATGCCATGCCGCGCCCGTGTGCATTTTCCCGCGCTCGCCTGCCATCCACCTTTTACCGCTCCCCTACAGACAGGGTATTCACCAGAGGTTTTGCATTCTACATATCCTAATACATTGCCTACGTATGGACCAGACGCACAATTACAACTTTGACATCTTACAATAGTTTCAACGTTTCTTACATTTCAATTCTGTTATAATATTGCTTGAAATTTGGCATAAACGTTAATATTCACATCGAAAATTGTTTACCGTTTCTTTAACATAATGGCATGAAACAATAAAGAAGTGAAATCAGAACATCGGTTATACTAATCTATCGAAAATCAGAAAAAAAATTATTATATGTTGTTACACCCTCACTCGAACCTTAGCATCAACACTTATCAACTGAAATTGGAACTCATCTGAGCAGACCACGGCTTTGCAGTTGTCTAGAGTCCAACCGAGATGGTCACGAGCGCAGGAGAGGCGCTGGAGCCGACATCACGCTGTTAGCAAAGGCACTCGCGACTGTCGTCTCGTGCCATAGCTCACTAACACTAGAATTCGCCACACTGTCCTAACGGATACGGTCGTCGTACGTCCCCCACTTATTTCTGCGGATATTTCACGCAGTGTTGCTTGTCTGTTAGCAATGACAGCTTCAAGCAAACGCCGCTGCTCTCGGTCATTACTGAAGGCCGTTGGCCACTAAGTTGGCCGTGGTGAGGGGTAATGCCTGAAATTTCGTATTCTTGACACACTCTTCACACTTTGGATCTCAGAACGTCAAAGTCCCTAACGATTTTTCGAAATGGGAAGTCCCATGCGTATACCTCCAACTACCGCGCCGTGTTCAAAGTTCGTTAGTTCCCGTCGTGGGACCACAATCACATCGGAAACCTTTTCACATTGACCACCTGAGCACAAATAACAGTTCCGCCAATGCACTGCCCTTTTATACCTTATGTACGCGACACTAACACCATCTGTATGAGTGCATATTGCTTTTCCATGACTTTTGTCACCTCAGTGTAGACTGCTCTCACACATAGTCATAAAATAAGCCCAGATACTTAATGATATGCAAATGTAAACATGTAATACCCGAGAAAACAAAGATCTGCTCGAATAAACATATAGTCATACAAAGACGCTTACATAAATTCAGTGGAACAGTAATGAGAATGGGTCTGCATATCGAAATGCGTCATGCAGTACAGGAATCAAAAGCTTCATGAAAGCAACGGATTACGCTGTGTTTTTTAGCTTCCTGTTTATAGTGTCCAGATGTGCTAACAGGTAGTCTCCTCCGTTATGTATGCATAAATTCAGAGTGCAGAAAATAGTTAACTAGCTGAAAGCTTATTTAATCAAAGTCCATTTTCGTATACGATACGTTATCATAGCAGTTCTGTGAAGCAGTGCAACCATTAAATCTCATTTCAGAGGCCAGCAGCACACCATACTGAATTCCTCAAAGCTAACTGCCTTGCATAGGGGGCTCTACTGATTATTATTTATTAATTCTGAGTGCCTACTCTGCAGTTGAGTGGCAATTTATTAAACTGACTGAATTAATGTACTTGACTTCTGTAGCATGACAAGAGGTCGGCTCACCACCGTGCCACAATTAAAAAAGCAAGTGTAAAAGACAATGCGATGTGATTTTAATAAGACACATACTGACCTTTAAAGACAACTAGAACACTTCATAACCTCGTAGCTATAATTCAACCTATATTCGTCTTTAGAAAACAAGATAACATCACCAGAATACGTAATCCAGAATCATTAGCGTAAAACTAGGGTAGTGTGGAGGAAGTACACATACCTAAGCAAAAATCGATGTAAATTATTCATTACATCATCAACACCTATTAAAACAAAGACGTACCATATTACGGACGTTTTCCGACATATTCCAAGCGACTGAAAACAGTTACAAACATTAATTTTAAAGTTAAAATAAATATAAGGGAAAATGCGTGATATTCTCCGCTTATTAGGGTAAGGGCGCGCATACTGTGGGCTAATAACACGCGAAACAAACAGTGCATGAAAAAGAACCATACAGCTTATTTTTATTAGTTCAGTTAATCAATTACATTTACTAAACAGTCAATAATGAACAAACTAATGTATACATATTACGCCGTTAAATATGATACACCCTCTGTCACATAATTAATGGCGTAAACGCATACAGTTGAAAGTACATGATACTAGAAGCAAACTCTTCTACTGCAATTTCTTGGGTTTCCATATTTTGGGAACTGGTAGTATAGTCCAAAACACGAAAAAAGTCGAGTAAACATGTGATCTAAAATGCATTCTTTAAGAGCTAGGGGCACTTGTTCATCTTTGCTACGTTGAAACTCAACTTTTCTAATAATCAAGTTCTCGTAACTTTTAAGGTATGCTTTTTAGAGCACATGTTTGCTGGGCGTATTTTCTTATTTTGGTCCATACTACCACTTCCCAAAATTTGGAAAGCAAAGAACTTGCAGTAGAAGAGATTTGTTTCACAGTATGGAAGACGAACAATTGCTTCTAACTCTTAAGATATGCATTTTCGACCCTATGTTTACTGAGAGATTTTTGCTTCTAGTATCGTGTACTTTCAACTGTATGTGTTTACGCCATTAATTATGATACACCCTGTATATAGCAGACATCCAAACTTGTAATCTTTTGGAGTGTTCCAGGTGCCACATTCGTCACAGATCCACGTAATACACGAAACGTCGGTACTACAGTTATCCATCTTTCCCAAACCCTCCACACACTAAACAGACGTATTCTGAAAATTCTATTGGATCAACACAATCCATTTCATTGTCTTCCTTTAAGTTGATATTTATGTCATCCTCAGTTTTTCTTTCACTTCCCAGTTTGAGATTCTTACAGTACGACATCTGTTTCTTCTTTCAGCGATTTTTTTTTTTTAATGAGTAGAATTGTGATGCTATGTACAGTATCTTTAAGTTTTCTTTTCCTGTTTTCTTCAGCTTTCTTTCTCATAGCTTCTTTTTATTTCTTTACTGGTAACTCTATTTGCAGTTATTTCTTCTCTGGGATTGGTGTAAGGGTCTCTGACTCTCCTTTACTTTCCTTTGTCTTGTTTTGTCTTAGGAAGAACTTTTCTGTTTTTGGGATGTGAGATACGTTAGACACATTGATATGCTCGACACTTGTACTTGATTTTGTTGAGACCTCTTCTAGTAAAAGTGGAACATCTTCTGCTGATGATCTAGGACTGCTCTTGACTGGTTTCTGAGATGTCTTGTTCATTTGGAGAAGCAACCATCTCATTTACATTTGCTTCACTCACGAGCTCTTCACCGTTAAGGACAATATCTCTGAAGGTCTCCCATTATTTTACGTCATTAAGTCGAAATTTGTGTGGGTTGAAAGGGCGAATGCCACATGCCTTAAACTTCGACTGTCCGTTGTCCACAGTAGCATTCTTAATATATGCCTTGTTAAACCGTTTATCTTACCATTAGGTGTAATTTTTTTATACAACGTTGACTTTATATACAGGTCAACTCTCGACTGAAGGCTGATATAAATGAGCGAGAAACTTTCCAGCTAACCTAGATTACTTATCAAAATTGTTAGCGATATTGTTAGCGTCTATGAACTCAAATACGATCTTCCGCAGCTGGGTGAATGTAAAGTCACAGAACAGGTTGACCGTGGTTATAACATGATCCTTAATCTCATTTTCCTAAAAATGTGCGGTTCCTTGTTAATTTTATACCCTTAGTATTTCACTTTCATTGTCGTATGCACAGTAGCTTCATGAATCTCAAAAATCTTTTAAACTTATTTTATTTTAGCTTTCTTGGTTTTTATTCTGAATCTCTAGTTATCTGAAATTTAAACAAAAATCATTGGAATTGGAATCATAACCTACTACTTTTATTATCAAGGGGGAATACAACACACTTGAACAACAATGTGCCAATGCCCCAAGTGAGTTCCGTGACTAACCTATGCAGAACTAAGTTTTTAATTCAAATACCTCGTCAAAGCTACAATTAAATGAAAGTTCATATCTAGGGCTGGTAGTTGACATGCACACAGTACTTTAAAGTAACTTATAGTAGCACTTTCTTTGAAAAATACAGCTGACAAAATTATGACAAACACGTTATAACTAAACCTCACTTTAGTAGTACCACGATCTAACTGGAAAATGGCTGGCGTGAATGGTGCTTCAGGTGTTGCGCTTGCCAGCAGGATGTAGCATCAGCTGGGTAAAGCCTGAGACATTCAAGCTGCGTAATCCAACCTGCATGTGATCATACCCGCGGATGTATTTCCCTTATCCTCTCCTAATATTAGGATCCCTGAACAACTAACATCTATTAAATTATGACTGGAAAGAATTTCATAAATGTATCAATGACGCAGCAACCAGTTTCCAAGTAGTTAAGCATTTGCAACCAATTCGTACCTATTCCACGGTGCAGAAACAATCAAATATCTGCGCACAGAGTGATACGAGTAACCAAAGCCAGCTAGACTCACAAGCAAAACTAAACTTCATCACTGAATATAAACTGGACTGATGTTACCAAACTTCTTGTACATTATAATAGCTGTTCAACAAAAAGTCTCTCCATCATACAAATGTTATTTCCATCAGAGTAGTGAGTGATCTGGAAAGTAGCTCTCCTGATGTAAGACCGGAACCAGCCTTGGATGCTACTCCACTACTAACTTACATAAAACAGAAAACCACGTGGCTTGCGACCAGTGAGCGCTTGCTATTAAGAAAGACCAAAAGCAAGTCGCCAAACACTGCGTTCGACACAGCAATTTAACAAATACATTGCGAATAAGTTCGCCTTCACCTCATGACTAGGAAATGAAATTTTTCACGGGGAATAGGATATGTCTAGGGGTAGCGTCTTTGATTCATAATCAAAGCGTCTTCGGTCCCGGGTTCGATCCCCGCCACTGCCTAAATTTTGATAAATAATCAGCATTGGCGGCCGAAGACTTCCGGCATAAGAAGTCAGCCTCATTCTGCCAACGGTCTTGTCAAAGAGGGCGGAGGAGCGGATAGAGGTTCAGGACACTCTCTTGTCCTAGGGGTGGGAAATTGCTCCTAAAGGCGGAAGAATCAGCAATGATCAACGACATGCGGATGCAGAAGGCAATGTAAGCCACTGCATTAAAGACACGTAACGTGTATCCACAGGACATGTGGCCTGTATTTGAAAAAGTGTCATGATGATCTCTCCATTGGCAAAAGATTCCGGAATAGTCCCCCATTCGGATCTCCGGGAGGGGACTGCCAAGGGGGAGGTTACCATGAGAGAAAGACTGAATAAGCAACGAAAGGATAACGTTCTACCAGTCGGGCGTGGAATGTCAGAAGCTTGAACGTGGTAGGGAAACTAGAAAATCTGAAAAGGGAAATGCAAAGGCTGAATCTAGATATAGTAGGAGTCAGTGAAGTGGAAAGAAGACAAGGATTTCTGGTCAGATGAGTATCGGGTAATATCAACAGCAGCAGAAAATGGTATAACAGGTGTAGGATTCGTTATGAATAGAAAGGTAGGGCAGAGAGTGTGTTACTGTGAACAGTTCAGTGACCGGGTTGTTCTAATCAGAATCGACAGCAGACCAACACCGACAACGATAGTTCAGGTATACATGCCGACGTCGCAAGCTGAAGATGAACAGATAGAGAAAGTGTATGAGGATATTGAAAGGGTAATGCAGTATGTAAAGGGGGACGAAAATCTAATAGTCATGGGCGACTGGAATGCAGTTGTAGGGGAAGGAGTTGAAGAAAAGGTTACAGGAGAATATTGGCTTGGGACAAGGAATGAAAGAGGACAAAGACTAATAGAGTTCTGTAACAAGTTTCAGCTAGTAATAGCGAATACCCTGTTCAAGAATCACAAGAGGAGGAGGTATACTTGGAAAAGGCGGGGAGATACGGGAAGATTTCAATTAGATTACATCATGGTCAGACAGAGATTCCGAAATCAGATACAGGATTGCAAGGCGTACCCAGGAGCAGATATAGACTCATATCACAATATAGTAGTGATGAAGAGTAGGCTGAAGTTCAAGACATTAGTCAGGAAGAATCAATACGCAAAGAAGTGGGATACGGAAGTACCAAGGAATGACGAGATACGTTTGAAGTTCTCTAACGCTATAGATACAGCAATAAGGAATAGCGCAGTAGGCAGTACAGTTGAAGAGGAATGGACATCTCTAAAAAGGGCCATCACAGAAGTTGGGAAGGAAAACATAGGTACAAAGAAGGTAGCTGCGAAGAAACCATTGGTAACAGAAGAAACACTTCAGTTGATTGATGAAAGGAGGAAGTACAAACATGTTCCGGGAAAATCAGGAATACAGAAATACAAGTCGCTTAGGAATGAAATAAATAGGAAGTGCAGGGAAGCTAAGACGAAATGGCTGCAGGAAAAATGTGAACACATCGAAAAAGATATGATTGTGGGAAGGGCAGACTCAGCATACAGGAAAGTCAAAACAACCTTTGGTGACATTAAAAGCAACGGTGGTAATATTAAGAGTGCAACGAGAATTCCACTGTTAAATGCAGAGAAGAGAGCAGATAGGTGGAAAGAATACATTGAAAGCCTCTATGAGGGTGAAGATTTGTCTGATGTGATAGAACAAGAAACAGGAGTCGATTTAGAAGAGATAGGGGATCCAGTATTAGAATCGGAATTTAAAAGAGCTTTGGAGAACTTATGGTCAAATAAGGCAGAAGGGATAGATAACATTCCATCACAATTTCTAAAATCATTGGGGGAAGTGGCAACAAAACGACTATTCACGTTGATGTGTGGAATACATGAGTCTGGCGATATACCATCTGACTATCGGAAAAGCACCACCCACACAATTCCGAGGACGGCAAGAGCTGACAAGTGCGATAATTATCGCACAATCAGCTTAACAGCTCATGCATCGAAGCTGCTTACAACAATAATATACAGAAGAATGGAAAAGAAAATTGAGAATGCGCTAGGTGACGATCAGTTTGGCTTTAGGAAAAGTAAAGGGATGAGAGAGGCAATTCTGACGTTACGGCTAATAATGGAAGCAAGGCTAAAAAAAAATCAAGACACTTTCATAGGATTTGTCGACCTGGAGAAAGCGTTCGACAATATAAAATGGTGCAAGCTGTTCGAGATTCTGAAAAAAGTACGGGTAAGTTATAGGGAGAGACGGGTCATATACAATATGTGCAACAACCAAGAGGGAATAATAAGAGTGGACGATCAAGAACGAAGTGCTCGCATTAAGAAGGGTGTAAGGCAAGGCTGTAGCCTTTCGCCCCTACTCTTCAATCTGTACATCGAGGAAGCAATGATGGAAATAAAATAAAGGTTCAGGAGTGGAATTAAAATACAAGGTGAAAGGATATCAATGATACGATTCGCTGATGACATTGCCATCCTGAGTGAAAGTCAAGAAGAATTAAATGATCTGCTGAACGGAATGAACAGTATAATGAGTACACAGTATGGTTTGAGAGTAAATCGGGGAAAGACGAAGGTAATGAGAAATAGTAGAAATGAGAACATCAGGATTGATGGTCACGAAGTCAATGAAGTTAAGGAATTCTGCTACCTCGGCTGTAAAATAACCAATGACGGACGGAGCAAGGAGGACATCAAAAGCAGATTCGCTATGGCAAAATAGGCATTTCTGGCCAAGAGAAGTCTACTAATATCAAATACCGGCCTTAATTTGAGGAAGAAATCTCTGAGGATGTACGTCTGGAGTACAGCATTGTATGGTAGTGAAACATGGACTGTGGGAAAACCGGAACAGAAGAGAATCGAAGCATTTGAGATGTAGTGCTATAGACGAATGTTGAAAATTAGGTGGACTGATAAGGTAAGGAATTAGGAGTTTCTACGCAGAATCGGAGAGGAAAGGAATATGTGGAAAACACTGATAAGGAGAAGGGACAGGATGATAGGACATCTGCTAAGACATGAGGGAATGACTTCCATGGTACTGGAGGGAGCTGTAGAGAGCAAAAACTGTAGAGGAAGACAGAGATTGGAATACGTCAAGCAAATAATTGAGGACGTAGGTTGCAAGTGCTACTCTGAGATGAAGAAGTTAGCACAGGAAAGGAATTCGTGGCGGGCCGCATCAAACCGGTCAGTAGAGTGATGACCAAAAAAAAAACCCAAATCAGAAGCATGCTAACGTTTGACAGACAAACGCAGTCAGCCTAGCATCACAATCTAGCTAACGCTGGCCAGGTAAATGCAGCACTGTGCAAGCAGATAGGGTCCGCCTCGCGATAATCGCTCTAACTCTGGCTAGCTAAACGCCGTCAGCCTAGCATCATAATGGCGCTGAGGCTGACCAGGTAAACGCAACTCTGTACACGCAGAGTCAATCATCCTCGCACCAGAATTGAAAAATGCTGTCCAGGTAAATGCAGAGCAGTACAAATAAATTCAGTCATCCCCGTGTCATGGCCGCACTAATGTTGGAGCTACCACGTACAGTTAGCCCGTACATCAGAATCGCGCTGACGCTGGCCTCAAAACACAGTCAGCCCAGCATCAGAACTGCACTAATGCTGGCAAGGTGAATGAAGCTCTGTACAAGCAGATGCAGTCAGCCTCCCATTAGAATCCGTCTATTGATGGCCAGGTAAATGCAGAGCTGTCAAAGCAGATTCAGTCAGTCCCGTGTCAATATCACACTAAAGTTGGTCAGGTAAATGCAGAGCTGTGCAATGAGATTCAGACACCCTTGCATAAGAAACGTGACAACGCTTTCCATGTGAACACATTGCTGTACAAACGCAGTCACTCAGCCCCTCATCAGTATCACGCTACTGCAAGCCCAGTAAACACAGAGATATACTGGCAGATTTAGTCAGAGTTATATCAGAACTGTATAATGCTAGCACTAAAATGCAGTGCTGTGCAAACTGATTCAGTAGCAACACACGATAATCACACAAAAGCTGGTCTGCGAAATGCAGAGCTCTATAAGTAGATTCAGTCACTACCGCATCTAATTGCAGTGCTTTACAAGCAAATTCACTCAGATCTGCATCATAAACGTGATGAACATGGCCGCGTATCCTGGCTGGGTACAAGCAGCTTCAGTCAGCCTAGCATCGGAATCATACTAACACTGACCAGGTAAATGCAGAACCACACAAGTGGATTCACTAGTCCCACATTAGAATAACATTAATATTGGCCAGGTAAACCATGTGCTGAACAGAAAAAATCGCATAGTCCTGGCACGGTAAATGCAGCAGTGTGCAAGGAGATTCACTCAGCCCCACATCAGATTGGCGCAAGGGTTGGCGATTTATACACAGTCAGAACAGCATCTCAATTGAGCAAACTCTTGTGTGATAAATGCAGCAGTGTAAAAGCAGATTCAGTCAGCCCATCATCACTATCGCAATAACGCTGGCCAGGTGAACGCAGCACTGCAATAGCACATTACATCATCCCCATAACGTAATCGCGCAATGCTTTCCAGATAAATGCAGTGATGTATCAGCAGATACAGTAGCTCCACATCAGAACTGTCAAACGCTGCCCTTGTAAATACAGCGCTGTACAAGCGTAATCAGTCAATCACACATCGCACTAACCCTGACAAGTTAATCCCACAACTGTGAAAGGAGATTCATTCAGCACTGCATAGAAAGTACGGTAGTATTGGTCTTGAAAAATGCAAAACTGTACAAGCAGATGCAGTCGTTCTCGCACGAGAATCACACAAAGCTGGCCAAATAAATGCAGCGCTGTACAAACAGATTCAGTACCCCACATCTGACTCGATCAATGCTGCCCAGGTAAATGCAGGACAGAACAAACAGCCTCAGATGTACCTCATCAGAATCACTCAATACTGGTCAGATTAATGCAGTGCTATACAAAGTGACTCACTGGCGTCACCTCAAGAGCATGTTAAAGCTGTCCAGGAAGCCACAGGTAGCCTAGAATTAGAACCACGCTAACGCTGGCCAGGTAAGCGCAAGTCTATGCGAGCAGTTTCAGTCAGCTTCGCATTAGAATCTCCATATGCTAGACAGGTGAACACAGAGCTGGACAGGAAGATTCACTCAGCTCCGCATCACAATTGCACCCTCGGGACAGACAAAAGCAGCACTGTAAAAATAAATTCTGTAACCCTCAACAGAACTGCACACTGCTGCAATGCTGGACAGGTAAGTACAGAGCTGCACAAGAAAATTCAGGGCACCCAGATCGGAACCACGCTAATACAGATAAGGTGAACACAGTCAGACCAGATTCATAGTCGCGTTTACGCTCACTAGGTAAATTCGGCACTGTACAAGCACGTTCAGTCAGCCTCGGTTCTTAACCACACTACTGTAGTCCACATAGATGCAGAGCTGTACAATCAGAAGCAATCAGCGAACTATCAGAAGCACACAGTGCTGGCCAGGTATATGCATCCCTGTGCTAGTAGATTCGTAGCTCCACATCAGATTCGCACAAATGCTGGCCAGGGAACTGTAGTCAGCCCAGCTTCAGAATCACGCCAGCTCTTGCCAGGTAAATACAGCAACGTAGAAGCTGATTCACTCAGCCCCACATCAGAATCACACTAAAGCTGGCCACGAAAATGCAGATTATTGAAAGGGAACTGAGAAAGGGCGTAAGACTCGTGCAACGATCGGCAGATGAACATAACGTTGGACAAGCACACTCCTTCTGCTTCACAACACAATTATGGTAACTTACTGCAGTAAACGCAGCACGGATGAAGCATATTCAGCCAGCTTCAGAATCACACTAAGACTGTCCAGCCCGCCCGGGTAGCCGTGCGGTCTAACGCGCTGCTTCACGAGTGGGAAGGTGTGTCGGTCCGTGTTACGAATCGGCCCGGCGGATTAGTGTCGAGGTTTGGTGTGCCAGCCAACCTGTGGATGGTTCTTAAGCCGATTTTGCATCTTCCTCAGCGAATGCGGACTGGTTCCCCTTATTCCGTCTCAGTTACACTATGTCAGCGACTGAATTTTTGCGCTGGTCATAAAGTACCCATCTCGTCGACGAACACATTACACAAAATGCGTAGGTGTTTCTAAAATTGTGTTAAAATATATATTCATGTTCTGGACCCTAGTTAATTATTAGGTTCTATCTAAAAAAGTGTGCCGTTATAGAAGAATATGTTTTCCTTCTTTTTAATTGTTGTGTGGAGGCATGAAATACCCCCTTCTCCACCACCCTTAGTAATACATGTTATGGAAACTACATTTGTATTTCTGGGGTAAATACATTTTGTGGGCTGCCTTGCGTTTCATTTCGTTCATGTACTCTGCATATAATGGAGTGTGTCCAAAGACGGAAGCTTTTTCTTCCGAAATCTGTCATCTGTAATTTTATCATAATTGAAGACATCGAGTAAAATTATTCTCTTACATTGTTAAGTTACAACCAGGCCTCACATCCAGAAAGCCACGAGTGATATTTAAGTTAACCTAGGTATTTAAGTTGATCTAGATATTTTAAGGAAAAAATTAATTTCTGGAACAATAATATCAGAGCGCAGTAACGACATATCAGGAAATGAGCAATTTTCATAAAAGCTAGATAATGAACAGATCAAAGATAGCCTCAAACTATAGAAAATATTAATAAATTTTAGGTTTCAACACTTATTGTGTGGATAGCCTACAATTTTCAAAGAAAGATTTGAGAACAAAACCTCTGATAGAATTCATCTACCTGCTACACTAACAAAAAAGGTTGGTTCACTATTATTAGTTCTTTCCGAAATAGTGGTTACCACGAACTGACTTATAAGTTAATCAAATATTGGTAATGCCAGCTTGAGAACAGACTGTGTTACTTTTGTAAGGATCTTTTCATGCGGATATTTTCTTCCACATTGTTAAGTCAATTATTCTCAATCCATTTCAGATATTGAGAAACTGAAAAATAATAACTAATTACTGTCCAATTTATTTATAAAATTTTATTTAATAAATTGAACTTATCCAGCACCGTATAATTTACAACCATTTAATAGAGAAAAATTCTCTGTTGAAAATCATTTCTATTTTTTGGAAACCATCAACAGAAATTTTCATATTTACAATAACGTGTAATATACTAGAGACATAATTTATAATTAATTATCTTGCATATAATTGTGGTTTAGCTAAAATTGTGCAACACTGTCTTCCAACTGCATCGCTAGGAGATGCGGGTTATATCTTGTTTTTCAGACCACTCAAGACTCGATTCTTGTAATCTTCTGTTTGACAACAGGTTTGATGCAGCTCTCCTCACTATCTCTGATTAACTGCTGAAGTTCTTACCATGTTCAAGACTACATCTTCTTCTCTGCTTATACCCACCTACTCACCCCCTCCTCGTCTTCCCTTCCCCTTCACAGTCCTCCTTAATTTCCCATCACTAGCAAATTAGCTATTTCTTGATGATTGAGTGTGTCTCCTATCAATCTATCACTTCCTTTAATCAAGATGCGTAGTGAAGTACTTTCTCCACTATTATGTTCAGTTCCTCTTCATTAGTTCCTCAATCTCACCATCTAATCTTCACTATTAATGATAAAATTGTAAGAATAAAAAATAAGCAAATAATGAAATACTGAAATCATGAACAGACGGTAAATGTAAATGGATTATTATTAGATTTTTAAAAGACTGGGTAAATGTAGTTTGGTACGACATACAAAGCTCTTGGAGCTATACAAATGAACTACTCCAACAACGAGACACAAAGAGTAAGCAGTATACAGGTTATGGATTTACAGATGAGTTACAACTTTATTTGTTAAATCTACCCTCTATGCTGTTCAGCTTAGCTACATATTATGTAGTCAAAATTGCATCTATAACTGATTTAAAATTAGTGACAGCAATAAAGCCCAAGTATTTGAGTTTCCCTTCGTGATGTAGTTTCATTCGCAAGAATTACTTACTGCATGGAATCCAAGATCATGTTATGTTGATGGATGAAAACACAGAAGAGAAAGAACTTACAACTGTATCTTTATCTTAAATCAGTATCTATGAAAAGCTCTAAAATCTTTGTACACAACACAGGACCAGAGTCCCTTAACAAAACCCAAGCCCAAAAAAAGAAAGTAATAATTCCATTCCAGAATAAGCCTAACCAAAGCTTGTATGTGGATGAAACACGAACTGACAAGCTCCTCGCAGGACCAGGTATTTATTTCCGGTAGTGGGCAGTATCTAGGATCCAAGTGGAAATCTTTACAGTTAATGTAAACGTAAAATTTACCGTCAGAATAATAGTGACTGCGCAATATCTACAGTCACTGTCCAACCACGAAGAACACATATAAGTAACAGCGATAGGAACTAGCGTTATATTCTCTTGGAGGCAACTACACTGCAAACAACTCAAACGATAAAGGGTGAAACGCATCAGAATTGGGACACATAATAAGAATCTGTCGATACTGCTCTCAAACATAGTTGGCAGTACCAAGATTGACTACTGAGTAACATGATTCCAGTGTTGTGTATGTGTTTTTATTCGTTAAATTACTCGACTAAAGCGCTCTGGTGATGTATTTGCTGTTAGTCTGAGAAGGCACCCATGGTCTTGGGGGGTAGCGTCTTTGATTAGTAATCAAAACGTGCTCGGTCCCAGGTTCGAAATCGACCATCGCATAAATTCTGATTCATAATCAGCATTGGCCACCAAAGACTTCCGCCTCATTCTGCCAACGGCCATGCCAGAGAGGACGAAAGAGCGGATGCAGTTTCAGGGCACTCTCTTGTCCTTGGGCTGGGGAAATTGCTCCTAAAGGAGGAAGAATCTGCATTAAAGACACATAACGTGTATCCACAGGATGTATGGTCTGTAACTGAAAAAGTGTCATGATGCTCTCTCCATAGGCAAAAGATTCCGGAATAGTCCCCCATACAGATCTCCGGGAGAGAGCTGCCAAGGGGGAGGTCGCCATGAAAAAAAGATTGAATAATCAACGAAAGGATAATGTTCTACGAGTCGGGGCGTGGAATTCCAGAAGCTTGAATGTGGTAGGGAAAATAGAAAATCAGAAAATGGAGATGCAAAAGCTCAATCTAGATTTAGTAGGGGTCAGTGAAGTGAAATGGAAATAAGGCAAAGATTTCTGGTCAGATGAGTATGGGGTAATATAAACAGCAGCAGAAAATGGTATAAGGGGATTAGGATTCGATGTGATTAGGAAGGTAGGGCAGAGAGTATGTTACTATGAACAGTTCAGTGATAGGGCTGTTTTTATCAGAATCGACAACAATACAACACCGACAACGGTAGTTCAGGTATACATGCCGACGTCGCAAGCTGAAAATGAAGAGATAGGGAAAGTATATGTGGATATTGAAAGGGTAATGCCGTACGTAAAGGGAGATGGAAATGCAGTTGTAGGGGAAGGAGCAGAAGAAAAGATTGCAGGAGAATGTGATCTTGGGGCAAGGAACGAGAGAGGGTAAAGATCAATTGAGTTCTGTAATAAATTTCAGGTAGTAATAGCGGACACTCTATTGAAGAACCACAAGCAGGAGGAGGTACACTTGGAAAAGGCCGTGTGATACGGGAAGATTTCAGTTTGATTACATCATCGTCAGGCAAGAGATTCCAACATCAGATGCTGGATTGCAAGGCCCACCCAGAAGGAGATATAGACTCACGACAAAGGAGAAAATGCCTTCGCCCAAGATTTGGTCTGCTAGGAGAACCTATTCAGAGACCTGTGGGATCTCGAAGGATTTTAATAGCTCTATTGAGTTTCGTGGCGTCTCGTTGTACTGGCGGAAGGACGGCGAAAACGAAGACAGTTCCATCTCCAACTATGTTCGACGGGTCGTCCAGAACGCGGTTTCAACCGAGGAGTATTGATACGCTAAATATGTTCACGTATTTAATGCACTAGAGTGGGAGGTTCGTCTTCCTTCGGGAGGTCTGATTGTTCAACGAAGCCAGCCAGTAGGATTAGTGGTTCACCATAGGCGATGTTGGGAAGCGACGCTTGTAAGTACTCTTTGAGGACGGGGCGTATTCCGAGGTGGCTCCATGGTAGTGCGTCTGACCAGGAACCGCCGTGATACAAGAGTGTCGCCGTGAGGACATGATAATGTTCACCCGGGGCATGTAATCAGCGACAGCGCCGTCAGAATCGTATGTGTAGCGTACGTCTGTCGACTACTGGATGTTTAATTTCATGTGCCGCAGGCTTAAGTGAACGGCATCTTTGTTTTCAGATGGCATCTGTAAGCAGCTGATGGTCGGTAAAGAGAGTATACTCAAACTCTCCGACATTGTTGCGTAAATGCCGAATGGCCTCATTGACGCGAGGAGTTTGCAGTCGAATTTACACCGCATGCGTTGAGCAGGAGAGAGGTAGGAGAAAAATCGGAGAGGTACAATAGTATAACCGATAAGCTTCTGCAAAACCACGCCTATTAATGTATCGCTAATGTCAGAAGTGACGCAGACCTGGGCGTCAGGTGCCGGGTGCGCCATGTGATGTGGATGAGGGCAGGTTTGAGGGACTTTAATGCTTGCATCATGTCATCAGTCCACGTAACTTTCCTCGTGGCCAAAGCGTTTTTACCGATCAAGGAGTCCGTGAGCGGTGCCTGGATGGAGGTAGCGTAAGGTATGTGACAATGGGAGAAGTTTATAATGCCTAGAAATCTTCGCAATTCACGTTAGTCTTCTACTAGAGTCCGGTTACAGATACATCTACATCTACATCTACGTGGTTACTCTGTAATTCACTCTTAAGTGCCTGGTATAAGGTTCATCGAACCATTTTCATACTACTTCTCTACCATTCCACTCTCGAATGGCGCGTGGGAAGAAGTAACACCTAAATCTTTCCGTTCGAGGTCTGATTTCTCTTATTTTATTATGACGATAATTTCTCCCTACGTAGGTGGGTGTCAACAAAATATTTTCGCATTCGGAAGAGAAAGTTGGTGATTGAAAATTCGTAACTAGGTCTCGCCACAAAGAAAACTGCCTTTGTTTCAGTGACCGCCACCCCAACTAGCGTATCATATCAGTGACCCTCTCACCCCTGTTGCGCGATAACATGAAACGAGCTTCCCTTTTCCACACTTTTTCGATGTCCAGCCCGCATCTCGTGGTCGTGCGGTAGTGTTCTCGCTTCCCACGCCCGGGTTCCCGGGTTCGATTCCCGGCGGGGTCAGGGATTTTCTCTGCCTCGTGATGGCTGGGTGTTGTGTGCTGTCCTTAGGTTAGTTAGGTTTAAGTAGTTCTAAGTTCTAGGGGACTGATGACCATAGATGTGCTCAGAGCCATTTTCGATGTCCTCCTTCAATCCCACCTGGTAAAGATCCCCAGCAATATTCCGGCAGAGGACGGGCAAGTGTAATGTAGGCTGTCTATTTAGTGGGTTTGTCGCATCTTCTAAGTGTTCTGCCAACAAAGCGCAGTCTTTGTTTCGCCTTCCCCACAATATTACCTATGTGGTATTTCCACTTTAAGTTGCTCGAAATTGTAATTCCTAGGTATTTACTCGAATTGACAGCCCTTAGACTTGTGCGATTTATCGTACACCCAAAATTTATCGGATTTCTTTTAGTACCCATGTGTATGACTTCGTACTTTTCTTTCTTTAGTGCTAATTGCCACATACAGAATTCTCTCTAGATCATTTTGTAATTGGAATTGATCGTCTGATGGTTTTACTAGACGGTAAATTACAGTGTCATCTGCAAACAATCTAAGGGGACTGCTCAGATTATCACCTAGATCATTTATGTAAATTAGAAACAGTAGAGAGCCTATGACACTACCTTGCAGAACGCCATATATCACTTCTTTTCTACTCGATATTGTCCGTCCCTGGTAGCTGAGTGGTCAGCGCGACGGAATGTCATACCTAACGGCCCGGGTTCGATTCCCAGCTGGGTCGGGGATTTTCTCCTCTCAGGGATTGGGTGTTGTGTTGTTCTTATCATGATCGTTTCATTCCCATCAACGTGCAAGTCGCCAAAGTGGCGTAAAATCGAAAGACTTGCAGTAGGCAAACGATCTACCCTACGGGAGGCCCTAGCCACACGGCATTTCCATTACTCTATGATTTACCGTCTGTCACTACGAACTGTGATCTCTCTGAAAGGAAATCGCGAACCCAGTCATACAACTGAGACGATACTCCATATGCACGCAATTTGATTAATAGTCACTTGTGAGGAACGGTATCAAAACCCTTCTGGAAATCTAGGAAAATGGAATCGATCTGAGATCCCTTGTCGACAGCACTCATTACTTCATGGGAATAAAGAGCTAGATGTGTTGCACAAGAACGATATTTTCTGAATACGTGTTGGTTGTGCATCAATAAGTCATTTTCTTCAATGTCATTCATAATTTTCTTTTACAGTATACGTTCCAAAATCCTACTGCAAATTGAGGTCTGTGATATGGGTCTATAATTCAATGGGTTACTCCAATTTCCCTTCTTGAATATTGGTATGACCTGTGCTACTTTCCAGTCTTTAGGAACAGACCTTTCGTCAAGTGAGTGGTTGTATATGATTGCTAAGAAAGGCGCTATTGTGTCTGCATACTCTGAGAGGAACCTGAATGGTATACCATCTGGACCGGAAGACTTGCCTTTCTTAAGTAATTTGAGTTGTTTCGCAACGCCTAAGATATCTACTTTTATGTCACTCATGCTAACAGCTGTTCTGGTTTAGAATTCTGGAATATTTACTTCGTCTTCTTTCGTGAAGGAATTACGGAAAACTGTATTTAGTAAGTCCGTTTTAGTGGCACCATCATCGGTAACATTTCCATCGCTATCGCGCAGTGACGGTATTGACTGTTTTTTGCCACTGGTGTACTTTACATACCTCTGTATGGTCTGATGTCAGAGGGAATCCCCCAGCCAGTACCGTATAGCTATGAAAATTTGCACTGGCGTGAATAGTTGAGATTTCTCGTGTTTAATTTTGTGCCAAATGGTGTTCGTGTTCCATGGGGAGGGGTAAGAAATCAAGATGTCAGCCAAACAGCCGTACACAAAAGGAAAGTTGAACATTAAAGAATCAATAGACTGCTGCCAAGTCTCTTGTGAGACCACAGGACATGAACCAGAACCCGAGCTGTACGAAAGGCGTAATTAGAGCAGTCTTAGGAATGTCGCTCCTGAACATGGAATCTGATGGTAAGCTTTGTGGCGATCAAGTACACTCAACACCCGCATGCCATTGAACAGTTGGGCAAACATGAATGTGTGTGTTCAGATAGATTTCTGCAATATGAGAGACAGCGAAACTGACGGTTTCGTCGACTTTCGCATTATCAGTATATAGCGTATTCCCTTATTTTTATTAAAAACTATCCGACACTGATTGCCAATCCCTGAAGTATTTGTATGTGTTTTGTTTCTTGAGAAATACGTTTGGCTGGGCTGGGAAATTCACAGACAGACATCAGAACAATAAGGGCGGAAAGGCTCCATTAACTTAATGTAGGTTATATAAGAATATACAGCCTACAGTTGCAGGTTAACTTTATCGTTTACCTAGGTTTCAACGTCAGTAATAAGGTCTTCTTCAGAACCTGCAAAAACTTATTATTATAATGTGCTAGTTACTTATATTAGATACGGTCATCTTACAGGATGCAACGTGTAGTACTTACATAAAATATTATTTAAATGTGTGCCTAAAACAGGCCATGTCCTAAGTCAACTTTATAAAACTTGATGCATAACCATAAGGTTTTGTCACTTCTATTAAACAAGCTGTAGCACATTCACTTTAAGCCCGTTGTATGGGCCTCGTCGTGTGACAAGAGACTGTGGACCGCGAGGGCTTCGTGGCCTGCTTCACAGAGGGCGGCGCGCATGCGCGAGACGTATAGAATCAAATTCTTATTACGCACGCGTCAGATAACATTTTTGCTATGAATTAATTTTATTCTTTACTATTGTAAGTTAATTACAGTATCCAGCATGGCTACGCTTTACATTTTACTACATAACCTTATAAACTGACCAACAAATCTCGTATGAACATCTGTAGGAAAGGTTCTATTATTACAAAAACTGTAATGGTCACATGTTCAGTGTTATTCGTTGTCCCCCTACGTTCGCGTGTGACAAATTTCGTCTATGTATGTGTCCAAGTGTCTGAACAAATTTTATCTTGGACTCTACGCCCGTGAACGGCTCCATGTATTTTGTAAAGTGTTTGTCTCCGTTTATACGTCCGCCGTATTTTTTCTCTAATTGTCTTCATTTGTATCTTTTGTGATTCTCTGAGGCCAAAGAGCGGCGTAGTATGCTGCTGCTGGCCTGCCTGTAAACAGGTTTAAAAATAACAATAAAGAAAAAAAATTGGTCACATGCATTATGAATTATTGCAAACCTAATATAGGCTGGAAGCCTTCGAAGTAGGTCCTATTTTTTTGGATACAGTTGATCGTTCAGTAAATTGCCTCTATCTGTAATTAGGTGTGCATAAACTTGTAGTTCCTCAAGCGTGTTGAGTCTATATCCCTTAACTTCATGATATAGTAGCTCTATGTCACGTAGGGACCGCGTCTGGGGGCGTCTGCATTTTCGCAAGGCTCTCCCTTTACTGTTTTCTTCATGTAACAATATCTCTCCTAGTTTCGTCTGCCCTCAGCATCGTCTCTACTTCCGCGCCTTGCAACTCCTGTCCTCCGTTCTCACAACTTCAAAATAACACTACAGTAGAAATGAATAATCAATATATTATATGGTAAGATCTGCAATCGGTTTAGGCGTGTATAGTTCATAATGTACTCAATACACGTTTGAGTGTTAATGACTCGGAGGAAGACGGCCTTCCGGCATGCATAATCTTACGAACTCAAACTTTTGCAAAGACTGTCGTCGGATCGTGGAAACGGATCTGTGTGCTAATTATGTAGTAACCTCCCTATCGGTTGTATGTCTTGAATCTCCGATAACATTAGTTACTTGTAACTGTTTCATGTTCTTATGATAATTTGTAAGTGAATAGGATGTTATTAAACATGTTAGTCTTATACTTCAGTGCAGCTACTGCACTCGTTCTGTGTGAAATTTTATAATAAACAATATAACTTATGATAACTCTGACTTTCACTGCATACGTGCCTCACTTGGTCACAAAATTAAAGCCCGCGGTTGTGGCCGAGCGGTTCTAGGCGCTACAGTCTGGAACCGCGCGACCGCTACGGTCGCAGGTTCGAATCCTGCCTCGGGCATGGGTGTTTGTGATGTCCTTAGGTTAGTTAGGTTTAAGTAGTTCTAAGTTCTAGGGGACTGATGACCTCAGATGTTAAGTCCCATAGCACTCAGAGCCATTTGAGCCACAAAATTAAATTACAATGTCACTATTCCACCACCCTTTTGAAATCTGTAATTCCATAATTTAGCGTTAATAAGAAAATCCTTATGTAGTTTAGAGTCTTTATCGGGTATACATGTACCGATGAGCGTCAACTAACTATAGGTGTAGGCGGTGGGTTAGCACGAATGGTGCGAAAGATCGTAACCCTGTAGTCCTCGCACAGACGGATTAAACCGCTTTTCTTCTGGATGAGGTGTATGGGGGAAGACCAAGTGCTGTCTGAAGTGTTTTTAATATTCATGTCAAGCAGTTCACCAGTAGCTGATTTAACGTGGTGCAGCTGTTTGGGATTGAGGTGGAGAGCCTCGTGTCGGGCGGAAAGTGCCTCGGTAGTATTGATTCTGTGAGAAGTACCATTAGTAATTACACCTACACGTGCATCATATGAGCCTACAGGAGTAAAGGTACTGTTGCTGTGAGGGGGGAATGGTTTCTCTAGGGACCAAATTGTCACTGACCTTGGAGTCCCGTGTAGGAGATGACACCGGAGGAGGCTGGGGAGTGGCTGCCGAAGCGTTGGTGTGTTCTATATAGAGAGCTCGTCCAGCTGCGTGAACGCTACACCTATCAACTGGTGAACCACGGCATTGTGCGCTCATATAGCTTCGGAAGCAGAGCGCTCGAGCATAAACTCAAGCAGTGATGCTGTGAGTGAGCCCTTAGGTTTGAGTATTCGGAAAGAGAGCTATAGAGGGGTCCGTAGACGAGAAAAAAGGAGTGGAGCCTGTCTAGCCAGGGGCTTAGGAGCCAGAGTTGTGGTGTAGCAATGAGGCCGACTGGATATTAGGTAATAACCCGAAATGTTTAAGGACATCTGCTACATGGAAAGTCCATATACAATGAAGAACAAAAGGGAACTTGAAGCTCTGCAGAACTGAGGACGATTATACTAGAGTTGTTAGCCATACATAGGGTTAAATTGTTTGTAATTGTGCGAATGGCGGCTGATGTGATGGGAATGACGCTAGTCTGCACCCATATATTAATAATAAATCTTATACCCAATGTTTGGTCCACCATATAGAGACGGCCACCAGAGGAGGAGTGTCGCCGGCTGTTCTATCGAAAGGCGCGGAGTGATTGGTGATCGAACCCGAGACCTTTCGATCTGTAGGCTGACAGTTACCACGGAACCACCAAGATACAATAACATGTAACCAGTAACATTAAACTTGTAGTAATGAAAAGACAGGTTTTATTTTCAAGACACAAAACGGCACCAAATTTAGTAATAGTTAAACTGATTGTGCCTTGCGCCCGCGTTTAATTTCGCTAATTCCCGCGGATCTGGTATCGCTCTGGCCGCAAGAGCGCATGGAGCGCTACTGTCGCCGGCAGAGGACAGGTTGGAGGAGAAGGTAGTTAAGTGCTGCGGCGACCTGGAGTGAGGGAGAAAGTGACACTTGCAGCGAGGAGCGCAAGTGAGGCGATGTATTGTTGTGGCCAAGCGCCTGCCGTCGCCCGTTGGCAAGGGTGGAGCCTTTGCCCACTGAGGGTTTGGCGGGGCCGAGTGTTCATCGCAGCCGTGAACATTACTCGTTAAAAGCCACTTCGGCAGGACGCACAGTATTCAGCGTGTCCTCTGCTAATGATGTTGCAATCAGTCCGTGTCCATTGTGGTGCCGGGTTGGAGTCCGGTCTGGCCTTCACAAGTACTGGACGCGGTGGCGTCTGCTGGATGATACTCGTGCGTTTCCGACTACGAGTAATCTTCGTTACATCCTTGTCTCGGCGCTCTCTAAGCAATCGTTTGTCAATGGGCGCTGGATTTTACGAGAAATCACGGTGAGCATACGATTAGGGGGCACGTTACCTGGTGTCGTGTGGTGGGTTTTTTGACTGAATACACTGGTTGCATGTTGTTATGTATATAAATGTGTAATTTATGAAGGTTTATCTGGTACTACATGAGTCCAGTTCTGTCACTGAGTGTGGGCTAGCGTCTGTCACTATTCCAAGTTGATTTTAGAATCTAAGTGTATAGAATGCACATGTTATTCTTCTGATTTACGAATTGTGCTTTATAGTCAGTGAAAATTGTTGAATCTAGCCACCTTATTTCTGAGGCATGCCTGTAGTTATCTATTGGATAGTATCACGAGCTCGAGCTGTTTACTTAATTGTTTACATCTACAATAAAGTTAAAGAAGAATTTCTGCATTTGTAGTGTATTCATTTTTACTAAATAATTACCGAGTTGTTAGAACGTTAAATTTGCTAAATAATTAACGAGTTTGTGTGTTAAAGGATAGATGATTGTATCTCTTCTTAACTACGATCTTGTTAAAGATGCCTGAGTACCATGAATGAAATTTTTAATGAAGGTTTCTAGTAGTAAAGGAGAAATCACTGCGTCGCCTCTGCCACCGCCTCTGTCATCGAAAATTCGAACCACATTTGTCAGTCATTTTGGCTACTTCGAAGGCAATTGCGTTTTGATAACGACTGACAATAGCCGATGGTTGATATTTGTGGCATTTAGATTTGTTCATATGTTTGGTGTTCGTAATGTAATTTTTCTTTTTACTTCATTTAATATTCCTTACAAAAGGGAAGTGATTGTATACTGTTGCTATTTTGAAGTGTTTACCATCAGTTGGGTATTGAAATTTAGTCTTTTCAGTTAATGTTCTTCTTGGATGTTCGCTTTTAAAAATAAAATCATTAGTTCAAAAATCGTTCAAATGACTCTGAGCACTATGGGACTCAACTGCTGAGGTCATTAGTCCCCTAGAACTTAGAACTAGTTAAACCTAACTAACCTAAGGACATCACAAACATCCATGCCCGAGGCAGGATTCGAACCTGCGACCGTAGCGGTCTTGCGGTTCCAGACTGCAGCGCCTATAACCGCACGGCCACTTCGGCCGGCAACTAGTGTTTTTAGAAACGTTAATAAATTTATTATGGCTCAGTACCTTCCCACTCAACACCATCTCCCTACCGTATTTCAGTATGAAACGTCGTAACAACCAAACCGGTTGAAATTTGGATATGCTGTTTTGGGATAACGAAGTGAGCAATCTAGATCCACGAATGGGACGACACCACTTCCGCCTAAAATATTCAAAGCTGTGCCCTCAGCAGGCAAGGTGATGCTCACCAAGTTTTTCGACGTCTGTGGTCCGATACTCATCGGATTCCTCGAGCGCGGAAAAACCATTATCAGTGCGAGACACTCCTTACCCTACGCAGGTCCACCATGAGCAAACGGGCTAGGCAGCTCGTGGAGGGAGTGGTTCTGCTCTACGATAACGCTCGTCCACACAGAGTGTAATGGGCAAGATCAAGTGGGAGCGGCTTGAGTTTCCCTACAGCCCAGGCATGTCGCCCTGAGACTTCCATGTGTTTGGTCCGCTGAAAGAACATCTCAAATTCGGGTGACGAACTGAACTACTGGCTCCTGTCACAGCGTCAGGAATTCTGGGAACATGGAATCTTTTAGCTCCTGAAACAGTGAGATTGTTGCTCTCGGTCCGCTGGTGATTATTTTTCAATAAGGACTTCAGTTACACCCACGGTGATATTTTGTACCTTTTCCTTTGAACGCCCCTCATAATTTTTAAAAACTATAATCATTTAACTTAGGATTTTGTGAATAGATGAGCTATCTAGGAACGAATTTACAAGACGAAGAAAAGGATACTGGATATCTTGCTGTTAACGACAGGTACTTAAACTGACACTGGATGCAAATCTGGATGGACAACTATAAGAAAGAGCAAATATTACAATATTTACCATAATCGATTGGAGTCGTTATGGACAGATGGTATACAGATAATGAGATATCAGCAATGCTTTTACACTATTGGCCATTAAAATTGCTACACCACGAAGATGACGTGCTACAGACGCTTAATTTAACACACAGGAAGAAGATGCTGTGATATGCAAATGATTAGCTTTCAGAGCATTCGCACAAGGTTGGAGCCGGTGGTGACACCTACAACGTGCTGACATGAGGAAAGTTTCCAACCGATTTCTCATGCACAAACAGCAGTTGACCGGCGTTGCCTGGTGAAACGTTGTTGTGATGCCTCATGTAAGGAGGAGAAATGCGTACCATCACGTTTCCGACTTTGATAAAGGTCGGATTGTAACCTATCGCGACTGCGGTTTATCGTATCGCGACACTGTTGCTCGAGTTGGTCGAGATCCAGCGACTGTTACCAGAATATGGAATCGGTGGGTTCAGGAGGGCAATACGGATGACAGGCATCTTATCCCCATGGCTGTAACGGACCGTGCAGCCACGTCTCAATTCCTGAGTCAACAGATGCAAGACAACAACCATTTGCACTAACAGTTCGACGACGTTTGCAGCAGCATGGATTATCAGCCCGGAGACAATGGCTGGGGTTACTCTTGACGCTGCATCACAGACACGAGCGCCTGCGATGGTGTACTCAACGACGAACCTGGCTGCACGAATAGCAAAACGTCAGTTTTTCGGATGAATCCACGTTCTGTTTATAGCATCATGATGGTCGCATCAGTGTTTGGCGACATCGCGGTGAACCCACGTTGGAAACGTGTATTCGTCATCGCCATACTGGCGTATCACCCGGCGTGATGGTATGGGGTGCCATTGGTTACACGTCTCGGTCACCTCTTGTTCGCATTGATGGCACTTTGTAAAGTGGACGTTACATTTCAGATGTGTTACTACCCGTGGCTCTACCCTTCATTCGATCCCTGCGAAACCCTACATTTCAGCAGACATGCACGACTGCATGTTGCGGGTCCTGTACGGGCCTTTCTGGATACAGAAAATGTTCGACTGTTGCCCTGGCCAGCACATTCTCCAGATCTCTCATCAATGAAAACGTCTGGTCAATGGTGGCCGAGCAACTGGCTCGTCACAATACGCCAGTCACTACTCTTGATGAACTGTGGTATCGTGCTGAAGGTGCATGGGTAACTGTACATGTACACGCCATCCAAGCTCTGTTTGACTCAATGCCCAGGAGTATCAAGGCCGTTATTACGGCCAGAGGTGGTTGTTGTGGGTACTGTTATCTCAGGATCTGTGCACCCAAATTGCGTGTAAATGTAATCACATGTCAGTTCTAGTATAATATATCTGTCCAATGAATACCCGTTTATCATCTGCATTTCTTCTTGGTGTAGCATTTTAATGGCCAGTAGTGTAAATAGTTTGTGAACTGTGCTAGTGCACTAAGTCAACGAATCGGTTAGTTGCTACTACCTAACAGGATTTTCAGTGACCCTCCTGAAAAAATCGATGACTAAAACTTCCTAGAAGATGGAAACTGTCTACCAGATTAGGACTTGAACGGGAACCTTGCCTTTCACTGGCAAGGTTGTTGCTCTCCAGACACAGTATACGACCCGTCCTCGCAGCTTCAGTTCTTCCAGTACCTCTGTCCTCCCTTGTAGACATTAAAGGAACTGTACGACGTATTTTCTGAGACCTACTTATCCAGGTACATTGGCTACCGCAGTGAAATTATATGTCGACAGTTTACAGAAGAATCAAAAAGGAATCTTTGAAGCGAGGGTGTGGACTGTTTGAGAAACTTTCTCGAAAAATAGATCTATGTGTTGAAACTCTACTCGATCTCGGAACCATTCACGGGTATTGCTCGGGATAAACAAAGTTCTACCTTTCGAGTTCCAGTCCACTGCACACTTTTAAACTGTCAGGAGGTTTAAAGGATGTTGAACAACATGCTGAATGGAGAGAGATTCATCCGGGAAATGATTTACTTGCATGTTGAGGAAGTGAGGTCTGCGTCTACTTCCATACTACGCAAGCCACCTGATGGCGAGTATCGAAAGGTCGGTTCAAACAAATTTCGGGCTTGCAGCCGGTCGTCGTTCAATACTTCGCACGATATTTCAACTGGGTACCTGTCAGTCATCTTCAGGTGAGCCGTCGCAGACTGGCGAAAACGTCCTCTGTTCCGCAGTATATAGAGTACTGTAACTATTCTGCGCATGTGTCGAAAATTTGACAGATGAACCACACTGTCCACTGGCAGCGCCCTCACTGGTGGAAATTTTCGGTAAATTCAGGTAAAAATGGTTTTCCGCCCACCATCGAAGATTGCGGACCTTGTGGGATCAGTTAAGGACAATCTGTTACTATAGTTCAATTCTTTTATCTTGGCGGTTCGCGCATGCCCGCCCAGACGCGGGAGATTGCTGCGTTGCCAGTTGTACGCGCCAAGAGAATCAGCGCCATAGTATAGTTCGCAAGCTTACGTTTACGGGGGAGCACGAAGTTTATGAAGTAAAGCCACCACGGCCGCATTAACCATTTCGCTGCTACAGAGACGTGCTTCCCGCATTCCGCGATGTGCGCAATTTTGTCGTCATTGCACTGCTCGCCTGTGCAGACACATGGTGTTTCGGCTGCTTTGATACACTTTATTATTCGATTTCACAAAAACTATTTGGCCCAAAAATTTGATATTTACACATCTTCTTGACTGATATCTCCTTCCCCCCCCCCCCCCCCCAAATGACTTAATTTTGTTTCGATGTTCAACGCAGTTATTGCGCAGCATTAGATGTAGTAAACCGTTGCACGAAATTTTGAAGAGTTTGCAGAGGTAAAAGTCCATAGCGTATACTTTCCGTATGGTCGATTTTAGTTGCCACTACAAAATTCAAAAAATTACATTCAAACGAATAAAATTCATGAAGTAAGACACTTCGATGTTGTTTTTAAATAAAGAAAACATAGGCACCGAGGAAGGTTTGAACTCAGAACCTTTCGCTTAGCAGCCATACACTTTAACCATTTTTTTAAATTTTTTTCTTTAAATTCTCATGTTGTTCGTTATAGTTCGTTGCAGTTGTTCGTGGCGGGCGTCCCCTGACGCCCATTGAAGTTCGTTATTGATCCATTCACTCAGGTTTTTTTATTACAGAGGGCAGCTAACCCTCTGACCGAACACGCTGAGCTACTGTGCCAGCATCCATCACGCTAACGCAGCTCGTCGTTCAATGATACTTCCCAGAGGACTTTAAATGTCACGCAAAATAACGACAAACACTGTTGGTATGATTATGAATTACTCACATTTCGTCGAAGTACAATTGGAAATAAACAATTACCGCTGTTCTAGTCGGTTAGTGAGAATGATACAAACACCTTTCCTTGCTATCGCCTGAATTAGGAGGCTTATTGCTTGTCTGGTTTCATTAATTAATAGAATATGAAGCAATTGCTTTTTCCAAACTTTCTATAAAAGAAAGTCTGCTATCAAGACATTGCTTTTGTTCAATTACTTTATTTATGACTGAACATTTCTAAAACTGAATTCTGTGCTCTACACTGCGGTCGAGCTCTGGCAACGTCGTTCTCTGTTCATTGGCTGACTGTGTTTTGTGACGTCAGATGCGCAGAACGAACCTAAACTCGGCCGCCGTCATAAATGACGCGCACTTTACAAAAGGCCGCAGTTTACAAGATACTGTGCCAATGTGGTATGGCTTACATAGGTCAAACCACACGCACCGTGAAAGAACGCTACACTGAACATCAACGTTACACCCGCCTTTTGCAGCCAAGCAAGTCCGCTATTGCTGAACATTGTATTTCTACTAGACAATGGAGTGTGAGAAAACAATGATTTTGTCCACAGCAACGTCTTTCTGGGACTCCATTATTAAAGAATCCGTAGAAATACGACTGGCGGAAAATCTGCTAAACCGTGACAGCGGCTACCAGCTGGACAGTGCATGGAATCCCGTCATATCCACGATTTGCTCAAATCGAAGACGACAGAGTGCGTCGACGGCCGTGCCAAACAGCAACGCAGAGGGCGACCGAGTTCCGCTATTCCACCAGCGAGGGCGCTGCCGGCGGGCAGTGTGGTTCACCTATCAAATTTTCGACCCATGTGCAGAATAGTTACAGTAATCCATATATTGCGGAACGGAGGACGTTTTCGCCAGTCTGCGACGGCTCACCTGAAGATGACTGGCAGGTGCCCAGTTGATATATCGTGCGAAGTATTGAACGACGACCGGCTGCAATCCCCTAATTTGTTTGAAGAGTCAATTAGTCGAGAAAATTTTAAAATTCATATCGAAGGGTCGTTTGCGTACCACCGTCAGATCTCCCATTTCAATGACTAATCTCTACGGCGAGTGACAAAAACCATTGTTGGTAAGCCTCTGTCTTAGCTCGCATATTTAATTTCACCTCCGTGGTACACTCGCTAGATATTAACTGGAGGAACGCAGAGTTTTAGAAGATAAACGGTAACGCACACAGCGATGCACAACGCCTCTCCTATACCGACTGCTGCTTAAGTTGGGTGAGTATCTCCGAGGCGCTTTTGCCGACCTGTGACGAAACGTGCTACTCTTCTTTAGATCTTATCAATTCTCTCTTCCACTTCAGTCTGCTACGAGTCCCAAACTGGGTAGTAATAATGGCGTGATCGTACTCTGTAAGCTTAAAGCAAGCACATCCAAACGGAATCACTTCATTTCGTAAGAGCAGGAGAAAGAGGACGCAGACTCGACCAGACGAAATGCAAGGACCTGTCCTCACCCGCGGCGCGTCTACGCGCAGACAAACGGGCGCGGCCCGCCTTCAGAGGAATATTTTACTGCACCGCGTATCGATTTCGGATGGGCTGACCGACGAGTTTTTGCAGGCACGGCGGCGGCTCACCTCACCTCACCTGGCAGCCTGGCTTCGTTAGCCGCGGATAACAGGTGGCGCCGCCGGCTGACACTCCGACGCTGAGCAAACAGCCTTCCTATCGCTCTGGCCACACCACGCCGCGCCGCCGCCGCCGCCGCCGCCGCCGCCGCCGGCGCTGCGTCGCGTCAGATAAACGTCTCGCACACCGACTCTCTTAACCTTTTTAGTTTTATTTTTCTCCCTTCCTTCGTCTGCAGTGCTATTTTCTTTAATTTTGTTCCCCTTTCGCCTTCAATACCACTATTTCATACAGTTTCCATAAATCCTCAGATCCACACAGTGGTGATTGAAATTACCCTTTACAGATATTACGATATTAGCCCACAAACTGAATGTGAGACACTATAGGTCAGCATATTAGTATACACAAGGGGCTCCATTGATCGTGACCGGGCCAAATATCTCACGAACTAAGCGTCAAACGAAAAAACTACAAAGAACGAAACTCGTCTAGCTTGAAGGGCGACACCAGATGGCGCCATGGTTCACCCGCTAGATGGTGCTGCCATAGGTCAACTGCGTTTTTTAGAATAGTAGTACGTAAAGAATAAATAAATTAAAAAAATAAAGATAAGAGTGAAGTAATGGTATTTGGAAGAGAGAAAGGGATCAACGGGAACATTACCTTGAACGGTAGAAAATTTCACTTATTTAGGGAGTGAAATATTTAGGGATGGAAGAATGACTAACGAAATTTATAGGAGGTTACAGAAGGGAGGCAATTTCTACCAAACAATAAAACACCTGATTTGGAATAAGAAAGTTTCAGAAAAAGCAAAACTCCTTATGTATAAGAATTATTACTTCCCTATTGTCACCAATGGTGGAGAAACATGGAAAATGACAGAAAGGGACTGGAGCAGACTGAAAGCAGGAGAAATGAAATTTCTCAGAGCAGTTAAGGGAAAAACAAGAATGGACAGAGTAAGGAATGTAGAGATTATAAAGAACCTTAAACAAGAAATTGAAAAAAAGAATTTAAGATGGTATCGGCATGTTAAAAGGATGCATGGGCAGAGACTCCCCAAAATTATGGAAGAACTGAAGATGGGTGGGAAAAGACCTAGAGGGCGCCCACAAACACGGTGGAAAATGGTAGTGAGAATATCTGTAGAAAGGAGAGATGTGACCTGGCAGCAAGTGGAGGAAGAAAAGTGCTGGGAGGACTGGGCCAAATGGAGAGGACTCGTCAGCACCCTGACCCGGCAGCAGCTGGAGCGGGATCCGGACATAGATAGATAGTACGTAAAGAAATATGAATGTTTTAGTTGGACCACTTTCTTCGCTTTGTGATAGATGGCGCTGTAATAGTTACAAACATATGGCTCACAATTTTAGACGAACCGTTGGTAACAGGTAGGTTTTTTAAATTAAAAAACAGAACATACTTATGTTTGAACATTTTATTTCGGTTGTTCCATTGTGATACATGTGCTTTTGTGAACTTATCATTTCTGAGAACGCATGCTGTTACAGCGTGGTTACCTGTAAATACCACATTAATGCAATAAATGCTCAAAATTATGTCCGTCAACCTCAATGCATTTGGCAATACGTGTAACGACATTCCTCTCAACAGCGACTAGCTCGCCTTCCGTAATGTTCGCATATGCATTGACAATGCGCTAACGCATGTTGTCAGGCGTTGTCGGTGGCTCACGATAGCAAATATCCTTCAACTTTCCCCGCAGAAAGAAATCCGGGGACGTCAGATCCGGTGAACGTGCGGGCCATGATATGGTGCTTCGACGACAAATCCACCTGTCATGAAATATGCTATGCAATACCCCTTCAACCGCACGCGAGCTATGTGCCGGACATCCATCATGTTGGAAGTACATCGCCATTCTGTCATGCAGTGAACATCTTGTAGTAACATTGGTAGAACATTACGTAGGAAATCAGCATACATTGCACCATTTAGATTGCCATCGATAAAATGGGGGCAAGTTATCCTTCCTCCTATAGTGCTACACCATACATTAAACCGCCAAGGTCGCCGATGTTCCACTTGTCGCACCCATCGTGGATTTTCCGTTGCCAAGCAGCGCATATGATGCCGGTTTACGTTATCGCTGTTGGTGAATGACGCTTCGTCGCTAAATAGAACGCGTGCAGAAATTCTGTCATCGTCCCGTAGTTTCTCTTGTGCCCAGTGGCAGAACTGTACACGGCGTTCAAAGTCAACGCCGTGCAATTCCTGGTGCGTAGAAATATGGTACGGGTGCAATCGATGTTGATGTAGCATACTCAACACCGACGTGTTTGAGATTCCCGATTCTCGCGCAATTTTTCTGCTACTGATGTGCGGATTAGCCGCGACAGCAGCTAAAACACCTACTTGGGCATCATCATTTGTTTCAGGTCGTGGTTGACGTTTCACATGTGGTTGAACACTCCCTGATTCCTTAAATAACGTAACTATCCGGCGAGCGGTCCGGACACTTTGATGATGTCGTCCAGGATACCGAGCAGCATACATAACACACGCCCGTTGGGCATTTTGATCACAATAGCCATACACCAACATGATATCGACCTTTTCCGCAATTGGTAAACGGTCCATTTTAGCACGGGTAATGTATCACGAAGCAAATACCGTCCGCACTGGCGGAATGTTACGTGATACCACGTACTAATACGTTTGTGACTATTACAGCGCCATCTATCACAAAGCGAAAAAAGTGGTCCAACTGAAACATTCATATTTCTTTACGTACTACACGAATATGTAATAAAAAATGGTGGGTTCCTATTTAAGAAAAAGCACTTGATATCCGTTTGACCTATGGCAGCGCCATCTAGCGGGCCAACCATAGCGCCATCTGATTTCCCCCTTCAACTTAGACGAGTTTCGTTCTTTGCAGTCTTTTCGTTTGATGCTTATTTCGTGAGATATTTGGTCCGATCACTGTCAGTGGAACACCCTGTCCAGTTATCAGCCTTCTCAGGCCCGCCACGAATTCCTCTCCGGCGTCAGTCTCTTCATTGCAGAGTAGCGCTTTCACCCTACTTGCTGTATGTATTATAATCTCTGTCTTACCCTATCGTTTTGCCCTCTACAGCTCCTTCTAGTACCATGGAAGTTATTCCCTGATGCCTTAACACCTATTATCCTGTCTCCTTTTTGTCAGCGGTTTCCATATACTCCTTTCTTGACACGTCCTGCGGGAAAACCTCCCCACTCCTTACCTCATATTCAACATTCCTCTCTAGCGTCACATCTCAAATGCTTCGATTCTTCTGTTTCCCTTTGTCCATGATTCACTACCACACAACGATGTGCTCCGAACGTACATACTCGGAAATTTCATCCTCATATTATGGCTTATGTTTGATACCAGCTGATTTCGTTTGCTCAGAACTGTCCTCTTTGCCTGCGCTGATCTGCTTTTTATCTCTTCCTTGCCCTGTCTGTCATGGTTTCTTTTACTTCCAACGTAGCAAAATTCCTTAAAATTGTCTACTTCGTGATCACCAATTGCGATGTTAAGTTTCTCGATATTCTCATTTCTGCTGCTTCTCATTACATTGGTATTTTTGATTTACTCTCAGTACATATTCTGTACTCATTAGACTGTTCATTCCATTCAGCAGATCCTGTAATTCTTTTTCACTTTCACTGAGGATAGTAATGCAGTGAATCTTATCATTGGTAGCCTTTCACCCTGGATTTTAATCACGGCGTTGAATCTTTTGGTTTATTTCCGTTGCTGCTTCTTCAAAGTATGGACTCAACAGTAGTGGCGAAAGGCAGCATCCCTGTCTTACACACTTTTTAACCCGAGCACTTAGTTCTTGGTCATCCGCTCTTATTATTCCTTCTTAGTTCTTGTACATACTCTGTATTACATATATTTCCCTATAGCTTATTCCTCTTTTCCTCAGAATTTCGCATTGGCCCATTGTACATGATCGAACACTTTTTCCAGGTCGATAAATCCTATGAGCATGTCTTGGTTTTTCCTCAGTCTTCATTCCACTATCAAATGCAACGTCAGAAATGCCTCCCTGCTGCGTCTGCCTTTAACAAAGCCAAACTGATCGTCGTCTAACAGATCGTCAATTTTCTTTTCCATTCTGCATATTATTCTTGTTATCAGTTTGAATGCACGAGCTGTTAAACAATCTGCACGACATTTTTCGCATCGACCCTTGCTATCTTCGGAATAGTGTGTGTGATATTTTTCCCAAAGTATGATTGTATATCACCAGCATCATATTTTCTTCACACCATCCTGAATAAAATACTAGTGCGTCTTATTCTGCTGTTCCAGTTTTTGGAACCCTTATCAAATGAATATGACAATAGACATAGAATAAACTTAGTGACAGCAATGATCGTAACAGCCCATACAAAAGTGTAACAGAAATGCTTAAGAAACTTAAATGGGAAAGCTCAAACGCTTACAAGAGAGATGACGTCATTCTCGCGAGACTTTGTTGCGTAAGATTAGAGAACCCCTTTTCTACTGTATTGCCCATTTTCGTGTTTCCCAGATCGGGCTGAGAATCAAAGGCCTTCCTCGTTCCTTCCTCGTTTTCTGTTGCTCCATCGCTACTCTCCTTCTTTAAGCACGTCATCCGGTTTCGCTCCGAAGGCTGCTCACTGTACCTGCCCATCTCTTCATACGTCTTGTCTCTTTCCAGCTCACATCTCAGAAAACAGTTCTTTGGCTCTTTCTCCTCTCTCATATCCATCATATGTCCATATCACGGCAGCTTTTTTATTTCGATCTTGTCATGAAGTTTCGACATTGTCGTCCTTTGTCTGAACTTCTCATTTCTGACTCTTTTTTTCTTTCTTGCTTCGATAACTCTTAAAATTTCTTCTCTGCTGCTTTCATTCCACTCTCAACCCTTTTTGTTCTAACCCATGTAGCACTAGCAAAAGAGAGAATTGTTTCATAGTAGAGATTATTTAAATTCCTTTTGGACGTATCTGCCATAGTAGAATACCCCTTACACTGTGGCGAAAGCTCTTTTCTTGTATTTTTTCCCAAACTCTTCGGGTATTTTGCCATCATTGATGATATTGCTCCCTACGTACCTAAACCACAACTTCCAAAAATTTTAGGTACAATTTTATGTATTATCTTCCTCCCTTCCTTCCGTTTGTCATCACGACTATTTTCTCTTCTCTGTTCTTAGTCGCAGTATAATTTTTTCTATATATTGTTCCATGCATCTGCTTACCAAACCACTTCCATTTCGTTGTCACCTCTCACTCCATCGTCTGCAAACGATATGGCTTTTGTTTTATCTCTTCTTCACTCTTGATTAACATTTTTATGAATCTGTTCCATGACTATGGCGAATAATGTGGAGATCTGCACGCTTCCCTGTCGTAGACCGATTTCGACTTCGCAACGTTTTGTGTATCCACATGGGTCATTAGTTAAGCAATTTTTGTATATAACTCTTATCATTCGCACTTCCACTTCTTATACATCCCTTAATGTTTTGCACACCAACAGTCTACGCATACTTACGTGGGCTTCCTCAACATCAATTAATGTCATCACCATTTCTTATCCAAGTTCCCACCTTTTCTCCATCAAATGCCTTATTGTAGAGATCAGGTCGAACTTTTATCTGTCTTTCCTGGAACTACAGTGCTCTGCTTCCATTCTCCCTCCACTTTTCTGCCCAGTCTTCCTCCAACTTCCTATGTACACTCTCATCTACGCAATCTGTCATTGCCACAAACGATTTGTCAGTGTCAATAAATGTTACCACCATATATCCAAATTCTAATATTTCTTCCATCAAATATCTCACTTTCAAGATCAGTCGAAAGTTAAACAGCACTGTTCTGCTTCCATTCTCTTTTACGTTTCCTCCTCAGATTCCTCCCAATACTCTCTCAAAGATCTTAGCTACATTCACAATAAGGGCGATACCTCTGTCGTTATTACATTTCACCTCAGTCACCTTTTCTTACGTATGGGTACAATGTTTCTCTTTTCCCTCTCTTCTGGGGTATCTTCCTTGTTGTGAATTATTCTTGATAGTTTAAGCAATCGCTGTAACCAGCTTGATCCTGCTACTTTTATCATTTCTTTGGTTACCACATTCAGTCCTTTGGCTTTATCATTCTTCATATTATGTATGGCTTCCTCTATGTATAACGTAGATATCTCTTTTTTTGTCGTCTTTTCTCCACTGTATCTTCTTTATCTTTCTCCCTACCTTTTCACTGTATTTAATATTCAGCAAAGTTGAGAAGTACTCATCACATATTTTTAATATATCGTCTCCTTGCGTCAAGAATCTATATTCGGAGAAAGCTGTTGTAAATTAACAACTGACTTGTTGAAAAAACTGCCAAGTTTTTGTAAGACAACAGCTGGAGACACGGACAAGATAAACATGAAAAGAAAGAAACCAATGAAAAAAGATGAGGAATGCTTTTCGTACATCATTTGTAATAAACCAATTCGCCTGAACGTAATGAACCAATTCACCTGAAACTGAAATTTAACAATGAATATTTATTACCATTTTTGACTTGTCCTGAAAGACACGTAATTTTAAAACGAAAACCACTTCAATGTTAGTTATAATCCGTCTTGATTGGAAAGATGTTTATTCACTTGACCAGTTTCGGTTCCTTTAGAACCATTTTCAGATCTACAGTTTCGGTTACAGGAGTAACCCGTCCACAAACAGCAACCTTCACATGCTGTGTGTGTGGACAAGTTACTCCTGTAACCGAAACTGCAGATCTGAAGATGGTTCTAGATGAACCGAAACCGGTCATGTGAATAAACATGTTTGCAATCAGGACGGATTATAACAAATATTGTACACTCATGCGCATAAATTAAGGAAAATGCTGATACGTGGTGAAACAACGCTCTCCCGGACGGTTTGCGGGTTTAAATCACCTCGGGGTGTCACCATGCGGTGTATTTGACCTGCGGTCATCGCACGGTGGTGCTGGTAGCAGTCCACACATGCAGAGGTGTGTTGGTGCATGTCAGAGTACGGTGCAGCGAGTAAGTTTGCAGACGTTTCCAGGCGTGCTAATGGTGACCGTGTGTTGAAAATGGCTCAAAGAACACATATTGATGACGATATGAGGGGTAGAAGACTAGGGCGACTGGAGGCTGTTCAGACACAGCAGGTCGTAGCACGGGCCCTCCGTGTGCCAGAGTGTGATCTCAACATAATGGCAGCGATTCCAGCAGCCAGGAAACGTGTCCAGGGGCTACAGTACGGGACGTCAACAGTGTACAACATCACAAGAAGACCGATATCTCACCATCAGTGCCCGAAGACAGCATCAGGCGAATGGAGCCTGTTCTACAGACCTAAACCCCATCGAGCACGTCTGGGATGCTCTCGGTCGACTTATCGCTTCACGTCTTCAAACCCCTAGGACACTGCAGGAGCTCCGACAGGCACTGTTGCAAGAATGGGAGGCTATACCCCAGGAACTGCTCGACCACCTGATCCGGAGTATGCCAAGCCGTTGTGCGGCCTGTGTGCGTGTGTACGGTGATCATATCCCATACTGATGTCGGGGTACATGTGCAAGAAACAGTGGCGTTTTGTAGCACTTGTGTTTCGGGACGGTTTTCTCAACTTGTCACCAATACCGTGGACTTACAGATCTGTGTCGTGTGTGTTTCCAATGTGCCTATACTATCGGCGCTGGTTTTGTGTAGTATCACGTTGTGTGGCACCAAATTCTGCAATTATCCTTAATTTATGAGCATGAGTGTATAACCAGTGATTGCGGTATCCAATCAGGCACTATGTCTGTTTTTGCAAAACCACTTAGAGTTACACTGTGAGTAATGGAGGGATATATTTCAGTATTGCCAGTAGATGTTGGAAAACAACAACTGTGTAAGCAAACAGACTGCAGTGAAGGAGGTGATGAAAGTGAATTGGACTGATGCGGGAAATTCAGACAGATGGCATTTATTGCCGGATTTAGAGATCTGAGAAAATACCTAGAAGGCAGCCCATCAGGAGGAGGGCAGACGTTAACAAATAACGCAGGAGCACCATTGATGCGTACATGGAAAATCCTTATACTAAAAAATCTTGAGGAATGCCGTATTTATGAGATGAATGTTGGCGAAATTGTGTAGTATTTATACCAATTTTTCCAGTATCCTTCAGTTATTTTATTGGTATTTCGTTCTCATTTACTTCTGGCAGGCGACTATTCAGGCAATACGAAAAGGAAACAAAATCGCTAGGGAGTCCGTTCAGTATTGTACGTTACATTTATGGGAGTAGCAAACGTGATGCAGAGTACAAAGATCGCTGACAATGGTTCTGAGTAACGATATTATATGGTTGAAGTCATAATTTGTAGATTTTGCCAAATATTTTTATAACTGTGGATTTCTCTATTATTTTCCTACTCCTACTCTGTGTCTCCGATAGCGTTTTTGTCGCTCGTTATTATTAATAGCAACTGTTATGCCGGAGCTAAGGTATCCCCTGAAGGCTGGCAACCCATATTACACCACAGAGGATGAGGTTGTCTAAGTGCAAGGCGTACAAAAAGCACCATGGTAAACACCAGCTATTTAGATACAAGACGATGGAAACAGACATTCCAAGCACTACTTCCTGCAGGGGAGCTCGAGTCACGGCATGCAGGAAATATCACTGTGCCAAAACCTTATTGGCTGGAGACAGCTATTTAGGGGCTAGAACCAGTTCAGTTCACTCTGGATGCCGACCTCATAGACTTCGACCGCGGAAGATCACGTCTTCGTCTCTGAATTGGACTTTTACCAGTGTGTGTGTTACCACGAACCTTTGTGGAAAATTAGAAGTGAACTTTTGTTTGCCTCAATTAGGAAACTTTTATTGGTATCGTTACTGTTACCTTTGTTATTCTGTTCAGGCATCAATCTTGTAAACTTACACAAATAATTTTTTTGTTTGTGAAAAACTGGGAATTGTCAGTTACAACAATACCCCTTTCTGAAACTCTGGTTACAACTGAGTACATTAACTTTTACCGTGTATTAGCTGCAACAGAAATATTTTTTTCCCAATGGAAACCTGAGGTACACGTTTGTGACTGTTAACCTTTTCATGTAGCGAAAGTTCTGCCAGCTGTTGGGTATCGCTACGGAAATATCAGCAAGTCAATGTATGCAGTGTGCAGCAGCTCGTGAGCACCTGAGTACACGTCTGTGTTTGGTTCACTATATTCCAGCTTATAACTGGATATTGTTACTTTGCATGGTAATTATTCAGTGAGCGTTTCACTATTTATTACAATAGAGAATGTTTCGTAATTACTTATTTTAGTTCATAAAATAAAGGCAAGTGTACAAAGTATGTTTTGAAAACAGATACTTATTTCTGTATAAATCTTGCATCCAAAATAATTTAAAAGTTCAACTAAGAGCATTACCACATAAAGAAAACTTTTCCTTCCTCCAGAAAATTCAGATCTAAAATGTTAAATTAATAATATCACGCGATGATCGCCTTTAGTGGCAGGTTGGTAAATGTAGTTTAACTTTTCAGTTTTCTCTTAAGAGCAAGAAAAGGGAAGAAATAACAACTGCTACGTTCACCTATATCTTTTTAGAATTCTTGTCAGTCCGTCTGTCTGTCTGTCTGTCTGTCTATCTGCCCGACTGTTCAAAACCCGTTATCTCTGGAACGGGTCTATGTATTAAGATGAAATTTGCGTCTCATATTAATGTCTGCAGTGCCTTGCCGATGTAAAGAGGTGAAGCTTATAAGCCAATGCAATCAAAAGGTATGTCTATTTATTTCACGTACTTTGCTACTCGCAGACTAATTCGTCAAAACCTGCAGCGTACTAACCGTTGACATACAAACATGAAATTTGCCAGGAAGCAATGTTTCACACCACAACCGAAGGAAAAAATTCCAGAAGTGTTAGTCTGTAATTATATCAGAGAGAACAAGATTTAGTCATTTTTTGTCACTCTATATACCAGGCCATACATGTGAACTTGAAATTTTTGTCACATGCTAAGGTCTATGGTTTCTTGGCGGTATAGTAAATGTTAGTTTCTAAGTTAGAGCGGTCAAAAGATGCGGCCATTTGGATCAAAAATTTTGACACTCGCAAAATCACTCATCAAAACGTATAAGGTATTCCCGTAGTCCCAGCATAATGAAATTTGGCGAGAAGAAAGATTTCACAGTACAAGTCACGGAAAAAATTAGAAAATTGTTAATCTGTAATCATATCACACAAGAAAAATATCTGTTTTGTAATTTTTTATACGGTTTCAAACTTGAAATTACGAGGGGCGGTCGAGAAGTTTCTAACCCGAGATAATTACCATAATGTCTCGCACAAACAAGGCCACCTACTTCTATGGCTATCCTTTGTGGGAATGCAAGTCAAATGTCGCAGCTCTAGCTTCGTTAGTTTTGACGCTAGGATTCGTTTTATATCGTAGTGTAAGCAAAATAACTAATATCGAGAGAATCAATAACCGTGTTGTGATTGAATATCTTCATTTGAAGGAAATTACGCGCAAGGAAATTGTGGAGGACATGCGGAATACACTTCAGGACAGTGCTCCGTCTTATGCAACAGTGAAACATTGTGTATCCGACAGCCAACGTGAAAGAACGAATGTGGAAGATGCGCCAAGGAGTGGAAGGCTTGTAACCGTTGCCACTGATGAAACAATGTCTGCAACTCACGATACGAATATGCGGGATCGTAGAACAATGTTACAGCACATTGAAACCACATTTGGAATCTCCCATGGGCGTGCTCATGATATTTTTGTGTATATTTTGGGAATGCGGAAACTTTCATCTCGGTGGGTCCCGAAAGGTTGAATGCAGTTCAGAGACGGGAGCGTGTGCAGTGATGTGAAGGAATCGCCCACCAATTTGAAGCGGATGAAGACAGCTTTCTTGCAAGGTACATGACATTGAACGAAACATGGGTTCACCACTTTGATCCTGAAACAAAACAACAGTCACAACAATGGAAACATCCTTCATCCCCTGTCCCAAAAATATTTTGGATGGAAAAGTCAGCCGGTAAGGTGATGGCATCGGTCTTCTTGTACGTAGAAGGGGTAATTATGGTGAATTACTTACAAAGGGGCGTAACTATCCATGCATCATAGTATTGCACCCCCCTGCGCCCTTTGAGGGAAGAGATATTAAAAAAACGCGCGCAAAATGGGTGGGCGGAGTCCTTTTGCATCAGGACAAGGCATCTGCGCTCAAAGCCCTCACAACAGTGGATACTCTGCGTGACTGCGGGTTCGAATTTTTGCGTCATACGCCATATTCTCCATATTTGGCACCATCGGACTTTTTTCTTTTCTCAAACCTAACAAAAAAAGACCTCAAAGGACATCGATCTGACAGTAATGATACGGTGTTTGATGGTGTGAACGCTTGGTTCGGCTCGAAAGCGAAGACCTTTTATTTGAATATGAAGATGGCATCGGTTCTTTCGGACGCCTGTCAGCAGCTAATGGTATTGATTTAATTGTAATTTTATTTGAATGGTTTGCAGAAGTTTTATGAGCGTGCCCTGAAGTGTATTAGTGTACACGGGTATTATACTGAAAAATAAATTGTTACCGTACTACGAGATTTCTGTGATTGTTTATTCATTAGGGTAGAACCTTTTCGACACCCCCTCGTAAAACATTATTGAAAGTCTTTTAATCCCTGGCATCGATATCTTGCCTGTATCAATGTCGGTAACGGCAAAAATCTGCAAGATTCTCGATTCCCAGAACGGATGAACTGTTTGTACACACAATTAAGCTTCGTAAATTGAAGGTTGAGGGAAGGGGAGAGAACGGAAAGGGAGGGAAAGGGATTAATGATATCGATTTCTTCAGGACTTTATGCGGATTCAACGAGGGCGAGCGAAAAATAAGTGCTGGACCAGGGCTTGGACCAAGGATCTCCTGCTTATTTAGCAATTGCGTTACCTACAGCAGCCTTCGAACACTGTTCATCTCACATTCCCGGGCTGACCCTACGACTTATTTTACAAGCTAGATTAAGAAACGTAATCACTGCACAGACCGCTGGGAGATACCAGCTAAAAGTCCGAAGAAACCACCTCAAGACATTGGCGACTCACTGTAAACACCTGTGTTAAAACTCGCAACGAAGAAAAAACTGTTTATCTTAGTATTACACAGCAGAATTTAAACTCTGCCCTACAAAAGAAATGTCACCTTTGATAGGCTACAAAACTCTAGTGGGTGGAGTTATAACAAGTACAAACGCTCTGATTGGCCAGAAAGTTGTAGACAAATTTCAAAGTAATTCATTTCTTCTCTTGCAGAAAATTAAAAAAAATGGCTCTGAGTACTATGGATCTTAACATCTATGGTCATCAGTCCCCTAGAACTTAGAACTACTTAAACCTAAATAACCTAAGGACATCACACAACACCCAGTCATCACGAGGCAGAGAAAATCGCTGACCCCGCCGGGAATCGAACCCCGGAACCCGGGCATGGGAATCGAGAACGCTACCGCACGACCACGAGCTGCGGACTGCAGAAAATCGTCGGGTGTTTAAAAAGGCAACTTGCACCACACTGAGATGGTTGAGAGAGTCATTACACGAACACTTGTTCACAGGCTCATCTTAACCTGTAAGGAATTAAACTGCAAAGTCTCCTACTATGAAGAACCGTACTGAGCACTGATAGTTAATGCTTGCGAGCGATTTGAGGGCAATGACGTAAGAGCTATTCCAGCCAAAAAGCACGCACCATGGTAATTAACTTAGCTTAAGAATAACCAGTTGTACCCGTGGTCTAGGAGTAGCGTCTTTGATTCATGACCAAAACGTTTTCGGTCTCGGGTTCGATCTCCGCCACTTCTAAATTTTGATAAATAATCAGCATTGGCGGCCGAAGACTTCCGGCATAAGAAGTCAGGCTCTTTCTGCCAACGGCCTTGTCAAAGAGGGCGGAGGAGCGGATAGAGGTTCAGGGCACTCTCTTGTCCTAGGGGTGGGAAACTGCCCCTAAAGGCGGAAGAATCAGCAATGATCAACGACATGCGGTTGCAGAAGGCAATGTAAGCCACTGCATTAAAGACACGTAACGTGTATCCACAGGACATGTGGCCTGTATTTGAAAAAGTGTCATGATGATCTGTCCATTGGCAAAAGATTCCGGAATAGTCCCCCATTCGGATCTCCGGGAGGGGACTGCCAAGGGGGAGGTTACCATGAGAAAAAGATTGAATAATCAACGAAAGGATAACGTTCTACGAGTCGGGGCGTGGAATGTCAGAAGCTTGAACGTGGTAGGGAAACTAGAAAATCTGAAAAGGGAAATGCAAAGGCTCAGCCTAGATATAGTAGGGGTCAGTGAAGTGAAGTGGAACGAAGACAAGGAATTCTGATCAGATGAGTATCGGGTAATATCAACAGCAGCAGAAAATGGTATAATAAGTGTAGGATTCGTTATGAATAGGAAGGTAGGGCAGAGGGTGTGTTACTGTGAACAGTTCAGTGACCGGGTTGTTCTAATCAGAATCAAAACAACAGACCGACACCGACAACGATAGATCAGGTATACACGCCGACGTCGCAAGCTGAAGATGAACAGATAGCGAAAGTGTATGAGGATATTGAAAGGGTAATGCAGTATGCAAAGGGGGACGAAAATCTAAGTCATGGGCCACTGGAATGCAGTTGTAGGGGAAGGAGTAGCAGAAAAGGTTACAGGAGAATATGGGCTTGGGACAAGGAATGAAAGAGGACAAAGACTAATTGAATTCTGTAACAAGTTTCAGCTAGTAATAGCGAATACCCTGTTCAAGAATCACAAGAGGAGGAGGTATACTTGGAAAAGGCCGGGAGATACGGGAAGATTTCAATTATATTACATCATGGTCAGACAGAGATTCCGAAATCAGATACTGGATTGTAAGGCGTACCCAGGAGCAGATATAGACTCAGATCACAATATAATAGTGATGAAGTATAGGCTGAAGTTCAAGACATTAGTCAGGAAGAATCAATACGCAAAGAAGTGGGATACGGAAGTACTAAGGAATGACGAGATACGTTTGAAGTTCTCTAACGCTATAGATACAGCAGTAAGGAATAGCGCAGTAGGCAGTACAGTTGAAGAGGAATGGACATCTCTAAAAAGGGCCATCACAGAAGTTGGGAAGGAAAACATAGGTACAAAGAAGGTAGCTGCGAAGAAACCATGGGTAACAGAAGAAATACTTCAGTTGACTGATGAAACGAGAAAGTACAAACATGTCCCGGGAAAATCAGGAATACGGAAGTACAAGTCGCTGAGGAATAAAATAAATAGGCAGTGCAGGGAAGCTAAGTCGAAATGGCTGCAGGAAAAATGTGAAGACATCGAAAAAGATATGATTGTCGGAAGGACAGACTCAGCATACAGGAAAGACAAAATCACCTTTGGTGACATTAAAAGCAACGGTCGTAACATTAAGAGTGCAACGGGAATTCCACTGTTAAATGCAGAGGAGAGAGCAGATAGGTGGAAAGAATACATTGAAAGCCTCTATGAGGGTGAAGATTTGTCTGATGTGATAGAACAAGAAACAGGAGTCGATTTAGAAGAGATAGGGGATCCAGTATTAGAATCGGAATTTAAAAGAGCTTTGGAGGACTTTGGGTCAAATAAGGCAGAAGGGATAGATAACATTCCATCAGAATTTCTAAAATCATTGGGGGAAGTGGTAACAAAACGACTATTCAAGTTGGTGTGTAGAATGTATGAGTCTGGCGATATACCATCTGACTATCGGAAAAGCATCATCCACACAATTCCGAAGACGGCAAGAGCTGACAAGTGCAAGAATTATCGCACAATCAGCTTAACAGCTCATGCATCGAAGCTGCTTACAAGAATAATATACAGAAGAATCGAAAAGAAAATTGAGAATGCGCTAGGTGACGATCAGTTTGGCTTTAGGAAAAGTAAAGGGACGAGAGAGGCAATTCTGACGTTACGGCTAATGATGGAAGCAAGGCTAAAGAAAAGTCAAGACACTTCCATAGAATTTGTCGACCTGGAAAAAGCTTTCGACATTATAAAATGGTGCAAGCTGTTCGAGATTCTGAAAAAAGTAGGGGTAAGCTATAGGGAGAGACGGGTCATATACAATATGTACAGCAACCAAGAGGGAATAATAAGAGTGGACGATCAAGAACGAAGTGCTCGTATTAAGAAGGGTGTAAGACAAGGCTGTAGCCTTTCGCCCCTACTCTTCAATCTCTACATCGAGGAAGCAATGATGGAAATAAAAGAAAGGTTGAGGAGTGGAATTAAAATACAAGGTGAAAGGATATCAATGACACGATTCGCTGATGACATTGCTATCCTGAGTGAAAGTCAAGAAGAATTAAATGATCTGCTGAACGGAATGAACAGTCTGATGAGTACACAGTATGGTTTGAGAGTAAATCGGAGAAAGACGAAGGTAATGAGAAGTAGTAGAAATCAGAACAGCGAGAAACTTAACATCAGGATTGTAGGTCACGTAATCAATGAAGTTAAGGAATTCTGCTACCTAGGCAGTAAAATAACTAATGACGGAAGGAGCAAGGAGGACATCAAAAGCAGACTCGCTATGGCAAAAAAGGCATTTCTGCCCAAGAGAAGTTTACTAGTATCAAATACTGGCCTTAATTTGAAGAAGGAATTCCTGAGGATGTACGTCTGGAGTACAGCATTGTATGGTAGTGAAACATGGACTGTGGGAAAACCGGAACAGAAGAGAATAGAAGCATTTGAGATGTGGTGCTATAGACGAATGTTGAAAATTAGGTGGACTGATAAGGTAAGGAATGAGGAGGTTCTACGCAGAATCGGAGAGGAAAGGAACATATGGGAAACACTGATAAGGAGAAGGGACAGGGTGATAGGACATCTGCTAAGACATGAGGGAATGACTTCCATGGTACTAGAGGGAGCTGTAGAGGGCAAAAACTGTAGAGGAAGACAGACATTGGAATACATCAAGCAAATAATTGAGGACGTAGGTTGCAAGTGCTAAAAAAAAAAAAAAAAAAAAAAAAAGGGGAATAACCATGAGTCTCGGCCTCACCGTAGATGTATGAAATGTATCCAACTGGCGTTTAGCAATTGAGAGAGATGTAGAATAGATCCTCAGGTTCACAGCTCGCGCCAGCAACACCCACTGCCGCTGCTGGTGAAAGGTAAACAAGCGTGCTTGCACTATGCCAGCAAGTGATATTCAGTTGACACTCAGAATTGGGGTCGTCTCCATCTCTCCTAATTTTTGCACATTCAACCATAACCTGTTGTTAAACATATTCACAATTGTTGGGCTTAACTGAAGGCCGGCCGGTGTGACCGAGCGGTTCTACGCGCTTCTGTCTGGAACCGCGCGACCGCTACAGTCGCAGGTTCGAATCCTGCCTCAAGCATGGATGTGTGTGATGTCCTTAGGTTAGTTAGGTTTAAGTAGTTCCAAGTTCTGGGGACTGATGACCTCAGATGTTAAGTCCCATAGCACGTAGAGCCATTTTTGAGCTTAACTGATGCAGAAACGCGAGATATGCGATTTAACAAAAAGAAGTGATCAGCCACTGCGGAGTGTTTTATACTCTTAAGTTATGGAATTGTTTTAACTGTGTACTTCTTTTTGATTGCTCTTCAGTGACATTTACTTTTATATTTTTGTACATTCAGCCATGACCTGTACTTAAACATATTTGTGGTTGTTGGGCTTAATTGAAGCAAAAATGCGAGGTATCCGATTTAACGAAGAGAATTGATCACTCTGAAGTTTTGGAATTGCTTTTACTGTGCACTTCTTTTTGACTGCCGTTTACCGACCACCATTCAATTTTAGGTATCTTCATTGTGCATTTTAGTATAATTGAGATCTGTGACCCCAATTGTATTTAATTTGTTTGTATTTTTATCGACCCCCACACATGGTCATCAACTATTTTACCAGTAAAGAACCTTATAATAGCTAAGAATTTCACTTCACAGTTGTGAACACCCAGTATCAATATTTTACCTTCCTGTACGTAATTTTGCTACCACTGCTATGTCATGAAGTCATACTTAGAATAAAAAATAGACCCTAATAACGAAAATATGAGATTTTCATTTTTGGTAACCTATAGATACGGCTGAACCCGTACACTAATTTCTGTTAGCGATAACGTTTCATTTACAGCGAGTGTTGTGGAACCGACACTGAGATCAATGTATGATTACATCACTGTCCATACAGCTGCACTCTTCTGAACTCTGCATGCGTGAGAAGCTCTCTTCCTACCTCGCAGGCCAAAGGTTCAACTCCAAATTCCTAAAACACTCACAGAGCGTCCTTGCACAACTGTGGTAGGAAGATATATCAGAACCAGTCTCACGTATGTTAGACATTGAGTCACCATTATATTTGACTCACCTTTTACCATGGCGTACATTGGAAAGGGATATAAGTCTATTTCAGAACATTACACATTGCTACTTACTGTACACTACCACCTTTTAAAAGACGTGTTGCACGTGATATCTTCGCATTCGATTACAATAATGTAGGCTACTCATCTCTGCACAGTATGAATTTCATATAATAATTCTCCAAATAATCTTGGAAAGCTCACCAAGGCTATGCAATTCACTGATCTAGTTCTTGATTTTTGAGGTAACACCAGGCAGAAAAATCCAAAGGTGCAGGACCTATTCACCCAGTCTGTCTTGGAACATATTGGCGTGGTAGATACATCAGCATAAAAGTTTGCGGATCCTCCATCAGTATGTTCAACATTTCCCAACCATGCGCCGTGGGTGAAAATTGAGGTTAAGTAGATGGGGACTAGATTTACATTTCAGGTATGTGGTATGTGATATTTTGAAGGATATTTAAAATGGTAGCAACTGCGTGGAGCAGGGGAACGGTCAGTACTTGGTTCCACTACAAGATTTAGTACAATAACTGCTTTCGCAGAGGTCTCCACAAAGGATCTTTGGCACAGTTATTTAAAAGACATATTTCAGTTAATTTAATACAAACTAAATAAAGCACTCTGAAGTACCCATAATTTGAAACTACATCAAAAAAATTATTTAAAAACTCGCGACCTTTCGGGTTACAGCTTGAAGTAAGCAGTTGGAGTTTTCAAAGCAATCATAAAACCCTTAAAATATTAAAGTAACACACTTCAATTACATCTTTAAATACTCACTTACTAGGACGATTGACAGATGGACAGGTTTCAAAGGCAACAAGTCATATCCAGCTTCTCTGTTGCAAGCAAACCCAATCAACCCACCAACTGAGCTCGGCTCCATGCAGGTGGTGAATGTGCCTTGTTGTTGTTGTGGTCTTCAGTTCTCAGACTACTCTACTCTATCCTGTGCAAGCTGCATCATTTCCCAGTACGTACTGCAGCCTACATCCTTCTGCATCTGCTTAGTGTATTCATCTCTTGGTCTCCCTCTACGATTTTTACCCTCCACGCTGCCCTCCAATACTAAACTGGTGATCCCTTGATGCCTCAGAACATGTCCTACCAACCGATCCCTTCTTCTAGTCAAGTTGTGCCACAAACTCCTCTTCTCCCCAATTCTATTCAATACCTCCTCATTAGTTATGTGATCTACCCATCTAATCTTCAGCATTCTTCTGTAGCACCACGTTTCGAAAGCTTCTATTCTCTTCTTGTCCAAACTATTTATCGTCCATGTTTCACTTCCATACATGGCCACTCTCCATACAAATAGTTTCAGAAACGACTTCCTGACACTTAAATCAATACTCGATGTTAACGAATTTCCCTTCTTCAGAAACGCTTTCCTTGCCATTGCCAGTCTACATTTTATATCCTCTCTACTTCGACCATCATCAGTTATTTTGCTCCCCAAACAGCAAAACTCCTTTACTACTTTAAGTGTCTCATTTCCTAATCTAATTCCCTCAGCATCACCCGACTTAATTCAACTACATTCCATTATCCTCGTTTTGCTTTTGTTGATGTTCATCTTATATCCTCCTTTCAAGACACTGTCCATTGCCTTCAACTGCTCTTCCAAGTCCTTTGCTGTCCCTGACAGATTTACAATGTCATCGGCGAACCTCAAAGTTTTTATTTCTTCTCCATGGATTTGAATTCCTACTCCGATTTTGTCTTTTGTTTCCTTTACTGCTTGCTCAATATACAGATTGAATAACATTAGGGATAGGCTACAACCCTGTCTCACTCCCTTCCCAACCACTCCTTCCCTTTCATGCCCCTCAACTCTTAGAACTGCCATCTGGTTCCTGTACAAATTGGAAGTAGTCTTTCGCTCCCTGTATTTTACCCCTGCCTCCTTCAGAATTTGAAAGAGAGTATTCCAGTCAATATTGTCAAAAGCTGGTCACCAAACTCCCCAGACATGAACATTATTTAGCATATCTGGGATGCCTTGCAACGTGCCCCTCATACTCTTTTGCATTTACAGACAGCTCTGCAGGATTCATGGTGTCATTTCTCTCCAGTACTGCTTCAAATATTAGTCAAGTCCATTCCACGTCGTGTTGCTGCATTTCTGCGTGCTCGGGGAAGGCTTACACGATATTATGCATGTGTACCAGTTTCTTTGGCTCTTCACTGTAAATCTGCATGCAATGAAAAAGGCAGACGCTATTACGACCAATGCTGGCCTTTTCTCTGCCCTGGATTATAACACGGTTGTGGGGCACAACCATTCCCATGGATTCAAACGTGATGACCATATAAAATTAATTTCGGGTAAGGCGGATGCCAAACTGACATTCACTGGAAGAATCCTCAAAAATGCTGTCAATCAACAAAATAACGAGCTTGCAAAACGCTCATTCGACCAACACTGGGATCCGTATCACGTAGGATAGATAGAGGAAATACAGGTCCGAAAGAACGGGAGTGTATTTCATTACAGGTTCATTTACTAAGCTCCAAAGGGTCACGCAGATGCTGATCCAACACCAGAGGCAGACTCTGCAAGAGAGGCGTTCTACATCATGGTGTGATCTATAATTAAATTTCTGAGAGCTTACGTTTCTTGTAGAGTCAACCAGTACATTGCTTCCCCCTATTAACATCTCGCGAATAGGCCATAATAATAATAAAATCTGAGAGATTCGAACTTACACGGAGGCCTCAGCAGAAATCTCTCTTCCCGCGAATCATACGCGACTGGAACAGGAAATGAGGGAATTGGCAGTAGTACACAAGTACCCTCCGCTACACTCCGTAAGGTGGCTTGCGGAGAATATAGGTAGATCTAGACGTAAATTGGAGTGCTAAACATTCTGATGATGCGAAATTAGAAGGAGCGGTCTGTTTTACCTTCTTAAAAACTTTCTAAAGCCAAGATCGCATTAACACTTTTTTATTTACAAACGACCGTTTTCGGCAAACTTCACTGTCATCTTCACGTCTCCAAAAATTTACGGTATAAATTGTGCTCATTTTGAGGTGGACGCCAAGCCAAGTTGTCAAACTACATTTTATCATGCCAATTTGGAGTGAGGTCAGACTCAAAATGAACACATTTTAGAAAAAAATTGTTCAAATGAACTCTAAGCACTAGGAGTTTTAACATCTGAGGTCATCAGTCCCCTAGACTTATAACTGCCTAGACGTAACTGACCTAAGGACATTCCACACATCCATGCCCGAGGCAGGATTCGAACCTGCGATCGTAGCAGCAGCGCGGTTCCGGACTGAAGCGGCTAGAACCACTAACCCACAGCAGCCGGCTAAACACATTTTAGATCATAAATAGTCGAAGACCTGAATGTGACAGCAAAGTCTGTCGAAACCAGTTTTTGGTTTCAGAATTTATTTATTATTTTTTTTTTTCAAATTGAGTGTCACTCTGTCTTTAAATAAAAGTTGTCAAATGTGTAATAAATCGCGACTTTTTGTTGTTTAGCAACTAATCGTTCCCCATTTGCACCAAAAATGCGGTGTTAAGCAATGTGCGGAGAAAGGTTGCACGTAATCGAGACTAAAAAATAACTGTAAGGGTGTTAGGCGTGAGTCGAGACGACGAGGAGATGGACTGCGTGGAGGAGGGGTGGAAGGGGGGGGGGAGAGGAGAGGGGTGGTTCTTATCCGGCGGCGGGCATCACGGAGCGGAGGGGCCTTACAAATTAGACGCCTCTTAATCGCTCTCAGATGAGGAGAGAGACTTTATTAGGATTCGGCTTAAGCAAAAGACCGGCGGATAAACGGTAAGCCTCATTTATTGCCGGAGACGGAGTGTTCTCTTAAATCCGCGATCGCTGCTCTTCATTGTTATTCCAGAGGTTCCGGGGGCACCCAGGTGCCGGAGCATTATCTCGGTCAACCATCTACTATTATTCTGAAGATTGTGCCACGGAGCCTGAGGTGTAGCGGACTGCGATTAATAGGAAAATCCTTCATGCTGTCGGAGTGTTGGCGCCGAGTAGATAATTCGCGTATCTTCTGGAAAGCATGAAAATTTTGGTAAGAACATGGAACTTTCTAATGCAGCGGCTAGAGATTATTTTGAGAGGTAAACTAAAGACTGTTTCAAAAACAATTATCTGATTTCAGAACTCCATATTGATTGATAAAATACTACAATGGGATCAATTGGAAAATACAAACTCTTAAAGTTTTAGCTCTGCTGTTACAAAAGCCCTTTGTGTCCACCAGCAGCAATAGCAGCAAGAACAACATCTAGACGATTGATAAATCCGTCATAAGCTTCCCACAAAGAATCTGCTATCAGAAGTTATGGCAGCTGTTACTCAGTTCTTCACTTGTTCTATGTGACGAAGTAAAGGGGAGATAAACACGCTTTCCTTCCCATGTCCCCACATTAAAACAAAATCACGTGGGGTCATGTTAGGCGATGTACGAGGCCAAGAACGCAGGGCAGAATCTCGGGGATGGTTCAAATGGCTCTGAGCACTATGGGACTTAACATCTGAGGTCATCAGCCCCTTAGAACTTAGAACTACTTAAGGCTAACTACCCTAAGGACATCTCACACATCCATGCCCGAAGCAGGATTCGAACCTGCGACCGTAGCGGTCGCGCGGTTCCGGACTGAAGCGCCTAGAATCGCTCGGCCACAACTGACAGCAGAATCTCGGGGACCCATGTACCCTATCCAGCGCTTGGCTATCTTCAGATGCTGCAGAATTCTCTTTTTGTACGACTTCTTAACAGAATGGAATACGCCACGTCGAAACAACAACGTGCGTCAGTTTCTCAGTGACACTGCCTTAACGCTGTATAGGGCGCACAGGAACCAGAGCCATTGCTCTGTATTCTTGGCCTCCAGGATGGCCAGACATGACCCCATGCGATTTTGCTTGTGGGGATACGTGAGGAAAATTGTGTTCATCTACCTGTTACCTCGAGATACAGAAGAAGTGAAGAACAGGCTGCCATAACGTCTGGTACCAGACACTTTGTCTGAAGCTTGTGACGAATGTATCTATCTTCTAGAACCTGTTTGTGCTGCTGGTGGTGGACACAAAGAGGTTTTGTAACAGCGCAGCTAAAACTTCAATATTTGTATTATGGGATTCGTCGCATATCTGTAGAATGTTTTTATCAATAAATATGAGCGTTTTGAAATCAGACTATTATTTTTGAAAACCCTTATATTTATCGTTGGTTTTAAGGCTATTCTAAATTCGTATTTTGAATACTGGTCTACGTCAGGTGCACGCGATTTGGAGAAAGAAGATCTCTGCTCGTCGTAGACGATTTTATAAACTACGATTAGATGGCAGAACAGAATAAATAAATTTCTCTGCTGTCTTTCTATCTCAGTGGTACCTTATGACAATGCAACAGTGAGAAGGGGGAAGAGGCAAATCAAGAGATTGTGTAACCAATCTGAGAAAATGTCAGTGTGAGTAGGAAGTAAGTGAGTACGACTTCGGGTCAGTATGATGCCTGAAGTACAAATGGCGAGATCCATGTAAAATATTAATGTCTCTGATAGCTACTGTCAGTTTTCATTTTAAATAGTCCAGGACACGCAATTATTAGCGCAAATATTATGACAACTGCCCACTGCTATGCTGAACGCCGCCGGCCATGGTGGCCGAGCGGTTCTAGGAGCTACAGTCTGGAACCGCGCGACCGCTACGGTCGCAGGTTCGAATCCTGCCTCGGGCATGGATACGTGTGATGTCCTTAGGTTACGTAGTTTAAGTAGTTCTAAATTCTCAGAGCCATTTTTGAGGCTGTACGCCACCTAGTGGTTTGGCCGGCACGTGACGAGTTCAGGAAAGTAAGCTGGTGTGCAAGACTTAAGTACGAAGGCAACTTTCGAATGCTGGGTCACTGCCAAATAACATAGCTCCACGGAACTTGGACCACACTTAGAGAGAACTGATACAGTATAGTACATAGGGTAACTGAAGGAAATCCGCAATGGGACATACAGAAATGATATTTTTAGTCAGAGCCAAAAATTACACTGAAGTCATCACGATTCGTGACGGTCCCCTGGACAGTACAAAATGCGGGACATCATACTTAATACAGTACAAAATGCGGTGCATGGTTCTTAATAGAGTTAGAGTGTACGATCACCACGGACGGCAATGCATGCAACATTATTCCATGGAGGCCACGAAGTTGCTAAGGACTTCTCGTTACGGGTTGTCCCGTTCCTTCGAGCAGATGACTTATTCTGGATGGTCTTTTGCCCATGGAGTGGAACTTAAATACGTCTCCCACAGTATTCCACGCGTGGTCGATGGAATTTAAATCGGAGGAATGGACATTCCAGTCCATTCTCAGAATATCCTGCCGTTACGAGTTCTCCTCGACCTGCGCACTTCGGTGCGGGCATGCACTGTCATTAACAAAAATGAAATCACAGCAAAATTCTCTCCTGAAAAGACGCACGTGAGGTTGGCAGTTGATGGTTTGAGTGCTGACACACTGTCTACTTATCCAGTAATGCTGGCAACTGATGTGGTATGTGTGGTGTCACCGCCAGACACCACACTTGCTAGGTGGTAGCTTTAAATCGGCCGCGGTCCATTAGTACATGTCGGACCCGCGTGTCGCCACTGTGTGATCGCAGACCGAGCGCCACCACAAGGCAGGTCTCGAGATACGGAATAGCACTCGCCCCAGTTGTACGACGACTTTGCTAGCGACTACACTGACGAAGCCTTTCTCTCATTTGCCGAGAGACAGTTAGAATAGCCTTCAGCTAAGTCAATGGCTACGACCTAGCAAGGCGCCATTAACCATTTTAAGATAGAGTCTCACTTGTATCATCAAGGAATGCTGTATACAAATGATGCATTAAAAGATAAGTATTATAGCAGCTACGTACTTTTCTTGCTACCATTCATTAGTATCCTGTTTCAGACCTCTCTCTAGCCTACGTGAGATTAACGCGTGCCTTTCGGCTACTTCAGTGTGGCGTAGCTGTCTTGTTACGCCACAACAGTTGGCGACGACTCAACGGAAAGGGTCTTGTTCTTCCTAATTGCTTACATTTACTTGTGTCATGGCTTCGCCACAATCTCCCGATGTACTGTCCGAATTTTATCGCTTGCAGAATCAGCAGACGCAGGCGTTATTGGATGCCCTTGGACAGCTCGTCCAGGGTCAACGTGCACTGCAACACGATGCGGCCGCCGCCGCTTCATCGCTACCGCCGCCACAACATGCAGTTGCACCGCCATTCCGTAATTTTCAAGCAGACGTAGAATCCTGGACGGAATGGTCACGCCAGTTTGGATTTCATCTCGCCGCCTACAGAATTCAAGGTAACGAGCGGCAGCCTCATTTATTGTCGTGTGTAGGGGTGCAAACGTACCGTGTGAAAGTGAAATTGTTTCCCCGACGCGACGTAGCGACTCTGTCCTACGATGAAATTTTGTCGGCATTGGACGCCTATTTCAAAGAAACAGTCAATGTCGTTGCAAAAAGGTATACTTTCTTTCATACAAAACGTACGGCCGGTCAAACTAATAGGGAGTGGGTTGCAACGTTGCAAGGCCTTACAAGGGATTGTGCCTTTGAGTGTGAATGTGGACTCCCTTATTCAGATACAATGGTACGTGATGCAATGGCACAGAACGTTTCTGATGTTCGTATACGGGAACAGATTTTGAAACTAGTTAATCCCTCCCTTCAACAAGTGATAGACATATTGGATAGACAAGACACGCTTGACTTTGCTCAGGAATAATTTGCAACTTCGCCGGCCGTGTGTCACATTAACCGGCCCGCCGGGTGCGCTGCGCGGCCCGGTAAACTGCCCTCGCGCACGTCCACGCAGCTGCCGATACGCTCTAAACCAGGTGTGCCGCGACAGCACACTATTGCAGTGAAATCATGCCCGCAGTGTGCAACTGGACATTCGCGTGACAATTGCCCGTCACGCCAAGCTATTTGCTTTTTCTGTAATAAGAAAGGACATGTTCAAAGTGTTTGCCAGAAAAAGCTCAGATCAGACAATCACAATCATTCCAGGCCCTTTACTTCACGCCGGAATCGAACAAAGGACACTCAGGCTCGTGGACCTTCACCCATGGACATTCATGTAGTTCATTCCACTTTGTCCAGTGCCACTGTCTCTATCAGTGACTGTGTTCGTCCCACACAAAGTGTGCGTCGACGTCGCCGGAAATCACGTCAATTAGCAAGTGTTGCTGTACCCGTATCAGTTCAAATTGCACGAGACAGTCGCTCTTGTCGTCAGCAGGACAATAAACTTATTGTAGATTTGGACTTTAATGGCAAGGTCATACCATTCCAGCTCGATACTGGAGCTGCAGTTTCATTGCTCAATCACGACACGTACAAACAACTGGGCAAACCTCTGTTGCGTGCCGCAACTGTTAAGCTCACTACATATTCAGGACAGCAGATCCCTGTGTTAGGACAGTGCACTCTTCTTGCAACGTACAAGGGACAAGCAAAACTTGTGTCATTTTACGTTCTTCGTTCTTCTACTGCAGTGAACTTGTTTGGTTTAGATTTATTTCAATTGTTTAACATGTCTATAGTAAATCAGGTCCTATCAGTGAATCAGACTGTGCCTTCAGACAGTGTTTCTCGCCTGTGTGAAGAATTTGCAGACATTTTTGCACTGGGCCTTGGTTGCGCTAAAAACTATGAAGCACATTTGGAACTGAAAGTCAACGCGCAACCGAAATTTTTCAGTGCGCGCAATGTTCCTCACGCATTGCGTGATGAGGTCGCAAGAACATTAAACGATTTAGAATCACAAGGTGTAATTAAACGTGTGCAAGCTTCTCTCTGGGCCTCACCCTTAGTAATTTTGCCAAAACCTTCCGGAAAACTGAGACTTTGTGTGGACTTCAAGGCAACAGTGAATCCACAACTCGTGATTGCAACTTTTCCCTTACCCCGCCCGGAAGATCTTTTTGATAAACTGTGCCCGGGTAAATACTTTTCAATGTTGGACCTAGCTGATGCGTACTTGCAAATCCCAGTGGACGCCGAATCCCAGCGCGTCTTGATGGTTTACACGCATCTTGGTTTGTATTGATTCAAAAGACTGCCATTCGGGTGTGCATCCGCCCCTGCATTGTTTCAGCAATATTTACAAACTGTTTGTGCGTCGGTCCCTACTGCTGCGAACTATCTGGACGATATTGTGATCTCCGGAAAGACAGCCGACGAGCATTTAGCACACCTACGAACATTATTTCAGGTATTGCGACAAAATGGTCTTCGCTTGCAGAAGGACAAATGTGTGTTTTTTGCTCGTGACTTACCATACCTGGGACGTGTCATCAATGCCCAAGGCATACATCCGAGTCCAGAGCACCTCCGTGCCATACAAGATTTGCCTTCGCCACGGAATGTGAAGCAGCTACAGAGTGTGTTGGGTAAAATTAACTATTATCATCGCTTTCTGCGCCATGCCTCTTCCATTTCAGCTCCGCTTCATAGCTTACGCCGTAAGGGTGTTCCGTTCGTCTGGATGACGGAATGCGAACACGCCTTTCGCCATTTGAAATCGGCGTTGCTTTCAAATACTTGCCTTACGCCATTCGATCCCCAGAAACCCCTCTTGTTGATGGTAGATGCATCGGATTTCGGGATCGGTGCTGTGCTTGCGCACAAAGATGGGTCGCATGATCGCCCTATTGCCTTTGCGTCAAAATTGCTCTCGTCTGCGCAAAGAAATTACTCGCAGATAGAGAAAGAAGCTTTGGCTCTCGTGTTTGGTGTTACTAAGTTCCATGATTTCTTGTATGGTCGTCACTTTACCATCATCACAGACCACAAACCTTTGACGTCGCTTTTTCATCCGTCCAAGCCTGTACCTCCGCAGAAATTCATTCGCTGGTCTATTTTCCTCTCGCAGTACCGCTACGATATCTTGTATCGGTCGACTGCTAAGCACGGAAACGCCGATGCGTTGTCCCGTTTGCCTGTTGCTGAGGATAGATCATTCGATTCTTCCGAACTTGCTTGCATGTTCATTGATTCGGAAACCGACGAAGTGGTCGAATCGTTTCCGGTTGATTTTCGTCGTGTAGCTACAGCCACAGCTGCTGACCCGGTCCTTGCTACCGTTTTGCGTTTTGTTGCTACGCACTGGCCCTTGTCAAAGTCGCGGATCGAGGATCCGTTGGTTTGCCGATTTTTTGCTCATAAGGAGAGTCTTTTTGTACGACGTGGTGTTTTGTTGTTGCGTTCTGATAATGATCAGTCCAGAGTCGTGGTCCCACGTTCGTTACAGTCCTCTGTCTTAAAGCTTCTTCACCAAGGACATTGGGGTATAGTGCGAACGAAACAACTTGCTCGTCAGCACTGTACTTGGTTCGGAATCGATGCTGCGATTACGAATATGTGTTCTTCTTGCATGGCGTGTGCCGAACAACACTCCGCACCGCCGCGGAAAGTCTTTGCATGGCCAAAAGCCACTTCCCCTTGGCAACGCTTGCACATCGATTTTGCTGGTCCATTCTGGAATGCTAGATGGTTGGTTGTGGTAGATGCCTTCAGTAATTTTCCTTTTGTTGTCCGGATGTCTTCCACGTCGTCATCTGTCACCATCCACGCGATATCTGCTATCTTTTGCATTGAAGGTCTTCCACAGACTATTGTTTCCGACAATGGCCCACAATTCATGTCCGCAGAATTTCAGTCATTCTGCCAGGCCAATGGTATTCAACATCTGCCAACCGCGCTGTTTCCGCCTCAGTCCAACGGTGCCGCTGAACGATTGGTCCGGACTTTCAAGTCACAGATGTTGAAGTTGAAAGAGTCGCATTCTCGAGAGGACGCGTTGTTCCTCTTTTTGTCGTCGTATCGCTCTCAGTCCCGAGATGGTCGCTCGCCGGCTGAGTTGCTCCACGTTCGTGTTCATCGAACCTTGATGTCTTTGCTGCACCCGCCGCATCAGGTTCCTGTGCAGCGGCAGACTTCTGCTTTTGCTCCAGGCGACGTTGTATTCTATCGCAACTATCGAGGTTCACGGCGTTGGCTCGCAGGGCGCATTCTTCGCTGCCTCGGCCGCGCGATGTATTTGGTTTTGGGGGCCTCTGGTGCGATGCGTCGGCATCTCAATCAGCTGCGCCTCTGTCGTCGCACGGGTTCTGCCGCTCCCCGTCTGCTTTCAGCGACGGTGCCGTCCGGTCAGCGCCCTGGGGACCCATCTACTGGCTCGCCTCATCCCCAGGTGTTACCGACGATTCCTTCCATTTTGCCCCATGGCGACGCGCCGCCGCAGCCGCCGCCGCCGCCGCCTGTTCTCCCGCCGGCGCCGTCCGCATTCGACGCTTAGCTGCAGCCGCCAAGCGCCTCCCTGGGTCACGCGCCGCCGATCGCTTCCCGTGACCAGCTGTCCTCCGCCATGGAACTCTTGCCCGCTCCTGACCACATGGCGTCTTTGAGCGCCGGATACCCCGACGTAATAGAGGTCGACCCTTCGGCCCCTCCTGTCTCTTTACGGGCGCGTACACCGCATGTTGACGTGCACCCTGGACTAGGTTTTCAGGCGTTTCCTAGATCCCCTCGGACCGAATGGCCGGGTGCGGGTGGCACAGCCTCGCCTGTTGTTAGGCTCCCCACCTCATCGCATACGTCAACATGGGGTCCTCTCCACGGCGGGCGGAAGCCTTATAACACGATCGTTCGCCGATTTGCGGGGGAGGAATGTGGTGTCACCGCCAGACAGTCCATTAGTACATGTCGGACCCGCGTATCGCCACTGTGTGATCGCAGACCGAGCGCCCCAACAAGGCAGGTCTCGAGATACGGAATAGCACTCGCCCCAGTTGTACGACGACTTTGCTAGCGACTACACTGACGAAGCCTTTCTCTCATTTGCCGAGAGACAGTTAGAATAGCCTTCAGCTAAGTCAATGGCTACGACCTAGCAAGGCGCCATTAACCATTTTAAGATAAAGTCTCACTTGTATCGTCAAGGAATGCTGTATACAAATGATGGATTAAAAGTTAAGTATTATAGCAGCTACGTACTTTTCTTGCTACCATTCATTACGTATCCTGTTTCAGACCTCTCTCTAGCCTACGTGAGATTAACGCGTGCCTTTTGGCTACTTCAGTGTGGCGTAGCTGTCTTGTTACGCCACAACGGTATGCATGGGGATCATATCAACCTGTATCGCACCAAGGCTTGAAGATGACGCACTGAAGCGTTGAAGCTGGCAGCGACAAAATAAAATAAAACTATAAGGCATTTTTATTTATTTGGCACGATAGTAAACGGCCGTCGTCCCAGATACCTCCTGCTAAAAGGATGGACATACAAAAGCACATGAGGAAGGTGTGTGTACAGGATCACAATAACGTTCATCGGTTAGTGTACCGTGTTCAAAGAATTGGAAGTCAGTGTACGCATGCTCCTTTATGCCTCCCCGCGCCATAACACCAGGACCACCAAAACGATTAGTTTCGACAACAATCCTGGGTCCATCAGGTGTTCCCATCCTTCGCCATATGAGGGTACGTTCAGAATCACTACACACACTGAACCTGCTTTCATTTAAGAATAGAAGGGCCTGATGACGATGCAGTTTTGTCCCTTTCCCTCCAAACCAACCAACTAACCATTTGAGAAAAGCATGCCACCCCACCCCTCGCTGGTCCAGTTCGTATACTAATGGAGCCTCCGCAAACGACGCCGCCACTGTGCAGGTGTCAACAAAACACAACGTACTGGCCGTCGGGCAAAGAGACCACCCACATGCAGTCGCCGTTCCACTGTGGAGCGTGAGATTGCCTGTCTAGCAGCCCTGCTAAATGTCGTTGCAATTGCGCCGCCATTTGACGTGGGTCCCTTTTTGCCGACTGGACAATGTAGCGGTCATCTGCTGCTGTAGTGGGCTGTAGCTTACCACCTCATCTCGTTCGGAACCTTCCCCTTGCATGTGAAACAATGCCGTGAGCAATATCAAGTTCCCGGGCTACACTCTTTACACTTCGTCCTTCTTCTAGCTTCCCAGAAGACATCGGAATATCTCCCTGCCATGTTGTAACGAAGATCGCCATCACATAGCACTGTAACTGTCCGCCGACTGATTTTGGCGTTCCTTCGACTGCCTCGTGTTGCGGGGTCAGACCAATCTGGCGCCTCATACCATGTGGCACTCAACTTTCTGTCCCCTATAAAAAGGTTCCAATACTCTCATTCATTTCGAATAAGTAGCTAATGGGTTTTGTTTATTTATCTCGCCCATAAGTTTTTCAGAGCAGTGCATATAAATGGAGCACCGACGAATGTGGATGAAACGCCCGCTAAACCCACTGGGCAGAACAGGTAACAGGACTGTGAAAAGGGCCAAGGGTGAAGTCAGTTTCTGCTTCTAATTGTCGTTTATTGTAATTTAGCAACTCTTTCATGGCTGAAGGCCACCAACAAGAAATCTAAACAAGATAAAAAGTCAATTAATATAGCAATAAAATAATTTAAACAAACAACATATGCAAGGCGCGATACCAATAGCTGAAGGCCACAATCAGACTTCAAAATTTCAAAATATATTGCCGTAATCTTTAACGGCAGAAGGCTGCAGTGTCTAACCTTGAAAGATAAATTTAAAAATTAATTTGCAAAATTTTAAGAAACAAACAATAATCATAAACCCAAAATTTAAAATAGCTAACAACAGATAATTAAATACCGGTGGCACTCAGATGGCCTCCAGGGAGGTCGGTCACTTAGGTGAGGTAGGTGGTGAGCCCAACTATACTTGATCCATCGGAACCCATCCAGGGGACAGCCACGGACCGACCGACACAACGGCTTCCTTCCCGACAATCAGTACATGAGAACTCAAACCGGCAATGTTACAAACGTGAAAATCCACAATGGAGTATGTATTAGCTGTCAAAATTACACACCATGTTGGACAGCGACAACAGGTGAGGAAAGGACCCTGCCTGAAATTACGTTAGTGGCCAGGGCAGGTAACCGGAACACTAACGGCCACTAGGCAGAAAATTCCGCTGGTGCACTTGAATTTTAAACAAGGTAATATAGTTAACTTGAATCAAAATGACACTGCCTAAATTTATGTCTGTGGCCAGGGCAGGTAACCAGGACACCAACGGCCCCAAGGCGGAAAATTCCATTGGTGCACTCGAATTGTAGTCAACCAAGATATATCCTCCCTGGTCCGCACCAATCGACCGACTGGCCTCACAATGCCAACAGCATCAAAACACGTCTTCAGAGGAAATAACGCCAAGTACACACACAACCTGACAAACACTTGCACAAATACCTGAATAACACACAAAAGTTACTAAACACACACGTAGACAAATCGGGAGTCGATGCACACACACACAGCCGACTCATGACGCTGGACGACCGACCGACGATCCAACAAGACCGCCGCCCGGCTCAAGTAATGCGTGGCGGCAATGGTTGGGCGAACCATGTCGACGCAGACCACACTGCTGCTCCAAACCGACTGTACTAGTGCCGCATTGCAACTCCCAGACTGGCAGGTCCAGACTGCGCTCCAGACGCGTTCCAACTGACTGGCGACCACAACTCGCTAGCGGATTTCCGACCAACTGCCAATCCGAACTGACTTACGACGGACAACCACGGCGAAGTAATAGAAGTCAAGTAAAGATACTACGAGATGGGACATATCGATATGCCCTGCTAACGCCGTTCACGGTCAGGCAAAGCAGTCACTTAGTGCCAGTAGTAATTTAAATTAATGTAGTGAGGTGGAAGTACGTTCAAAACAGGGTGTAAAATACATGATGGCGGGAACACGACCCACGCACGGCTCAGTGGACGCATTGTAGAGACGGTACGTGACATAAATGAGAAAATCAACTGGTATAAGCGACTAAGAGAAAGGTCGGACTGTTTTGAACCACATCTTGGGAAAGTGCACCTCAGAAACGATGAAACCTGTCAGTTGTTCGCCTTTTACTGACGTGATATCTATGGATAGTTGTCAAAGTACCGTGAAACCGTAAGGAGGCATAAGTGTTGCTTCTCCATACCTCATCACAAAACGAGGTGCTCGAAGGTTTGCCTGCTTTGTAATGTAGGATAGGCGGCGACATGTGGCAGACATGACAACAGAGTGCAATGCTGGTGCAGGCACAGTGTTACATAGTACGTTGGTCAGCACTTCAGTGCTTCCTAGTAGACGACCTTTACCTATTCCTGTGTTGACTCAACTACATCGTCAATAGCGGTTACAGTGGGCTTAGGGTCATCCAGATCGGAACATACTAAAGGAAACGTGACACCTGACCGGATGGAACGTGTTCTTTGTTACAGCAGGTCGAAGGCTGTGCCCAGATAAATCGATTCCAGGTCACATCCACCATGTGGTGCATTAACTCAATTTAAAATAAAATCTGCATTCTATAAATAACACAACTGATTTTTAAATTTTTTTCAATTCAGTATATTAACTAAACCGATTTTAAAACATTAACTAAATACGTATTTCTTACAATAATACAACTAATGATAATAAACAACTGACTTCTAACTTCATTTACTTCATTTACAACATGATTAAAACACAATAACATTTATTATTTAATGTAACTAAGATATTTTTAGCAATTTTACACTGTGGATGTAAGTAAATTAATTAAAATGTATTAGTTAACAAAGCATATAATTTAAAAATTTTCATTTATTATTTTCTATCTTCCTTAAAATGTTTCAGAAATGTATATAAGCATTGAGTTAACACTTTTATAAGTTTTTTAAGTTTTTCATTCATTTATATAGAAGTAAATTTTAATTTTCAGTAAGTAATCTATGCCGAGCATTATAAGTGAGATTTTTCTTTCCATACATAATTCTGTAAGCAAGTGTATCATTTGGAATTTTATCATTAAAGGATGCACTAACTTTCATATTTGTTTTTGTGTAGTTAAAACATTTTTTCTAAATGTCATATTGATTACATATATTGGATAATGAGTTATAAAATTAAATGGATTTATAGCAATATCTCATTTTAGTAAAGTAATTCTTTAAAATCAAGAAATTCATCATATGCTTTCAGAAAATTATTTGGTGGATTAATATTCCACATTTTGTAAGAAGAAACTGCATATTTACTATTTTTTAAATATATATTCTGTAGTTTAACATGATCAAATAATGATGAATAAATTAATTGATTATTTTTACGATTTGTCTGAAATACAACAAAAACAAAATATGGCATATCGAATTCTATAGAGTTATAGTAATTTGTAATATATATATATATATATATATATATATATATATATATATATATATATATATATATATATATATATATATATATTGTTTTTACCAGATAATCCAGCAACTTCTTCTGTTTGAAGTTCATAAAATCAATTAGGAAATTTAGGATTTTTAAAAATATTGTCACATTGTTCAAGTTCATCATTTGGTTCGTATTTAAAAACAGGTACACGAATTGCCATAGATTCTATAACTATTTTTCCTGCTTTGGGGAGTGTACCTTTTATTTCAGAAACAGCATCATTTATATCAAACCACAGTAAAATTGCATCTCCAGAAAATGAACTATGTGTAAAAATTACTGTTAAGTTTCCCTCAAATATAATTTCTTTATAATCTTTAAAAATCCACCAAGAATTGATAATGGATGAAGTACTTCATTTTGTTTTACTATTTATTTTTCCTGTATTAAGAATATGTGCTTCTAAACTTACAATATCAGTAACAGATGAAGTTAAATGTAGCAAAACTGTTGATCAAATTAAAAGTTCTTCAATGCTAGATAATATATTATTTCCTTTGTTTATTGTTATAAAGTTAAACAATTTAGTTACATAGTTATCAATTAATTTTTGTTTGATTTTCCATCATATGTTGGATAATCTGTACCATCATTTCCAATAATAGTGAAATTCATGTATAATTATGTATGATTTGGATGAAGCCAGCCATCACCAATATTTATTTCAATTTCTGTAGCTTTGTTAGGAACATTTAAATTATTTTTAGCATTTCCATTAACAGGAAATGAACAAAACTGATAACTTTCAATTTTATTCATGAATTAATAAGGGAAACGTTTATTAAGATGTTTTTTAAAATAACTGCTACAGTAGCACCATTCAAGTCAATTAAATTATCGTTTCATCAGTTATAGTAACTTCTAAATCTTGAATTGTATTAAAATAAGAACATTTAGAGAATCATTTGGTTCATAAATTATTGGTCCACGAAACTCTGCATTATGTTTAAATGAATCAATAATATTATTTTATTTATGACAATGATCATTATGTCCTATATACATCAGCAAGATTAAAATTCATATTAATTAATTCATAAAGAATCATTTCAGGAACATTTTTACCTACAGCTTTTTCATTAGCTTGAACAATATATTTATTAAAACCAATTAAATTTCCAGTACTATCTTCAATACTCATATACAATTTTTCATCACTTTCAATAACAATTCTGTTTAAAATTTTATCTGCTTTAATGTGTATATTGGGTTTCTTTCAAATGTATGAATACTTTCAAATTTTTTAAACTATATTGACCTACAGGAATTTCTATTGTTTCTTCATCACAATAAAGTTGATTATTTTTTGTTGTTATATTTGCTGTAAAAAAGTTGAATAAAAACCAACTAATGAAACATGAGTATAATTATCACATACTGGAACAGTTAATCGTTTTCTAAGTCCAAAATATTTATCACTAAGTTGAAATAAACTACTCATTTACTACTGAATAAATTATTAATAAATAAAAAATTATTATCAAATGAAAAAAATATTAATAATTAAAAGATATTATTAATAAATGAAAATATTATGAATAAATGAACAAAATAGATTGGGAACCTAAAGTAAGAATTCCAGAAAATAAGTTAAAAAACAAACATTTTAAATGTCTACCAAATTCTATTAGATGTGTAATAATTGGACCAAGTGGTTGTGGGAAAGCAACATCAATGATTGATAATTATATTTTAGCTACAGGATGGTTAATTTGGAATAAAATTAAACATTTGTATGTTTATTCAAAAAGTTTAGAACAACCAAAATATCAAGAATTAATAAAACAATGAAAAAATAGAAGAAAAAATTAATAAACAAATTGTTAGTTTTATTGAAAATAATGAAGAAATTAGTCCATTAAATAAATGTGAAGATAATACAGTTGTTGTATTTGATGACTTTAGTCTACTAAATGAATACACTGTTAGAAACTATTTTATTACAGGTAGACACAAAGGTATAGATTGCATTTATTTGGCTTAGTCTTATTTAAAAATACTGGAAGACTTAGTAAGAGACAGTTTAAATTTTTTTATGTTTTTAGACAAGCTGATACAAATTTAAAACAAATTTATCATGAGTTTTTGGTGGAGATTTAAAATTTAGTAATTTTAAATAATTATGTAGAAAATGATAGAATGATGATTTTGGTTTTTTAACTATACACACGTCTTGGAAACTAAATTAAGGGATTTTTAGAGATAAAATAAAACATTTCTTAACAACATAAACATTCAACAAAAACATTAAACATTAAAAATTAACTTTAACATTAACATTAACTTAACATTAAACATAAACATAAATATAATTATAAATATAAACATACATATAAGCAAAAGGTAAAACATAAACATAAACATGAAACACAGTTAATGTTTTTCTTTATTAATAAATATTTGCAATTTATGATAAAAAGTTATCAAACAAGCTAAACAAAATATAAAGAAATCTGAAGAACTAAAAGAGAAAATTTAAACTTTGGAGAAGCAACTAAGAACAGAATATGAGAATTCTAAAAAGGAAGATCGACCTGTTATTGATGCTATTGAAGAAGTAAAACAAGGTATTGACGGTTTAGGTGATAGTGTTTTAAAGCAATTGAAGAAAATAGAGAAGTTCAAAAACAAATGTTTCCATATCATCATATATAAAATTCTGAAGATTTATCACCAATTAAAAATTAACAGATTGGTCTGATGATATTCCTGGAAAATATGATTATACATTTAGTGAAACAGAAATTAAAGTTACATTTCACAAATATAAAGGAGAAAAAGAAAGTAAAAAATAAATGAAACTAAAAGATACATGTTAGTGAAAGAATGTTAAAGTATATTAATGATAGTGATGATAAAGTTTTTGGTTGAAAACCTGTTGGTATATTTTAGTATGTTGGTAACTTACCTATAGATTTGATTGAGATAAATTAACAATTTGTAAAAAAAGAAGGTGCAGATGGATTAATGAGACTTTTAACTGAAAAACAAATTACTATAGATGATTTAAATAAAGAGTTTGATGGTGTAGATATATCAAATTATGCAGATATATTATTAAAGTCAGGACTATTATATTCTGATGATAATTCAAGTCAAATATAATCAAGTAGGGCAAATAAATATAAATATTTAAGAAAACCAATTGTCAATTGTTACTTTCCAAACTTAAGAATAACAATTATAGATGATTTGGATATTAGTTCTCCTGAGAAAATAGCTGAATGTTTAGTTAAAAAATATACAGATTAATTAATTTAATATGTTTGGTTAAATGATGTTAGACAATTGATAGATTAGCAGCTATTCTTGATGAAGAATAAGCTGAAAATAACAATTATCTTAATGAAAAAGTTAGTAATGCACAAATGTTAACAAATAAATTTAGTGATTTTATAATTGAAAATCCAAAAGGAATTCCATATTTAGTTAGATTTTCAAATAATACATTTTGGAAAAGTGATAAATGTGGAAAACGATTAGTAGATACCTTAATTAACAAACTAATATTTGAAATGATTTTCTGTGTTATAAATTTTGTGGTCCAGATACAAAATTAGAAGAAAGATTAGCTAAGGGCGATAAAGGTATAAATCCATTAGATGTAGCTTGTAAAAACGTGATATTGCTTATAGAGGTAATAAAGATTTAGAAGAAAGACATATAGCTGGTAAAGAACTTCAATTAGCTGCAAAAGAAAGAATGCATGCAAATGGTGCTTAATTTTGTAAACAAGTTGCAGCAACAGCTTGTTTTGTCCTCCAAATACAACTCATGCACTGCTGGGGAGCACCAAAGATGACCTCGGTTTGAGGGAGGCCGGCGTGTACCAGATTCCGTGTCAATGTGCCAAGTCGTGTATTGGTCAGACGGTGCGTACCATCGAGGATCGATTCCGTGAACACCAGAGCACACTCGATTGATGTATCCGACTAAGTCTGCGGTCGCTGAACACTGTTTGTCGGAAAATCACGCTATGGAGTATGAACGCACGAGGATTCTGGTACAGACGTCGAGATACTGGGACAGCGTTGTTAGAGAGGCCATCGAAATTCGCACCAATGACGACCTCATAAACCGTGACTGAGGCTATAATCTTAGCAAGGCTTGGAAACCAGCGATTGGGTTAATAAAGAGTAAATCGAGCAAACGTATAGTTGTGACGACCACGGTGGACAGAGCCATCCCTCTGACATCAACTCAGACGCCGTCGCAATCTGTTCCACCACGCGACCGTGGACAGCGGACAGCGAAGGGAACGCGCCGTGGGCGGAAGGTATTTAAATCGGCCGCCGCCGCGATCGAACCCACTTCCCTCCGAGCAGCCATAGCGTACGGATCTCCGTGCCGGCACGTTCACACGAGCTCAGTCCGTCAGTTCACCTGGTGATGGCCACATGTATGATCGCCAAAATATTGTGCCCGTTGGACACTGCAGACCAGCAGTACACCCATGGATATTTTGAAGTAAATGAAGTTAGAAATCAGTTGTTTATTATAATTTATTATTGTAAAAAATATGTATTAAGTTAACATTTTGAAATACGTTTAGTTAATTAAATATGCTGCATTTATTTTAAATTGCGTTACTGCACCAGAACCTACGAAATATATCTACTATCATTTGATGGTTATAGTTGCAACGAAATTGTCTTATGTGCTTTAAAGTACTGCAATTTGCTTTAAGATCTCATTTGTGATTATTTGCATGGCTATGTGTTAATATGTGATTTAAAGTCTTGCATGCGAGTGGTTGAGTGGCTTCACAGCTGGTGTAAACCAGGCCAAGTTCTTAATGTTCGTTTGGCGTGTTATAGAAGTACCTTGTTGTTTTCTAAGCTGGCTGGGCTGTGCCACACGTGTTGACGTCATCAGTACAACTAAGTGGGACTATGACCGCAGAAGGCTGCTAACTTTGAGCAGTACTTTAATTCGTGCATGTATTCAACCTTTAAGAATTTTATTCTGATTTAAAAATGTAATTATAAATGATTTTGGTGTTTGAAACTGATAAAAAGATTTCATACACTGTCAGAGCTGCCAGGCTTGTTAGTCCTCTGTCAAATGATTTTGTCTGAAGTATTTTCATTGAACAAATATAATATCTGTAAAGTCTTTTCTTGAAAGATCTTGTTTGATTCCAGAATGAGATTTTAACTCTGCAGCAGAGTGTGCGCTGATATAAAACTTCCTGGCAGATTAAAACTGTGTGCCGGACTGCGACTTGAACTCAGAACCTTTGCCTTTCACAGGCAAGTGGTCTACCATCTGCGCTACCCAAGCCCTACTCACGACCCATCCTCACAGCTGCAATTCTGCTTGTACCTCGCCTCCTATCTTCCAAACTTCACAGAAGCTCTTCTGCAGAAGGAAAAGGTCCCAAGTTCGAGTCTCGGTCTGGCACACAGTTTTAATCTTCCAGGAAGTTTCATATTGTTTGTTTGTCTGTATTTTTTAAGAATTATATTTTGCAACTAAGTTTTGTCACAAGAAAAAGCATAAGTTCCAAGTTTTCAAAAAATTCTTTTATTGAAGGAAGTCACTGCAATTTGTCCTGAAATGAAATATGTATTCTTAAATGTTACATTTGTTGCTTTCTAGAGTCTTCCGAACTTTGGACTTCATGTACTATTTGAAGTTATTAAGTTGTAATATCATTGTCTCTGCGCTATTACCAGTGGTGGTTGTTTTGATGCCTGGTAAATAAAGTTTGTTGTTGAGAATCCTCTATTGACTGAGTCCTTTCCCTCCCCTTGACGCCTGCTGGCAACATACCAAACATTGTGGCTTTGCGTTTTCTGTTGACGTCAAATAATGTTTTGTTCATGAGTAAATGCTTGAATGAGTTCTTGCTGCCTCAATTTTGTATGCAGTCTCAAGTATCAAACAACTTCCTCTGTCGTCATCACCAGGAGATTTCTGTAGACCCACAGCAATCGTCCCTTTCTTCAGAGCTACAATAAACAAAATAGGAATTGTTTTGCACTCACTCTTCTCCAGTTATCTGAAGAGTCCTTTACTGTCTCTCACGAAAGTGGAGGACAGATGAAACTCACGGATTCAGAATTGTTGTATAAGATGTATCCTTATGTTTTACTCAGACTTTTTTATTGTAGTTTTGTCAGGTTTGGTAGTCTAAGTAAGTATACACATTCTTTCCCGAAGCCCTCTTCTGTTCAATCCGCTCTTCATGATGGTCACCTCTAGGTATAGAAATTTTTCAGTGTTTTACGTATCCATATTTTGTCGGAAAACTTGGCATGGTACCTTTCTACATTGGCCATTACATATGTTTTTCTCAAAAAAATGTTGGGCACATTCTTAGAAAATTCGTTTAACAGATAAGTTTCGATCTTTCGGTTTCTATGTCACTTGACAGGAAGATGACGTAGTCAGCAAAAGATAGACGGTTTACTGCAATCACTTTAAATCTGGTTTGTATTCTTGGTAGCCTGTGGCAATGTCTTGTTAGTTTACTTTACTGAGTTCAGATAGCCTTTACTAGAACACACATAAAAAGCAAGTAATAGCTTCTTATAATGTGGGGCCACAGTCGTAATATATTTCTTTAAAGTCAGTACCGCCATTAGTCTGTTGTTTATTTACAGCGTTACATTTACACTTACAAAATCATGATTTCGGCTTCAAAGTGCCATTTTGAAGTGTTTTTTGAATGCAGACTAGACAAAAACAGTGAAACACGTAACAACTGATATAACCATATAAGAATCTATATTTGTAATGCTTACTTACAAGATGGCATACTGTCATATTAAAATACACTATTAGGCACATTGTCTAAGAGTCGATATTTGTGGCAGAGCCTACTGCTTTGTTTCATTACTAAGTACACCATCTTGACTGAATGACAGTTGGCTAAGTGTCAAATTGTCTTGGTCAAAGAAACTCCTGTTACAATCAGGTCACTTGTTTTTTAATCTTTGGGCTCAGTGTCCGGTAGGATAGGAGATGTTAGGAGCGATTTATTTTCTTTGGTAGTTGTTACATCTTTGCAGTACTTGTTTATCTTAGTATCCAATGAAATTACATGTTCATTAACATAAACAGTAACAAACTTCTCGATAATATTCGCTGTAGCCATAAATATAGCAGTCGAGTTAATCACTGACATTTTTTAAAGTACATTTTAGTAGGTAAATATACAGCTTTGAATGTGAAATTAACAATGGCCAATTCTAAGTTGTGTTATTTTGCCTCAATTCAGAATTACTACTATACAGTGCAATTATTTATTCTGCTCACTCATTAATTAACCAGTGAGGTTTGAAGCTATATTTATGATGTATGTATCATCAAGCATGGAAATCCCATTAGATGTGATCAAACATTAATCATGAATAAGTGCAAATAACATGTCTTGTACATGAAAGCATTTAAGCAAATAAAAGAATCAAGCGATTTCATGTTAAACATCACATTTAAATTTAACATAATATAAAAGTAGGGGTACTCTAGTAATTGTTAATGGTTGATGAGATGATACAATTACAAATGTGAGTGCACATTTGATACATATGGCTGTAATCTTGGTGGTATAAATCTTATTTACATGTCATAGTAGTGACATCTTACTTACATGATGAAAAGATGGGATAGTAATGTTAACAACTTAATCAGCTACCACATATGAAAGCTCCTAGTTGGTTAATTCCTATTCCTTAACAACAAAGATAAATTTAACATTATTGAGCATAGTTACTTCTTAGAGACGTAACAAACAATTGAGAAGGAACATAAGGTCAAGAATACTATGAATCATTCATTGAAGACTGAAGGCACATGGAGAGAAAGTGTAAGAAGGGGTGTAGAATTAGGGATGCGGGGGGGGGGGGATATAATATAATTAATGAAATGAAGAAAAAGCTATTATTGTGGGGGGACAAAGGGGTAGCTAATAAAGGAATAAGATTAAAAATGTAAAGTGAATGATTTTTTTTTAAAATTAAGATACACCAATGGTAAATGGACACTTTTTAATGTTACAGCTAGGACCAAATACTGTATATGTCATGGCTTTGTGTGGGAATTATGTGTCAGAAGTGAAGGTACAGCTTAAGTATATATTTGTATATTCTCTTAATGATTCATATGTCCTAGTATTTTATATATTAAATAGTTGTGATACTAAAATTCATTCCATAAATTTAATAAAATAAAAGGTTTTATTGAGACTTACTCAGTTTATCCTTTAGTTAATGATAGAAGATTAGGGTGAGGTATGAAGAGGGATATTGAATCCTCATGAAAGTATTATGTCTCAGAGGGAGGAAAGGGTTAGTGATTCAATGGTTAGCAATAACACCTGAGGGGGGTGATGGGCATGCTAACAATACATACAGGGAAGGGGGAGGGGAGGGGGATGCTGAAGAATAGAGGAATCATGCATAACAATGTGAATAAAACCCTAATAAAGTAGAGAATAGGAAAGAGAATCTTATAAACAGCAAAAGGGAAGAAAAGACATAAATATTGCACATTATGAACTATCAAAGGAATAGTACAGAAATAGAATATATTCATCTCAAAATATAAATTTGGTGGCCAGGGAATATATCGACTCTTAGACAATGTGTCTAATAGCGTACTTTAATACGACAGTAAGCCATCTTAGGCAATTTATAACACTTGTAAGTAAGCATTACAAATCTGGATTCTTATATGGTTATATCACTTGTTATGTATTTCACTGTTATTGTCTAATCTGCTTTCAGGAAACACTTGATAATGGCACTTTGAAGCCGAAATCATGATTGTAGTCTAATGGCGGAACCGACTTAAAAGAAATAAAAAGCGAGTGATGGAAATTATCACTTTTTTCTGATTCGTCATTGTGCCCAGCAAGTTTAGGTCGTCCACAAACCCGTTAATGATATGCCTGTAGATTACAGCTGAAACCTATGAGTATGGTAGATAAACCAGTGGTTTTTGTCATGTATTATAGAACAGGGGGAAATTCGTAACCTGCTGTTTCGCATAAATCGTTCTCTATGTATTTTACTACCACATCTGTAACATTGTACAGCCAGCCGGAGTGGCCGAGCGGTTCTAGGCGCTGCAGTCTGGAACCGCGCGACTACTACGGTCACAGGTTCGAATCCTGCCTCGGGCATGGATGTGTGTGATGTCCTTAGGTTAGCTACAGTTAACTAGTTCTAAGTTCTAGGGGACTGATGACCTCAGAAGTTAAGTCCCATAGTGCTCAGAGCCATTTGAACCATTTTTTTTTTTTTTTTTTTTGTAACACTGTACCGAAGGTACAATAGATTTATTCAAATGTTTCTGAACTGAGGTATCTGATGAAAAATACTTATTTCATGTGTAGAACTTACTCTTCCTACCTAGACAGATTTATGTATATAAACAAGTAGAATTTTTCAGTAACATCCTTGTTCTTCATAGGAACATATTGCCTCGATTTTTCCTATATTTGTGTTTTGCTCTTTCTACTTCCATTTCCATTTGTCTTGCATGCTGTTGTTCCTAACATTGAATTGCGTCGTTGTTGTTTTAGTTAGCGAGGTATACTGTTCTAGTTACTGGATCTTTTATTAATTACCATACTATGAGAAGGCCTCAAGTAATCTTCTTTATTTCTGTAAGGGTTCAGGTAACACACTTTTGCTCATTACAATATGTGAGCCCGAAACCCCCCAACATGTGTCAGTCGGCCAATAGAATGGAATGTACGGTCGGCCTTGTTTTCTGGGATGGCACTGAACTCTGACTTGCCCTAAAATTCCTGACCATGTTGCCGCTTGCCGATGAAGTCTTCCAGAGGGGGTTTAAGCAGTCGTTTGTACAATAGTTCCGGCTGGGAATATTGATAGTATCGTGGCTGGCGCTTCACTGGTGGGCAAGGCTGATGTTCTTGGAATTTCTAGGGCGCAGTTTAGTTTGTAGAGAAGATTGTACGAGTGAGGCCATAGAAAAAAAATGGCTCTGAGCACTATAGAACTTAACATCTGTGGTCACCAGTCCCCTAGAACTTAGAACCACTTAAACCTAACTAACCTAAGGACATGACATACATCCAAGCCCGAGGCAGGATTCGAACCTGCGACCGTAGCAGTCCCGCGGTTCCGGACTGAGCGCCTTAACCGCTAGACCACCGCGGCCGGCGAGGCCATAGATCGCTGTAATGCATTAGATTCTGTTTTTCCATCTCTGCCCTCTGGGACCCTACTCTTTGAGTTCATCAGCCCACACGTTGGACGCTGCAAATTATGCGGGGAATTATGCCTTTGTGACTGGACATCGTCCGTAAAATTAGCCCTACTGATGGAGTTGGCGTCTTCCCTCGGAGGGACGGCGACACCAGCGATTTCAGATTGGTTTGAGTTGCCTCCGGTTCCCAGGGTGGGAGTCCTGCAGAAATTGTTTAAACCCAAATATTATCTGATTGGTTCATGTTACAACAGACTATGCGGAAGAGAGAGGGAAACGTTTCATACTTGGTCTCTCATTGGCGGCGGTTCGAACGTTTGATCTGAACGGTTATTTAATAACTTTTGGCGGACTTCGCTGCAGAGAGCTCGGAGGAGTGTCATCTTAAATGTACTCTTGTCTGAGATGCGAAGCAGTGAGGATGCCTGGTTGGAATGCGAAGCAGTGAGGACGCTTGGTCGGGACTCGTACCCGTACAGATTCTTCGTCGAGATCTGAGGCGTGGAATTCATTCTCTGCTCAGGACGTGGCAGCTTTGGTGCCGCAGAGGACGACTGCCGTTGCAGAGGTCGCAGCTCTTCTTGGTAAGTTCTGCTTGTGTGTGTTCGTGTGTGGGGGGAGGGTGGGGGAGGTGGGGGGGTGGGAGGGGTGGTTATCAGCGCCCGAGGTGCTAATAACGAGGCAGGAGTAGGCGTATTTTAGTTAGGCACCGCAGATGTTGCTTTAAAGTACGCTCTGGCAAATAATGGCCTATCCAATAATCTGTTATTTGGTTTCCTGCATGCTTTTTCCTGATACCTCCTAAACGACGCAATCACCATGTTCTGAGTAACAGTGAACTTAACTGACAGGAATACTTTCGCTTGTTAGTTACCAGCCAATGTTTTTGCCCTTCCCACGGACTTCGCCGCTCAGTTTCTGGCAACTGTGTAACTTCACAGAGTTGTGATTTACTCTTCTCCAGTGTGTGTGTGAGTGGATAATTACCACAATTTTTATGGTGCTTTGTTCCCCATGCAGTATACTTTGTACCAAATTACCTCTATTTCAGTTAAGGTGAACGCATTGAGCACACATAGCACTATGAAATTCAGCAAGAACCACACCTGCGACTTACTTGATAGGGCAGATCCCTCTTCTTCCGTTAATATTGCGCACGGTTCACTAAATACATCTGAGTCCTAGGAGGACAATCTTCGTATGGAAAAATTTCTCTCGATCAAAATCGGAGGCACCATATATGTTAGGCCCCAGCCCAGTGGCGTCTTGCAAGAATAAAAAAAAAACACGTTAACTCGGGGATGTGTTTTTCCCCAATTTAAATGTAAAATGACTGGTTGGCAGAGGAAAGTAATTGAAATAATTTACTTAAATATTTCGTATTAATTTTATTGTCCTTTACGGTAAGAAAAGACTATTATAAGGCCAACTCCGATGTACGTAAGTTAACGTTAAGTAAGTGATATTGCGTTGTTGTTGTTGTTGTGGTCTTCAGTCATGAGACTGGTTTGATGCAGCTCTCCATGCTACCCTATCCTGTGCAAGCTTCTTCATCTCCCAATACCTACTGCAACCTACATCCTTCCGTATTTGTTTAGTGGATTCATTTCTTGGTCTCCCTCTACGACTTTTACCCTCCACACTGCCCTCTAATACTAAATTGGTGATCCCTTGATGCCTCAGAACATGTCCTACCAACCGATCCCTTCTTCTACTCAAGTTGTGCCACAAACTTCTCTTCTCCACAATCCTATTCAATACCTCCTCATTAGTTGTATGATCTACCCAACTAATCTTCAGCATTCAGCATTCTTCTGTAGCACCACATTTCGAAAGCTTCTATTCTCTTCTTGTCCAAACTAGTTATCGTCCATGTTTCACTACCATACATGGCTACACTCCATACAAATACTTTCAGAAATGACTTCCTGACACTTAAATCTATACTCGATGTTAACAAATTTCTCTTCTTCAGAAACGCTTTTCTCGCCATTGCCAGTCTACATTTTATATCCTCTCTACTTCGACCATCATCAGTTATTTTGCTCCCCAAATAGCAAAACTCCTTTACTACTTTAAGTGTCTCATTTCCCAATCTAATTCCCTCAGCATCACCCGACTTAACTCGACTACATTCCATTATCCTCGTTTTGCTTTTGTTGTTCATCTTATATCCTCCTTTCAAGACACTATCCTTTCCGTTCAACTGCTCTTCTAAGTCCTTTGCTGTCTCTGACAGAATTACAATGTCATCGGCGAACCTCAAAGTTTTTATTTCTTCTCCATGGATTTTAATACCTACTCCGAATTTTTTCTTTTGTTTCCTTCACTGCTTGCTCAATATAAAGATTGAATAACATCGGGGAGAGGCTACAACCCTGTCTCACTTCCTTCCCAACCACTGCTTCCCTTTCATGTCCCTCGACTCTTATAACTGCCATCTATTTTCTGTACAAATTGTAAATAGCCTTTCGCTCCCTGTATTTTACCCCTGCCACCTTCAGAATGTGACAGAGAGTATTCCAGTCAACATTGTCAAAAGCTTTCTCTAAGTCTACAAATGCTAGAAACGTAGGTTTGCCTTTCCTTAATCTAGCTTCTAAGATAAGTCGTAGGGTCAGTATTGCCTCACGTGTTCCAATATTTCTACCGAATCCAAACTGATTTTCCCCGAGGTCGGCTTCTACCAGTTTTTCCATTCGTCTGTAAAGAATTCGCGTTAGTATTTTGCATCTGTGACTTATTAAACTGATTGTTCGGTAATTTTCACATCTGTCAGCACCTGATTTCTTTGGAATTGGAATTATCATATTCATCTTGAAGTCTGAGGGTATTTCGCCTGTCTCATATATCTTGCTCACCAGATGGTAAAGTTTGGTCAGGACTGGCTCTCCCAAGGCCGTCAGTAGTTCTAATGGAATGTTGTCTACTCCTGGGGCGTTGTTTCGAGTCAGGTCTTTCAGTGCTCTGTCAAACTCTTCAGGCAGTATCGTAACTCCCATTTCATCATCATCTACATCCTCTTCCATTTCCATAATATTATCCTCAAGGACATCGCCATTGTATAGACCCTCTATATACTCCTATCGCCTTTCTGCTTTCCATTCTTTGCTTAGAACCGGGTTTCCATCTGAGCTCTTGATATTCATACAAGTGATTCTCTTTTCTCAAGAGGTCTCTTTAATTTTCCTGCAGGCAGTATCTATCTTACCCCTAGTGAGATAAGCGTTATGGACACAGAAATAATTTTTAGAGAATTAAGTCATTCTTTCATCAGTATTAAGTAAATCTGTAGTTTTATAATTGCAACGTTATAAATACACTGAACGTCATAATTACTCAATGATACGTCATAGCAACCTACACTGTTTGCAGATATTTTGTACTCCCTTTTGCACTAACCACACTGAGCAATAACTACTTTCATTCTTTACTGATGACATCAATAACGAACAACCCACATACAACGTCATTTTGACTCCAGATCGGAAAAGAAACAAAACAAACGTACATTTACATGTAGTGTACATACAGTACCTGAAAGTTATAGTAGTAAAGAGACTCACTCTTCTACCGGACAATGAAATTACTTTATAGAAATTGTTACTTTTGCCTACTCAGTCTCCTGGCTGGATTGATGCGACCTGCCATGAATTCCTCTCCTGTGCCAAACTCTTCATCTCAGAGTAGCACTTACAACCTAAGTCCTGAATTATTTGCTGGATATATTCCAGTCTCCGTCTTCCTCTAGAGTTTTTGCCCTCTACAGCTCCCTCTAGTAGCATGGAAGCCATTCCCTCATGTCTTAAAAGATGTCCTATCGTCCTGTCCCTTTTCCTTGTCAGTGCTTTCCATGAATTCCTTTTCTCTCCAATTCTGCGCAGAACCTTCTCATTTCTTACCTTATCAGTCTACCTAATTTTCAAAATTCGTCTGTAGCACCACATCTCAAATGCTTAGATACTCTACTGTTCCGCTTCTCTCACAGTCTATGTTTCACTACCATACAGTGCTGTGCTCCAAACGTACATTCTCAGGAATTTCTTCCTCAAATTAAGGCCAATGTTTGATACTAATAGACTTCTCTTGGCCAGGAATGTCCTTTTTGCTATTGCTAGTCTGCTTTTGATGTCCCCCTTGCTCCGTCCGTCATTGGTTATTTCACTGCCTTGGTACCAGAATTCCTTATCTTCATCTACTTCGTGACCATCAATCCTGGTGTCAGGTTTCTCAGTGTTCTCATTTCTGCTATTTACCATTACTTTCGTCTTTCTTCGATTTACTCACAGTCCATATTATATACTCATTAGATTGTTCATTCCATTCAAATTCTTCTTCACTTTCACTCACGATAACAATGTCATCAGCGAATCGTATCGTTCATATCCGTTCATCTTGAATTTTATTTCCACTCCTGAAGCTTTCTTTTATTTCCACCATTGCTTCTTCAGATTGAACAGTAGGGGTGAGAGACTACGTTTCTGTCTTACACCCTTTTTAATACGAGCACTTCATTCTTGGTCGTCCACTCTAACTATTCTGTCTTGGGTCTTGTACGTATTGTATATTACCCGTCCCTCCCTATAGCTTAACCCAATTTTTCTCAATATTTCGAACATCTTGCACCATTTTACATTATCGAACGCTTTTTCCAGGTCGAGAAATCCTATGAACGTGTCTTTATTTCACTTTAGTCTTGCTTCCATTATCAATCGCAACGTCAGAATTGCCTCTCTCGTGCCTTTACCTTTAATACAGCCAAACTGATAGACTTCTAATACATCCTCAATTTTCTTCTCCATTCCTCTGTATGTCATTCTTGTCAGCAGCTTGGATGCCTGGGCCGTTACGCTCATTGTGCGGTAATTCTCGCACTTGTCAGCTCTTGGAGTCTACCGAATTGTGTGGATGACATTTTTCCGAAAGTCAGATGGTATGTCACCAGATTCGTACTTTCCTCCCTCATACGGGTCTGCAGCGTACTCTTCCCACCTGTCTGCTCTCTGCATTTAACAGTGGAATTCCTGTTGCACTCTTATGGTTTCCACCGTTGTTTGTAATTTCACTGAAGGTCGTTTTGACTTCCCTATATGCTGAGTCATTCCTTCCGTTCAATCATTTCTTTTTCGTTTTCTTCACATTTTTCATGCAGCCATATTCTTTAAAATTTGAATCTTCGACAAGTTTGTAAAAAATTTGAGTTATTTAGTATATTTACTGGTCGTCTTCTTTCACATAACTAATGATATCACAATATCGTTGGCTGCTATTGTGTGCTTCAGGCAGTTCTAAGTTTTCTCTGGGGTACGTTTCTAGCGTTTACAACTCGTTTACACACACAGAGCTGGCAACGTCAGCAGTATTTTCTAGTGGCAACACACATCCAGCCACTGCGGGCCTGGGGAGGTGGTGGGGTGGGGGGGGGTATGTTCTGAGCCACTCCGCCAGTTTGATCATAAAAACTTTCGCGCGCTTAGGAGCCCCGTAAACGTTTGTTCAGTTCAATCGCTGTCATACTACTTGTTCTCCGCACCTAGCCTGCTCGTCTCGCTTTGCCGACTTCCCCTTATGTACGTGCTTCCCCTGTCTGACTACTCTCTTAGAGACTAATGATATAAAGCAAGTCTGCTCTGTCTAATCTGATCAACGTACCGCTGGCAGCGATATATTCACAATTACGTTTTCCAGAGTAAACTAAACCGTGCACGCCGGTGCAATAGGCGCGCGGGACCATATCGTCTCCGCATTTGACTTGAGGTTATCTTTGACGGAGTCGCGGCACCTGCTGTGGGCAGAAAATCCGTTGGGAAAGCATATTTAAGATGTTAGTGCGCTTGGCTAGACAAGTTATTGTTCCCATGTGAGCGAACTGTTAACGCCACGAGGACGCCTGTACGTATCTGGTATCGGGGGCAGGCGTGGTGCCACTCTGCTGCAGAAGGTACAACATTGTCATTTACGGCAAGATTTGGAAGCAGGAGCTGTTGGGCATCGAAACTGTTATGCCTTATACCGCAGTTATCTGGAAGATTTCGATTTATCATTTTGCCATCGGACTAACCAGCTCATTTTCGGTGAGAACTTTTCCATTTTGGTCTGTAGTTAGGAAGTGTCAAATCTGGATCATTTCTTGAATTTGTGCTGGTTCTATGTGTTCTGAACGTACTTTTAGAACTACCTTTTCAGCGTCCTATATCTTTTTAACTGGTAATTCTGCTATGACTTACTCGCATTTGTTCGCGGTCGTGTGTCTTGAGTAAATTGCGTGGCAAGTCATACGGTGATTTCGGCATACCTCGTTTCTACCTCTGAGTGTTCGGACCTGAACAGCGAGTGACTGTTTTCACTTGGTTAACTGCTTCTGCACGTGATTCTACTATACCTTATTTCAGCTTATTCTTTAAAGTTGTATATGGTCGTACAGGCTTCTCTTTTTACATTAGAACAGCTCAGTCTCGGTTAGACCATCAGTGAGAGCGCACCGCGGATTAATGCTGCTAGTAAGGCGAGTACACCGTTAGCTTATTGTTTTTTTTTTTTTTTTACGAGCTTCAAACAGGAGCGAATTCAGTAATGGATAGGAACTGTGATTGCTGTGTACAGATGCGAGGTGAGTTGTTGTTGACCTTTCGCTCACAGCTCCAGGCTGTGTTGACTTCCATCACAGATTGAGGCTGCTGCCAACAGGCATCACCATGGGGGGATGGGGGGCGGATCGGACGTGGTTATGTACAGGACGTCAAGCACGTCCCACATGTCCCCCGATCAGTCCACTGCTGTGACCTCCCCGGGTACTGCCCGCACTGACGTTGATCCCTCACCCGTGGTCGAGAGGGAGATCATTCCAAGGTCTGGCAGGCAGCGAAAGACTTTCTGACGGGCCAATCGTAGGGCCTCCCAGCTTCGTTTGATGAACAGGTTTGGGCATTATCTGTGGCTAACGAAGCCTCTGAGCCGCATACAGTCGTCCACCCTGTTCCAGAGTAAGCTTCTCGGCCTGCAACGTCTGGGCGTTCGCAGGAGGTGAGTTTGCTGGTAGTTGGGAGCTCCAACGTTAGGCGCGTAATGGGGCCCCTTAGGAACATGGCTGCTAAGGAGGGGAAGGAAGCCACTGTGCACTCCGTGTGCATACCGGGGGGAGTCATTCTGGGTGTGGAAAGGGTGCTTCTGGATGCCACGAAGAGTGCAGGGTGCAGCCTACTGCAGGTGGTGGCCCATGTCGGTACCATTGACGTGTGTCGCTTTGGATCGGAGGAGACTCTCTGGTTTCAGGTGGTTAGTGGAAATGGTCAAGACTACCAGTCTTGTTTGCAAGATTAAGGCGCATCTCACCATCCACAGCATCGTCGACAGAACCGACTGTGGTCCTTTGGTGAAGAGCCGGATGAAGGGTCTGTATCAGAGGCTCAGGGGGTTCTCTAACTGCGTAGGTTGCAGGTTCATTGACTTGGACCATTGGGTGGTGGGTTTCCGGGTTCTGCTAGGTCAAGGGTTCACTACACACAGCAAGCGGCTGCATGGGCAGCGGGGCTGTGTGGAAGAGACTGGAAGGTTTTTAGGTTAGAGGGTCTCAGGAAACCACAGAAAGGGCGTCCGCCTAAAAGGGGCAGGTAAAACACACAGTAAGGTAGTTGTGGAAATGATCTGTATTGTAGTTTTAAAATGTATTGGGGAAGAACGAGAGTTCCAAGCCCGATTAGAAAGCACTGAAACTCAAATAGTTACAACTATGGAAAGCTGGCTAAAGCCGGAAATAAGTCCAACCGAAATTTTTTTAAACGACCTAACAGTGTTCGAAAAGGATAGATCAAATACAGTTGGTAGCGTGTATTTATTGCTGTCAGATATAGTTTACCTTGCAGTGGAAATGAAGTAGATAGTTCCTGCGAAATACTATGGGTAGAGATTATACCTGACAGTCGGACTAAACTATTAATTGGATCGTTTTACCGACCCCCCGCGCCTCGGAAGATACAGTTTCTGAAGAGTTCAAAGAAAACTTGAATCTCGTTCCAAATAGGTACCCCACTCACACAACTACAGTCAGTGGTGACTTCAATCTACCCTCGATATGCTGGAAAAATTATACATTTAAAGCCGGCGGCAGGCATAAAACGCCATTCGAAATTGTACTGAATGCATTCTCAGAAAATTATTTTGAACTATTAGTTTATGAGGCCACTCGAAGCGTAAATGCTTGCCAAAGTATACTTAACCTCTTAGCAACAAATAATCCTAGACAAATAGGGGGTATCATGACGAATAAAGCCGATAAAAATGCTCCTAACTCCTTTTTAAGAGACAGTCTCCACCCCTTCCGATCTGATCATGTAAGCATATAAAGATGTGGAATGATTTCAGAGAGATAGTATCGACGGAAATTGAGAAATTGAGAGACATACACCACATAAATCAATACGTGATGGCGCTGATCCACCATGGTAAACAAAACGAGTCACATCGCTGTTGCAGAAGCAACCAAAAAGCTTGCCAAATTTAAAAGAACGCGAAATCCACAAGGTTGGCAATTTTTTGCTAAAGTTCGAAATATAGCGCGTACTTCAGTGCGAGATGCTTTTAATAATTTCCACACGGAAATTCTGTCTCGGAATCTGGCAGAAAACCCAAAGAGATTCTGGTCATACATAAAGGACACCAGTTGCAAGACTTAATCAATACCTTCAATGTGTGATAACAACGGTCAAGTCACTGATGACACCGCCATTAAAGTAGGGTTATTAAACACGGCTTTCCGAAACTCTTTCACCAAAGAAGACGATGTAAATATTCCTGAATTCCAGTCACGAACAACTGCCAAGATGAGAAACAGAGACTTCCTCGGTGTCTCAAAGCAGCTTAAATCACCTAATAAAAGCAAGGCTTCCGGTCCAGACTGTATACCGGTCAGGGTCCTCTCACAGTATGCCGATACAATAGCTCCATATTTAGCAATTATATACAACCACTCGCTTATGGAAAGTTCCGTGCCTGAAGACAGGAAAACTGCTCAAGTCACACCCATACCCAAAAAGGGAAATATAAGTAATACGTTGAATAACAATATATCACAAACACCGATTTGCAGTAGGGTTTTGGAACATATATTGTGTTCGAACATTATGATTTAGCTCGAAGAAAACGATTTATTGACACATAGTCAGCACGGATTCAGAAAATATCGTTCTTGTGAAACACAAATAGCTCTTTATGCTCATGAAGTAATGCGTGCTATTGGCATGGGATGTATAATTGATTCCATATTTTAAGATTTCAAGAAGGCTTTCGACACCGTTCCTCACAAGTGTCTTTTAACCAAACTACATGGCTATGGAATATCGCCTCAGATGTGTGACTGGATTCGTGGTTTCCTGTCAGAAAGCTCACAGATTGTAGTAATAAGCGGTAAGTCATCGAGTAAAACAGCAGTAATATCCGGCGTTCCCCAAGGATTTGTTACAGGCTCTCTATTGTTCCTGATGTATATTAACGACATAGGAGACAATCTAAATAGCCCTATTAGATTGTTTGCAGATGATGCTATTATTTACCGTCTTGTAAAGTCTTCAGAGGAGTAAAACAAGTTGCCGAATGATTTACATACGTAGATGTCAAAAGTAAGGTGTGAAAAGTGGCAATTGGCCCTGAATAAAGAAAAGTGTTAAGCTACTCACATGAATACTAAAAGAAATCAGCTAAATTTCGATTACGCGATAAGTCACACAAATCTGAAAGCTGTAAATTCAAGTAAATAGTTAGGCTTTAAAATTACAAATAACCTAAATTGGAACGGCCGGCCAGAGTGGCCAAGCGGTTCTAGGTGCTACAGTCTGGAACCGCACGACCGCTACGGTCGCCGGTTCGAATCCTGCCTCGGACATGGATGTGTGTGATGTCCTTCGGTTAGTTAGGTTTAAGTAGATCTAAGTTCTAGGGGACTGATGACCTCAGAAGTTAAGTCCCATAGTGCTCAGAGCCATTTATTTTTTAAATTGGAACGATCACATAGACAATGTTGTGGGTAGAGAAAACCAAAGACTGCGATTCGTTGACAGAACACTTAGAAGGTGCAACAGGTCTACTGCAGAGACTGCTTACACCACGATTGTCCGCCCTATTCTGGAGTCCTGCTGTGCGGTGTGGGATCCGCATCAGGTGGGACTGACGGGTGACATCGAAAAAGTTCAAAGAAGGGCGGCTCGTTCTGTACTATTGCGAAATAGGGGAGATAGATCCAGAGACATGACACGTGAATTGGTGTTGCAATCATTAAAACAAAGGCGTTTTTCGTTACGACGGGATCTTGTCATGACATTTCAATTGCCAGTTTTCTCCTCCGATTGTGCAAACATTCTGTTGGCACCCACCTACATAGGGAGAAATGATCATCACGATAAAATAAGAGAAGTCAGGGCTCGCACAGAAAAATTTAAGTGCTCCTTTTTGCCGCGCGCCGTTCGAGAGTGGAACGGTAGAGAGACAGCTTGAAGGTGGTTCATTGAACCCTCTGCCAGAAACTTTGTTGTAAATAGCAGAGTAGATGTAGATGTATGTCGTGAATAAATTTTATTGCTAGTCCTATGGCAGTATGCTGGACGTACGGAGCTGAACAGCGAGAGGCTGTGTACCTGTGTTTTTCTCGCTTATTGATTGGTCTTATGTTTATGTGTTGTTACTTTACAGTACGATTGGCAGATAGATCGTCTCTACGTGATGTTAGCGTCTTCTCTTTAAGTGGAGTGATCGACGCAATTTTCAGGAATTGTGTTGAGTAAGTAGGGCCAAAGTGGACTGGGCATAAACTGATTGAAATTATATTGCTGAGCCTGTTGCGTATTACCAGTCCGCTCCAGGCTAAAGGTTTTTCTACTTAGTTCACTTATTTATTTTTTATTTATTTATTTATTATTCCGTGGGACCAAATTAAGGAGAAGTCTCCATGGTCATGGAACGAGTCAATACATGAAATTATAACACGATAGTACAAACAGGTAAAATGAAATACAAGTAACATATTCAGGCGACAATTCGTAAGTTTAAATAAAGAAAATCAACAATGTAACACTGGAATTTGCTTTATTTTTCAGCTCTTCCAGGAGCTCCTCGACAGAATAGAAGGAGTGAGCAATGAGGAAACTCTTCAGTTTAGACTTAGAAGTGTTTGGGCTACTGCTAAGATTTTTGAGTTCTTGTGGTAGCTTATTGAAAATGGATGCAGCAGAATACTGCACTCCTTTCTGCACAAGAGTCAAGGAAATGCATTCCACATGCAGATTTGATTTCTGACTAGTATTAACTGAGTGAAATCTGCTAACTCTTGGAAATAAGCTAATACTGCTAACAACAAGCGACATTAAAGAAAATATATACTGTGAGGGCAATGTCAGAATTCCCAGACAAGAGGTTCTCGAACTTACACCACATATAGCTCGAACAGCCCGTTTTTGAGCCAAAAATACCCTTTTTGAATCAGAAGAATTACCCTAGAAAAAATACCATATGACATAAGCGTATGAAAGTATGCGAAGTAGACCACTTTTCGTGTTGAACTGTCACTTATTTCAGAAGCTGTTCTAATGGTAAATAAAGCAGCTTTTAGTTTCTGAACAAGATCCTGAACATGGGCTTTCCACAACAGCTTACTATCTATCCGAACGCCTACGAAATTGAACTGTTCCGTCTTGCTTATATTATGCCCATTCTGTCTGATCAAAATATCGGTTCTTTTTTAATTGTGAGTTAGAAACTGTAAAAACTGAGTCTTACTGTGATTTAACATCAAATTATTTTCCACAGGCCACGAACTTATTTCATGAACTACATTATTTGATAATGTTTCAATATTACACACAAGATCCTTCATTACCAAGCTGGTGTCATTAGCAAACAGAAATATTTTTGAATCACCTGTAATACTAGAAGGCATATCATTTATATAAATAAGAAACAGCAGTGGCCCCAGCACCGACCCTTGGGGAACGCCCACTTAACCGCGCGCCATTGGGACTGAGCATCGCTACCACTCTCAATATTGCGGAGAATTACCTTCTGCTTACTGTTCTTAAAGTAAGAGGCGAACCAATTGTAAGCTACCCCCCTTACTCCATAATGGTCCAATTTCTGCAGTAATATTTTGTGGTCAACACAGTCAAAAGCGTTCGATAAATCAAACACCTAGCGTTCGCAACCTTTTATTTGATCCATCCAAAACCTCACAGAGAAAAGAGAGTATAGGATTTTCAGTTGTTAAACCATTTCTAAAACCAAACTGTACATTTGACAGCAAATTTTGTGAATTTAAATGCTCCAGTAACCTTGTATATACAACCGTCTCGATAACTTTAGCAAACACCGGTGGCATAGAAATAAGTCTATAATTGTCAACATTATCCCTGTCTCCCTTTTATAAAGTGGCTTCACTACAGAGTACTTTAATCGGTCAGGGAACCGACCACCCCTAAAGGAAAAGTTACAGATATGGCTAAGTACTGGGCTAACATGCATAGAACAATACTTCAGTATTCTGCTAGATACCCCGTCATATCCATGAGAGTTCTTGGTCTTTAGTGATTTAATTATTAACTCAATCTCCCTCTTGTCAGTATCACGGAGGAGCATTTCAGGTAACAGTCTCAGAACACTTTTTCTACAAGCGCTATATGATTCCCTGTTGGGACTAGGTTTCTATTTAGTTCACCTGCTACATTCCGAAAGTGATTATTAAATACTGTATATATATGCGACTTATCAGTAATACGGACATTCCCACTACGCACTGATTCTATATCCTCGACCTGTCTCTGCAGACCAGCCACTTTCTTTACGACTGCCCATATGGTTTTAATTTTATCCTGAGACTTAGCTATTCTATCTGCATACCACATACCTTTTGTCTTCCTAATAACTTGTTCAAGCACCTTACAATACTGTTTGTAATGGGCTGCATTTAGATTTTGAACTGTTTCTAACGGTTTGATATAATTGCCACTTTGTCCTACAGAACATTCTTATACCTCTAGTCAGCCACCCAGGCTGCCTGTTTGTGCTAGTACCCTGTTTTGAACGTTCTAACAGAAAGCAACTTTCAAAGAGCACGAGAAAAGTCTTGAAGAAAGCATTATATTTATCGTCTACTGCATCAGCACTATAGACATCTTGCCACTCTTGTTCCTTGATAAGGTTTACAAAGGTCTCTATAGGTATTTGGTTTAGGCAGATTTATGTGGTAGCTTTTGATATACAATTGCCTAACATGATTTTGTTTGTTTCAGTTGCTTCAATTGTATGCTTAAAGATGTTACTAACGTCGGAGTCTTGCTATGTCTTCACCCTTATTAGTGAAGAAAGTGAAGCTCTGGGCACTTAATGTTTTTGTAAACCTCAAGCATTCACACCAGGCAGAAAACACCCGCGGCAAAAGGAAATACATTTTCTTATTTTGCAAGTGACCAAATAAGTTAACTTTGTGTTACTCTTGTGAGTACTCTGTTTTGGAAGACAACTTACGGTACAGATATTAATGTGTCACTCTGCTTGAATAGTGGTTTGTCGCTCGAGTGCTTACCTTAAAATAATTTTTCGGTGCTTTAACGAGGCCGCGTTAGAGCTGTGGACGCTCGTTCGTTCTTGTTTTGGACCATGGTATAGTTCCGTTACCAGGTCCCGTTAGCGTGCCTTGAAATTTTCTGTGAATGTGTATTGATGTATAGTTCTTGATTCGCTTTCTTAAGGTTGTTGTTTATTGCGCCGTCTTACTGCTAGGTGTTAGTCTTCGCGCCTCTAACTCTTCGACGGTTCTTGCGCTTCAGTCTGGAACCGCGTGACCGCTACGGTCGCAGATTCGAATCCTGCCTCGGGCATGGATGTGTGTGATGTCCTTAAGTTAGTTAGGTTTAATTAGTTCTAAGTTCTAGGCGACTGATGACCCTAGAAGTTAAGTCTCGTAGTGCTCAGAGCCATTTCTAACTCTTCGAGCATTTTCTGGTTTCTGAATTCCCGGCTTGCGTGGCCGTTCGTCTTTATAATCAAGAGCAGTTTCTTACTAACATCTTCGTGAATTGGTAAATGGAAGTTCGGCACTGAATTCTGTTAGCTCGAGGCCCGTGCTGATGACATAATTGTTCTTACGTGCCACAGCACCAGCGTCAAATGTAGCAAGTTGTAATTTACGAAGTTAAGCTGTCACCCACCTGACGTGAATGACGTTGTCCTGTATGTTGATTTATATTGGAAAGTTTTGCTTTTTTCAGATTAGGAATATTTCGGACTTGGGTTATCAGCCCTTAAGCTCCGCAAATGGTCCGTTTGTCTTTATGGTATTTTCTTGGTAATTATCGTTGTCCGGGTAGTGTTGTTTGATCATTGTGTCCAAATTTGGACAGAAGTTACTGTTGTTGTGCAGCATCACCATTTAAATTTATCTGTTTCAAACAACATCCTAAAAAATTTGGTGAACTATGGACGTTCGATGAAGTTAAACAGGAATTTATTTATTTATCTATCATTTATTTATTGGATAAAAATTTGTGATCTGAACCTTCTGGACCTCTGGAAGGTATTCTTTTTCTGGAATTGTTAGTAAATGTATTGTTAGCCTCAGACTGTGGTTATTTCGGTATCAACACCCTAACTCTTCGAACCTAGCTCCCTGCCGTCGCATACACAATTTCACAATATTAATCTTGTTATATAAACATTTAAAGTTAATGACAATGATTTTATAACAAACAAGAAAAAAGGATTCAAATGGTTCAAATGGCTCTGAACACTATGGGACTTAAGACCGGATGTCATCAGTCCCCTAGAACTTAGAACTACTTAAACCTAACTAACCTAAGGGCATCACATACATCCACGCCCGAGGCAGGATTCGAACCTGCGACGTTGTGTGTATTTGTGTTACAAGGTTCAACCGGAATCTTGTTCGTCTAAACTGCACTAAGTTCTGGAAGCGTTTCTAGCGTTTTCGAAATGTCGTACTTCTTACACAATGGCTTAAATTATTGGGATAAAAGCTACTCTGCAACGAGGAGACTGTTTAATAGAGATAAACTTCAGTGGAAATTACATCTGAAACGAATTTATGCTATCCCATTACTTCTTAAAATTTTCTGAGGTCCTATTTCTGTGATAAGTTGATACCAAATCTTGTTTGCGCAGTGACATTCGATAGGAGCACGGTTCAAATAGCTGTGAGACCAACGAATTTTACGTTTCCTTTTGCTTCCCTTTACCACCAAAATCGAGCTTCTAGATAGTTCCTCTTAAAAGATTTCATTTTATTTCCTACCTTAGTTCGAGTTCACGATCGTTCTTTAAGGAGCTCTTTCTTTCCTTCTCGTATTACATCAGATAGAAACTCTCGCTTTATAGTGTTCAAGTAGCCTCATGTCTGAGTAAATCAAGTGCCCCACAGATTGCCTCTTAAAAGCTTTTCCGCCAGGCAGTTATCCACTCCCGCACTACTGAGGCGAAGTAATAGAGGACTGAGTCTGACCATCTCGACCTTGGGGACTACAGCTCCACCACTGCCAAACTAAATGTGCCGTTTAAAGAACCAGCAATTTGTAGCCTCCCAGAGTTGCAGCTTTACGAAACTCTACAAATACATTGGGAATTACTGCGTCCAACATTTTGGATGATCAGCATAACGACAAGCAGGACCGTGATTCGAGACAACGAATCTTCTGGTAGTTTTTGTGATATGTTCTGAATGTACTAACCGAATGACAGATCACTCACCATCAGTTAAGATACGTAACTGAATTTTTCACCCAAAGAGCAACGTAATTAGAAAAAATCGTTCTCGTAACTGAATTCTAGGTATTGGTTCTTACAAAATAGATTATAACTGGCGCAGTTTTTTTACTTACGGAATTCATGATATTGGTCCAGATTAATCCCAATGTTATTTAGTCTTCGCACATACCCAAACACACACACACACACACACACACACACACACACACACACACACACACACACACACAACGCAAGCACGCACGCACGCGCACACACACAGAAACATGCACACACATAAGCAAACGCGCGCACACACACACACACACAAACAAACAAAAAAAAAGAGTACACATTAATGAGATTAATAAAATACCAAAAAACGAAATACAAGCTGTAAACATCGGCACAATTTAACCGTGTCTTAGATCCGCTTGACACGTCCGCAAAGAATGAGCTAAATAACACTGACAATCGTATGAACGAGTTCTACACTGGAAGCTCATAATTGCTGTTGGGCACGTAATGATTGGTCAGATCGTACTAAGAAATGAGATATTGGTTCCACATGTAAATATTTAAAACTGCTCAGTCATTGATGAACCCTTTGCTACAAGACGAACTATCAAATTGCGTTGTCGAATCGAGTTCAAAAGAAACGAATCTAACACACGTAACCATTCTCCTCCTGCGGTAGGATGTGTTCAGTACAGTACAGTACAGTACAGTACATCAGGAACGTACGACTAGGACAGACAAACAAGTCCGCGGTAGCAGAACATAACATTATCGAGGGACACACCTTAGAATTCGAAAAAACGAAGACGCTGTGCAGCGCCAACGGTTTCGGGGACTCGATCTTCAAAGAGGCAGTGAAGATACGTCTGCGTAACAATTTGGTAAACAGGGATAGCAGTGCAGCGTGGAGTCCCACAATTGACAAAATACGTCAGGAACGCTCCAATCTGAAGGCAGCGGCGTCCGGAGACAGATTGGATAGCCACCGGGTCTCAACGCCAGTCGGCCTCCCCTCCCCCCCCCCCCCCCCCCTACGGACGAGGTACCCCCTTCTGGAGGAACGTGATTCGCCGGCCTACAATAGCGGATGACGGTCAAGCAGCTATATAGATATGCAGATCACAGCATCCACTCTGCCACACAACAGGTCATGAGAGTGGTTGAAGCAGCCAGAGAGGGCTTCAACCACAGAGGCTACTGCGGGATAGTGCTACTAGAGGTAGCCAAGGTCTTCGACTCAGTATGGCATAGAGGGCTACTCTACAAGTTGTACACACAAGGGATTCCCGGGAGCACAGTTAAGCTGATCAAAAGCTATCTCACGAATAGAACTTTCTCCGTCAAAGTAGAAACTACCATCTCCACCAGAAAGGCGTATACGTGCTGGGGTGCCACAGGGATCGGTCCTGGGGCCCGTTTTGTACAGTTTGTACACTGTGGACACACCAATGCCCCCCCCCCCCTCCCCCCACCGGAGCGCACTGCACAGTACGCAGACGACACAGCCTTCTACACGAGAAATGCGAACAAGGATCTGGTCATCCATAGGCTACAAAAGGTTTTAGATGACACAGAACCTTGGGCCCATCGCTGGCGCATCACCATCAACTCTGAAAAGACGCAGGCTATTCTGATTACCCGCAGGCTCGGAAGGTGCGAACCTTCTCAACTCCCCCCCCCCCCCTCACAATCTTCACCTAAACGCAACCCAGCTCCCCTGGCGCAGAACCGCCAAGTACCTTGGCGTAACCTAGGACTCTCGTCTCACATGGAAACCCCACGTAGACGAGGTCCACAGGAAGGTCTGCGCCAGAATGTCCATCCTATACCCAATCCTGAACTCAACCAGCTCCCTTCCCTGCCCAGTAGGAGTAAATGTGTACCAGGCCCTGATCCGGCCAGTAATGGAATATGCGTGCCCTGTCTGGGGATACACGGCAAAGCAGCATCTGGACAAACTCCAGAGGCTGCAAAACCGCGCCCTCAGGAGGGCACTGCACCTACCCCCTGGATTCCCCACGGATGATCTGCACGCCGCTGCCAAAATCCCACTCCTCGAAGAAAGATTCCAAGATTTCGCAAGGTCTTTCTACGAGAGCTCTTCCAGATCTGGAAATAACCTCATCCATTCCTTAGGTCGGTATGAGATGTCCCGCAACAAGCACAAACGCCCTATGACGATCGTCGACGACTAAGTCGAAGAGAACATCCTTATATCCAAATCCTAATCCTCTTCTCGCCCCAAAAATAACAATCACCTCGCCAACCCCAGGCAAGTAACAGACACATACAGAACATTCATCACATTTCACAGACACCAAGAAATCACAGATAAATTCACACACACAAGTACACAGAGGAGTAAAAGCTTCAAGGCTACAAACTCCCCCACACGCTTCCCAAAAGAGGGGAAAGTATTAAATGAGAGAAGCAGCAGCACCCCGACACTTCGTCAAAGATGATGGGTACGAAACTCATTGAAACGTTGCGACAAAACGACGCCACCACTCGGCTGATAACCCAAGAAGAATTCATCAACACAGAGAATACAATCATCCCACAAACACAGCGCCGCGCGGGATCAGCCGAGCGATCTTAGGCGCTGCAGCCATGGACTGTGCGGCTGGTCCTGGCGGAGGATCGAGTCCTCCCTCGGGCATGGGTGTGTGTGTTTGTCCTTAGGATAATTTAGGTTAAGTAGTGTATACGCTTAGGGACTGATGACCTCAGCAGTTAAGTCCCATAAGATTTCACACACATTTGAACATTTTTGAACACAAACACAGCCTTTATTGACTACGAGAAGGCTTTTTAAAAAGTTAACAGGGCTAAATTATGGAAAGTTTGAGAAAAGAATAGTATACACAAGCATCTAATAAGAATAACTCAAAGTTGCTTATACACAACTAAATTAAAGTACGAAATGGAAAGACTATCATAAAACTTTATCCCGTTCATTCCGAGTTTGATATACAACCAGTATGTATCGTATGAAGTGACAAGCAGTCTCGGTTGCAGTGTTACAAGTTGTTATTATTTCCGAAATACGAATTTCACCTTTATTTAGGCATCTTCGGACTGGTTGGTATTTGGTAGCGATGAGTCCACGGGGTACCGGGCATAAAATATCCCTGCAGGCAAATTTCCCCTGTCAAAGTAAGCCTGTGTGATTTGTGCAGCCAGAATATTCACTACGCCTCCGACATGTATATGAGTTAAAGACGTACAGTAGGCCTGGTCCCGTTTGATTTGTACTGGACTGCCCCACATGCTGCAATAATGACACCGCGCAGTGTTTTGGCTTTGAGAAGAGGCATTTACCTACTGGAATATTTTATACACGGTATCTCAGGCATCCATCGCTACCAAATACCAGCCAATCCGAAGATGCCAAAATAAAGGTGAAACGCGTCATTGGGAAATAATAATAAAAAATTGAACATTGCAACCAAGACTGCTTGTCTCCTCATTTCAAACAAAAACGATGTCCATTTGCGAGAAACATCCGCCAAGGAGCGAGACAATGGTGTCCTTTACCACCAACGTGATTTAATACATACATCGACGACGTCATAAAGACATGGCAGAATGAATAGTCCTCATACAAGGTGGCAAATGATTGTAATATGACAATATCTAAATGTAAAACTAAGACAATGGAATTCCATGGTAGGGAGCATTTAAGAACAAAAATAATACTTGAAAAACAAATAAAAAATTTTAATTCCTTGGGGTGTGAGGTCTCATATATCATACACAATTGTCAAGAAAACTGCAAAAAATCCAGCCATTAGTACGTGCTAATAATCTTACTCTCCTCAAAAAAACAAACGAGACAGTATTAAATTTTTGTAATGTGATCGAAATACCAGGTCTAATGTATGAGGACTGAGGCAGCAGACATGAGGCTCCTGCAGGCTCATAAAGCTGATGAAAAAGAGTAAAATAAAGAATGAACTGAGTGTCAAAAGCATACTTCATAAAATATAGGAGTACAGAAAGAAATGTCATAAACACATTCAAAGAATGCCAGACGAACGAATACCTTAACTTATATACAAAGATACACCTCAAAGGAAAAGGAGTGTTGAGCTCCCTAAGAAGAGATGGGAAGATCACTGCAATCATCTTGAAATTAGAACAGGCAAAGATGCCTAAACCAAAACTGGATATGACGATTATGTGCCATGCCCTCGTGATCCTCGAAATCCTAATTACAGACGTCCAAAGCACGGTAGACAATTGAACCCACTTTGTTTAGTGAACTAAATTCGAGATTACCGATTTTAAAACCTGATTTGTGATTAACGTCAGGACTTACTTCCAAATAGAACTCATCACTTTTTCCTCCTGCAGAACTACATCGAGAAATGCAAAGAGAGTTCCGGCTGCACAAAAAGGGAATGTTACATGCCATATACAATACTAGCCATTAGACACTGGACTCGCATTCGGGAGGACGACGGTCAATCTCGCGTCCGGCCATCCTGATTTAGGTTTTCCGTGATTTCCCTAAATCACTTCAGGCAAATGCCGGGATGGTTCCTCTGAAAGGGCACGGCCGACTTCCTTCCCCATTCTTCCCTAATCCGATGAGACCGATGACCACGCTGTCTGGTCTCCTTCCTCAAACAAACAACCAAACAACTAGCCATTAAAATTGTTACACCACGAAGATGACATGCTACAGACGCGAAATTGAACCGACAGGAAGAAGATGCTGCGATATGCAAATGATTAGCTTTTTAGATCATTCACACAAGGTTGGCGCCGGTGGCGACACCTACAACGTGCTGACATGAGGAAAGTTTCCAACCGATTTCTCATACACAAACAGCAGTTGACCGGCGTTGCCTGGTGAACAGTTGTTGTGATGCCTCGTGTAAGGAGGAGAAATCACGTTTCCGACTTTGATAAAGGTCGGATTGTAGCCTATCGCGATTGCGGTTTATCGTATCGCGACATTCCTGATCGAGTTGGTCGAGAACCAATGACTTTTACCAGAATATGGAATCAGAGGGTTCAGGAGGGTAATACGAAACGCCGTGCTGGATCCCAATGGCCTCGTATCACTAGCAGTCGAGATGACAGGCATCTTATCCGCACTGCTGTAGCGGATCGCGCAGCCACGTCTCGATCCCTGAGTCAACAGATGGGGAGTCGTGTGAAGTTAGCACCCCTTTTTCGAGAAATATACATTTTTTTCAGAGTTCTTGATAGATATGGCATAGTTCTAGAGTTCTTTGTACAAAATTTCAATAGTTCTGCAGAAATTAGCGAAGAAAACAACAATATTCGAAAAAATTTTCGTATCGAAAACGTTCTTTGGCAATTTCCGCAAAATGTAAATAAGTACAAGAGTTCTGAGCACAGTTCTGAACAGAGCTCCAAGAGTTCTTTCGAAAATCCAAGTAACGTTTTTTTTGTGCAGCTAATAGTTTACGAGATAAGTGCATTTTAATGAGAAAATCTTTTCACTTACTGTGAAGTTGGCACCCTTTTTCCCAGAAAGATATATTTTTTTCAGAGTTCTTGATAGATATGGCATTGTTCTAGAGTTCTTTGTACAAAATTTCAATAGTTCTGCAGAATTTAGCGACGAAAACAACAATACTCGAAAAAATTTTCGTATCGAAAACGTTCTTTGGCAATTTCCGCAAAATGTAAATAAGTACAAGAGTTCAGAACACAGTTCTGAACAGAGCTCCAAGAGTTCTTTCGAAAATCCAAGTAACATTTTTTTGTGCAGCTAATAGTTTACGAGATAATTGCATTTTAATGAGAAAATCTTTTCACTTACTGTGAAGTTGGCACCCTTTTTTTCACAAATGTATACTTTTTTCAGATTTCTTGATAGATATGCCATAGTTCTAGAGTTCTTTGTACAAAATTACCAGAGTTCTGCAAAATTTAGCGACGAAAACAATATTCGAAAAAATTTTCGTATCGAAGACATTCTTCGTCAATTTTCGCAAATTGTAAATATGTACAACAGTTCTGAGCACAGTTCTGAACAGAACTCCAAGAGTTCTATCGAAAACCCTATTAACAATTTTTTGTGCAGCTAATAGTTTACGAGATAATTGCAATTTAAGGAGAAAATCTTTTCACTTACTGTGAAGTTGGCACCCTTTTCTTCAGAAATGTATATTTCTTTCACAGTTCTTGACAGGTATGCCATAGTTCTAGAGTTCTTTGTACAAAATTTCAATAGTTCTGCAGAATTTAGCGAAGAAAACAACAATACTCGAAAAAATTTTCTATCGAAATCATTTTTTGTCAATTTTCGCAAAAATTAAACTGGTACAACAGTTCTGAGGACAGTTCTGAACAGAACCCCAAGAGCTCTATCGAAAATCCTAATAACATTTTTCTATGGCGATAATAGTTTGTGATAAATTGATTTAATGTGGGACACACTTTCTCTACAGAAAATATAAATATATTCGTACAACAGTTCTGATGACAGTTCTGGACACCACGTGAAGAGTTCTATCGAAATTCCTAGTAGAATTTTTTAGTGCAGGTAATAGTTTAAGAGGTAATCGCAACTTAATTAAGAACCCCATAAGAGCTCCTACTGTGAAGCTGGCACCCTTTTTTTCAGAAATATATATTTTTTTCAGAGTTCTTGATAGATAAGTCATAGTTATAGAGTTCTCGGTACAAAATTTCAATAGTTATGCAGAATTTAGCGAAGAAAACAACATTGTATAACAAAGCTGATTCAGGAACCCTTTCCTTTTGATACAATTCTTCCTGTTGCCACAATAAATCACTTGTGCATAGATTCCAACTGTACTGATCATTACAAAAATACAACCATTGACCAGCGGCGCACATTTCTTGCAGCGTTGTACAAAGCATTCGGCTTATCCGCTGTGAAAATACTACACTTAACGCTATTTTAAAATTTACGGTGGATAGCTTCCGTTTATCTACAATGTCAGCATCTATCGAATTATCTTCATGCAAACGTGATGCCTGGATCACTCACTTCCCCTTTTAGGTACGGAGGTAACCAGAGTTCAGTCTTGTGGAAGTCAAAAAAGGAAATGTGGGCAGCCCTTCTTTTACTGATAGCAAACTCTAAGGAAACCTCTACACTTGTTTTTCTTCATCATGCCAACAAAAGAAAAACTCTCCCTTCATAGCTCTATTATCATTCCAGTACTAGTAAACCAGTTGTCCGCTTTCACATTTCGACCTGACTGATATATAGGTTTACACAGTCACAGAACAGCATCAAATTGTTTATTGCTCAGTTGGTAAATCCTTCTGGTTGCAACACACCGTATATTTCCAAACTGTACAGGTAAAATACTTAAGAATCCACACTTAAGAATCCATACTCGTTTGTTTTGATTGATACATATTGGCGAAAACTGCACCTTCCACAGAATCCTTCCAGCTTCTTGCCTACTGTAACATTTTCTCCAAGGGTGTAAGATTTGTGGTAGTTGCGTACAAACACAGTAAATATTTCCCGAATAGCTGTTAGCTTGTCTAATTGTCTCCTTTCATCACGAATAGCGCGACTGTAGAATCTAAGGCTCTCCAGAATAAATTTGAAACGTTTTATTTTCGTTTGCGAGGTGAAATTTTTCAATGTCATCACCATCAGTTCCACACAGATCTTCCAGGCTTTATCTGTTACTTTTGTTAACAACAATTAAAAACAAGAGACTGATGAAGGCTTTCAATTCAATATCATCTATTGATTTTACCCCTCTCTCACGCTGAAATGAGGCTTTGATGCTCTCAAAATTCTGATTGGAATACAAAACTACAATAGACAAATATCGTTATCTATGAGGTAATTACAGCATCACAAATGCTGCTTTGGCTGCACCTATTGGTACAGGTAAATTTCGAATAATATTATGCTCTTCGAACAATATGCTTCGAATTTCTTCTACATTATCTAGTACTTCCCACTTAAAATAATAAAATTCCTATAAAATAACGCAACCAGGCGCAGTGTATTAATCTGATATTTGACGTTCAGACAGCGGACACTGACTATTAAACAGTTCAAACAGAATTTAAGTGCAGTTTACATTCTGGATTAGCTTTGTACTACTTACTACGTTGATAAACAAATAAACTAATCGCTGAAATGAAATACGAAAGGGCACAGTGGATAAAAACGAGCAATCGGCTCATATCTCATCAAGAGAGCATTAGCGTCGATACTGAATCATACATACAACAATGAAAGGCACACATGAAGTGTATATTTTTAGAATCAGGAAGAACCAGATGAATTTTATCACGTAAAACAGTAATTGTTTTGAACTCTCATGACATCCAGGACCCACTAACAGCTAAAAATACACTCCTGGAAATTGAAATAAGAACACCGTGAATTCATTGTCCCAGGAAGGGGAAACTTTATTGACACATTCCTGGGGTCAGATACATCACATGATCACACTGACAGAACCACAGGCACATAGACAGAGGCAACAGAGCATGCACAATGTCGGCACTAGTACAGTGTATATCCACCTTTCGCAGCAATGCAGGCTGCTATTCTCCCATGGAGACGATCGCAGAGATGCTGGATGCAGTCCTGTGGAACGGCTTGCCATGCCATTTCCACCTGGCGCCTCAGTTGGACCAGCGTTCGTGCTGGACGTGCAGACCGCGTGAGACGACGCTTCATCCAGTCCCAAACATGCTCAATGGGGGACAGATCCGGAGATCTTGCTGGCCAGGGTAGTTGACTTACACCTTCTAGAGCACGTTGGGTGGCACGGGATACACGCGGACGTGCATTGTCCTGTTGGAACAGCAAGTTCCCTTGCCGGTCTAGGAATGGTAGAACGATGGGTTCGATGACGGTTTGGATGTACCGTGCACTATTCAGTGTCCCCTCGACGATCACCAGTGGTGTACGGCCAGTGTAGGAGATCGCTCCCCACACCATGATGCCGGGTGTTGGCCCTGTGTGCCTCGGTCGTATGCAGTCCTGATTGTGGCGCTCACCTGCACGGCGCCAAACACGCATACGACCATCATTGGCACCAAGGCAGAAGCGACTCTCATCGCTGAAGACGACACATCTCCATTCGTCCCTCCATTCACGCCTGTCGCGACACCACTGGAGGCGGGCTGCACGATGTTGGGGCGTGAGCGGAAGACGGCCTAATGGTGTGCGGGACCGTGGCCCAGCTTCATGGAGACGGTTGCGAATGGTCCTCGCCGATACCCCAGGAGCAACAGTGTCCCTAATTTGCTGGGAAGTGGCGGTGCGGTCCCCTACGGCACTGCGTAGGATCCTACGGTCTTGGCGTGCATCCGTGCGTCGCTGCGGTCCGGTCCCAGGTCGACGGGCACGTGCACCTTCCGCCGACCACTGGCGACAACATCGATGTACTGTGGAGACCTCACGCCCCACGTGTTGAGCAATTCGGCGGTACGTCCACCCGGCCTCCCGCATGCTCACTATACGCCCTCGCTTAAAGTCCGTCAACTGCACATACGGTTCACGTCCACGCTGTCGCGGCATGCTACCAGTGTTAAAGACTGCGATGGAGCTCCGTATGCCACGGCAAACTGGCTGACACTGACGGCGGCGGTGCACAAATGCTGCGCAGCTAGCGCCATTCGACGGCCAACACCGCGGTTCCTGGTGTGTCCGCTGTGCCGTGCGTGTGATCATTGCTTGTACAGCCCTCTCGCAGTGTCCGGAGCAAGTATGGTAGGTCTGACACACCGGTGTCAATGTGTTCTTTTTTCCATTTCCAGGAGTGTATGCCCAGGACCCTCATGGATGAAAGTTATATTGCAACATCACCAGCCGCTAGGATACATAAAAACATGTGCTGTGTGTAACGAATAAATTTAAAATTGATGTCGTTAATATTGTTGCAAACATTTGTTCTAGTTAGAAAGGAAGTGTGGAAGTTTGATGAGTTACACTACAGCGAGAGTTAAAAGTCTTTACAATGTATAGAAATGTAAGTATATTTACTGAATATATCGTACAAACGAACTAAGTAGTATGTTTAAATCCTAATTCAATACATGATTGATAGAGGTGTTATAATGTTGAGGGGATACAGTATTAAAGTTAATAAGAAGTTCGAAATTTGTAAATAAGAACCTCGTTTATTTGGTCCTCAATAATCCGGATTTCCGGTTTATCCGGATTCATATTTTGTGTCCCTTGGTAATTTTTCTCTTTTTTTTCTTATAACTCGAAGATGTGTAGTCGGTGAGGTACATAGGCTGCTTATCACCAGGCCGGTAATTTAGTCTAGTACTGAGTGATAAGGAACTCGGAGTGTGTGAATGACATTGTTTCTCAAGTATTGTACATTAATATAACGGTGTATTGATGCCCATCAAGTAAGTTGCATAGTAACCACGCCAACAGCACTCCACCACAGCTCATTGTACCTCTGGTGCGATTCTCGACAGGTGTGACACCATCTGGTTAGTGGCGCGTGTGAATGTATCTGCTCTCTCAGCCATCTGTTTGTTTTGCACTGACGAGCCTTCTCTCCTTGAATCATCTAAGCGTGCACATCCCATGCTTCCACCTACAGTTACTACAGTCAGTCTTAAGAAGGTGTACTGGCATTTGTATAGTGCTGAACATTTAGACTTTTTGTATTTAGTAGAATATACATCCGGTTTTCGATTTTCGGTTTTCCAAAATAAAAGTGAGAATTTACGATCGTACTCATAGCTGTACTTACAGCAGTACTTCATCTCCTGCGTTCCCAATTTCGTAGAAGTTGTCCTACGAAAATTGCAGAAGAAGCACGCCTGGACGAAAGGATATTGTGACGATATTCTTTGGTCACAGCCTGGGGTTAGAGACCCGGTCCGGCACACAGTTTTTATCTGCCAGTAAGTTTCACATCGGCGCACACCCATTGCAGAGTGAACACACAATCTATTTCATAATCTACTGGCACCATAAAAATGTTATGAGGGTTTTTAAAAGAACTCTTTCGGTGCTATCCAGAACTGGCAGCAAAAGGGTTGTGCCAATTTATTATAATGTAGACCAAGTGGGTCTCTCGAAAATGCTATTATCTCATTAACTGTTATCCCCACAAAAAATGTTATTACAGTTGTCGGTAGAACTCTTAGGGTCGTATTAAGAAATGCCGTCAGATCTTTTGTACGAATTTATTACTTTTACATGACAAAAGTGAGTCCCACATTAATTATCTCATATAATGTCATCGTCACAAATAATGTTATTATAGTTTTTGGTAGAACTCTGTGGGTGATATTCAGAACTGCCATCAGAACTATTCTACGAATTTTGCTATATTAGATAAAGTGAGTATCAGATTAAAACAATTATTGTATAAACTATTATCGCCACAAAAATGTTCTTATCATTTTCAATGCAACTCTTCCGGTGCTATCCAGAACTGCCAACTGAACTGTTATACAAATTTATTTTTTCCAAACTGACAAATAATTTTTTACCATACCAAAATTTTGCCGTGTTATTGTTTTCTTCCCGAAATTCTGTAGAACTATTCGTGTTTTGAGCAGGGAAATCTAGAACTATTGCATATATATCAAGAACTGTGAAAAAAATATATATTTATCGTAAAAGGGGTTCAAACTTCACGGGAAATGCTCATAAGCATTCCTTAATAATGGCAGTTACTACGTAAACAATTACCTGCACAGAATATGTGACTAGCTTTTTCGATAGAACTCTTACAATGCTATCCAGAGCTGGCATCAGAGCATACGAACAGACATAATTTTTTTTTTTGAGTAAGAGTGCCCCACAATTAATCAATTACCATACAAACTATTACAACCACAAAAAATGTTATTATGATTATAGATAGAAGTCTTGACGTGTTAACCAGAACTGTTCATCAAAACTGTTGAACGAATTTACTTTTTCTGTGGAGAAAGTGGGTCTAACATCAAAGCAGTTACCGTATAAACTATCATCGCCACAAAAAGATGTTATTAGGATTTTCGATAGAGCTCTTGGTGTTCTGTTAAGAACTGTTGTACGAATTTACTTTTTGCGAAAATTGACAAAGAATGTATTCGATACGAAAAATTTTTCGAGTATTGTTGTTTTTTTCGCTAAATTATGCAGGACTATTCAAATTTTGTATAAATAACTCTAGAACTATGACATTTCTATCAAGAACTCTGAAAATATATATATATTTCTGAAGAAAAGGATTCCAACTTCACAGTAAGTGAAGAGGTTCCCTAATTAAATTGCAATTATATTGTAACATGTTAGCTGCACAAAAAATTGTAATTAGGATATTCTATAGAACTATTGGGGTTCTGTTCAGAACTGCCCTCAGAACTGTTGTCCGAATTTACTTTTTGCGAAAATTAATAACGAATGTTTGCTATAAGAAATTTTTTTCGAGTATTGTTGTTTTCTTCGTTAAATTCTGCAGAACTATTGAAATTTTGTACAAAGAACTCTAGAACTATGCCATATCTATCAAGAACTCTGAAAAAGTATACATTTGTGAAAAAAAGGGTGCCAACTTCACAGTAAGTGAAAAGATTTTCTCCTTAAATTGCAATTGTCTCGTAAACTACTAGCTGCGCAAAAAAATGTTACTTGGGTTTTCGATAGAACTCTTGGAGTTCTGTTCAGAACTGTGCTCAGAACTGTTGTACTTATTTACAATTTGCGAAAATTGACAAAGAATATTTTCGATACGAAAATTTGTTCGAATATTGTTTTCGTCGCTAAATTCTGCAGAACTATTGAAATTTTGTACAAAGAACTCTAGAACTATGGCATATCTATCAAGAAATCTGAAAAAAGTATACATTTGTGAGAAAAAGGGTGCCAGCTTCACAGTAGGAGCTCTTATGGAATTCTTAATTAAGTTGCAATTATCTCTTAAACTATTACCTGCACAAAAAAATTTCACTAGGATTTTCGATAGAACTCTTCACGTGGTGTCCAGAACTGTCATCAGAACTGTTGTACGAATATATTTATATTTTCCATAAAGAAAGTGTGTCCCATATTAAATCAATTTATCTCAAACCATTATCGCCATAGAAAAATGTTGTTGGGATTTTCGATAGAGCTCTTGGGGTTCTGTTCAGAACTGTCCTCAGAACTGTTGTACAAGTTTAATTTTTACGAAAATTGACAAAAAATGTTTTCGATACTAAAATCTTTTCGAATTTTGTTGTTTTCTTCGCTAAATTCTGCAGAACTATTGAAATTTTGTACAAAGAACTCCAGAACTATGCCATATCTATCAAGAACTTTGAAAAAAATATATATTTCTAAAAAAAGGGTGCCAACTTCACAGTAAGTGAAAAGATTTTCTCATTAAAATGCAATTATCTCCTAAACTATTAGCTGCACAAAAAAATGTTACTTGGATTTTCGAGAGAACTCTTGGAGCTCTGTTCAGAACTGTGCTCAGAACTCTTGTACTTATTTACATTTTGCGGAAATTGCCAAAGAACGTTTTCAATACGAAAATTTTTTCGAATTTTGTTGTTTTCTTCGCTAAATTCTGCAGAACTATGTAAATTTTGTACAAAGAACTCCAGAACTATGCCATATCTACCAAGAACTCTGAAAAAAATATATATTTCTGAAAAAAAGGGTGCCAACTTCACAGTAAGTGAAAAGATTTTCTCATTAAAATGCAATTATCTCGTAAACTATTAGCTGCACAAAAAAATGTTACTTGGATTTTCGAAAGAACTCTTGGAGCTCTATTCAGAACTGTGCTCAGAACTCTTGTACTTATTTACATTTTGCGGAAATTGCCAAAGAACGTTTTCGATACGAAAATTTTTTCGAATATTGTTGTTTTCTTCGCTAAATTCTGCAGAACTATTGAAATTTTGTACAAAGAACTCTAGAACTATGCCATATCTATCAAGAACTCTGAAAAAAATGTATGTTTCTCGAAAAAGGGGTGCTAACTTCACACGACTCAGATGGGGACGCTTGGAAGACAACAATCATCTGCACGAACAGTTCGACGGCGTTTGCACCAGCATGGACTATTAGCTCGGAGACCATGGCTGCGGTTACACTTGACGCTGCATCACAGGCAGGAGCGCCTGCGATGGTGTACTCAACGACGAACCTGGGTGCACGAATGGCAAAACGTCATTGTTTCGTATAAATCCAGGTTCTGTTTACAGCATCGTGAAGGTCGCATCCGTGTTTGGCGACATCGCGGTGAACGCACGTTGGAAGCGTCATTCGTCATCGCCATACTGGCGTATCACCCATCGTGATGGTATGGGGTGCCATTGGTTACACGTCTCGGTGACCTCTTGTTCACATTGACGGCACTTTGAACAGTGTACGTTACATTTCAGATATGTGACGACCTGTGGCTCTACCCTTCATTCGATCCCTGGGAAACCCTACATTTCAGCAGGATAATGCACGACTGCATGTTGCAGGTCCTGTACGGGCCTTTCTGGATACAGCAAGTTCTCCAGATCTCTCACCCATTGAAAACATCTGGTCAACGGTGGCCGACGAACTGGCTCGTCCCAATACGCCAGTCACTACTCGTGAAGAACTGTGGTATCGAGTCGAAGTTGCATGGGCAGCTGTACCTGTACGGGCCATCCAAGCTCTGTTTGACTCAATGCCCAGGCGTATCAAGGTCGTTATTACGGCCAGAGGTGGTTAGATTAGATTAGATTAATACTATTTCCATGGATCATGAATACGATATTTTGTAATGATGTGGAACGAATCAAATTTTCCAATACATGACATAATTAAGTTAATTTAACAACATAACTAAGTTAACATAACAACTTTTTTACTTTTTGTTTTCTTTAATTTTTTTAAATTTTTTGTTTGTTTTTTTTCTTTTTTTCTTAATTTATATCTAAAAATTCCTCTTTGGAGTAGAATGATTTGTCATTCAGAAATTCTTTTAATTTCTTCTTAAATACTTGTTGGTTATCTGTCAGACGTTTGATACTATTTGGTAAGTGACCAGAGACTTTAGTGGCAGTATAATTCACCCCTTTCTGTGCCAAAGTTAGATTTAATCTTGAATAGTGAAGATCATCCTTTCTCCTAGTATTGTAGTTACGCACCCTGCTATTAGTTTTGAATTGAGTTTGGTTGTTAATAACAAATTTCATAAGAGAGTATATGTACTGAGAAGCTACTGTGAATATCCCTAGATCCTTAAATAAATGTCTGCATGATGATCCTGGGTGGACTCCAACTATTATTCTGATTACACGCTTTTTTGCAATAAATACGTATCCCTCAGTGATGAATTACCCCAAAATATGATGCCATATGCATGCAATGAGTGAAAACAGACGTAGTAAGCTAACTTACTAAGACGTTTATCACCAAAATTTGCAATGACCCTTATTGCATAATTAGCTGAACTCAAACGTTTCAGCAGATAGTCAATGTGTTTCTTCCAATTTAATCTCTCTTAAATGGACACACCTAAAAATTTTGAATATTCTACCTTAGCTGTATGCTTCTGATTAAGGTCTATATTTATTAATGGCGTCATACCATTTACTGTACAGAACTGTTTGTACTGTGTCTTATCAAAATTCAGGGAGAGTCCGTTTACAAGGAACCACTTAGTAATTTTCTGAAAGACATTATTGACAATTTCATCAGTTAATTATTGTTTGTCAGGTGTGATTACTATACATGTATCATCAGCAAAGAGAACTAACTTTGTCTCTTCATGAATATAGAATGGCAAGTCATTAATATATATTAAGAACAACAAGGGACCCAAGACCGATCCTTGTGGAACGCCATTCTTGATAGTTCCCCAGTTTGAGGAATGTGCTGATCTTTGCATATTATGAGAATTGCTTATTTCAACTTTCTGTACTCTTCCAGTTAGGTACGAATTAAACCATATGTGCACTGTCCCACTCATGCCACAATGCTTGAGATTGTCTAGCAGAATTTCGTAATTTACACAATCACAAGCCTTTGAGAGATCACAAAAAATCCCAATGGGTGGTGTTCGGTTATTCAGATCATTCAAAATTTGATTTTCTTTTGAAAAACCTTTCTGGAAACCAAACTGACATTTTGTTAGTACTTCATTTTTACAGATATGTGAAGCTGCTCTTGAATACATTACTTTCTCAAAAATTTTGGGTAAAGCTGTTAGAAGGGAGATTGGACGGTAATTGCTGACATCAGATCTATCCCCTTTTTTATGCAAAGGTATAACAATAGCATATTTCAGTCTATCAGGGAAAATGACCTGTTCCAGAGAGCAATTACACAGGTGGCTAAGAATCTTACTTATCTGTTGAGAACAAGCTTCTAGTATTTTGCTGGAAATGCTATCAATTCCATGTGAGTTTTTGCTTTTAAACAAGTTTATTATTTTCCTAATTTCAGAGTGAGAAGTGGGTGAGATTTCAATTGTATCAAATTGCATAGGTATGGCCTCTTCCATTAACAGCTTAGCATCTTCTAATGAACACCTGGATCCTACTATATCCACAACATTTAGAAAATTATGATTAAAAATATTTTCAACTTCTGACTTTTTGTTCATAAAGTTTTCGTTCAATTTGATGGTAATACTGTCTTCCTGTGCTCTTGGTTGACCTGTTTCTCTTTTAATAATATTCCAAACTGTTTTAATTTTATTATCAGAGTTGTTGATTTCAGACCTGATACACATACTTCTGGATTTTTTAATAACTTTTCTTAATACAGCAAAGCAGTTTTTATAATGTTTGATAGTTTCTGGGTCACTACTCTTTCTTGCTGTCAGATACATTTCCCTTTTCCTGTTACAAGATATTTTTATACCCTTAGTAAGCCATGGTTTGTTACATGGCTTCTTACGAGTATATTTAACTGTTTTCTTGGGGAAGCAGTTTTCAAATGCATTTACAAAAGTGTCATGAAATAAATTATATTTTTAATTGGCATCAGGTTCACGGTACACCTCATCCCAGTCTAACTGCTGTAGGCTTCCCCTGAAATTTGCAGTTGTTAAATCGTTCACTTTTCCTATTACCCTCTTTCAGAGAATCTACATTGAAGTCCTCACAAATAATAATTTGCTTCCCCCTGTCTGACAGATAGCACAACAAGAAGTCCAAATTTTTCTGAAATAGATGAAAATTTCCCGATGGGGACCTATATACAGTTACAATTATAAATGTGCCTTTATTTAATTTAAGCTCACAGGCACATGCTTCTATATGTTTCACTACACAAAACTATTTTGCTTCTATACCTTATGCACAATGATAACTTTTGACATATATGGCGACTCCTCCTTTTTCCATATTTTCTCTAATTACATGTGCAGAGAACTTATATCCACTTACATTTACCTTATCCATATCACTAACAATGTGATGCTCAGACAGGCATAGTATATCTATTTCATCCGCAGCTTCTAAATCTTCTAAACGAACCAGAAGCTCATCTATTTTATTTTTTAAACTCCCAATATTTTGATGATATATGCTTGCATTATTTTTAATTATACTTTTATGAGAACCTCTCCTTATTCTAACATTTGCAGTACTCTCCTGTCTGAGTTTCTCATTGTGCTTAGGCCTAGTTCCTATACCAGTGGTCACATGTTGTTCAGAGAGGCAGATTATGACAACTGGGTTGGGTGACTTTAATTCATCAATGCAATTACCTAGGACTGAGGTACAACTTGGTGGAGATAAAATTTATGGTGCTTGGTGAAAATTTATAATTGACAGCTGTGATTGGTGATCCAATGTGCTAGAATTATGCTGTTTAATTTCTTTCCTAAACTGAAGATTTGTTTCAATCCTGACCTCTTGTAGAACTTGACATCTTTCCGTCTTACCTATTCTAAAAAGGTGCTGCTCCAACACCTGTAACCATTGGTATTGTACCATTCATGGCAGTGCCTCCCCCCTTAAATTTCCTGCTATTACTCCAGCCAGTTTACCCTTCCCTTTCCAGTTGAGATGTAGGCCATGCTTGGTATAGTCCCACCTACTGAGAGAATCAACAGGAATCACACCAATATGCGCCCCCGCACCCAACCCAAGCAGCCATTCCAACTCCAAATTAACTCTCCCAAGAGAAGAGTTCAAATGAGACCGGTCATGGCGTCTCAGGACAGATACAAATTCAACATTGGTGTGTCACGATGCCGACGCAATCTTTACCAGGTCACACTCTACACTGTACTCAGGATCTCTGTCGATACTGTTCCCTGGCCCTCCCACAATAACCACGGTGTCTTCCCTGGTAAATCCTTTACAGAGTGAACCTAAATCCTCTGTCACCCGATCCAGACTAGCACTTGGTTTGAAAAAATTTGTGACCTGGTATTCTGATCCTAATTCCTCCTGCAGAAGTTGGCCTACACCTCTGGCATGAGAACTGCCTAACAACAAAACTTTCTTCCTTTTCGATGACTTTCCTACATTCTTTTTTAATTTCCTATTGAAAGTTTGTTTTGTCCTGTCTACACCTACCTATGCTTGAGGCTCATCAGTTTATAACTGAAGCAAAAGGTCAAACTTATTTTTGACATTCGCCACAAAACTGCCAGATTTAGTTCTAGGACTGTTCCTTCTGTTACCTGTTGCCACTTCCCACCTCTCTTCGCCCTTCTACCTCATTAACCTGTCCAGATCTTCCCTAGCCTGATCTAGCTCAGCCTGAAGGGCAGCAATTTTCCCCTCCTGTTCCACTATCTTCCTATCTCTGCTGCAAATCCTACATAACCACTGATGAGCCTGATCCACTTTCCCGACACCCACGCCACTGCAGTCCCCCCAGTGAAAAAAACTACTACATGCATCACACCAAACCCCGGAACTAACAATTCTACGGCAAGTCAGGCACTTCTCACTCATGGCAAAAATAATACTTTAGCTAGAATAAATCAATTAAATTACCGAAAATCAAAAAAGACGTTACAAGAATTAAGCCTATTCACAAATGTATATAAGCAAGTTTCTGATTTAAAATTCAGCTGTTTTTCTGAGATCTGTATTAAAACAGTGAAGGTGTACGCTATTTATTATATATTTCATTCGATGGAATGAAAAAAGGACTATTAAACGAGTTACTTTAAGTTTGATTCTCCAAAAGCGTTAGAAGAATTAGGCCTATAAACAAATGTATATAAGCAAGTTTCTGATATAAAGTTACGCTGTTTTTCTGAAATCTGTATTAAAACAATGAAGTTATAAACTATTTACGGTAGTTTACTTATTTGTTACCGAGAAACTAGTCAAATTACCGTGAAACATGAAACAAACACGTTTACAGAATTTAAGCCTAAACGCGACTTTGCAAAGTTTCGATCTTTTCGTGTTTTCTAAAAAAATGCGCAAAGAAAAGTGAAACCTTTGACGGCAAGGCTAAACGATACACTAATGCGCGTATTTCATTTGTTGTCGCTGTTAAACTAAATTATATTCCTGTCGAAATCACTTAACTTTCGGGAAATAGTTTCTGGCGTCACTTACTCGGCGGCCATCTGGGTGCTGATTTCTCAGGATCTATGCACCCAAATTGCGTGAAAATGTAATTACATGTCAGTCCTAGTATAGTATATTTGTCCAATGAATATCCGTTTTCATCCGCATTTTTTGTTTGTGTAGCAATTTTAATGGCCAGTAGTGCATATTGCGTCAGCGCAGTAACTATGGTGACAGCTAAAACTGACAGCTGTAAGCAACAGATTTGCATTCGAACTGTCGGTAGTGAGCAGCTTGTGTTCAGTGGTGCATATGTGGGTGTAGTGTGTCAACATTGTTGTGTCACAAATCGCAAAGTCGAAACACTTCTAAATCAGGTGTTCAAGACATTCTCGAGAATGTTTTGAAGAACAGAAATGTGTGCACAAGGTTTTCCGCGCGCGCCTCGAGTCCCGAATAAAAACAAAGACGCGTGACCGAAATGCAAAACGCGGAGAACTTTTCTCTGGAAAAAATCCGCACAAGTGAAGACTTGATGTTACCAATACGAACCTAACACGAAACGATAAAGAGCATTAACTCACGTGAAAGGTCAACGCTTTGAGGACAAACCGACATTCAGATAAATGTCGAGCGTGATTTGAAGAATTTCCCAAAGAAGAACCACTTTCACGGATTCACGTGCCTTTATGACCGTTCCTTCTGTTTTTCTCAAGTTGAGCCGGTGGTAGACTATGTTGAGCACCGCAGAATTAAAAGCACAACCTTAGTTTTTATTTACTTTTTGTTAAACCGGTGTAGAAACTTTTCGGACTGACAGTGTGCGCATAGTCCATCCAATCGCCAGTCGTTTGTGGACAGCATCGGCAATGGACTCTCCGTTTTTCGAATCGACGGAATTAGGTTTATTGCATATTCGCGCTGAGTGATATGGTTGCTATTTGATCAGCGAGTGTAACAGGAAATAGTGGTTTCAGTGTCCCATAATTTCCTAAGGATCACCAACCATTGTCAAAATACCTACAGAAAAGCAGTAATTATGGTGTAACAGGACATTGACTGGATAGAGTAGCACAGGCGAGTAGTCTGTGGTGACACGAACAATGACTAACAGAGTTTAGCGACAAAATAGCTACAGGGTGTCCCAAAACTTGAAACCGGCCAAAATGTCCGGAAAATGGTAAGAAACGGATATGAATACAAGCAAAGGGAGTGGAGCAAAACTTTTTGAATAATCTGCGAGGGCCGTCTGCCATTTTGCTATACGCCAGGTTGGATTCAGCTCACATTTCCTCAGTGGGAGAGGTTTCATCTGATACATGTTTCAAGAGTAGCATTTGACGAGAAACACGATGGTGAGGTCCGTTTTGCAATATCTTATGATAGATAAAATGTTATGCATCATTTGTCACAACATGTGTAATTCGCCATGAATCACGAAGTGAATGGTACGGAATGCATTGGAAAACGAAGTGCATTTTACAGACTGTTATACATGCAGTCGGTGTGTCTGAAGACATTTCCGTATGCGTTGTAGAAACTTTTCATGGAAACCACGCAACCCATTAGATGTAGCAATATCAAACGCCTCGCTAATCCGATATTCCAGGTGCTGGATATCACAAATCTTCACGATATACACCACGGCCTTCAGCTATCCCCGCAGGTATAAATCTTGAGGGATCAGATCATGTGAATGTGGCGGTTACTCCATTGGACCAAGACGGCCAATCTAGCAACCACGGGAACTGCCTGTCTAGCTGTTTCCACACACAGGCAGAATAATGTTACGGCACACCACCCCGGTGAAAGTACGGAAGAAATGTCCCGTCTTCGTTGAGAACCACAGATGTGACCATCTCATCCAGCATCTCCAGATAGGTAGCAGTATTGTCTCCTCCAAAAAGATAGGGCCAATGAGGCAAATTCTCTAAGTGCCACATCATACCATCACTTTGCCACGTCCTTGAACTCTACAAGAGACGTCCACATTGAACAGTCTGATGAGCAATATCGCAAGTTGTGCTTATTGACCTGTCAATTGGTGTAAAAATTCGCGTCATCACTACAGAGTATGCTGTAAGACTAAAGAATACCCCGAAAGCAACATCGTGATCTGTGGCGAGTTGTGCAAACACCCACTCAAAAAAATGTATCTTTCTATCAGGGTTGTCTTCCGTCAGATGTTGATGGAGTTGCATTTGGAATGGATGCCATTTCTGTTACTGTGTGATTCGGTGGATACTGCTCCGACGAACGCCAGGCCGATGGGCAAGTCACCTGCTGCTAACATAACCGTGGTCGTACCCCCGTAGTTGCTGTGCGGGGGCGGCTGATACGCGGGGTATCTGCTAGCAGTCTCGTTTCTTGAAACCTTCTGATCAGTTTGTTGATGCACTTTCCGTGACGGTTACGCTGCCAGGGTCACGACGGTTAAAGTTCTCGATAATTGCCGTCAACCCCCGGCCCCAAGCTATCAGGACGATTTTGACCCTCTTCTGTAGCCTGCAGCATGCTGTTCCCCGAGATAATGATACATCTGGAACGACAGGAACAAAAAATGTTCAGGTCTGAGCATACTGCATGATAAATTACACGTATTATCACAAACAAATATTAATCTGATATATGCTTTTCTCGCGCCTTAAATTTCGCTTTAAATAAACGCCTAGCTTCTGGAGGCTTTTCGCTAAGTCTGGTTGCTAACCACTGATCAGGTGAGCATACAATTTTGGATCCTTCTGTTTACATGCGAACCTTCATTTCTTTCATTAGTTCATCATCTCCAAGTGTCTCTGCGTTTCATGATAAGTATATCGTATCTAATAATCTCTCTCTCTCTCTCTGTCTGTCACGCACACACACACACACACACACACACACACACACACACACACGCAAACTCACATATATGTATGTTTAACTTCCAAACCGCTGTAGAAATAACACCATTGGTCAGAATGACGTCAAATTGCAACGGCATATTATCGAAGAAGGGGGAAAACGTATGGAAGAAGAAAAATAATTAGTTAAAAACTGTAGCAATAGATGGCGCTGTCAGCATCATAATTTAATAGTGGTCAACTAAAATTGACAAATGAATCATACAACAATGCCTAAGGTGTACGTTTGACGTTAAAGAAACTGTACTACTCAGTGCAGGGGTGTACAGAAGTGATACTGTTAGTTACATAAGTCCACCAACCACGGCAAATTCATATCATATCGTATGGGAAAAATCGATTTTTAACTCTCCTGAGCCCAAAAACCGCATAAAAAGCATCGATCAAAATCAAATCGGATTATTAATTTTCATGTGACTGGTGCAGAACATGTTCAGTGTGTTGCCCAACAAGTTGAAATCGAGGAACAGCATATTCCACAACTGATCGAAGTGTTTCCGGGGTCATGTTCAGAATGTGTTGCGCAATGCGTGCCTTCAATGCAGCTAAGTTTACAATCGGAACACTGATATCAACATCTTACAGATAGCCCCACAGCCAGAAGTCACACGGATTAAGATCAGGTGATCGGGACGGCCAGGCTGTGGGGAAATAGCGGCTGATAATTCTAGCATTTTCGAAATGGCGCTTCAGCAGCTGCTTAACTGGATTTTCCGTGTGTGGAGGTGTGCCATCTACCATAAAAACGATCCCAGCCACACACCAACGCCTTGGAGAGCTGGAATGACGTGGTTGCGCAAAAGACACTCATAGTGCTTACCAGTGACGGTTTAGGTAACAGGACGGGAGGCACCTGTCTCTTCGAAAAAATATGGCCCTCTGATAAATGATGCCGTAAAGCCGCGTCACACAGTGATCTTTTCAGGATGAAGTAGTACTGGTTGATTTGCGTGTGGATTTTCCGTTCCCCATATTCGACAATTCTGTGTATTGACATGTTCTGGCAGATGGAAGCGGGCTTCGTCTGTCCACAAAATCTTCCACGGCCAATCAATTCTAAAGCAAAGGTCTCTCCAGCTGGCATATCAACAGGAAGGAACTCGTGCATATGGGTAATTGTGAATGAATATCAAGGAAGGATGTTTCGTAGGATTTTACCCACGGTGCTAATCGTAAGCATTTCACCGCAAACATATAAAGCGATTAAGAGTAACGCCTTTTCAGACGAGTCCACGTTAGCATAAAACATCACAATTAACGTCTCCTGTATGGCGGCCCTCAGCACAACTAACGTTACCGTATGCATTTGTTGTAGTTATACGGACTACCAGGGTGTAGTTGGGTACAAAATACCATCAGCTCTGGTTCGCAGTGTCGGTATTATAGACAGAAGGTGTAACACTTCTGAGAGTGCCTGTGTCTATCACTGAGGTCTTCATGTCATCTTTCACCAAGGTAATGCTTGACCTCTTGCTGCCCTCTTTCATCTTTCATATAGCTGAGTAGAGCGTGTTCATTTGTTGTCCTTTAGAGCCCGATCTCCAGGTCCCTCTCTCAATGGAAATACTTGCCCAAGAGCTGACGAAAAATTAGTACTTTCGAGACACTACAACATAATTTGGAAGCAGAATGTAAAGACGTACCTTTATCTTTCATGCAGTCTCAATTCTAATCGATGTGCACTTGAGCTAGAGAAATAGTTGCTGTTAGAGATGACAGCCTGCCATCGGATCCCTACAAATCTAATTATACAGTCTTCCTACTATGCTTTATACGGACAATAACGAAAATTTCTTTATTTTCTATTCCCTGTAGTGTTACAGTTTTAATGGACAGCAGCGTACGTAACTCTTTGTTTATGCTTACTTCAACTCACTTGAAATATGTGTTAAGGGGAGGATTACTATCTTTTGGTTAAAATAATATATTTTTTTAATTGCATTTTTGGGTCCATAAAAGAGTTTAGACTCCACCCCTGAAACGGTTTTTGCGAATATGTAACGGAAATGTTTGTTATTCGCGGCTGAACAAAAAAATGCACCTGCCTGAAATCGACCTTTTTCACGAACCAGTTTTTTTTCGGGGATTTCGTCTTTGTAGAGAGGATGGAGAGATGGAGAAGGAAATTTGGGCAACGTACTTCCACAAGTGTTCGACGGATGGCCACCCGCAACACCAAAATAGTCCGGCTGGGGAAACTAGTTTCCGCAAGTGGCGCATTGCAGAGGCTACCGGACATCTGGACGAATATCAACAAACCAGCCGCTCTCCAAAGAAGTACAAAAAGTGGTTCATCCGATCTACGATGGCCTTTCGGAGGACGAGTTATTGCACCGGTGCTTGGGAGGAAATATACAAAATTCAAATGAAAGTTAGAACGCGTGTGTCTGGAAGTTAGCCCACAAGCATTTGCAGTTTGGTGCGAAGACTGTAGAGATTGGGACTTTCTTGGCAGTGAGCAGCTTCAACGAAGGGTATTCAGCGATTCTGAAGACAATGGCAACAATGGACGTCACCCTGAGACTCTATTCGACGCAGTTCGCCAAGCATTCGGACGAATGCCGGATTCGAGCGGCCGAAAACCACTTGTCACCGGCCGTGCGAGCGGCTCTTGAGCAGCGCAGGATGGCCCAGATCGAGCAGAACGCCCTCTAAGAGGAGGCGGAAGGACTAGTTTATGGACCCGGAATAGCAGATTGAACTTAAGTTGCATAATATTGCATTTATATGCAGAAAAAACTTCAAACGCGTTTTTCTCGAAATGAATTTTTTTTATCGCGCGGTATGGTAACTTCAAATCTACTGAGCCGATTGGCATGATTCTTTGTATCCGACGAAGCTAACTAAATTTTCTAGGAGTTGTACTACTTTTATTCCAATCCATCAACTACAAATATTTTTACTTGGCTAAGTCGAAAAATCGTTTAAGAAAGCCTATTTTTTTCAAATGGCCGCCATTTTGTTTCCGATGGTCCAAATAACTTAATCGAGATATAACTCCTAAAGAATCTTATATAAATCGCTAACGTCAACTCAGTTTTGATTTCAGGCGAGCCGGCTGACCTGTGACATACCGCGCGTGGAGGTCTACATCGAAATATTTTTTCGTTCCGACGGCACTTCCGCCTTTGCTCTTCAACATTTCCGGTCGAAAAAATTCCAGTTTGTAGAGGAAATGTCAATAAACAATTTGACCAATTTGACATTGATATCTGTAATACATCCCGAGAAAAAAATTCTCAAAGAACATGCTTTTATCGGGCCAGAGATAGTAAACCTCCCCGTAAGTCTGACGTATGTGATGGACAAGGAAGCAAAGAAATTGTCGCTTCACGTTGAGCACATGACACGTCCTTCGGTATACGTCGGATGCTTTAGAGGACAAAAAGCCACTAAGTAGCAAAAGTCTGGCTCGCCACTAAAGAGATACTAAAAGCTTCCGCTTCTGGGAAAAGTGGCGGCGCCAGGCTCTGTTAAAGCGGAGGATTACCACACGCCTCTCCTATGAAATCTCGTGCGTATAACGTGGTGAGAACGGCGACTGCTGGAAACACAGGTCGCCATTCGGCAGTGGATTAGAGGAGATAATCCAGCGGCGGCGGCAGAGGTGGTGTGTCCCTTGGGTTCTCCCGCAAACCCATTCAGCAGCCGCAGCTGGCGTCTCTTCCAAAGAGATGAGCCCGCGATATCGCGACCAACACCTGTACGTCCGTGGAACACGTCTTTCGCTTCGTTCCATTTCTTTCTCGCAGTGTAAACCTCCTTCCTCTTCTTACGTCGCCTTCATACGCTAACATTCAGAGCGCTATGCTCTTGAGTGGCACTTATTTTTGCGACTCTTTACGTGATTAATCATTTTTCACATGTGCGTCTGAACCTGTCACTCTCTTTTTCGGAAGTATGGATTTTTGCGTCCATGTTTTCGGTAGAGCCTCGTAACAAATTCACAAATGCAGTTGCAAATGTACTTGTAATATATTAGAACGCGTAAAGTATCCATATAACCAACTGAAAATAAGCTACATAACGTAGCCGCAAAGCAAAACAAACAGTACAGATAAAATTAAAGAATCTGTGTGAGTCATCTAACGTGTATACGTGCACAGACGAGAAGAAACGATTGAAACAAATCTAACAGTTCTTCTATATGTGTACTGCGTAATCCGCATTGCAGTATATGGTCACAATATTATTCCCCCTGCCCCCTACACCTATTCTGATCAAGAATAGTGCGGTAATTACGAAGATCAATTGTCGGTAGACCTCATTTTTTTTCTGATATCTCTTCGCTGTTGTTTGGCGAATTATGTAGCAGTGGCATAAACATTTTCCTTGACTTTTCTTAGAATATACGCTGTCGTAAGTTTAACAGTAAACTTCACTTAATAAGCAACGAATCACCCGTAGCTTCTGCCACTAGACTTTGATGTGCAACTTAGTTCTCTTATTCTGTTTCCGTTTCTTGTGTCGTCACCGTTCTGACTCGTCTGACGCAGCCCACCACAATGCCCTGTTCTTTTCCAATCTCTTTACCTCAGGGAAGCACATACACCCAACGATCTACTTTATTTGTTGGATATATTCCAATCACTGCCTTTTCTTGTAGATTTCCTCCTCTTGCACCAGCTAGTGATAGTTGTTCCCTTACGTTTTAACACACGTCCTATCTGCACCTACATCATATTCCGCAAACTAAATGGAAATTTGTGGTAAGGTCTTATGGTACCAAACTGCTGAGGTCATCGGTCACTAAGCTTACGCACTACTTAATCCAACTTAAACTAACGTACGCTAAGGACAACACACACACCCATGCCCGAGGGAGGACTCGAACCTCCGACGGGAGGAGACTCGCGGGCCGTGACAATGGGCCCTAGACCCTACCCCGCGCGACCCGCATGCTAACTAATGGTGTTTGGTGGTGGGTAACGTGCTACCAATAACTGATTCCACGTATCCCGTTCCATCCGAGAGAGGGGCGTGGGAAGAATGACTGCCGGTAAGCCTCTGTATTTGCTCTAATTTCTCAAATTCTCTCGTCGTGATCATTATGTGAGATGTATGTTGAAGGAAATAATATGTTGTTTGATCTTCCCGTAAAGTGCTTTCACGAAATTTCGGTACTAGTCCTCTCCGTGATGGACAATAGCCCTCTTCTAACGTCTGTCAGTGGCGTTTGTTGATAATCTCGGGCTGGCCGTTGTGGCCGAGCGGTGCTAGGTGCGTCAGTCCGGAAACGCGCTGCTGCTACGGTCACAGGTTCGAACCCTGCCTCGGACATGGATGTGTGTGCTGTCCTTAGGTTAGTTAGGTTTAAGTAGTTCTAAGTTCTAGGGGACTGATGACCTCAGAAGTTAAGTCCCATAGTGCACAGAGCCACTTCAACCACTTTTTTGATAATCTCGGTAACGCTCTCACGCCGACTAAGCGGTCCAGTGATGCAATGCGCTGCTGTTCATGGGTTCTTTTCCATCTCTTCTATCAGTCCTACCTCATAAGGACGTCACATTGATGAACAATACTCAGGAATCGGTCGACTCAAGAATCTGTTATGCAAGGACCTTATAAGCCACTTCCCTTGTGGATGAGTTACGTTTCCTTTGGATTTTTACTCTGTATCTGTCTGGCATCTGCTTTTCCTACTACTTATTTTATATGGTCATTCGACCTAAGAATTCTCACTCCCCTACATTTGGCATTAGATACTGTTTCTAGCAATCTCTCGTCAATAGTGTAGTGCCACGGCAGTGGATTTCTTTTCCTATGAATTTGCAGTATGTTAGATTTACTTCCCCTCAGAGTCAATTGCTAGAGCCTGCACCGTTCATCAGCCCACTGCAGGTCATTCCTCAAATCGATACTGCCTCCTGGCATTGCTACTTTCTTGTAGACAACCGTATCACGAGCGTACAGTATTAAACAGAATCCGACGATTTCTCCTACATAATTTACACTGCCCAGTCAAAACATAATGACCAGTTACGTAATAGCCAGTATGTCCACCTTTGGCACAGATAACAGCGACTAAGCGTCGTGGCATAGAATCAATCAGAACTTCGCGTGTTGCTGGAGGGTGATGGCTCCGCATCTGCACACACAAGTCACGTAATTACCCATTCCGGGGAGCGAGGTTGATGAGCTCTGACGCACCCCAGATGTGTTCGATAGAGTTCAGATCTGGTGAGTGGAAGGCCAGCACATCAACTGGAACTCGTCACTATGTTCCTCGAACCACTTCCTTACACTCCTGCCCTTGTGACATGGCGCATTATCTTGCCGAAAAATGCCACTGCCGTCGGGATACATGATAGTCATGAAGAAATGTATTTGGTCTGCAACCAGTGTACAGTACTTCTTAGCCCTCATGATGCCTTGCACGAGCTCCACAGTCCCATTGATGCCTACGTGAATTTTCCCCAGGGCGTAATGGAGCCGCAACCGGTTTGTCTGTCCCGCAGTTCAGTTGTGAAGGAGCTGTTCCACTGGAATACGACGGATTCGCGACCTCCCATCGACAAGGTGAAGAAGGTATCGAGTTTTTGTATGCCCATCCTTTTAGCAGGAGGTTTCTGGGATGACGGCCGTTTACTATGGTGACAAGTAAACGAGCACACCTACAACCGTCCTTATGATTTTATTTTATTTTGTCGCTGCCAGTTTCATTGCTTCAGTGGGTCAGCTTCAGGCTGTTTTTGATGCGATACTGGTTGATATCATCCCCATGCATACCACATCTGTTGCCAGCATTACTGGATAAGTAGATAATGTGTCGGCACTCCAACCATCAACTGCAGTTAATGGTTGGAGTGCCGACACATTATCTGCGTATTCAGTGATGCTGGCAACAGATGTGGTATGCGTGGGGATGATATCAACCAGTATATCATCAAAAATAGCCTGAAGATGACCCACTGAAGCGATGAAATTGGCACCGACAAAATATAATAAAATCATAAGGACGGCTGTAGGTGTTTTTATGTACTTGTCAAGAAACTATAGTGATTCACCAGATTGTGCAACGTGCGGCACGACTTCCCGCTCGGGAAGCAGCGCGTTAGATCGCGCAGCTTGTCAGGAGGGCTTCTGGTCCTATACTCGATAAGCTCGTATTTTTTCACTGAACGGCAGTGTGGGACGGAGTCAAGTGCCTTCTCGAAATCAAGAAACAGGGCAACAACATGGACGCCGTTGTGTACAGCGCTATGGCTCTGATGGAAGAACAGAGCAAGCTGTTTCCGAAGACCTCTGTTTGCTGAATCCATGTTGATTTTTATAGAGGAAGTTTTCGTTCTCCAGAAACGTAATAATTCTTGGTTGTAATACATGTACCTTAATCCTACAACAGATTTACGTCAGTGTGAATCTGTCTTGCGGCTGATCTTGAAAAAGCAAATGATCTGAAACTTCCTGGCAGATTAAAACTGTGTGCCGGACCGAGGGTTTTACTGAAAGCGAATGATCTGCCCTTTTTCCAGTCGCTGTACACTCCGTTGCGACGGCCGGCGATTTTTGATAGACTGCTGCTAGGAGGACAGCAAATTCTTTTGCATAACCTTTGAACTAACTTACAGATATCTCGTCTGGTCCTGACGCCTTTCCACTGCTAAGCGATTGTAGTCGACTTTCCAATCTGCGATGAGTTGGCTCAGTATCTGCTATACCGACATTGGCACGATGACTGAAACGAGGGACAGTGTTGACGATCTTCCGCTGTGAAACGGTTTCGGAAGACTGAATTCAGTACACCTTCCCTCTTTTATGTTCCTTTTCGGTGTCAGCGCGGTCTTCGAGTAAATTAACAGATGATTTAGAACCGTTTGCTGATATTGCGTAAGACCAAAGCCGCTTAGGGTTTTTACTGAAAGAGATTGACTAAAATTTATTTTCAAAGTCATTGAACGCTTCTCTTGTTGATCTACTTACCCTCATTTTAGCTTCGTTCACCTTCCGTCAGCTAGTGTATGATTTGCCTTGAATCTGAGATGAAGACTCTTGTTTATGTTACAATTTTTCAACAACTTTAGTAGCCATGCTGGCTGGAGTCGCCGAGCGGTTCTAGGCGCTTCAGTCTGGAACCGCGCGACCGCTATGGTCGCAGGTTCGAATCCTCGCTCGAGCATGGATGTGTGTGATGTCCTTAGGTTAGTTAGGTTTAAGTATTTCTAAATTCTAGGGGACTGATGACCTCAGCTGTTAAGCCCCATAGTCCTCAGAGCCATTTCTTTTAGTAGCCACGATGGGTCTTTGCCGTCCTTTACCACCTTCCTCGGGACATCTTCTTTTAGGCATTTTGAACGGTGCTTCAGAATTTTTTCCGTTTCATTCACAGCTTCGTCCTCACCACTGAATATTTCATGCTGACCACGCGGATACTCTGCAATTTTCCTCCTGTCACTCTTGCTATCAAGATTCATTGTGAAACCCGTAAGTAAAATTACTATCCCAGCCTTTTTATCACTAATACCTTCCCCTACGTTAACTGATTCTGTAATTTCCGTTCTGTTTATAGCTAGGGGGTCTGAGATGTCACCTTTACGAGTTGGTTCCCTGACTATCTGTTCAAAATAATTTTGGGACAAGATATTCAAAACAAAGTCCCACGAATCCCTGTCTCTTGAATTAGTTTTGATAGCATGACTCTCCCAATCTATACTTGTCTAGCTGAATTCATTCCTCCACTTATTCTTACCATTTTTTTCACATATTTCTTTCCTTGACGATTCTGCGGAGAACATTTCTTATCTTATTAGCCCACGGCAGCATGACAACTGTTTACAGAGTTAGCCGTTTTTGCTTAGATCCTTGGCCAGAAAGCCAATAATCATGTCCTTTTGTCCTTTTGCGCGTCAGATAAATCGATCTGTTTCCACACAACGACAACGACTGCACTAAAGTACGCGTCCGCCCCGACATCTTTAAGAACTCTTGCTCCTAGTGCTGCTACCTGCCGTATGTGATTGGTTACTGCACCTAGAAATCTAACCTAGGACGTGATCACATTAATGTGATTGAACCGCTTATGATGTATGTTACGATCTTTCCCTATTGCCTGTATTGTTTCTTACCATTTCCAACTATTGCACCAGTCCACTCTGTCGTAAAATCCTCTTAAAGTGTCTTGATTTTTCTTGGAAGTTGATTTTCCTTACGTGTAGCTCCCATTATCAAGTGCATCGCCAGAAATGGCTGTCTGATGCCTTTACCTCTCCTAAAGCCAAACTGATCCTCACCTGCGAGATCGACACTTCTCTTTTCCATTCTTCTCTTCTGCGTAAGAATTGCTAAACAACCCCGTGACATAACAGTCCTCTCCTCTTGCAATTCCGTCTGTCTCGTCTACTAGTTCTATCTCGTGTGGTTCCCGCACTGACGAGTAACATTCAAAAATCAGTTAAGCGAGAGTTTTGTATGCAATTTTTTTCATGGATCTGAGCCTCCCGTAAGCTTCTCCTACGTCTATAATGCAGTCTGATTCTGTACAAGTGGAAAATAAACTTTAGTTCTTTTTATTTTATCCCTGCTACCTTCAAAATTTCCAAGTTCGTATTCCAGTCAACATTGTAGAAGTCTTACATAAACGTAGGCTTCCCTTCTATCAGGCTATCTTCTAAGAAATCATAGGTTTAGTATTTCCGCTTTGGTTCCTACATTTCTTCAGAAACCAAAGAGATATTCGTTGACCCTGACGTTTACGAATTTATAGATTGTTCTGTAAGTAACAGCTGTTGGTATTTTGTAATCGTTCGGTAATATTTGCCCCTGTAGCACCGGTTTTCTTGGTAATCAGAATTATTTCACTTGTCTCATTGTTGCACACCGGATAGAATAATATCTCCAAACGATCTCAAAAATTATGAAGGAATCTAGTCTACTGTAGGAGCGTTGTCTCGACGTAAGTCATTCCGTACTAATTGAAATTCTTGTCGCAGTATCATATTCTCTATCACGTCTTCACTTATTTTCATTTATTTTTCTGTAATTCCCGTAAGTTCATTCCCTTGTGTAGTAGTTTATATATTATTTCCCCATTTCAAATTTCCCTTTTTGGTTAGTACTGGCTTGTAATTTCACATCTTCATATCTAAGCAACTGCTTCTCTTCTCACCAAAGGACTCTCTGATTTTCCTGTAGTTAACTTTTATCTTTTCCCCAGTCATTCACGTGTCCCCTCTGTCCTCTAAGCATTTTGCATTTTCTGTCAGTCTCATTTTCTGAACATCCGTGTTCCCTTTCATGTTTCATTTAATACACGTTTACATTTTCTCTGTTCCTCAATGAAATTTAATATCTCATGTGTTACTTAGGAATTTCTATTGGATCTTGTCTTTTTGCCTATTCGATCCCCTCATGTCTTCCGTATTCCATCTTTCAAAGGTACCCATTCGTCTTCTGTTGCGTTCCTTATGCCCTTTCCTGTCAGAAGATACCTAATGCTCTCTTTTAAACTCTCTTCAATGATTCTTTCAGTTTATCTACGTCCCGTCACATTAATTTCCTACCTCTCAAGTACTTCGATTTTAATCTACAGTTGGTTCATGTGCCGCTGGCATTGTTTAACAGTATAAAATTTGTCCGAAATTTCTGTCGTACCATTATATGGTCTATCTGAAACTTTCGTATGCCTCTGGATTTCTTCCACGAAAATTATAATTATCTACTTATCATTTCATTTAAAATACATCGTCAATGTTAATTAAAACAAGACTGATTAAAAGCTATACGTCATATTCTAGTAAACCTGAAAATATTGTGTAGACCTTATCGTTACCACTGGCTTGTGGTAATACTGAAAGTTATGTCGCTGTGTGATGAGATGTATCGAGTGTCATGACTCCAAACTAGCAATGTCATGCATAGATACGGCACTCACTTATAAGTTTGCGTCTAGATTTGTAGAAATCTAGATCCTTAGTAAAGTTGGATACTCACTCTAGAATTTTATTAGGACATACAGCAAATTTGTTCAGCTGTAATCTCAAACAGTCCGATTCCATTACATCCATCAGTTAACAACCTTCTTTTGCTGTCATTTGTTTAATAATCCTTAGTTTCCACTAATCGTCTGTCGACACATAGTATACGCAGTAGATACCATCCTATTGTCATACTATCAGTCCAAGCTGGTCGATGTTAATTTCAATACTTCTTTACCTGAAACCTAAAATTTTCATTTAGTACATGTTTGGTAATGCTGGTAGTGATCGTTTAGCATCAACTATATACTTTCAACAGTACTATGAATATCCTCTGAACAAAGTATATTCCAACAAAACGCTTCTAATTGAATCTCGATGCATATCACTGATTTCAGCAGACACAACGTAGACAACATTTTGCAGATAAGCGGCACTCTGCAGATAAGCTGCAAGCTCTCAGCTCTCCCGTTAATGATGAAATATTTTAAATTAAACTCTGTTTTCTCCCTCCCTCGCTTTATTACACAGATGTCTTAAACTGATGGTAGAACTGAGAAATTTCTTCCACCGGGCATCACACAGTTACAATCTTTTAGCAAACGCTACGTTTGGGCTGCCCCACTGACATGAGAAACTCATCTCCGTATTTGCTCCTCACCCCTCATGCCATTCTCCCCCGGCAACGCAACCCCAAAAAGGCCAAGTGACGCCTTGGCTTATTGCCAGTTCACGCAGGTCGACAACAAGGCATCGGAGCCCCTCGCTATTTTTCTGGATGCTTTTTCGTGGCGTCCGTAAAGAGCCTGCGTAAAAGCATCCAGAGAAAGGGAACAGCCGACTTCAAAAGAGACGGCGATCAAGTCACAAACATCTACTGCTAAAATTCAGTGAAGAAGTTTTTCAAGGAAAATATTTACGATCTTCTGTATACTCTCGTCAAAAGCACTTCTTCCTTGCAAGAGAAATTGCGGCACTTTCCCCTTTAATAGGGCACGTGGCACTGCAACCACGGGACTTGTGGCTAACGTAGTCCCATTCTTTTATAAGTTCAGAACTGGGAGTCTAAATTTTTACCTTTTCTCAGCTTACTTTAATGCTCCAACGTACAAAAAAACAAGGAGGAAGTCAAAGTAGAATGCACTGTCTATCTAAACTACTCGTTAACGCTGTATATATTTCTGTACGAAAGCGTCGCTGAAATTGCTTAATAAGACTATTATTGGATGTGATAAGCACTATGACACAAGTATCTCTTCATTCATCCTAATAAAATCAAGATTCAACAAAAAATTTGTGAGGCGTTGCAGAATAACGCCCCTGATATTTCATCGTATGTAGCACGTATAGTTTAGAAACAAGAATTTTTAAATAACTGGAGCATTTAAGGCTAATTTGTTGCTGTAACGCAATTTTTGATGTCCACTGTATTTTGTCATGAATTCATAGTAATAAATATTCAACCTTTTACTCTTAACATAGCTGAACTTTAGAAATAGCGCTACAAATGCTCTGCACAGATTTTTTATCAAATTTAATTAAACAAAACTGCGTAATTTTGCGAACCGAACATGAGCTGGATAAAATTCTCTTATTCGTACCTTTCTCATTGAGCTTAGTGGTGTATGCCTGTGTAGTGGTTGCAGAAAACAGTTCCTTGCGAAATAATTAGTATTGCCTGACTCCTATTCCAGCCTAAGTTTTATACTTGATCTAATTCTTATTTCCGTTTTCCAGTCTCCAAAAACTGGGACTGGAGCAACTGAATTAGATTCTCCACCAGGGTTTCGACTACCTTTCATCGTGCCCTGAAATGAGAAATGTCCCGCCCACTATTCTTATACGTCCATTCCTGCCAGTCCCTGCTTGCAACCCATTATCTCTTGGCTCCTATCCCTGAAATAAAACTACATGTAAGACCTGTCCCATACATCTTCCCACCACCACCTACTTCAGTCCACGCACAAACATCAGCTATACCATCAAAGGCAGGGCTACTTGTGAAAACAGTCATGTGAACTACAAGCTAAGCTGCAACCACTGTGCTGCATTCTATGTGGGCATGACAACCAACAAGCTGTCTGTCCGCATGTATGGCCACTGATAAACTGAGGCCAAGAAACAATTGGAACACCCTGTTGCTAAACACACTGTCCAACACGACATCCTTCATTTCAATGACTGCTTCACAGCCTGTGCCACTTGTATCCTTCCCACCTGCACTAGCTTTTCTAAATTGCGCAGGTGGGATCCCTCCATGCAATATATCCTATGTTCTCATAACTCCCGTGACCTAAGCGTTTGTTAGCCGTTTTTCTCAGCCATTCAGCCACTTCCCTGTTCCCTTTCCAGCAGTACACAGTCTCATTCTACCAACGCAGCCAGTCTTTTTATTTCTCTCCTTTCCCAATATCCTCAAGCACCTCTCCCTTGCCCTCCTTCTAACCTCTTGACTGCACCTAGTTGCCCTACCCTCTCTTCACCTTGCTCCAAAGCATAACCTCACTGTCTCCTACCCTACCCTGATATCCCTCCTCCCCCACCCCACACCAATCTCCCCCTTACCACACACCTAGTCGCCACTCCCATCATGCACTGCTGCTGTTGCTCGCAGTGTGGCTTCAGCTGCCAGAGGTTGCAGTCATTTGTGTGACAGCTCAGTTTGCGTTAGTGTATGTCGTCTATTTTCGACAAAGGCTGGCTGAAACCTTATACTGTGACAGTCTTTCTGTTGTGCCTATCTCCGACTCAGCATCTCCTCTATATGGTGAGTAGCAGCTTTCCTTTTCATAATATTGTTACATTCCATACTCGATTTTCCATTGTTTGACCTAACTTTGTGTTTAACCCTTCGTAGGTTTGCCATCGGTATTTTAACCACACTATGCAAGGCTCCAAATCTCTAATCTATTCTCTCTAAACGACTCTATCGCATTAAGCTACTGCATGAGAACAATCTATGGCCAACAAAGAAACCGCAACGAACTTAAATTGATTTGTCAACAGATCATACTGGCTGTTGTACTTTGTGGTCAATCAAATAACCACAAAGCAGCCTCACCTTTCAGTACACGCAATTAGTCGTAATGTACCTGATAAGTGTTTATGTATAGAAAATTTAGTTGATTTTTTATGATTTTATACTATAATGTAGATATAGTGAAGGTAATCTACCTCCGGTTTCACTGTATCTAGTGCAAAACGCTGCATAATCAACTTTTCTATCTCTTGGGTGCGAGAAAAGACGTTGTTGTTGTGGTGGTCTTCAGTCCTGAGACTTGTTTGATGCAGCTATCCATGCTACTCTATCCTGTGCAAGCTTCCTCATCTCCCACTACCTACTGCAGCCTACATCCTTCTGAATCTGCTTAGTGTATTCATCTCTTGGTCTCCCTCTACGATTTTTACCCTCCACGCTGCCCTCCAGTACTAAATTGGTGATCCCTTGATGCCTCAGAACATGTCCCTTCGTCTAGTCAAGTTGTGCCACAAACTCCTCTTCTCCCCAATTCTATTCAATACCTCCTCATTAGTTACGTGATCTACCCATCTAATCTTCAGCATTCTTCTGTAGCACCACATTTGGAAAGCTTCTATTCTCTTCTTGTCCAAACTATTTATCGTCCATGTTTCACTTCCATACATGGCTACACTCCATACAAATACTTTCAGAAGCGACTTCCTGACACTTAAATCTATACTCGATGTTAACAAATTTCACTTCTTCATAAACGCTTTCCTTGCCATTGCCAGTCTACATTTTATATCCTCTCTACTTCGACCATCATCAGTTATTTTGCTCCCCAAATAGCAAACCTCCTTTACTACTTTAAGCGTCTCATTTCCTAATCTAATTCCCTCAGCATCACCTGACTTAATTCGACTATGTTCCATTATCCTCCTTTTGCTTTTGTTGATGTTCATCTTATACCCTCCTTTCAAGACACTGTCCATTCCGTTCAACTGCTCTTCCAAGTCCTTTGCTGTCTCTGACAGAATTACGGCGTCATCGGCGAACCTCAAAGGTTTTATTTCTTCTCTATGGATTTTAATACCTACTCCGAACCTTTCTTTTGTTTCCTTTACCGCTTGCTCAATATACAGATTGAATATCATCGGGGATAGGCTACAACCCTATCTCACTCCCATCCCAACCACAGCTTCCCTTTCATGCCCCTCGACTCTTATAACTGCCTTCTTGTTTCTGTACAAATTGTAAATAGCCTTTCGCTCCCTGTATTTTACCCCTGCCACCTTCAGAATTTGATACAGAGTATTCCAGTCAACATTGTCAAAAGCATTCTCTAAGTCAACAAATGCTAGAAACGTAGATTTTCCTGTCCTTAATCTTTCTTCTAAGATAAGTCGTAGGGTCAGTATTGCCTTGAGTTTATGTAATATTTCAGTTGCTAACAAACATTTCTGCGCACTTTTTTGTTATGTTATAATCATACGTTAGTATTTACCTGACCTTTTTATCAAACGTTTTCTAAAAGACAGGATTGCGCTCAGATATTATAGGCAGTTTTGCACAAGCTCACAACCACTTTAGTATAGTGAGGTCAGCTTTTCGTAAGCAGTGAGTTACGTTGAGCAAGGGAAGCCGATGGAGAAGGTTTCAGTGCACGATTGCGTCCAGTTTTGCTGGTAAGCCTTTACATTTACAAAATCAAATAGTTTTATTATGATACTATAGTGTAGTATAGATACACCAATGATAACCTGCCTCCAGTTCCATTGCATCTAGCACAAACCACTGTGCAGTGGGCTTTTTTTTTTGTGTCAGCAAAAATGCGTACATAATGTCCGTTTGCCTCAAATTTACCGTAATACTTCAGCTGCTAGGAAATACATATGCACTAGCCATGTTGTGTTATTATGGTACCTCAGTATGTACTTGATGTTTTAGCACCCAGTTTCAGAATTATAATATTGTACCCAGTAAATAGTTTTAATCTCCTTTCTTTGCTCTATTTTTACATACTTGAACAAAAATTACAGTGTGCTAAAGTAAATACTGTTTTCAGTCGTAATGCCCTTCAGACAAAGAAAAGCTTCTCTTAGGAGATGTATCTGACGACGTCAGCTCCAATTCTGTGTATGGAGGAGACGCAGATGAAGAGAGTGTTCTACTAGGAACTTCTAGACCGTGAAGTTGAATCAAGCAGTGAAGAAGTATTACAGTATATTTACAATTCAGAACAGATTCTAAAATTTCTAATATGCCTGTAGGTACTCCTTAGTTCTTCTAACCAAAGAATGGACTCATGTCAATACAACACTCAAATAATTTTACTACCATTTGGTCCAAGAGTTTCTGTGAATTTACATTCCCCTCCAGTCAAGGATTGATGAAAATGTTCTATTACTTCATTAATGCAGCAACAGTAAATGTATGTATAATTTATAAAGAGACTATCTTTCTTGCTGGAAATACTAAACCTCTGTCACAACTAAACTTCAAAATTTTCTAACAGTGAGCTAACTGGAATATTCGGTTTAAAACCAAAAATGGGATCAACACTCAACCCAAAAATAGTAACTAGTAGGTCAAAATTTCATGGAAGAGCTACAAGATTCCAAGGTATGCAGGTCAGGAATGTGACTGTGCTTGTGCCTTAGGCAAGTACATCAGAGAGGTGTGCATTTTGCAGCACACAAAGCAATCCCAAATGTAAGAAGTTACCATCCACTGTTTGCAATGTAGCTTTTAGCAGACAACACTTTGGACCCTTCCACCAGGAGCAATAAGCAACAGAACAGATCTGGTTTATGGTTTATAACATTATGCGTGTATATCCTGTATGTATTTTAAGTATATTTATAAAACAACAAAGGAGACCAACGTACAGCTTCGCTTTCTTCTATTTAGTGTTATTTTAATGAAATACCCCATTTTCACAACGTGGTTAAATTATCAACCACAAAAGTAGAGAATGGATTGTGGTCGATATTTTACAAACATAAAAGTTTACAGTAGTTAGTATCACAAGAATTTTCAGATTTTAAATATTTTTTATGTATATGGACGTGATATGTCATCTAACAAAATACATTACAAGACTCTCTTTTTGAAAGGAAATTTTGCACTGTAAAGTTTTACTATGGCATCGTTGAAAATATAAGATATGTCAAATGTGTTTCTAGCACATTAGATTTTTTTAACGTTATGCCATTTCTCCTCTTGGCATATGAACATGTATCCCTTTTTCCGAGCATAGTACCATTCATTGAGCTGTGTAAGTCATTGAGCGGTAAGAGCGAAAGAATTTCAGTCTTTTTTATATATACCTCGTGTTCTTCTTCATGGTTCCAAAAATTGTTTGATAAAATTTAAACTTACGGAGGATCTGGAGAAGATGTCAACTTCCTTTGAGACCTGGAGATTGATCCCAAGCTCATCAAAACTGAAGTCTCTTGTTTCTACCTAGCGAATCGTGCTGCGAACTACAAACCAAGAATTCTGCTCAATTGACAAACATTGAGGTACAACCCTTTCCCAAAATATCTCGGAATCACTCTAGATAGAACCCTGAGCTACAAAGAGCACATCACCAAGCATCCTCATAAAGTTGCTGCAAGGAACAACATACTACATAAGCTCAGTGGTACCACCTGGGGAACCTCTGCTGACTGTCTGCGTTTATCTGGCCTGAGTCTTCTGTATTCTGCTGCCGAGTAATGTGCCCCTGTCTGGTTGTCAAGTGTAAATGTGAAAACTGAACGACACAATGCGCTGCATTACCGGTTCCATCAAATCAACCCCATGCCACTGGTTACCTGTGTTGAGTCACATACCTCCACCTCATTTAAGGCGGAAACAAGCTCTACTGAGAAAGGCCAAGAAAATCTACGCATCACCCTCTCTACCGCTGCACCAGGAATTCTGTCATCTGTCACAGCAACGATTGCGATCTAGAAGACCAGAAAGTGTTACTGCAGTACAACTCATCGCGGATGGTTTTGATCTAAGTGAAAGCTGGAAGCATGAATTCTCAACAAAAACAGTTGGAATAAGAGCCCATCACCTTGATCCCACAAAGAAGCCAAAAGGTTTTGACCTACCGAGGAAAGTCTGGTGCCGCTTCAGCAGGTTAAGAACTGGACATGGTTGTAGCTACTTCAGGTACAGATGGGGCTGGATCAGTTCACCGATGTGTGAATGTAATCAAGAAGAGCAGACAATTGAACATCTAGTCCAACACTGTCCACTTCATTCACGCCCTGGAATTTCCGACGACTTGTTCACTCTCACACCCAGCTTGATTAATTGGTTGGAAAACACGGACTTTAAGGTTAAATCTTGTCTTATGTCATATGCATATTGTATAAAATCACTTTTCTTATATCAACTGTATATTGTATAAAATCAACTTACGATTATATAAACTAACGTATGACGTCATCCACAGCTTGTGAATCTTTCTGATGTTTTAGTCCCTCTTTTGATTAAACTCTCACAGAATACTTTAGTAGTGGGTCTTAACCCAGATGTAATGGATTCTGGTCCAATAAATCGATTTTTCAAAAATATTATATTCTTGATCTACACAGTTTAATCTTTGTTGTGTGTGAATTTTATTGTGGTATCAGCTTTAGAAATGCCTTTAAATTGTTAAACTGTTTACGGTAACTCTCCACTGGCGACCTCTCCCACCTTTTCCGAAATTTGGGTAACTGCTTGCTTCAGCGGAATTTTTGTCAGTGCGAAGGCTATTTTCTTTCTATATCTTTCGCTGACATCTATATCTCTGTCTGGCGTCTATATCTTTACGTGAAAACTTTCTTGCATGTGATTTATTTACGTTTCGACGATACTAACACATATTAGTAGCCGGAACCTTTACGTGGAAGTCAAGATTCATGCACAATGGGTGGTGGAAAACTGTGTTTAGAAAATGGAGGTTTCATGGAAATCGTATTACCAACAAAAAAAGAGGAAACAGCTCGAAACGAAGAACGTAAGCTCTCAGCTGCAGCATCGAAACTTCGGACAGGAGAATTGAACAGGTGAATGAATGATGTTGATATGGATTACACTGGATTCAGACTTATTGATTTAGTGCTTCTCTGCCAGGGTATTAAGTTTTCACGTTCATGTGTTTGCTGTAAAAACACGGAATGCTTGATTGCTGTTGAAGAAAGAAGAGTGGAAATAGCTTGTGATTTTAAATTAATTTGTAATTCGTGTGGCTATGAATTTTCTATTTTCTCCTTCAATGAAACTGACACTGATACCAATGAAAGCAATTTTAGATTAGCATATGCTGTGAGATGCCTTGGACAGAGCAGGGAGGGAGGTAATATATTGTGTGCTGTTGTAACCATGCCTCCACCTTGTGCAAGTTTTTAAAAAATAAATAAAGAAATGTCTGACACTGTATACGACACTGCTAAAGTTTCTGTGAAGAAAGCAGTGGAGGAATTGGTGGAAATAAACCAAAAAGAAATACACTACTGACCATTAGAATTGCTGCACCAAGAAGATGTAGATGATAAACGGATATTCATTCGACAAATATATTATACTAGAACTGACATGTGATTACATTTTCGCGTAATTTTGGTGCATAGATCATGAGTAATCAGCACCTAGAACAACCGTCTCTGGCCGTAATAACGGCCTTGATACGCCTGGGCATTGAGTCAAACACAGCTTCGATGGCGTGTACAGGTACAGCTGCCCATGCAGCTTCAACACGATACCACAGTTCATCAAGAGTTGTGACTGGCGTATTGTGACGAGCCAGTTGCTCGGCCACCATTGACCAGACGTTTTCAATTGGTGAGAGATCTGGAGAATGTGCTGCCCAGGGCAGCAGTCGAACATTTTCTGTACCCAGAAACGCCCGTACTGGACCTGCAACATGCGGTCGTGCATTATCCTGCGGAAATGCAGTTTCACAGGGATCGAATGAAGGGTACAGCCACGGGTCGTTACACATCTGAAATGTAACGTCCACTGTTCAAAGTGCCGTCAATGCGAACAAGAGGTGACCGAGACGTGTAACCAATGGCACCCCATACCATCACGCCGGGCGATAATCCAGTATGGCGATGACGAATACATGCTTCCTATGTGCGTTCACCACGATATCGCCAAACACATATGTGACCACCATGATGCTGTAAACGGAACCTGGATTCATCCGAAAAAATGACGTTTTGCCATTAGTGCACCCAGGTTCGTCGTTCAGTACACCATCGCAGGCGCTCCTGTCTGTGATGCAGCGTCAAGGGTAACCGCAGCCATGGTCTCCGAGCCGATAGTCCATGTTGCTGCAAACATCGTCGAACTGTTCGTGCAGATGGTCGTTGTCTTGCAAACGTCCCGATCTGTTGACTCAGGGATCGAGAGGGGCTGCACGATCCACTACAGCCATCTACATCTACATCTACATCTATACTCCGCAAGCCACCTGACGGTGTGTGGCGGAAGGTACCTTCTGTACCACTATCGGTTCTCCCTTCTTTTCCAGTCTCGTATTGTTCGTGGAAAAAAGGATTGTCGGTATGCCTCTGTGTGAGCTCTAATCTCTCTGATTTTATCCTCATGGTCTCTTCGCGATATATACATAGGAGGGGGCAATATACTACTTGACTCCTCAGTGAAGGTATGTTCTCGAAACTTCAACAAAAGCCCGTAACGAGCTACTGAGCGCCTCTCCTGCAGAGTCTTCCACTGGAGTTTATCTATCATCTCCGCAACGCTTTCGCGATTACTAAATGATCCTGTAACGAAGCGCGCTGCTCTCCGTTGGATCTTCTCTATCTCTTCTATCAACCCTATCTGGTACGGATCCCACACTGCTGAGCAGTATTCAAGCAGTGGGCGAACAAGCGTACTGTAACCTACTTCCTTTGTTTTCGGATTGCATTTCCTTAGGATTCTTCCAATGAATCTCAGTCTGGCATCTGCTTTACCGACGATCAACTTTATATGATCATTCCATTTTAAATCACTGCTAATGCGTACTCCCAGATAATTTATGGAATTAACTGCTTCCAGTTGCTGACCTGCTATATTGTAGCTAAATGATAAGGGATCTTTCTTTCTGTGTATTCGCAGCACATTACACTTGTCTACATTGAGATTCAACTGCCATTCCCTGCACCATGCGTCAATTCGTTGCAGATCCTCCTGCATTTCAGTACAATTTTTCATTGTTACAACTTCTCAATACACTACAGCATAATCCGCAAAAAGCCTCAGTGAACTTCCGATGTCATCCACAAGGTCATTTATGTATATTGTGAATAGCAACGGTCCTACCACACTCCCCTGCGGCGCACCTGAAATCACTCTTACTTCGAAAGACTTCTCTCCATTGAGAATGACGTGCTGCGTTCTGTTATCTAGGAACTCTTCAGTCGAATCACACAATTGGTCTGATAGTCCATATGCTCTTACTTTGTTCATTAAACGACTGTGGGGAACTGTATCGAACGCCTTGCGGAAGTCAAGAAACACGGCATCTACCTGGGAACCCGTGTCTATGGCCCTCTGAGTCTCGTGGACGAATAGCGCGAGCTGGGTTTCACACGATCGTCTTTTTCGAAACCCATGCTGATTCCTACAGAGTAGATTTATAGTTTCCAGAAAAGTCATTATACTCGAACATAATATGTGTTCCAAAATTCTACAACTGATCGACGTTAGTGATATAGGTCTATAGTTCTGCACATCTGTTCGACGTCCCTTCCTGAAAACGGGGATGACCCGTGCCCATTTCCAATCCTTTGGAACGCTACGCTCTTCTAGAGACGTACGCTACACCGCTACAAGAAGGGGGGCAAGTTCCCTCGCGGATAAGAAGCCTGTCATCTTGACTGCTAGTGATACGAGGCCGTTGGGACCCAGCACGGAGTTCCGTATTACCCTCCTGAACCCACCGATTACATATTCTGCTAACAGTCATTGGATCTCGACCATCGCGAGCAACAATGTCGCGATACGATAAACCGCAACCGCGATGGGCTACAATCCGACCTTTATCAAAGTTGGAAACATGATAGTACGCATTTCTCCTCCTTACACGAGGCATCACCAGAACGTTTCACTAGGCAACGCCGGTCAACTGCTGTTTGTGTATGAGAAATCGATTGGAAACTTTCCTCATGTCAGCACGTTGTAGGTGTCGCCACCGGCGCCAACCTTGTGTAAATGCTCTGAAGAGCTAATCATTTGCCTATCACAGCCTCTTCTGACCGTCGGTTAAATTTCGCGTTTGTAGCACGGTTTCTTCGTGATGTAGCAATTTTAATGGCCAGTAGTGTAGACTGTGGGGTAGATATTCATGACAGTGAATCTCCTACAAATGGTAGTGACCGTTGTGTGCCTGTGGATGGGACTTGGATGAAAACGAGTCACACATCTCTGTATGCAGTTGCATCTGTTATTGGTTCTGACTCAGGTAAAATTTGAAATGCATAAATTATGTCTAAATACTGCCACCAGTGTGCAACAGGGAAAATGTCCCATAATAAAGACAGTGAGAAACTGTGGCAAGAAAAGCGTGCAGTAGCATGCCCTAAAAATTATAGTGTCTCAAGTGGGAGCATGGCGGCTGCTGCAGTTCTGAAGACATTCTCCAGATCTGAGGACCAGCATGGTGTTAGATATACTAAATACCTTGGTGATGGGGACTCCTCTTTATTCAAAGGTGTAACAGATAAAAATTCGTTCAATACAACAACAGAAAAGTTGGAATGTGTTGGTCACATCCAAAAGAGGCCTTGTGGTTGGCTCCATTGCTTGCTGAAACAGACGAAAGTGAAGTACTTGAGGTTAGAAAACCACTAGGGGGAAAAGGCAGGCTTACTCTGAAAGACATTGATTCCCTTCAGTTATTTTATTGGAGAGCTATCAAGAAAAACACACATAATTTAGAGGCAATGAGGCGCGCTGTGTCCACAATTTTTTCTCAAAAACTATCCACTGACCAAACACCAATGCACAATCTGTGTCCAAAAGATGATTGGTAAAAGTTCAACAACAAAATGGGCGTATTGACATAATCACTCATTATCAGAACCTGTTATGAATGAAATTAAGCCCACATTCAGGGTTCTAGCAAATCATGATTTATTGAGGAAGTGTCTTCATGGAAAGACACAAAATGCAAATGAAAGCCTCAATAATTTAATTTGGATTAGATGCTCAAAAGGGACATTCTGTGGACGTAAAGTATTCAAAGTAGGTGACTATGATGCAGTTTTATGTTAAAATAACGGAAATAATGGCAGAATTGAAGTGCTGAAGTGAGTTGGTATAGATACTGGTGTGTTTACAACGAAAGCATTTTACACCATGGACAAGAGGAGGGTCAAGGAAGCTAACAGACCAGTGCCTTACGTGCAACTGCAGGCCAGGCAGATTCGAAGAGGAGAGAAGAGAAACCTGGAGGATGAGGAGTATCGGTGTGGAGAATTTTAAAATTGAGGTAAGCTTATTACATGTAGAAGTATGGAAAGAAAATCTTTGAACCTCATTGTCCCTGTTTTACATTTTTTACGCTATTAGAAGCCTTTTCTCAAAACGTATATGCGCTAATGCTATGAAATTTTCAAGAATTGTTTGCAACGTGTTGGTGTCTCTCTGCAACTAAAAAATGCGAGATCCTGCAGTTAAATTCTGGTTTTTAAATGATTTTATGTAGAAAAAAAGTTAATTTTGTATGTGCAAAATTAAAAACTCTGTTAATGAAACAATTTGTACCATAAATTAATAACTGTAGTTCAGTGGTTTTATAACTTTCTCAAAACAACACAAGAAAATTATTCAGATTAATTGCGTTATTAGAATGGGAGTTACAGTTTTTTTATAAAAAAGACAATAAATTAAAAATTCAAATTACTGGCAAAATATTAATCCTGCATATTTTATTACATTTTTCCATTAAAAGACAGCTGTTTTGCTTTGCATATGCAAAATTTTATATTTGTACATTAATAAATATGGCTGTACTGATTTCTTAAATAAATGTTTACATCTTCCGTTACATCCCCCCTTAACTGGTTCTACAGCTGTGGTCTTCTATCGTCTTCTGAGTCTGTGTAAACGTTGTCATTGCATATAGTTTATCCGTTTACTCTAAAAGTCTTACTGTTCTCTATTCTATACTTGTTACAATTTCTTTACTTTTATCGTTCGTATTAAGACCTACATTTCCCTCCATTTTTAATTCCTTTATAGCATAAGAAATGTCTTGATTTATCTTTACGTATTATTCGATGTTTTGTCGCGCTTATAACCATACTATATTCAGTTTTAAATTATTTAAGTTGAATACCAAACCAACCTTTCTTTAAATCCCATATAGAAAAAGTCATCCTGAATGTACTCAGGAATCTAGAATCATTGTAATTGCTTCTACGCAACTTTTTTCTAGTTTTACTCATCATTGTATAGTATATAAAATAACCTTCTACACATTTATGCATACATAACAGCAAAAAGTTGAATTTATAACGCTTAAATCTCGCACCTCATCTGAATCGATCAACTCTCATGTAATGCTTGGTGTCTACCTCATAGTAAAACACACACACACACAAACAAACACAAACAAACAAGTATACACATCCCCGTACTCACATATGCGTTTCTGTTGTGGCTGTCAGTGGGAGGGTACATAAGTGCGTGTGTGGGGCGGTGGGTTAGTCTGGATGTGTATTGGTCATAAGTAAGCAGTGAGCAAATGCTGAATAGATGTATATGGCGGTTGCCAGTGGACATACTGAGAGATAAGACACCATGTTATGTGCCGTAATAATGTGAGCAGAACTCAGAACTAGTCTAACGCAATAAATTATAAATCATGTCGATTTCAGAACGGATTTCAAGATGGTTTTCTTAATATGTATAAAAAGAATAAATACTCATGCCATAAAAAGTTTGTCTGTGTTGGTATACTGAAGTCCATTACTGAAGCCAGTTTTTATAAATGAAAGGAGAAGGAATAAGGTGTTAACATTAAACATTTTAGCATTAAACATGGGAAGTAAATGAGTAGTTAAGTTATCATTAACATGAAAGTCAGCTTATTGAGTCCAGAGAGACTAAATATTAAGTGAAATTCACTATATGTATGCGAGTGGAATTTGATGTCTATCGGCCGGCCGAAGTGGCCGTGCGGTTAAAGGCGCTGCAGTCTGGAACCGCAAGGCCGCTACGGTCGCAGGTTCGAATCCTGCCTCGGGCATGGATGTTTGTGATGTCCTTAGGTTAGTTAGGTTTAACTAGTTCTAAGTTCTAGGGGACTAATAACCTCAGCAGTTGCGTCCCATAGTGCTCAGAGCCATTTGATGTCTATCAGATTATTCAATGCGGCTTAGGAATAAAAGTAGCTGCCATTTTATCTCATTAAGAGACTTGCTGGGTTATTCGCTTTTCCTTCCTGCAGTTTGGAGACGTTTACTTCGTTCTCCAGTAGAAAAAAGAATGCCTCATCCTTGTTATTAAATAGCGTAAAATAGCAGCATGATACATTTGAATTTCTGTGCTTTTGCATCTTAGTAATAGTTACTTAATGCAGCTTACTGCAAAAACACACTTTCAATTTTGGTGACGCTTCATTTGAAACACACATTAGCAGATGACAACCACCACAACAGGCTAAGAGCGCTACAGCTATCAAAAGACGTTGGTGTGACTGCGCTCTGAGAACACGAGTTAGTGTCTGAGCTGAAAATGGACGACGATAAAGTAACAGGTGGCAGGCAGAGCAGCGGCTGTAATCCACCGTCGGCGGCGGGGGCGCTGTGAGAGGAATGCAGCGCTGATAATTGAAGTGGCCGGATAAATGGAATTTTGGCAGAGAACGGGAGAGATCTTCCTGGCACGCGTCGTCGGCCGCCGCCGATATCGAGGCTGTTAATGACTAATCTTGCTCACTTTTTTCTTCCGCTCAAAACACGTGAGAGGCTTAATCGATATGCATGTATTCCCTTTGATGCATTTCCCTCTTTTTCTCCTAGAGAAACCACCTCTAAACTTTCAGCTAATAGTGCATATCAACATGGGGAATCGAGTCTCTAGATTTTGTATGTCGTGCTCAGTTGTGCTAACCGTAATGAAAACTTTGAAACCATAGAAACCTTGTCGTTTTCTTGCTCGTATGTTTATTTCTTACCGCCAGCACATTATGTCGAAACAAATTTTTTATTGTGAAAGATGTGACATTAAGGAATACTTGATGGCAGTTTAACCACTGTGACAAGTGTCTAGATTAACTGTAACTGTACCCATGAACACATTCTCGTCAGACCATGTGCAACCTTTACGTATGAAGACACGCAAAGATCTGTTACCTCTAATTTATTTTAAAACTAGCCGACTAACCCGGCATTGTGAGTGTAACACCTCAAGAAACCCGAAAACCCATGTAAGAATGTCATGATAATTTAAACTAGGGAACAGTGTTATCCTGACAGGTACGACAACTTTGATAACAATATAACACCTTAAAGTTTTGATGAACACCAATTTCAGTAATTACTGAGTATGTCATGATATAAAGGTAGAAAGAAAGAAAGGTTATTTTTAATTAGCTATCAAACATCTCAGTAATAACTGAAAATCAGAACGACGAAAGTTAAGTCCAAAGTAATATGTCGGTCCCATATAACATTTATTGTGAAAGAGAGTTGTAAACGCGGCGAAAAGGAAATTCAGTGCGTCTACAATGCTCGATCATGGAAATGTTAGTCGCTTCCAAGCTTGCTTGCAATCAAGTCGTGAGACAGCATTGTTTTTTATAGTACTACAAACGGAACGCTACGAGATAGTTTCTATCCAAAAAAAGTACTATTGCGGGATAGAGATGCACGGACTTTGTTCTCAGTTATTCTAACTTGAGAACTTGAACTGAAGTGATATTCTGATAGTGTACGACGAGTTAATTAACTCTAATTACTGGAGATATTATTGTTGGTCTCAACCTTCATCAAAGTGAATAGTTACAACGAAGAATGGACATAGTATCGCAGACTGCAATACTTAATTAGCCTTGAGTAGGAAACATTAATACGACGACACGAAGATAAAACAAATACGCCCATTGTATAAGTTGTCGTAATTGTCACGATCACCGAATTGATAAGAATTGTAATTGATCTGATCCATTTGTGTGCGTGTGGTGTGATGATTATAAACTAACTGCTAAGAAGGAACAACAAAAATTGTTCGTCAGTAATGGAAATCTCACGTGTTGCCTCAATCATTAACTGAACTGTGTGATAGTTGATGATCAAAATTAATTAACTGTGAACATTTTAATTGAAAGAGTGACTTAATTAACATGGAGCGTTGAAAGGAGTCTCTTGCCGAAAAAATATTACGACGCACGAAAGCAAGATAGCATTATAGATTATCTCTGGTTTGCGTCGTGCCGTAGTGAACAATTCTGCCTAGCAACGTAACAACAACTACTGATGCTGACCCGCAATTGAATTTTTCCTCGCTTCAGTGTTGTGAAACGTCGCCGGTGATGAATGATAAACTCAATACTGCAATAGCTAACTAACCGGGCATATCAGATCATCATAAAACCATAACAGACCATTAAAATCAGCAGTTCGCATCGCTGAGAAGACTGTGTTGACTCGCAAACGGACTTTCATACATTACGAGAGGAACAATTTTCTTTAGAGATTTTCATGTGCTGTTCCACGTTATCCGACGTGGACAACCATCATTGCGCGTCGCGTCTGCATTCCACCGACCAAGTTGTAGCAGTAGCGGCTAAACATCAACATCAACAGCGACAACAAAAGGGGAGAGAGGACGTCACTTGAGGTATTCATTTTGCCAGTTTTCTATTGGAAACAAGAAAATAATTTGTGTTTGTAGCTTCATATCGAAAAAATTTCATTTCCGTGTATTTGTGAAAACACCTTTGCAATTATGAAGCAGTCGTACATATCAAATGGTTCAAATGGCTCTGAGTACTATGGGACTTAACATCTGAGGTCATCAGTCCCCTAGAACTTAGAACTACTTAAACCTAACTAACCTAAGGACATCACACACATCCATGCCCGAGGCAGGATTCGAACCTGCGGCCGTAGCAACCGCGCGGTTCCGGACTGAAGCGCCTAGAACCGATCGGCCACCGTAGCTGGCTAGTCGTACATAGAAACATGCATATGTAGAAATGTATAAGTGCAGCTGTTTCGAGATTTTATAAACGTCTCAATGGCAACGCCTGTATATAGCTCCTTATATGGCTGATGTTTTCGCTTAAATCCATTTGCGTTCCGGAGGTGAAAGCTGCCAAAACCGCTGTCAGGTGTCAGGGACTTTCATAAGTTGACTCCACTGCAGTAGTGTCTCAATAGTAAACAATAAGTGTATTAAAACTTCATGCATTTTGTGGCATTTTTGCATGCATCTCAGCGTTCATGACGTCTTATATCTTGAATTATGTGTCGTACAGTGATGGATTTGTGTAAGTACATTTAGCTGCGTATTTTGATACTGGCTGCGAAATATGTTGCAAATATAGACTTAGCTGCAAAGAAATAACAAATTTAAACGTCATGGACGATGCGGCACTTTTTCAGGTCCCTCAGTGTTTATAACGTCATATCCCCAGAACTATGTGTCAGTATGATATAATTTTGTAGGTTTACTTAGCGGCATGTGTGGATACTCTGCGACATTTATTGCGAATAGACATAGTAGCACAGAAGTAATAAATTTAAACACGATGCGTATCACTGTAGTGTAAAATGACACCCGTGTCTGTATTTGAGCCATTAAGTACTGATCTGGTATTGCATCTAGCCTCCGTGAGAAACCTGTCGGAGACTGATGACCCTGCAGTTTGGTCCCTTTCTATCCAAACCCAACCAGCCAACAAATCTGCCTTACATCCTTCACACACACCTCTCCTAAATCGTGACGATTTGTGTTGCTCGTCCATAATCTATTTTAGCTGTACCTCTTGTACTGCAAGTCTGCCGTCTACTGGAGAAATCCTCCCATCATATTCTGTTTGTAACTCTCCTCTCATCTAATTTGTGAGTACATTACGCCTGCCTAAGGTGTTTTCCCCAATAGATTTAAATTTATTTTCCATGTTTTGGATTTCTGATTTTAATACTCTCTTGCTAGCTTGCAGTTCCCAAGTTGCTCGTACTTGTTCCCTCAGAGTATCCAAACTATCTTTCTTGTTCTCTGCCGTTAGATTTTATTTTCTCTGCTAATGTCAGTTTGTTTCTTTGAGCTAGTCTTAAACTCTCTGAACGTTCTCTAGCTTTTTTAGTGAAGGACTGGAACGAAGTGGAGTGGAGTGGTGGCGTGGCGTGCCAGGACAATTGACAAAAAGTAACCAACAACAAAATAAAAGAATATAATTCCTTAAATGCAGTTTAGTTTGGACACCATCCCAGTTAAACAGTAACAACACAACAGATCACAATTCATCGGCTCTTGTCCAATAATAGATTAATCACAAAGGAAAATAGCTGCCACATGTAACCACTGAGTATTAGCAATAAAACAAAGAAACAGCTCTCCAACGTAGGTGGGCTTTGTTACATTTACATTCAGACAAAATCTAGATCTAGTAACCACTCCCATCATCAGTTATCCATTAAAGCAACAATGCTACCAACCCACTAAAATAGTACACACACATGTTTGGCAATTACTATTCTCTGTATAAATATGCATGCAATTTCAGTTACACTCACAGCAAGATCAATATAGTTCTCACTTTCAGGAAACAAGCGCACACGTTCAGCGTAACAACAGGCACATTAATCATAGCACGCCACATGCGTGCCCACAGTCACAATAGCCTCAACACGCCACATTGTAGACACTGTCCTTTGGTGTGGAGTATGACTGACAATTTAGTTCACTCAGTGCACAGTGTATAACATTCACTGTACACTAATTTGCAACACTCAACCCATCAACATTCTTACTGTGAGTCACCTCTGTTTGTGCTCATCTTTTAATGTGGAAGCCCCTGTCTGCATCTCCTCTGCAGCTGCTGTACTGTCACCCAGGAAAGTCACCAACAACCCTCCTGGCCTTTCATGTCCACATTCAATGGTCCCACCCCACATTGACCGTTAGTGAAATCCCGATATCGGCTTGTCAGCACATCAGCTCTGGAGAAGGCTTCGTTTTGGCTCTCCACTGACACTTTACTTGACTTACACTTTCCCTAACATCAGCAACTGCAGTGGCAGCCACTGTGATGGCTTCAGCCTGCTCTGCTGTTTGAGATGTGTCAAGCTAATACACCAGTTGTGCCCTGGCAACTCACCATGATTCATAAGCTGCACAGCCCAGAGCTAATGGTTGAAGCCCATTCTGTTGCATCTCCCGCCAACTGTCCACATGAATCGGCACTGCCCACTTCAGCAACCTCTGTCACTGCCCCAAACTCGCTCGCTCCCTTTGCTGACCAGCGTCGACGCTGCAGGGTTCCCAACTGCCATCCTGCTGTCACTCGCATCAGGGAGCTGTGTCGATGCTGATACCAGAGCAGGTGAATGACGTCCTTCCACCTCGTGCTGCCCCATCAGAACTCAGAGCTCAGAGTGCTGCCGTTCGTTCCACTCACCAGCAACTATTGCAAATGCAGGGTTGCCATACTGGTTAGGAGAGCACACTTCCCAGTTTCTTCGTTGGCAATAGCTATGTTATTCTTCCTTATAGAAGAAGTTAAGGCTCAGACAGAATTATTTTTTGGGTTAGAAGTAACATAATACAATTCAGCTTGAACATTACACGCAGTAGTAAGAACAGAATTACTTGATAAGGCACAACTATCGGTGAATTCAAGTGGCAGCACCACAGCACAAGCACCACCAGCTCCACCCACAATAACATAACAGATCTCGTGAGGCGCTACCTCAGAAATACAAATCACAACACTCGCCATGTTCAACCCATTGAGCAGTAAGAGAAAACACAGTCTCATTTGAATCACACTGCACTAACAGCCTAGACGACTAACGTCTTAGATTCTCCCTAGTCTATTGTTTTTTTTTTTTTTTTTGCCCCTCTATTATTTGCAAAAGGCTTTTCCTTCTTATAATGGTTGTTAAGAGAACTAAGAAAATGATCAATTGCTCCAGAATCTTACAATAAACTGTTGAAATGGAACAGTCACAAGTCAAATAGCTGACGAAGGAAGACAAATAATCCTTCGCTGAGCCACAAAAATTTCTAATTAGTACCACAAGTTAAACAACATAAGACAAAAATGCTCAGTAATTCCTCTGAAGAACCAACAGTACATTCAAAAACTAAGAATGAATTCAGATCAACATTTAATTTAAAAAAAAAATTCTACTAGATACATATTGAAATAAAATATTGAATCCACCAAGCCTCATCATTAATCAGAACCAATAGCAGATCAATGTGGTAATTATGAAATGTATCACGAATCATCAGGAAAAATGTTCACCTCCACTTCAGATCTACAGACCACACACACTTTTTCAAAGTCCATTACTTACTTTTCCTGAGTAAACTAATCCATAAAAACATGAAAACTGCCAATTTCAGTGTATTCAGCATGAACAATACATGAAAAAATGATCCTGCTCTCAACTATACTCAAAGTCAAACTGAAGTTAACCACAAAGTGTTGTTGAAAATTTCCACTTTCCACTCTTCACTTGAAGCTACCATTTCTCACCACAATAACATACAACCAGTGCATACATAAGCAAGTGATTCCAGACGATCCATTGCAAGGAAACTACTTGTTGAAATAGTCCACATGAGCTCCAGTAACACATCCCACCAAAAATACCACATATATTTACTGGGAAAAGGTAAAAAGCAAATCCATAAATGTATTCGATTGCGCAAACACTGTTACTGTGGCTAAATTAAGAAATTCTGAATTCTATATCCCAGACAATGGGATACTTTTATTTCACAGTAATATTTCATACCTCAAGCAGAATAAATAAAACTTCCTTACTATACAAACACACACACTTTAGTACACTTCCCAACAGTAAACTAACTTCCCATGTACTCAGTTTAAAACCAAGAAAATAATGCTATTCCACTGAACAATTAATGATTTGAATTCCATCTGGTCAGAGAACGTACCACAGACATAACTGGAATCTCACAGAATGCAAGTTCCACACACAAATCATGAAGAACTCCTTGCCATGATATCAATAACACAATAAATGATAACAAAGATCTCAAATGACTCTCTGTTCTAAAAATGTTCACTCTCTTAATTTCACTTACTAGTTGAAGTATTACAAATGTACAGATAAGCAATGAAAAAGCACCAACCTTGGTTATCCTTTACTAATGATAAATAATTTTTTTCTCTATGTTAATAATGTGTCAAATGACATCAAACTATATATAAACCAGAAGATTTATTTTATGTTAACGATTAATCTGCAAGGTTCTGGGCTCTATCAACTGCAATCGTGACTTTAATAAAATGGCAAAGGTAATGTAAGTCAGAGTAGTGGGAGGAGTTGTGATCTAAATAACAACTGATTTATTCATTCTTAACATCACATGACAAAACATGGCTAAAGAAACGCCAAACAAACAGTTTTATCTGATAAATGCTTTCAATAGTATGCAGTCTATGGTTAACAAAGTGATCAGCTGGGGATTAACACACCACACTTAGCAGAACTAATCTCTTTATCTGGCTTCATAAATGTGACTCTATGGTATGGCTCAAAAACTATGCTACTATCAAGCATCTACACTCTACTATTCCATAAAGAAAAATATGGTTCCAAAGAACAGGGTGCTGAGAAGAATATATTGTAGCCCTATGCCATACTTTACCCTTCTGTAGGTGAGGGCGGCACTGTATGACGCGCTCGCCGACTGCAATCACAGACAGTGGCAATTTGTAGCTAACAGCACACGCCCGGAAATATGCAAGTACGAGGTCTTGCGTTTGGCTGATTTGGTATGCAGATACTTCCCTATGAGTCTCTGAAAACCCGGTGGATTCCAGTGCGCAGGTGGACCCATTTTCTGATCTGCCAAACCGATTTGACTCTGTGACACGACTATGCGTGACAGATTATGTCAAACGTTTAGACAGCTGACTCAAAACAAATAAATACACCAACACATAACTTGTGTGAGTGATGCAAGAAGCAGTAGCTCTCTGATGGTTCAGATGGTGACTGGCACAGGCTCTAAGTGGCAGACGAACAAAGGAAAAGTCTCACCGTCTAGGTAAAGACCTTCCTTTCTTTACTAGCGAAGCACCAGTACAAGAGAGATCTCTTTCTCTACAGCTTTCCTCCGCAGCTCGGTAGCATAGCACATTTGCTTGTTTCTAAGCGGGAGCGTACCGTTAAACAGATATTAGGAGCCCAGATGGGAATGCATATGAATTTCTCTCTCATCTCAAAGCACCCTTTATCCACTATGTGCAAGATTTCCATATTAAGTAATGAAAGCGGTGGCCGTAAGTACTTTTCGGCTTTAAGATATTCTGCGAACGTTGACTTGTAAGCATTCTCGTCATCTTTGTTCAATAAATATTCACTGAAACCCAGTCTTAAATGCCCTTTCTGAATGTTCTGTATAAAAGCCTGGGCATACGATGCACTGAATTTGGTGTATCCAAGATTTTTAGATATTTATCAATAGGAGATCTCTAATTATATATGAAAAGAATGTCAAAGGGATTATTAGTGGTGAACACCAATTGTATTCTTTAAATAACGTCGCAGTCCGATTGGAAATGTCATCTAAGAACGGAATGGAAAAATATTTCTTTTCAGTGGGGCCATTTTTATTTACTACAGATCTACTAGTTCTTATTAGTTCTTGCCATGTAAAGTTTTTGCACGATACTGGCTTGATAATCGTTAGTAACAGCAATGTGCCTGAGGTTATTAAGTTCCGTGACAACGGCAGGCCATGTTAAAAGGACCTCAAACATTCGGTCAATCAAAACAGAACGAATGCAATTTTATGCTTATGGGGATAGCACGAAGACGCGTGTACGATATTGTCAGTCTTAGTGGATTTTCTATAGATGTCGAAACTAATTTTCCCGTCCGTTTTCCGCAATTTCAGGTCAAGGAAGCCAAGTGCTCGATTTAGTACGTAAATTTCATTTTCGCCCGGAAGCGGTTCTGTGTGTCGCTAAGAGATATGAACTCATCGACATCACCTTTGAACAATATGATGGTATCATCCACGGATCGTCTGTAGAAAGAAATTTCACCTCCGAGGATGGGGTAAGATTCAGAAAATCTGACTCGAATTGATTAATGGAAACGTCAGCTAAGCAGATCCCTATAGCGAAGCCTTCATTTTGTTGGAACAGTTGTCCACTAAAACTGAAATAATTGTACGTAAGAAAAGTTTTCAAAAGTGTGGTCACTTCTTCAATTTCTACAGTCTGTAATATCTTACTTTTGTTGAGATTGTTTTCGATAACTGCGATTGTCTCCTGTAATGGTATGTTATTGTAGAGATTGGTAATGTCAAGGGATGCGTGCAAATGGCCAGATGGAATCGTAACGTCTTTTAATGAATCAATAATTTCTCTCCTATTTTGAACAGGCATAGAAATCTGTCGTCACTTATAGGAATATTATGCTTACATTTCTTAACGCGAACCAGCAAATTTTCTTCAATAAGGAGTTTCTTTCAGGAAAACTGGTTCCTAATCATGTGTCAGCTAATGTAAAAATTCAGAAAAATGGCGCTTCATCTGCTATCATTAAGATATGTGTGTCCTACATAATTCACAATGAGGTAAGTGTATTCTACGGGAAGAAGGATGTTCTTAATTCTAAAGTGTATATCTTACATTTTGAAATCTGTAGATTATTGCAGTTTGACGTTATTTTAGAATCAATTCATGAGTGGTAGAGTATGATTTGATCGTTCAGCAATACGATAAAAACTTCTTAGCGCTTCAGAATGCCCAGAAGCCCCTAGGTCATCAATACGGTTGGATCGGGCTAATTTCCGCATTTTTCTTTCTTTGAGAGGGTTATTAATAAAACTAATATATCTTTTGACGAGGTTGAACTTGATATTCTAAATGAAGGCCTCAAATGTAATGTAGGAACCCCTTTAGATGAGGCTGCTGATAACAAGTTTGCTGTCGATGTGTAACTTGCTATGGACGCTGTTAAGTTAGGTATTTGTGGACAAGCCAAGATAGGGCGTAAAGTTAACGGTCTCGTAGCTAAAGAGATGAAGAATAGCAGCCAGATTAAGAATAGTTACAGTGCTACAGTTAAGCAAATTAGTAAAAAGCTTAGCGATGAAAATGAACTCATCATCAAAGCACATAAACGGAAATCATTATGTTAACACAATGTTAGCTTCCCTCTCTGAGAATAATATTCATTCCTTTAAAGTCAGTACCGCCATTACACTGATGTTTATTTACAGTGTTACATTTACACTTACACAATAATGATTTCGGCTTCTAAGTGCCATTATCAAGTGTTGTAAGTGTTAAGTGTTTTAATAGTGTATTTTAATACGACAGCATGTCATCTTAGGCAATTTTTAACGCCTAAAACACTTGATATTGGCACTTTGAAGCCGAAATCATGATTGTATAAGTGTAAATGTAACACTGTAAATAAACAACAGTCTAGTGGCGGTACTGACTTTAAAGAAATATATTATGACTGTGGCCCCACATTATGAAAAAGGTATTAAATATTCATTCCATCAGCAGGAAACCCACAACTAACATCGAGAGAGAAGTGAAAGATTGTTTTGACGTTTGTAATTCTCTTTTTCTTCTAAAAACCGAACACGATTGTTATGTATGAACCCCAGGACTTTACCCCTGTGATCACAAGTTAAGATACATAAGGAACAATGGAACCGCTAGCAAAGCGGCTGTCTGTACGAATAAATAAATATGGCAATCTTGGTAGCTGAAAATCTATTCATTGTTTGTAGTACTACACATCGCCCCCACGCTGAAAAGTGTATAATTCAAAAGATGTTGGCAGAGTAAGTCTGATGTAATTTGCTTTACACAGACAGAGTAGAACATTAAGTGAAATAAATTTCAATCAGCTACCAATCAGAAGATCCTCAAGTACGAATATCCTGGCTTGAGGGTCAACAGACTTAAGGTTCCTGCTGGGTTCAGAAAATGGGTTACCTGTGAATGTAAATCGAGATATGCCCAGAATTAAGAAATAGTCCCTCACACAAACATGTATGGACCTGTGATTTAGACTAGAAATGCTATCTGAACGCAGAGAGTCGTAGAATAATACCTAATCGGGGAACACTTAACTCACATAATAAGTTACGACAAGGATAGCAAAAGGATTGGAGTCGGGCGCTGGAACCGCGATTAATTGTGATTAATTGTCAGGATGGCCACCTCTTAATCCAGCATGGAGTTTGCAGGGCAGTTGATTGTGAAACACCAGCAACTGCACGATCATGGAATTAGTAGGGATCAGTTGGCAAACATATTCTTTATTCTGTTATATACTCGACACAGTGACGTGTGTTGACGTGTGGCTAAATCTGAATCGCACAAAATGGCGTGTTCAGCCACGGCAGCGAGAGGTCACGTGACAAGTGTGTTGCGTCAGCCATGTGGTAGGGTCAATGTACGGCACTGCATAAGTTGTAACACTCTTACTAAATCGATATCGAATAAACCATAATACGGCACAAGACCTACAGTATGTGTGGAGGACGACGAAGGCATCTATGTTGCGTGTTATGGCGTCACAACCCTGCCTGCGAATTGTGTCAGCCCTTGCTATTGGCTGAGGAAAGCTCCGGCATATAAGGTACCACGAAATTTCCAGGGGCTGTTATTGGCGGAAGAGCTCGAGACAGAAGCTCTTTTCTGGCGGCGGAGAGCGCGGCACTGGCCGCATCTCCGGGCGGTCGGGAATGTTAAGTCACGGATCAGCTATTTTGTAAAACGTTAAACTTTCTTCTGAAACAGTCAGTCATGGATGGGAACTGAATGCTGTCGCTTATGACTAGTAAGATTGTGAAATGGTACTAATCTACAATAGCCAATCAAAGGAAAACGAAACAGCTGGAGAAAAAAGTAAGTAAATTGTGTATCATTTCAAAAGTAATTGCCATAACTCTTACCACGTTTAACCCAGTGTAAGACAGGACGGTCAATGACTTCATGGAAAAATGTTTGCGGTTGCCTAAAGAATAACTATTGTACGGAGACGTGCCCTTCATAGTCCAAACCAAATCGATGGCTACGAATGTCTTTTTAAAGCTATATGTGACGGTAGTATCTGTTCCGGAAAGAACAGTTACCGTAGATGACCATGCAGCTTTGCTAGAAATGAAATGATAATTAAATGGACACCCTAGCTGCAAACAGGGGTTGATGTACTTCATTAGTGACACGTTGAAATGTGTGTCACGACCGGGACTCAAACCCGGGATCTCGTGCCTACATGGCAGACGTTCTCCACATCTAGGCCACCGAGGACACAGAGGATAGCGTGACTCCAACCCGGGATCTTCTGCTTATATGGCAGACGATCTATCCATCTGAGCCACCGAGGACACAGAGGATAGTGCGCCTGCATGGACTTATCCCTTGCACGCTCCCCGTGAGACCCACACTCCCAACATGTCCACACAACTACATTCGTAGTGCGCCTGTTTGCAGCTAGGGTGTCCATTTAATTATCATTTCATTTCTAGCAAAGGTGCATGGTCATCTACGGTAATTGTTCTTTCGGGAACAGATACTACCGTCACATATAGTTAAAAAATATGGCTCCCGGCCATTGAAATTCTTGTGCGAACGCACACGCTATGCCCGAACTCGTCCGGGACTTGGTAGATTAATCTGCCACGAGTAATGAGCATGATGAGCAAACATGTATCAGGCGCACTACGAATGTAGTGGTGTGGACATGTTGGGAATGTGGGTCTCACGGGGAGCGTGCAAGGGATAAGTCCCTGCAGGCGCTCTATCCTCTGTGCCTTCGGTGGCTCGGCTGGATAGAGCGTGTGCCATGTAAGCAGAAGATCCGGGTTCGAGTCCCGGTCGTGGCACACACTTTCAACATGTCACTAATGAAGTACATTAACGCCTGTTTGCAGCTAGGGTGTCCATTTAATTATCATTTCATTTCTTTTTAAAGTGCTACAGAAATATGGAAATTCATGAGGCGAGATCGGTACTGTATCGAGGATGTGTAAGAACATCCCAGCGAAACTTCTGCAGTGGGCCCACTTGTTGCAACAGTTTTTCCATTACGTTGCAGAAATTCCGCTGGGAAGCCCTTGTACAACGTCAATACATTCCAGATCTCGTCCCGTACGATTTCCATATTTTTGTAGCCCTCAGCAAAAGGTATTCGTGGCCGTCGGTTTGCTTCGGACCATGAGATGCACGTCTAGTTACAATCACGGTTCCGTAGGCAACCGCAAACATCTTCCCGTGAAGGAATTGGGCATCCTATCTCACAGTGCGACCAAGTGATGAAAAGCAATGCCTCCGAAGTTTTTATGTGACAACTCTTAGAGCTCTTTAAATAAAACAAACACTGTAAACTTCCTACATCTTGATTCTTTATGTTTACGTAAGCTGACGGAAAAAATCGTAACACCAAGAAGTAATCAACGTAAAGTAATGATGTTTCAAGAATGTACACTCCTGGAAATGGAAAAAAGAACACATTGACACCGGTGTGTCAGACCCACCATACTTGCTCCGGACACTGCGAGAGGGCTGTACAAGCAATGATCACACGCACGGCACAGCGGACACACCAGGAACCGCGGTGTTGGCCGTCGAATGGCGCTAGCTGCGCAGCATTTGTGCACCGCCGCCGTCAGTGTCAGCCAGTTTGCCGTGGCATACGGAGCTCCATCGCAGTCTTTAACACTGGTAGCATGCCGCGACAGCGTGGACGTGAACCGTATGCGCAGTTGACGGACTTTGAGCGAGGGCGTATAGTTGGCATGCGGGAGGCCGGGTGGACGTACCGCCGAATTGCTCAACACGTAGGGCGTGAGGTCTCCACAGTACATCGATGTTGTCGCCAGTGGTCGGCGGATGGTGCACGTGCCCGTCGACCTGGGACCGGACCGCAGCGACGCACGGATGCACGCCAAGACCGTAGGATCCTACGCAGTGCCGTAGGGGACCGCACCGCCACTTCCCAGCAAATTAGGGACACTGTTGCTCCTGGGGTATCGGCGAGGACCATTCGCAACCGTCTCCATGAAGCTGGGCTACGGTCCCGCACACCGTTAGGCCGTCTTCCGCTCACGCCCCAACATCGTGCAGCCCGCCTCCAGTGGTGTCGCGACAGGCGTGAATGGAGGGACGAATGGAGACGTGTCGTCTTCAGCGATGAGAGTCGCTTCTGCCTTGGTGCCAATGATGGTCGTATGCGTGTTTGGCGCCGTGCAGGTGAGCGCCACAATCAGGACTGCATACGACCGAGGCACACAGGGCCAACACCCGGCATCATGGTGTGGGGAGCGATCTCCTACACTGGCCGTACACCACTGGTGATCGTCGAGGGGACACTGAATAGTGCACGGTACATCCAAACCGTCATCGAACCCATCGTTCTACCATTCCTAGACCGGCAAGGGAACTTGCTGCTCCAACAGGACAATGCACGTCCGCATGTATCCCGTGCCACCCAACGTGCTCTAGAAGGTGTAAGTCAACTACCCTGGCCAGCAAGATCTCCGGATCTGTCCCCCATTGAGCATGTTTGGGACTGGATGAAGCGTCGTCTCACGCGGTCTGCACGTCCAGCACGAACGCTGGTCCAACTGAGGCGCCAGGTGGAAATGGCATGGCAAGCTGTTCCACAGGACTACATCCAGCATCTCTACGATCGTCTCCATGGGAGAATAGCAGCCTGCATTGCTGCGAAAGGTGGATATCCACTGTACTAGTGCCGACATTGTGCATGCTCTGTTGCCTGTGTCTATGTGCCTGTGGTTCTGTCAGTGTGATCATGTGATGTATCTGACCCCAGGAATGTGTCAATAAAGTTTCCCCTTCCTGGGACAATGAATTCACGGTGTTCTTATTTCAATTTCCAGGAGAGTATTTCTCTAGCAACGTACTTGCATGATCAAAGTTGCAAGATCAGTGGTTAATTCAGGTGCGAGAAAAGTCATTACAAATGTGAAATGCTGGTACTGTAATATCCGATATCGCCGCCAAATGTTGAACGGAAACATGTAAAAGTGCATGCATAGTGTCCTCGCACAGGTGTCGGATGTCAGTTTGTGGAATATACACTACTGGCCGTTACAATTGCTACACCACGAAGATGACGTGCTACAGACGCGAAGATGCTGTGATATGCAAGTGATTAGCTATTCAGAGCATTCACATAAGGTTAGCGCCGGTGGCGACACCTACAACGTGCTGACATGAGGAAAGTTTCCAACCCATTTCTCATACACAAACAGCAGTTGACCGGGGTTGCATGGTGAAACGTTGTTGTGATGCCTCGTGGAAGGAGGAGAAATGCGTACCATCACGTTTCCGACTTTGATAAAGGTCGGATTGTAGACTATCGCGATTGCGGTTTATCGTATCGCGACATTGCTGCTCGCGTTGTTCGAGATCCAATGACTGTTAGCAGAATATGGAATCGGTGGGTTCAGGAGGGTAATACGGAACGCCGTGCTGGATCCCAACGGCCTCGTATCACTAGCAGTCAAGATGAGAGGCATCTTATCCGTTTGGCTGTAACGGATCGTGCAGCCACGTCTCGATGCGTCAGTCAACAGATAGGGACGTTTGCAAGACAACAACCATCTGCACGAACAGTTTGACGACGTTTCCACCAGCATGGACTATCAGCTCGGAGACTATGGCTGTGATTACCATTCACGCTGTATCACAGACAGGAGCGCCTTCGATGGTGTACTCAACGACGAACCTGGGTGCACGAATGGCATAACGTCATTTTTTCAGATGAATCCAGGTTCTGTTTACAGCATCATGATGGTCGCATCCGTGTTTGGCTACATCGCGGTGAACGCACATTGGAAGCGTGTATTCGTCATCGCCATACTGGCGCATCACCCGGCGTGATGGTATGGAGTGCAATTGGTTACACGTTTCGGTCACCTCTTGTTCCCATTGACGGCACTTTGAACAGTGGACGTTACATTTCAGATGTGTTACCACCCGTGGCTCTACCCTTCATTCGATCCCTGCGATACCCTACATTTCAGCAGGATAATGCACGACCGCATGTTGCAGGTCCTGTACGGGCCTTTCTGGATACAGAAAATGTTCGACTGCTGCCCTGGCCAGCACATTCTCCAGATCTCTCACCAACTGCAAACGCCTGGCCAATGGTGGCCGAGCAACTGGCTCGTCACAATACGCCAGTCACTACTCTTGATGAACTGTGGTATCGTGTTGAAGCTGCATGGACAGCTGTACCTGTACACGCCATCCAAGCTCTGTTTGACTCAACGCCCAGGCGTATCAAGGCCGTTATTACGTCCCGAGGTGTTTGTTCTGGGTACTGATTTCTCAGGATCTATGCACCCAAATTGAGTGAAAACACATGTCATTTCTAGTATAATATATTTGTCCAATGAATACCCGTTTATGGTCTGCATTTCTTCTTGGTGTAGCAATTTTAATGGCCAGTAGTGTAGTTCTACGACTGTTGACTTAGTCGGCCAGTAAAGGGGCAGTTAATGCTGGCTGCGGATGAAGTTTGGATGGTCGCCCGATGATGTCTCATATATGCTCGACTGCAGACAGATCTGGTGATCGAGCAGACCAAGACAACAAGTCGACACTGTGTAGAGCATGTTGGGCTACAACAGCGAGACGTCGAGGAGTGTTATCCTGTTGAAACACACCACGGAATGCTGTTCATGAATGGCAGCACAACAGGTCGATTCACAACATTGATACAACCTCACAGTCTGGGTGCGTGGGGTGCCCCTCTGTCAGACGAAATCGCTCCCCAGACCGTAGCCCCAGGTGTAGCTCCAGTGTATCTACCACGCAGACAGGTTGGTTGCAGTCTCTCCTCCTAATGAAAGCATGACCATCATTGGCGCCGAGGCAGACCCGTCTTTCATCAGCAAACAGAACAGACCCCCAATCAGCCCTCTGACGCAACTGAAGACGCAGACGGCGGTGGTTTGGTTTCACTGAAGTGCTCGCTACAGGGCCCGAAGCTCTCCTTGAAATAACTCCATTTTTTAACAGTTCGCTGTGTTACTGTGGTGCACACTGCTGCTCGAATTGCTGCTACAGATCTAATACGCTGCACAACAGCCACACACCAAGAACGACGGCCTTCCCTCTCGGTAGTGCCAAGTGGCTTCTGCAGCCGCATCGTCTTGCGTCTTACCTTCTCGTGAGCACCGCAGCTAGCAAACATGTGCTATGGCTGTATTCCTGCCGAGTCTTTCTGCTGTCTCATGGAACGAACATCCAGCTTCTCGTAGCCCCATTACACGACCTCATTCAAATTCAGTGCGTTGTTAATAATGGCGTCTTCGTCGTCTTAAAGGCACTGTTGACTAACTTTGGCTCATTGCGTCTTATCTCGAAGGTAACTCACACCCACGACCTTTACAGCGTGTGTTTAAAGCAAGGCTAGTTTGCGTCCCCATAGTGGTGCTACTAGCGCCACTGTTAGGTTACTGAGGTGACATTTGAATAGACGTCATCTTTTAGACGTAGAAACAAGCGTGCCAACTTTCATTTGTCTCGCACAACTCCTTCTCCGTGCTGAGAGCTTTTTTCCGTCAGTTTATGTGCAGCCCTCTTGCAGTAGAAGGCTCCGAATTGCAGCGTGTAGCTATGTAACTATGCCTATCCGTGTTACAAGCGTGCTATAATCACTTCGAATTAGAAGAGTTCATCTTCACATGGAGTACCCTCTCCTCCAGTATGACGATGCCAGGCCCCACGCGAGCGGAACAAACACTGGTAGCAGTTACTTCTGTAAAAGATCTGGGAGTATGCGTACGGAACGATTTGAAGTGGAATGATCATATAAAATTGACTGTTGGTAAGGCGGGTGCCAGGTTGAGATTCGTTGGGAGAGTCCTTAGAAAATGTAGTCCAACAACAAAGGAGGTGGCTTACAAAACATTCGTTCGACCTATACTTGAGTATTGTTCGTCAGTGTGGGATCCGTACCAGGTCGGGCTGACAGAGGAGATAGAGAAGATCCAAAGAAGAGCGGCGCGTTTCGTCACAGGGTTATTTGGTAAGCGTGATACCGTTACGGAGATGTTTAGCAAACTCAAGTAGCAGACTCTGCAAGAGAGGCGTTCTGCATCGCGGTGTAGCTTGCTGTCTAGGTTTCGAGAGGGTGCATTTCTAGATGAGGTATCGAATATATTGCTTCTACCTACTAATACCTCCCGAGGAAATCAAGAACGCAAAATTAGAGAGATTCGAGTGCGCACGGAGGCTTTCCGGCAGTCGTTCTTCACGCGAACCATACGCCACTGGAACAGGAAAGGGAGGTAATGACAGTGGCACGTAAAGTGCCCTCCGCCACACACCGTTGGGTGGCTTGCGGAGTATAAATGTAGATGTAGATGTAGAGTGCTCCGACATATGCATCACTGCGACGTTCACTGTCATTGATCATCCTCCAAAGGGTCCCGAGTTGTCCCCCTCCGTTTTTCATATTTCGAGAATTTAAAGAACACCTTCCAGGCATTCGCTCTGATAGTGAAGAAGCGGTACAAGCATAGGTGAGACTGTGGTTCCGTCAACATTCTACAGTGACCGTGTCAACAAATTAGTCTCTCCTAAGGAGAAATATGTTCGTCCGCAGAGTGACTATGTTGAGAAATAAATATTTAGACGTGAAGAATAAATATATAGGATGTTTGATTTATTTAAAGAGCATCATTCACAGTCGTATCTAGACGTATCATGGGTCACATATCACTCCAACTGCACACCCACACACCATTACAGAGCCTCCACTAGCTTGAACAGTTCCTTGCGACATGCAGACTCCATGGATTCATGAGGTCGTCTCCACACCCGTACAAATCCATCCGCTAAATACACTTTGAAACGAGACTCGTTGGAACAGGCAACATTTTTTCCAGTCATTAACTGTCCAATGTCAGTGTTGACAGGCCCAGGCGAGGCGTAAAGCAGTCATCAAGGGTGCGCGAGTGGGCCTTCGGCTCCGAAAGCCCATATGTTTCGTTGGATGGTTCGCACGCTGACACTTGTTGATGCCCCAGCTCTGAAATCAGTGCAGTTTGCGGAAGGTCTGCACTTCTGTCAAGTTCAACAATTCTCTTCAATCGTCGTTGGTCCCGTTCTTGCAGGATCTTTTTCCGGTTGCAGCTATGTCGGAAATTTGATGTTTTACCGGATTCCTAATACTCACGGACACTCATGAAATGGTAGTACGGATAAGTTCCTACTTTATCGCTATCTCGGAGAAGTTGCGTCTCATCGACAGTACGGCGACTATAACACCACGTTCAGACTCAATTAAATCTTGATAATCTTCCATTGTACCAGCAGTAACCGATCTAAAAACTGCTCCAGACTCTTGTCTTGTATGGGCGTTGCCTTTTTACGTATCTCTGTATTTGAATACGCATGCCTGTACTTTCTTTGGCGTTTCAGTGTATTTCGTTTCAGTTCAGTACGACAACATAATCTATTCATATCATTCTAAAGCAGTCGGTTACTGTTAAATGTGACACTGTTGTTGTTGTTGTGGTCTTCAGTCCTGAGACTGGTTTGATGCAGCTCTCCATGCTACTCTATCCTGTGCAAGCTTCTTCATCTCCCAGTACCTACTGCAACCTACATCCTTCTGAATCTGCTTAGTGTATTCATCTCTTGGTCTCCCTCTACGATTTTTACCCTCCACGCTGCCCTCCAATGCTAAATTTGTGATCCCTTGATGCCTCAAAACATGTCCTACCAACCGATCCCTTCTTCTAGTTGTGGTGTTGTTGTGCCACAAACTTCTCTTCTCCCCAATCCTATTCAATACCTCCTCATTAGTTACGTGATCTACCCACCTTATCTTCAGCATTCTTCTATAGCACCACATTTCGAAAGCTTCTATTCTCTTCTTGTCCAAACTAGTTATCGACCATGTTTCGCTTCCGTACATGGCTACACTCCGTACAAATACTTTCAGAAACGACCTCCTGACACTTAAATCTATTCTCGATGTCAACAAATTTCTCTTCTTCAGAAACGCTTTCCTTGCCATTGCCAGTCTACATTTCATATCCTCTCTACTTCGACCATCATCAGTTATTTTACTCCCTAAACAGCAAAACTCCTTTACTACTTTAAGTGTCTCATTTCCTAATCTAATTCCCTCAGCATCACCCGATTTAATTTGACTACATTCCATAATCCTCGTTTTGCTTTTGTTGATGTTCATCTTATATCCTCCTTCCAAGACACTGTCCATTCCGTTCAACTGCTCTTCCAAGTCCTTTGCTGTCTCTGACAGAATTACAATGTCATCGGCAAACCTCAAAGTTTTTACTTCTTCTCCATGAATTTTAATACCTACTCCGAATTTTTCTTTTGTTTCCTTTACTGCTTGCTCAATATACAGGTTGAATAACATCGGGGAGAGGCTACAACCCTGTCTCACTCCTTTCCCAACTACTGCTTCCCTTTCATGCCCCTCGACTCTTATAATTGCCCTCTGGTTTCTGCACAAATTGTAAATAGCCTTTCGCTCCCTGTATTTTACCCCTGCCACCTTCAGAATTTGAAAGAGAGTATTCCAGTTAACATTGTCAAAAGCTTTTTCTAAGTCTACAAATGCTAGAAACGTAGGTTTGCCTTTTCTTAGTATTTCGTCTAAGATAAGTCGTAAGGTTAGTATTGCCTCACGTGTTCCAACATTTCTACGGAATCCAAACTGATCTTCCCCGAGGTTGGCTTCTACCAGTTTTTCCATTCGTCTGTAAAGAATTCGCGTTAGTATTTGTGACACTAGCAAACTGTAAATACCTTTCACTGATCGAAATACTGCCAAAAGTTATTATCGTTTGTTTCGTAGGTGGCAGCGAGAGCCGTGAAGCGTCGACGTGAAGCGCTCTCCTTTGGCACTTCGTTAGTAGCACCCTCACGCTCATTAGTCTGAGCTGACGAATCCGCAACGAAATTTCTCGGCGCCGAGGCAGGTAATGAAGTGGCTGATGGCGGGAACTCAAGACGCCGAGAGCGACCCACCCCGCTGGGCTGCAGCGCCGCTGGTGTGGTAATTAGAGGCATTATGCCCGCGCTAATCAGCAATATCCTGCTCTCTAATTGACTGCTGTCTGTGATTACACTGATCCCGCACCATTATCGGCTTCGCTTTGACCTCCCGGCTAGGCGTCAAAAATTTCAGACACAATCTCGCTGGTGGTGTGCGTGTACGCGCACGAAGGAGCACACGTCGCAGATACGTAGGAATACAAGCACGTCTAGTTTATTGAAACAATAGGCTGGCGCAAAGTAGTTCGTTATTCAGGGGGCAGAATATGATCCTTTTCATCATGACAAAGTGGAACATGTGGCATTTGGAAAAATATTAGTTTGAATCACGGTTCAGCTGCATCATTCAAGGAGTAGACAACTGACATGAAGATCTGCTCTCCTCTGTCAGCCAGTACTGCTGCTGAATACTTATAATAAAGAATGAAGATAATGGAAAGTGCCACAGAAGCAGGTCCAGGAATAGGTGGTTTTTACTTTTGATAAAATAAGCATTCTGGATTTTAAAAAAAACTGATCACTCCCAGAAGACAGAGTCACCATGCTAATTTCATATAACACCGCCTCAAGTTGGTGAGGATAAGTATCCCTAAGACGCGGAGGTAACGATTAAGACGTTGATCCCGTCTGGGGATACACAGCTCCTATACGCCTGCACCGCCTGCAGATCATACAGAACAAAGTGCTACGCATAATTAGCTACACTCCACGCTACACACTCACCGTTGATCTTCAAAATGAATAGCACCTTGAAACCCTCGAGAAAGTATTCAAAAAACACGCCACACGACTATACAGGAACTCGGAACACTAGAACAATCCTTTGATCCTTACTCTGGTATGATCGCAACAACAGTAGGTGGGTGTATAAGCGGCCAAAGACTCTACTAGCTAGGACGTAACCACCTATGGCAAGCTACCATAGGCCCACAAGCGACAACATCGCTAAGTCCCTACAAAACAGTAACATTGACTGGATATGCCAGCTGCTATTAAAGCTGACCAACAGGCTACAGTAGGGAAACCGCCAAGATCGCACACTAACGCACAAACAAACCGCCAGCACTACCCTACACAATGAATTTTCTACATGACCTATCGGACACAAAATGATGATGAACCTGTTACAGGTATGCTGATGCTGACCGAGAAGCCAACACCGGCACCCAGCAGCAGCTGCCGAATAACATCACCGCACAAAGTGAAGGGATCGACCTACATGATGCCCACTACTAAAAAGCCTACCCTTGCATGACCTTTCGCAGACAGCAAAACAACCGCTCCTGTCTTGCAACCCAACCCACCTATCGCACAGGCTTTTTTCCCTTGGCCCTCCCCTTGGCACTTTTTTCCCTCTGACCTTGAAACTGCTACCATTCGTTCAACTTTAGACCCAGTGTATCTCCAGATGAGCGCGTATTAATAGTTAATATTAACCAGACGTACGCAAACTTCGTAGTACCCACATCCTGCCAGACCTCACTTTAGCGAAAACTAACACTTATGCAGAGATGGCAGCAGACCTATTGTGTTGGCCATCATGCCGGTATGGGCGTGAAGGGGTCCCACCTTTATTATTTAAAAAGAAAAGAGGCTCGAAATCGCGACCATTGCCTTTTGCGGGGAAGCTACCAACTGAGCTACCCAAGCATGATCCACAAATCGTCCTCAGAGCTTCACTTCCACCAGTACCTCATCTCTCACCACCCCTGGCTGTGGCCAAGCCATTCTCCGTAATTTCCTTTCTTCCACGCCTGCTAGTCGACAAGGTACTGTCGGAAGTGAAGCTGTGAGGACGACTACTGGGGCTTGCTTAGGTAGCTCACATGGTAGTTCTTTGATTCCATACAAATGCCGTGATCGCTACGGTTGCAGGTTCGAATCCTGCCTCGGGCATGGATGTGTGTGATGTCATTAGGTTATTTAGGTTTAAGTACTTCTAAGTTCTAGGGGACTGATGACCTCAGAAGTTCAGTCCCATAGTGCTCAGAGCCATACAAATCCTGCCCACGTAGACACTATTTGACTGCAACGGCTTACGTCAACGATGGAAGGTTACATGATTCACTTACACCAATTCTGCAACATTCACGATGCTCCAAAGACACCAGCGTACTAGAATGAGCACTTGCCCGCGAAAGGCAAAGGTCCCGAGTTCGAGTCTCAGTCGGGCACACAGTTTTAATCTGCCAGGAAGTTTCACGCCAGCGTACTGTTTTGAGAGTGTGATTAGCATTTTGTCTGCTGAGCCTAAGAGGCATACGTTATTTAATCGAGGTTGATATGTAGTAATCCATCGCTGAAGAATGACAAGACGAATGCTCCGATGACAGATAAACAAAGAAACACCATCTGAACAGTACTTGAACGCCCAACAGGATCGATCGGCCGCCATGTCATCCTCAGCCCACAGGCGCCACCAGTTGCTGACACAGAGGGCACGTGGGTAGGACGCCGCTACTTCTCAGTCTAGTAGCTCATCAATTGGCCTCATAAGAGCTGAGTGAACCACTCTTGCTAACGGCACTTATCACACCCGAACAGTGACCCACTAAGTGCTAGTCAAGTCCGACAGCGCTTAACTACGGTGATCTCACGGGAACCGGTGTTACCACTACGACAAGGCCGTTGATCTTTGATAGACATTACTGTGGCTCAATATTTTACTATGACTAACGATTTTCACCATGACGTCAACGCATACAGTAAGGTAATAGTTGATGACAACGCTGCTCCAGATACGAGTATCAGTCGCAAACCAAAGAAAATATTTTGTTGACACCGACCTACATAGGGAGGAACGATCACCACGATAAAATAAGAAAAATCAGAGCTCGTACGGAAAGATATAGGTGTTCATTCTTTCCTCGCGCTATACGAGATTGGAATAATAGAGAATTGTGAAGATGCTTCGATGAATCCTCTGCCAGGCACTTGAATGTGATTTGCAGAGTATCCATGTAGATGTAGATGTAGATGTAGATGTAGAAGAAGCGCGGCTGATGCAGACGCAGGAATTGCTCTTTAGTAAGGACGGTGTTGACAAATGAGTCAAACAAAAAATTGGGAAAGCAGAAATACTTATTTAAATTTGCGCTGAGCAAAGTGGTTGATTATCAGAGGACGTCATCGATGGAAACTTCTGTGGAGTTCACGTCGTATTGCGTCTCTAAATCATGATCGCGTGAGATAAGACCTGGTTCCACAAATACTATCTGTAGTAGGTTCAAATGGCTCTGAGCACTAAGGGACTTAACATCTGAGGTCATCAGTCCCCTAGAACTTAGAACTACTTAAACCTTATTAATCTAAGGACATCACACACATCCATGCCCAAGGCAGGATTCGAACCTGCGACCGTAGCGGTCGCGCGGTTCCAGACTGAAGCATTTAGAACCGCTCGGCCGCACAGGCCGGCGATCTATAGTAGGGAAATAGATCGTAAAGGCACAGAACACAATGATCCGCATTACATCTCCTCTGAACAGCAGCGTTGTCTGAGGTCAATGAATAGTTTAATCAACAATTCTTGTCGCCAGCGGTCATTACTGTCAACTCCAACAAAGCACTTTTCTTGTATCTGATGCTTCCATTTTTATGATTCAGTTTGCAAACTTTTGTAGAAAGCTCTTGAACAGTACTGCGTATTTACAGTTTGCGACTAATCTGCTTGTACTAGTATATAAGGTGCCTCTTTTCTGTGCATCATAAATTGGTTTTCGTTTTGTTCTGCGCCAGCACGTCACCTACGAGTAGTTTTCACTTTGTGAATGGACTGGCTGGGGGCATGGACTCCACTGAAAACCGACACATTGTTTAAGGAGTGCTGTAGGCCGATGTACACGTGATTTTAAATCATTAGCAGCCTGAAAAATCATTATGACTAGAGCTCGAGCCCGATGAAAACGCTAAAATAAACTCAAAATTTTTACAGTAACCCACATAATGTAATACATACCATTTTTGTTAGTACTGACACACCTTGGCAGCGTCTGTTATAGTGACTCGTACTCCTGAAGTCACTTCATTTTATCTCCTTGCCCATTTCATCCCATCGTAAAAAAAAAAAAAAAAAAAAAAAAAAGTGAGTTATCTGTAATTTGCGTCCATTACGAGCTGGTGGAGGGGTGTCCCTCGGCCAGTTCATTTGTAAATTTGGATAGTTAATGAACAAATCAACTTACTTTTTCAGTTTCATTATTATTTAATCGTACACTCTACACTGCTACTATGTACGTTTGTGAGACCAGTATCATGAGAATATCACAATTTATTTCAAACGTCCTGTACCCTTTCATGCCCTGCAGAATCGATTCAGTTTCATTCTTTCCAGGAGGATGTACTTTCAGAGTGTCTCGAATAAGATGAAAGATTCATGAGACATCGGCCAGATCCAAGTGTTACTCGACCTTTCCATTCTGATTTCTGGTTTATAATTTATCAACAGCGATTCGAGACGAAGTGCTGGTGTAGTCGAATCTATGTTTGTATAGCTGATGTATAGTTTACAAATACTTCTGAGAACCATTCCACATTTTTATGCCTCCTAGCTAAATTCAAGAGATCTTTTCTTTGAAAAATTGAATCAGGATGTACACACACGTCTCAAAATTTTGTGCTGATATGTCTCAAACTGATGCTTTCATATAGGACTTTAAGTAACATTTCCCTGCTCCTTTCAGTAGTGAGTTAGACGGCCGAAATATAAGTAAAATAATTAGGGCCAAATAACTAGAATATTTTTATTTCTTTTACATTCTCACATATTTGAGTGTCTAAATTAGGACTACAGAAATACATAAATTACTTAATTTTTGAATTTCGTTTTCATTTCACTCTCACCACTTCATACATGTCTCTTCTGGTTTATTAAGCTTCTACAGCTTTCTCAGATACTCAAATATATTCACATCATGTGCCTTGGACCTCGTTTCCACCAATGATGAATCGAATGGTAGCAGTGATATTGTGCTGTGTGGTCATACCTTCCGGTGTGTTTGAAATACCACCACCAGCCATGTACGGCATTGGCACCCGGTTTTTGATGTGGTCTTCTCACATGTGACGGGAAGTAGTGCGGAACTAGATAGCAGAATGTGGAGCTTCTTGGCGGTTTTGGTGATAGCTTTCATCGTTCTGCCACCAAAGCGTGAAGAAATATATGTGGAGATCGTTGTGACAGGCTTTCCATAGCACTGTAATGGGCAGTACATTGGAGTTGTGTACTAATTAGTACTCTTCCGTTTAGCTGAAGTGTCTCAAGAACTGCAACCTGCTGTTTGGATGTGGTTGACAACGGCCTTGCTGCAGTGGTAACACCGGTTCCCGTTGGATCACCGAAGTTAAGCGCTGTCAGACTTGGCTAGCACTTGGATGGGTCACCGACTGAGTCTGCCGATTGCTGTTGGCAAGCGGGGTGCAATCAGCCCTTGTGAGTCCAATTGAGGAGCTGCTTAACTGAGAGGTAGCGTCTCCGGTCACGTGAACAGACAATGGCCGGGAGAAAGGTGTGCCGACCACATGCCCTTACAAATCCGCATGTAGTGACGCCTGTCGGCAGAGAACGACACGGCGGTCTGTCGGTACTGTTAGGCCTTCCGTCTTTTCGGTAGAGGTCGCGTAGTGGGTTTGCCGATGTACGACGAAATGGGCACAGTTTTAGGTCCTTTGCAATATGCCTCTGGAAGTGGAAGTGTTTTTGAGTAGTTTTTCTCAGCTGTCACATTGCATGGTATCGTACAGGGTGACGTTGTTGAACTACATGAAGTAAAATCGTCGTAACTTCTGAACGGTTTGCGTAAGGACATTCAGACTACAAGGTTGACTGCACGGCGTTTTGGGAATTAGCATGGTTTGGTTTAGCGACGAAGGCCACTTTCATTTCGATAGGTTCGTCAATAAGCAAAATTGGCACATTTGGGGGACTTGAATCGACATTTAGCGACGGAGGAGTCTCTGGTGTGCAATGTCCAGTCACAGAATAATCAGTGCGATATTCCTTGATGGCTCGGAGACTACCAAATGGTACATGAAGGTTTTGGAAGATGACTGCATCGCCATTATTCAAACTGATTTTGATTTCGAAAGAAGCGGTTCATGAAAGATGGAGCTCGACCCCAACGAACCAGGAGGGTGTTTGACGTCCTGGAGGAGCACTCTGGGGACCGCATTCTAGCTCTGGCATCGGCCGCGATTGGTCGCCATATTCTCGGGATATGAACACGTGCGGCTCCTCTTGTGGAGCTATATTAAAGACACGACGTACAGCAATAACGCGAAAACCACTGCTGAGCCTGAAACAACCATTCAGGAGGTCATACACAGCATCGACGTTCCGACAGGGCCGGCCGGAATGGCCGAGTGGTTCTAGGCGCTTCAGTTTGGAACCGCGCGACCGCTACGTCATAGCCAATGATGGCAGGCACATCGAACATTTCGTAACCTGAATTCGAACATCTGTAGTGACCTTTATGTTGTGACGTAACAAGACTGTTACGCCACACTGAAGTAGCCGAAAGAAAGGCACGCGTACGCACACGCCGACTGGCGTCAATTCTGGAACAGGATAACTATTGAATGGTAGCAAGAAAAGTACGTAGCTGCTTTATACTTAACTTTAATGACTCCTTGTGATACATCTCTCTTGACTATACAAATGAGACTCGTAAGATACATGCACTGTTACAATTGGCGCCTTGCTAGGTCGTAGCCATGGACTTAGCAGAAGGCTATTCTAACTGTCTCTCGGCAAATGAGAGGAAGGCTTCGTCCGTATTGTCGCTAGCAATGTCGTCCGTACAACTGGGGCGAGTGCTCTATCGTATATCGAGACCTGCCTTGTGGTGGCGCTAGGTCTGCGATCACACAGTGGCGACACGCGGGTCCGACATGTACTAAATGGACCGCGGCCGATTTAAAGCTACGCTACCACCTAGCAAGTGTGGTGTCTGGCGGTGACACCACACTTTACATGTTGAATGAAGCGTGTGCACGTCGCACTTTCTAACTACTCTACGTTTTTTTTTCATATCGTTCATAATTGTCACCCTGTATTTTGAAACGTGAAAATTATGGCTAGCCTCGTTCATGTTCTGTCTTTATGAGGTCGGGGTTTCTTTCCAGGGCAGGCAGCGAGTAACTGTAGTCAGGGTGGGTTTCTACTGAGTTTGGTTTGTGTATGTGTTCGTGGTCTAACATGTATGCCGTATTCGGGAATCGTTTATAGCTTGATTGTGAATGGGTTCACTATGAAGTGTTATCAGTGATTGGGCCACACACATGCCATGTGTGTTCTGGTAGTTCCACTGGATGAAATATTAATGCCATATAGTTTGTCTAGGGTTTTGTGTTAACTGTTGTTTTGGGAGCCTTGTGACATTTGTTTGAAATCTGAATTCTTTTCTCAGTGTTATGAAACGAGTTATGAGTTTATAGATGAGGAAGGAAGTTGTCCACTTACTGGAGTGGGGGGGACTAGAATGTCTGGTGTCGAGCCTTGAGCAACTTAATTAAGCCTGGAGGCACTGCTGTGCGTTATATTATCATTCTGTGGTGTCGTTCGGTGACAGTCTGCGACAGCCGTGTTCCACAGAGTATTAAATTTAACTGAGTGGATTTTATTAGTCATTATCTTATTCATTGTTCGGTTCTTGGGTGAACGTAAGCGTGCTTTGTTACGTTGTCGCCTTGTGTTGCTGTGTGTTTGCTTTGAGTACTCTCATCGTGACTTTAATTTTACTTGTGTGCTGAATTTTGTGTTGAATAATTTCATGGCCGTTTCTAGACTGAGTAGGCGTATGTTTTTGATGTCCTGTATTGCTATTATTGATTGGGCTGCACGTTCTGTTGTATGTTTTGTGAATCATTTGGCTGTTGGTTGCAATGACGCCCCTAGGTATTGAAAGTCTGATGAGATTTTTATTTTTTGTCCTCTGATGTCGATCTCCTCATTCTTGGGTGGTTTTCCTCCTTTTCTGAAAATCACCATTTCGGTCTTTGTTACGTTTATGTGTAGTTTCATTTGTACCCTTGTTAAGTAAGCTCTGTGGAAGCCGTTCTTTACTGAGTTACAGTCAGTGTGTAAAACTTGTAATTTGAGTTTGATTTCATATACGTGGCTATCACACTGTCACTCTATTATTTTTGTAGCGCGGTGTGATTAGAAACTGTAATATGAAGTGAGGTGTCAATTTTGTGTGTCTTAGCTGGTTTTAAGGAACCAGGTTCTTGTTTGTTGTGTTATGTTAACATTTGGTATAACTGCAAGCTGCTTATTTTCTGGTGTATATTTATTAAGTTGTTAAGAACAACGGACATATGCTCGTTGCCGTGGTCGTTCACTTTTCTCAGCGCCTGTCTTTAGCTCTCACGTGTAAAGTACTTTGGCCAAAGCTGCTCTAATTCTTTTGTGACAAAGCAGTCTTTAACGCTGGTTACTACTAAATCCTACCATCGTATGCCGGGAATTACTGTTATTGCTGATCAAGCTAGAGTTGTTCAATTATTTTACCAGGCTACTGTTGTTAAGTCCCTGTTCTAAACTCGAAAGCTAGTTTAATCTTGGGCTAGTGCCGATTACTTCAGTCAGATTTTACAGTAAGTGCCCACTGGCATAGTTTTAAGTGATGGTAAACATAGAAAATTTAACAATTGATCGCTCTAGCTGCAGGTGTAGTTTAGAGAGCGGCCGCTACTTTGTCTGCTAAGATGTAGTAACTTTTAATACCAACTGGACACATAGATAAATCTTAAGTATGTAATTTCTTGATTGTGAATGCTTGTGTTTGAAACATTTTGCACGTTGCTATCATGTTTAATGTTTATTGAATGTCATTCTGATTAATTCTTAGGACAAGTCGGCAACGGCCTTGCCACAATGGATGCACCAGTTCCCGTCAGATCACCGCAGTTAAGCGCTGTCGGGCGTGGCCCGCACTTGGATGGGTGACCATCCAGGCCGCCATGCGCTGTTGCCATTTTTAGGGGTGCACTCAGTCTCGTGATGCCAATTGAGGAGCTACTCGACCGAATAGTAGCGGCTCCGGTCAAAGAAAACCATCGTAACGACCGGGAGAGCGGTGTGCTGACCACACGCCCCTCCTATCCGCATCCTCACTGAGGATGATACGGCGGTCGGATGGTCCCGGTGGGCCACATGTGGCCTGATGACGGAGTACTACTTAGGACAAGTCTCAGCTGAATGTTTGGTATGATTTTAAATGTCGTCAGCCAGTGGTATTGTTGCTTGAAGTGACATCAATTTGCTTACTCAGACCTCTGCGTAAGGTGCTTCCGCCTTCCGTCAGTCGTCTATACCCAGCAGGTGAGAGACGTGTCACGTTGCTGTTACCGGCACCGCGCTTGCTGAGATGAGCTGCCTCTCACAGCTGGCAACCACCTTCAAGCAAACTCAGTCGCAAACGACCCAATGCTCCACTCGCCAACCATGTTCCTGGCCGTTTCAGATACGCTGGTCATAAACGTATGTGTATTCTTCAAGTATTTTGGTTGAATGTCAGACTATCTTCTAAAATTATTTTGCAGTGACTCACATTGTTGATTAAATGAAGAGCTGGACGTTTCGTCACAGGTTGGGGTAGAAAACACATGAACTTTTCGGAGATGTTCAGCGCCAATGGCAGACACTACAAGGGAGGAATTGAGCACCTCCAAGACGTTATGTTCCAAAAAGATACGTGCTACATTCCAGTATCTGTCTTCTCCCATAATATTTACCCTCCACAGCGTCCTCTAGTACCATGGAAGTTACTTCCTGAAATATTAATACATTTTCAGTCTACCTGCCCGTCTTCTTGTTAGTGTTTCCCCGGTGAAGTCACTGATGACAGTGCCAGTAAAGCAGAGTTATTAAACACGGTTTTCGGAAACTCCTTCACGTCAGAAGATGAAGTAATATTCCTGAATTCCAATCAAGAACACCTGCCAAGTTGAGAAATGTAGAAGTTGACATCCTCGGTGTAGCAAAGCAGTTTAAATCACTTAATAAAGGCAAGGCCCCCGTTCCAGATTGTGTACCAGTTAGCTGTCTTTCAGGGTATGCTGATACAATAGCTCCATATTTAGCAGTTATATACAACTTCTCGCTCACAGAAAGATCCGTATATAAAAACCGGAAAACTGCTCAAATCACACCAATATCGAAAAGGGAAACAGGAGTAATCCACTGAATTACAGGCCTATATCACTAATTTCAATTTTCAGTATGGTTTTGGAACATACACTGAGTTCGAACATTATGAAGTACCTCGAAGAAAACGATTTATTGACACATGGTTCAAGTGGTTCAAATGACTCTGAGCACTATGGGACTTAACATCTGAGGTCATCAGTCCCCTAGAACTTAGAACTATTTAAACCTAACTAACCTAAGGACATCACACACATCCATGCCCGAGGCAGGATTCGAACCTGCGACCGTAGCGGTCTCGCGGTTTCAGACTGAAGCGCCCAGAACCGCTCGGCCACACCGGCCGGCCTATTGACACATAGCACGGATTCAGAAAATATTGTGAAACACAACTAGCTCTTTACGGTCATAAAGTAATGAGTGCTGTCGACAGGAGATGTCAAATTGATTCCATGCTTTTTGATATCCGGAAGGCTTTCTCCACCGTTCCTGATAAACGTATTCTAACCAAACTGCGTGCCTACGGAATAATCGTTTCAGTTGTGCGACTGGATTCGTGATTTGCTGTCAGAAAGGTCACAGTTCGTACTAATAGATCGAAAGTCATCGAGTAAAACAGAAGTAATATCCCGCGTTCCCCAAGGAAGTGTTATAGGCCCTCTGTATTAACGACATAGGGGACAATCTGAGTAGCGCTCTTAGAGTGTTTGCAGATGATGCTGTCATTTAACGTCTTGTAAAGTCATCAGATGACCAAACCGAATTGCAAAATCATTTAGATAAGCTATCTGTATGGTGCGAAAACTGGCAATTGATCCCGAATGAAGAAACGTGTGAAATTATTCACATGAGTACTAAAATAAGCCCGCATCTCGTGGTCGTGCGGTAGCGTTCTCGCTTCCCACGCCCGGGTTCCCGGGTTCGATTCCCAGCGGGGTCAGGGATTTTCTCTGCCTCGTGATGGCTGGGTGTTGTGTGCTGTCCTTAGGTTAGTTAGGTTTAAGTAGTTCTAAGTTCTAGGGGACTGATGACCTAAGATGTTAAGTCCCATAGTGCTCAGAGCCATTTTTTACTAAAATAAATCCGCTAAATTTCGATCGCGCTATAAGTCACACAAATCTGAAGACTGTAAATTCAACTAAATACTTAGGGATTACAGTTACAGATAACCTGAATTGTAATGATCACGCCGGCCGAAGTGGCCGTGCGGTTAAAGGCGCTGCAGTCTGGAACCGCAAGACCGCTACGGTCGCAGGTTCGAATCCTGCCTCGGGCATGGATGTTTGTGATGTCCTTAGGTTAGTTAGGTTTAACTAGTTCTAAGTTCTAGGGGACTAATGACCTCAGCAGTTGAGTCCCATAGTGCTCAGAGCCATTTGAACCATTTTTTTTTGTAATGATCACGTAGATAATGTTGTGGGTAGAGCAAACGAAAGACTACGATTCATTGTCAGAACACTTAGAAGGTGCAACAGGTCTACTAAAGAGCCTGCTTAAACCACGCTTGTCCGACCTATTCTGGAGTATTGCTGTGCGGTGTGGGATCCACATCAGGTGGCACTGACGGATGACTTCGAAAAAGTACAAAGAAGGCCAGCTCGACTTGTATTATCGCGAAGTAGGGGAGATAATGCCACAGACATGGAACGTGAAATGGAGTGTCACTCACTAAAGCAAAGGCGTTTTTCATTGCGACGGGATCTTCTCATGAAATTTCAGTCACCAGTTTTGTCCTCCGATTGCGAAAACATTCTGTTGGCACCCACCTACATAGGGAGAAATGATGATCACGATAAAATAAGAGAAATCAGGGCTCGCACAGAAAAATTTAACTCTCGCTTTTCCCACGCGCCGTTCGAGAGTGGAACAGTAGAGAGACAGCATGAACGTGGTTCACTGAATCCTGTGCCAGGCACTTTATTGTGAATAACAGAGTAATCACTGAGCCGCGGCAGTCTTGCGTTGATGCTGTTCAGTGTCGAGCATTTTGTCACAATCGATTGGGGTCTTATTTCTCCCTGAGTTACTACCATAGCGAGTTGCTGACTTGCCTATGTCAGTGGCAGCAGCAGCGCTTATCGATACTAGTACTGCTGTACCATCTTTGGTGTAACCACTATATTTCCTTGTGTGGTGTGTGTGGCAGTCGGTCGGTTGGGACAGAGCAGCGAGGAAGTCTCCACAGTGCGAGGTCAGAGCAGGACCGATGGAGACAAGCAAGCGCGGTCAGATTATGAGACGCTAGCTGCGAGAGCTACGAAGTTCGTTGCCAACCGAATCTGGACACTGAAGTTGAGTGGTCAGTTAACCTGTTATGAAACCTTAACTGCTGTGACATCTCTTCGTTCATTGCCGGTTGTTGCTTCCTGGGCCGTTCTGGCTAGCAGCAGTGTATGGTGTGCTGGAGTTGGCGAAATTTTACAACTGTCTTCCTGTATGGTCTTTAACTATTAAATTGGTTGTTACTTAACAGTGAAGTGCATCAGCGATATTTTCTGCCTTGTCGCCGTTAACGTCCCAGTTACCTGCACTGGTCGTTAGTGTAGTTTTCCGGCAGTGTGTTTTTCCTCGCCGTGTTCATGCTGTCCGTCACAGCGTGTAGGTCGACAGCCTTTTCGTTGCTGGTTCATATTTTTCCCGTAGACTGGTTATTGTGCCTTGGCTGCTTTTAGACGCCAATTTTGAAGACGTAGTGCTGCTGGTATCCTCGACCTCGGCTGATACTTTCCGTTATCGTGCTATTGGTCGGGCGGAAGGGAATTGATTAGGTTGTTGGTCGGTCCTTCAGCCGTCCCTGGGTCAGGTTGGCATCCGATTATTTAACCTTACTCTTGACTGCCTGTCTCACCTCACCTTACGTTAGAGCTGCCTCCACAGGTCGACCCTTGGAACACTTCTGAACACCACTGTTCTGCTGGTTTTAGTTTGTGATTTTCATTTCAGTCTGATGTACTGTGCGATGTCTTCACCCGTCTATTAATTTACTTTCTTTTAATTTTGAAGTAAGCCCTTCGGCCGCTTAAATTGAAATTTGAACATTGATTTGCTTAAAAACTAAATTTTGAATGTTTGTACTATCTGAAATTTTTGTTATCCAGACCTTAAGCCCTGACTTGTTCAATGTCCAATGTGTGGCCTTCAGCCGAGCTTTTACGTGAAATATTTTTAAGATAAGGCATTCAGCTGTCTTAAACTAAAATTTTGAAAACTGATTTGTTTAAAACTAATTTTTTTTTAAATTTGCTCTATCTGAAATTCTTGTTATCCGGGCCCTAACCCCTTAGTTGCTCAGTGTCTTGTGTTTAGCCTTCAGCCGAGTATTTATGTGAAATATTTTTTTAAGTAAGGCATTCAGTCGTGTGTATTTTTAAAGCAATTTTTCCAGCTTGTGTTCAGGCTTTCAGCCGTTTTGCTTTTAGTGTGGTTTTGGGTCTTCAGCCCAGCAGGTATTGCAAGTTTTTTTAACTAGGCCTTCAGCGTATTGTTTTAATTTGATCCTTTTAAAGCAATGTGTAATTAAGTGGTTCTTAGGAAAATAAAGGTTTGTGTGTTAGGTGCAACTAACAGTAACTGATTACGGCCGCCTCCACAACCACGACCTGATCCGCTCTATCCTGCAAAACCAGATTTCAATCACATAGATGTAGATGTAGACGTAGACGATATTCCTCCTCTCCCCTCTTTGCAGAGACCTTTATCATTTCTTGTCTTATCTGTCCACCTGATTTTAGGTCCTTCTATAACAACACATCTGAAAACATTTCGATTCTGATAGTGTCACTGCGAAAAGTTGGCTAAACTAATCACTAAAGCAGTAAAAAAGTGTTTCCTCTCTCTTGAAAGCAGCTACTATCTCAAGATCGGGCACCTGGTCGTAAAAGTTGTCAGGCGTGAGAGGCGTCGCCGCCTTGTGCAGGTTGCGACTTTGGCGTCACTCGCCCGGTGCACACGAGTAGCTGTTCATAATGCACGCGCAGCTCGGCGAACGAGTGCAGGGCGCAACGCCGCTGTGATTGCGCATTCCGTTTCTCCACCGGCGGCGACAGCGCGACGCGGCCACAGCCCTCTGCGACCCGCAGTGGAGGTGCAGGCGGCTTCTCGGAGGCGCACTTCGCCGCGCGTTGATTGCTTAATGCAGTTAGCATCGTCCCCCTAGTATTCGAAAGTCTGCACGGTATCACCGAATATTTTTTTACAATAAACGTAACTTTTATTTATTTTATTTATCAGGTTCCGTGGCATCATGCGAGCCAGAGTTTCTTGGTCGTGGTACACAGTCGGCATATAGCTGATTTACAAAAAAAAAAAAAAAAATGTTGTAGTAGGAGCGGGGAGGAAGTTCAAAAATGGCTCTGAGCACTATGGGACTTAACATCTGAGGTCATCAGTCCCCTAGAACTTAGAACTACTTAAACCTAACTAACCTACGGACATCACACACATCCATGCCCGAGGCAGGATTCGAACCTGCGACCGTTGCGGTCGTGCGGTTCCAGACTGAAGCGCCTAGAACCGCTCGCCACAGCGGCCGGCGGGGACGAAGTGGTAAGGTGCTGAGTCGAAAGTACTTCACATATTCTACAAAACATAATTTACTAGACGAAGACTGAATTTTAATATTAGAGCTCAAAAGTTTTCCTCGCATTTAAGCGACACACACTCTTACTTCATATTACATGAAGGAATGCGCACACAGCCTACATCAAGTTGTCGAACATAAACCGCTGACAAGACGAACCCGCTTTTCTGAGCTCTTCAGTGTCAGAGACAGCTCAGATAATTCTTAACGTGAAGATAGTGGTATTCAGTTTCTGCACATCTTGAACGTGACACTTCCAAAATAACCTTCCATCTACGTTCAGTCGCAACTCAGGCTGACTCTTTGTCCACCTTCGGTCACTAACATTCGCCTTCCACAAGAGTGTGAGCCACTTGCTAATATTGTTAACTACCCTATTAGCTGCATCATATATACTACATACCAAGTCTGTCATAAAAGCACTCGTGTCATCAGAAACGAAAACAAAAATGCTCACTCATCTGTGAAGTACACTGGCAGCTCACGAATATAAACCAGGAAAAGCAACGGACTGACAACAGAGCCCTATGGCACCCCCGACCCCAAACTAGACCGAGTCACAGCGGAGAGACGTGGAATACGAGCTACCGACACAGCCGCCAGAAATACTACATGCCTGAACTGCATGCAGACCCTCGACACTAAAAAGCGATGAACTTGTCTCATCACTTGGAACTTTTCTATGGCAGTACACCCGACATAGCGTTTAGTCTCAACTTGTGATTATCCCATAATTTGGAAAGCCGCTTTAAATTGTGCTCCAGATAGGGCCATTCTACAGGATTACTTTTCGACTTACATTTATACTGTAAGGGCCTTATAGTTGGGATGATGAAGTGTGGAGTGCGGTCGTGAAGGCCAGTTGGCGCTCTACGGACTAATGAAATAGCATTAGCAATATAGATATATTTACCACACGAAAAACGCTCCTGCTGGAGCACAGAAAAAGCGAGTATGTTCCTCTTTGAAAGACTGACAAAAAATTTTATAGGCCAGATAAAGTTATTTGTACGCTCCTGGAAATTGAAATAAGAACACCGTGAATTCATTGTCCCAGAAAGGGGAAACTTTATTGACACATTCCTGGGGTCAGATACATCACATGATCACACTGACAGAACCACAGGCACATAGACACAGGCAACAGAGCATGCACAATGTCGCCACTAGTACAGTGTATATCCACCTTTCGCAGCAATGCAGGCTGCTATTCTCCCATGGAGACGATCGTAGAGATGCTGGACGTAGTCCTGTGGAACGGCTTGCCATGCCATTTCCACCTGGCGCCTCAGTTGGACCAGCGTTCGTGCTGGACGTGAAGACCGCGTGAGACGACGCTTCATCCAGTCCCAAACATGCTCAATGGGGGACAGATCCGGAGATCTTGCTGGCCAGGGTAGTTGACTTACACCTTCTAGAGCACGTTCGGTGGCACGGGATACATGCGGACGTGCATTGTCCTGTTGGAACAGCAAGTTCCCTTGCCGGCCTAGGAATGGTAGAACGATGGGTTCGATGACGGTTTGGATGTACCGTGCACTATTCAGTGTCCCCTCGACGATCACCAGTGGTGTACGGCCAGTGTAGGAGATCGCTCCCCACACCATGATGCCGGGTGTTGGCCCTGTGTGCCTCGGTCGTATGCAGTTCTGATTGTGGCGCTCACCTGCACGGCGCCAAACACGCATACGACCATCATTGGCACCAAGGCAGAAGCGACTCTCATCGCTGAAGACGACACGTCTCCATTCGTCCCTCCATTCACGCCTGTCGCGACACCACTGGAGGCGGGCTGCACGATGTTGGGGCGTGAGCGGAAGACGGCCTAACGGTGTGCGGGACCGTAGCCCAGCTGCATGGAGACGGTTGCGAATGGTCCTCGCCGATACCGCAGGAGCAACAGTGTCCCTAATTTGCTGGGAAGTGGCGGTGCGGTCCCCTACGGCACTGCGTAGGATCCTACTGTCTTGGCGTGCATCCGTGCGTCGCTGCGGTCCGGTCCCAGGTCGACGGGCACGTGCACCTTCCGCCGACCACTGGCGACAACATCGATGTACTGTGGAGACCTCACGCCCCACGTGTTGAGCAATTCGGCGGTACGTCCACCCGGCCTCCCGCATGCCCACTATACGCATACGGTTCACGTCCACGCTGTCGCGGCATGCTACCAGTGTTAAAGACTGCGATGGAGCTCCGTATGCCACGGCAAACTGGCTGACACTGACGGCGGCGGTGCACAAATGCTGCGCAGCTAGCGCCATTCGACGGCCAACACCGCGGTTCCTGGTGTGTCCGCTGTGCCGTGCGTGTGATCATTGCTTGTACAGCCCTCTCGCAGTGTCCGGAGCAAGTATGGTGGGTCTGACACACCGGTGTCAATGTGTTCTTTTTTCCATTTCCAGGAGTGTATATTTCAACAGATATAAACAATAAACAAGTATGTATAATATTAGCTAAACAAAAAATTGTTTGCTTTCCATTTCTTTTCATGTATCTTAAAAGAGTAAAAAAGAATTTGTAGTCCTCCCAGATTCACATAATTCTTGACAATCATTTTTAGTTCTTTTCAGGCATGTTAAGACCCTTTGCAGCCCATTTTTTGTCACTGCTGTACCACTCTGGGCATATTTATGTAGGCGTGACGTGCCCATTGTACAGAGACAGCGCATCATAAACTTTTATTGGTAAAAAAATGCTAACCCTTCCGATGACCCTAGGACCTTTGACAAGTTTTCAGTACATCAGTTAAAACTACATTTACGCCTCAGACCGGATATTACGTGCATAACTACGCTAACTTTGAACCTCTGCATCTCGTTAACGGAGAATGATACTGGAAAAAGTTTCACCTTTCTCCTACAAAATAGTTTTATGAAAATATGGTAAAAATTTCGAGAGATTTCATGAATAGAAATTTTAGAAGCAGCCATCCCCACTGTTGGTACTTTTGGTACACAAAAATCAGGATTTTTTGGGTGTATCATGGTAACGATACAGATTTTCGAAATGTCTGAGGAATGCTTGAGGAATTTGCTGCTAAATTTGAGCCATCTGATATGGTTAGTTATTTGGGTAATTATGCCCCGTAGTACAAAAACGGCTACAAACCGGTTTTTGCGGTTTTCTGCATAAGTAAATAACTTTAAACCTTCGAATTTATGGCCGGCCGCTGTGGCCGAGCGGTTCTAGGCGCTTCAGTCCGGAACTGCGCTGCTGCTACGGTCGCAGGTTCGAATCCTGCCTCGGGCATGGATGTTGGTGATGTCCTTCGGCCAATTAGGTTTACGTAGTCTAGGGGATCGGTGACATGTTAAGTCCCATAGCGCTTAGAGCCATTTGAACCAAGAATTTCGATAACGGATAATGATATCACAAAACGTTTCAAAGTTCTGAGAGGATATTATCATAGGAACATCTTGTTAAAATTTCTACGAATTCCGATGTACCTAAAATTCATCGTGTTTCGGTTTTCTGAAAATTGTCCATGAACGAATGGCGCTTTTGTAAGCCATCTGAGGTCAGCCTCAGACAACACCTGATACAAAACAACCAACCGGTTGCCCCAAATTGCCTGGGCTGGAGGAAGTGTGAAATGTTTAAATTTTGACACTGAACTGTAGAATAGCTGCTATATGCCTGTTCGTTCGGTCGTATTCACGTGGTTCCTAGGACATGGGCTGTCAAAAACACTTGACTCATTATTTCCGTGATCAGTAGAACCAGAAGAATTTTTGGGAGCGGGGTCTTGAAACATATCGGTACTCCACTATCGAGTGAAGTGTTACAATTAAATCACCCTCTCCTCGGCAGCAACGAGGAAGGCTGCCAATGCAGCACGCAGAGTAGAGGGTGCTGATTCTTACGTCTCAGCAGATTCTCGCGGCCGTTGTCTCCATCGCGGAAGCTCACATAATACCGCAGTAAGCCTGCTTAGTTGGATGCTAAATTCTCGCGTCCCATACAAGCGGGCCCGGGTTCAATTCCACGCTGGGTTGGAGATTTACTTTGCTCGAGAACTGGGTTTTGTGTTCTCATCATCATCATCATCTCATCCTCATCACCGGAGCGCAAGTCGCTCACTGTGGTGTCGACTGAAATACGACTTGCACTTGGCAGCCGAACTTCCCCGGATGGGGCCTCCCGGCCAACGATGCCATACGCTCATTCCCATTTTACACAAAACCGCAATCACATGCGGGCAGCAGACTCAGGCGCACATTGTGCAGTGACGTTGACGACCAGATCGTTGTCCGCTTAAGTCCCACCTGAAACATCGACAGTGAGCGAAAGAATTCCTGTAACACCTGCATACGGAAGTGCCACCGAGCTCCGTAACTGGTGGGAAACACTGTGCCACTTCCAGTCTAAGCTCCCTAAAAGCGTTAATGGCTTGCTTTGTGCTAAGGTTAGCCCAACAGATTGCTTTGCGTAGCCGGCAGGTGTGGCTGAGCGGTTCTAAGCGCTTCAGTCTGGAACTGCGAGACCGCTATGGTCGCAGGTTCGAATCCTGTCTCGGGGATGGATGTGTGTGATGTCCTTAGGTTAGTCAGGTTTAAGTAGTTCTAAGTTCTAGGGGACTGATGACCACAGATGTTAAGTCCCATAGTGCTCAGAGCCATTTTTTGCTTTGCGTAACCCACAGGGGGCTTGTGATTCCTGGAACACCTGCACAATTCAGAGACACCGACAAAACATGAATGGTTTCTTGGACGGCTCCTGAACGCGTGTTTCCAGGGAGGTCGAAGGACACGCTCAAATATGCCCAAGCCTGCAGACCTGCTTTTCCCCAAGATACAGCGTTCCTATCGGTTCCCGCCGAATTAGTGGGTGCTGCTTGAGTGTATATAATTCCCAAACCTCACACACTTTCCATCATTCAGCTCTAGTCGGCAGATACGTTTGCTGTTAGTGCAACAGCCCCATCTCTAGTAAATGAAGGCGAAACACTCAGCAGCAGCAAACACCAGCATCGCTAGTGGCAGTGGCATGCATCTCCACCACTGTGACTTGGAGGAATTGCTATTTAAGTATAGGTTAAAAAATTTCTTAGTATGTATTTTTATCAATATGTTAGGATCTCGCAGTACTTAACATGTGTTAGTAGTATACAACAATTCTTACAGTTGTTTCTGTTGTTGTTCCAACATGAACGGTGACTACTGGGAATTTTACACAGTGTCATTGACGATTAAATTAATTTACTCAGTGATTAAGTATATTTGGCAAAACTGTCACCAAACAGTTTTACAGTATTAATGAATATGAACAGAGATTCTGCGTGCTGTAAGTTAAGAAATAATCTGTTAACATGGAAGACATTTCAATCCCAATGAAAACAAACCTAAGTAGTTGATCTTAAGGCTTCGACGCCATCACAGAACAAAGCAAAGCCTAAACTTACCAAACCATAAGCAGCAAATGGAACAATTTCCAATATACACTCAGCGGTACATGAATATCATATTGCCATTAATCAGCAGAATAATAAACTAGCCGACACTGCTCCCACGAAGGGAGTTTTAACCTACAGGAAGAAAAAGATAAATTGCAGCCCAAATAAAGACCTGAAAACTAACGGCCGAGTTATAATTTGATCTCTTGACAGATTTGGTCTAGCGGAATGTTGGGGTGCTTGGGCTCTGAAAAAGATCCCGTAAGTAACTTCTATTCCGGAAATGCAGGACGACATGGCGTGACATAGTCCTCAGTTCCGCGACCAAACACACGACCACGGAACCTCTAGTGTGGGCACAACTCGTCCAAGTCGTAGTGAATTCCTTTCGGCCGGCCACGAAAGACCAAACAGGAAAGGAAATGATTGGAGAAACTTGGTATGCGATGCGCAACCACCAGTCCATCTAGGACTAATGTAATCGTGAGGTGACTACCTGCTATCCAAAACAAATATCAGTACATTGAAATAACAAGGTTAAAATTAGCATATAAACACCAGATGTGACAAACAAGAACCAGCTAGACTGTTTATCATAGGATACTGAACTTTCAGTGACCCTGACCAACTGATAAATAACCGATCACAAATTCCGACCGAAACCTGAGAAGCAATACATGCTTACATATGAACACACAAGAACCATATAACAATTAATGAGAAGGCATACTTCTGTGCTAAGGCGACCAGAATGATAAACATGAAATATAACCCCAGGTGAGACTATTTGACCTACTATAGTACAAATTGGCAATCATTAAAAATACAAATATAAATTTAAAAACCAACTTTCAAACACTTAAATAGCCAGATTTGATTATTACCCTGGTTTACGGCAGAGGCATACGAAGGCCAAGATTTGTGAACTTGGAGTAACTGAATGCCTACGGCACTCAATCTGTATAGTAAATGTTACATACGACAATTTTCCATGAGGCGAGAGACCACAGTCAAATATTTTAAGCTTCTCAGCAGGAGAAACAGATTAACAAAAATGTCATCTGTTTCCTCGTACACAAAATAACTGAGCCGTTGAGCCATGGCGGCACATTCACTATCGATAACTTTTAGCTGACGTCGGCGCGAACGAGAGAGGGAGAGAGAGAGAGAGAAAGAGAGAGAGAGAGAGAGAGAGAGGAGAAAGTGGTGCCGGGGCAGTTCACCATTTGGCGGGAGTTTTCGCACAGAGGGGAATCGGGAAAAGGTGTGGGGGGGGGGGGGGGGGGTGAGCAGCAACATAGCTTCGAGCGACGTTCACGGGCTGTGTGGATCGGCACGATTTCTTTAAGACTGGGCAGAAGGCAAGATCTGGTTCGCTTATGTTTGTGGCGCGACTAGTTACTCAGCTGTGTGCACAGACTCACAGACTTCCCGCTCCGCAAGCTGTTTGGAACAGATGTTCATGTTTACATTTCAATTGAGTCGCTATGGCTCTGAGCGCTATGGGAGTCAACTGCTGTGGTCATCAGTCCCCTAGAACTTAGAACTAAATTAAACCTAACTAACCTAAGGGACATCACCACACATCCATGCCCGAGGCAGGATTCGAACCTGCGACCGTAGCAGTCGCACGGTTCCGGACTGCGCGCCTAGAACCGCGAGACCACCGCGTTCGGTTGAGTCGCTGTGTACGCCTTGTTACTTGGCTCTGTGATTTTGTGAATAGTGTATTACCCTGCCTGCTACGTGCTATTTTGAAGTAAGTTGTTTTAATCTACTGCTCAGCGTTCTCTCTCTCACAAAAAAGAGAACTTCTGATTATGTAATGGGCCCAGTTGTCACGCATTGCTATATCAGGGGCCTACATCTTATCTAGTTTTCCTTTTTCTTTTTTGAGATTACCTTAAAATTCTTATGCAAGAGAACCAGTTGTTGTGAGTTTTAATGTTTCTTTTCACTATGTTTTAGGAGCTGGTGGACTTCTGGTTTTACAATTATCCAGCTCTTTTTAAGCATGTAGTAGCTCCGGCTACTGGTAAGACCCAGCGAGTTGTTTTTTTGTATTTTCTTCCTACATGAAATTGCAGCTCCCTTCCTGTAGTTGTATGTTAGCGAAGCTTATTTGCTAGGGTGTATCAACGTATTGGAAACTCTCTGTAAGTGCAATCATGGTTAAATCATAACTTACTTCTAGTATAATCTAGTCAGAAACTTACCTTTTGTTATATCCTAGCCAGTAATGCCACCCGAGCCCGCTGCCAAAAGGTTGGCAGCATCAAAGTCCGGACGCCCGCGTCCGCATAAGCAGCGCCAGCGAGACAGGAAATCGCCGCAAGTCTGCGCGCGCCACCGCTGGCTTCTGGCTTCTTAAGCGCTGGAGTCGCGAGCGCTAGGACAGTTCTGTATTCGCCGCTCAGTTGTATACTCGCCACCGAATTGTGTACTTGCTAGTCAGTTGTGTGTTCATCGCAGCAGAGTTGTTGTTTGTCGTCAGCCGACGCTGACCTAGCCGCTCCGACTCGAACTAGACAGATTTCTGTAGACACCGAGTTCACTACTGTTTCTGTATCTTCGTTAATAAAGATAAGTACCGACTTTTATTTAATCTGATGTGTTTGGGTTTTCATCTTTCTGTTCACTGTTCCAGCGGACCGGCCGGCCAGCTATTAAAAGTGTGGCGGTGACTTCGTAAGCCGTTTCTACAGCGAATTGCTTGTCGCTACGAACACCGCCACAAAACCTTTCTTGTTTGTTAACAGCACTTACTAAGTTCCTGGCGCAGTGTTCCGTGCCGGCAGCTTCTTATCGCGTGGGCTTTGCTTATTTGCAGCCGTGTGTACAGCTCTCGAGCATTTCCCAGCGGGACTTGCTATTCGTTTGTGTTGTGGACTGGCAAGACAGCCAATCCACAGTGACGGGTAACCGAGAGGCACGCGCTTAAACTCACGCAGGCTGGCGTGAAGTCTGAAACATGATACGTAATGAATGCTATAAAGAAAAGTACGTAGCTGCTGGAATACTTAACTTTAATCCACAATTGGTGAACATTGGTCTTGTTACTGTATGTGCTTCATTAGATACATAGCAAAGGATAAATGACACCTTGCTAGGTCGTAGCAATTGACTTAGCTGAAGGCTATGCTAACTATTCGTCTCGGCAAATGAGAGCATAATTCGCAGTGAACCTTTCCTAGCAAAGTCGGCTGTACAACTGGGGCGAGTGCTAGTAAGTCTCTCTAGACCTGCCGTGTGGTGGGCGCTCGGTCTGCAATTACTGACAGTGGCGACACGCGGGTCCCGTCGTATACTAGCGGACCGCAGCCGATTTAAAAGGCTACCACCTAGCAAGAGTGGTGTCTGGCGGTGACACCACAGTTTGCAATCGCGATTCCTGGCTGTCTGTGCTCAAGTTGAGTACCATATGTATATGACTTTCAATATAAACGAAATTTTGCTGTCAGCCAAGAGGCCTTTGATTAATTGGCTTCATACAGGAAATTTTCTCCTTAATGTTTAATATATATTTTACTCTTGTTCTAAGATTTATTGTAAATCTTTTGCGTAAATCTTTGGGAAATCCCTGTGTTATCTTTGTTAATATTTATCTTTTTGGTGTCCGATTTTATGTCTCGGACTTGAATTCACTGGAAGAAATTTATCTAGAACTATTTTCGTTATTTTAATTGGCTACTTTCTTTAAAATTGTTTAATTTAAAAATTTAAAAAGCCAATATCGTTAAGGTCTTATTTCTTGAACCTGTTTGACGTTATTATTATCGTAATTTAACCGTTGTCTCACTCGCCATTTTGAACCCCCCTAATGGCAAATTAACTTCAATTTTTCTACCTGTTTTCAAAGGGGACCTGTTGTCAAAGGAAATATATAAAAATAAATGTTGTTTTTTCTTCACAGGCAAATGACGTTAGGTAATGGGGCCTAGTCCTTCAGTCTCTTTCCTGATCCTGGTAACTCACGGTTTCAATAGCCTGCAACAGTCTAAATTAAGACCTTAGAAAAGAACGCTTTAACAAACAAATTCGTAGAATATAACGTATAAAATGTCAGCATACTACATACAGAAATTTAATAGTATGTCAAAGCAAATTTAAGTCACTGTTCGGGAACAGGCTAACGAATCAGTCACTTCCTTTACCCATAACAACATACAACAAACGGACTATTCGAAATGTTGCAATTGTGTTAGAGACAAGTCCACTACTGTTGTAAGTACGGAGGTGCGAACATATGTCATTAGAAACAACAGTTACCATCACCTAAACATGTGACTTCCGCTCCTTATGTGACGGTTTTATTGAAATCATCAGCAGTCCTTCAGCGACTTAAGGTCCACCAATATTCAAGAAAGGCAGTAGGAGCAATCCACTAAATTACCGCCCATATCATTAACGTCGATATGCAGCAGGATTTTGCAACGCGTATTGTGTTCGAATATTATGAATTACCTCGAAGAAAACGGTCTATTGATACACAGTCACCGGCCTATGTGGCGGAGCGGTTCTAGGCGCTTCGCTCTGGAACCGCGCGACCGCTACTGTCGCAGGTTCGAATCCTGCCTCGGGCATGGAATGTGTGTGATGTCCTTAGGTTAGTTAGGTTTAAGTAGTTCCAAGTTCTAGGGGACTGATGACCTCAGATGTTAAGTCCCATTTGAACCATTTTTTATACACAGTCAATACGGATTTATAAAACATCGTTCTCGTCAAACACAAGTAGCTCCTTACTCGCACGAAGTGTTGAGTGCTGTTGAGAAGGGATTTCAAATTGATTCCATATTTCATGATTACCGGAAGGCTTTTGACATTGTACCACACAAGCAGCTTGTAGTGAAATTGCATGGTTTATTGAATATCGTCTCAGTTATGTGACTGGTTTCGTGATTTCCTGTCAGAGAGGTCGCAGTTCTAAGTCATTGACGGAAAGTCATCGAGTAAAAACAGAAGTGATTTTGGCGGTTAACAAAGGGTAGTGTTATAGGAACTTTGCTGTTCCTTACATATATAAACGATTTGGGAGACAATTTGAGTTGCTGTGTTAGGTTGTTTGCAGATGAAACTGTCTTTTATCGACTTGTAAAGTCATCAGAAAGAAACAGCAAAACGATTTAGAAAACATATCTGTATGGTGCTAAAATTGGCAGTTGACCCTAAAATAACGAAAATGTGAGGCCATCCACATGAGTGCTAAAAGAAATCCGTTAAACTTCGGTTACACGATAAATCAGTCAAATCTAAAGGCCATAAATTCAACTAAATACCTAAGAATTACAATTACAAACAACTTAAATTGGGAGGAACACATAGAAAATGTTGTGTGAAGGGCTAACCAAAGACTACAATTTTATTGGCAGAACACTAAGAAAATGTAACAGATCTACTAAACAGACTGCCTACACTACGCTTGATCGTCCTCTTTTGGAATACAGATAGGATTGACGGAGTGCATTGAGAAAGTTCAAAGAAGGGAAGCACGTTTTGTATTATCACGAAATAGGGGAGAAGAGAGTCACTGAACTGATACAGGATTTGGGGTGGACATCATTAAAACAGAGGCGTTTCTTTCGTTGCGGCGGAAACTTCTCAGGAAATTTCAATCCACAACTTTCTTCTCCGAATGCGAAAATATTTTGTTGACGCCGACCTACATGGGGAGAATCGATCACCATAATAAAGTAAGGGAAATCAGAGCTCGTACGGAAATATATAGGTGTTGATTTTTTTCCGCGTGTCTGTGCGAGATTGGTATAAACAGAGAATTATGAAGGTGGTTCCATGAATCTTCTGTCAGGCACTTAAATGCGATTTTCAGGGTATCGATGTACAATACAATACTGTGGTCCAAACGTACATTCTCAGAAATTTCTAACTCAAATTAAGGTTCAAATGGCTCTGAGCACTATGGGACTTAACATCTGAGGTCATCAGTCCGTAGAACTTAGAACTACTCAAACCTAACTAACCTAAGGACATCACACACATCCATGCCCCGAGGCAGTATTCAAACCAGCGATCGTAGCGGTCGCGCTGTTCCAGACTGAAGCGCCTAGAACCGCTCGTCCGCTCCGGCCGGTTCAAATTTAGGCATTGCTTTGATACTAGAAGACTTCTCTTGGCGAGGAATCCCTTTTCGCCAGTACTTGGCTGCTTTTGATGTTCTCCTTGCTTTGTCCATCACGTGGTTATTTTGTCGTCTAGGTCTCATCCATATACTCGTACAATCACAAACTACGAGATCGAACTACTAAGCTAACAATCTCACGGCACCTGCCTCACCGAAATGCCTCGCTGCGAAAGCCCCGCTTTCCCCCGTCAAGTGTATCCTGTTCGACCCTAATGCTACGAATCATCGTTGGCAAAGCCCCACAACACCTCACGTTCATAGACTTTGTTTTTACGTCATGTAGTACGCTCGAGCAGGGCCGGACGGGAGTCGCCGTTGAGCGTTCGAGTATTATTTATTTAACATCAACTTCACTCATATAATAAAACAAAACGCTTCCAACCAATCACAATAAATGTCCTAATGTACACGAAAATAGACGAAGTCCAGTTTTATGGGCCAAAATCTATATAGTTTTTGCACGTTCGGCTTAGAAAGTCATCACCTCTCCGAACACATTTATGTCTAAACCAGTATATCCACTTACGAATACAGATTTCCGTGATTTAGAAAATTCCAAATCACGCCCTATAATTTACAAAGTCAAATAACGTCTTTCTCATATCTAGGCAGAAAGTGTCTTCCACCTGCTAGATGCACACTCCACAATCGACCTCCTCTCAACTAAATAAAGAAGTCAAATGCGAAGCAGCACTCTACCGAACAATTTACATGATAACAGAATAATGAACCAGCGCAAACACACGTCCATATTCAATCCTGTCAATTTCCCACTTGATCACAAAAGCTGTCCAACACATACTAAGTATTAGTTCGCTATTATGTCGTCTAGACGACTACACGGTTAATTCAAATGCATTGCCGCATTGTAACAGCCCTCTCCATTTGAATGCCCCCCCCCCCCCCCCACAATTAGCGGGAAACTTGAATCATTCTCACCACAGGTCCCACATAGACAGAATAATCATACCAAATCGAACACATATATATCTGATCGCCATACTTACAACAGAACGACATTCGACAATGAGCGAAGTATCTGAAATACGCCCTGCTTACGGCTCTGGAAAAAGAAATATCTGTAACATTCTTATTACTTGACATACGAGGGCTATCCACAAAGTACATTACGTTTTGGAATTAAAAATAAATAAAGTATTGAAATTTTTTTAAATTATATACAGATGAAAGCCACACTTAAATACTACTTTTCTACATAGTTGCCATTTAAATTAAGGCACTTATCGTAGCGATGAACGAGCTTGGAAATTCTTTTGTCGTAAAATTCGGCCGCCTGCGTCTTCAACCACGTGGTTACCTCTTCTTGAAGCTGTGCGTCGTCATCAAAACGCTGCATAGCCAACCAGTTCTTCATTGCTGGGAATAAGTGGAAGTCGCTCGGTGCCAGGTCGGGACTGTACGGCGGATGAGGAAACAACTCCCACTTAAAAGATTCGAGAACTTCACGAGTGGCATTTGCCGTGTGGACCCGGGCGTTGTCGTGAATCAGCAAGATCTTTGAGCCCAACTTTCCCCTGCGCTTGTTTTGTATTACTCTTCTGAGGTTGTGCAGAGTTTGGCAGTACCTTTGAGAGTTTATTGTAGTCCCTCTCCACAAAAATCACACCTTTTCTGTCCCAAAAGACAGTCATTACGTGCTTGAAGGCGCAGGCGGTCGAATTTTACGACGAACGAATTTCCAAGCTAGTCCATCGCTACGATAAGTGCCTTAATTTAAATGGCAACTATGTAGAAAATTAGTATTTAAGTGTGGCATCCATCTGTATATAATAAAAAATTTTCCAATACTTTATTTTTAATTCCAAAACGTAATGTACTTTGTGGATAGCCCTCGTACTCCCCCCTGTGCTATCACAGTATTCCACGCCTTCCTTACCACTGGACGTAATCATCTCCTTCACACTCATCTCAGAACACAAGCATATACTTTATAAACCAGATGCTCCCAATTTATAAAATTATTATGCTAAGGAACGTGCTATGAAACCAGTATTTTCAACCCCTTCAAGCCTCCGTGGCTAGATATTTATCCAGTATTTGTAAAGCATTCTCTTTCTCTCTCTATGCCATGTTAGAGGTTCCGTGATACATCGACTGGGCTATAGGTCATGCATGATTGAGAAGGATCACAAACAGTGGATGATGTCGTAAGAAATGTACACTAGCTTTTCAGATCTCTAGTGCTACGCTATCCCCTAGAAATGCAGTATACGACTTTGAATCAAGTCCTCGCTATCAAGCACATACCTGGATAGCACCCTATGGAGAAGTCCTTTATTACAGCCACTAATGAATCATATTTCTAGTGCTCTCATATCTCGAAACGACTCGACTTTCTCGAGCCGATCTGCTACAGTAAAATTCCAACCTCGTTTTAGTTAGCCCCCATGCAACTGCTGCCATTTCTCAAGCTTTACGAATCTGATCATTCCAATTTAAATCTCAACTGAGTAGGAGTCGGGGGGGGGGGGGGGGGGGGGGGAAGGGGGAAATACACTCCTGGAAATGGAAAAAAGAACACATTGACACCGGTGTGTCAGACCCACCATACTTGCTCCGGACACTGCGAGAGGGTTGTACAAGCAATGATCACACGCACGGCACAGCGGACACACCAGGAACCGCGGTGTTGGCCGTCGAATGGCGCTAGCTGCGCAGCATTTGTGCACCGCCGCCGTCAGTGTCAGCCAGTTTGCCGTGGCATACGGAGCTCCATCGCAGTCTTTAACACTGGTAGCATGCCGCGACAGCGTGGACGTGAACCGTATGTGCAGTTGACGGACTTTGAGCGAGGGCGTATAGTGGGCATGCGGGAGGCCGGGTGGACGTACCGCCGAATTGCTCAACACGTGGGGCGTGAGGTCTCCACAGTACATCGATGTTGTCGCCAGTGGTTGGCGAAAGGTGCACGTGCCCGTCGACCTGGGACCGGACCGCAGCGACGCACGGATGCACGCCAAGACCGTAGGATCCTACGCAGTGCCGTAGGGGACCGCACCGCCACTTCCCAGCAAATCAGGGACGCTGTTGCTCCTGGGGTATCGGCGAGGACCATTCGCAACCGTCTCCATGAAGCTGGGCTACGGTCCCGCACACCGTTAGGCCGTCTTCCGCTCACGCCCCAACATCGTGCAGCCCGCCTCCAGTGGTGTCGCGACAGGCGTGAATGGAGGGACGAATGGAGACGTGTCGTCTTCAGCGATGAGAGTCGCTTCTGCCTTGGTGCCAATGATGGTCGTATGCGTGTTTGGCACCGTGCAGGTGAGCGCCACAATCAGGACTGCATACGACCGAGGCACACAGGGCCAACACCCGGCATCATGGTGTGGGGAGCGATCTCCTACACTGGCCGTACACCACTGGTGATCGTCGAGGGGACACTGAATAGTGCACGGTACATCCAAACCGTCATCGAACCCATCGTTCTACCATTCCTAGACCGGCAAGGGAACTTGCTGTTCCAACAGGACAATGCACGTCAGCATGTATCCCGTGCCACCCAACGTGCTCTAGAAGGTGTAAGTCAACTACCCTGGCCAGCAAGATCTCCGGATCTGTCCCCCATTGAGCATGTTTGGGACTGGATGAAGCGTCGTCTCACGCGGTCTGCACGTCGAGCACGAACGCTGGTCCAACTGAGGCGCCAGGAGGAAATGGCATGGCAAGCCGTTCCACAGGACTACATCCAGCATCTCTACGATCGTCTCCATGGGAGAATAGCAGCCTGCATTGCTGCGAAAGGTGGATATACGCTGTACTAGTGCCGACATTGTGCGTGCTCTGTTGCCTGTGTCAATGTGCCTGTGGTTCTGTCAGTGTGATCATGTGATGTATCTGACCCCAGGAATGTGTCAATAAAGTTTCCCCTTCCTGGGACAATGAATTCACGGTGTTCTTATTTCAATTTCCAGGAGTGTATATCTACCACCTTCTGCAACCCATGTAGAAACAGGCTAAGCTGCGTTACTGAGACAGGACTGTGTTTTGACCATTCAATGGAAACCAGAACTCCTAGAAGGACAATGACTTTTTCTACCGTACTGTGGTGCGCCCCCCAAACTACATACAAGTACTACAGATCCGCGTCCATTCACATCCATCTTCAGCCGGCCGGAGTGGTCGAGCGGTTCTAGGCGCTACAGTCTAGAATCGCGTGACCGCTACGGTCGCAGGTTCGAATCCTGCCTCGGGCATGGATGTGTGTGATGTCCTTAGGTTAGTTAGGTTTAAGTAGTTCTGAGTTCTAGGGGACTGATGACCTCAGAAGTTAAGTCCCACAGTGCTCAGAGCCATTTGAACATCTATCTTCGTTATTCTGTACCATCCAACACAGAAATATTACCAGCTATAAAAGCTCCACTAACTTCAACCAATAGACAAGTCGATAAGATTTTCACCGCATCTCTCTCCTAACATACATGGAAAACAAAATACCGCATTCGTGCAGGCATCGAGCACATGTGACGATCCTATTAAATACTCACATTTTGATCAACTGCACTCCCCAGTTTATAGTTTCATCACCTGTACTGTAAGTCGCAAGAGTCACAACCTGTGACGCTGTCTCGTTGTTTGAAACATTAGTCTTTCTCCTCTAACACGCTGTGTACACTGTCAAACATTTTATTTATTCCCCCCCCCCCCCCCCCCCACGACTTCGAGGTCTGTGTCAGGCTCTAAACTGACATTAACACAGCCTCTCGCAGAAAACTAGACCTCGCACGGTGACGTGACTGACGTCAGCTGATGACTCGAATACCGCTACCCAAGATGGCGGGAGAGTGCTGCGCCTCCCTGCCAAGTCCCGCCCCCCCCCCCCCCCCACCCCTACCCCCCCACCACCCTTTGCGGGAACTTTGAATTTTGGAGGTGAGATAGGTCAATTGGGACACCTCTAGACTTCGCACGTTACTATAACACAAAATCGATGATTTTAAATAAAACTCACTTACAAGATAACGAAATTGGAATAGTTTTACAGCGTTCGCGTGGGTTTCCAAACTACAAACTAAATCTGAATGCTATGCGTTCCGTTTCGACTGATTCCTCATATTGTAGTCATGTGCGCGATCACTGTTTCAGTGCTAGCATCTCCCAGAAGGTGTCACCCCTCAGCAAAACTGTTTCTCCAGCTCGAACAAGCATCTTCAGTCAATCATTATGTGGTAACCAACAACGTGCCAGTGGACGGAAAAGACACCGCCGATCTACTGAAATAATAAGCATTACAATTGATTATATGAACAATTTTACCAATTCTAAATTAATTTCAACTCCGACCAGTGATGTGAGAGCATGTTTCCCAATTTCAGTATCCACAGCTAAACCACCCCTTTTGCACTTTGCGAATCTGGATAGATGACTGTGCAGTACGTCCATTCATTGTTAATTCTCGAACACATACATCATCAAATTATATTAGACAGCGCTCTACATATTTCTAACACCTACAGCATATTGCTTAATTTACGATCTATGTCTATGCTGATGGGAGTCACAGAGCATTCGCACACTCTTATGCTAAAATTAGAGACTGAATGACCTCCCTCACACTGTCATCGACCAACCCGCCCTGCGGCACTGGCACCTATTTAATCTGCAACCGACCAGAAGTACTCAGCTATATTTCACGTCCAAGTGTACAAGATTTCTCGAGATGCGTCCATGTCTTGGAGGTTAGCACTCCTTACCGATGTACAGTAACAAATTTTTAAGTGTTGTGATCTAATAGCAGACCGCTAAGAAGAAGAAGAACTAGAAAAGGGCATTTTTACGTAAATCAACAAAGCCATCAATTTTAAACTATTATTCCAGAGTCTAGGATCGGTAGCTGGAAGGTATTGTTGAGAGAGAGAAAATAAACACACGCACTCCTAAGGCTAAACAGAGCGAGGTGGGGCTGTGGTTAGCGCACTGGACTCGCATTCGGGAGGACAACGGTTCAATCCCGCGTCCGGCCATCCTGATTTGGGTTTTCCTTGATTTCCCTAAAGCGCTACAGGCAAATGCGGGGTGGTTCCTTTGAAAGGGCACGGCCGATTTCCTTCCCCTTCCTTCTCTAATCCGATGAGATCGATGACCTCGCTGTTTGGTCTTTTCCCCCAAACAATTCAATCCAATCCAAATCCTAAGGCTAAAACGTTCCTCACTTAAAACGGGCTATAATGTTAGATCGCTTAAGTTTCCAACCTATTACTCGTATGAAATGTAGCCCTGTTAATATTCCAATGAGAGAAATATTTTTCAAGTGTATGACATATACCCTTCTTCCCGGTTTCTCTAGGATAAAATATGTTATCCAACCGTCATCATCATCATCATCATCATTTAAAACTGATTATGCCTTTCAGCGTTCAGTCTGGAGCACAGTCCCCCTAATAAAATTCCTCCATGATCCCCTACTCAGTGCTAATATTGGTGCCTCTTCTGATGTTAAGCCAATTACTTCAAAATCATTCTTAACCGAATCCAGGTATCTTCCCCTTGGTCTACCCCGACTCCTCCTACCCTTTACTGCTGAACCCATGAGTCTCTTGGGTAACATTGCTTCTCCCATGCGTGTAACATGCCCCCACCATCTGAGCCTGTTCGCTCGACCGCTGCATCTATAGAGTTTATTCCCAGTTTTTCTTTGATTTCCTCATTGCGCACACCCTCCTGCCATTGTTCCCATCTTTAATACCTGCAGTCATCCTAGCTACTTTCATATCCGTAACCTCAACCTTATTGATAAGGTAACCTGAAACCACCCAGCTTTCGCTCCCATACAACAAAGTTGGTCGAAAGATTGAACTTAGTCTTGGTACTGACTTCCTTCTTGCAGAAGAGAGTAGATCGTAGCTGAGCGCTCACTGCACATTAGCTTTGCTAAACCTCGCTTCCAGTTCTTTCACTTTGTTGCCATCCTGTGAGAATATGCATCCTAAGTTTTTGAAACCGTCCACCCGTTCTTACTTTGTTCCTCCTATTTGGCACTCAATCCGTTTATATCTCTTTCTAGTGACGTATAACGACCACTGTTCACATCCGATCACGGTTCAGAAATTATACTGTGTGTGCATCAACCCGTTACTAACCGAGAAAACCTCTTAGAGGGACGCAGATAAACGCATAGCAGCAGCGCCCGACATGCGAAAATTACAAGTTATTCTACCACAAACTCGCTAAACAGCACATCTGTCAGGCAAATGTATACACAGGGGGTTGCAGTACCTCACAAGCAGAAATCTCGATTTTACACCCAAGATGCGACATCACATAAATCATAGCTCGTTTACAGGAATGTGTCACTTTTCATCACACATGAGATGGAAGTCATCTGATGCAGGAGAGATTTACAGTTAACGATCTCAAGTAGACAGTGCCTTAAATAATATACAGAACACGCGGCTGTATGAGAGTCGAACACAGGCTACGTCACGTGACCGCAGATACATTTGAGTCTATAGACAGATGGTTCTCTGTCTTCCCGAAAATCGTCAAACACAGTAGTCAACTCGCGTGTATCACTGAGACCTCAGTAGACATACAGTACAATGCTGCCTCAGCGGACAAAAATTGACTGCTTCCCTCATTGCCTTCACTTCCATGTCGACATTTTCTCGGATTCCTCTTGCTGCAGCGTACTTGATCCCATGTACAAATTTGCTCTGCACCAACCAGAAGATACGTAAGCACTTGCTCAATTTCACGGCATTTATATTTGGTCAATTTATACCTATCCCCGCCCGTCACTTTTCGCAATTCTATCTATTTTATGCCAGTTCTGTCCACGCGATCATGACATAATCTCTCATTCTGGTTTTTGAAACTGCTTATAAGTTTAGTACAGCTACAAACACCTGGCCCAAACGCACTGATCGGGAGGCATAGTATAGCACTGTACTTGACTGTATCCAGTCACCCACAGATTTGAGATGTCTTCTGATGAACGAGAGGTTTACAGTTAACGCTCGCAAGCAGACAATGCTTTCAGTCATATACAGAACACGTGACTGTATGCGAGTCGAATAAATACTATGTCACGCGACCGCAGATGGATTTAAGTTTATAGACGTATGGTTCTCAGTGTCCCTGAAAAGCGTCAAAAACATTAGTATATGGATGAGAAGACAGTCTTTTCGGACGAGGATCTCCCACTGGCTTCGGCAAGGGTGAGATTTTAGTAGGTGTGGTGTGCGTACTGTAAGACCTTCGGTACACACACCATCAGATTGACTTGTCGCTCTAAAGAAGTAGGCGAGTGTCAGCAATATATCTCGTGGTCTTGTCGTGGCGAGTTTATCTTCTGCCGTTAGGTCAGACGATAGAAATGCCACTTGCACGCTTAAAGTAGCAGATTGACGGTGACCAACTTTAAACAGAACTTGATTAATTTTCACACACCTTTATTAAAATAATAACAAGCATAAAAATTACTTAACTTGGTTGTGGATACTGTTTGCAATTGACAATCTGAAGTTCCTTTGGTACTGGTACGTTAATCGTATTCTCACATATATCTCTGATACTTGACAAAAGTGTCTATACATTTCTCTTCATGGCTATGTACAGGAATATGATAATCTTATTAGGAGCAGACTGAAACTTGACTATAGACTGGTACAGACAAATGCAGACTAATACAGACTGACTAATCGGAGGTCTTTACACTCGTTATAATACCTCACGCATTCAGGTATCACTGCACGAGTGTGATCCGCGAGGAGAAAAGGTTCTGCATTAGCAGCAATCTCATTGGCTGCGTTACATATTAATATGCGGATCGGCGGAAGCAGAATTTGGTCCGTCTCTATGGCAGCGCCATCTTGTAGTGCGGAAACGGACGAGCGTTGCGCCTGCACTGTTGAGCTTAGCGGGGCGAGCTCTAGTGGGAAAGTTGTGTACACGCTTACTAAGCTGAACTATGTACACAAGAGTAGGCATGTGTAGTGAACTCTGATGTTAAATGGGGATAGATGGTATATGTTTGGAGCTAATAGACTTTTTTAAACTCAACTCTGTCGAACAGCAGGATCTAGTGAGTTGAACGTTTTTCCCCTAGCTTGTAGGTGTAGGATAGAGTTTTAGAGTTTATGTCGCTGGTTTCGAGTGGTATAATATTTTTCCCAAACAGGATAACACGAGCTGTCAGTTTTTTGCGTAGTACTACGGTTCTTGTGCAGTGCTATACATTTATTTGTGTAATTAAAGCATGATAACGTGATCTGTATAGTTAGTTTTTGCGATTTTATGTTGTCCTTATGCATAGCTACGCATATAGTTGTGTAATTAGGACCGATCTTTGTGATTAATTATGTAATTAGAATGGATATTTGTGTCAGTTTCCCGCATCTGGAGAGTTTCCACTCAGTGAATCCGGTGATAAGTTTTACTTGCACTGACTGTTTGCATTGAATTATTTTCAGGTGTTTAAACGTCGTGAGCGTGTTTGCATGCATTATTTCAGTGATGTGCGTGGTGCGTATGGGATTATTTTGGTTGGGTTGTTTGAGGGAGGATACTGGACAGCGAGGTCATCTGTCTCATCAGATTATGGAAGGACAGGGAAGGAAGTCGGCGGTGTCCTTTCAAAGATACACTCCCGGCATTTGACCGATTTTTGTATTACGTCATGCAAAGTGACTAAAGTTTTAAAAAGAAAATTCTACTTACTTGATTTTTATGCACTGACAACTTTTTAATGGCTTCAAATGATAATGATAGTCAATCTGTGACTGTTCCTAACTTGGTTCCAAAAAGCGAGCGTAGGCTTTAGAACCATTAGATAATTCTCTTTATCCCCGGAGCTATAATAAACAAAAACCTGAAATTTTGATAGCATCATTCCATTAATAACAAAAGGCTGTGTACGAAATTTGAACAAAATCGGATAATAACTAATATGGATTATTCAGATTCGTAGATGGTATGAGTATTCGTGTCGACTGAATCTTTCGATATGCAGTTCTCACGGCAGGCAGCGTCAGCTGTGCTGTGAGCAGAGCGGAAAAAAGACATAGCCATCCTGCAGCCCTCGTACTAGACGACTGCGTGGCTTACTGCAACGAATGTTATCTCGTAATAACTTGCTGCGTTACAACCTGATAATGGATGCAAAAAGCAAGACCTACGAAAAATCGAAACAAAGTCACAGGATTTATCGACCTGCAAAACGCCTCCCACTATCTAAAACGGTACAAGATGTACGAAATCCGGAGTAAAGTGTTTTACGCTGTAGGGGAAGACAGGTAATGTACAGTATACATTGATCGAAAAAAATTGCAATATTAAAAATAATTTATGAAGAACAATGAATTTTCTGGAATGCATTTATCTAGGTAACATACACTACTGGCCATTAAAATTGCTACACCACGAAGACGATGCGCTACAGACGCGAAATTTAACCGACAGGAAGAAGATGCAGTGATACGCAAATGAGTAGCTTTTCAGAGCATTCAAACAAGGCTGGCGCCGATGGCGACACCTACAACGTGCTAACATGAGGAAAGTTTCCAACCGATTTCTCATACACAAACAGCAGTTGACCGGCGTTGCCTGGTGAAACGTTGTTGTGATGCCTCGTGTAAGGAGGAGAAATGCGTACCGTCACCTTTCCGACTCTGATAAAGGTCGGATTGTAGCCTATCGCGATTGCGGTTTATCGTATCGCGACATTGCTGGTCGAGATGCAATGACTGTTAGCAGAATATTGAATCGGTGGGTTCAGTAGGGTAATACGAACGCCATGCTGGATCCCAACGGCCTCGTATCACTAGCAGTCGAAATGACAGGGATCTTATCCGCATGGCTGTAACGGATCGTACAGCCACGTCTCGATCCATGAGTCAACAGATGGGGACGTTTGCAAGACAACAACTATCTGCACGAACAGTTCGATTACGTTTGCAGCAGCATGGACTATCAGCTCGGAGACCATGGCTGCGGTTACCCTTACCGCTGCATCACAGACAGGAGCGCCTGCGATGGTGTACTCAACGACGAACCTGAGTGCACGAATGGCAAAACGCCATTTTTTCGGATCAATCCAGGTTCTGTTTACAGCATCATGATGGTCGCATCCGTGTTTGGCGGCATCGCGGTGAACGCACACTGGAAGCGTGTATTTGTCATCGACATACCGGCGTATCACCCTGCCTGATGGTATGGGGTGCCATCGGTTATACGTCTCGGTCACATATCGTTCGCATTGACACCACTTTGAACAGTGGACGTTACATTTCAGATGTGTTACGACCCGTGGCTCTACCCTTCATTCGATTCCTGCGAAACCCTACATTGCAGCAGGATAATGGACGACAGCATGTTGCAGGTCCTGTACGGGCGTTTCTGGATACAGAAAATGTTCGACTGCTGCCCTGGCCAGCACATTCTCCAGATCTTTCACCAATTGAAAACATCTGGTCAATGGTGGCCGAGCAACTGGCTCGTCTCAATACGCCAGTCACTACTCTCGATTAACTGTGGTATTGTGTAGAAGCTGCATGGGCAGCTGTACCTGTACACGCCATCCAAGCTCTGTTTGACAATGCCCAGGCGTATCAAGGCCGTTATTACGGCCAGAGGTGGTTGTTCTGGGTACTGATTTCTCAGGATCTACGCACCCAAATTGCGTGAAAATGTAAACACATGTCAGTTCTAGTATAATATATTTGTCCAATGAATACCCGTTTATCATCTGCATTTCTTCTTGGTGTAGCAGTTTTAATGGCCAGTAGTGCATTTAAGTGATCAATACTGCAAGAACAGAGGTGGATATAAGCGAGAAACAAGTCATTGCAAATTTGTGAAGTGCTGGTGCTCTAATAACTGGTGTAACTGTCACAATGTTGAATGCAAGTGTGCAAACGTGCATGAAATGCATTGTACAGGTGCCGGATATCAGTTTGTAGAACTTGGTCGGTCGACATAGCGACGATTATCGCTGTTTGTGCATGACGCTGGAGTTCTCGTTCAATGATGTCCCCATATGTTTCCATAACTGGAAACACCTTTGGTCATCGTGCAGGCCAAGGCAACAAGCCGACACTCTGCAGAGCACAACAGTAGTTCGTGGACGAGCGTTATCTTGTTGGAAAACATCCCCAAAATGCTGTTCATGAGTGGCAGCGCAACAGGTCGAATTACCAGACTCACGTACAGATTTGTAGTCAGTGTGCGTGTGATGACCGCGAGAGTGTTCCTGCTGTCATACGAAGTCACACCCCCTACGGCAACTGTAGGTTTAGGTCCAGTGTGTGTAGCACGCAGACAAGTTGGTTGCAAGCTCTTAACTGGCCTCCTCGTAGCCAACACTGGCACCAAAGCCGAACCAGTTTTCATGGGAAACACAACAGACCCCAACCTGCCTCTAACGAGGTCTTACTTGACACCACTAAAGTTGCAAACGGCGGTGGTTTGAGGTAAGTGGAATGCACGCTTCAGGGCGTCTGGCTCGGAGCTGTCCTTGAACTAACCGATTTATAACAGTTCTTTGTGTCACTTGTGGTGCCAACTGCTGCAGAAATTGGTGCTGCAGATGCAGTACGATGTGCCGGAGCCATGCATTGAACACGGCAGGGTTCCCTATCAGCAGTGCCAGGCGGCTGTTCGGAGCCTAGTCTGCTTGCGACCGTATATTCTCGTGATCACCGCTGCCACCAATCATGTACAGTGCCTAGATCCAAGCGAAGTCTCTCGGCGACATCCCAGAGGAAACATCCAGGGTCTCGTAACCCTATTATACGACACCGTTCAAACTCAATGAGATGCTGATAATGGCGTCTTCGCTGCCTTAAAGGCATTTTTGACTAACATCAATTGCCGGCCGGAGTGGCCGAGCGGTTCTAGGCCCTACAGTCCGGAGCCGCGCGACAGCTACTGTCACAGGTTCGAATCCTGCCTCGGGAATGGATGTGGGTGATGTCCTTAGGTTAGTTAGGTTTAAGTAGTTCTACGTTCTAGGGCAATTATGACCTCAGAAGTTGAGTCCCATAGTGCTCAGAGCCATTTTGAACTAAAATCAATTGACCACGTCCAATCGCAAAGGTAACTAATGCTCACGACCGTTACAGCATGCATTTAATGGAAAACTGATTTTCATCTCCATAATGGCGCTACTAGCGCCACTTTTATGTCACTTGCTGCTAAATTTTAAGTGACATCAGCAAATTTTTTTTCTTTTCTTTTTTTCAGTGTATGGTGGTGAAACACGTCCTCTGTGTCGTGAATGAGTTGAGTGCCCGCATTGAGCGAACAAAGCGACCTGGTTGCGATGTACAGGTGCGAGAGAATCAGCTTTCAAGAATATTAAAACCGTTGCAGAATAGGATGATGGTGAGCCTATTAATGCATCTCTCTGCTATTACGAAGAGAGCTGTGCGAGTTGTAAAATTCAACTGGTAAAACGTTAGAAAATGTAATGTGATAGGATTGTGAATACTAAGTTCATTGCTTCTTGTGGAGAACATTCATCAAGGTAGCTTGCGACACAGCAAAGTGAACCAGACCTATATGGAAACCGGGCAGTGGATTACCGCCACAGGTCTAGTACACCCGTCATCAGAGTACGGTTCTCAGGCGGTTTTCCGAGTTCTTTTAGGATACTGTTCAGCTGTCCCACAATCTACCTCTACGAAAATAAGACACACAACTAGTTAAAATAAATAACAAAACTTACACTAGAGTAACTGCCTTAGAGTTACAGACGATTGCAGTTACTACTGGTATAGACGACTGTTAGATATTAAGTCTGTTGTATCAACCAATATTTTTATTACCTTTAATAGCCATGTAAGGGTCATTTGTCCATTTCCTTGAGCAGCAGCTTCATTTATGTTATAACCAGCTGCATAATATTACTGATGAAGCTTAAATGGGCAACGTCTTTTCTTGAATATTGAATCCCATTGTCTTTTTACTGAAAACATGTCTTGATCCTTGCTCTGTGCCTCAAGTGATGGTTTCCAGAGCATGCCAATAATTTTCTTTGTTTTATCTGCATCATGGGGGCGAACCCTGGCTGACAGTGTCACTTCCATCTGACGAAGTCGCTGCAAACCCTTAACATTATGTTTGTGGGATTAAGTTAAACAGGAAACCAACAACTGAACTATATTTTGAGTAACTCACTGCAACTGCTCACTTAGATACTTGGTACCAACTTTTAATGTACAGATAAAGTACGACAGCACCTTCTTTGTCAGTCACATTATGGAGTGGGGAAACGATCACGTTATTTTGTCTATTATTCACTCTTAATACTCTCTCCTTTCTTTTTCCCTAAACAAGAATTTTCCAGTCGTTATACATCGCTAGTTCGGCGCTTGCACGCGCCCACACCCACACATACATATTCCCGACTGCGACCGCACACCATTCTCTCTCCCACTCCTTGTGACCGTCGCCATCTTCCCCTCCCTACAGACTGAGACTTAAGGAACTGCCTCAGTTACGTCCGTCTAGCACCATATCTCCAGCTGCTTATCGCGTTCTGCTCACGTGAATACAATCCAAGGGTTCGCAGCAGCAACCTTTATTTCTCATGTCATAATCTGACGAGCACATCGCTTTTCTGAACGATTCTATTTTTCATGATACCTACTTTTACAAACAAAGAATGTAAGAAAAAGTGGGACTGAATCCAACACAAAATTCATGTTATAATTTCTGTCATAAAATCAAGTCATTTTTAATTTACATACTAAAAATTAATATTAATGTTAATAAAATGTGGGATGACGTCTGTGGTGTCTGAGGAGACAGTCAACTTACAAAGGCATCAGGCCTTGAAGTTAAATAAAGTAAATTCACAAAGTCTTGAAAACTGAGTACCCAATTAATCCATTTGTTTCATCATATTATTTCTTAACTTTAAAATAAGATAGAATGTTTCATTCAGCAGATACTTTTATAGCAAAATACTTCAATACATGTCACCAGCAACGAAACATTTCGTTAGAGTAATAATAAACAATATATGTATTCTTCGTATTAAATAAATAGCTCCAAGGTTCCAAACTCAGAGAAATAACATGACTAAAAAAACATACCTTTTATACATTCCAGATATGACAGATAAATTCAGAATTTTCAGTAATGATCAATTCCAGTTTTCTTACAAATTCATGCTCAATATTCACCAACAAGTCACACCTACATGGAATCTGAAATAAATTTAGATTAGATTAGGTTTACTTTCATTCCAATTGACCTCTAGTGAGGAGGTCCTCCAGGATTCCAGGATGTAGAACGTGTCAGAAAAGCAATAATACATGATAAATATTTACAACTAAAACAAATAAGCTAATGTACCTTCCACAGGTCCCAAGTGGAATGATCGTCTTTTTTTAATGAACACTATATGAGAGGATCATTTTACAACAATCATCTACTAAGATTGCATTAATGCATTGAATTTAAAATTTCAAAAATGCGTTTTATTTGTAAGGTAATAAACATATAATAGAACTAGTACAATACTTATTTACAATGACCACATTACTGCAGTGAAATGGTGCAGAGTTCAGTAATATATGATAAATATTTACAACTAAAACAAATAAGCTAAGCTACCTTCCACAGGTCCCAAGTGCAATGATCGTCTTTTTTTAATGAACACTATATGAAAGTATCATTTTACAACACTCATTGACTAAGATCACATTAATGTACTGAATTTAAAAGTTATTTTTTTTATTTTGAAGGTAATAAACATATAATACATCTACTACAATACTTATTTACAATGAACACATTACTGCAGTGAAATGGTGCAGAAGTTAAATTGAAATTATACTATCTATCTCTCTCTCTCTCTCTCTATATATATATATATATATAGAAAATCATTTTGTTCTACTGAGAAATTCATCACTGTAGTAGAAGTTGGCTACCAACAATTCCTTTAGGCTTCTCTTAAACTTAATTTCATTGATTGTTAGGATTTTTATGGCTCCTGGCAAGTTACGATTTTTGAATCTTTAACGACTCTTATTCATTACTATATTTTCTATTCATTCTTAGCGTGTCACATCGATAGAGGACGCCGTCTTTACAGCAACCCTTAATGTCTACATAGATCTTCTTTGCTGTCGTTACAACACTCTGTGCCAGCTTTTCAGAATGTCGCATTGATAGAGGACGCCGTTTCTACGTCAACCCTCAATGTCTATATAGATTATCTTTGCTAGTAGCTCCTCTCTACCGCTATAGCAACCTTCGACAGTATTCCATATATATTTACCAACAGCACGTATTTTACAGGCTAGTTCAAATGGCTCTGAGCACTATGGGACTTAACTGCTCTGGTCATCAGTCCCCTAGAACTTAGAACTACTTAAACCTAACTAACCTAAGGACATCACACACATCCATGCCCGAGGCAGGATTCGGGCCTGCGACCGTAGCGGTCGCGTGGTTCCAAACTGTAGCGCCTAGAACCGCTTGGCCACTCTGGCCGGCGTATTTTACAGAACCGATAACAAAGGGCAGCCTGGACTAGTTTATTTTAAGCTCATTATTTACTACAGTTTATATTTTCTGACGAATAACTATTTCATAGCAACTTTACGATATATTTTATCTATAACTCCGCTGCAAATCTTAGTAATATAGAATATTGTAATACATTTTATGCTAATAGTGCACACTATACTTCTGATTGGTTAGCACTGAAGTCATACACGGAACGGTGAGTGGGATTAGAGCTACTTAAGACCCCTCCCTGCCTATCTGTTTAGCAGTCAATTCAGCGTCGTGGGTCGGCGCAGCTTGCTCCATGGAAGTCCACCTGCAATTCTGGATATATGTACTTCGTAATTGTATTTCAGTGTATATACGATACTCTAAGGCTCCCTCTATCTGTACGTATGTTATTTCAGAATCTGAAGATCATACTTAAGGGTTGATACCGGTCACTGTGATTAAAAGAAATTTGCAATCAAGACTGTTTTTTAATTATCATGCTGGCAAGTTATTGAAAATGTGTGTTCCTGAATAATGCACATCTCTTTCTACAAGAGTAAGTGACTTTAAATCCTTGTGAAGTTTATTCTTAATTCTAGTATTGATTCCATGAACTGAGCTGTTGCTTGAAAAAGTGATATATTTTTAATGACAAATTTCATTAAGGAATAAATGTATTGGGAAGCAGTAGTTAGTATCCCTAAACGTGACTCTGCAGAATGTTCTTAGTTCACATCACTTGTAACTCTCATTGCACGTTTTTTGTGCCTGGAAAACTTTAGCTTGGCTTGATTAATTACCCCAAAGAATAATCCAATATGACATTATGGAGTGAAAGTAAGGCAAGTTACCGGCTTTTTCGTTTTTATATCCCTATGTCTGACAGATTTCGCATAGTGAAAAGAGATTTGTTTAGATGCTTCAGCAGTTCTGTAGTGTGCTCCTCCCAGTTGAATTTACTGTCAAGCTGTAATCCCAAAAATTTAGCACTGGCCATTTCTTCTATCTGTTTGTCATCATACGTTAGGCATATAGTCGTGGGACACCCCTTACAAATTCTGAACTGCATGTAGTGTGTTTTTTCGAAGTTTAGTGGCAAAGAATTGGCCAGTAACCAGTGATTAATGTCCACAAATATTTTATTAACCGACCTTTCTAAGACTACTCTTGATTTGCTATTTGTTGTAATGTTTGTATCATCAACAAACAAAACAAACTTGGCATCCAGTAATGTTACTGATGAAAGGTCATTGATATACACAAGAAAAATTAATTGCCCTAAGATGGAACCTTGTGGGACCCCACATGCAATTAGTTCCCAGTTGGGTGATGACTGACAGCTTAATACATGTCTCTTTCCAAATAACGCCCTTTGTTTCCTGCAAGAGATATAAGATTTGAACCATTTTGCAGGATTAACTGTTACACCATGATATTCTAATTTACTTAAAAGGATATTGTGATTTGCACAGTCAAACGCCTTTGACAGATCAGAACATATATCAGCTGCCTGTAATTTCTTGTCTAATGAATTAATTACATTTTCACTGTAAGTGTAGACAGCTTTCTCAATATCAGAACCCTTTAGAAATCCGAACTGCGACTTTGACGTGATGTTGTTTGTGATAAGATGGTACATTACCTTTTCTAAATTTTTTGAGAATGCTAGCAAAAATGAAATTGGACGGAAATTGGACGCTATTTCTTTATTTCCTCTCTTAAACAGTGGCTTAACTTCAGCATACTTCAACCATTCAGGAAATAATCCGCTGACAAACGACTGGTTACACAGACAGCTTAATATGCTACTTAACTGAGAATCACATTCTTTAATTGACTTTGTTGATATTTCATCATACCCACTAGGTGGTTTTGATTTTATGATGGACATTACTTCTGCTGGGGTAGTGAGGGTAAAATTCATATTATCAAAGTTACTTGAAATGCCTGGCCTAAGGTATTCCATGGCAGCATCTACAAAACGTGACAACCCCATCTTTTCAATAACAGTTATAAAATGTTCGTTAAAAAGTTCTACCACACTTTACACATCTGTCACCAATGTATCATTTACTCCTAATGCTATTTTCCCCTCCTCATGTCTGGTTCTACTTGTCTCCTCCTCCACTATATCCGATATTGTCTTTATTTTGTTATCCAATGACAATATTTTCCTTGTAATATATTTGCTTTGATGCCCATATTACAGTCTTTAATATTTTGCAGTATTTCTTATAATGTGCTATAGCATCGCCATCAGAACTGTTTCGGATTGACAGATACAGTTTTCATTTTGTTTTGCAAGATACCTCTATTCCTTGAGTAATCTATGACTTCTTTGTAGACTTTGCTCTAACCTTGGTTAGTTTTTGGGGAAAACAGTGTTCAAATAAGGTAAGCACTTTATTAGCAAAAGTGTTATATTTTTCATTCATGCCATAAGCACTGTAAACATCATTCCAGTGAATGTCTCTGAGCCATGATAAAGTACTGAGCCACGCTGTCGCAGATGTGTTTGCTTATATAACGTGACACTAATCAACTGGCCCTTTTATTTGTCACAACTTATATAAGCAGATTTCTAAAGTTTAATGAATTTTACAAAAGGATTTCTTGTTACAAATTATATGGCGCATTTGACAACATATCTTGAATAAAAGTTTTTGATTGACATTTGTTTTTTCCTCAGTTACAAAGTTTTCTATTCTGATCTGATGCTTCTTTGAATTATGACTTGTTTTGGTTGCGAAGAGCTTTCACATTCAGTCACAAGAATTGGAAAATTAGTTGGTATGTTCCTCCCTGCAGTAAACAAGAATATAATTGATGCTAACAGTATACTGTTAGACATAAGCATACTATTGATTGATTTTGTTAACTTATCCATTTATTGAATACTCATTGTAAATGAAAGAGTAGTTTCAAAGAAAACTGAAAAATACCAACGTAGAAGTGAAAAGGGAAATAATGATTAAAAGGTAAATTTGTTGTTGTTGTTGTTGTTGTTGTTGTTGTTGTTGTAGTCTTCAGTCCTGAGACTGGTTTGATGCAGCTCTCCATGCTACTCTATGCTGTGCAAGCTTCTTCATCTCCCAGCACCTACTACAGCCTACATCCTTCTGAATCTGCTTAGAGTATTCATCTCTTGGTCTCCCTCTACGATTTTTACCCTCCACGCTGCCCTCCAATACCAAATTGGTGATCCCTCGATGTCTCAGAACATGTTCTACCAACCGATCCCTTCTTCTAGTCAAGTTGTGCCACAAGCTCCTCTTCTTCCCAATTCTATTCAATACCGTCTCATTAGTTATGTGATCTTCCCATCTAATCTTCAGCATTCTTCTGTAGCACCACATTTCGAAAGCTTCTATTCTCTTCTTGTCTAAACTATTCATCATCCACGTTTCACTTCCATACATAGCTACACTCCATCCGAATACTTTCAGACTACATTCCATTATCCTCGTTTTGCTTTTGTTGATGTTCATCTTATACCCTCCTTTCAAGACACTGTCCATTCTATTCAACTGCTCTTCCAAGTCCTTTGCTGTCTCTGACAGAATTACAATGTCATCAGCGAACCTCAAAGTTTTTATTTCTTCTCCATGGATTTTAATACCTACTCCGAACTTTTCTTTTGTTTCCTTTATTGCTTGCTCAATATACAGATTGAATAGCATCGGGGATAGGCTACAACCCTGTCTCACTCCCTTCCCAACCACTTC